>NW_026555329.1:64162500-65412500 GCF_021234165.1 Pteronotus mesoamericanus | reverse complement strand
CAGTATGACTCAGGTGGTTGGGGAAACCACTGTCCTCTAAACCAAAAGGTCATGGGTTCGATTTCAGGTCAGGGCATGTGCCTAGGTGGGTGTGTTTGGTTCCCCCGTCAGGGGTGTGCAAGAGGCAACCAATGGATGTTTCTCTCTCCCCTCCTTCCCCCCACCCCTCTAAAATCAGTAAGCATGCCCTCTGGTGAGGATGAAAACAAAACAAAAAAGCACTAGAATTAAGTTACTCTGAGTAAATATAAGAATGTGAAATACAAAATTACCTAGTATCTTTCAAAATTGAATGACATCTGTAACAAAGATATTTGTTATTATCTTTTATCTCCTCTCCTTTACTTAATTTCCATCATAGCAACTGTGAAACAATTTGCTCAACTACTTGGTAAGAGAAGCAGCTCCTTTATTTAAGACAATAAGGAAATCGTGAAATTATTCTGAGGATAATAAAAACAGCTTCGTTTGGGAGAAATTAGCCTTGAAGGTGTAACACCCCTCCCCAACGCCAAAATCTTTTTTAAAAAGACAACTACAAGGAAAAATGGCAGAAAAGGGCGACTTAAAAAAAAAAACCAAACAAACAATTGAGAACCTAAATGGAAAACACAAATAGAACGCCGTGAAAATGAAAGGCTTCAACAGGAATAAGCACTCCTGATCCTTTATTCATCCATTGGTCTCTTTTATTCTAGTCTCTCTATTCTTCTCCTGCCTTTCCTAATGCTAGACCAGGCTCCCCGCAACTCTTTAAAGTCACTTCCTAGGGCACCTGGGATGCCCTGTATCAGTGCTAATCTGTACAGCAGCCACTGGCCACATGTGGCTATCGAGGACTTGAAATGTAGCTGGTCCTGAGGTATGCTGTTGGTTTAAAATACACTTTTAAAGACTTAGTATAAAAAACAAAAACCCTCAATAATTTATGATAATGCTGAAGTTACAGTATTGCATAGAATATTTGGTTACATAAGTTACTGATATTAATTTCATCTGTTTCTTTGTAACAGTTTATTTTCTTAATGTGGCCATTAAAAGTTAAAATTATGTGTGACTCACATTTACATTTTGAATGGACAGTGCTATTACAGATACTTTACCACAACCCACTATTCCTTACACTGGTCTGGCTTAATAATGTGCTAAGAGTTGACCAATGGGGTAAACTGTTGCTATGGGTGAACGTATCTTCCAAAGCTTCTCAGCCTCTTCTAAGAGAAATGCCACAAACAAACTTACCAATATACTCTTCTAGATCAATGAAACCATCAGCATTCTTATCTATATCCTCCATTGTTTCCTAGACAGAAGAGAATAAGAAGAGACTACAGTTAGTACCTGGGTAAATTAGTTTTGGCAATTATTTATCATTCACTAAAACATACACACATATACATGTATATGTTTATATGTATGTTTGTGCGTATGGTTAAACCATAGGAAATTACTGTTTTTCTAGCTGAAAAATGATTAAAATATTATCAATGTTTTATGCTTTAACCTAAAATAACTGAGTCTTCTTAAAGGAATACTAGGACTGCTTAATAATGAACTATCCACCAAGCCCCTGATGATCTGGTAGTCATAATCATGCTGAAGTCACACTAACAGGAGATGTGACCAGAGAATATGCCTACAGAAATAGTCTCTATTTTACTGGTAGCTGCCTTCTGTGAGAATTACTCAGTATCACCATTATTACACAGTACCTGATTACTGGTCACGGGATATTTAAAAAAATAGGATTTTCTCTCATGCTTACAATATGAAGCCACCAAGAAATGGCAAAAATACATTATCTGATGATAAGTAATACTAAACAGAAAGCCCTACGCACCTAAGATAATGATTTGCTCATAGAAAAACTCAACCTGGCCAGCACTTAACATAGCAAGTCATTCTTCCAAATACAGAGGAAAGTCATAAAGGGCGAAGAGCTGTAAGTGACAAAAAGAGAAAGTGCATTTCTGTTGAGAATCCTTGCTCTTACCCACCTGTACTACTATATCTTTCATGTAGTCATACTCCTCAGGGTGCAGGAAAGCTGTGAATTCCTCCTTTGTGGCAATGAGGTCTCCATCCTTGTCTGCCATTTTAAACCTCCGCGCATCTCTAACCATCATCTGTTTATAGTTAAATCCATCATCAGGGTCTGGATCATCTAGAAAACAAAAATCTAGGTTAAATCTTAAAAGACTTCCAGAAAACATAAAAATGTGTGGGCTGCGGAATCAATTTCCAAGAAAGAGAAATCAAGCAATAAAGAAATAACTCTTGATTACACAAGTACAACTGCAGCAGTGTAGACATTCCGAACATTTTGGTAATCAAAGACCTCAAACTGAGGTCCAAATTGAATGTAGACGTTGCCACTCAATATGGAACCTGGGCTCCTGGATTATGTAACCTTTATGTAATTTAATTCTTCATAGTTACTGGGTACTGAGGTTGTTGGAGGGCTTGAGTTTTCCAGTTACACATGAGGGGCAGTGGTGGTTTTAAAGTCACACAGTCTGGGTTTGAATCCAACCTCTACTACTTTCTAGCTGTGTGACTTTGTGCTTCAATTCACTCATCTGTAAAATGGAGATGATAATGGTTCCTGCCCCAAAGGGCTGTTATGAGGCTTAAAATGAGCAAATAAATCTAAGTTAGGTACTTAGAACAGTGCCTGGCACATAGTTGGCTTTCGGTAAATGTTAGCTATTGCTATTTATTAAACATTACGCTAAAGAAGCTAAAAATCAAAGACCTTCTATCCCATTCTAGGCCACTTGGATTCAAGCAATAGAATACCACTTTGGAAGTAAGACACCACATTTAGGGTAAGGAACAATGGTTCCTGAAATCATTTATACTGACCAAATAAAAAAGATATGATACTAGCTTTATAAAAAGACACATAGGACCGCTTTCACAATAACATCACTCTGCTAACTTTTGATACTGTAGTTCATTCTTTCCATACTTAGAGCACAATTAACAAACAAAAAAACCAACGACTGCTCTATTTTGAGAGGTGAGAGAGGCGAGCAGCTTGAAGCTTCATTCTTTGTTGAATGTCAAAATTCAGTAAGACAGCTTACTGAATTATGAAGTGTTGGGGATTGATTTTATGTGTATGTTTAAAGCCACAGTAGGCTGAAGATGGAGAATTTAAGGGAAAAAAAATCAGTTCTCAGATACTAAGTTATCTTTTCTAAACAAATGTTTTAGTACCAACTACGTAACATAAATAAGAAAGATAACAGAAGACAACTTACACATCAAGACTAGATTCTTAGCTAAGAGCCCTTATCTTCTCCTCCTTGGAATAAAATACAGTGACTTGGAATCAAGGAGGAAAGGATGAAAAAGGAAAACATAAACTTTATTTTCAGTGACTCAACTCATGTGCCTATCATTACAGCTCAGAGCGCTTTATCTGTGCTAAGCACCAGCCTGCACACAGCTCTGGCTTGGCTCTTGATCTAGTTTTGGTATAAGCACTGCAAATCTTTGCTTTTTTGTATTTTACTTGTGGCAGAGACAGTGTTACCGGTCCTTTTGTGGAAAGGAGATTTATTATGGTAGATTTTAATTAAAAGCTAAGATGATTTATACTTGAACTCTAAACTGAATTAAGAACACACAAAACACTCCTTAGTCCTTCTGTAAGACAACGCATTATCCCGTGGGTACTGTCCACCCACACGCCTTCAGTAACAGATGCCTTATAAAGACATTGGTTCTCCAGCTAGTGCTTCAGCTTATGCAAAGTCCGTCAGTAGAAATACCCATTACATTGAATCATTTGCCCAGTGAGCTAACAGAGCTCTCAACAGATTTTTATGCACATAATCATACAAAAAGCTTAAGACTTTTTCTGGGCAGCCTAGTGAGTGCCTAGGTCTGAGCTGAGATTTATTAGCATACCATTCTATTTAGATTACCAATAACCTGCCTTTTGTTTTGTATTTATAATTACTTCCAAATAAATCAAGAGGGTCCCAGCCAGAGAACAAGAAGCACAAATGCCTCTATTTGCCCTGACTTTTTAATACACGTGCTCTTAATTGGGTGAAGTCTATGTTTGGTCTTTGGCTAAGTGTCAAGCTTGGAGACAGACTGCCACTTAAGTCTTAGGAATGAGAACAAGCTGACACAAATAAAAGTCTCTTCACTAGAAATGCATGCGGTCCTGTAATTAACATGGACAGCTGGCTATCAAGTGGGGACACCAGACCATTATACACCCACTGCCTATTAGTCAGGGGCGGAAAATGCCTGCTTTAACCCAGAAATTTGCCCAATTTCTGGGATAAAAAATACAAGAAGGAACATTTATACACTCTTGCCCCAAAGTGTAACTATGTACAATACAGGAATCTTACCAACAGAAACACCAAATCATCATCAACTAAGTAAGATCGCCATCTAGCATTTCCGAGCAGGCAAGGGTAGTAAGTAAAAAAAATTACTAATAGGTGGCCCAAGCACACAAGCTACCAAATCAACAGAAAGCAGTCAAAAAGTCACATTTATTTGCCCTGAAGCATTTGCAAAGCAGGCTGATAAACTCATGTGCCAGAGAAAACAAATGGGAAATTTTCATGTCTAAACTTCAGTAAGCAGACATACTGAAATAAATTTTATCAAGGAAAGCTATCTTGAATCTTTACTTTATTAAGGAAAAGATTAATTTTCCTCCTATTCTCACAAATTATACAGGAATCTAATTTGGTTTTAGTTTCAGGTCTAACACCATAATGTGACCGTGTCAACAGAAATCTCAAAGCCTCTTGCTTTGCATTGTTAGAACAACGCAGCCTTTTAACAAGATCTACTCTAGAACAATCTGAGGGATAATAGAAATAAAAAATGGTAAAATGTTATCTAAAATGCTAAAGATGCAGGAGATGCCAGAACCTTGAAAATCAAAATTAAACAAATTTTAAAAAATATATAACACACAAACTTAAAATTAACAGAATAAAGGGAAATCAGCTCAGCACTGAACTAAGGTAAGCCGTTTCTTCCTTTCCTTCACTGTGTGACCCATTTGTTTCTTTGACTCAAGACCATGGTCTCTGCCAGGCTGACATCTTGCCCCTTACCCAGGTAAGTGCCATAAGTCACGTTCCTGTACTCATCCCAGGAGATTAAGCCGTCTTGATTCATATCATACTCCTGCCATTGGTTTTCAACATTGTCATATATGTATTTCTTCTGGGCGTGCTTAATCCAGGATTTCAGCTCCCCCTCCGTCACAAACCCATCTTTATCCGCGTCTATTTTATCTACAATCATTCTACAAGACAAAACAGTTACGTTTCAAGGTGTCAGCTCCATAAGGCTTTTTCCCCTAGACAGTAGGGACCTACCTAAAACGTAGCCGTAGGTGGCATTTTTATATTCCTCCCAGGAAACGAGGCCGTCCTCATTGAGGTCATGCCCCTTCCACTGTCGCTCTACATCCTCGTAAATCCAGCGCTTTTGTGCAAATTTAATCCAGTCTTTGAGCTCATCCACAGTGACAAACCCGTCCTTGTCGCCATCTATTTTACTTACAATCTTTCTGTAGAAAATGCAGAGAAATCCAGCAAGAGGTTAAAAGGACACAAAGCTCTGGATTTATTTAGCCAGGTGTGTGCTGTGACCACAAGTGTTGCCTAAGGTTAAAGCATGGAAATAAAAATTGTCCCCAAAACAAAACTGCCAAGTATTTGGCAACTGAGTATTTTTCTCTTAAGTGCCCTGTTACTGGTCCGTTATGAGCCATCTGGATAAAGGCAAGCAGTCCATGGCTGGTTCACTTGGACCCCAAAATAAACCCATCTTATCCCACTAGAGGCAGGTTTCAGATGATGGTTAGGATTCAGAAGTGAATCTTCTCCATTCCTGGTATCAAACAACATGTGAATCTGCGTATTTCTTGATAAATAATCACAACCACTGGCATGGTTTTCTAAAAATTAAAAAATTTAAGCCAGACTTTAAAATATTCAGCTCCTCTTTTAAAAAGATAACATTTTGTTAAAAAATATAAAGATACCAAAAATAGTTCTGGGATCACATATACCTCAAGTGAAGATTATTTAAAAAACAAAACAGATACACAAAGACAGAGGCAAGTTATTTTAATAAGTGGCCAGCAGCTTATTATGCTCTGTGTCGAACTGGGTTTCTACACATACCCACAAGAACAGAAAACCCTGAGGAAATAATGTGGGAAGAATGCATATCTCTCAATATGAGAATGTTAATAAGCTGAGAGGGTTAGTGTGCAGATGATAAAGCAAAACCACAAAGCTTAAGAATCAATATACTTCACCCTTCATGAGCTGCTTTTTTCTAGATTTGTTATCATAATGTAAGGATTTCAAAACATGTGCATGATATGAAAATTCCTGTTTAAAGATGCAATCACCTACTCGCAGAGTCCAAGACAACATATGTTGAGTCACAGAACTAAGTGGCCCAGTTTGGAATAAGAACTTTACATCAAAACTTCTAACAGAAGTGAAATCGTGGCATACTCCTATGCTCTATTAAATGCAGGACAGAAGACGACTGTCACTTGGTAGCAAATAATGTCTTTTCCCAATCTGTGCTCATTTTATCAACTGCTTGGAAAGTGGTTAGATCAGAGTATGAGCGACAGTATAAGAGATTCATCCTGATCCTGATATTGATACAGTGTTAGACATAACTTAAATCCTATCATTAACAAGCATTTTTCGTCCAGAGAAGGTATAACTCATAGCTTTTGATCTAAAATGGTAACATAAAAGGTAAAGCAGTAAGAAGCCGTCTCTTAAATACCCTCCTCCATCTACATGGACATAGGACAAAAAAAAATTATTTGCAACTTTAACCCTGTAGAGATTTAACAGTATTAATGGTACGGGCTACCAACAGTGCTACTGTACCATTCAGAAAAATAAGGGCAAGGTATCAGAACCCCTCTCATTCCCAAAAGAAAAATTTTAACTATTATAAATAGCCTAAAAAGGATCACTCAGATTAAAAAAAGAAATGTGACTGTTCAAGATGGGTTTTTTCAATGAAGTTGGCTGAATGCCATTCTACTTATTTCAACAGAAATATCTCGAAACAGTTTAACCCAGAGGTTGGAACACTTTTACTGAAAAGGGACAGACAGTAAATACAGGGTGGGGCAAAAGTTTATAGCTGCAAGTACATGAAACACAGTTTATTCTTGTGTTATTATTTACTAATCATTGTACTATTTTTCCATACAAACAACTGTAAGCCTACATTTGGTCCACCCCATATTTTTTACTTTGATGGCCACATATGGATTGTGTCTCTCTCTCTCTCTCTCTTTTCTTTTACATAACCATTTGAAAATATAAAAGCCAGGCTCCCCAGCCTCTATTCTCTGCCCACCCAGGACAGCTAATTGTACTGGCCTCAGTCTACTTTTCCAAAAGGCCATGAAAGTATAAACAATAAAGCAAGAAAAGTTGGGGGGGATATATATATATAAAAAAAATAAAAAATAAAAGCCATTCTTATCATGCTGGCCCTCCAGCCTGCAGGCAGCTGTGAAAAGTACAATGGAAGTGGGCACATTCTATTTTAGACACCGAAGCTCTGAAGACTGATTTTTAAAATCCTGTGTAAATTTATGAAGCCAGTGGTGTTGTATTCCTATGACACTGGAAAGCACCACAGGTGTAGTTATGACACCACTAAATATGCATTTATTCCAGGGCAGACACAATATACTTAGTAGACCTTATGTTATTTCTCCTAAGAGGTAACAACACATGCCTCTATATTTCAAAAGGCATAAAACAAATCCTTTCCTTTCCTTTTTTTTTACATGCAAAATTGTATCTAGCCTAGCTGGGTAGCTCAGTTGGTCAGAGTGTCGTTTGATAAGCCAAGGTTGTGGGTTCAATCCCAGTCACAGCACATACAAGATTCAACCAGTGAGTGCATAAAGTAAGAGGAACAACAAAAATCGATGTTTCTCTCTCTCCTTTCCCTTCCCCTCTCTGCACTTTTCTGAGGAAGTCTTGAGTTTTCATTATACTCCTAAAGGAGCTGGGTCTGTGACCCAAAAAAGGATGATGAAGCGCTCTAGCTAAACCTCTATAGTAAACATATCAAGGGTGAGAACTTTTTTTACAGTAAGGACCACGATGTCAAAACAAATAAATCCTCATTTGAAGGACACATATATGAACATTAAGGATACTTAGACTTCCTGGGGGGGGGTGGGTGGGAGTTGAGAATAAAAATATAAGAAAAAGTGTTCTATATGTCAACATTCTTAACAAGAAGATTAACTTAAAACTTTGTAATAAAATTGTTTTAAAATGCTTCCTGTGGCCCTTTAGTTATTACTAAGATTTAAAAATAGTAGTAAATTTTTACAACTACAGGTATGAACAATGACCTTGTCTCCTAATAATTTGTCTATACTTAGATGGAAAAGAGGGGGAATCTGTTGTTTCTAACATCTGGTGTTTGCTTCCAACAGTATGTCACCTTATAAACTGGGGATGTTTGTCACTATCTCCAAAACTTGGGAGAAGCAAATAGCAGTTTGTTTATTCATATATTCCATGAAAAATATGATCTTTCTAATCAAATATGGAATCTGCTCATGTGTTGAACTTTTGATATTTACTAATGACAAAAAAAGAGTATTTTCTCTCTACTGACAACTTCTAACAGAGCTATCCCACTACCTGCACCGAGCCAAAATATTCTGGTTGACACCAAACCTAAGGGCTCTTCATTATTTAAGAGTAATTCTGTGAAGACATATGTGGAGACAAAATGTGCGTTGGACATGCATATTAATAGGCAAGACGTGAAGACTGAGAACACCCTCATGCAGCTCTATTTTCAGCCAGGAACATTAGCGCGTTTATAAGATTAAAATTAAAAGTGAGCATGGTCTCTCAAAGTTTAGAAAAGCCACCTAACAAAAGGTTGACTCTTTAATATATTTGTTTTCTCTATCTACTTTCAAATGTTTTAGGACAGTTTCTCATTCTACATAGCAAAATCTTTTGATTATTTGTTAGTGTTTAAGAATAAAATATTGTAGAAAAAATGAAGGAAATTTATCCTTAAGTATATCACTCAAAGCAAACCCTATAATGACTCCTAATCATAGCACTACCCATGACTGCAAAATATTTTTGGAAGCTGCTATGTGGTACAACTTTTCAACAGATCTCTTATCTCTTTCTGAATATAGTTCAGAAAGTAATACCAACTGTGACCACTGAGGGAAAAAAATTCTTTAAATTAACCTTCATTTCCTTTAAAAGCAAGGCTTTGGAAGAGCCAAAAGACATTCTCAGATCCTGATTCAGAAATAATCAACTGGGCCCTGGCCAGGTAGCTCGGCTGGTTAGAGTGCTGGCCCAATACGCCTAGGTTGTAGGTTCGATCTCCGGTCAGGGCACGTACAAGAATCAACCAATGAATGTATAAATAAGTGGAAGAAATTGATGTTTCTTTCTCTAAACAAAGAAATAATCACCCAAACTCTACCAAATGAATGCTTTAGGTAAAAACACACTTGCTGAGAGTGTCATGGAACCTGACTATGGTTCAGCTGTTACTAACACAGCATCTCATACTCTGACATTAAGAATATTATCTTTAAAGTCTTCTAAAAGGCAAAATTGGTTTGTTTTGGTTTTTCTTTTTAATTAAGCAAATATCTGAGAATGA
Organism: Pteronotus mesoamericanus; assembly: GCF_021234165.1. Taxonomy (NCBI): domain Eukaryota; kingdom Metazoa; phylum Chordata; class Mammalia; order Chiroptera; family Mormoopidae; genus Pteronotus; species Pteronotus mesoamericanus. The sequence goes on along the minus strand of NW_026555329.1, from coordinate 65,402,792 downwards.
AAACAAAGAAGGTGAGGAACATTCTTGGAAATCATAAACTTTACAGAAATTAGTCCAGAGGTTCAATTTGTAGTTTATTATCCACTCAAAGACTTGGCCTGGGCAACACCGAATAGGTCAAGAATAGCTCTTAAAAATTAAAAGGGGCAGGGATGAGAAGCCTTCCTTTCCCCTACCATATAATATCTCTTTGGAATCAAGCTGGGTTCTTTAATATTTGTTACGTTTATGCAAAAATGACTACTTCAAAGAATGAGGTAAAAACTTAATGGAGAAATGTATAGAAGCAAGTGTTAATTAAATTTTAGTGGTAGCGATCCTGTGATTAGTTTTCATAAAATGTAGTTCAACAAAGCCGTACTGGGTGACAGAGCCAGAGAGAGGAAAAAGAGAATGAGCTGATTTGTAAAGAAATGTCATCATCTGAACTACCCCCTGAGAGCTGGCACCTTACCCAAGCCTTTCCTTGCTCTCTTCTGGAGTCAGCTGATCAAAGGTCTTTGCTTCTTCAGCACCCAAGAAGGCATCATGGTCATAATCAAAACTCTGAGCATCATTGTGAACCTTGTCACTGAGCTGAGGCTCATGATGTACACGGTCCTTCTTTTCTGTGGGCTTGCTCAAGGCAAAGGCTGTGCACAGGGACAGGCACATAAGAAACTGTCTCAGGTCCATGATAATCAGATCTTAAAGAAAAAGAAAGGTGGTTAATTCAATAGGCAGTATACTTAGTAATTTTAGAAGCTCACACGCAGTTCCATTATTGATTTGCTATTATCCCAAATGTTACTTATCCAGAAAATAAGTATGGTAGAATACCAGCCTTTACCATTTTATGGTGAGAAATTTTCACAAATTTCCTTCATCTGATTGTATATTGATAAGGAATTATAGTTAAAACATTCACCTTGTAGTCTCCCTTTTAAAAAACACCAAAGTAGAACTTTAATCCTGTTGCCCAAGTTCTTAAGATTTAAAAGTGCAAGAACCAAGATTTAAAAACAGACCTACTGACTCCAATACTTTTCTTTTTATATTGTACTACATAAATGATCTGGTCTTCAAACCTACCTGGCTGGTAGGTTATTAGAATCACATAGGAAGCTTTGAAATTTTCCCCTATTGAATTAGAATTGAAGTTGAATCCAGGCATTTGTAGTTTTAAAGCTTCTCAGATGATTCTGATCACCACCAGATTAGAAGCCAATGAACTATCTGAGCAGCATCCGTGGCTTACAGCACCATGCCATCTCCCATGTCCAGGCTCAATCTCAAATCCTTTTCAAAGAGCAAACCACTCAGGCGGTACGATGATGAATAACAACTGTTTTGTCACTCTATATATTGTTTCCCAATCTTTCTCAGGCATAAGGACCACCCGGAGTACTGTTCCACATACAGATTCCAAGGCCCTCCCTATTCCATACCTTCAAAATCTCTGCAGTCACAGGTGATTCTAATGAGCAAGCTTAAGGATGGAATATTTTATTAGGGATATATATATATATATATATATATATATATATATATATATATATAGCCAGCCCTGACTGGTGTGGCTCAGTGGATTGAGTGCTGGCCTGTGGCCAGTAAGGTTGCCAGTTCAATTCCCACTCAGGGCCTGGGTTATGGGGCAGGTCCCCAGTTGGGGGCGTGTGACAGACAACCAATCAATGTATCTCTTGCACATTGATGTTTCTCTCCCTCTCTTCCTCTCTCTTTGAAAATAAATTTAAAAAATCTTCAAGAAAAAGAAAAATTTGACCAAAAAATTGCCAAGAAATTTCACAGTAACAACCTGTTTGTAATGCTCTACAGATACACCATAGTACTGTCCACAGAAGTTAAGGTCTTAGAAACCTGTAAAATTAAGAATCAAGGGGAAAGATTTTGCCAGGCTTTCATATTTTAACTAATCCATCAGAAGTCTGAATGACTTCCCCCCTGTGGTGAGAATGAGTTTTTGCAATTTCACATTATCTCTTACTCATTTCCCTTTAGGACCAATGGCTCCTTTCCTAGATGGATAGGTAATTAGGCAAGAGTCCTGTCATGGGTGAACTGTGTTCCCCAAAGATAAACTGAAGTCCTAATCCTTGGTACCTGTGAATGTGACCTTATTTGGAAATAGGATCTTTGCAGATGTAATCAAGTTAAAATGAGGTCACACTGGATTAGGGTGGGCTCTAATCCAATGACTGATTTGAACAAAGACACAAAGAGAAGACAATGCTACGTTATGAAAAGAGGCACAGATTGGAGTGATGCATAGTCAAGAAACCAGAAGCTAGGCAGAGGAAAGGAAGGATCCTCCCCAAGAGCCTTCAGAGAGCCACACCAACACCTTGATTTCTGACTTTTAGCCTCTAGAACTAGGAGAAAATAAATTCTTGTCCTTTTAAGACACTCAGTTTGTGGTAGTTTGTTACAACAGCCCCAAGGAACTAATACAATGTTAGAGGACAGGGGAACACTGCATCACATGTAAGTAAGTGCGTTGCCTTATCCTAAAATCCATAGATTAAACCAGCCAAGGATGTCACTGTCCCCAGGATATCACTAGTGGAACAATTTGGTTTAAGGGATCATGTTATATGTAAATGTTTTTTAAAATATGAAAATTCTTTCAGCATAGCTTCTCGATCCAGTGGTTCTCAATCCAGACTGTACCCTAGAATCAACGGGAGAGTTTTCAGAAAATACAACCATTATATCCCATCTCTATTAATATATTTTTAAAAGATTTTATTTATTTTTAGAGAGGGGAAGGGTGGGAGAAAGAGGAAGAGAAACATCGATGTGCAAGAGATACACCAATCAGTTGCCTCTCTCATGCCCCCCAATTGGGGACCTGGCCTGCAACCCAGGCATGTGCCCTGACTGGGAATCGAACCAGCGACCTTTCGGTTCACTAGCCAGCACTGAATCCACTGAGCCAGGGTTCTATTAATATTTTTAAAAGACAAGTCAGATTAAGAACCACTATTCTAACCAAATTCTCGAACAGCCATAACAGTCATATCTTAAGAAATGTGACCTGAAGGTATATTTAATATGAAGGAACTACGTATGTCTGATCCTGCCTCAAAGTTTGGGAACTAGGATGAAGCATGAGTTGTGCCAGGGGATAAGGAAATTAAATATGCCAATAGGTTAAATATATTTCAATATATCAATTTTTCTCATAACACCAACTGGTAGCTAACAGAAGTTACACCGTATTACCTTGGATTTATAGAGACCTTTGGATTCAATAATGCTAAGAGCAGTTAATGGTGAGTATGTTATATACAGATTCCTTAAAAGTAAAAAGAAAGCAAACAAGACCAGAAATGTAGTGAAGGAGACAAGGGGAAGCAGTCACTTCCCAAGTGCCCATTCTCAAAATGGATGGCTGTTGGATGGTTAAGACTGATGAAACCCATGAACGGAAGCATGTAAAAGCAAGAGCTGGACACCTCTAAGAAGGGAGAAGGTGGTACTTTTCCTAAACTGTTCCCACCAATGTTAGAATTCAGCTAAGCCGCTAAAAGTTTATCAATATTCTGTTTCATGCAATCTGATCAAAACACCCAAATTTGTATATAAAGATATTTGTACACAGGTGTTCAATGACGACAGTTTATAATGATAAAAAATGGAAAGCGAGTAATTAAAAGTACAAATTAGCAGTTACAAAGTAATCATGGGATGTAAATAAAGTACAACATAAGGACTGTAATAAGTAATATTGTAATAACTACGTATGGTGTCAGGTGAGCACTAGACTTATTGGAGGAGATTACTTTGTAAGTTATACATCTAACAACTATGTTGTACACCTGAAACTAAGATAATATTGAATGTTAACTGTAACTGAACCAGGGAACTAGTAAATCTATATTATGGGACACTTACGCAGTGGTTAAAAAGAATGAGGTGAATCTACAAGTACTGAATCTGAGAACTCACCAAGATCCTTATATGAACAAAAGCCCACATACCCACCTACCCATCAAACAAACAAAAAACAATTTGCAAAACAATGTAAGAGCTCATTTATGTAAAAAGCAAAACCAAATAACCTCAACAGGTTGTTTATGTTTGTATAAAACAGGAGTGTAACGGATACATACAAAAAGGGTAGGGAAGGAAAACATCGGTCAGTAAACGGTGGCAACCCCTACACTTGCTGGAGAAGAGATGGGGTGGGGGTCGTGAGGCTGGTGTGACGTGAACTTTAATACTGTCCTCTGCTGTGCTGTTTACTTTTTGTAAATGAGCACACACTCGTGTATATTACCTTTTTATGTCTATTACATTTTAAACACTATTATAAAAACTCTTTTCAATATTAGGTAGCAAAGTAAACATCTTCAAGCCATTTTTTCCAAATACGAAAAGCAGACGAAAGGAAAAACATATCTATTGTTAGCAAAGAAACCTTATTTAAATTTTTTTTTTCCCTTTTATTGATTCTAGAGACAGGGGCAGTTAGGGAGAAAGAGAGGGAGAGAAACAATGGATCAGTTTTCTCTTGCACACACCCTGACTGGGGACCAAACCCACAACCCAGGCATGTGCCCTGACTGGGAATTCTGAGACCTTTCCATTTGCAGGGTGACACCCAACCGAGTCACACCAGCCAGGGCAGAAACCCTATTTTTTAAGTAAAATATATTCCTCTAGAGTAACACTCCAGCCTATGTTCAATAATTTAACTGGTCAATCAAATCAGTGGAACAGTGAAAGGAAAATTAGAGATTTAGTGGCTCTCTTAAACATCAAAGTGAATATGCCTTCACTTTAAGGGAAAATGAGACTTCCACGTCAAACTACTACTAATTTTTTAGACAAATGAAACTCTTTAGAGACAAGTAATAAATTACACATATGTTGTTGGTATTTTATGATATATCTAAACAACATCTATAATGTTAGAGGCTTACAGAATCAAGTAAAATCAAGAGTCAGCCCGAGCTGGTGTGGCTTAGTGGATTGAGCACCGGCCTGAGAACCAAAAGGTCACCAGTTTGATTCCTGGTCAGGACAAATGTCGAGGCTGCAGCCCAGTTGGGAGGTGGGCAACCATTTGATGTTTCTCAATAAAGAAATAAAAATAAAAAAATAAAAAAAAAAGTCAGGAATCATTGCAATAGAGGATTTTCCTTATACCTACCAATAAGGGGACTTCACATTTAGAAAAATTTTATAAATGATTAATTAAAACCCCTAACAATTCTTGCAAAATACTCTAACAATTCTTGCAAACCCCAAATGTTACATTATGAATAAATGCTTAAGCCCACTAACATTATCAAAGTCTGGACAAGATACTATACAAAGTTTTGATACATGTGACATACAGAAATGTTAACAGATTGATGCACTGTGATTTAGAGGGAAAACTACATTTAAGTTTTGAGGCTTAACATCTTGATACAAGATAAAAGAATTTCAGAGTAAAAGCCAAGTGATCTGGTTTTATCATTTAACCATCTCTCTTTCCTAACCCCTCTCAAACTCTTAAATAATACATTTAAGATTTTATTTATTTTTAGAGAGGGGGAGAGAGAAACAGTGATGTGAGAAACATCAATTGGCTGCCTCTTGCACGTGCCTAGACCAGAATGAACCCCCAATCCAGGCATGTGCCCCAACCCTTTGCTCTGCAGCCCAACCAACTGAGCAAAATGGATCAGGGCTCTCACTTAAACTTTCAATTCCACCTTTCTAAAGGCCCCTCCATTCTATCAATCAGTACTTCTCTGGTCTCCACAATCCAAAATCATTCCTTTCCAGACCCCACTTGCTCTTTCTTCCTTCATCTACAGTCTTTAAGAGTTGTCTATGTTGCTGTCATTGCTTCCTCATCACCTACTATCACTGTAAAATCTGTCATCTACCACTGATAAAACTGCCTCAAGGGCCACCAAGAACCACCTGACTGACAAAACCAGCGACTAGCGATCCTACCTTCATCTTTGCTGCAGGCAATGAAAACCCTCATTTACTATATATTTTACATATAGTTATATATAATTTATGTACATACACATATAATCACTCTTCGTGCCCACATATACTTATAAATATACCAACTCCTAGCTATTAAAAACTTTAACAAAAGGCCCATTTTATGATTGTAAACACTAAAAAAAAAGACTACTAGATGTATCGAAATCCATGTACATAAAGAACGTTCAAGTAGAAACAAAGGATATCTCTCAAGACAGGATATTTTATGTGGGAAGATGTGAAAGAGTACAAAACCATTTTTCACACAAGGCATTTAAAGAACTACATTAGTGCAGTTATTTCTGAAGCATTTTTCTTTTCAACCAAACTAGAGGAAGCCAAATAACCCTTCTTTCTCCTTTTCCCATCATCAGGGCTACACATCAATGAATAACAGGATATTAGGAAAATATATGATAAACATAAGTGAAGGACTTGGTTGTATAAACTTTTACCATATAATCTAGTTGGTAAATCAATGGTTGTGATAAATCCATCTTCCCATCTCCCATTTCTCAAATGATCTATAAGTTACTCTCTCTAAAATTCTGTCCCACTTTTTTTTTTTTTTTTTTTTTTTTTAAATCTTCACCAGAGGTCACATTTCCCACTGCTTTTAGAGAGAGGGGACGAGAGAGAAATGTATGTGCGAGAGAGAAGCATCAACTTGTTGCTTCCCAAATGTGCCAGGATGGGAGCCTGGACCGGGGATGCCATGCAACCCAACCAGGGCTCTCACGCACCTGCACCCAGACCAGGGATCAAACCAGCAATCTAGACGTGTGCCCTGACTGGGAATCGAACCTGCCACCTTTCAGCTACAGGACGATACTCCAACCAACTGAGCCACACTGGCCAGGGCTGGTAACATCTAGTATTTTTTCCTAAAAAAAAAAAAAAGTTTAGGCTTGCACTGCCCAGGACAGCAGCTACTAGTCACATGTGGCTTCTAAGCATTTAAAATGTGGCTAATGTGAATTAAGATGTGGTATTAGTGTTATATTTTATTATTGAACAAATGGTATTCTGTACATACTGGATTAAGTTAAAAATAATTTCACCTGTTTAAAATTTTCACAGGAAAACTTAAAAGTTACATGTGTGGCTTGTATTACACTCATATTTCTATTGGATCGTGCCATATTAGAGACACGAACAAAAGGGCTAGAAAAGCTATCACCATCCTCTTATAGAACATCACCAATAATTTTCTTCTGAGTTATTTTCATGAACTGTTCCTATAAATTTGTAAGAAGAAAATAATAATGGCATAAGCCAGAATTTCGTTCAATAACGAGACTTAAGAATCAGTTTATTTTATCCATTCAAAAATTTCCTTGAAAGCTTTAAATTCTTGCCAATTCTTCCTCCTCCTTCAAGTCATTTTTTGCAAAAATCTGTTGGTCACAGAATGCTTAGAGTAAATTGTTTCTGGGAAATTTAGATGCCTGGATTAAATTCAGTTTCTCAAGAATATTAACACTGAGTGATCCAAAAGTTATTCTGGTTGACCAAAGACTCATTGCTCAATATGGGAGAAATGGGTGTGGTGATAAAATTCCAGTTCTCTGAGCTGGATAATCAGGAAAAAAAGCGTTCCTCTATAATGCAGCAAAAGCAGGATCTCGATGCTTAAGTGTCTACTTCAATCGTGAATGGGGGAGTAGAAGGGGGACAGGACAGCCTAATGGCAATTCACCCATGTTCTGCCATGTATAATGAGCATTTTTCTTGTTCAAATTTTTGAGGGGAAAAATAAGGATGCACATTATACATGGCTATAATGATTACATACCATGGGTATAACAACAGGGATAATAATCCCATGTATAATGCGAACAAAAATGCAGGCGCACATTATACACGGCAAAATACAGTAACTATACTAAGGCCCAGGTTATGAAATGTAGAAATTAAAGCTATTTGGTTATCAATCTGACATTCTTGCAAAACTTGGGACAAGTACCAGCAATAGATTATCACATTAAAGTAATAATGTCATCCTTCATGATTTGATAAGTTATGATAATGAGCCCTGATTAGTGTGGCTCACTTGGTTGGAGTACTATCCCATAGAGTGAAAGGTCGCGGGTTTGATTCCCAGGGCATGTGCCAAAAAAAAAGGAAAAAAAATTAGAGAGAGACTGTTATGATAATGATACACCATTTATTCAATGTTTCTCTCATGATGAAGCAAATCTACATTAGTTCATTAACACAGTGTAATTAATTATTTGTGTGAGGGCACACGTTTATAAGACAACTGAGTACATAAAAGTGCAAAATTTGGTTGTAGAAGAAAAGCTCTGAGAATGACAAACTTATTACTCAGGCTTCACTGGTACAAACTTTAAACTTTTCTGGCTACAGAATGAAAAATTTTCTTTAAAACTTTAATACATAAATTAATTGCCATAGGAATGCTACAAAATGTAGGGACAAGAGTCTTGGTTTCTAGTTGTAATTCTGTGCACATATAACATGCATAAAAGTCCTTGAGAATTTGGTACTTATTTTAGCTCAACCTCCCTTCAGTGCCAAATGTCTATAGATCATTTTTATCGTAGATGAAAAAAACCTATCTCATATTATCACTCCAGCTGGAAGTGATCTGTACCCATTCCTCTAACCAGCAATTTTCAACCTTTTTCATTTCATGGCACACATAAACTAATTACTAATATTATGTGGCACACCAAATAATACATTTTTTTGCCCATCTGACAAAAGTAGGTATAATTTTGATTTACTCACACCGACAGCTATTGTGCTGGCTGCTGTCTTTTTTTATTTGACAATGTAAGGCAAAAAAGGTCACTGTCCCTTACTAAATAGTTAGATACCATGTTTTAAAAATTCTTGTGGCACATCAGTATGCCTCTTGCTGCACACCAGTTGAAAATTGCTGTTCTAAACTTTTATATAACTTGCTTGTACCACTCCACAATAATAACCAGAGGCTATTTTAAACTGTCTCTTTAACTCCCTTATAGATGCCAACTTTTTGGAAGGCATGGATCTCAGCTAACATAAATTAATTTCCATCTACAATCCCTAATACAGTGTCTGCACTTTTTATATACCAATACATTTTACTGGATTAGTTGGACGATGCTTGGCAGCAATGTAGTTCCTGCCTGTTGATGCTCCCCAACCCCCAATTCTCCTTACCGGATGTGGCCATCGGCCAGCAACAGGAAAAGTGTTATTTCAGCAGACTTAACTCTAATACATAAATTACAACATCAACAAAAAGCATATTTTAAGAGTTCACAGAGGATCTAAGATATTATGGCTTAACAACCATCTCCAACAGCTATCCGTTGGCTACTTCTGTCCTTCCACTGCCCGTGATATAGAAAAATGTGCTACTATCAATGTATTAATAATCTATACTGATGCAATGTATATAAAATACCACCAATAAGTATCTTTGGGCACATTAGTGGATCAATGGAAGCAAACTGAGTGATGAAAGAGTTGGTTTCAAAGTTGTATCTGAGTACCACCCACTCAGACATACTCAGTTCATCTTTGTCCGCTCACAGTTCTCCCAGTTGTGATTCTCAAGAGGATCCTACTGAAGACCCCTGAATCACGGTAAAACCCAGATTATGCCCGAGCAAACGCATCCTCTCTACACATAAACATGAGGGGGGACCCCAAAACAACCAGAATTAGCTTCTGGAGTGTGGGCCCCTTACAGTACAGGCTTCCTCTGCTAGGTGAGTGTTCTACAATGGGAATCCAGTGCGCTAGTGTATCAGTGCACGAGCTGGTGGTGGTGTGAGAGGCTGCGTTGGGCTTCGGTGAATTTTTTGGAAGATTCTTCCAATTTGTTTGCCCATTTCATGATGGGTGATTTCCTGCCCACACCTGGCTGAGTGTTCAGCTGTTTTTGACCCAAAACAGCATGACCCCATGCGCCACCCTCCCTACTCACACAATCTCATCCTGAGTGACTTTTTTTGTTTCTCCAATGAAGAGAGTCCTCAAAGGGAAACATTCTGCCAATGCAGAAGAGGTGAAACAAAATAATGGCAGAAGCACTAAAAGACATCAAAATCAACAACTTCAAAAACTGTTTTGAGCGTTGGAAAAAATTTGATAGGTGTATTGCATCAAATGGAGAGTACTTTGAAGGTGACTGAAGTTTAAACACCTAAGAATAAATACACAATTTTTTTATAAATAAATTCAATTGGGGGGAAATTTACAGGTTATCTATCAAACAATTTACAGATTATCTATCTGGACCCTTTATTTGCACACTAGACAGTACTACATAAATTCTTCAGTTATGGCCACGGTTTGGCATTTGGTTAACTAAATCTACTGAGTACGGTCAAACATGCATTTGTCTTACGTTAAGTTCCATTCTATGACAAAGATTAATTTATCAGAGACGAAAGTTTTCTACCTACCAGCAACCTTATTCACGACTTATTAATACTGACTTTATGGTCTATGCTAGGAAGTAAACGAAATTCAGTTCTCAAAGACACTATTCTGTGAGTTTATACACTTAGGAACTGAGATCGAAGGCCCTCAAGTTTTATCAGCAGACCCAAAGAACTTTCGCCTCTATGCAAAAACAGCTTTCGAAACTGCAAACCACACTACCATTCTCTTAGTCAGGGCAGCTGCAGGGAATTAAGTTTTTACTTGGAGCATGCTAAAAATCGTAATTAGACGCTGAGGCAGACGCTACAAGACAAGGTAAAAATACAATTCTCAAAGAAAGCTTTTAAAACTTTTTCCCGTCGCTAAGTATGCAGCTAAAGGTGGAACCTCGAAACATTCGTCTTGTCTTTAATATTATACAAAGTATTTTTTCTTTAAATCAAAGTATTTTCATGCTTTCTTCTCCCCCTTGTTTCTACACCCTCAGAGTCAGCGAACACGACTTTCCTGGCAGATGCACCGTACTCTCGGGATGTGGCCTTGGGGCGGGGTTGGCAGACACAAGCAGGCTCGAGAGAGGAAGGTGGCAGGGAGCTGTTCCAATAACAGTACCCGACTGCCCTCTGACCTTCAGGAGATAAACAAGAATGACCCTCTAGTCCGAGGGCTCGGTGAGTGGTGGGGCCCAGGGACGGAGGACGAGGACGTGGCAAGCCAGGCACGAAACACTACCCCAGGGGACATAAAGCCGGGAGCCAGACTTCGCCAAGTCCGAGGCCCCTTCCCACAGCGCGCCAGAAGGCAAGCGGCGACTTCCAACCGAGGTTGCGCGCCGAAGGCCACAGGGTCGCGAGCCGGCTCAGGCCCCAGGTCCTCGAACTAGCAGGAACACAGGCCAGGAATGAGAAAGGCCGCTGCCGCACCAGGGGCGAGGTCTGAAGTACAAAAGAAAGCGAAAAAGGACGAGTCTGCGGAGAAAGGGTCGAACTCCGCCGCACTTACCTTCCCTGGTAGCACCTACAGCCCAAGTTGCCACTGCCACAGCTCACCCACCGGCTCAGCTCACGCGCGCAAGCACCACCTAACCGGAAGCGGCTCTGCGCCCCGCCCTTACCCGCCTCTCCAGCGGCGGCTTGACCAATCAACAACAAAACCGCATCTGACGTAGAGCTTCCCTGGGTAGCCATTGGTCCCACAATTGCGTAGCCGGGATTGGCTGGAAAGCGCCACGTCCCCGCCAGCGCGCCTAGTTGCGTGGATCGAATTCCAGCCCAACTGGTCCTGGGTCCTGCGGGATGGCCAGCCTCAGCCCCAGCCCCATACTCCGGGCAGCTTGTGGGCGGGGCCGTTTGGTTGCCACGTCCTGATTCACAGCGCGTGACTAGGTCTCCGCCGGGCTTCTTCTATTACCGTGTTAGTTATCTTCGTGCCCAGGAGCTCTTAGTGCTGAATTAATCCCACTGAATGGTGAATGGAGGTGGGGTTCCTACTAAACCTGAGAAGTTCGGGGGAGGCCTGCAATGGTAGGCCCTAGTATCTCAGAGACTGAAAGTAACCGCATAGGATGGTCAGAACTTAAGAATTCCTAACAGAAAGCTAGTCGTGGGGGTGGTAATGTCCTAGGCCTGTAACTTCCTTGGCAAAGGTCAATGTTTACGTGCATCTGAGATAACATACCTTTGAAATGTCAGAGTAATCTTTTCATGACCCCATCAATGGGCAACTGTGGGCACCAGAACAGGAGACAACAGCAGCCCCTCATTGTTATCTTGTTCCCTACATACCATCACTATGTGTTGTAAATGCTTATTAACTATCCTATAAAATGTAAAAGAAGTATGGGTTTCTCCGTTTTGCCTTTTATCCAATCCCAGAGATTTCCCACATTTGCCTTCTCCCATCTCCCTAATCTACCACCAAGGGATTTCATATAACCCTCCTAACATCTCCTTTCATTCTACTGTATAAAGTAAGCTGCAAAACTGCCGTTCTCCAGGGCATTTTCTCAATCCATTTATATTTTGCTTCCTAGCCATTGTCATCAGTTTGGCTCAAATAAATTGATAAAAATTCTCTATAGGTTTGTACATTTCTTACATCAACAGTATCAATCACTAACTGTATTGAACAACCCCAACTTCTTTCTCCTTAGCACTACCTCTATGACTGGGTAGTAGGCTCTTTACTCTAGCTCCAGTGCATCTTTCTACTTTATTTCCTACCACTCCCTCTCACATATCTTGTTTTCTGACCACCACAATGTTCCCTAACAGCCTGCCCTTTCACCTCTCTATGGTCTTTCATCATCAAGTTGCCTCCTAGACCTGGAATAAGTGCATTTTCTGTATTCTTTGACTTCTGAATGCCAATAGAAGTTGCCTGTTCATAGACATCCCGATTAAGATGTTAGCTCTAGAAGCTTTTCCTGACCTCATTAGGTATTGTAAGTCCTCCCTTATTGTCTTTGTAACACTGTGTATCTTCAGTACAGTTTGCCAAATTTCAGTATAAAACGCCACTTATCCAAATGTCCTCCTCCAGACTAAGCAACTAAGCTCCAGGGTAGAGATCTGCCTTATTCATTTTTGTATCTACAGCTCTGAGCGTACTGCTTAAATAATGTTAAGAGAACAGGATGCATGTCTCTGATTAAGAGAAACACATAAAATTATTCACTTATTTTCATGTCATAAATTTAAAACATATTAAGCGAGGGCTACTATGTTTACAACACAAATGGAATATGAACCTACTATATTTTTAGCACATAAAGCCTTCTGTACTTTGAAATCCAGTTGAGACAAGCAGGATGCTCATGAAGGAGTTAAATACAAAGTAAGTTAAGTTACTTTTAAGCGCTGAGATGAGAGATTGACAACTAATGCTTCTAGAATTCAAAGGAATGACAGTGACGCTTGGTGGTAGCCATAGAGGGCTCCTAAGAAGATCTGACTCAGGCTTGACTAATGAAGTCCTGAAAGAACTATTCGGCAAGAGTAATAATAGGAACAAAGGCAAGTGGGGGACAGAGTGGAAGGTAAATTTTCAGGCCAGATAGGAGGCTACGGATGTTTAAAAAAATAAAAGGTGGGGGAGGGCCATGAAGGGAAAGCATAGATGGTAAATATTTTTTCTTAATTTTTATTGTTGACACTATTACAGATGTCCCCATTTCCTTCCTTCTACCCACCTCCACCCAGCCCCCACCTGGCCATCATTGCACTGTTTCCCATGTCTATGAGTGGTGCGTGTATGTTCTTTGCCTAGTCCCTTCACCTTCTTTCTCGATGGTAAATATCTGTAGGTAATGAAAGGTCTGAACAATCTGAGGAGCCTGAGGCTGAAGGCAATAAGAACCCTGGGTCTTCTGAAGGTTTCTAAGCTTCTGTCTATGGGGAAGGTGGAGTGAAATTGAAAATGGTTCTTTTGGGGCTTAACTACAGGACAGGCTGCATCAGCAGCTTTAAAAAAAGAAAAACTATGTTATTTTACTTTTTTAAAGTTAGTAAATTTTGCCCTGGCTGGTGTGGCTCAGGGAACTGAGTGCTGGCATGCGAATTAAAAGGTTGCAGGTTCAATTCCCAGTCAGGGCACATGCCTGGGTTGCGGGCCAGGTCCCCAGTTGGGGGCATGTGCGAGGCAACTGATTGATGTAGATTCTCTTCCTCTCTTTCTCCCTCCCTTCCTCTCTCTAAAAATAAATAAATAAAATCTAAAAAAAATGTTGATACATTTTTATTTAAGGAATTCCACATGTTTATGTTCTTCCACTGCCTTAGTTCCTGCCTAAGTTCCTTCCACACACTTAGTTCTTTAGTCTGAACCTCTTAATCCCTTTTTTGCTCAATCTAGTTGCCATGTCAGTCAGTCCACATTGTTTTAGTTGAGCTTCTTTAATCTCCACTTGAGTATCGGTATACTTCAAAAATTCCCCACCTGTAATCATTGGGACCCAATTTCTTCAAACAATGTACTTTGGGGCCCACTAAACATGAGTAAGTTCAAATCATACTCATTCCTAACCTATTACTCCCTAAAATAGTACAGCTCTTTGGGATATACAAAAACCTAAGATAAAGATAATTAGATTATGAGGTCTTTCATAGTTTTAGCAGTTCTGTCTTGTAGTTCCTACCCACAGATCTAACACACAATTCTGTGAATAAAGGAATCAACATATTTACTCTATGAGGCGTTTCCAACAATGTAGGTCTACAGAAAAACCCCATCAAGATAGACTGCAACTAAAAAACTATTTTAAAAAAGATTTTATTTATTAATTTTTAGAGACAGGGGAATTGAGGGAGAAAGAGAGGGAGAAAAACATGGATCAGCTGCTTCTCGCAAGCCCTTAACTGGGAGCCTGTCCTGCAAACCAGGCATGTGCTCTGACCAGGAATCAAACCAGCAACATTTCAATTTCCAGTCCAATGCTAAATCCACTGAGCCACACCAGCCAAGGATGAAAAACTATTTTAAAAATGCCTCTTTGAAGTCAGGAACTGTGCTAAGTGCTGGTGAACCCACACCTAACAGCCCTAAAGAAACTGCAGCCTTGTGGAAAAATCACCATCTTGGAAGCATAAGGTAGTGGCACTCTGCCAAAGATGGGGCCCTCCAACCCTGGTACTCCCTGTGGATAAGGGCCTGGCCTAGCCAGAGCAATGAAAGGGGAGAGAGTAACACCATATACAAGAAAAATGTTAAAGTGGGAGTAACAGATTCTGGACTTAGTGACTGCTTGGATGAAAAAAATAACTCTCAAAAATGTAAAGTTTTAATCATAAGAAACTGGGAGAATGAGCAAGATGCATGGAAAATTAGGGAAATAATGAGTTGATTTAAGATATGGGAAGTATAAGGAGATAGCTGGACATCTCAAAAGAAAGAACCAGGAGTTTGAACGGCAGTGGGAGCTGAGAGTGAGAACAAACCCTAAAGAGCCCTGAGCAGCCCCACCACGACCCGCGGGCCTCGTTACCATCACACCCAGGGCGGAGCCGCAGCTGCTCTGGCCTTGCAGCCGCTGCAGACACCAAGCCTGGCACCTCAGTTCCCCGGGGCCTCCCATCAGCAGCCCCTACCAGTGCAGACAAGAGGATCATCAAAAATGAAGATTTGGGGAACAGTTAAATGGTCCAATATAAGACGGATATGGTTTCACCAACAGGAATGACACCTAGGAAGACATATTTGTACACCTGCCGTAAAGAATAACACCAGGAAGCACCTTCGCAGTGTAGGAGATGGAGAGACTGTGGAGTCCGATGTTGTTCAAGGAGAAAAAGGTGCAGAGGCAGCGAGTGTTACAGGCCCTGGTGGAGTTTCAGTGCAAGGCAGGAAATACATGTACAGCAGCCCTAACCTGATAGATGCCATCCATATCCCAGGCGTCCTCCACGCAGTTACCGGCAGAATTGCTAGAATCGGGAGACAGGGGAAAAGAATGAGGGATCAGAGAGTGCTCCAGAAGGCCAGGCCCGATGGCAGTGCCAGTCCTGCAGAGGACGGTTCCCCTCTTGCTACATGCGGGGACACTACGGCCATCGACCACAGTGTTCCAACCCTCCTGTGCAGAAAGAAGTGATGACGGGTGCTGAAACCAGGGTGCAGCAGGACAAGGTAGACCAGTGTGGCAGAATATGTGTAGGAGCTACAGACTGTGATTTCACAGGGGCCCTCCTCCCCACAGACAGCCTCGAGAGGAGAGCAATGAAGAAGATAAGGGAGATCAAAGAGGTGAGAACCAACACGGGCAGCCACCTTGTCAGCAGCCACCTTAATGTCAGTACCGCCGCAACCTCCATTACTGACGCAGATGCCAAAAACATCCTAAACCACAAGATGGCAAAGAGACAAGCAGCCAGTCCAGTTGCTGAAAATTGGGCAGGGCAGGGTTGAGTTAATACTGGTTTACCAGCTCTACCACCATCAGGTTTAGTCATCCAACAAGAAGAAATGAATATGAAATTTCAGCATTAAGAAATGAATAAAAGTTTGGAGCTGAAGAGCTTAAGTGCCTGCTTTTTGCCTGTTGACCAGATAACTAGAACTATTGCAATATCTGTGCAGCATGTTTTTTTAAAATTATTTTTCCCTAAAGACATCTCTTTTTGGTAATGACAAATGTGGGCTTTTGTTTGTTTTTAAAACCAGGTTTTTCTCAATATACCTTTAAAGATTTTTAAATTGTTTCATATATGGTCAAGTTGCAATGTTTAAGAACCTCATTTTTAATTTGTAGTAATAGTTTATAGCTTGATTTTTTTCAAAAAAGTCAAAAGTCATTGGGCAGGGGCATCTGACAAAACCAGGAGAACAAAGGAGCTTTCCACTGAAAGCCACCCGGGAAGCCCTGCGGTGCTGACGGCAGAGTCACCAGATTGAAGGAACCCAGGTGCCTGTTGAACAGCCACTCACTGGACAGGAACACTCTTTTAGATGTCATGAATGAGAAATGAACTTCTACTGGTTAGAAGAAACTTCTGGAGAAAGGTCTAGAAGGGAAGGAAGGAAGGAGGAATGGGAAGGGAAGGGAGGGGAAAGGAAGAGAGAAAGAAAGAACACACCAGTTGGCCGGAGGAGATACTTAGAAGGATCATTTTCTGGGGGCATCTGATGAAACCATGAGAACAATTGAGCTTTCTGATGAGAGAGAGGCAGATTAAGCCTCTTGGGGGGACCAGAATTAAAAGGTAGGTGGAGGAGGAAAAGTACTCAGGTGATTGATACACATAAGAAATATCACTTCAATTGTACCCAGGGCCTTCTAGCCCTGGATGCTGCCTCTGAACACTGAAGGACGGTTTATAGCAGGTAGAATGATGTCAACTTCAAAAGGCTGATGTTCTTTAAGCACCCCAACCCTGCTCATGCGGTGCTTCTGAACATTCACTCCACAAATGAGTGTATTGTTTCCTGTGTGCCAGACACTGTTCTAGGCACTGGGGATACAGAGTGAACAAAATGGACTAAACTCTCTCATGGTGCTTATATTCTGGTATGTAGCCAATAAACAAAATAAAAAAGCAAAATATACACAATAAAAGGCGTTAATAGGTGCTGACGAATAAAATAAGGCAGGGGGGAGAAAAGGGACTATCAGGAGTGGTGTTGCAACCTTAGAAAGAGTGGAAGGCTTATGAAGGTGTCACGTGAGTGAACATCAGAAGGTGGTGCACATTCCGGGAAATGGGAACAGCAAGGGCCAAGGCCTGAGCGGAAGCGTGCCTGGAATGCCTGAGGAGCAGCAGAAGCCAGAGGAGAGGTCATGTGACGTGAGGTCAGAGAGAAATAGCTGGTATGGGGTGAGGGGAAGAGAGAGACCTTGTAGGGCCTTTAGGCCATTGTAAGACTTTGGCTCTTACTACGAATAGAATGGTTTGGAAAAATTGGCTAACTATTTACCAGACTGTTTCCTCTTTATCTGCTGTGAATACAGGACTACATCCCCCAGCCTCCCCCTCACAGTGGCCATGTGACTGAGTGCTGGCCAAAGGAAGAGAGGCAGAAGCAATGTCCCCCGCTTCCACTACTGGCTGTGCAAATCTGCCATGTGCGATTCTTCAACTTCTTTCTCTTTCTGTGACCACCCTGGAAGCCATGTTGTGCTGATGGCGGGGTCACAGGTTGGAGGAACGTAGGTTCCTGTTAAACAGCCATTCACTGCACAGGAACACCCTTTTAGACTTCACAAGTGAGAAATGAACTTCTATTGGTTATTTTATGCCAGTGATAGAGTGAGGTTTATCTCTTACGTAGCTAACATTACCCTAATGTCACAGATAGGAAGCCATCAACAGCTTTTGAGCATAGAAGTGACATGATCTAAGAAGAGGTTGAATGTAGAAACAAGGAACCCACTTAAGAGGCTTTTGCAACAATCAGGGAATGATAAAGACGGTGTGGCCCAGGGTGGTAGCAGTGGGAATAGTGAGAAGAGTCAGACCTAAATACACTTTGAAAGTACTTTAAAAGGATTTCCTGATGCACTAGAAATGAGGTGGAGAAAACAATGGGAATTAAGAATGTCTCCAAGGTTTTGACTAGAAAACCAAGATGGAAGAGACTTTGAGGGGAGCAGGTTTTGAGAGCTAACATTGGGAGATTATAAATATGCTGAGATTCTTATCAGACTTTCAAATGGAGATTTCAAGTAGGCAGCTGGATCTGTATCTCTGGAGTTCACAGTGGGCTGGACTAGAGATGTAAACTTGGGAGTAGCTGGTGTGTGTTTGGTATGAAAGCCATGAGTTTTGATGAGAAGAGACTCAAGGCCTGAGTCTTGGACATTTCTAATTTTCAGAGGTGGTGGAGGGTGTTGGCGAGAATAAGTCAGCAAAGGAAACTGAGAATAAAAACCAGTGACGGAGAAGAAAAACCAGGAGAGCGTAGTATTCTAGAAGCCAAATGAAGAAAGTGTTTCAAGGAGAAAGGAGTAAATCGTACACACCACATTCTCATAAGAGTGAGGTGTTGCCCATTGACGCCAGCAATATGGGAATCAGATGTGGTGGGGTAGTGGGTGCAGAACCTACTGGAGGAGTTCTGGGGAGAATGGGGAGCAAGAAATTGGAAACCCTTTCAAAGAATTTGCTATAAAATGGTGGAGGAAAATGGAGCATAGAAGCCAAGAGAAATTTTATTTTATTTTATTTTTTTAATCCTCACTTGAGGACATTTTTTTTTCATTGCTTTTAGAGAGACAGGGGCAGCCCTCAACCTAAGTATGTGCCCTGATCGGGTATTTATCCCAAAACGTTTCAGTTACTGGATGATGCTCCAACCAACTGAGGCACACTGGTCAGGGCATTTTGCTGTTTTTAAATGAAGAAATGAGGGTATGTGTACAAGAAATATCAGCTTGTTTATTGCTGGTGGGAAGAATCTAGGAGCAAGAATGAAATCGATGATGTAGCAAAAAGAAGGGAGAATTTCTCGGGCAATTTCCTTGAGTGGGGGAGATGGGATGAGATCTAGCATCAAAGGGGAAGAGCTGAACTTTGCTTAGAGCAGAGACAGTTCTTCCATAGCAACAAGGAGAGAAGTGAGATCTGTGGGTCTGCTTCTGGGTAAATTGTAGACATGGTAGCGAGAGCTTGGAGTTGTCTTTTAATCGCTATTGTGTTCCCATTGAATTGGGAAGCTGGGTGATCAGGGGGACCCTGGGAGTTTGAGAAGGCAGAAGGTGTGAAATGCCATTCAGCAGAGTAAACAGGCAAGGGAAACACTGTACAATCTCCAGGAAACATTAGGGACCATCTGATGCTTGTGATTATGACTTTGGGGTGAGGCTGGTTAGTATGGCACATGTTTTTTGTTTTTTGTTTCCAGGCAAGTTTAAAGGTATGGTACAGGCACAGAGTTGGTAGACGGTCGGACTTAGCCAAGTGACTAGAATAAAGCGGAAGAGACACAAAGGTGTTGAGGGTGCCTGCGAAGGAATGATAATAGTAATGATTCATTATGGAATCCAGGCTGGAGGGGAGGGCAACAAGGACACGGGGGAAGTGAGGGACAGTGAGAACCCGGAAGGAGCAGCAGGTTGTAGGATCGGTGGGGATGAAGGATTATGGGACTCAGGGGGATAGTTAGGAAGTCGTATAGCTAGAGAACGGGAATAAGGGCTGAGGTATAGTTATTGACAAATTCTAGGGTAAAGTCAGGGAAGTTGATGGCTGAGGAGGGTGGAGGATGGAACCACTGGGCAGCAGTTTGAGGAACAGTGACCGTGAGAAGAATCATTTATGGGGACAGCGATCTAGGAGCTTACTTTTCAGCCCTCTAACAATTTCAGTCTGAAAACCACTTCAGGGAAGAGAAAGACCCTCCTAGGAAATCTTAAATCAAAACAACGTGTCCAAAAACACTTTCCAGTTGGAAGGTTGGGCAGCCTTTCTGAAATATTTATAGTTTGGTTTTTATTGAATGTGAAATATTGCATATTTTAGAAAGAGGCTGGCCCATGAGCTATCTGACAGACACTCCTTAGTGACTCTCTTGATATGTAATTTATGAACCTCTGATTTTATTTGTGCTTTGAGCCTGTATGTTCTCTCTTTGGAATTGATACTTTAATAAGCACTTACAAAGAGTATTGATGTTTCAAGGTGGTGTCATATGCAAAAGAAATGGAGCCAGTGTTTGTAGGGCTGAGACATTAGCAAGTTTGGCCACAAAAGAGAAACTCCCCGACCTCACACCTAGTCTGTCTACCTCCGCAGGAACCTTTGCGCAGCCGCAAGCCTGACTTCCGTTTAGAACACCAGGGCCAGGTGAGCGAGTCCGAGGCGGGGAACGGACTGAGGAAGAAGGTCCAAGCCTGAATCAGAAAAGAGGGACTAATAAGAAAAACTGGCAAAAAGGGAAATGGAGAGGCCCTTGGCTAGAATTCATATGTGGCCCCTCATACTTGTCCAGAGTAGTTTGAACAGAGAAGAAAACACATTTTTTTTTTTTTTGTATGTGGTCTTCCTTTCAAGTTTTAAATTAGATAAATAGAAGCTTGGTGAGGCATCTCTCAGAGGCGTATTTCTTCTCTCGTTCTCTTTCGCTTCTCTCCCAAGTCTCTTCTGTTTCCTTCTCTTACCACCTCTCCTCTCTGTATTTCCTTTCTTCTCTGGCTTCCTCCCCCCACCTTCCTCTTCGCCTCCAGTTTGTTCTATTCCACCTCTCCTTTTGTCCTGCTTCCCTTTCCTTCCTTCTCTCTAACTCTCGGTCAGGGAGCACGTCTTCTTGTGCCTGCCTGGTGGTGGAACGGAGGGGCGGCGAGGTGTGGGGATGCGCGGTGGTGAGGTCACGCAGTTCTGTGCTGGAGTAACGCTTCTCATCCGGAAGCCGTGCTCCCAAGTGGGTCTCCAAGGAAAGGCTATGCTATCAGCGTGAGGTTTTTCCTTCGTTGTGGCTTTCTCATTCTCTCCATCCAGAGTCCCTCAGGAAGTTGAACACTGCACAGTGGTGTTGACGAGGGCTGCTTAGATTCTCCCCACTGTGAAAGGGTGGCTCACATAGAATTTCCTATTAGTGTAGTAGAGAAAAATATTTGATAAGATCTCACTTGCCTAAAAAGCTCTTCTGTGAGCACATAGATACTCTGTTAATTTTTTAAATTGTCAACTGTTAATAACAGGTATCTTATAAGAGTTATTAGTTTATTAACAATATTTTACTTTAGAAAACACAAACCATTCTGTCTATCTCTGGGCAGGCAGAGGCACATAGGCAGTAGTTAACGAGTGTTCATTAAATGTATACATGGATGGGTGGATGAACCTTGAAGCATGGAGCGATGAGGGCTGGGCCCAGGAAAGCATGACCCCCACCCTGCCCCCCCACTCCTGGCCTAGCTCCTCCTCACTTTCTGCAGCAGAAGGTTGGGGCTCCCCAAGAGCTCTGGACAGGAGAAGGGAGAGCCAGCCGCCCACCTCCTCAAAGGAAGAGCCCATGGAAACTCTGCAGAGGCAGCCTTCACGTCTCCACCCAGCAGAGGGGGAGCAGCTCTAGCGACAGCAGTGTTATCCTAGTCTCTGTCCTCTCAGAGCCACTTGGTAAGGACTCTTACGGGTCTCTGGGGGCTCCTGAGGTGCCACACTCAGGGTTTCACTCACCGTAGTCGGAGGTAAAGAAGAACGGGGCAGGGGGGGAAAAGGGCGAGGTGGTTGTAGCTGGCACGTCCAACTCCCACCCCTTAGCCCCCAGGAAGCACCCTCAGGACCCTAGGATCTATGCCTGAGGTCCAACTCCAAGCCTGTCCCGTGGAGGCAGCTAGACCAATCCTATGACCGTACCTATGAACAAGGCCAGCTGTGGCCTCGTGGAGGCTGCCAAAGTGCTGAGGAGCGAGAGGGGCTGCGGCCCAGAGGGGTTCTCTCTTTCCCACTCTCCACAGGTGAAGGACTCCCTCCAACTGAGGTCACGTGTGCAAGGAATGCTGTCTTCAGAGGAAATATCTTTCTCTGGGTCAAAAAGAGAATGCATTTGTTTGTCCTTTAATTCACAGAGCACGCTCACAGATTATGGCCAACATTTGTGCGGTAATTGTTATGGGTAAGGCACTGTTCCAAACAATTACATGCAGTAATACTCATTTAATCTTCACAGTAGCCCCTGGGGGTTAGTGTTGCTGTTGTCCCTGAGGAATCTGGGGCCCAATGAAGTTAAGTTACTTACCCATGGTCACATGATGAGGAGGCGAAGACAGGATTCAAAGCCAGGGAGCCTGGCTCCAGAGCCTGTGTTTTTACCACTACTTCTTGCTAACAAGGCAATGCCAGTAAAAGGAGGGGTCCACTGTTGCTTGGAGAGGTTAACTGAGTGAATTTGCCCTCTGCTAGCTGAACTAGCGATGGCCTTGAACCCAGATGGCCTTAAGCCAGAGCCTGTTCCTGGTCCACTTGGCTTTGGCTGCTCAAAGGATGGCTCACAGCCCAGCAGCTTTGGCACCACCAGGGAGCATGTTAGAAAAGCACAGTTTCAAGGGAACGCTTTATAACCTGTATGAACATCTACCCACTGTGCTATACGCCTGAAACTAACACAAAATAATGTTGCATGTAAAATGTAATAAAAACATTTAAAAGAAATGCACAGTTTCAGGTTTACCCATAGCCAATGAATCAGATTTTGCATTTTAACAAGCCCCCCAGTCTGCACATTTAACTTTGGGAAGCACTTCAATAGATCACACCCCCTGCTGATAGGAGTTGAAAGGTTTAGCCATAGAGGTAAGCGCTGGGATGCTGGTTTTTCCAAATATAGTGCGTTCTCTCTCCCTCTCTCCTTCTCTCCCTCTCTCCCTCTTTTCATCCAAAAGTTCCAAGAGACTGAAAGGGTACAGTACTTGGCCCATCAAGAAAACAAGGGTTTCTTCAGCTCCATGGAAAAAGAGTTCTGAGGACACCCTAGGATAATTAACTGAAAGCAGCCCAGGGCCCTGACCAGTGTGGCTCAGTTGGTTGGGCGTCACCCAGCAAAGTGAAAGGTTGTGAGTTCAATTTCCCAGTCAGGGCACATGCCTGGGTTGCAGGTTCAGTCCTCGGTCCAGGCATGTACGAGAGTCAACCTACCAATGTTTCTCTCACATTGATATTTCTTTCTTTCTCTCTTCCCCTCTCTCTAAGAGTAAATGAATAAAATCTTAAAAAAAAAAAAAGATATCAGCCTAGGGACATCTTGGGAGTCGTTCCTATGACACCAGATATCCAATGACTGAAGTCCCAAAATATATTTGAAATGTTCTTTCTGTTTTCCTCACCTCTGACCTCAAAAGGTATGGGGTGTGTGTGTGTGTGTGTGTGTGAGAGAGAGAGAGAGAGAGGGAGAAAGATTGAATATATGTAAAAACAGAAATAAATCACCATTTTATTATCAGTCACATAACATGAGAAATCATTCATAGACTTGGAGAAAATGGGGGCCAGCTTCAGCTCCACTCACTGTTTAGAACAGGGGCTGGGAACGGGCAGTCTCCAGGTCAGAACTGGCCTGCAGATATGTTTTAGATATGTTTTGTTTGCCCGCTACTGTGCTTTAGCTTTTTCATGGGTGGGGGAGATGTCACATAAAAATCCAGATTTTTGGCTTCTCTTGAAAAATCAGAGTATCTGGCAACACCAGGCTTGTGTGCTAACATGGAAACAGTTCATTGACGCCTTAGTTGAAACTTTCGCTTTCTCTTTGCCACTGTCGCCACTACTCCCTATTGTCTCCTCAATGCCGAAACCCAGTGTCAGCCCAGCTGTTGCTATACTTATTAATAGAGTTAAGAGAAAAGTCAACCATTTCTTAGATCCATAACATGTAGACTCTTTACCCACTTATACCACCTACTGACAGTAGAGTTCATACTCCCGGGTTTGGATGAAAATTAACACAGCCTCCTTAGGATCTATATACTCCTCTAAGTTTTTAAATATAACATGAAATTCTGGCTGCCTTCTGAGCCAATTTGGAGGAATGATTATTTATTAGTAGTGTGGTGCACAGATATTTACTGAGCTCCTATTGCGTTCCCAGCCTAGTGCTTGCCACTGTGGAGAATTCAGAGGCACAAGAAAAACTTTAGCATTGGTTGAAGAAACAACATTGAAACCTATGAAACAATTAGGAAATAATGTAAGAGAGGTTATGACGGAGGAAAGATTTGTCTGGGCAGAAAGGTGATGGGTGTGCCTGGCAGGATAGGTAGGACTTAGACCGCGGCTTTAGGTGGATTGGGCAGAGGACGGGTGAGGAAGCATGGGAGCGACAGCCCAGGCCTGACTAGCGCGGGAGATTTGGGCTGGAGAAGGAGATGAGGCTGAGAGTACTTGACTGAGGACAACAGGGTAACCAGGTGCGGTGCGTAAGAGGGCGGAAGTTGGAGTCCTGCTTGCCCAAATGAGTGGATTTTGGTTAAACCAAAACCTGGAGATTAACAGAGATTCGGCTACTTTTCCCAGAATGTGTCATGCTCTCACACAGACTCTGTCTCCTCCCAGAAGGCCCTGACTCATCCGCTTCGGCCTGCCCACGGGTCCTCATCCACTCAGTTGGCTCAGACCCTAGGCCTTCCCGACGGCTTCCTGGGAAGAAAGAGGCCCTCCTGTCTTTGGGCCCTTGTGGCGTCTCAGGCATGAGCTTTGAATGTTGCCCAGAAGAAGAGGTTTTGTAATTTGGGGATTTACGCATCTGACTCCACCAAATTATAAATCCCTTGAAAGCAGTACTATGTCTTTCTTCATTGGGACTTCATAGCCTTCAACAGTGTTTGGCACTTACCAAGTGCTCAGTGCATGTTTCTGAGTGAGCAAATGAATGAATGAACGAGAAGATTGCTGCAGTAGTCCAGGCAAGAGGTGATAAGGTAGATTGGGATAGGATCTGTTGGGGTAGAAATGAAGTAAAGGTATAGGAAACATTTCAAAGAAAGAAATTGGTAAGATTTGGTTGCCAAATTGACTATGGTGACCAAAGAGTCTAGAGGAACTTGAACTAAGGTATAAAAGGACATCAGGACAGCTAGAAAAGTTGGGATTGGGAGCTGGAGGGGAATCTCATTGCTACGCCTCCAGAGCAGAAGCTTCTCTGAGACTCGGGTGCCCTGTACCCTCTGTTTACCTGAGCTTTCCTTTTTGGTCTCCGTCTTTTCGCTGCTCCTGGAACTCCAGGCATTTCAGGATCAAGGAAATGAAGGTCAAAAGGAAAAAATAGAGCATGAAATTCTCATTGTAAATCTTGTTTTTAGTTCTATCTTCCCCAACCAAGCTTTAGAGGCAGGTACAAATCTGAAAAAGGCCAGTTGTGTCTCTGTTGGGTAGGTGTGGCACATACTAAAATGCCAGAAGGGAAAATAGGGGAGGGGGAGATGGGAGGGGCTGGGGTGATGGGGAGCAGAACCCATGCTGCTGATTCTGCCGAGGGGGAGTGGCTGTGGCTCCATCTGTTTGGTCCTGCGTCCCAGCCATATATTTTATTTGCTCTTAAGTTGCATATTGTTGCCAACAGGCAAAAACTGATATAATTGCAACCAGACTCGAGCCTGCCTGAATGAGGGGAAAAGTCATCACTCAGACCTTCATTCTGGGGAATTAAAGGGAAGAAACTAACAGCCTGTACAAAGCAATTGTTGAGCCAAAATTAACTTCTCCCTGCCCTCACATCCCTCTGATCTGTTTTGTACGTGACAGCCCAAATGGGGTTGCCATAGCTTCCTGGCTGGTCTCTCCGCACCTGCTCCTCCTCTCTTCTTATCAACTGTCACTGCGACAGCCAGCCTGACCTTTTCAACATGTAAATTGGCTCATGTTACTTCCCAGTTAAAAATGGTGCTAAGGCTTTCATTACACTTAAAAGTCTAAGTTCATTTGCATGTCTTCCCAGGTCCTGCTTGGCTATGTCCCTGCCCACTTCTACTAATGTCCTTCCGTGACCACCTCGCTTCCCACACTGTCCTTCCTTCCCTTTCTCTAAACTCACCTAGCTTCTTCCTCAAGGTCTTACAGCCTCAGTCTTACTCTCATTTTTTTCCTTTAACCTGTTCGATGTTGTCCACCTTGACCTGGCTACTGCCCATTTCTCCTTCAGCCTTTAGCATCCTCTGGCCTTCTGGAAATGTTCAAAGCTGTTTGTGCCAGATGTGGCCAATAGGCCCCCAGGATTTCTTCTTTCCTTTTCCCTTGGGGGCAAGCATCTAAATCTGTGTTGGGCACATGCAAAATAGAGAATGCATTTCCCAGCCTCCCTTGCAGCTGGGTATGGTCATGTGACTGAATTGTGGCCAATGAATATAAACAGAAGCCATCCTTCAAATAGTAATTTTAAAAATTTAAATTTTCTAACACATTGAGACAAAAAGTTACTTCAACGTATCTTGTTCTGTTAGAGTCCAGCACTCTCTCCAGCTCAAGCAGTACAATATCTAATCCAGAAATTTTTAATTTCAGATTTTTTTATACAACATGCAGAGTGATGACCCCAGCATAAGCTCTTTAGTAGTGGGCAACTAACACGTTTTTTTTCTTCTGTTAAAAATTTTCTACCTCCAGCCCAAGGCAGACTTAATAACACACGTTCATATTTATTAAGAGTTGGCTTAAATCTGCCACTGTATCTCCTGAGGAGCGTGACAAGCACTCCATGCTTTTGAGCCCACTTAATCCTGATAATATCTGGATAAGGCTGGAACTACCATAGCTTCAAATACACAAATCTGAAGACTGAAGCCCAGAAGAGTCAAACAATATGCTCACGGGCTCACAGTCAGAGCAGTGACTTGGCCCCAGTTCTGTGTGAGTTCTTACCCACCAGGAGAGATTGTCTTCGCTGAGTTTATTGGTTTTCAGCTGACTAACAGCATTCCAAAAGAAACTTTTGTTTTTGTTGCTCTGTCTCTGAGCTGCTGGTCCCTGTTGTGACAAAAACCTCTTCTTTGGTACTTCATTTTTCTCTTCCGGTGATATTTACGATTTCTCTCTGTTCTCCCTTTTCTTTAAAACCACAGATCAAATTCACTAGGACCCTGGATGTCACGTAATCTTTGCTCTCTGGCTGCGGCGCGCAGTGGTCTAAGTACTCTCTAATCCTGTCTCTCTCATACCAACCGGTCTTAACACTCAAACCCTAAGTTACCTATACATACAGGGCCATTTCCTCAGGCATATAAAGCCCAAGCAGGGGCCAGGGGAGTAGGTCAAGGAGCCCAAGTTTTAGACAGTATTTTAAACACTGTTTTGTTAGTGTCTCTGTAGGACCAGGACCTGGATTAAAAATTAGGTTTTACTGTTCCACCTGCATTACTAAGGTATTCTTATTATTGAAGAATTATCTTTCATTTTTTATAAAATTCTTCCTCTGGAATCAAGCCTCCTAGGCTTGCTATGTGGAGAAAAGAATAAGGCAAAGAGAACTGGGAAAAGGATGCCCTGGGTCGGGGACAGCACTGGATCCCAAGTGGCAGCATTTCATGCCCCTCCCTGTGCACATTAACCAGATTACTTGGCCTTTGGGTCTCATAGGCTAGACCATCTGGGCTGCAGGAAAGAACGTCAGGCTGGCTTGGTATAAGTCATGTACCTGAACCGGTTGTGCTGGTGCAAGTCGGCAAAAATCCGAGAGAGGGCCTCACTCTCCCCCTTGGCCATCACGTGCATGAGGCTCTCGCTGGGCTGGGAGGCTTGGAGTTTCTCTTGTACTAACTAGATGGAGAAAAAAAGCAAAGCCAGGCGATTAACACCTGAGGGTTTCTGTATTTTCCTAAGATCATGGTCCAGACCCTGTTCCACTGGGTGATCATGTCACAGGTTCAGAGAGGCAGTTCTGAGACCATATCTGCTTATACTCCCTGTATTGTTATAAATATTCTTTGGTACCCTAATGATAATATTGTCATTAAATTATTTAGCAGATAACCAATTCTTATTAATGTTATCAAATATCCTGTTCATATAAACTTTAATAAAGCTTATGCTACTTGGTTTTATATTTAAATGTAGGAGAATCAAATATTTATTGTAGATTTAATGACTGTTTAAAAACTTAACCTCTCTAAGAAAAATCCTATATTGAGCTGCTTTCCAAAAAAATTATTTATTTATTTTTAGAGAGAGGGGAAAGGAGGGGGAGAGAGAGAGAGAGAAACGTTGATATGAGAGAGGAACATCGAGAGCTTGTACACGCCTCCCCGCCACCCCTTCACTGGGAACCTGGCCCACAACCCAGGCATGTGCCCTGACTGGGAATTGAACCAGCAACCTTTCAGTGTGCAGGCTGGTTCTCACCACTGAGCCACACCAGCCAGGGCTGAGCTCCTTTTTATACCTGGCCAAAATTGCTTTCTTTCCTGTTGCCTGTGATACCCCAAAGGTGTTCCAGAAGTGCAAGCTGCTCATATTCATTCCCTCACACTTTATTGAATGTCAACTATGTGTCAAGCACTGGGGATATAGCAGTGAAGAAGACAGATAAAAATCCCTGCATTCATGGAGTTTATGTTGTAGTTCAAGCCAGTCAGTCTCACATCGTATTCTAAGGCCTGGGGCAAAAATAAACAGGTAGCTTCACTGGTGGATTCTATTAAATACTTAAAGAAGCAGTAATACCAATTCTTCATAAACTCAGAAAATAGAGGAAAAGGGAACACCAAATCATTCAAAAAGGCTAGTATTACCCTAACACCAAAGTCAGGATATCACAAGAAAACTAGAGACCAATGTTTCTAATAAACACAGATGAGAAATCCTTAACAAAATGCTTGCAAACCAAATCATGTAACATATAAAAGATATTAAACATATACACCATGACCAAGTGGAACTTATTGCAGGAACACAAGGTTGATTTAACATCTGCAAATCAATTAATGTAATACACTATGCTGACAGAATAAAGGGCAAACTACCTGGCCATCTGAATAGATGCAGAAAAAAATACTCTACAAAACCCAATACTTATTTATGATAAAAACTCTCAATAAACAAGGAATTAAAGGGAATTCCCTCAACCTGATAAAGGGCATCTACACAAATCCCACAGTTAGCATCATACTTAATGAAAATGGAATTTTTTCTCCCTACTGTGTTTGCTACTTCTATTAAACATTGTACTAAAC
This sequence comes from Pteronotus mesoamericanus, assembly GCF_021234165.1. Taxonomy (NCBI): domain Eukaryota; kingdom Metazoa; phylum Chordata; class Mammalia; order Chiroptera; family Mormoopidae; genus Pteronotus; species Pteronotus mesoamericanus. Next base: position 65,373,307 of record NW_026555329.1, on the reverse strand, counting down.
GTTCTAGTTAAGGCAGTAGGTGATAAACAAACAAATGTATCTTAATTGGAAATGAAGTAAAATTGTTGCTTATTTGCAGATCATACATACACACACACATACAATACCAAGGGGCCCACAAAAAGTACTGTCTAGTAAACAAGATTAATATACAGAAATCAATTGTATTTCTATATACTACCAATGAATGATGCAAATGTGAAATTAAGAAAACACAGTTCCATTCAGCCCTGGCTAGCATGGCTCAGTGGATTGAGCACCAGTCTGTGAACCAAAATGTCATTGGTTCAGTTCCCAGTCAGGACAGAAGCCTGGGTTATGGGCCAGATTCCCAGTTAGGGGTATGTGAGAGGCAACCAATGTTTCTCTCACACATCGATGTTTCTCTCCTGTTCTCCCTCCCTTCCCCTCTCTCTAAAAATAAATAAATAAAATACTAAAAAAAGAAAACACAATTCCATTCAAAATAGTATCAGCAAAATAAAATACTTAGGAATAAATTTAACTAAAGAAGTACAGAACTTGCACACTGAAAACTATAAAAACATTGCTAAGAGAAATGGAAGAGGACTGAAATAAATGGAAAGGCATTCCATATTTTTGTATTGGAAGACTCAATATTATCAAAATGGCAATTCTCTTCTAATTGATGTATAAACTCAACATGTCCTTGTCAAAATTCCAGCAGTCTATTTTCTGGAAATTGAAAAGCTGATCTTAAAATTTATATGGAAATGCAAAGGATCTAGAATAGTCAAAATAATTAGAAAAAGAACAAAGTTGGAAGACTTACAACAACGAATTTTACAACTTACTATAAAGCTACACTAACCAAGACATTGTGGTATTAGCACAAGAACAGGCAAACAGGTGAATGAAACAGAATTGAAAAAACAGAAATAAATCCTTACAATTACTGTCAATTAATTTTTGGCAAAAGTGACAAGACAACTCAATAAGAAAAGGATAATCTTTTCAACAAATGGTACTGGGAAAACTGTACATCAACGTGTGAAAACAAAAAGTACTTAGACCCTTACCTCACACTATACCCAAATAGTAACACAAAGTGAATCACAGACTTAAATGTAAGAGCTAAATCTATAAAATTTCTAGAAGAAAACATAGGATAAAATATTTGTGACTTTGGGTTGAACAAAGAAGTCTTAGCTACAATATCAAAGCCAGATCCATAAAAGAAAAAAAATTGATAAATTGCACTTCATCAAAATTAAAAACTTTTGCTCTACGAAGGACACCATTAAGAAAATAAAAAGTTCACACACTGAGAAAATATTTGCAAATCATATATCTGATAAAGGACTTGTATCAATAATATACAAAGAATTATAGCAACTCAATAAGAAGACAAAATTCAATTCAAAAATGGGCTTTTTAACAAAAGACTTGAATAACATTTTACTAAAGAAGACATAAGTGACTAATAAGCCCATGAAAAGTTGCTCAACATCATTATCCATCAGGGAAATCCAAAAATAAAATCACTACATATCCACTAGAATGGCTTTAATCAAAAAGATAAACAATACTAGTGTTGGTGAGAATGTGAAGAAACTGAAACCCTCATGCATTGCTGGTAGGAATGTAAAATGGTGCAGCCACTGTGGAAAACAACCAATTTATTTACAATTTAAAGATAAATTTAACATATGACTCAGCCATTTCATTCCTTGGAATCTACCTGTGACAAATGAAAACTATGTCTATACGAAAACTTATACCCAAATGTTCATAGTAGCATTATTCATAATAGCCCCAAACTGGAAACAATCCAGATGTCCATCAACTGGTGAATGGATAAAAAAATATGTGGTTTATCTATGCAATGGAATACTATTCAGCAATGAAAAGGAATGAATTATTGCTAGTCTGTGACTCTGTCACAGAGTTGGCCCCATATTGTGACACAGATGAACCTGAAAAAATTACACTGAGTGAAAGAAGCCAGACACAGAAGACTATAGATATGGTAGGGTTTTGTTTATATAAATGTTTAAGAAATATGAATTTACAGAGATTGAAAACAGATCAATAGGGACAGGGAATGACTGCAAATGGGCATGAGGGGAATTTTTAGAGTGATGGGAATGTTCTAAGGCTGGATTGTGATGATGGCAGCATAACTCTACACATTGACTGAAAGTGTTGAACTGTGCACTTACAGCGAGTGAATCTTACAGTCGGTTGTACAATATAACCCAATACAAGACAGGGATGGCCTTCACAAGGTGCTCACATACCAGCTCACCTAAGCCCTACCCTCAGCTCTGGCCTGGCGGGAGGTGGCAGTGGTGCTCACTTACGTTAGAGTCTCCTGAGGGGCTGCAGCTGTTCTTGGGTACCAGACAGTGAGTGATGAGGATCCTAGGGTCTTTGGTGGTGATGGACAGGCCCTGCTGCAGAATTTGAACTAGTCGGACCCAGAAGTAGAAAACAATCTCAGGATGGTCAGAGTGGAGTCTTAGGTAGTAGATCTTCTCTGTGACTGTCCTCAACCGCAGGATGCGTTGCAGCTGGTCACAGACTTGGAGCTCCACGAATTTCAATGGGAGAATCCTGAAGACATGAGGGAAGACACACATTGACAACCCCATTGCTTCTGATCCAACCCAGTCTGCCTTAAGGTGAGGAGTGTCTCCTTCAGGACTAAGGCTCCTGGAGGGAGGAAAGAGAGTGCTTAGCAAAGTAGGGCTCAAACTTTACAGAGATCATATTCACCTGGACAGCTTGTCTAAGATGCAGACATCTGAAGATACCCCTCAGATTCAGTCGGTCTGGGGTGTGTCCCTGGAATCTGCATTTGAACCTCCACCCATCCTGCCACGATTTTCAGGCTGGTGCCCCAGGACCCTGCCTGAGTGAGACAGCCCAGGAGTGAGGTAGCTGGGGTCAAAGGGGTTTCCAATTTCCTTCTTGATAGCACAAAGGGATCTACCCTTCTCTGCCACAAAGTTGGCTCCCCCGTCCGGCTTGCCCAGTGATTGACCTTATTGTCTCATATTCTTCCCAAAAGAGCTAAGGTTTGGGGAGCTGGCTTTGGGTCGAACAGTAGCCAGCTGTGGCTGGGCTGTGCTTGCTATAGGTACACCAGAACATAATGGAGATGTTCATCGCTGAGGCAACGTGGAGAAATGAAAGATTTACTTGGATTTCTGGAAATACCTAGAGATTCCTAAATATCCTACAGATTACTTGAAGAGGCTCAAATATTTAAAAAGGCTGTTTCATCCTAGACAAGCATGATGTCACTCTATGTCACAGTTCTAATGACACTTAGCTCCACTTATTTTACCAGTAAGAAAACTGAGATGCGGCAAGTAACCTATGACTCAAACATTATGAGTCTCTTCAGTTGTATGCCAAGGACTAGAACCTGCAGCTCCCAACCTACGTTCCGCTTGCCAGATCTCACTGCTTCCTTGCTCCAAGGCAGAGAGAGTCTCCAAGAATCCAGTGGGGTGAATGCAGTGAGAAGAAAGGCGAGCATGTAGATTGGCCCCTCATTCCTGTCCACACAATGCCTCCACCTGACCAAGACGCTTCTGCATGCCCACTGTCAGCTTACCAGTGTCTGACAAAACCAATGTCACTGCTGATGGAGTCTCTGCTTTCTCTAACCTTGAGTTTAGTCACAAAGCAGCCTTTGCTCTGGGTACCCCCCGGCCCGCCCGCCACTTGTCCTTCATTCCCACTGGTGTAGCTTACCTCTTCAAGATGATTTTTGGGGCCATGGATGGTCTGTTCCATGTCTGGCTCTGCCCCCGGCGCCATTTGACGCTGGCCATGAGGAGGGTGTTGGGAAGGGGCAGGCAGGGCACAGAGGAGGTCACCCCGAGGGCCATGGTGTAGGAGGCTTTGTAGATGTCAATCCAGTTCCTGTCTTTTTTCACCTGCAAAGCAGCCCCAAGGGCACAGCCTGAGCGTTTGGCAGAAGCCGCAGAGCATTTCAGCTGTGAGTTTCTCAACTTTGGCAATATTCACATTGCGGGCAGGATGGTTCTTTGTTTGGAGAGGGGGCTGTCCTATGCACTGTAGGGTGTTGAGCAGCATCCTCAGCCTCTACCAACTAGATATGCCAGTAGCAATGCCCTCCCGCACCCTGCCCAAGTTGTGACAACAAAAAATGTCTCCAGGCACTGCCAGATGTTCCCTGGTTTTGAACATTCGTTAATTCATTCACTTATTTAGAGGGGAAGAGAGGAAGAAAGGGAGAGAAACATTGATGTGAGGAGGAACATCGATCAGTTGCCTCTCGTACACACCCTAACCAGGGGTTGAACACACAACCTAGGCGTGTGCCCTGACCGGGAATCTAATGATGCCCAACCAGCTGAGCCACACTGGGCAGGGTAAATGTTCCCTGGTTTTAGAAGGCAAATCGTTGCTAGATGAGAACCACTGTTTTAGTCTGTATTGATTGAACAACTGTAGCAGTATTTACACTACCTGCTGCTAGCAACTGCCCACAAGAACTATAACCCAGAAGTCCCCTGACATGTGTCACATTTCCATGAACCTTCCCTAGACTGTTTCCTGGCTTTTCTCTGAAAAAACATTCTTTGGCCCTTCTCTGAGGGGCCTTATCATCTCCTGCACTTCCCTGCACTGCAAGGTCCCTTGCAACTCCCAAGCTCCGTGCTGGGAGCCCATGCAGGGAAACAAACATGCACTGAGTGCCCCTTGTACGAAGGCCTTTGCCTCCTGGGTTTGCATATGATCCTCATGTCATCCGACCCCTTTTACATTAAGGAACACTGGGAATCAGAGTGTCCAGGTCCCTTGCATAGGATGCCTCCTGACAAGAAAGCAGTGGCCCGCACTCCAAGCCCAGGTCTCTCTGGGGGCCCCGTTTTTGTTCTCTCATCAATCAGCGTTTCTGTTCCAAACCCCCAAAGGGCGCCTTGCTTCACGGCCCCTTTGATCACCTGCTCTGGGCTGACAGCCTGGAGGGGGACGTAGACTGGGGCGTTCAGATACCAAACCCTCCGCTCAGAGCAGAGAACACCCAGCCTCTCCCCCAGGGGGGACAACTGTCTATAGGAGAAGCCCTGTCTTGGGTGCTGCAAAGTCAGGGTCAAACAGGGGTGGCCTTGCTTTCCAGGCCGACTGACTTCTCCTCGTCTCAGCTCTCACTCCACTCCAGTTTCAGGGACCACACTCTCCTGGTCACATCTTGGGAACAGGTTTGGCAGAATCAAGGGGTGCCATTCTGGGGACTCCGGAGTACCTGGACGAAGTTGCTTTCAAACACCACGGAGTCAGGAAACAGGTTGAATTCTGGAGAATGAACCATCTGGCAGAGCAGTCCCTCCTCCACACCCAGGCCCACTCCAGGGTTTGGTTCTCTATCCACAGGCAAGAGGCCCCTGAATTCTTCCCAGGCATTCAGGGAAGGAAAAGATGGATAGGATCTTTTGACTTTTACTGCCTTTGATTTCCAACAAGTCTTTCTTGGTGGAACTGATGACAACATTTCCACACATGCTCAGGGCTCAGGGGCTTGCTGCACATTTGTCCTGGGGTCTCGCTCTGGCCTTCCGGCCTTGGGCAGCTGGCCAAGGCCTGGGACCGCCAATCAGCTCACAATGATGAATGGATGACGTCATGAAAAACCAGGGCAAGCCTGCAGGAAAGGGAAATGTGCGGGAGCCTCCCTTTTCCTCTAGGGTGCTTTGCTGGCTGGCTGGTGCCCTAACATTCTCCAGCCCTTTTTGGAACCCAAGGACGCAGCTCCCCCAGAACTTGCTGAGAAGGTGGTGAGCAGGGCAGAAAGTGAGGAAGGAAGGCTGTAGGGAAGCTCCTTCTGCTCTTAATAGGAAGGATACCCTCCCTGCCTTTCAACACCCCCTTATTTTTAAAGCAACCTGCCTGCAGAAGAGTTTTCAGGGCTGTTAATTGAAAATCTAGCCTTCCCACGCTTTATACAATGGGAGCCCGCACATGCCCTGGTGCAGCTGCAGCAGGCTTTTCTGGTCATGGAAGCAGGTCTAGGTGCCTCTCTGAGCTCTGCTACGGCTGGCTGGTTACTTCCGCAGGCCCGTGTCCCTTAGGAGGTCAAACTGAAGGAGCAGTAGAAATAATGAGATTCTTACCCAGGGGCTGGGTTTGTGAGGATGCCAGCTGCGAGGAAAAGAACCCCGATGAGCAGCTCTGCTGATCAACAGGCCATTCCCGCTGTCAGAGCGACACTGTTCTTTATTCCTGAGCAAGAGGAAGAAAGAGCCCAAGTCCTGGGGTGGCTAGGTCAGGGCCGAAGAACCAGGCCGACTGACCGCCATTCAAATCCATTTCAAGGAGAGGGCGTACTCCAATTTGGACATTTCAGAATTTATTAAATAACACATTGACCATCAAGGTCAAAGGTGATCAATTTAGAAAAGCAATTTGACAAGCCATATATGAAATGTAAAGCTTGAAGATTTATTTTGCTATTTCATTATTAAATAAGGTAGAATGCTGAAAGGTCATAAGGTCATGAGATCCTGCGGTTTCACCAGCCCCTCCCCTGGTGTCATTTCTATTGTGCTCCCGCTCAAGCACCTGTAACAGCTCCCTGGTTGGTAAAGCAGCTTTCGCACTCACCTTCCGCGTTTTCTTTTGTTTACCACGTCAGGAAGCTGTCCTCCATGGTAACGTTCTCTAAGGATGGGGTCAGAGACTACATCCTATGGTGTACATTTCCCTAGCAACACACAGTACAAAAGTGCTGGCAGTTAGTACACCGATACAATGCTTTTCACAGTTAAAGCTTGCCCACAACAGTAAAACTTATTGGCTTAGATATATATGATTTAGTTATATTTGGCTATTGAAAAATTCAAAGGTTCCCTTCAACTGGGAAAATGACTTTTTTCTTTTTCATATAAATCTGTTGAGCCCACTTCTGTGGTGTGTGGAGGAAAGCTTCAGCACCAAGTCTAGAAAGTTAATTGTGAGGAGGTGAGCTTTTTGCTGTAAATAAAATACTAAGCATTGATATAAATCTGCTTTAAGATGTCTACCCCTTCCTAGCTGCTTCCCCTAAACCTCAAAAACTAGCACATTATATCCTTTAAAAAACCATTTTACACATGCTTAGTTGTATACTTTGGATCCATGCTCTCCATTCCTTTAGCAATAGGATATCTGATTAGGCACAAGTTTCTAGAATAAATATTATAATTTTTGGCCTCCCTTACAACTAGGTAAGGCCATATGAATATGTTTTGTCAAAAGGGAGATAATTCAAGTGTTAGGTGCAACTTCTGTGAGGAATCATTGTAGGAAGAGGAGTGCTCTTTTTCACTCCTTGCTTTTTCCTTTTGGCTGGAATACAGACTCGATGGCTGGCGCTTGAGCAGCCCTTTGGGTCACAACGCAGCATATAAGGATGGTAGCGTAGCAAGATAAAAGGGCTCCAGTTCTTTGAGGATCATGAAACTATCATACTAGTCTGAATGTGTACCTCCAGACATCTATTATGTATGAGAGAAATAAATTAGGGTTTTCTGTTATATTGAGCCAGATTTAAAACTAGCTGATAAAACAACATAAAATGACTATCTGCTCTTCTGGACCAGTTTCATAGGAAATGATAGTACTGTTTACCAATAATTCTAAGCAATGAAGAAGTTATGGTTAATTTATTGGAAATTAGGACCTTCTGGAGAAAGTTGTGTAACTACATATTTCAATAATATGAAAAATCATTGCTCTTGCCTTCCTGTGCATTCAGGGACATTGATGTTGCCACAGTTCTTGCCTTTTGTGCATTTGGCAACTGGCACTTTGGTGACAGTTTCCACAACTATGTTGACTCTCCATTGGTTTGAAACTAACGTCACTTTGGCAGTATCAGGTATCATTTCAAAGACTGCTCAGGAATGACCAGGATTCCTAGTTGCCAGTTGGGACTGGACCCAGGTTTTGTGTTTAAAGCTTATATAATTTTGGAGACTCTTAAAAATTAAAAGGTCTGGAGGGACAGGGGAACTGAGAGTTGTATAGCAGGTACAGAGCTTTGGTTTGGAAAGATGGCAAAGTCCTTGAAATGGGTGATGGTGACAGCTACGCAGCAATGTGAATGCACGTAATACCACCGACATGTACACCTAAAAATAGGTAAAATAGGACATTTTACATAGTACATTTTTACCACAGTAAAAAATGCTGGAACATAAAAGATAAAATTTTTTAAAAATTCCACAAAGTACGACATGAAATTGGCCCTTGGAAGAGCTGTGTGAATAAGGGGCCCTGAAACTTAAGCTTTATTATCTTCATGGTAAAGCTGTCGCATTAAAATCTGTGTCACTGTTAAAAAGAACTTTGTTACATAAGCAGTACTGGTGCTTTGTAGAACATTGGAGAATACAGACAAGTTAAAGAACAAACAAACAGCATATACCTACCTCCCAGGAAACATTACTGTAACAACTACCTGTATGTGCGTGTGTACCAAAATGAGATCATGCTCTAAAAAATCTTTATGACCTATTTATAACCTGTTTTATTCAGTCAACACTCTCTACCTTTGTGTTTTGGCATACTTTGATTTCATCTCATCTCATTTGATTTCCAGGCCATATCAAAATTTCTCCAATTAACTCCAATTATTCTTACACTTCTTTATCCAAATCAGTATCCAAACCAGGACCACATATTCCCCTGTGTTTATTTTGATCTAGTACAGTCCCTTTTTTAGGACACTTACTGGTAGAAGGAATTGAGTCAGTTGTTCTACAGAATGTCCCACCTTCTGGATTTGTCTGGCTACTTCCTCGTGGTACTTAGGTTGCTCGTTTAGCAACTATATTCCCTGTGAATTAGAAGTTATATATAAAGGGTTGGTGGATTCAGGTATTGTTTTTCTTTAATTAAAATAGTCATAATTTCTTAGTATGGAGCTACCATGGGATCCCAAAGAATGTCAGTAGGAAAATACATATAAAGAATAATTATCAGGCCCTGGCTGGTGTGGTTCAGTAGCTTTAGTGCCGATCTGCGAGCCAAAGGGTCACCAGTTCGATCCCCAGTCAGGGCACATGCCTGGGTTGCAGGCCAGGCCCCCAGTGGGGGTCACATGAGAGGCAGCCACATACTGCTGTTTCTCTCCCTCTCTTTCTCCCTCCCTTCCCCTCTCTCTAAAAATAAATAAATAAAATCTCTGGGGAAAAAAGAAAGAATAATTATCAGAAGAAAAATGATTTCAGGAAAAAGAATAAAGTTTTTGAAAAGAGTCTTTTCTGTACCCCCGGGGATATTAAATATAATATGGGAGCCTATTAAAAAAAATCAGAGACACCAAAATTAGGAGAAAAGAGACTGGGAAGGTAAGGAAAGCAATAGAAGAAAAGTCCATTAAAAATCTAAAAGTCACTTTAGAATCCACAAGAAGTGAAGTTGGTATGACAGAAAACTGAGTCAGTGACACATGACAGGCTTGAGAATATCCCACAGAACAGAGTAAAGAGGGCAAGAGCCCTGGTTGGTGTGGCTCAGTGGATTGAGCGCTGAGCTGTGAACCCAAAGGGTTGCCAGTTCGATTCCCAGTCAGGGCACATGCCTGGGTTGTGGACCAAAGAGGTCCCTGATTGGGGGTGTGTGAGAGGCAACCACACATCGACGTTTCTCTTCCTCTCTTTTTCCCTTCCTTCCCCTCCCTCTAAAAATAAATAAAATCTTAAAAAAAAAAGAAAGGCAAAGAGATGAAGTGACTAGAAAGAAAATTATAAATACAGAAGACATTTACATTGATCCAATAGGCAGGTAGAATCCCAGATGAAGAGGGAACAAATAGAATTTAAAAAGGAGTCGAAAACATAAAAGAAAAAGCCATTTCTGAAACAAAGAAAAAACCCACTCAATTTGGTAAATGAACAGGGATATTTACTATATCCCAGGTAAACTGAGCAAAGAAACCAGTGAGTCCAGACTTGGTCTTGTAAAGTTCCTAAATCTTAGGGTAACAAAAGCACCCTATACAAACATCCAGACAGAGGAAGCAGACAACCAATCTACCAAGGGGTATAAAATGAGACTGGCCTCAGGCTTCTATCAGGCAGTTTTAGATGGCATAAGACAATGGAACAATGTGGAAAGAATGCTGCAGAGAAAAGAATGCGACCCAATAATTCCATAAATGGCTAGAAATTCATTCCAAGATGAAGATAGCAAAAATAATCTTAAAACCCTAAGTACACTAGAATAAATAAACCTATAAGCTGGTTCTTTGAAAAAGAAAAATTAGGCAAACCACTAGCTAACAACGTAATTTTAAAGAAGGAAAACATAAAACTTGGAATAAGAAACACAAGTACAAATAACGAAGTATAGGCTTCTGGATAGAGGTCGTAGCAAGAAGCTGTATTACTTGAAGTCTAGTCCAGGTGGTCAGAAGACCCCAAGATACTGTGATTTAAACCAAACAGAAGTTTTGCTCTCTCTTACATAGCAGTCCAAAGGGAAGCATCCAGAGCTGGTAGCCTCAGCCAGTCTCAACATGTGGCTTCCATCTCTGCGCCCCAAGTTGGCTGTTCCAGCTCCTGCCATGTCTGCCTCCTGGCCAGCGAGGAAGGGGAAAGGGAGGGAAACTGCACACTCATTCCTTTTAAGGGCATGGCCTGGAAATGGCATAATCACTTTTGCTCACATCCTATTGGTTGGAATTCAGTCACATGACCACACCCAGCTACACCAGAAGCTTAGACATGTAGCTTTTTGCTGGGTGGCCCTGCGCTTACCTTGCACTCAGAATTACTGGGGAATTCTGTTATTTATTATCTAAGGATGAAGAGGCCATGTCACAGAATTACTGCCTCCGACATCCACAGCAAATACAGAATAATTTTTTTTTTTTAGGATAATCTGGAAAGATCTTTATTATGTCTCAACATCCTCTTCTGCTTGTGTCAACTTCCATTCCATTCTTCCCCCTTCCCTGGCCGATTCACCTTGTTTACCACTCCTTTAACCACACCTTTTGAGGTGTCCCTCCTCACACTCAGCCTGTCTTTCCCCCATCCTGGATCCTTAGAGAAGACCACCTCTATGCTTTAGCTCTCTTACCAGAGGATGAGCCAGTTGCCTTTGTGGCTCCTCACAAGATTAGCAAAAACTGCGGCACTGATCTATGGGAACAACCTTTCCAAATGATAAACATGCATCAGGATCTCTAAGAGACTTCTTATTAAAATGCTCCTTCAGTACCTGAAACTGCTTTGGTTAAATTGTTTTAAGTGGACTACAAAAGTTGTAGCACATATTTAACTAAAGTAACAAACATGAAACCAACTAATTTCCAAAAGGTAGTTTAGTAGAAGCATCCATTAACTATGGCCACCTTACCTTCACCATCTCTGACCCTCATAACAACCCTGGGAAAAGGCACTACAGTATTTCACACTGCCTTACTGGTTTCCCAACCACCTTACATACAAATGAAGAACAAATAAAAGCTGTGCTCCCTGCCATATAAAGTTAAAAACCAAGGGAATGTAATGAAGCTAGGATTTCGTTTTGAATTAACAACTCATCTATAAAGCATCATAGTTTCCTTCAAAATTCTCTGAAACCAGGCAACAGCATCCTTGATAACGTCCTTGCGCTGACACTGGCTGGGCGCCTGTCGGGCACCAGAAACTGGGGACAGTGAGCAAGACAGGCCTCCACCTGACCCCACAGAGGGTGTCCATACTGGCAAGAAAGGAAGTCATTCAGCCGCCTCCACAACTAATTACACGTATTCCAAAAACTAAAAACAGATAGAATGTGCCCTGTGAAAGGCCGAGAGTTCATCAGGTTGGTGAAGGGAGATACCCAAGCATGCATTCACCAACTTCTTTCTTTCTTTTTTTTTCAAGTAAAATTTTTAAAAATATATAATCTTTGTTATATTTTTTTTCATTACCATTTAGTCCCCTTCTATCCCCCTCCGCCCATCACCAGCTTAGTTCATTCAGTGAGCCAAGTGCTGGGTCCCGTTTCAACTGGAAAGGGGCAATGGCTTTCGTCTGTGGCATCTGAGTAAATGTCCCGCTTGTGATGCAGTGACACCCCTCCCACCTCCCAATGGAAGGTTTCTTCACACTTGGAACCTGGTGTTTCTACTCACCCCTCAGATAAACAATTGTCCAATTTACGGGGCATATAAACATCACAGGAAGGTGGCTGTTATGATGCACTGAGGGAAAGGCAGAAACCAAACACAGAATGATCTCAGGATGATGACTGATGGTCCAGGAAATTTCTAGAAAATTCAGGGAGACAACCAAACCCACTCCCTGTCCCCTAGGTGAACTATTTTGGATTGACCTGAGACTATCCTATGGCTTTCCTCACCTTTTGGGGTAAATGTGGTTGGGACTTAATGTTTCCTACACCTTGCCTCACTCAGAGCTTGGGCCTTGAGAATCTGCTTCATTTATATTCTCCACTCCTTACCCTACTTTCCTTTACTTGCAGCGATGGCGAAGGCTACTTTCCATCATCCATCTTACTGTTGTTGAGTACTGGCAAAATGTGCTGCCACTTCTCAGGAACCACTAGAGACTGATAGAGATTAGGGGAGAAAGCAGCGACCGTAAAGTACTCTCAGATTATAACCTCCCAAACGAGAACGTGAAACTTGTCACACAGGCAGCAATAATACCCCTTCAGGTTTTCACAAGGCAGCAAGCTCCCAAGCTCTGCAGACAGCAGGGACATGCGGTGTTTGGGCTGGGGGAAAAATGCAGCCTCTGGGAGAGGACAAATCTGCCTGTTCCCAAAACTACATCTGAGTGGCGGAGGCGGAGGTCCCCAAACACACCGAAGCCTTTGCTGCTTTTGAGTATCCAGGGAGTGACTGTTCCTCTGGCCACACTCTGCAGAAACGGATGTGTTTAATGCAGTCCAAGGTTCCACACGGAATGTCGCAGGCCCCTCAAACGGTGTTTTCAGATCCCTGAAAGCAGACTTTCCCCGCCCCAGTTATGATGTCAGATCCCTGATTGGATTCAAGTCTTACTATGGCAGCAACTCCAGTGGCTGTGTGTGGGCTTCCTATGGAAGAGAATAATCTCTCTCTTTTTTTTATCCCCACTCGAGAACATGCTCATTGATTTTAGAGAGAGGGGATGGGAGGGAGAGAGTGAGGGACAGAAACATCGATGTGTGAGAGAAACATCATTCGGTTGCCTCTTGAACCCACAACCTAGGCATGTGCCCCCTGACTGGGAATCAAACCCGTGACCTTTGGTTTACTGGACGAACTCCAACCAACTGAGCCACAGTGGCCAGGGCGAGAATAATATATTTAACAGCAAAAATTTAACTACTGAAAAACTAACAAGAAAAGGGGTTAAGTGGTTGCTAAAGAATAAAGGGAACAGGAAATCTGGGTATAGCCTAATAACAGAGAAAAAAAGTAGTTAATATAATTGTGTGTCTTCTCATAGATTAACAAACCCCCACCACCAAACTGAGAGAGGCTGGGTAGGAAATGAGTCATCAGCTCATGGAAAAGAAGAAAAAGAAAACTCTTCAAACGTAGGTGCCCCTATCAATCACAGCATTGTCTCAATAGAGGCAGAAAAGCTCAGCTGGGCTAGCCATTTTTCAGATCTTTAGGCTGAATTGACAAAGATGACTCCGTGAGAACAGGATACACTCCCAGCTAGAGAAGAGAACATTTAAAAACTGTCGGGAGGGAGCATATAACCCAGGTTCTCACTGGACAGTCCTTAAGAGGTTGGAGATGAGAAGGGAGTGGGATTGAGGGCAGAACAAACAGATGTCACAGAGGGACTGGGGAGAGCGGCAGGAAGCCTGAGGAGTAGGCAATGACGCCACCGGAACTGTATTGGGGTACAAGCGATGCTGTCAGGGACTTGCTCCCCTGAGAGCTAGGGAGGTGTGGGACCAGCAGAGCAAAGGAGCCTCTGGGAGCAGCCCCAGGGTGACGTGGGAGTAGGAGGAAGTGGCGATTGCAAGGCAGGCTAAAAAGTATCATAAAAGTCCATAGGGCAGTTCAGTATCCAGGAGGAGATCAGTATTCCAGTATAGTGGTTCTCAACCCTGTCAGACCCAGCCATCTTTTCATGACAAATATTTTGTAACAGCTCTTTTACAATTCTGAAATAAAATTCAGTGATTATAATCCACCTATACATATTAAGTCGATATGCTGCCCAACTGCAGTATAAAGAAGGAAGGCTCTACTAAAAATACATATTCCAAAATATAAGTGCTTTGGGATGACTCTGTTAGAAGTCATAATGAAATCTAATCAGAAGCTTGTACCCAGGATGCAGTAGTTAGAAAAAAGTCTCGTGAAGTTCATTGAATTGGTTAGTTGAAAACAGTAAAATCCCGCTATAGATTGATAAGCGGGGGTGTCAAATAGTCAATTGGGAGTGGGTGGTGTTATTATGAGGTTAATCAAAATCCCAGGGGTTAGGCTGCTCAGCCATGCTGAGGCTAGGAGCTCCAAATTCAATCCACTGGCGTCCCAGTTGCAATAAGGTGCCACCTGGTGGCAGTCATCGGCTCTGCTTACGAAGGCATGTGAAAGAATCTGGTCTCTGCGCTGCCTGGGGCCCTTGCCTGACCAATTAGGCTGGGCTGAGCCTGCAGCCGAAAGTGTCTGTGTTGACGACTGACAAGGTATGGGCATGAGGGGTACCGATCCCTGTGAGGAGAGGCTCCGGTGGCATTGCCTTATGCCTTCTGGACTTTGAGAATTACCCACCAGCTGCCCAAAGTTCATACAAAGCTGTTCTGGGCTTTACTTTTGTTGGTGCCAATTCAACACCAACAGAAATCCCCAAATTGGGGTGCAGTAAAGAGGAAGCTTTATTCAGTGCAAAACAGTTCAACTGTGATACATCGCAGCTGTGAAAACATCACATCAGTGGAACAGTCCAATTGTGACACAGCGCGGCTGTGAGGCAGCGCTGGGGCCAGGCCCCTCCCGCTGCACCGGTCCGCTCTGCGCTGCTGAGAACGCCTTTGGTGTGCTGCAGCTTCGGTCAAGAAACCACAGTCTTAAGTGGAAAGGGAAAGTGCACCCCCAGAGCCAGAGGGGAGCTGACTTACAAAAACAGAAGCCCCCCACCCCCGTGGTTCCTGATTAGTCAAATGAGGATTCCAAATCCTCACAGTTTGATTGGTCCAAAAGGCTCTGTCCTGATTGGTTAGAATGGAGCCACTGTGATTGGTTGATGAAAATGTTAATGGGGATATAGCGGCACAGCTCCAATGGGATGGGGAAAGTCCCAGTCCTATTGGTTGAAATAGGATTCCAGGAACTCCTTTACATTTTTATTTTTAGATTTATTTTTAAAGAGGGGAAGGTAGGGAGAAAGAGAGTGAAACATCAGCGGGTTGCTTCTTGCAGCCCTCAACCAGAGACCAAACCTGCAACCTAGGTATGTGGCTTGACTGGGAATCGAACTGGCAACCTTGAGTTTGCAGGATGGTACCCAACCCACTGAGTCACACCAGTCAGGGTCCTACCAAACAAAAGGGGATTTGGCAGCCTGCCACTGAACACAGGCATAACAGAGTTGATGAGGAAGGGAAAAGGTCTTTATTAAAGGGTTGCCCAATTTGGGGGAGTGGAAATCCCCTGGCTCCGGGCCAACCTCCTCGCAAAACAGAAAGAGCCCAGCCACCCCCGGAGCAGAGTCGGTGTCCAGACACCCGCCTCCATTCTCCCCCGCGCCTCTCAGGCCCAAGGCTGTTACTCGAATGAGCCTCTGGCTTCAGGCTCTGTCTCCCTGAAGCGCGCACTTGTGGGCCCGCTTCACCACTGCCTCGCTGCCGCTCCCTCCCTCTTTCACCGCCTGGCCGCTGCTGACCACACCGTTGGTCTTGCAAGGGGTTCCGTCTGTGGATCTCTGTGCCCGCTGCTTCTTGCACCCTCAGGCCGGCAATTCTTCGGGCCCCTGTGTCCATGTGTTGGTCTCAGAGCAAGAGAAGAGGTGCAGTCCGAGACCCATGTGGCGTGGTGCTGCAGTGTCCCACGGGCTGGTGGGGTGCAGCCCGCGTGGGACTCGCCCTTGGTGTAAGTCGGCTCCCAACCGGGTGAGTGAGGAAGCAGAAGGGAAAAGCGGGTGAGTGGGGCCCGGCACCCACCAGGTCCCACCAGCACTTTGCACCCCCCACCCACCCTCCCAAGCCAGTGAGGGGAAGGAAAAACGAGGGGCGCGTCTCCATGCAAACTCTTTAAAAGTCCAGGCCCAAAATCTCACGCACAGAAGAAGCCTCCAAATTCCCAGGCAGTCCAGGACGGCATCCATCAGGCTTGTCAGCCTGCGCAGCATCCCTGCTCCTCCTCCTGCTGCCATGTTAACCTTATGGTACACTGTCGTGACCTTTTCCACGCGTGTACTCAGTGTAAGCTTTCTCCTGCTGCCTCCCAGGCAGCACTGGTTGTTTACCTTTACCCAGACGGGTGGAAATCTGTCAAGTGCCAGCCGCAGTTTCCATCCCGCTGCTTCTGGCACTTCCTGACCTGCCACGGTGGGGTCCCTCCTCTCTGCCTAGCGATCTGGCCAGATCGCCCCTGTAACGATGGTAGGAACTCCTTAATAAGGCCAGGCACAGGCGACAGAAACACAGTGCGGGCAGGCAGTTCATTGCAGGCTTCTCTCTGAAGTGCGGATTGCGTCAGAGGCCCCTGTGCAGAAATGGATGCTAGGCTCTGATTTGCTTGTTTGTCTGGTTTTGTTGGAGCCCAGTTAGCCACCGGGAGCCCTTTTTCAGTAGGTCTTCTTTCTCAGGGGCCACAGAAGCGCAGTGGATAATAACAGCCCTCTCACACAAATGAGAATTGCATTAGGGTGTAGATGTAAAGACACTTTTAAAAATGCAAAGTATTTACAAATGGCATGCCCTGAGTATGTGTGTGTGACAGTCCCATACCACTAGCCGCCACATTCTTCTTGCATCTAGATATGACCTTTCAGTGGCCGTGAGGGGAGGAATGGATGTGACAGAAATTTCTTTCCATCTTTGTGCAAGCCAATGTGCTTAACTGGAGACTTTAGGGGGCTTTAAAACCAATTCAGAACAAACTATTTATGAATATTTCTTTGTATATCATGGACATGTGGTGTATTTCCAGTTACTATTGCAACTATCAACGTTCAAAAACTGTTTTGTTTGGGGATAATTAAAATTTTAGTGATTTTTAATAAAAAAAAATCCTTATCACCAATGGGGAAATTAATTGATTTACCACATCTATGTCAGGCAGGAATCAGAGCAAAAACCTACCCTTCCCCTTCTTAGAGTATCCCTAGATTGTTACGTGTCTGGTTGCTTCAAGTTATAGCTCCTGTAAGTGGCCTTTGCCTTAATGCTTCTAAACGTTCATTGGAAATGCTCATTTTAGGAAGCTTTATCACTATCTGTGATTGTTTCTCTGGTTTGAGAAAGCCACACTCTTGCCTTTCTCAAGATTGACCCTTGCAGAATTTTTTTTAAGCATGACAAGGAAGACTATTGTCATGATAGGTGTAGGTGTGATGGAACTTTGCAGTGACAGAGATTGGGCTCTGCTCCCATCACAGCACAGCAGGTGGGAATTTATAGCTGAGGAGCAGGGTAGGGGCCTGTAGATGGGAAATGACAAGAGGAAACATCAGGAGGAAGGGGGATTCTGGCTAAAGTGACCTAACAGGGCCCTTGCTGAAGATAAGACCCCTTATGCTTTGTTTTCTAAGTCAATGACCTGTGGTTCTGAGAGGTCGTTAGTGAATCCCTTGCACCCCCAAGATGCAGGACAGGGTCCTCATTTCTACATATTCAGTGTCCCCAGTTTCTCTGCTTCCTCTACTGCTGTTAATCGTAGCTGTTAATCAACACTGTTAATCTTAATTGACCAGCTGGTTTTTTTATTTTAAAGACTTAAGGACGTTTGTGAAGCTTTAATCTTACCCTGTCACACATTTTTAAGTGGGTCCATTTAGTATTATTCCTTGAGGAATTTTCTCTGAATTCCATTTCAGAAACTTTAAGATGCATTCCTACATTGTTTGGGCGGATTGTTTTTGCAAATGTTATGCCCTGGTGGGCTCTAATTGACTCTGGATAACAATGTTTTGTTTCTTTTCTCTTTGCAATAAGGAATTTATTGGTCATTAAAATGTTTACCAATCTCTTATGTGGTAGAAATTTCATCCAAGAAATAGTTTCTGGGAAATTAATTTCAGTGATAAGTCCATTCAGCAAAGGTTGTAGTTTCTTCCCTTGTTTGAGGGGAGGAACAGTGCGGGGGCAGCGAGAGCTGGCTATGGCAGACGTGACCTTAGATTGGGTGTCTAGTAGGATCCAGGCACTGGAGGACACGCACAAAATAAGACACCTATGGCTGCCATGTTTGCTGACACAGCATCCAATTTTCCGGGAACAGCACCACATTAGTTAGACTTTATGGCTGTAAACACAGGAAGTGACAGGCCAGACTAAGCCAAAGGGAGTGCATTGGAAGGCTGTTAGGAGGTCTTTGCAACACCTGAAAGTGAAGGAAACCAGGCTTGGGGGGATAGGCAGGAGCCAAAAGAGGAGCAATAACCTGGATGGAAGCCCAGCAACTGTTGCACAGGCAGAGCCACCTGGTCAGGATGCTGCCCCTACTGTCACATCTTCTGGCGATGAGTGACGCCTCTGCTCAAGATAGAAAATGCAGGAAGGAGCATCCAGTTAGCTAAGCCCATGCAATGAATGGACCTGCAGGGTAACGGCAGGGGATGGTGAGTGGAACTAGGAGAGAGTTGGCTAGAAGAAGCCACCTTGAGAGGAGCAATTTCCTTCTGTGAAGGGACACAGACAGCCTTTTGTGACTACAAATGAGGGAGTAATTGCCCAGACCCCACATTCCTCTCTCCTTGTGATCTCCTATCTGTACCTCTCACCAGCCAAACCCACCTGGAAACCATTAGGCTTTTCTAAGTTCAGCTTCTAAATGTCTCTTAGCAGCACCAGCAATGCTCAGCTTACTTGATTGTAACATGAGAGAAGGAAATTTGTTTTGTTTCTATTTTTATGAAAGACAGGAAGAAACCCCCAAGAATCAGGGATCCTCTCAGCTCAGATGTTTTTTCTGACCCAGTCTAGCCAGGATTTACCACTCAGACCAACTGAGGACGCACAAGGGGCCGTCATGTTCCTTCTCCCTCTATAACCCTCTTTCCTATAGTGTGAACCATAGGAAGGCAAGCCCACCAGCCTTGGTTTGCAGACTCAAACACCATGTCATCCTAAATGTCCTTCCTTTGTTTCCAGAACAGAGCTTGATATTTCTCCTATACCCTCCCTAAAGGCAGGAAACTGATCCATCTGCCTTGTTCTCTCGAACAAACCCAGCATTAAGCAGTGTCTGGCACCTAGCAGGAACTTGGTAAATGCTTTCTCAGTGTTAAGGTAGTATTTTCCACCTAAATACTCCCCACTTGTCCAGAGGTTGGCCAAAGCCCCTGCCCTGTCCCTAATATGCACAGACATGGTGTCTTCCAGTTTGTTTTCATCAGTTCCTGGTGGGAAGAGTCATATCAATGAAGACTTCCCGGGTATGTGGTCACCATCTTCCTTACCAGCAGCCCTGTCTTCATTAGCAACCAAACCTTGCATGGCCCAGGGTAAGCCTTCATTACTTCACAGTGGGGCAGTAAAAACAATTTCTTGCTTGAGGTGAAGCAACCCAAAGATATTTCCCAGTTTGCTGCCATCATTCTTAGGGGTTTTTTTTTCACACTGGACTTTGAGCAGCCCTGCCTGTTTTCCCTTCTCCCTTTGAAAGAGGGAATTGGATTTCTTGCCAGGCCCTTCCTCTGCACTGGTTTTCTTGGTTTCGCGTGGCTGCTTGGGGATTTTAACTGAGCAGAAGGGACTTTTTCCCAATTACTCTCCCAAGGAGTGAGCTCCTGCTCCTAATCAGTCCTTCCCCACCCTGGAGCCACCTCCTCCGCCTGACCCTCCCCCTCTCCCCACCACCCAAAGCACAACCTACAACAATTAGGGACTCACTTGGAGGTTTATTGGTGGAGGTACAGAAGGACCTTGCTTTAAACACCATCTTACTTCTCCCATGGTCATTGGGCCCACAGGGGGAAAAGAGCATTATGGGAGGTTGTCGCCAGGGCACTGACTGAAGCCTGAAAGAGCACCCTGTTCGGCCAGGTGTCACGGTCCCCGTAAGTTCTCTCCTAGGGACCTGGCTGCAGGAACCTGTGGGGAGTAGTCACCTGGATTCTCTTGTTCCCAGAGGCTGTGACTCAAGGTGGCTCTCCTGGGTATATTCCAATTGACCAGAGATGCCACTGACAAGGGCGTCTTGCTGTAGCTGTTGGAATCATTGATTTCAGTGGCAGTGTCTGTGTTTCTGTTGGAACCCAGGAATTTGGGGGTCCCTGAAAACAATACAAGAAAAAGAAAGCATTGTTAAAAATTTAATTTAGAACTACTTCTTAATTATGTCTTTTCCAGCATGAGTGCCTTGAACACAGATGCAAGTATGGAAATGATTGGCAGTGACAATACATATATACGGTATGACATATCTAAGCATGAATTTGTAATGGGGCGCTGAGCTATTCCTTTTCATAAGACTCTGGCATTGGGAGTCATAGTCCTTATCGGCGGCAGGCATTAGAACCCGGAGTAATAGGGCCCAGGGCTTCCGTTACAAGTGGAATGGAGAAAGCCAAGCCGGAGGCTTGCTCTGCTGAAGTGGAACAGACACCGCTCTACACCTTAACTACTGCTTTTATGTGTTCAGAATTTAATGTGTTATGACTCGAAGGCAAAGTCTGAACCCACTGGGATCTGCCTGATGCCCACAATAACCTGCCTGGAGTCAGCGTGGGTGCAAAGAAAACCTGCAGAGTGCTCCAAAACAATAACAACTTTTAAAAAATCAGAACACTTAGTTTGTTTTGAAAACAAATAATGTGGCTAAATTTTTTTAAAATTTTGATTCCAAGGAAAATACATACTTATTTTAAAGAAAAAAATAAATAAGAACGATTTTAAAAGCACCAAAAAGAAAATAAAAATGCCTCATACTGTAACTATGTGAAAATAAATTTTTTTAAGTGTAAATTTTTGAGTTACTTAGGTAGAGATTGGCAATGTGGTTGAATAACCTAAAAAAAGCAACCTCTTTGCCATAAAACACCTAGAAATTGAGATAAAATACAGTTAACATAATTTTAAATACATTGTTGAACTCACAAAAAGTAAAGAAAAATTAGAGGCCAAAAAAATAAAGACCAAGGAAATGAGAACTGAAACTGGGGCTGCCTGAGGGACTCACCATCTTGGTAGCCAGGGCTTCGTGACACAGGACATAAAACCTTGGGCTCTGGCCAGGTGCGGAGTTTATTGAGGTATTCGCGTAGATCCAGGACTTTCAAAGCACATTCTTGGCAAAAGGGTACACCAGAGAGAAAGCCATCCAGTGCCACAAACTTATCTATATCAAGTGGGATTCTGGGTCAAAAGGGAAGCCTCTTCTGAAGATTCTTACCTATGGGCCTGTCTTCATGCTGGCCTCAGGTCCAAGAACTCCCAAACTGAAAAACTAATATAAAAAATTTCCCCTGAGTCAGTAGTATCTCTGAGGTACTTGATAGAAGCAAACCCCCTCGCCCCCAGTTCAGGCCCACATGAGTCCCGCAGATGAAGGCCTATCTGAGATAATACGCTCATGATAAAAAAAATGACAGCTACAGCTCTGGCCAGGCAGCTCAGGTGGTTGCAGCACCATCCTGTACACCAAAGGGCTGCGGGTTTGATCCCTGGTCAGGACACATACCTAGGTTGCAGGTTTGATCCCTGGTCAGGACACACCAAGGTTGCGGGTTTGGTCCCTAGTCGAGGTGTGTTCGGGAGGCAGCCAATTGATGTTCCTCTTTTGCATTGATTTCTCTCTATCTCCCACTTCCTCTTGCTCTAAAGTCAATAAAAATCTTCAGATGAAGATTTAAAATAAATCTAAGAAATGAAAACATCTTTTAAAAAAATGACAGCCACAGACAGCTGCAAGACCCAGACAGTATCGGTATCTGTGTGAGAGGAAGCAGAGAGAGGCAACAGGGCACCTGATGTTCTTAAATCTCCCACAGATTGTCAGTGAAAAGTGCAGCAGGCCAGTCTGAGAGGAAGGAATCGGGAAGTAAGTGCAAAGGATCCTTCTGTGGTAAAGTCTGAAGGGGCTGCAGCAGGATGTGTCTTATGAACTCTCAAAATCATCAGAATGTACTTCCTTGCAGGACACAGCCTCCCAGTGGGGAAAAACAACTGAAAATGGAATCCAGGTTGAGGAGGACGGGAACAATAGAGGCAAAGAAAAGAGCAAGGTCAGCTAAAGAGAGGAACACAGACTGGGAAGGTCATTAACACTTCACAAAAACGACACAAGAGGGAGCACTAGAGCCAAAAGCAGAAAGCTAGTCTGACCCGTCTGTCATTCTCAAAGGTTGAGAAAAAACATTTCATGTAAAAATAAACTGCATCAGAAAAGGTTCATAATCAAACTCCACACAAAATTATATAAGAAAAGATATGAAGCATAATAAATTCTTGCCGACAATAAAAGCACACTTTTATTGCACCCCAGCATTTCAAACTGCAATGCAGCATTTCAGAATAAGCTAAAAGAAATTAAGAAACTGATAGAATATATGAAAGAACAACATAAGTCAAAATTTTAATATTTTATACATGTGGTAAGCAAACTGAGAAAACACTTAGACATTTTAAAAAGAAACAATCATTATTTCCTAAAGAAAGCCTAACCAGAAAGAACATGAGAGCAAACAAGCAAAGCACATAATGCCTTAAAAGAGACATAGAAGGATAAAAGAAGGAAAGTTTAAAGAATAAAAAGACCCTGGTCGGGTAGCTTAGTTGGTTAGAGCATCGTCCCAGTATGCCAAGGTTGTGGGTTTGATCCCGATCGGGGCACATAGAAGAATCACCGAATGAATGCATAAGTAAGTGGAACAACACATCAACGTCTCTCTCTCTCTCTCCTCCTTTCTCTCTCTCTTTCTCTAAAAATCAATTTAAAAAAAAAAGAAAATGACATACCTGTTAGACAAAGATGATCCAACATACAAATCGTCAGAGTACCCAAAGAAGAAAATTTTACATTACAATTTAAGAAACTATCTTGAAATTAGAAAAGAGAAAAAGATCTGGTAAGTACATATGAAGGCAGACCATGATGTGGGAGAATTGAGTCAGCATGGCCACCACTGGACCCTGAGTGAGACTGAAAGCACTGAGAGAGCGGATGTGTGCAGAGTCCTCTGTATGAGCTGCTGCCTCTTTCCCCTCAAGCTGATAGAGAGGGGCTTCCTGGGACCACCCAGAGAGCTTCAGCTGTGGTCCCTGGGGGCTGGGAGACTCAGTAGGTGGGTAAAGTGCCTGCCCATGAAACATCGAGGGCAGAAGAGATGGGAGAACTGGTTTCTCTGGTGGTGAAATGAAGCTGCTCCCTCCTCCTCTCCAATGGCCAGTCAAATTCTGGGAGGAAATTACCTGAGGACCCGACACAGGCAGCTCCAGAGGCAGAGAGAGAACAAGAACCAGCCTGGAGCCATTATAAACCCTACCCAGGAGGAGTCCCATAGGGGATGAGGGGACTCTTGACAGCTAGTGCCTGGGTAGCTCCAACTCCTGCAGAGCCAGGGCCTGAGGGGGGTGGTGGCCAAAAGAAAGGAGGTTCTCACAGAATCACGAGAGCTGCACTCAGGGGAGCAGGTAGGGGATTTCAAAGAACCCAGGAAAGTGCCTAAGAGAAAAAATGAGCTTTAAATTTAGGAAACAGAAAGAGAGAAGGAGTGACAACCCAGACCTCGCCATGAGGGACCATGTTAACGTGGGACCAGGCTGAGGGAAGGGAGATGTGATCTGTTCAGAGTTTTGACAATTTTTAGGCACCGATGTTGTGTTTGTTATTTAAATGGGCCAAAGGACCTTTCATATTCTAAGAAGAAGTCCATATGCTATGGGCCCCATCCAGAAAACAAGTTTTTATTCAGAAGCAAGAGGAAAATTTCTCCACAGAAATAATTAAAAAGGAAGGAAAAATTTTGTATTTAGATGATACCCAAAAGTTGAACTTGTTCAATGTATTGGCTGCATGGCCTTGCTCTGGATTTCTGTCACTCATTACAGAAAGAGTCTACCCCAATTACTGAGAAAGCTAGTAAAACTGGCGCCAGCAGTGGTCTCCCCTCTGGGTTACTGTCTCTTCTATTGTAAGGAAGAAGTAGATGACAGGCAAAGAGAACTCAGGGTTGTTTACTCAAGGGACCCTTGCGAGTTGGGAATGAAGACAGTCAACATCTCGCTCCACAAATCTGCTTTATTAGCTTAACTTAGTTCCTTCTACTGAGCACGTTCCATGGGAAAACACTGGGCCCAGTGTAGTGAGCAAGGGGGCGGGGCAGGGAGGGCGATGAGTGGAGGTGGAAGAGGGTATAAGGGGGATAAATGGTAATGGAGAAATACAATTAAAAAGTCAACTAATAAAAACTTTAAAATAAACTAAAAACACTGGGTACCCAGTGTTTTTACACTGCCTAGAATATTCCGTTCAATCAGGCACAGTTTTCACAGACTGACTTACAATAACACTGAGAGGAAAGTCCTATACATAACTATCTAGAATTTAAAAGCAAAGAACTGAGAGAGGTTTGCAGAAGGTGTCACCGACTCCACCCACACCCGCTGCGGGAAGGGGTGCTGGAGTTGGCTGCAGCACGGAGGACTCACCTGTCCGCTGTGAGCTGAGATCTTCCTGAGAAATGGGAGAAACAGCCGCTGGTCCGCTCGGCTTCCAACAGCATGAAGTTTTCACTGGGCTGAGAGGACGACGGGAGGCTGCTTTCGGGCTGGACGGGGAAATTGAGAGTCAGTTATGGCCAAGTCTGCTCCCTGATAATTCTTGGCCTCCTCCGGCCAGAACTATGAAGGAACTGACTTGAGTCTTCCAGCCTAGTCCTGGGAGCCTGTCCCTTAAACATCAAGCCCCAGAATTATGAGACAAAAAAACAAGGCCTCAGGCAGGATCACCTCCACTCTCTGCTGGGCTGCTGTTGATACTCTGCTCCAAGTATCAGGTGTGAACCTTAGGAACCAGAGCACTAAGAACTATAAAAGCTGACTTTTGCAGTCGGTGGTGGCATACCTAAAACACACAGCTTACACGGATGGAGGAAAATGTGTAAGAGTCTGAGACCTGAAGGGTTTAGGCAATTCGATCTATCAAGCTTTTCTTTCCTGTGCTTTTATCCTTAGCCGGTTCTGTGAAAGCCTACTGTGTGTCAGGGGAAAAATAAAGTCTTAAGCTGAACTGGAAAAGCAAATCTTTAGGGGAAATAGTGCAAAAACTTGTGATTAAAATTCTTGATGCATACTAGACCACCAACTTACACCATACACCAGAATAAACTCAAAATGGATATAAGTCGTGATACCATAAAAGTCCTAGAGGGAAACACAGGCAGGAAAATTTCAGACATCCCATGGAGTAATATTTTTGCTGATATATCTCCTAGGGCAAGGAAAATAAAATGTTAATAATGGCAATATCTACATACCTATCAACAATTAGTTTAAGTGTAAATCCTCCAATCAAAAGATGTAAAGTGGCTAAAGTGGGAGAAGAAAACAAGATCTACACACATGCTGCCTACAAAGACTGACCTCAGATTGAGAGATACACAGACTGAGAGTAAAGAGATGGAAAAAGACATTTCATAAAAATGAAAACCAAAACAAACAAACAAAAAAAGCTGGGGTAGCAATACTCACATCAGACAAAAGAGACTTTAAAACAAAAACTGTAACAAATGACTAAGAAGGATATTTCATATGCAATAGCCAAAATATGAAAACAACCTAAGTGTCCATAGACAGATGGTTGGATAAAGAAGATGTGGTACATGTACGAGGTCTGTTAGGAAAAAGTCCAGCCATTGTTAATACAATAAGAATGGTTTGCGAGACACTGATGTAACCTGGCAGCCAAGGAGAGTGAACTGGAATGCACATGCATGAATGACAACTTCACTGTTCTCGTCAGTGGGGGCAGTAGAAACTGTTGAGTGAGCATGTGCACCGTGTGGCCATCGCATTCAAAATGACTGAATGCAAGTAGATCAACAAATATGCATCAAATTTGGCATTATGCTTGAACATTCCTCTGCAGAAACTATTTGGATGATTCAGAAGCCTTTTGGAGACAATGCAGTAAGTAAAGCGCAAATAAAAGTGTGGCACAAATGCTTCAAAGATGGTCAAGAATCTGTTGAAAGTGATCCACATTCTGAAAGGCCTGCAACAGGCAGAACACCTGAGAATGGTGAACGTGTACAGGCTGCAGTCAACAAAGATCAGTGACTGACTGTGCAAGAACTAGAAGCTGATCCGGGGATTCCAAAAACTACTGTGTCCAAGATTTTGACTGAGGATCTTGGCATGAAATGAGTCATGGCAAAATTTGTTCCATAGCTTCTGCCACCAGAGCAGAAGGAACATCATGCTGCAGTTGCTAATGACTGGATTCAAACCACTATCAATGAACCAGATTTCCTCAAGAAAGGTCGTAACTTTGAAGGGGACTTGAGGAGTCATTGTCCTAGGTACACAGGTACAATGTTTCTTTTATCTTCTTCAATAAATGTCTCTATTTTTCATCACATGGCTGGATACTTGCTGGAATACTACTGGGCCATAAAAAAAGAACGAGATCTTAGCATTTGCGACAACATGGATGGACCTAGAGG
This sequence comes from Pteronotus mesoamericanus, assembly GCF_021234165.1. NCBI lineage: Eukaryota > Metazoa > Chordata > Mammalia > Chiroptera > Mormoopidae > Pteronotus > Pteronotus mesoamericanus. Next base: position 65,346,524 of record NW_026555329.1, on the reverse strand, counting down.
GTATTATGCTCAGTGAGATAGGTCAGACAGAGAAAGACAAATACCATATGATTTCATGTATATGTGGATTCTAAAAAAACAAATAAACAATGAAAACAGGAAAACTTATATGGTCGTGGAGGGATCGAGGAAAAAGAAAAAAGGACTCATGGACATGGACAACATTGTGGTGATTGCAGGGGTGGATAAGGGTATAGGGGGGTAAATGGTAATGGAAAAAATATAATAAAAAATAAATAAAAATAAATTTAGATTTAAAAAAAGAAACAAACTCATAGGTACAGAGGACAAATGGATGATTGCCAGATGGGAAGGGAGTGAGGCAGCTGAGTGAGAAGGTGAAGGGATCAAGAAGTACATCCTGCATCTTGAGCCCTGGCTGGTGTTGCTCAGCGGATGGAGTGCTGGCCTGCAGACCAAAGGGTTGCTGGTTCGATTCCCAGTCAGGGCACATGCCTGGGTTTTGGGCCAGGTCCCCAGTTGGGGGCATGTGAGAGGCAACCACTCGACATCTCTTGCACCAATGTTTCTCTCCCTCTCTTTCTAAAAAAATAAAATCTTAAAAGAAAATTCAAATTGACAGTTACAGAATAGTCATGAGGATGTAATGCACAGCAATGGAAATAAATTCAATAATATTACCATTAATATGTATGATGCCAGGGGTACTAGACTTATTCAGGGCAGCACTTACGTTATATAAACATCTAACCACTATACTGTACACCTAAAACTAATATAATATTGAATGTCAACTGTCATTGAAAAATAGTTTAACAGAAAAATGTTTATGATATGATCTAAGTTGAAAAAAGCAATATTCAGAGATGTATATGTATATAATGTCCTCAAATATATCAGGTAAACATTAATTTAAAATAACAGACTAAAAGGAGATATGCCAGATGTTCCAAGTGATTGCTTGGGGCTGAAGAAAAATGGGGTGATTTTTCTGTAATTTCCTGATTTCCCTCAGTGAGCATTATCCCTTCATGATACTAAAAAAAAAAAAAGGAACACTTTTAAGTGAGTTAAATACCTCATAGCTCTTTCTTAAGAAAAACTAATTTGCTTTCATTGGCGTGTGTATATCAGTGACCTTTGAAAATGAAGTCTTCTCATCCCCCCAGGACACTGGGCTTTAATATCCACCAGCGCTCACGAGGGGAGGCGCTATGCCTCCGGTCCCCATCCCCCGCCCCCGGGAGATCTCGGCGGGAGGGCCCCGCTTACTGCTGCGTCAGTGGGGCTGCTGGATATCTTGGGCACCAGGCAGTGCGTGAACTGGATTCTCGGGTCCTTGGTGGTGATGGACAGACCTTTCTGCAGAATTGTCACCAAGCGGATCCAAAATTGAAACACAGCCTCTGGGTGTTTCTCGTGGAGCTTCAGGTAGTAGATCTTTTCCGTCACTGTCCTAATCCGCAGGATGCGCTGGAGCCGGTCACAGATCTGTAGCTCCACAAACTTCAGGGGGAGAATCCTGGGCACAATCAGGATTCCCATAGTGGAGGAGCCCAGGGTGTGAAGCAACCACGCTGTGCCCACCTCGGGCGCAGTCCACCCTCACTGGGCTTCCACCTCTGCCTGGCGGATGCGCAAGGGAGAGGGCTTGTGGGCCGAGAGTGGAGTGATTACAAAGCCCTACTCTTCCCTGATTTTCAGGGCCTTAGTAATTAATCTGCCCACATCAATAACGAAAGCTGATAATTTGTATAGAATATCTCTTGTAATCCTCACAACCACCAATTGATGAAGGAAAGGTAAGTAGTATTAATTCCATTTTACAGATTTTGAAAGTGATGCTCAGGGAAGCTAAGAGATTTGCCCAAGTGTAGATCTAAGTGGGAAATGGGACTAAAGTTTTCTGACTCCAGTCCCAGATCCCCTTTGCCCTGTATCCTGATTAATTCTGTGAAAGAGTAAGAAAGGTGGATGTCTCCTGTACACCCAGCATTTTTTAAGAATTTCAACACCTCATAATTCCATTTGACTTTCATGCACCTCACCTTTTCTTTTTTTTACCATCCCCCCCCCCCAGTCTATATTGACAAAATTAAAAAGAAAGCCAAGATCCTCAAAAACTAGGCTGAAACAGACTGATATTCTACCCAGAGCACCAAGCTCAGTGCTTGGTGCATGTAGATACTGAATAAATACTTGCTAAATGAATGGATGAGGTTCTGCATAGTCTGTACCCTAAGGAACACTGTTCTCCCTTTTCATCTAAAGCCCAGCTGCGAAACAGCGCGCCTGTCATCCCACCCCTTGGGGCCCCTCCCCGAGGCCCTTCTTTACCTGCTGAGGGTGATGACTGGGGCACAGTCGGGTGTGCTACAGGCGGAAAGCTGACCTTGGGACCAGGTGACGTTGGCCATCAAGAGGATGTTGGGGAGTGGCAAGGAGGGCACCGTGGAGGTTACTCCAAGGATCACGGTGGCCAGCTCCTCATTGACATTCATCCAGTTCCCGGGCTTAGTGACCTAGAAATCAGTCCCCAGTACTTGGGTCAGGGAAGCAGAAGACAAGAATGGCAGGATACAGGTGCCGGAAAGCCACTTCCACCCGGTGACGAGCTCAGAGCATCTGTGATTCTTACATGCGTGTGGCACACTGGGGTGGGCCATGACCTGCATTGCCCTTTTTTTGACTCTCCCCAAATGGACAAGCTCATGGCAACAGGAACACCATGTTGCCCTTCATGTCCTCTGCATCATCGAACTCTAAAAGGATGCACTGGTAAGAACAAGCTGAGTGGCACTGAAACTTTATTCTTCCATCCTCGGGCAGAAGAAGCCAGCACAGGTTTCTAATGGTCTGTAAGGGAGATTATGTGAAGAAAGTTCCAGAAAGGGAGAAGAGTGAGGAAAACCCCATAATGCTCTTGGCATACACGGGTAAACTTGAGACCCAGATCCTCTGGTTTCTCTGGCCGGAATGGCTTCTTTCTCCTCCCCAAGGCTTTAAAAGGCCACAGCATTTTTGGACCCCATGGGAACAGGTTTTTGAAAGGGAAAAAAAGGGTACCTGGATAAAGTTACTTTCAAACACTGTCGAGTCGGGAAACAAGTTGAATTCCGGAGAATGAATCAGTTGACAAAGAAGGCCATCTTCCACCCCAAGTGCCACTCCAGGGCCCGGTACCCTGACCTCAGGAGGGAGGCCCCTAATTTTGCTCATTGGATCTTGGGAAGAATGGGCTGGGGAACATCCCTGAGGCTCCACGCAGACCCAGCCCCACTCCAAGGTGTTGGTAGACTAGTGCCCCCCACCCCCTACCTCCACAGCACCCCCCTCCCCTTGGGTTGCAGGCTGCCGTCCAGGCCAGCAGGGCCCGCCTGCCGGCTCACAATGGCAGGAGTGAATGACATCAGGAATGTGATGGCAACAACAGGGAAGGAAAAAAAGAGGGAAGGAAAATTAGGAAGAAACAAGGCTTTTCTCTCCTTTTTCTTACTCGCTACAAACTAGCAGTAATGAAGCCTATGTCATTTTTCACTCACTCTCCCCAGGGACATAAGGAAAATGACTCTCTCAAGGTTATGCCAGGGCAGCAAGGAGGCTCTCCGGGAATCCACAGCCTTGGCCCCTCCCCCTCACAAACTTGCTCTGTAACTGACTGGTGCCTCCATAAAAATTACCCCAGGGGTGAAAGAGCTCATTATTGACATATTTTGTTACATTGCACTTTGAAGAGTCCATGGAAAAGAAAAAAAAAATCATGAGGCTGAAAAAAGGGCTGCATACTGGGAATGGACCAGTTAGTCCAGAGATATTGTCTATGTCGCTGAGTTTCTTTCTGTTTCCTCTGCAGTAAAATGACAAGGTGGCACCGGAGTTAAGACCTCAATTAACAGTCAATATAAATGTGAAGTTCACACTCAGAATTTTCTAAGTGTGCTGTGCGTAGGCTCACCTCCATGCCCTTGTTCACTGGTTGCTCCACTGGGAAACTCTTCACTAATTTGATCCCTACTCATTTTTAAAAATTCAGATCCTCTAAGATGCTTTCCCTTAACTTTCACCTTCTGCCGGCACTGTCCTATACACATATTCTATTATAGAATCAAAAAATGTTATTTGTTTACATGCCTCTCTCCCTATTATCTTATGGATGCCATCTGAGGTAGGGAGTGATGAGATCTTAGTCAATGCCTGGTACCAGTAGGCACTGTAAGCAGTGTATCAATCAGGATAGGCCCAGTTACGCTGCAGTAAACAATAAAAAACCCTTAACCTTAGTAGCTTAACACAACAAAGGTTTATCTCTCACTTACACCCCATGTTCACTAGGGATCAGTTGAGGGCTCTCTTCCGTCGTACGCCTGCTCCGGTACCTACACTAATGGAACAGTTCCTTTTGGTGCACTGCTGGTTACTGTGGCAGGAGGAAAAAAGGTTTTTGGTTTTGAACCAGTGCTTATATGCTCTGGCCAGAAATAATTCATGGCCCCATCTAACCACAAAGGGATCAGAAGTGCAATTCTGTCACGTGCCTGGAAGGCAAGGGCAGAAACACTCGGAGAACATTAATGACCACCACTAACGGCCTACTAGTCAATAATCATTGAGCTCACTATTGCTCCTGCAGGTGGGACACATTCACCACGCATCCCCCAAAGGAGACAACCCAAGGATTCTGTTCAGCCACATCGAGAATCTGAGTGATGCACAATAGTTTCTAGACAAGTTTCAGATGTGGTTTGAGCTGTAGATATACAGACTAAGAGACAAGCCAGGTGCCCCACACACCTAATATATAATGGTGGAATATGGACAGAATAAATGCAGTAAGGGGAAATAGGGAAGGATGCGGGACACAGCAGCCTAGTGCCTATAATGTTCCACTGAGCAGATGTGATGGAAGTGAAAGGAATTCCCGTGATTAGCCTTCCATTCTGTTTCCCAGGAGTGCATGCTTAGGCAACTGTTGTTTCAAGCTACTGAGATTTTAGGGTTGTTGCTACAACATAACCTAACCTAATGTGTTTTTGACTGATAAGAGATTGGAATCTAGGGGGCAGTGTTGCATACCTAAAAAACCAACCAACCCCTCCCCCCCACCCCCCCCAAAAACACCTAGTATGTGTAACATTAACTTATTTGGAAGGTAGCAAGAGATCTCATTGGAGGCTGGAAGGATAGCAGCCCATGTTATACAGCAGCAGAATATTTGGTAAAACTGCTCCCTGCAGTAACTTAGAAGACATACCTTAATCTAGTTTATCCCAAGTTAGGAGAGTCAGAGAACAGATTGGCAGCTTGAATACTGTTGGTAGCTATTGACAAAGCCCCACAAAATGAGCTAAGAGAAAAACTGGCTAGCTTGTTGGCAGACACAAGGGATCTAGAGAGACTGCTGAAATCCGTGAGCTTGCAGGGTTCACAGGATCAACTGCTTCTCAACCCTAACTGGTAAGGGGTAAAATTGAGAAATGTTTGGAATGACAAACACCAATGCAAACTCAGCTGTGTAGGCAGGGTGACTGTCCTGGTTTGCTCAGAAGTGTCCCAGTTTTAGCACGAGTCCTGCATCCCAGGAAGTGCCCCTGGCTAGGCAAACAGAGACAACTATTTACAGGAAAGATTAAAGCAATGGTATGGCCATTACATCTGCAAATGAAAATTCTGAGCAGACTGTTGTAGAGAGAGCAAAGGCCTTGCTAAGGCTGTGGCACCCTTAAACCATTTCAATTAAACTCAGTTGCTTGGGGAAGAGACTTAAGGTGAAGCTCTCCAGTTTAAAGTTCAAAATACCTCGAATGAGAGGCATCTGAGTGAGAAAATGTATCAAATTCAAGTAATATGTCTAGAAAAGGATAGCTACTGGCACATGAAATTGCCTGACATCAGAGAGAAAGAGCCAACTATACTTTTAAGTACTATACTACCAAAAGATGAATCATATAAGCCCAGCTGATCACAAAGGACCAGGGACCAGAAGACTGTTAAGTTGGAAATACTTTATGAACAGCACTAATGACTACCACAGTACAACAAATATTTTCCCAAACCACTGATTTCTAGGGTAGTGGCACTTAAGCTTAAGAACTCTCAGGAAGCAAAGCTGGTTTAGCCGGAAATACTATACTCTACTTTTACCCTTTGGCAAAAGTAAATCAAATTCACCATATGTAAATTAACGTGCACGCCAAGATGAGAGTATGCATAGATGTACAGGCATACCTCATATTGCACTTCACAGATGTTTTCAACTTCGAGGAAAGACCCTCTACCAATAAAAAAAATTATGACTAAAGGCTCAGATAAAGGATGCATTTTTTAGCAATATTTTTTAATTAAGGTATACATTGTTTTCTAGACATAATGCTTACATTTAATAAGACTGCAGTATCGTGTAAACATGACTTTCATATGCAGTGGGAAAGCAATAAATTCATGTGACTTGCTTTATTGCAGTGACTTGGAACCCAACCTGCAGTATGGTTGAGATATGCCTCTATTACCTCAGGCAGAGTAGTGAACATGCTTCACCAGGGGGAGGGGATAGAATGATGGATACCAAGAAAAACGGAAAGCTGCTTAGACCTGGGAAAGAGCAGAAACAATCATCTGAGGCCTGAATATTTTACCAGCCTATCTGGAGAACAATCAGAACTGAGTAGTTATTCTGATGGATAAGAGTACAGAATAAAAAAGGCAAGGCCAGGCTCTGGCTGCTTGTTGGTCAGGGCGTCGTCCCCATTTACCAAGGTTGAGGGTTTGATCCCTGGCCAGGGAATATACGAGGATCCACCAATGAATGCATAAGTAGAACAACAAATCAATGTTTCTCTCTTCCCTCCACCCACTCCTCTCTAAAATCAATTTTTAAAAAACTAAAACAAAAACCCAAAAAAACCTAAAGAAAAAAGCCAAGGCCTTGTGCACTACGTAGCTTTGTTTTCCTCAGAGACTGATGATGAAAAGAACTGGAAGAAACTATTATTTCTCTTCAGAAATGGACAGAGTCAACATAGGACTGTTAACAACCTTGGCCAAACTCAGGCAGTTGTGGATTCAGACAGAGCACTCTGCTCTGCCTCCAAATTCAGAGGTTCCTTTACCTTGTTTTACTTTTTTAAAGATTTTATTTGTTTATTTTTAGAGAGAGGGGAAGAGATGGAGAGAGAGAGGGAGAGAAACATCAGCACTCAATCCACTGAGCCATACCAGCCAGGGACCTTTACGTTATTTTAAACAAAGTGTTTTGAGCACTTTTGTGCCCTAAAGTTTTAAAATGTTAAACCCCAGATCCACAAGTTAAGGGCTCTTCCCTAACCACTAATTTCAAGGGCAAAAGTCAACATGACACAGATTGGAAATATACATTCACCTTTATTTCATTAGAAAACTTCACTTAAGCCACATGGTGGCTATAATGCCCACATCCTGAGCAGGCTTTGTCATCCCCACTGTCCCCAATCAGATCAATACACACACATACACATTATGTTGGAGGAAGGACTTACAAATGTAAAACAGCGAGAACTGGACACTGAACACTATCCTCCTCCTCCCTACAGCCAACTCACATACCTCTTCAACTGTTATGCACACACGGAGAAGCTCACATGAAAGAGAAGCTGAACACCAAAGAAACTGACCATAAGCCCCCTGAATCCAAAGGAACTCCTGGCAGATGTTTAGGAAGTAGGGCTGAAAACGCCATCATCTCTCAACAGCTGAAGTTGCCGCACAGGCTCTCATCTAAGAGAGATCAGAGCCATGCTGTCAAGGACAACAAAGCATATGGTCGACTCTGGGAAGAAGAGTGAAACCACTCCACCCCACAGCCGCAGGCCACCCATTCACACCTATTAAACAGGCTCTTTTTCCAGGTCAAGCATCCAGACGGAGGTGGGCCCTTCAATGGCCAGTCACGGTTACTTCTCTACTTCTCTGGTAACATTGATGCTGAGCTTGCCTACCAGGAACTGGACATCTGGCTGGACAGATTTAGGCCACTGTTCCAAGGTTATAGCTGGTGGAGGGAAGTCTTATCATATCCCTCTGGATGGATGTTCTGGAAGGCTCTTGGGGGTTCTGTGCTGGCTAGTTGACCTCTGGTGGCCCAGAAGCTCCCAGGCGATGCGCTCTCCAGTAGGCCCTCTAGTGACTCCATCAGTCTCACAAAGATGGAAAGTAGGGTCAGCACCACACCTAAGATATACAGGTTCAACATATATTTCATAGCTGAAAAGATCCCACTCCTTTGTACAGCAGTCTAGAGCTGCCTTCTGCTTCTGGAAGGTCTCTGGATCCTGAGAAAGAGAAGCAAGGTTAGTCTAGAGCCTTTTGGGATATGCACACATCTGGCCCTGACCCTTCTATCTTCCCACGTAGCTAAGGGAGCGACCCAGCCAGCCATGGGTACAGGGGCCCATGGATGTTTTTCCACAGCAGAAGTTTAACTATATTTACACTGTAAACGCCATGGCTGAGGAGCCAGTCTTACTTTTTTTCATGAATATGCCTTAAAACTTTTCTTTCTTTTTAAAGTAAAAACCATTACTACTTCTGCCAGGTGCCATGCACAATCCCTATGCTACAGTCCAGGGACCAGAAACCTTCCGTAAGTAAAGACCGAGTGCTTTTGTTCCGAGGAGCAGGACTATAAGAACATGCCCTTGAGAGAGCAACCTGCCTGGGAAGTCTCCCTCACATCTCATTCAGGTTCAAGTTAATCATAAACTCCCTGAAGGTCAAAATAATTCCAAGAGAGTCAAAGTCTGATTATCCACAATGTGTTAAGCATCCTGGAAGGTTCTAGGGCCACATGGGACCCTGAAGACAAGAAACCTGAGCTCTTGGGGCTGACAGTCTAGGGACAACAGGTAAGAACACAGGCAGTTACTACGCACACAACATGCCAAGTGCCGGGATAGGAAGGAGAAGCTAGAGTGCTTTCGTAGGGTAGGGCATGGACGCCTAACCCAACATGGCGAGCAGGGAGTGGGCCACTCCTGCAGAAATCAGGGCTGGAGAGGCTGAGTGGGGACCCGGGTGGGGGAGGAGCGAGGAGGGACGCTCCAGGAGGCTCAGCCACAGGGGAAGGAGAGGCGACGGACCAGGCACGCAGGCCGGAGGGTGGGGAACCGGGGAAGCCCAGAGGGCCGCTCACCTGCAGTGGAAGGGCCGGGAGTAGCCCGCTCGCTGTAACAGCAGGTCGCGCAGGAGTCAGGAGGAAAGTCCGCCAACGAGAGGACGAGGTCGCTCCCCGGACCGCGCTCAGAAGACAAAAGCACAGTCAGCAGCAGAAGGTATATTCAGGCCTCCCGCACCGCCCACTTAAAGCCGCAGTCCAGCCCCCCGCCCGCACACGCGCACTCGGGCCTGCACGCACGCGTTCAGCCGCACGTCCGCACGTCCGCACGCACGCACGCGGCCCCGCCCCCCGCCGAGGGCGGTCGGTGATCGGGGCAGTCCCCTAGGCGCGTGGTCGGATGTGTTCGAAAAAACACACCGTGCGTGTCTGAGTCAGTGAGGTCGGCAGTGACTAGGCGTGTCTGTTAACTTCGGCTGCTTTTTCTGCGGCAGGAAACTTTGGAAGGAATCGGAAAGTTCACCCCCCACCCCACCCCCGCATACTAAATCGGTGGGAACACAGCCGACGTGCCCCAATCCAGGGGCTCTCAAATGGGGCGCGATGCCGTACGGGTCCCGTAGGAGGATGAGTTCATCACCAGAGATTTCAACAAAGCACAGATCGGCAGAGCGTATCAGACCCGCCGCCGCAACCCAACCCCCAGTTTTCTCCATTCCAGGGAATAAAGAGCCGACTTTCTAGGAGTCTCACTTCCTAGAGATAACAAGGTTCCAGACGCCATCCCCGCCCCACCCTTCATTCCAAATCCTGAGGGTTAATTGAATAAATTCTGATTTCTTTGAGAGTTTGTCACGTTAAGGAAATGTGAAACACTGCTGTCCGGCCCCGGTGTCCGCGCCTAACTGCCCACGAATGTCACTTTGCACTCATTGGGCCTGCTTTTTAATTTAAAATCTAGCCATTGGAAATTTTTAATACCTTCAGATTGAACCAAAGAGCTAGGACGTCCTAGTCCAGCCTTATGCCCAGATCTGGGGGCTGGGAAGCCTTACTAAGCTCTCCCCTCCCAACCCCCCAAATTATAGACGTTCTGCCGTGAGAGCACCCAGTGGCGGGTCTCAGAAAGCACGGTCCTGGGAAGGAACATTCAAGCCACCGTGAAGGCCAGGCTGACGGTGGTTTCACTGCCTGTCTGCTGGAGAGGAAGAGGGTAGAGGGCCCAAGCCCGGGGGCCCGCGACTCTTGGCAGGTCCATTGAGCTCTAGGATTGGCTGTTCAGCGTGCCCGCCTGGTTCGGCGAGAACCCGGGATGGGATGTCCCTGGGTTCTTAGGCTCCACAGAAAAGGGACTGAACGCGCAGGAAGGGAGGAGCCAAATCACAACTGCGACCTTTCCCCTACATTTCGGGCTTTCTGTCTTCTGTCAGAGGGGGTGGGGAGGCCGGGAGAGGAGAAAGTTAGGGTTGGAAACGTGTTGGTTGGCAGGCAGGCAGACACTTTGAAATTAATTTTTCTACTCAGCCCACAGGAATTTTTGGTCCTTCATTGCCCTAAAATTTGGCATCGACTCAGTGACTCACGTTGTTATCGGGAGAGGCTTAAGCTCTGAAATCATTCCAGGTGTCCCAAATGCCACCACTTGCTAGAATCCTTTAACCTTTCTTTTCTTGCTTTAAAAAAAAAAAAGAAATTAAGATTTTATTTATTGTTTAGAGAGAAGGGAAGGGAGGGAGGAGAACAGGGACAGAAACATCAGTAGGTTGCCTCTTGTACACCCCCAACCTGGGACCTGGCCTGAAACCCAGGCAAGTGCCCTGTCCAGGAATGGAACCCACAGCCTTCCCGTTTATGGGACTGCACTCGAACCAGCTGAGCCACGTCATTCAGGGGAAATCCTTTAACCTTTCTGTACTTTGGTTTCTTCAACTGTTTTGTGGGATAGTCCTTACCTGGAAATTAAATGAGTTAATCATCATAAAGCACTGAAAACAGTACCTGACACATAGAAAACATTCTGTGTTATCATCTGCATCATCAACTACAAAACTCCCAATGAGGGACTTTGCTCGAAATAGCCTATGTTCAGTGAGTGAACACAGGAATTCCTCAATAACCCTTTGGGCTCTGCTTATTGCGAACTCTAACTTTTTTCTTTTTCTTTTTAGAGAGAGAGGGAAAGTGAGGGAGAAAGAGAGGGAGAGAAACATCAATAGGCTGCCCTCCTCAAGCGGCGCTACTCAGGACCCAGCCACAACTCAGGCATGTTCCCTGACCGGGGACTCCAACTGGCAATCTTTGGGTTTGCAGGAGGCCGTCCAAAAAACATAGCTACACAGGCCGGGACTGAGCTCTCAGTTTTTATCTTCGCCTAGCTCAAAGGAAGAGATGGACACAGCTCTCCAACAGTTCCCTGTCCCCTACGTTCACTGTCATTGTGTAAGGGTCATGCCAGATGGAGACAACCAGGGTTTGGGTGATTATAGCCCTGTGCTTTCCCATCTGGTAAGTACAAATATTATTAACTATCATCTCTGGGTAGGTTACTAGGCTTACCTGTATCAGATTCTTGTCCTGTCTCCATGTTGGCAAAATTAATTAATTCCTTGGAGCCTTAGTTTCCTAATCTGTAAAATGGGAAAAAGAATATATAAAAGAGTTGTGAGGATTAGAAATAATGCATACAAATTATGTGTTACATAGTAGATGCTCAATACATAGTAGATATTGTTTTACTAAAATGTATAAAGGCAGGTTCTTGTCCTAAAGAACCTTACCACTTGGTTGGGTAAGTAAGACCTAAAAAGATAACTAGCAACCATAAGGCACGCCAGTGGTTAGAAATTAGTTGGCGTGGAGTTTGAATCCTGCTCTGCAATTTGCTATGATTGTCTTTGAGCTCTGCTTGCCTTGGTTTTCTAATTTATAAAATTGGACTAATAGTAGTTCTTACCTACTAAGATTGTTAGAAAGATTAAATTAAATAATGGATGTAATGTACTTACTATATAGCTTAAGTGGGGGGGCGGGAATGGTGGCTATTAATCTAATTAGTTCCTAAGGTAGACTGTGTATGATAGTGCTTGGGAGCCCAGAAATGGAGGAAGAGAGAAGACTGGGTGGTAGAAAAATATAAAATTAGATCACAACTAGGGTGGTAGCACTTTTCTTGGAGATCTGAAATTTGAGCACTCACAATGAGTGAATGGAAGAGTGGAAAGGAAATAAGCATGCACCAACTGACACGTGCCAAGCATTTTGCTAATGCTTCATATATATTACTTAACTTAATTCTCGTAACAGCCCTGTGAGGAAGTGTTAAACATACTCTTCCATCAAGGGAAAAAGAAACATCCCTTCATCTAGTCTTGTACTCATCTTTCATATCTCAATTAAAACAAGTTTCCCCTGGGAATCCTTTTCTGACTCTCAGCCCCTTGTTACAGGCTACAGTAGCGTGTACATTTCCCTCCATGTTTGTTATCTTACCTTTAGTTGTATCATGTTAATGTCTGCATCTCCTCAAAAGCCTGAAAATGTCAATGGGAGACATATCAGGTCTGGTTTTATTTTAATTTCATCTAGCACCACAGAGTAGACTTTCAATACATATTTGTTGATTGAAAAAAATAAATGAAAAAATGATGATCTTACTAAACATCTTCAGTGAGCTGTTCCACCAAGAAGGGGTAGATAAGTCCCCAAGACAAACCTCTTCAGGTTCTCCCTCCTTCATGGGGACTGCCTGCCAAAAAAAGCTCTTTAGGAGCCATGTCCTTGTCCCCAAGCCCCTCAAAAGAAGTGATTCCATAGTCACCCAGGAATTACTAAGATTACAATATCTTCACAATTTGATGTTAGGATCTAGGGTCCATTTAATGAACTATGGAAATCAATTTGTCACTATCTATAAAAATAAAAGAGTGTACATGCCCTTTAACTTTGAATTTCACTTCTGGGAATGATCGATCATTGCAGACAGACTCCTACTTGCAAAGAATGGAGTGTGCAGAGGCAAACATTGCAGCACCGTTTAATAGAGAAAGATTGGGAAAAAGCAGAGGAGCTTATCAGTAGGGGACTGGTTAAGTAAACTACAAGTACCAGGATTGCACATTCATGCAATGGGTTACCATAAAGCAGCAAAAGAATAAGCAGTCTTGTACATACTAACATGCTTTCTACAATGTCTTGTTAAGTGGAAAAAGCAAGTATATAGTGTGTGTGTGGTATGTTACAGTTTGTATTAAAACAAACTCACAAGATAGGACATACAAAATGAGATATCACCTTCTATGCACTAGGATTGCTATTTACCTTGTTTTTAAAAAAACATTGGTGAGGATGCGGAGAAAATTGAACCCTTATACGTTGCTGTTGGGAACCTAAAATGGTACAGCTGCTGTGAAAAACAGTTTTACGGTTTTTCAGAAAGTTAAACATAGTTACCATATGACTCCTAAGTATATACGGAAGAGAATTGAAAACATATGTTCACACAAAAACTTCTACACAAATGTTCATAACAGCTTTATTCAAAAATGCCAGAAAAAGGGGAAACAGCTCAAATGTTCATCAACTGGTGATGGAAAAACAAATGTGGTACAACAAAATATTATTTAACCATAAAAAAGGAAATGCTAATACATGCTACAATGTGGGTAAACCTTGGAAACAATATGTCAAGTGAAAGAAGTCAGAGAGAAGAGTACACATATGGTATGACTTCATTTATACGAACAGTCCTGAATAGGCAAATCCCTAGAGACAGAAAGGAGGGTAGTATTTGCCAGGGGCTGGAGGGAGAGAGGAATGAATAGGAAGTGACAGCTAATGGGTATAGGGTTTCTTTTTGAGATGATGAAAATGTTCTAAAATTAGACACTGGTGATCATTGCAAAACTCTGTAAACATACTCTAAACCACTGAATTCTACACTTGAAAAGGGTGAATTCTGGTATGTCAACTAGAACTGAACAAAGCTGCTATTCTTTAAGGAGAGCAAGTTAAAGACCTCTTCAGATGATAAACAAAAACAGGAAGTTAACCACTATAGACCTTTGCCCAGGAAACTTTTGAAGCATGTTCCTAAGAAGAAAACTGAATCTAGAAGGAAATAGTGAGATGCAAGAAGAAATAGCGAGTAAACATTTAAAAAACATACAGATTAAGCAAATTATGACTACTCAAAACTATTTTTAATCATAGTGATTACTTTGGGACAGTAAAAATAACAGCATGAACTAAAAAAGTGGGTAAATATTTAAATTACAATGGAAGTGGTGAGTAGAAAAAGTTGAAGAAGACTTCTTACTTGGCAGGAAAGTAGAGATTGGTTAATTTTTTAGATATTTCAAGTCTTCATGAAAATATTCAGGGTAGCCCTTCCTCTTCCTTCCTTTCCCGGGCTATTCTGTCTTCAGGCCACTGGGTAGAACAGAGCAGGTGTCTGTAGTAAAGCAGAGAACCAGTGGCCTAGAAAGGAATGTCTCTTTTATTCTCTGCTCTACCCTCAGTGTCTGGAACATGCTCAATAAACATTTGGTGAATGAACGGATGGATAAATGGATGGCTCATTCTCTTATTCCCTTCTCGACACTGATCAAATATCATTTTTCTGGAAGGCCTTCCTAATTATACTATATAAAGCAACACTCCCTATCTTTTCTATCTCCCTTACTCTACTTCATTTTTAGTTCATAATATTCAACACCTGCAAACCTATTTTAACTGTATTTGTTAATCATCTATCTTCCCCCACTAAAAGGAGCTTCTTGCGGACAAGGACTTGGACTATTTTGTCCAATTACTATATACCTAAACCCAGAGCAGTGTTTGGCATATCATAGGTGCTCAACAAATATTTATTGAATGAATGAATAAATTTTTGTATATCTGAGATATTTCATATATATATATAAAGAACAACTCCGGGATTGATTCTATTTTACTTGTATTTGTCTTGCAACATTTAACAATGGTCACCTCATATGACATTTAAATAGTGGTCATATGATTATGAGCTTCTTCCCTCTCCTCCAAATTTTCTTCTGTGTGCATCTGTTACTTTTACAATCAGAGAAAAAATAAAAATTTACTAAAGTTTTGTAAAGTAACTGCTTGTGCAACATTGTAACAACAATGTAATGCAATGAAGGGGAAACAGCCAAGCGCGTTTGGATGGGGAAATTGGGTCAAGAGTGGTGGCGGCTGTGGGAGGCGGGAGAGGGACGGAGGGCTACGGCGGCGGGGAGCGCCCGCGGAAGGTGCGCGTGGAAGGCAGAGCCAGCCCTGAAATATGGGCAGAGGGCACCCAAGGCAGATAGTGTCTTCTTCACCTCCTACTTGGGCTGGGAGCCTTAGTTCCGAGTCTGGTTCTGGTACTAACTGAACACCGGCCTGGGGCAAGTCACCTCTCCAGGCCTGAGTTTCCTTTATCTGTGAAATGCAGGACGGAGGGAAATGAGATATCTCCAAGCCTTTCTTCCGCAGAGGTGCGTGTTTCCAGGACCTGTACTAAGAAGCTGCACTAGTGCGCATGGGGGTGTGTGTGTTTGTAAGTCCTGAGGGTACCATAGACCTTTGTCCCCGAGCTCTGTTTGGGAAATGCTAAATGAACAATGCAGAGTAGAAGAAGACGGTATTCAAAACTGTGTATGGGTCATAGAAGTTAACGGAGAGACATTTTATATATTTATTTTTAGAGAGAGGGGAAGAGACGGAGAAAGAGAGGGAGAGGAACGTTGACCGGTTGCCTCTGGTATGTGCCCCGACTGTGCGCCCCAACTAGGCACCCCGACCAGGGGACGTGTCCTGACCAGAACTGAACCAGTGACCTTTCACTTTGCGGACTGATGCCCAACCCACCGAGCCACATGTGTCAGGGCAACAGAATATACTCTCAAATAGTAACGTTAATATTAACATTACTTTTCACTAGGCAGGGCCCTTTATTCATCAGTGACAACAGGCACCAGTGCCTGGGACCTATAGAATTTTCAATGACTCTCAAAAATATTTGATATAGAAAACAAAATTTATTGTCTTCAAAATTTTTAAAAGGCAAAATTAAAACCAGTGAACATTTATTAAAAGTTCTACAAAACATGTCCTGGCTGGTGTGGCTTAGGGGGTTGAAGCATCATCCCATGCACTGAAAGGTTGCTGGTTAATTCTGGTCAGGGCACATACCTAGGTTGTGGTTCGATTCCCAGTCGGAGCACATATGGGAGGCAACCGATCGATATTTATCTCTCACATCTCTCTCTCTCACATGTTTCTCTCACTCTCTCTCTCTCCCCTTTCTCTCTCTCTTTCTAAAAAAAATAAAAGCAATAAAAAATATCCTTGGGCGAGGATTTAAATAAATAAATAAATAAATAAATAAAAAGCTCTATAAAATATGACATTGTATCAACTAGACAATTCAACTCAACTTGATGCTTTTTAATATGGGATGTAGGAATATTTTAATGTGATGGGGCATTCTATAGTAGGCATGTTCAGGGCCTGCAGAAGTCCTAAAGGTAGGCGGTGGATTATGAGTTAGTTTTATACTTCCTGATAGTTTCAAATTTTCTATTATGAGCATGTGTTGTGGGAAGAAAAAAAGTTCAATGGATGTTCTGAAAAAGCATGTTAGTAAAAGAGCTTAGCAAAGATTTGGGCCACAAAGCCCCTGTTTCCTTATCTCAACAAAATCTTCTGGACTTTCCAGTCCTCTGTCTTCTGTAGGTAATAAAAAGCAAAAGAAAAACTCACTCAAAACATGTATTTAGGAGAGTTTTCTCTTTCTGTGCTATCAGCCAAGTCATGTGCATCCCACAGTTCAGGATAAATGTGTGTGTTGACACTTTGCTCTCCTTCCTTCATGGAATCATAAACTATTCAATGCTGAGACTTAGAGGAAGCCTTCGGGTCCTCTGGCCATTGAATACAGCAGGCTCTCTGATGGTGGGGGACCCAGCCTGGCTGAGCTGGCCAGGCCTGGCCTGAGCTTCGTGCTACTTGGCAGGTGGCCACAGGAGCTGCAGGAGGAGGCAGGTGTCTTGCGGTCTCCTCACGGAGGCAGAAGCCGGTGTACAGGGCTTGAGAGGCAATGGGGTTCTCCTGATTTCTGGGGTGTTTTCATTCATAACTACAACTTCCCCCTTTTTGGTGCATGGCTACACACACACACTCTATATTTATATACATGTGCACATAGGCGCTCATTCTCCCTCCTCTTGGCCTGCTGACACCTTTTGCCCAGACACAGATGCCCAAGCATTTCAGCTGCCAGCTGACTAGCCCCATGGCTGTGCTCCCAGTTGGCTAGTGGAGGGCAGGGGGCTGCCCTGCTGCCTCTGATCCCAGCCAAGAAGGGCAGAAGCTGCTTCCAAGGGAAGCTCGTCAGTCAGAGCCCTTCCCCCGCAGGCCCTCCTGAGCCCTGCCCCACCGGCCCCTCCTCTGAGGATCCTGAAAGGCAGCGCATACCACTGGGTATCTCAGGCTCCCAGATCTCCCAATGGGCCCTGGAAACCTCCCCAGTCCCCCCATCCCCAGTTCTTTTGTATACTGATGTATCACTTCCTGTTGTCATAGCATCTGAAGTTTATTTAAGTCTCTCAGTTGATAAGCATGTTCTGTCCAGAGAAACTCCTGCACTGTCCTTTAAAATTATTACAAACATTTTACTTCCTGCTGCCATTAGACTGTAATCACTTTGAAAGGAAGAGTTATTTTAAGATTTAAAAATATATTAATCCCTCCCATGTATATGTATATTACTCTTAGTCTGTGCCTTGTGCAAACCAGCTGCTCAGCGGCTATCTCTTGATCAATCTCTTGTCACAAGCACTAAAGGTCAGTAAGTCCCCTGAATTCACTAAAACCTTTCGCTGGACTGAACCTGAACTCTCTCTACCCATCCCAGCCACATCACCAAAGTCAAACTCAACCACTGCCCGGCCAGAGACATTGGGCAAATCTCTTCCTCTCTCCAGTCTCAAGGTCCTAACTCTTAAAACAAACGGACTGAGCTCTGTAATGCTTGCACGTTCCTTCTAGTAGATTAGATTCTATAACTCAGTGCTAGTATGGGCAGCTTCCTGTTCTCAAGCTGCTATCATGAATTTATATAGCTGGCCCTTGCCCTTCCCTGGCTGCAGAACAGGGAGAAGTCCAGGAGAAGGGAGAAGAGAGGATTGTGGAGAATCTTCTTTCATAGCAAAGCAAACCAGCAGCTTTGGGACTCATTCAAAATGGGGTCAACCCAAAAGAATGAGCTCAGTGGGTAATGAGATGTGTGGAGCTCAGGAGGCTCTGAGTGTGTACATTGGGACAGGTGTGTGTACATCAGGGCAGATGTGTGTACATTAACAGCCTTGGCACTGCCAGTGGATCCGAGCCTGTTGATGCTCTCATTGCCAGTGTGACTCCTGCTGCCCCAGGGTGCCTGGGCATGTGGCTTTCACCACCTCCTGGTGCAGGGCACTTAGTCAAGGGGCATGTGACTGTTGGTGTTTTTGTGTATGTGAAACTGTGTGCTGGGTTCATCACTGCAGGAAGTTCAGGTTCTTTGGTTGAATCACCTAGTAAATCATAGACATGGGCTGCCTGCAGCTTCCTTAGTCCTTCCAAGCCAGGAAAGAAGGGAAATCATCACCTTCCTGCCCCACCCCCCCAACTCCTAGAGGGCAGCACACCTGCACAGCCCCTTCCCACAAAAGGGGTGCACTGGGAAAGCAACCTTGTGTCCTGAGGATGAAGCCTCATTTAGGAGGCCCCTGGTGGGAAGCCCATCAAGTCAAAGTCATTCCACAACCTGGAGACAATTCGAGGGCCTGGGACCAAGCTCGGTAACCCGCCTGCTGTTGCCAAGCCCCAAGGTACATCATGTGGTTGACCATGGAAAGGGCATTTTCATGTGCCAAACGGGACTGAGAAGTTGCCGCTATCATCAGGGCCCACGTTTCCACTTGCCCTGCCCCCGCAGCTAGGCCTCCCTGACCTGTCAGAGCGGGACAGAGCTGGCCTGGTCTATGGGCAATGTTGCCTTCCTCCTCCCAGACTCTTCTTCCCAGGACTGCTGTGCACCTTCCAGAGCTGGATTTCCCCCAGAGGGTCGGTTTACCCTCTGACTCCTTCCAGGAAAGCCGCATTTCTGCTTCCAAAGCAGGAAGGTCACCGGTGCATACTTCTGATTTTACTGGCTGCTTTCCCAACTTGGGACATTTGATCGCCGGGTCCGATCATGCAGCGATCCCTCTCCTACCCTCTTGCTTGTCTGAAAGAGGTCTAACCCAGCTCTGCTGCAAAGCATTTTGCATTTCCTGATTAAGTCCCCTGCTCACATACCTGAAGTCCACTTGTCTTCATGAGGTCCCCAATCCTCTCTTGAAAAATTAATATGCTGAGTTCCAGGAGAGGTATCCCTCTAGGAGCCCCCATCCAATCATTCATTTATTTGGCATTGTCATCTTTTCATTAGAGCTTATACTATTCTTATCAATTTTCTGAGTTCTTGAGATATTGAGTTGAACCCCTTGTATTGTATTTATGAAAACATTTCCTTATCTATTGGCTTTTAATTTTGTTTATAATGATTTTCCTCATTTTGATAATCATTTATTTAACAATTACTTATTAAATGTCACTACAAATAATCATTGGGCAAAGCATGGTGGAGATTGAACTACTTGCCTGTGGGACTCTTCTTCCCTCCTACCCTCCAATTATTCAACTTACAGGTCTAGGTGCTTGATAGTACAGTCATACTTTTAGTTGATAAGACTCTGGGTCTTATCACTTACATTTTTATAGCCCAGGCTGGGTAATTCATTTGGTTAGAGCGTTGTCCTGGTACACCAAGGTTGTAGGTTTGATCCCCAGTCAGGGCACATGAAGAATGAACTAATGAATGCGTAAATAAGTGAAACAACAAATCGATGTTTCTCCCTCTTCCATTCTCTAAAATCAATAAATTAAAAAAAAATAAAATTTATATATAGCTCACACATAAAATTAATGAAAATTTTAGCCGTGGCTAGTATGGCTCCCTGGACTGAGCACCAGTCTCCTAACCGATCGCTGGTTCAATTCCCAGTCAGGGCAAATGCCTGGGTTGTGGGCCCAGGGACATGTGAGAGGCAACCACACATTGATGTTTCTCTCCCTCTCTTTCTTCCTCCCTTCCCCTCTGTCTAAAAGTAAATAAATAAATAAAAAATTTTTTAAAAAGTAATTAAAAAAATAAATAAAATTAATAAAAATTTTAAACATGCAATGCATGTAATAATTCAATATTATGAAAACTCATGAAATTGACATATATACACTTACTAATTAACTTCCACTTATTAAATCGGTGAAAAATACAACTTCCAGGCCTTGTGCTGAATGGTCAATGAGTGCTTTTTCCCCCAAAAAGTGCTTATATACAAAAGTCCAGCTGGGGTCCCAAAACACAGCAGAAAGTAGCTGGGGAGAGGTGGCGGAATCAGGGCTGGGAGAGCTGGCTGGGGAATCTCAGAGCGAGCATCATCAAGCTCCACCAGCCTGTTGTCCGCACTGTCCCTCCAAGAAGAGACATAGGACTAGGACTAGATTTTTCACATTAGTAGTTCAGGATTAAAAGCAGCAGCTTTCAAGTAAATTGGACTTGATATGAAGCTCAGCTCTACTCCTTGCTGACTGAGTAACCTCTGACAAAGCTACTTAATCTGCCTGGGGCTCAGTTTTTCTCAGTGGGAATGATGATGCCCATACCCCTAAGATTGTTTAGGAGACTAAACAGAATTATATAGACAAAGCATTTGGCACTGAAGTGCTTAACAGATGTTAGTTATATTATCACCACTATTTTTCTTATGCTTCGTGCCAGAGGCTGTACTAGGTGCTGGGGATGCAGCAAAGGACGAGACAGACAGGGTTCCTGCCCCAGTCTGCCCCCGGGGATCTAATTCCCTGATTCAACTCCCTACGCCCACACTTAATCAAATAAGAATGAGTTTTCCAGCGTCAATCTGAGCCTCAATCATACATGTGGCCTTGTTGTATCCCTTTTTGCACTACCTTGTTGAGAAATGTCATTTTAAATCAAGGGAAATCTAGACTATAAATTCTTTTTTTTCAGATTTTATTTATTTATTTTATAGACGGACGGGAAGGGAGAGTGTGAAACATCAATGTGTGGTTGCCTCTCATGTGCCCCTCACTAGGGACCTGGCCCACAACCCAGGCATATGCCCTGACTGGGAATCAAACCAGGAACCTTTTGGTTCACAGGCTGGTGCTCAGTCCACTGAGCCACACCAGCTGGGGCCAGACTATAAATTCTTTGAGGGAAAAGTTTTAATTTATTTCTTGTCTCACCGAAGAGCACAACAATACATGTTTGGAAAATTAATGAGTCATAATAATCCCTTATATACATAGAGAACTGTCAGTTGTCAAAGCATTTTCATGCTTACTTCATCTTGGACAGCGAATAACCTGGTAAATTAGAGAAACAGATGGCATTTCAAAAAATTGCCTAATAGAGAAATGTCAATAAAATAACCTTAGAAGTTGTGATACCTAGAACAGTCTATAAAACCAGAATTCAGTTAGACGTCTTTGTCTAGCTTTTTGTTATGAAGAGTTTATCTCATACACAAAAATAGAAGAACCCTGTGTATCCAACACTCGGCCACAGACAGGGCCTCACCCCGCGCCCCGTCTGCCCCGTTCACGCGTCCCTGCACCTTCTCTCTCCTGTGTTATTGGAAGCACATTCCATACAGCTTACCACCTCATCTATAAATATTGAGTATTCATCCCTAAAAGTTGGAGACTCGTTTTAACAAAGCCCCAAAACCATTATACATCTGAAATATCAATGCTTCCTAAGAGCATCACTCAGTATTCAGATTTCTAGTCGCTTCATAAAAAGACATTATTTTTATATCTCCAAGAGTTTTGTGGTCCTGAGGAAAAAAACCATAGGTAAGAATAAAGGAGTCAATGGAATTATCACCTCTTTAAAATCAAATCATTTATCTTTACGTAGGTCATTTGGAATGTTTTTACTTTTTACTGCTATAAACAAAGCTGTGATGAATATCTTTATACTTACATTTTTATACACTTGTCCAATTATGTCCTCAAGAGTAACTCCTAAGATTGAGAACATGAGGGCATACGTTTTCTGACTTGTGTTACATACTGTCAAAGAGCCCTCCCATCCCCCACTGTACGAAAGTGCAATATTCCACGCACACACCATCCAAATAGTATCATGTCCTTTTGCACATGAGGAAATGGAGTGGAGGGCCAGAGCCCCTTATGAGATGGGTAGGGCTGGGGTTTAAATAGAGGGTCGAAGCCACCCATTTTGAAGAACATGGAACACAGCGGGACAGGGCTAAGGCTGAGCCTGGCTGCACTATCTTCCGCCGTTTGCTCCATGCACCCCCTTCCACCTGCAGTGACACACAGGTGTAGCAGGCAGCACTCAGGGCAGAAACTGAAGCTGTGAGTCAGAACCTCCAGGAAGTCACTGTTAAGACAGCAAAGGGATTATATAGAAACTAACTTCCAGGATGATCTGATTATAAATTCCTAACTGGACAGGTCATTAGCGGTAGTCATGTCTCAGGCATATAACCTTTTTAGGAAGAGATTTATTTTTGCCTTAAGCAAGCCCTATGCATTGTTTCTGTGCATCCAGGTTAACACACCTTTGAAATTAGCATCGCCACCCTCAAGAAAGCACATAATCGTAACTCTCCTGTAGTACAATCCAGCCTTGCTTTCTCCCATCTTTGCTGTGATTCTCCTTGTATTACCACTTTAATCTTGAATGCATAAAAGTAACTATCAACTGTTATTCCTTAGAGCATCTGAAATCTTGCTTCCCAGCAATTGCTACCACTTTTGACTCAAATAAACTCTTATAAAAATTCTCTAAATAGTTGAATGTTTCCTAACATCAACACTGTCCATCCTCCAGAGATTCTGGGCAAAGCTAATTTTAGTAACTAGGGAAAGCAAATTAGGATGGTGCTGGTTGAATTGCATTCCGCCAAAATATATGTTGATGCCATAACCCTGGGAACCTATAAATATGATGTTTAGAAATAGGGTTTTTGAAGATGTGATCAGGTTAAGATGAGGTCATACTGGAGTAGGGTGGGCCTTACTCCAATACTGATGCAGGCATTCCACGGATCTGGGGACTCAACAGTCCAGGACCCATGTGGGTTCTTGGCTTTGTGCAGGAAAGAACTCAAAGATGAGCCAACATAGAGTTTAAAGTGAAAGTGAATTTATTAGTGAAGTAGTGAGACAGAAAGTGGGCTACTCCACAGACACAGCAGCCCCCATTTAGCAGGATTTGCTTCCTTTGTTGAAGTTCATTTAATTAGTGGGGGGAGATAGGATATCCAATAAGGGGGATGGAATATTCCAGATCTTCCCAGGAAGGGGGTGGAGATTTCTCAGAGGAGCATCGTGGGCCATTCTGTGTCTTTAGATGGGCTTTTAGGTTTAGATCATGGCGACAAAGAGTGTGTTGTTCAGAATGCTAACAGTCAGGCTAGAGGTCACCACAGGTGGAATTAGTCACCAAGTTGGATTGATCTGGTCTCTGACAGTTTTAAGCTATAAATCCAGTGTGGGGTGGCCTTCCTTGTGAATAGTTCCTGTAGCTTTCACTGATTGCAGCTATTTCGCCACATACCGTATTTCAATAAGATTCAGGTCCTTACAAGAGGAAAATTTAGACACAGACAGAGGAAGGATGGCCATGGGAAGGCAGAGGCAGAGATTGGAGGAATGTTGTCACAAGTCTAGGGATGGATTGGTGTTTTTCTGAAGAAGCTTTGCACAAAGCTTCTCTGGAGAAGCTACTCTCACTCCAGGCTTTGAAGGGATCTCACACAAAATGTTTGGACAAGTAAAGCTCAAATACAAATAAAAGTTAAAACAAAAACAAAGAAAAAGGTGGGGACATTTGAGATCTTGCTTCCCAGCAATTGTTGGTTTGGGCTTAAATAAACTCATAAAAACTCAAAAAAAAAAAAAAAAAGAAAGAAAAGAAAAGAAAAAGAAAGAAAGAAAAACAAAAGGCAGTCTCCATGAGCAAATATCAGCATACGCAGTAGAGAACTGCATAAGACCATTATTAGGTACAGAGTAAAAAATAAGAATTATTTATTAATTTTAATTTTAATTTATTTTTTCAATACATGGCTTTTAATGCATCTTTAAAATATCATAAGTAAGTCCTGAGGACTCATTTAGCATCTTGCTGTTTCTGTAGCTGCACAACTTAAATCTTATTCACCAACCTACTGAACTGTTCCTTTTTTCAGAATCATACGTACCACCCCCAAATTTTCCGATATCCTATTTTTAACTGTCATGGCTTGTTGAATCAAAGCAGCTGAATTTGATACAAGTTCGCTGTTGTTTCCCTGAAGAATCAACTCATCTTTCAGTGATAGGACACAAAACAAGCCTCAACAAATTCAAAAAAATTGAAATCATATCAAGCATTTTCTCAGACCACAAAGGGCCTGAAACTAGAAACCAACCTCAAGGAAAAAACTCAAAAACACTCAAATTCATGGAGATTGAATATCATGCTATTAAACAAGGAATGGGTCAATAATGAGATCAAGGAAGAAATCAAAAACTTTCTGGAAACAAATGAAAATTAACACACAACAGTCACATCTACACAATAGAATATTATGCAGCAGACAGAAAGAAGGAGTTCCTACCATTCGTGACAGCATGGATGGACCTAGAGAGCATTACGCTAAGTGAAATCGGCCAGGCGGTGAAAGACAAATACTGTAAGATCTCGTCTATAAGTGGAACCTAATCAACAAAACAAACAAGCAAGCAAAATATAAGCAGAGATATTGAAATAAAGAACAAACTGAGAGTAACTAGAGGGAAGGTGGAAGGGAATAACAGGGGGGTGGGGGAGAGGGAAGGACAAGGGTCATCAAGGAACATGTATAAAGGACACATGGACAAAGCCCGAGGAGGGTAGGATCGAGGGTGGGAGCTGGGCATGGGTGGAGCAGTGTGGGGCAGGGGAGAGCAGCGGGGGGAAAATGGAGACAACTCTACTTGAACAACAATAAAAAAAAAAGAATCAACTCATCTTTCAGGGCTTGAGCTAATGAGCAAGCCATGCCTAACCTAATCCAAACTCTGCAAATGTATTTTTCACCCAAGAAACTTCTTTATTTTTTCGTGCTTATTACATTTTTATTAGTAAATTGCATAATACTCACAAACATCAAAATAGGGAAAGCATACAACAAGAAGGTAACTGTAATCTGAATAATTTTGAAAAGCCTGAAATAAAAGTACAATACTGGGGAAAGGTTTTTTAGATGATAATACACTATGAATTAGCACTCACCCAAGAAATTTCTGATATCAGTTAGAGAACCGTCTTCTTGAATATGGACGTTGATGGGGAAGTGAGCGTTCACAGGCCTCACCCTGTCGCGGAAGCCCAATGGAACGCCCTTGGTCCTGCTCTCTGGTGACGGCGGGTAGTGCCGACTGCGGCCGCTCCCTTTCTGTCTCCCCACCCTCTGTCAACCCGGAGCCTCTTTCGCATTCCAAGGAGGCCAAGTTCTGCACCATGTGACTGAAGTCCCTCCACAGGGGGCTTCTTGGGCCCTTCACGATAACTGTGCTTCCCTTCAGAATAGTGTCGACATTTTCTGGAATATCGGCAGTCTGGTTGCCGAGAACGGTCTTCATCCTCACGGGAGATGCGGCAAACGGCAAAAGAAAGAATTTTTTAAATGTTTAAAGAAAAATGAGAAGAAACTGAAAACATGAGAAAAGGACTGTATGCTATCAGAAAAGATGAAGGAGTTTTGAAAAACAAGTCAAATTGAACACCTAAAAATAAAAGCCATAATAATCAATATTAAAAACTAAATGAGCAAGTTAAATAGCAGATTAGATGGAATGAAAGACATAATTGGTAAACTAAAAAAATCTAAAAAATAACAGAATGCAATAGAGACGGACAGAAAATGAAAAATATGAAGAAAAGGTTAAGAGACATAATGGCCAGAATGAAGAGGACTAACACTCATCAAATTGATGTTCTGTAAAAAAAGAAGAAGAAAGAAAAGAATAAAAAGAGGCAACGTTCTTAGAGATAGTAGCTGAGAATTGTTCAGAAGCAATAAATGACATGAATCCTCACCTTCAATCATTAATGTAAGGTAGATATCAAAGGAGTAATATTTTCAAGTGTCCAAGAGTAAATAAATGGCAACATAGAATTTGTACTTGGCCAAACTAGCATTTAGAAGTAAGAGCACTCGTGTAAGGGAGAAAATACTTGCAAACCATATAGCTGGTAAAGGACTTGTATCTAGAATACATAAAAAGACAAATAACCCAATTTAAAAATGGGCAAAGGAGCCATGACCAGCATGGCTCAGTTGGTTGAGCAGCGGCCAGCAAAGCGAAAGGCACCGGTTCCATTGTGCCTGGGTTGTGGCCCAATGCCCCGCAGCTGGGGCGTGTGCACGAGGCAACTGATCAATGTTTTTCTCACACATTGATGTTTCTTTCCCTGTCTTGCTCCCTCCCTTCCCTCTCTCTAAAAAACTAAATAAACAAAATCTTTTTTTAAGAAATGGGCAAGGGAGTTAAATAGACATTTCTTTAAAGGATATACACATAGCCAATACACGTATGAAAATATGCTCAACATCATTAGTCATTAGGAAATACAAATCAAAACCACGATGAAATACTGCTTCACAACCACTAGGGTAGTGGAAAAATTAGAGCCCTATACATTGCTAGTGGGATTCTAAAATGATGGAGGCACTTTGGAAAAACGGCCCTGGCTGGTGTGACTCAGTGGATTGAGCACCAGCCTGCGAACCAAAGGGTTGCTGCTTCGATTCCCAGTCAGGGCACATTCCTGGGTTGCAGGCCACGTCCCCAGAAGGGGACATGCGAGAGACAACCACACATTGATGTTTCTCTCCCTCTTTCTCCCTCCTTTTCTCAAAAAATAAATAAAATCTTCAAAAAATAAAATAAAATGATGGAGCCACTTTGGAAAAACAGTTTGGGTTTTCTTGGAAATATTAAACATAGTTACCAGTCTGGCTGGGTGGCTCAGTTTGTCATAGTGCTGTTCCAATAAGCCAAGGATTCAGGTTCGATCTCTGGACAGGGCACATAAAAGAATCAACCAATGAATGCATCAATAACTGGAACAACAAATCAATATCAATGTTTCTCTCTCTCTCCCATCCTCTCTCTAAAATCAATTGATCAATCAAATAAACATAGAGTTACCATATAACCCAACAATTCCACTCTTAGATGCCCAATATGTTTGTATAAAAGCCTGTACACAAATATTTATATTGATACTATTCATAATAACCAAAGAGAGGAAACAACCCAAATGTCCATCAACTGATGCATAGATGGACAAAATGTGGTATATCCTTATGATGGACATAAAAAGAAATGAAAATATGATATATGCTACAACATGGATGAACCTTGAAAACATTATGCTAAATGAAAGAAACCGAATACAAGAGGCCATACACAGGTTGGGACAAAAGTAGGTTTACTGTTGTTCATATGGAAAATAATACAATAATTAATTAACAATTTTACAAGAATTAACTGTTTTGTTTATTCACAACTGTAAACCTACTTTTGACCCACTCGTACTGCATAATTCATTATATGAGATGCCCAGAATATTCCTTTGTATGAAATTTTTTAATTGCACAAAAAATAATACCTGTGTATCTATGTATCTATAGATATGTAGCTTTTCCTGGGAAAGATGCACCAGAGACAGTTTAAAAGAGTTAGCCTTTCGAGGTGGCTGTCAGAAAATATGATGGACAGAGCACAGAGATGGATTGAGGACTCCCGTTTTTATTATTATTGAGATACAATTCACATACAATAAAATTCACTCCTTTAGTGTGCAATTGCTGGGTCACATAGATACTCTGTACTTAATTCCTTGGGGAACTAGCAAACGTTTTTCCAAAACAGGGACATCGTTTACATTCCCACCAGCCATTGATGAAGGTTCTAGTTTCTCCACATCCTTGTCAACCCTTGTTATTCTTTTTTCCCCCTTTGTTTTGTTTTGTTATTGCCTCTGGGTCTGACAATCTGTGTGAAGTGGCATTAAATCTTGCTTTTATTTTATTTGCATTTTAGGGTCTGTGATCTTTGTGTAGGACTCACAAGATTAGAAAGCAAAAGACTGTTCTCTGCTCACCCTCCTGAATTAGGAAATCAGCTTTATCTGCACTGAAAAGGTCTCCAGAGCTATTTTCAATATTTCAAAAAGCCTGGTGCAATCCATATACTTCCTCACAAGCAGAGTTGTTAGGCTAACTGAAATGTCAAGTGATTTAATTTTGACTAGAATTATCTAAATTAAGTTTAGACGGCTTAAGAGCAGAGAATGCACGCAATTCCTTCGGGTTTTATTACCATGTAGTAGCACAAACCTGGCACACAGTAAATGTTGAAGTGAATGAATAAATAATTATTAGCCCTCATTTGTTAATCAGAATCTCTTGATGGGCAAAATCTTTTGAAGACAAAAATCAAAAGGTATTTTCACGGATGGAGACCAATTAATGAAGTCCTTGGAGTGAGGCGTGAGAACCTCTGCCTTTGGGGAACCCAGAAGTGTGGCCTGTCCCCAAAGTCACTTCTTGGGAAATACTGATGGAAAAGCTTCTCTTCTAAGGCTTGTGCCTTCCCCTGGACTTATGCTCTCAGCTCAGCCCAGGTCTAGCCCCAGATAACTTCAACCCTTAGAAGCCCAGTGTCCCACAGCACTATCCCCCTCCCCCACCATTGCCTTGTTCCCACCCCCTTCCCCGTGATCCAACACAGCTTTCTGGTGTCCTAAAAGGAGTTAGTCTGACATATTCCCGCCAATGTGTAAATGATGTCAGTTTGCGTAGGAATCCTTTTCATCCCCTATCTGTACGCTGCTCTGCTCCCTCAGTATTAGTTTCCTAGGGCTGCCATAGCAAAGTACCACGGACTGGGTGACTTGAACAGGAGACATTTATTCTCTCTCAGTTCTGGAGGCCCATGTCCGAAGATGTCAGCAGGGCTGTACTCTGTCTGAGAGTGCTGGGGAGAGTCCTTCCTTGCCTCGTCTTGCTTCTGGGAGCCCCGCGCACTCCTGGGCTTATTCCAGCACACTTCCAGTCTCCGCCTCTGTCTTCTCATGGCCTTAAGTCCTCACACGCTTGTTTGTTGCCACTGTAGATTTCCCTTTCTTTTTTTTTTTCCTTCAAGTTCTGCTATACATTTAAAAAATGTTTTTCGTTATGTTTTTTAAAAAGGTATTTTGTATTTGGGAAGATTGTCTCCTAGTCTAGTTCTTATAGTACCTGAAAGAGAACTCCCAGGGGAAAAATGCACAGATAAGCACATAACAGTCAGTGTTCAGAGATCCACTGAAGTCCTTTATGGATCCAGAAGATGAGTTGATCAGGTAATGGAATTCCTACCGCTATTAGATAGCAGATCTACTCTGGGTAACCTAGAACCTTGACATAATCGGAATGCATCCCCTTAAAAGGGGTTTGAAGAAGTGAAATTGAAACAGGTAAAATAAAATGTTCTCCAAAATTGCTCCCTCAAGTTAAGCCTTGCTGGAACAAATTGCTCCGTCAAGTTAAGCCCCGACCAGAACTATGGCAGTTATCAACCGGTAGTTAAAAACGATGATCCAGGAACTACTCTCACTTCTAAGTTTCTTTTGGAGATCTAAAGCCACGCAATTGATCACAGGGACCAACTCAATACCTGGTTAGGAAAGTCCCTTCCTGCATCCCATAAGTGTTGCACAATTCCAGAATGCTTTACTTCGTTGACATACAGATGTTCCCAAAAAAGAAAAAGGCTGTTAACCTACTCCCTGATTGGTTAACCACAGCAACTTTCGTGTTCCCAAGCCATAAGAACCCCTAAGCCCCGCATCTGGGATGTGAAACTTGGGAAGCTATGTCAGGGTTCTTGCCCTCTGCAGAGCCTCAATAAATCTGCCTTTGGTTTCATCAGTGTCCCTGCTCTAAATTCTTTGACATCAGAAGACAAGAACCCAAACTTGTTCATAACAAAATTAGTGTTAAATCCGTCAAGTAGTCAGGAAGACAGATACTAGAGACAAAGTTTAGTCTTTCTGAGACCTCTACATCAATCGCCCTTCATCCAATTCTTCTACAACACGAGGCTCTAGAAACATGGTGCCTAGAACATAGTAAGCGCTCAGTAAATATTTGCTGACTAAATGTTGAATGTATTAACTGAGTCATTGTGTCACAAGACACCTCCTTGATTTGTTGCAGTAAACTCCCCTCTCTGTTGATGTGACCCAGCCCCAGGCCAGTGTTGGAGAAGTTTGTTAAAACATTGATACGGAGAAATGAAGTGCTTTGGGGCTATACACAATGAACAGTCATTTCAGATTAATCAAAGAAAGCTTCTTGTAGCGGGTGTACTTGGGGTTGAATGGTAGAAGAAAGAAGTGGCTGCTCCAAAGCTCACGTATGAACTGTAAATAGAAATATCGAGGAGCATTTGAGATCTTGCTTCCCTTCAACTGTCATCAGGTTTGGTTCAAATAAATTCTTATATAAATTCAAAAAATATACCTAACATTTATGGAACACTTACTATGTAGCATTGCTATTTTACGTTCGCTTCATATATCAATTTATTGAATCCTCCCAACAACCCTAGGAGGTGGGTACTTTTATGATCTTACTTTACAGACAGAGAATTGAGGCACAGAGAAATTAAGTAACTTCAAATAAGAGATAGAGCTGGATTCAAACCCAGGCAGTGTACGACTGGCGTGAGGGCTTGGTCCGTGGACTCTAACTGCTTGTGACACACTGGCTTTAACTTCCTGCTTTCCCTTAGACACTCAGCCCACTGGGACCATTCATCCTGCCCCAGATGGTGGACCCGCCTCCCTCCCAGGACACATAAATATTCAGTGTCTCATTCTAACACTTTTTGGTTTAGTTCTAGGCCTCCAAAGGGGTTTAGACATGTGAGGGCTTCCTCTGGCAACCCAGACATGTGTGAAATTGCCTTTATTTTCTATTTATTTATTTAATTTTTTGGAAGTTGCCTGATAAATTAAGATTCACCTACAACAACAACACTGAAATTGCTTTCATTAGTTTTTCTGAAATCAAGTATTTAAAAAAGAAGCATATTTTGTGTTATTTCATAAATGTGTATCCATTTACATCGTGATTAAAGAAAAACTGCAATATTGGGGGAGGGGAACAACCTGGCCATGTAGCCCATGAGTTCCTGTGCTAAGCTACTACGCCATAGCCTCTCAGCTGGGAACTAGGTTCCTCTACGCAGAGTTGCAGGTTGACCCACGGAACATGTCTTGTGAAGTCTCTGAGCCTTGCCTGCCTTCCTCTCAATACCTGAAACGACCTATTCTTTCTTTACCTGTGAACTCTCATTCACCTTCTCAGACTCAGCAGAGATGTTTGGTGCCTCCAGAAACTGACTTCAGTTTGGACACTGGCAACACAGACGCAGAGGAGGAGAAGGCTCTATACTCTATGATTATAAAAAAGTCAGTAGAGTTGATTGCATTGCATTGAGCTAACAAGGAGACATCCAGGTTGCCTCTTGGCCCGTGGCTCTGGGTACTGGGATAAAACCTTGAGTGTGTGTACACGTAGGGAGCGTGTACAGATGGGAGGAGACATTAAGTCGTGTGTTAGGAGTTTTAGGGAACATTTTTTGCATCCCAATTCCTAGTTTGTCTTCTATTGGGACTATTTTATCCAGAAGGGAAACAGAAATAATCGGTGGGAAGCCAGTCATGGTCTACTTAGTACAATTTGGGTTGGGATCAAACGATACAAACCCTGCCTGTTCACATGTATTTTTCTTTTTGTGGGAAATTCCTAGCTTTTGGGATAAAGTGTTGTCCCACAACGGGCACATTTTACAACCAAGCACTTGGTACGTACTATGTGCCAGATCCCGTGCTAAATATTTCCCATGTTTTTATCAGTCTTAATTTTCACGTTAATCCTAAGAAACAGGGGCAATAATAATTATACATTTTACAGATGAGGAAATTACCTTTTGACAAACAACAGGAACAGAGCTCCAAATGAATGAATGAATGAGCGAGTGAGTGAGTAAATGAAAGAAAGGAACCAACCCACCCAGCAAATCGGGGCTCAAACCCACGCTCTTAAAGATTCCTCGCATTCCCTGTCATACTTAAGCCCCGCTTGTATATATTCTTTCCCTGATGCTTCTGGAGATGGAAGGGGCTGTCAAAGGGGACAATTCCTTTCCCTCAGCTGCAGAAGTTGCTTCACCAGGGAAGTTCTGAGTCGGGGAGGAAGCACTTTTCAGCGCAAGTTCCCGAGTAACACAAAGTTTGTCCCAGGAGGGAAGGGGAACCGAAGCGAGGCGCCCGAGCGTCTAGGGGTTCACCGTGCGCCCGCCCCGGTCGCTGCCCCCCGCCCCCCGCCACGCACCCCCCGGCCGGTGCTCATGGCTCCCCCACGCCCGGCCGTCGGGGCAGCGGTCCATCGGCCCATCGATCCATCTATGGGGCCATGGGGCCACCAATCACAAAAACACTGCCGCCTGGGACTATCCTGTGTGGGAGGAATGGCGAGGACAAATCCCTGCGGGTGAGCCTGACCCCGGCGGCAGGAGCGGCGGCCTCCCGCCCCGCTGACTCAGCGGGAAGCGACCCCGGGCCGCCCGTCACGGGAAGGGAGGGGACTGTCCTCACCTTTACCCTGGAACCCCCGGCAAATACCAGCATCCCTGCTGGCCGGGCGGGACAGGGCAGGGAGGTTTGGAGATGATTGGAAGTACCAGGTCTTCCCGGCCCCTTAGACAGCAGGGTCCAGGCCCCTCCGAAAGCACCTTAATTCTCCGATTTTAGGAGAGGGGTCTGTGAGTGCCCCTGGGACCCGACTTAGACTGTTCTCCACGTGGAGGGCCCTCTGGAAGGCGATGGTCCCAGAACTCAGGGAGGCAGCGCTTCCCCTTCCTGAGGATTAACCACACAGCAACCTGAGGGGGAACCCTAGGGAGCCCCCAAAGCCTCGGCCAGAATCGTAAACCCCTTTCGGGTGGCAAAGTCCGGTCCAACTCCTGCTTCTGTCACCAGACGAGTCAGGCTTTGTGTTAACAGGTGTCGGCCTGCCACCCGGAACCGGAACCGGCAGCCTCTGCAGGGAAATGAGCAGGCAGGAAGGAGGTGAAAGGTCCCTGTCTAGCTAAGCCTCCACCCACCTGCACCTACGAGGTCAGCAAACCCGGGCTAGGCAGGGACGGCCAGAGTGACTCTTTCCCCAAAACTGGGAAGGTCACAGGTCTTGCCGCGGTCACAAGCAGGTCCAGGGCTGAGCAGCCAGCCTGAAGTCTTCAGTGGCTTCTTGGAAGCAGTGTCTCCTTGGGGATATTTTCTATCCTGGCTAATTTTGCTAATACTACTTAAAAAAAAAAAAAAAAAAAAAAAAAAAAGATGGTGGAGTGGTGAGGTTTGTGTTTTAGGGAACGCGGAATTCCAGGGTCGGGATGCATGTGAGCATCCAGACTGGCCTGGACCGTCATGCTCAGAAGCCACTGCGAGATAAATGGTAATGGAAAAAAATACAATACAAAAGAATGTAAAACAACAGCAACAGTAATAAAGAGGCCACCATGCGTGTATTGGAGGGCAAGCATTTTGGGATTGGCTGTGGTAACACGACCCACCCCAACCTCCAGTCATGCTCAAAACTGGAAGGTCCAAAGATTTAAATAGAATAAGCCAATCAATCATCTCCTCAACCGTGGATAGAATCCTGGTGTCCAGCTCTCAGCTATAAAATAAATACCATATTTGCCACCTTTCTCTATGCTTACGTTTCTGATAGGAGCAATGAGTCATCTCCAGGTATCTTAAACTCATGTGGAGGTAAGAATGCCCAAAACTGTAGGGAATTTTTATAAAGATTAATTTGAGACATAAAGAAAATACCCCAGAAGCATGATCTCAACAGATGGAGAAAAATGTTTCCCAGAAATGAGAGTTTGCATTTTCTTTTATGCATTTGGAATTAAGGAGGGAACTAAGTAAGGCGGGGGTTGGATTACAGGATAGTTAAGATTTGGGCTCTCTTGAGGGTGGCCACGCTTGAAAATAAGAGCTCTGAAAGGGAGCATTTCAAAGATGTGTTAACCAAGAAGCACAGAAACAATGGACAGGGCTTACTTAAGACAAAGATAAACCTTTTACTAAAAAGTAATATGGCTAGGGTGATAAAAAGTAATTCACCATGACTTTCCCAGCTAAGAATTTATGATCAGATCACACTGTGATGTTACTTAGCGTAACGCCCCTTTTCCGGTGTAGCACCGCCTTGCTGTCACCTCACTTGTGACCCAGTGACCCTGGTGGCTGAGGGGTTAATACAAGTGCCACCTAAGACTGGAACTTTCTCATCAGGGCTGTGATCATGCAGAGCATGTCCACAGATGACACTCAAGAGTCAAACCAGGGGGGAGAGAAAAACCAGTCAAACGAAGCCTGCCGTCGAGGTAGGATTCTAGCCGGGGATCGTGAGAGTCTTAAGAAGGTGGTGTCTGGATGTGGCAAGACAGGGCATGTTGGTGTTGGGCTTATGCTGTCACTGAGTGCGGTGTCCACACACATGCAGCCGGCAGAAAGTCTGTACATGTGGCAGGCGTTCAGTAAATAGTTGTTCCATGAAACAATTTGCCTAGGTTTTGGATTGTAAAAGCAGTCTTAGTGCGCCCCTGCCCCTCCGCACAGTTGTGAAATATACCGAATTCTCATAGATTTTGCTATTCCATCCCTGGACCTCTTCCTGTGCTGTCCTATTTTCTCTACCTAGAATGCTCCCTGCCTCCTTGACTTGGCTATTCCTTTTCATCATCCTTTACATTTCTGTCGAGATATCACTTCTTCCAGGAAGCCTTTCTTGACCCTCTAAGTCTGGATTCTGTGCCCTTCTTCTGGGCCCCCATAACGCCTATACTTCTTTCCTGCATTAGCATATATCACATGGGATTTGTAATTGCCTATGTCTTTCATAACCCTTGAGGGCAGTGACTGCATTTTGTTCATGTCCATGCCTTTGTGCCTAGCACATAGTAGATGCTCACTAAATATTTATGAGATGAACGTGTTAGGAACACTTGCTTTTTTCACTTCCTCCCCAGAAGCTGACCTTGAGTTCAACCACCTGCCAGGTGAGACATGGAGTCACTTCTTGCAGAAAGAGGTCTATTTTAGAACCCCCCCTCCCCAAGTCATATCTAAAGCTGAAACCTCAGGTACCTAGGCTGGTGTAGGGCCTTCCTCCTGCAAATAACACCTGGGGGAAGTGGTTATCTGTTCTGGGGCTGATGTTGCTGAGAATCGATGGTGGGAGTGTATGTGCGTGCGCGCACGTATTGTGATGAAATGGAGGGATGACACTTTTTAGGTCCTGAGCATCTCTTTCGTCCGGCAGTATTAGGCACAGTGATATAATGAGCCCCTGGAAAGGGACCGGTGTGTGACTCTGGGGTCTGCAGAGTGCTACGGGGCTGGCGGAGGATGTCTCAATAGCAGTAGCTGTCCGGGAAGGATGGGTGGAGAAAGGAGCGTGAGTCCAAGAATTTATTTTATTTGCCTCATTGTCCTGTCATTTTATTTTGTGCTGATTTAATCAACCAAGGTGCTGAAATTATAGGTAGGTAGGTAAGTAGGTACAAACAATGTGCTGGGGTTGAAGGCTGGGAATACACAAATGGTGAATTGTGTGTGTATGTGTGTGCGTGCGCGCTATGCGTGTGTTTCACACCTCTGAGGACACTCTGTGTCCCTATGCCTTCAGGTCTGTCATGGAAATGAGGAGGGAAGATGGAAAGAACACTTACTGAATACAGAGTTTAGGACTTTTATCTTGTGTAACCCTCACAACAACTCTGTAGTATAGACTTTATTAGCCTTATTTTACAGATGAGGAAACTGAGACTCAAGGATGTTATATAACTTGCCAAAAGACATTGTAATAATTCATAGTAATACTTTGAAGTAACGTTCACTTTATGTCTGCTCCATCAGTGCAGGCTGACCCCTGACTCAACTAGGACGCAACTAGGTTTCGCAACTAGGATGGGACAAGGAAGAAAAGCACTGACTGGTCCCAGTTGAGAGGAATGGGTAAGTGCTCAGACTCAGGTCAGGAAGACCAAGTTCAGATCTTACCACATCTCCTGTCTGTATGATCTTGGCCTTAGGGTGGTGCTGTTAGTGCTTCGGTGTCTTTTTTTTCCCTTCAAAAATGCCATAAATTTCCCTTTATTAAGTAACCTGGTCCAGACAACCTAACAAATATTTATGTCCTAACAACATAGCCATTTGTAAAAACAATACACATACATTGAAAGAAAAACATTTTAATTCATTTTAAGTTACCACAATTAAGTTACCACAATTAGATTGATGAAATAATTAATGGGATGTCTGTAACTGTTGGGCATTGAGGTACTTTTCTAACTCTGGAATCAGATCGAACGCCACCACACGCATTTCATTTCCTCTCCACATTCACCTCAGGGCAGTTGTGGAAAAGCCCGGTTTTGCAAAGTCATGACGTCATTGATGGGACTGTAGCACCATCTACTGTAGAAACGGTGAACTGCCTTGAGCGAGCGGTTCACAACGTCTAGTATAGTTTCCCTGAACATTTTCAAACACACCGCGGACCCCCACTGTGGCAACTCGGAACATCTTGGCGCACAGTTTGGGAATTGTGGTATCAGTTGGGACATTTACTTATTCTTTCTCATCTTGGCTTCCTCACCTGAAACACGGGGATAATGATACCTAGCTGATGGGATGGTGATGAAGTTTAAATGAGGTGTTTATAAAGCACCTACACAATAGCGCTTGATCCTGTATGTTAGAATAACCTGGGAGAGTTAATAAGCCCCGCAAATGACTAAGACCCTACCCAAAGATTCCCGTGTAACTGTTTTGCGGGGCGAGAGGGCTCCAGCATGGGAGTTACTTTTTTAAGTACCCCAGGGGATTGTAATAGGTAGCCAGGGCTGAAAATCTCTGACCCAGGACATAGTAAATGGGCTATTTTGAAAATAAAAGAAATGTTTTTATTACGGTTAGGCAGAAAGAATACAGACCTAGGTGTCCAGAGGCCTGGATTCTAGAACATCTTTTCTACTTACTCACTGTTTGATCTTGTGCAAATCACTTGTTGTCTCTTAAACTGTATTCTTCCATGTAGAATGAGGATAACGTCTGTCCAGTCTTAATTCACAGGGTTATCATGACGCGAAATCCATGTGAAATGGCTCTTTAAATTGTACACCAATGTGAAGCATTGTTGGAAAGTAAAAGATGTGATCTTTGTTCAAAGAGTAACAAAAGCCGAGGACACTTCAGGGCCACTGCCCTCAGCTGGTCTGTACACCATGGGGAGACCCTCCCACTCACAGCTGAAGAAGACGGAAGGAGAGGGCCTGGATTCCTCTAAGGCCCCCTCTCAGCTGTGGCCGCCCGGTAGCCCTCGCGCTTACGCAGTCGCCGCAGTTCTGGAAAACCCCAGAAGGGGGCAGCCGTGCCACAGCCCCAGGCACGGGTTTGCATACAGCCACCCAAACCAATCTGTTTCGAAAAATTTTACGTGAGTTTCCAGATTTTGTGTTTTTATTAGCCACTGTATCATAATACATAAAGTAATTACAAACTGAAGAATTAAAGCCAGAACAACAATGTGAAACTATAATAGAAATGAAAGCTTATTTTACTTGCCTAGGTCTCTTTGGCAGTAGATCTTAGCAAAATGTTTTATTAGATTTCTTTTTAATCATCATTTGGACTTCTGGTGATTACATCTATATTCATAATGGGCTTATATTTCATCCATGCAAGTTAGGTGTGCATATGGAATGAAAACAATAACAGTGCACTAGTTTTAACAAATTAACAGCACTTGACTGTTTTACTCTAAAACAGCCCAAGTTCAAATGAAAATCAAGTCCCAGGTCTCCAGAACTAACTCCACAGACTTTGTATGAAAGTACACAGGGCTTCTATTTAGCTCCAAGTATCATAATAGCTACCATTTAGTAAGCAACTTCTATGTGCCAGATGCATCATTTACAAACTGCTACTCTTCATAGCACATCAGTAGAGGTCATAACCATCCTCATTTTTCAAATGAGGAAACAACTCAGAGCCCTGGCTGGGTAGCTCAGTTGGTAGGAGCATCGTCCTGATACACCGAGGTTGCAGGTTTGATTCCCGGTCAGGGCACATACAAGAATCAACCAATGAATGCAGAAATATAAGCGGAACAACAGATTGATGTTTTGATGTCTCTCTCATCCCCCCAAACCCCCTTCCTCTTTCTCTCTAAATTAAAAAAAATAATAATAAGGAAGGAAGGAAGAGAAAGAGAGAAGAAAAGAAATAACTCAGAAGATTTCTGTCCCTGGTCACACAGCTGATATAGGGGGAACTGAAGTTCCAGCCAGATCTGCTGTCTCCCAAGCTCATAGTAATTCACTATACCACTCAGTTGTCCTAGTCCCAATAGCTTTGTCTTGGAGACCCCCAGAATCTAGTCCACGGCAGGAGTAAGGGGCAGAGGCTTGAGTTTTCAGTCCCCTGAGAGACCTTAATGGAAATCACATTTATAAGCAGTGTAGGCTCTTCCTGAATCCAGGAAAAAGGGCAGCTGGAGGGTCTGTTTATGTGGTTGCAGGGGCTCCGCAGACCAGCCAAGGCTTTCTGTAGCTAGAAAAGGCAAGAGGGTGTTGAAAATCCTGCATGGGACTGATCTTTAGAATAATGCAATGCTTCCTGGCTGGTGTGACTCAGTGGACTGAGCGCTGGCCTACAAATGAAAGGGTCACCAGTTTGGTTCCCAGTGTAGGGCACAAGCCTGTGTTGCAAGCCAGGTCCCCAGCAGGGGGCGTGAAATGCAACCGCACATTGATGTTTCTCTTCTCCCTTCCCCTCTCTAAAAATAAATAAATAAACTCTTTAAAAAAATGAAGTCACTGGGAGTTGGGTTACTGTGACGTAACCTAGATTATTCTTACTGGTGGTGTACTTATTAGCTACCCATCACAGTGCTCTGAGTCAAAGTGGAGTAAATGAATTGTTTTTTCTTGTTTTGTTTTTAATGTTTGATGATCTCTGAACTTTTTTTTGGCCTTCTGTCCCCCAAGGGGTGCCCCACTTCTGCTGCCTTGGTGTCATTGACCTCGGACACCAGTTTGCCGTCCACAATCCTGTGGGGGTGGCAGTCTTTGGAAGGAGTGCATGGAGCTGCTGTTGCCTATGGCGTCAACAAGATCAAAGCCCTCCCCTTCTTCCAGCAGGTGGAGGTGCTTGGCGATCTCAGCCTCCAGCCTGACCTTGATGTTCAGCAGGGCCTCGCACTCCAGGGCCTGGCGCTGCCCCTCTGCCCCGGTCCGGGATGGCTCTTACTCCAGGTGCAGCAGGATCCCATTTAGCTCTTCCATCCACCTGGCAAAGCACGTCTCCGCCTCCCACAGGCTGTTCTCCAAACTGGCCTGCAGATTTCTCAAGGAGTCCAGGTCGACCTCCAAGGACTGACCGCACATCTCAGCTCTGGGTCATCCCAGGAGCTCCCATCTCAGCGGTCTGTCAGGTGACCACTGTGGTGCTCTCCTGTCTGCCGGGACCAGTACTTGTTCTGCTCCTTTCTGTTCTCCTGAACCAGCTTGTCCTACTGGGCCTGGCTGTCCACATGATCTTGCTGAGGTCCTGAGATTTGGGGGCATCCAACTCCACAGTCAACCCAGAGCTGGCAATCTGGTTTTGTAGACCATATACTTCCTCCTTGTGGTGCTTCTTCATGCACCTCCTCCTTGGAGGAGACCAGCTCCTCCTTGAGAGCCTTGACCTTCATCTCCAGCTGTAGCCTAGTGATATCGATGTCATTGGTGACCTTTCAGAGCTCACTGATGCCAATCTTCACAGACTGGTGCAAGGCCAGCTCTGTCTCATACTTGACTCTGAGGTCATCAGCAGCAAGACCCGCATTGTCAGTCTGCAAAACGATGCGGGCACTGTCCACAGAACTTGTAAAGACCCAAGCCCTCAGGTACCTCGGCCTCGAAATAAAGCCCCCAGTCTCTGACCTGGGCCCCTTCTTCCCCAGGTGTCCCTGCATTTTGCTCTCCAGTTGCCGATTATCAGCCTCCAAGCTCCTGAGTGTCTCCAGATGAGAGGCTAGGTGGTCACTCTGGCATTGTATAGTTTCCTTCTCTCCTGGGTGACCCCTATGCCTACCAGACCCCCAGCCATTCTTGTGGCCAGGCCCCCGGACCACCAACCACCCTAGATGCTGGTGGAGTGGGCTGGGCGACTGCATGGAGCCCAGGGTCTGACAGTTGGTGGCAAACCTGGAGCGGGTACTGAAACTCACGTCGTTGGGGAGGAAGTGGAGAACCGGAAGCAGGTTCTGAAACTTGTGTTGTTGGGGAGGAAGGCAAGAAGCCAAGCCTCAGGTTTGGGCCACTGGAGAAAATGAATTGTTTAAGAAGCAATATGTGCAGAGCACACACACACACACACACACATACAAAGAATGGATTTTGGAGACAGACTAGAATTAAATATTAGCTTTGCCACTTACCATATGTGATTTTAAACAAATTTTGAAATTGTTTTTATAGTACTTATTAGAAGAACAAACAGATGATACCAAATGCAGAGCAATTAAAACTAAGGATGCAAAATGGTTGGATACTCTGGAAAACAGATTAGCACTTTCTTGTAAAATTAAACATATACTTACTATACATCCCATCAACCCCACTCCTATTTACTCAAGAGAAATGCAAACTTATGTTTACACAACAAATCTCTATGTGAATGTCTATAGAGGCTTTATTAGTAACTGCTCCAAACTGGAAACACCCCAAATGTCTTTCAACTGGTGGGTGGATAAGCAATCTGAGTGGCTACAACCACACAGTGGAATACTACTCAACAATGAAAAAGGAACTACTGATAAAGGCAACAATAAGGATGAATCTTCAATGCACCATTCTAAGTAAAAGAAGACAGACTTGAAAGTCTACATATTATTTGATTCCACATAGAAAACATTCTGGAAAAGGCAAAATTACAGGAAGAGAAAACAGATCAGGGCCCTCGGGGGGACGTGGGAGGGAACAATTGACCACGAAGGGGTAGCA
The DNA here is from genome assembly GCF_021234165.1 of Pteronotus mesoamericanus. Lineage (NCBI taxonomy): Eukaryota > Metazoa > Chordata > Mammalia > Chiroptera > Mormoopidae > Pteronotus > Pteronotus mesoamericanus. The sequence continues at coordinate 65,305,183 of NW_026555329.1, read as the reverse complement.
TAAGGTAATGGGAACTGTTTGATATCTTGATCATGTCGGTCGTTACATGACTATACATTGTCAAACTCAGAACTGTAGAGCAAATTGAATTTTACTACATGCAAATAAAAATTTTAAAGTAAATTAAAATCCAGACATAAAAGGCCACATATTGCGTGATCCCGTTTACAGGAAAAGCCCAGAATAGGCAAACCTAGAAAGTAGATCAGTGGTTGCTAGGGGTGGAAGGGAGGGGAGGATGGGAAGTCACTGCTGCTGTGCGTGGGGCCTCTTTTCTGGGTGATGGAAGTGTTTTGGAATTAGTGGTGACGATTGTATAACCTTGTGATCATACTAAAAATCATTGAACTGTATACTTGAAAATGGTGGATTTCGTGATATGTGAATTGTATCTTAATTTTTAAATGTCATTTAAAGATAACCTTTCTCAGTCAGTTTTCCCATGAGTGGGGCCGTCAGGCGCACCTCTGTACCTTGGAAGGAATAAAGAGGTCGCCTCCCCCGTCTCACCCCAAGTTTGCTCTTTCCGGTACTTCGGTGCCTTAGCGCTCCCCAGCGACTCCAGGCCACGCTGCAGCTGCACCTGCGGGAGAGGAAAATGGTGCTATGGATACAGCTCCAGTCTGCAGGTAACCAGGTGGGGCTGGAGGCCTGCGCAGGGCCCTGGGGACCAGCCAAGAAGTTCAAGGCTCCAGCAGAGAACCCTGGGAGCCCTCACACCCACCCTGAGGGCTGAGTTAGGGTGTGAGCTGTAGTACTTGGGAAGAGGATGTGGAAACAGGAGAACTGATCAGTCCTCTCATGTGTCCCCTCAAGTGCGTCCCAGGGGAGTGAGTGGGTGAGGAAGGAGGGAGATGCAGGATGTGGGAACCAACCCTGTCTCCTGCCTGGGAGCAGCGTGGGGAGGGGATGCTTCCAGAAGTGCCCTTGGATGGATTGGGCAAGTGCAGAGCAAGGCTTGGGAGAGTGAGGACGTGGGGATATGTCTCCTGTGACGGGCCTCTCCTTCAACACCCAGGCTTTCTCCTTAAGGCGGAGGCCCCTGTTCACCTCTCCTTCCTGCCCTCCGCCCTGCTTGCCCTCTCTGGCCATAGGCAGGAGAGGGCAGGGGCTTAGGCAGGCAGGGAGCGAGGGTGGCTCTGGTCACACCTGAGAACGCTTGTGGCAGCCTGGCCACTCTAAAGTACCCACCGGGCCAGGCAATGCAGCCACCAGGATGGGGGTCTGCCCTGGCGGCCTGGGCCCCCGCTGGCAGCACCGGTGCCTGCACCCCCTGTTTTCAAGCCCTGGGCAAGAGGCAAGAATGGCTTGGGGTGAACGCTGGGGCTTGCTGTTGCTGTGATAATGTCAGGCCCTCCCAGGCAAGAGAAAAATGAGGTTTGCATGTTGTTTACATTTTTCTTATAAGGCCAGGCTGGGAAATGGTTGGAAATAAAAGTGAAGGAGGGTGGGTGGACTATCCTCTTGTGCCACCTGCATCTCAGGGGTAAAAGGACGGGCAGCTCATGGGTGCGAGGAGATGCTGTAGCCTTGGCACAGATCTTTCTCCTCCTACGGCTCCACTCCACCCGCACCCCTGCACCAACTCTGCATGGCCCCAGCCTCATCCGCACTGGAGATGCAAACTCCCTGGAGGCCAGGCCAGGGACACGAAGGGGTGAGGGAGAAGAGTCTTAGGATGGTGCCCCCTGCCTCTTTCTCCCATCGACCCCCACCGCTTGGACGTGGGTGGCTGGCAGGGGTGGGAGTGAGACCCGGGTTTGGGGCTCCTTCTCCTGCAGGACCTCTAATCTCTCATCTCCCTGGCTGTTCTTTCGCACCCAACCTCGCCCAGCTCCCCCGTGGCTGGGGCACAAGTCGATGAGTTCTCGCCTCCCAGGAGCCTGTGGGCAACACCCGGCATTCCACTTGGCGCTTTCCCCCTGGAATCCCAGGCCCGCATCATCCCCTCTGGCCTAAAACCCTGCCTCACTCTTTGTCCTGCCCTTCATTCTCTTTCCCACCCCTTTCTGACCCTGCTCCTGGACGCTGTTCCTGGAAAATTCCCGGGACCTGGCCCCTCCTTTCTCAGATGCACACCAGTCTTTGCCCCCCTGGTACCTTTCCCTGGCTCCTCAGAGTGTCTGAGTGGGGGACTCCCAGTTGTCCCTTTCACTCTACCCATTTCACCTGTCCCAGGCTCCTCCTTGTCCTGCTCTCCTATGCTTGTGGCTTCTTTGCTCATAAGGATGGAGCTGCTGCCGCCGCAAGCTGCTTATATTGGTCAGTGACTTGTCTTCCCCAGCTCGTCTGTTGACTGATGCTCCATATTGACTGTGTATCTGTGTTCTTGAAAACATGATTCCTTTTTCTACCAACTTCTCTCTCCATTTATTGCTTGAGAAGTCTCCGTGTGTGTATCTAGGTTTCTGTAGGGTGTCTTTCCAGGCCAAGAGACAGAGCAGGCCAACTGAATTCAGGGCCGCAGGAAGCTTTTGTTTGGGTGATGTCCCCATGGTTCCATTTAGCTCCTGGTGGCAGCAAGCAGGACAAAGTGGGGCCCAAGCAGGCCACCGTGGGGAAAGCCCAGGGCCTAGGCAAGAGGAGGACCGGTGCCGGGCCCCAGCTCAGGGACCACATGAAGCTTTCTGTGCTTTGGTTTTCTCATATGTCACATGGAGATACCATAAGATGCTCGCCTGACCCAACCCGCAGACTGTGGAGTGGCGATAATGCTCTGTCTCGGGTGGCCTGTTCACTGTCCCAGAAACGTCCTGGCTCACTCACTCCACCTCAGCACTTTTGCTCATGCTACATTCCCTCTTTGGAATGTCCCCTCCAGGCCCCTCCCTTCCTAAGTCTGAACTCCTTCAAAGACCCCCGTCTATTCTTTCTCCTCTGGGAAACCTTCCCTGATCACTCTGGCTGATGGCAGTCGGCCTCTTCTGTCATGCTACATGTAACTCCAAGAGTTAGCATTACCCAGTTGCATGTAATTGCTTTATATCAGGGCTTTTCAACCAAAGCATTATGGACATTTTGAGCTGGGTAGTTCTTTGTCACGATGGGTTATCCTGTGGATTTTAGAACGTCCAGCAGTATTACTGGCCTCTACCCACTAGATGTCAGCAGTACCCCTCTAGTTGTGAGGATCAAAAATGCCTTCAGATATCGCTAAATGAAGGGGGTGGGGGGTATGGGGGGCAAAATCCCCCTAGCTGAGAACCATTACCTTCTTTACTTCTTAGCTTTTAATAGTTCACTGTTCTGGCTGGATTGTTTTGCATGTCTTAGTGCGCCCAACATGCTGTTGTTATACATGTCACATGCTCCATGACTACCTGTTGAACAAATCAATAGATGCTTTTCAAATGTTAAAAGTACAAGTAGAGGTTACTATTATAGCTAACTCTAGGCCTATGGTTCACTTCTACAGGGTGGAGGTATTCATATTTGCTCCTAAAAAGTCCATCTGCTCTATTCCCACAATCAGATCTTAGGAACAATTCATTGTTAGCAAGGAACTTCGCCACATCTACCGCAGAAATTTCGTTACAATAGGCACTTGCACTGTCCAGTTAAGCTTGAGTGGACCCAGGCTCTCCCAGTCGCCATTCACCAAGAATGGAAATCCCACCGACACTTTGCCTCCTCGCACACCCAAAAGAAGGACAACATCAAATTTAAAAAACGAAAAATAACCAGAACTGCCAGAAATTGAACTGTATGGAAGTCCAACAACCAAGGAGTTAAAGAAGAAACATTCATCCAGACCAGTAGGAGGGGCGGAGACACGCAGCCCGGTGGAGAGGACCCGTGGCAAGGTGGCTGGCTGGAGAGCCAGGCGGGTGAGGTGGCAGCTGGTGGACCAGGTGGTCCCACACCTGCATGCAGATAAACTGGGAGGAACAACTGGGAGCGAGACAGGCTGTGCACCCCAAGGTTCCAGCTCAGGAAAAGAAATCCCCAAAACCTCTGGCTGTAAAAATCTGTGGGGATGCGGCAGTGGGAGAAAATCCCAGCCTCACAGGAGAGTTCATTGGAGAGACCCACAGGGTCCCAGAATGTACACAAACCCACCCACCCAGGAATAGGCACCAGAAGGGTCCAGTTTGTTTGTGGGTAGCAGGGGAAAGGACTGAAAGCCAGCCCAGAGCTGAGCAAGCAGCATTACCTCTTGGACCCCTCCCCCACCTATAACATCACAACGCAGCAACCTGGGTTGCCCTACCCTGGTGAAGACCTAAGGCTCCGCCCCTTCCAACGTAACAGGCGTGCTGAGACAAAGAAACATGGCCCAAATGAAAGAACAGATAAAAACTCCAAAAATAGAACTAAATGATGAAGAGCTAGCCAACCTATCAGAGGCACAGTTCAAAACACTGGTAATCAGGATGCTCACAGAAATGGGTGAGTATGGTCACAAAATGGAGAAGAAGTGAAGGCTATGCAAAGTGAAATAAAGAAAAATATACAGGGAACCAACAGTAAAGGGAAGAAAACCAGGACTCACATCAATGATTGGGAACAGACGGAAGAGATAAACATTTGATCAGAACAGAATGAAGAAACAAGAACTCAAAAAAAAATGAGGAGAGGCTTAGGAACCTCTGGGACAACTTTAAATGTTCCAACATCTGAATCATAGGGGTGCCACAGGAGAAGAGGAAGAGCAAGGAATTGAAAACTTATTTGAAAAAATAATGAAGGAGAATTTCCCCAAACTGGCAAAGGAAAAAGACTTCCAGGAGATGCAGAAAACTCAGAAAGTCCCAAGGAAGCACACACCAAGGCACATCATAATTAAATTACCCAAGGTTAAAGATAAGGAGAGAATCTTAAAAGCAACAAGAGAAAAGGAGACAGTTACCTACAAAGGAGCCCCCATAAGACTATCAGCTGATTTCTCAAAAGAAAACTTTCAGGTAAGAAGGGACAGGAAAGAAGTATTCAAAATCATGAAAGGCAAGTACCTACATCCAAGATTACTCTATCCAGCAAAGCTATCATTTAGAATGGAAAGACAGCTAAAGTGCTTCCCAGATAAGGTCCAGTTAAAGGAGTCCATCACCCCCAAGCCATTATTAGATAAAATGTTAAAGGGACTTATCTAAGAAAAAGAAGAAGATCCACACTATGAACAGTAAAATGACAACAGATTTACAACTACCAGCAACTGAACCTAAAACAAAAACAAACTAAGCAAACAACTACAACAGGAACAGAATCACAGAAATGATCAGAGGGAAGGGGGAGGAGGAGAATGGTGGAAAAGGTACAGGGAATAAGAAGCATAAATAGTAGGTACAAAGTAGACAGGGGAAGGTTAAGAATAGTATAGGAAATGGAGAAGCCAAGGAACTTAACAACCCATGGACATGAATTAAGTAGGGGAAATGCTGGTGGGAGGAGAGGTGCAGGGAGGAAGGGAATAAAGGGGGGAAATAAATGGGACAACTGTAATAGCATAATAAATTATATATATATATATGAAAAATAAGTAAACAAAAAATTTCTCTGTCATCCACAATATGGTACTAAAGTAAAACATAATAGCCATCTGCTGAAGGAAACACAACTGGAATAAATGAAGACCCTATGCTTATAATGATGTGTGTACACATTGCTCTTCACTGACATCTAGTTTAAGGGGCCAAACAAATCCCAAACTGTCACTTTGTATAAATGTCTTGATTACAACACAGAACTGTGTAGCTTCCATAATAAAGAATATTCATGATGTAAACATGTCTTAATAACAGTAGTAGTACTGTGTATATTCCATTATAAAAAGCTTCAACTACAACCTCAAAAAAATTTTTTTGTTACAATAAATGAAATCCACAACAAAAGTATTTCCAAGCTAAACTCCACACATTTCAAGTAATACTTATTCAGATCAAAATCCGAATTACAGAATAATCCGAACCATTCTTCGAAGCCCACTGCAATGGGCTATACTTTGTGTTAGATTCTCTGCTGATGGTGTCAGCTTCCTGAGGAGGGAAAAGAGCATAAGAGTTACTAAGAAGATTTTTAAAGGCTCAAGCAATGGAGTAAACAAGCCTAGGTCTTAACTGGACTCCAGCAATCATTACTCTCTGACTACGGACAAATTGCTTAACCTTCCTGAGCCTCATTGTCCTTGCCTGAGAGAAATAGGCATAAATAATGGGAGGTAAGGATTCACGAGAAAAGTATGCTAAGTGCCTGTTCTAGTGTCTGACACATATATACTCAATGTTAATCTCCCTGCCATTAGTTTTGATCTAATATTATGATTTTCCTTGTCTTTTCTTTCCTCCTGCATTGTGGGTAACTCAAAACCAAAAACTGTATCTAATTCCCCTTTGCATGCCTCCAGCACTTAAGCACAGTGCCTTCCCCACAGAAGATTTTCCATACAGGGAGATATGGAAGGTGAGGGAGTGTAGACAGATTAGTATCTGGACTGACTTCCACCCCTCAATTTTATAGCCCCTGTATTAATTGAATCCTAATCCTATACATGTATAATTCATATACTTTGTTTTAAGCTGAAAAGGACTTTCTACAAGATCTAATCCAATAGTCTCATTTCTCAGGTGAGGAAACAGGACAGGTGAGGATACATAGCGCCTTCGTGTACAAAAAACTGAAACAATCCATTGTCCTGCTGGATTTAGGAAGATCAAACAGTTTTGATAGGGGAATTCAAGAGTTAAAAACTTCAGCTTTAGTCATAGTTGATACGCTTAAGTGAGTAATTCATGTGGAAAGCCGTTATTCCAGGAACTGTAATGCATTACCTACCCGACTCCAGGAGGTCAACAAGCAATTCAACCTCTGTGCCCCAGGAGATCCACAAGTGTTCCAGATAATATCTGAGCTGTTGGGTTCCAGGAAGAGAATCTTTGCGACATATATAAAGAATTGTTGATCTCCCTGACTGGTGTGGCTCAGCAGGTTAGGCATTGTCCCACAAATTGAAAGGTGGCTGGTTCAATTCCCAGTCAGGGCACATGCTTGGGTTGAAGCCCAGGTCTCCAGTTGGGGGCGTGTGAGAGGCAACCAAGCGATATTTCTCTTGCACGTTATATTTTTCTCCCTCTCTTTCTCCCTCCCTTCTCCTCTCTCTAAAAATAAATAACATCTTTATTAAAAAAATTGTTGATGAACAGATAAAGAAGTACCAGGAAAATTGCCTCTGGACTGCAACTCTTATCTGATTAACTTTTTTCCCCAAACCCTTATCTACCCTTTCTTTTCCTTATATAAAGGTCAGCTTGAGATGAGACGTTAAGAAGAATTTTAGGGTATATAACCCACCGTCTTCTCAGATCACTGACGTCTGAATAAAGTGCCCATAGAATTCAGTCCTTGTTTCTATTTCTTAGTTCTGGCACCGGCAGGCAACACGAATGCCAGCTTTCCAGTTTCATATTCTGGTGACTATGGTGAGACACCTTTGGACTCTTCGGTAAGTCTGGGTATTTGGCAGGAGCCCCATTGGCTGCCTGGACTTGGGAGGGGACATAGGGTGCAGATTTGGAGACTCCCTAGCAGCTGCCAAGTGATTTTGCTTGGGGACACTCCTTCTCTGATTCTTGGTACTCCCTGTAACCTTCGCTGTTGATTGAATCACTGCACTTTCTGGTTCAGGAATACAGTCCTGGGTTATAACTTAGAACAGCTGTCAGGTATTAAGATGCCTTCTGCTTTGTGTGATATTACAGAGCTCTCTCTGGTACAATGTTGGGGGAGCCTGTGTCCTGGGAAACAGCCGTTTGGGGTAAATTCTGGCTGATGGGTTGACCTTTGCTTACGAACCTAAGAAAAAAAAATTTCTTATTGTAATACTCATTGGCTTCTGTATAATCTGGACTCAGGAGAATACTGGCTGCTGAATGGGTCTTTAAACTACTGTACTATACTGCAATTAGAATTGTTTTGTCAAAGACCAGGGAAATGGGATGAAATACCTTATGTACAGGCTTTTATACCTTTATACAATAAAGATGCAGAATTAAAAGAAAATAGATTAATGGTCCAGAGAAAAGGGAATTTGCCTGTGGCAGATAACAGAAGTTCAGAAGAGAGGGACCAGGATGAGCAGGGTGGCTTCTGCAAGCAAGGTCAGGGTTCCCATGGCCCCTCCAGCCCTGGGGGATCCTCCTCTTTACTTGGCTGAGGGAGCCAAAAGAGGTGAGCCTGAACTGGTCTCCCCATCCCAAACCCATCAAGGAACCAAATTTGGTGGAGAACAAGCCCATACTGGGGCAGAGCAACCATACTGCAAGGGAAAAGGGCACTGGAAAAATGAGTGCCCCAAGCGAGGGAAAAGGAGGTTGGGGTCTGAGAACTCAGGTAAAACTAACAGTGGCGGAACAAATTGTAGACCTCTTTGATTGATACTGGAGCACCATATTCCGTGGTCAATAGATCTGTAACTGAACTGTAACTGGAATTTCTGGAAGTCTTTAAAGCCATTTTTTTCTTGAAGCCATTAGAATGTGCTGTGGGAGATATGATTTTCCTCTTTTGGGAAGGAATTTGTTGTCAAAACTCCATGCTCAAATTACCTTCTCTCCAGAAGAAAAATATCTCCACCTACAGGTCCCTGGAGAGCATGCCTGGCAGTTCCATATGAAACCATAGGAAGAAGGAGAAAAGCAACCCTTGAAAGAAGAAATTGAGAATCAGGTAAACCCCACTGCGTGGGCTGCTAGAAGGATAAGGGGGTTTAAACGAGCCTCCCCTGTTAGACTTGACCTCAAGGCAGGGGCGAGGGCTCCCAATAAAAGGCAGTATCCCTTGCAAAACAAGACCCTAGAAGGAATATGCCCAACAACTCAGAAATTTCAGGAATGTGGACTCATTTGGCCCTGCCACTCCCCATATAATACAAGATTTAAGTGCCATAAATGACATTGTACATAAAGGTATACCCAGGGACATCCTCTAGTATTCAGTATTGGACTTAAAAGATGTTTTCTTTTACATTCTGGTTGACCAAGACTCTTAACCGCTGTTTGCTTTTGAATGGCAGAACTAGGAATGTTGGGTCAAGATTCAATACTGCTGGACAGTCTTACCACAAGGGTACAAGAACTCCCCCATGATTTTTGGGGAGACCCTGAGCCAGGACTTAAAAGATCTAAAACTAGGAGGAGAAACTCTGCTACATTATGTAGATGCATCATTTAACTAATAATAAAGCTACCTTGAACCATTTGGCATCTGATGGCTATAAAGTATCAGCACAGAAGGCCCAGATTTGCCAATAAGCAGAAAGGTATCTTGGGTTCCAGCTTGGACCTGGCAAAAGGAGTCTAACTGGACTTGCCAAAGAAACTTTTTCACACTGTCCTGGGATGGCTGCCTGCTTGAGACCTGTGGCAGTTACCTGCAAGCTTTTAGAGGAAGCTGAAAAGTTTTCCTTGGGACAGCCTTTTGCCATTTATGTACCCCACCAAGTGTTCAGTTTGAGAACAAAAAGGAAATTTTGGCTCACTACTGGAAGAATGAGCAGGTACCAAGCCATTCAAAACTGGAAGTTAAATCCTGTCTCCCTTCTCCTGGAGCCTGACTCGACCGTGCTAATGTGTGGCTGGGCTGGAAAGACAGTGAATGTGCATCTGGAAAGAAAGAGGACTATTAACCTCCAATAAAAAGGTAATTAAGCATGCAACAGAAACTGTAAATGATTAGAGGCTGCTCAGGTACCTTCACAGGTGGCAGTTACACACTACCCCAGGCATCAGAAAGAGGAAACTGAAGTGGCCAAAGGAAACAATCTGGCTGATCGAGCAGCAAGAGAGACCGCTAAAGGAACATTTATTTTTAAAAATGTAATCTTTATTGTATTTTTTTTCCATTACCATTTAGTCCCCTCATACATTCTTGCCACTAGCAATTACCACAGTATTGTCCATATCCATGGCTAAAGGAACATTTATAATGCTTTTGGTACCTGTTCTAGATGTGTCACAATTCAACCCTGAAGAGTTGACTGCAGACTTAGAGAAAGCTAAGAGCTGGGGTTTTGGACCATCTATATTAAACCATGGCTCACAGGTCCCAGAGTTTCTAAAGCCACGTGTGCCAGAAGGAGAATCCTAAGACAGATCCCCATTAGAAAAAAAAAGAAGGGAAACAATACCAAAGACAGTGCCTGTCTGAGGACTGGCAAATAGACTTTACCCAGATACTGAAGGTCTGAGGATGGAAAATATTTCTTAGTCTTTGTTGATAACTTTTCAGGATAGGCAGAGGCTTATCCTGCTAGAACTGAGAAATCCTCAGAGGTAATGAAAGCCCTGCTGAAGGAAATAATTCCTAGCTTTGGTCTACCTGGCAGCATCCAGAGCAAGAACGGACCTGCTTTTGTTTCAGAAATTACATGGAAGGTCAGTAAATTTTTAGGAATTAAGTGGAGACTCCACACAGCATGGAGACCTCAGACTCCTGGGAAAGTAGAGAAGCTGAATCATATATTGAAGAAAAATGTAGCCAGATTGTGTCAAGGAACTCATCTCCATTGGGATCAAGTTATAACTATTGCCCTGCTCAGGATAAGGGTAGCTCTTCAAGATAAGATTCAACTGCGTCCTTATGAAATTGTGTATGGGAGACCATTTCAGGCTATGATTGGATTGGGAGATATGTACAGAGATTAAAAAATGAAGGTAAAGAACTTTGTACAACATTTAAGGTCAGACCTTAGCTGTGATTACTGACCTTGCTGTATTAAAGATCTCTCCCCAGCAGGTTTGCTACATTCCCTTGAGCCTGCAGACAAGGTGTTACTCAAGACTTGGAAGACATGCCCTGACTGGTGTGGCTCAGTGGATTGGGCATCACTCCTCACACTGAAAGGCTTCTGGTTCAATTCCTGGTCCGGGCACAGGCCTGGGTTGCAGGCCAGGTCCCCAGTCAGGGGCGTGTGAGAGGCAACCGGTTGATGTCACTCTCATACATCAATGTTTCTCTCCTTCTCTCTCCTTTCCCCTCATTCTGAAAATAAGTAAATAAAATCTTACCAAAAAAAGACTTGAAGACAGGATCCTCAGAAGGCCAACCTGAAGAAAAGTGGACTGGAACCTATGTTGGACAAACTTTCATTTCATGTCTTGTAGGCATTTGTAGTCCCCTGAAAAGATAATGGGAGATTTATGGTAACTCTAAAGGACAGGAAAATGTTTTCTTAAAAAGAAAACAACCCCAAACCCAAAAACCATTTATGTAGCCTCAGCTGGAAAATGTGCAACTTCTGTCAACTGTACTAAATACTATTTTAGATGAATTACAACACCACCACTAATGTATCTTATACTTTTAGTCACAACAAATTGCCTGTAGGATGGTTCCTAATATGTGGAAGGACTTTTTTCAACAGCAAAATGATTTTTAAATAAACTTATCTTCTTTTATGTTGTTTTAGTTTGTATTTCTTTAATTAAACTAATCTTATAGAAATAATATGATTGAAAACTAATGGGGAATGATAGGAGAATTCCAGTTAAAGCTTTCAGCTTTAGTCATAGTTGATAGGCTTACGTGATTAAAGCATGTGGAAAGCTGTTATTCCAGGAACTGGAATGCATGACCTAAGTGACTCCTGGGCCATTATGTTCCAAGGAGGGAACATCTGTGACGCAGATAAAAAAATTGTTGATCAACAGATAAAGAAGTATCAGGAAAGTTGCCTCCAGACCACAACTCCTATCTAATTAATCTTTTTTCCAAACCCTTTACCTACCCTTTCTTCTCCTTATAAAAGTCTGGCTTGAGATGAGATGTTAAGACGGATTTTAGGGCACATAACCCACTGTTTTATCAGATTTCTGGCATCTGAACTACGTGTCCATAAAGGGTCAATATTTGTCTCTACTTACTAGTTCTGGTAGGGACAGGCAGCACAAATGACAACTTTCCAGTTTCAGCTTTGCTTTAGTTCTGGCTTCTTCAAATAGTTCTTCTAGATCACACTTCCTCAATCTCAGCACCATTGACATTTGGGACAAGATAACTCTTTGTTGCTAAGGGCCGTCCTGTGCACTGTAGGATATTTACTGGCATTTTGGGCCTATAACCACTAGATACCAATAATATGCCTCCCTCCTCTTATTCATGGCCATCAAAAATGTTCCCAGATGCTGCCAAATGTCCCCATGAGAACCACTGCTCTAGACATTACTACAGGTAAAATCTTCACAGGACATGCCAAGGCCAGCCTTCGGGTTACCCCATGGAAATGTGATTATTTTAATGAATAGTTTGTCAGCAAATCTCATTTGTAGTCAACATATGAGCTCTGGAGAAAAGACAGAGCCACTCTGTAGTGAGCACCAGGTCTCAATCAGGACTCGGGCCCACTTGTTATGTCATTTATCATATTCTCCTTCCAGGGGCCTGTGATGTGGAGCCTGACTCATTTTTTTCTCAGAACAACTGGCCATATTTTGTGTATTACCTGTGAGTCTGGGCTGTGGGGAGGGGTGTCCTCCCGGTCAGAGCCCTCTGCACATTGCCTTCTGAGGGCCAGTTTGTCTCTCTGCCCCAGTGGCCTTTAAGACCCATGAGAGCAGAGACAATGACCATCTTCTTCACTATTAGACTCTCAGCATCTAGGTGGCATGTGGGAGGTACCCAATAAGGATTTGTTGAATGAATATGTAATACAAATTATAATATATTGCATTAGTTGTGAATCAAAAGTGCAGAATTTAGCTACAGCTTACTTAGTTTACAATAATCATTACTTCTGTCTATTAAGAGCCCATCACGAGCCAGGAACTTTGTGTGTTTTCTTGCTAACTGTAAAACAACCTTCGGAGATAGATATTAATCCCATTTGAAAGATGAGGAAGCTGAGGCTCAGAGAGAGTTCATGACTTAGGTGATCACTTATTAAGAAGCCCAGATTTGGAGCTAGGCTCACCTAATTACCAGTCCTAGTCCTCTTTGATAGGTTCTAGATCTCTCTTGTTTAGTCAGAAACTGTGTGTTCGCTCTTTTGTATATAGAACGAGCGGTTCATGAATAGGGGCAAGAAAAATGACTTTATCACTATGTACAACTTAAATCTGCCCCCTTTTGCCTCTGTGAGGGATCTGCAGGGACGCGGACATAATCTTGTTACACAAAATTGTCTAGTCCGTTTGGACTGCTGTAACAAAAAATACCACAGATGGGGTGACTGAAACAACATTTACTTCTCACAATTCTGGAGGCGAGGACGTCCGTGATCAAGGCTCTGGCAGATTCAATGTCTGGTCTGAGCTCACTTCTTGCTTCATAGAATTGTCCTTGCATGACAGAAGCAGCAAGGGAGCTCTCTGAGGTCTCTTCTATGAGGCCACTCATCCCATTCCGAGGGCTCCATTCACATGTCCTAAGCACCCCCTAAAGATACCAATTGGTATTTGGTACCCTCCAAATACCAATACACCGCGAATTAGGTTTTAACATATGAATTGTGAAGAAATACAAACATTCAGTTTATAGCAAAAACTGTGTCTACAATGACACTAACAGTGACAAGATGTCACATGCAGCCCAGAATCAGAGAAACTGTTTTAATTTGAACCTGGGGAGTGGGTGTGTACATGCATAGGAAAAGGCACCACGCAGGATAGAATTTAAGATCTTATCATTACATAAATTCAATTTCCTTTGTGAAATAGTTGCTGATCCATTACTCTGCCTTTTTGAAATGCACTCCCAATCACTCGGTGTTTACCATTTGCTGCCTTCGATTTGCTGCATTTGCTGTCAGTTTATAAAAAAGTATATGGTGTAAAAATGGTGTAAAAATGGTTAAGTTTAACTACTGTCTCCTGAAAGAAACTGCCTGAGGGCAAGGACTTACTTTTTCTCCCCACCTTTGCTAGGTGATCAATCACTAGTCGATAATGATGAACAATGATATAATAGGAAAAGGCATGCTTTCCAGTCAGTAGGTGAACAAGTTGGAGCCCCTGGGCTCTCAGCCCCACCTCCTGGTTGTGGGGTACCTCGAATGAGGGCCGGCACGGCCCTTTCCTTAAGGAGTCTTCAGCTTTATCTCTTTCTTCCTCAAGTAGTGGCAGGTTAAGAACTGAGGAAAATCTACTTTCCTCCTGTCTAAGGATGTCTTTTTTTCTTTTTTTAAAAAAGATTTTATTTATTTTTAGAGAGAGGGGAAGGGAGAGAGAAAGAAAGGGAGAGAAACATCGACCGGATGACTCTCGCACACGCCCCAACGCGGGACCAGGCAGCAACGCAAGCAAGTGCTCCAACCGGGAATCGAACCGGTGACCGTCCGCTTTGCGGGCCACGCCCAACCAACGGAGCCACACCGGCCAGGGCTAGGGGTGTCTATTGAGTAGGCAAACGGCGCAGAGGCAAAGGGAAGTGGGTGGTCCCCGCCCATCTTGCCCTGACGAGGGTGGCCTGCGGCTGGCCGGTAGTAGGGGCTCCAATGTAGCAGGCTTACGTTTGTAGCAGGCAGAGGGACCGGCGCAAAACACGAAGAAAACCCCTGCTCTGGGGACACTTTGCACTCCTTTCCTCTTCTGATTTTCCTCAGAAGGGACAGGGAGAACCTGGGAGGCCTGGAAGGCGGGGATGGGGTAGGGGTCCCCTCACCGATTTTTGGATGGGAAAGACCAGCTGAGTCTGTGCAGCCTCGTGGAGGGCCCAGGAGCAGCGCTGTGCCAGGGCGGAGTCCAGAGGACTCCGGATCCTCCCCTCCCCCGACTGCCCCGCCCCCGGCTCGGGAGCCCCGCCCCTGGAACACAGGCCCCGCCCCGGAGGCTCTCTCCCTCCCTAGCGGGGCCGGGGGAGCCTCGGGAGGAGAGGACCCCGCCCGGCCTTAGCCTTGGCCTCTGCACGGAACGGCCGCTCACTCTGCCCGCCCGGTCGGGACCACTCCCGCCGCTGCTACGGGGAGGCGGAGCCGCCGCTGCTCCGGAGCCTGGAACCCGGCAACACCCCGGACAGGAGACGGCGGCGCAGCGGTGCAGCGCCTGCCTGCTGCAGGCCGGCTACGAGCCCGAGAGGTGACGCCCAGGGCAGAGCGCGCGGGGCGCGTCCGGGGCGAGCGCGGCGGCCCCCCGGGGAGAGGAGGGGCGGGGCAGACCCACTACCCTTGCCCTCTTAACGGCTCTACCTATAACTTCCTGAAACGGGGCTCAGATGCTGCGCACCCAGCCTTGGTTGGGGCGTGCAGGCGGGCACTATGCAAAGAGTTCGGTGCTGCTTTGCACCGGGGAACAAATCGGAAAAGCGCTCCCTAAAATCTTAGCCCTGGATCAGACCTCGACTACACACCGGAGGACACCTGGCCCAAGTGGCTTCTACAACACGGACTCAAACAGTGCTTGCTGGAGTCCCTGTCCAACTTTGCTTACTCCTCCTTAGCTGTTTCCTCCTAGAACTATCTTCAGAACCTTCTTACTGGCTGGTGTAGGTGTCCAGATGGATGGCCTCCTCAGAGCCGGGTGAGGACACTGTCCCCTCCTCACCATTCACTGAGGTCTGACAAGGTTGCCAGCGCAGCTCACCTCAGGGCCTCTCCTAAGCTTCAGGACCGTCTCCTCCCCTTAGTCTGCTGGGGCCTGTAAGGGTCATTGGAAGAAGAGTGGGGATGTTGAGCTGGGCGCGGGGGTGGGGGGCTGGCTGTAAAGGAGACAGTGGGTAATCTCTGGATCGTATCACAGCTTGAAATGCAATCCCACTGTCCTTCCGGTCCAGAGGATTTGGACTTCTTTCTGTGCCCCATCTGTTGGTGCTCAGAAGCTTGGGGAGGTGACCTGGAAGCTGGGTTTGGGGGGCCGCGGGGGGAGCGGTCTGGCAGAATTAGCCCTGCAGCTCTGCCCAGGGGCTGGCTTATTATGTAAGAACCTTCAAGGGCTTAAAGGGCTGCTGGGTGAAGCCTGGCCCCTCTTACCCTTGCAGGCTGGCTCTCTAGAATTGATTCAGGTTTGGGCATCCCTATCCTTCCTCCCATTCTAGAAATCTGGCTACTGGGACTCAGGGTCCAGGGCAATAGGGAGAGGCCACAGGAGGCGAGGGAGTGGGCCGGAGCACCTGGAGCTCGAAGGAGGCAGTGCCTTGGCTAGAGCGGAAATTGCAAAAGTATCTTTTCAAGTTCAGACCCAGCCCGCAATGGAGCATCCCTTCTCTGCACCCAGCAGCCATCCCCACCTTACACCAGACTCCAAATAGCCTGTGTAAAACCTGAGCCCCAGGCAGGTGGTGTAATGAGATTCAAAACCTGCTGGCTAGACCTCCATCTGCTGTCACTGGCTTAGAGCTGTGAGAAGAGGACAGGGTTCCATGAGAAGTCCCAGGTTTGAGGTCAGAGTTACTGCTCTCTGACTTGTACCTGAGCAAGTCTTGTCCCCTGTTCCAGTTCAACAATGCCAATGTTATTATTGCCGCCACCCCCAACTCCTCCATTCCTCCCCTTAAGAATGTTTTGAAATCTTGTCCATTCAAACAGCCCAGACCAGATGAAGACCTCCAGGCTCCCTGCATGGACCTTGGTGCCCAGCTGGGACGCCAGTTCCCTGCTACCCTGAGGAAGGGGCTGGAAGGAGCTTAGCCTTGCTATCCTGCCCTGTTGCCCTCACAGCTGCTAGGTGGGGAGCCTCAGGGGACCAACAGCCCTTCCTTGGTTGCCTGGGTGTCTCCTCCCCATGGAGGAAGTAGCTAGGGAAGATCAGGAAGAGGGAGGAGGAAAGCGAGGAGGAGGGGGACAGCGTGGATTAACAGTCTTTGGAAAAGGACAGCCTAACCCAGGGCTGAGCCCAGCAGCTTAAGAGTAATGAGGAGCCTTTACAGGGGTCAAAGCTGAAGGGAGTGGGGGCAGCAGGAGAAGGGGAGTGGGGCCGTGAGGTCTGTTGTCACCAGGAAGGAGAACCTCCCCACCATGCAGCCTATAGCAGCCTCCTCTCCTGAGTCTGAGTTCTAGGCTTGGGCACATGTCACTAGAGATGGCAGAACCCAGCTGCTGTCCTGGACTACAGCTCTGGTGGAACCCTGAATAGTACCCTAGCCACTTCTGACTCATGCTGTAGGGGACAGTGACCCAAGGCAAGTACCTTAGAGACCCAGGGAGACCTCATGGACAGCCTGTGCTCTGTGCCTGCAATGCCCTTACCCAGAGTAACTCTGACTGGCCAGGGCACTTTCTCTGGCTGGTCTCATTACTCTGCCCCAGGTGACCAGTAAGAGGTCCTAGTGCTGGTCCCCTCAGGATAATTCCCCTCCCCCATATGGCACATGCATCCTACATGGGCCTATAGGAGCTGAGGAGTCAGAAGTTTTCCCCAGGCATCCATGGCAAGCCAGCCTCAGCGGAGAACCCCAGCAGGCCGGCGCCCATTCTTCCAATGCCAGAGGGCCTTCGGAGGCCCCCATCAGGAGCCCCCCTTGGGGCTCCATCCACTGGCAGGGATCGTCTGTGCTGTTGCCGTCCCTCACAGTAAGAGGAAAGAGGACGCTGCGGAAATCTGTGAACTCCCCCAGCGCTCCCAGCCTCGTGGGCTCATCGCCCTAGCTCTGTGGGAAGCCTCCCGCCCCCTCTGCACGCAGCTGGAACAGTCCGTGTTTTCCTGGCAGGGTCCCGGGGGTGTCACTGGGGGAGGCTGGGCATCCCAGGGAGCCTCCCTCTGGGTCTCGCTGCCACCATGCTGCTGAGAGGTAAACAAACCCAAGCTCCCAGGGCTGGGGTGGGAGGGAGGGAGCGCCACAGGCAGCCACCTTGTCAGGGAGAGAACTGTGTCCCTGCCCAGGCTTTCTCTCACCTTGACAAGAAGTGAGCTGTGGGGACCACAGGAGGAGAAGGGACGGAGGAGCAGGAGAGTTTGGGTGGGGGATCTACTCTCTAGCTTTGGTCAGAGAGTAGCATTAGCAGTTCTGGTCACCTAAGATTGAAGGGTCTGCCCCCTGCTACCCCATCTCCACTCATGTGAATCAATTTGCTGTCTCATCTTATTGCCCCCTGTAAGAATCTGAGTCTTATGGGGTCCATAGGACCACCAAACTTCTGCTTTGGCTACTTCTCAAATCTTCTCTAGCCTTTGTCCTAATTTGTGTGCATACTTACCTGCCTAAGTCAAGCCTGTGAACCTCCTTCTTCTCCCACCACATTAACCTCCCTGGTGAAAACAGATTTCTTTGGTATTCATACCACTCTATGAGCTAGGGACAAGGATGTCAGACCTGGACAAGAGTCAGAGGCAGTACCACCCCCGCCTTGCTTTCTGAACTGTGGATTTTGCATCTGTAAAGTGGGGATACCTGGTGATGGGCAAATTAATAGCTTATACAATGAATGTGATTGTTTATGAAAAATGCCTTGTAAACTGCAGAGAGCTTTCAAGGCCACCCTAAGGTCAGGGATTGTCATCGTTAAGAATGCCCTCCCTCTAGAAATGATGTCAGGTTGGTGGAGGGGCAGGCAGGGTACACTGCAGGGAAGGTGCAACCTCCAACTCCTGTGTGATGGGGAGCTGTTGGCCCAGACAGTTCCTCAGGGCTTCGGGCTTCTGATCAGAGTCTGGGCCTTAGTCTTGGGGAAAGGCAAACCTTGTTAGAGGTACCCCTGGGGGTGGGGAATAGGGCCAGGGGAGGCTCAGGCCGCTGGAAGCCTGGTGGACCGGGTGGCCCCAGCAGGGGGCAAGACTGGGGACGCGCTGCCGAGGCCTAGGAGGCGGGGCCAGGAGCGCGGAGGGGGCGTGTCCCTTCCTGGCTCAGCCCCCACCCCCACCGGACCTTTTCCTCAGCCCTGGCCCACCGGGCCACAGTGCCACTGCAGGTGGCTCAAGGCGCGCGCGCCCGCGCGCGCGCGAGGCGGCAGCTGTGCTGGGCTCTGCGGGGCCCTTTGTGCGGTGCGGTGCGGTGCGGGGCGGAGGCGGCGGACTCCCAGGGGAGGGACGGGAGGAGAGGGCGGTGCCCAGGGCCCGCCTGGCTGCTGCCGCAGCCCCCGCCCCCGGCCCGCCCGGCCCGCCTGGCCCGCCGGCCCGCGGCCGCAGCGTGGCCGCGGCGTCAGCAGCAGCAGCAGGAGCAGCAGCAGCAGCGGGGCGGCCCGCGCGGATGTTTATGTCGGGTCGCGGTGTCTCTCAGCAGCATGGCGGATTACCTGATCAGCGGAGGCACCGGCTACGTGCCCGAGGATGGACTCACTGCACAGCAGCTCTTCGCCAACGCCGACGGTCTCACCTACAAGTAAGCGCAGGGGCCTTGGCCCCACCTGGGTGCGCGAACCAGCGCCGCGATCCCCCGACTCCGGCCCTGCACATGCACCGCTCCCCCTTCGCTGACAACCCCGTTCCCAGGCCGGATACGGGTAACTTGGGCGGGGGGTGGGGTGGAGGGAGGGTTGGGTAAGGGCAGGAAGGCCGCCCGTGCAGAGAACAGACGGACGTGGCACGGCGACAGCGCGGCCGTAGGTGCCATGCCCCGTTTCTGGCTGGATCCGGCCCGGCCTGACCCCCTCCCCCTCTCATGGCCATCTCGGCTGCACGAAGGGGCCTTGGGGCGCGTGGGAACACGAGCTGTGGGAGTTACGGAGACTTTTACCAGACCTTGGGCCAGGACATCCTCTCTCTCGTTCACTCGTGGCGCCACTGGGAGGGCAGCGTGGGCCTGGAGCCCAGCTAAGACAACTGCTTGGGTGTAGCCCCTGGGAGAGACCCAGCTGGGCAGTTGGGACGGTTCGTTTTTTCCACTGTCCAGTCCTCTTTCCACTTGGCCCCTGCCGGCCCACAGGTTAGCACTATTGCCCTAAGGGACCTGAGTATTCTGTGACTGCCACCCCCAAGCCCACCCCACATGAGAATTTGGAGGAGATCAAGACCTATCTGTTTGCCTCTGGCTTAGTTTGCTTTTCCGTAGGCCCTGGGCCAGCTGTCCTGCCAGCTGCAGGCCTGGCACTAGCTCCCCTCCTGGCTGCAGGGCTGTGTCCATGCCAGGAAGGAGCCTCAGAACCTGGGACAGGGTGGAGTCAGGGTGTTGGCCAGCCAAGACCACCCCCGCCCTGTCTCCTGTCAGTCCCTGCTCCTGCCTGTAGGCACTCCTGCGGGGCAGGCAGTTTCCTTAGAAATGAAGATGCAGGGTCCCTCCTGAGGAGTGTCTCCTCCTGCCTGCCCACAGCTGGGCTGTGGGCCAGGTGAGGGGTGTCTGTCTGTAACACCTAGAACATGCCAAGGGGCCCAGACACTTGCATTTCTTCCCTGGCCTCTAAGTGAGTCACACAGCTTCACTATACAGAAAGGAGGGCTACCATGAGACAGGGGCAGTTAAGCATTTTTATTTCTTCGGTTGTCTTTGATGAGGGGGGCGAGAGTTACCTCTTTGATGTATTTTTTTCTCTGGAGTTGGCAAAGGAAACTCCCTGGGGAAATTCCTAGGAGTTGCTCTTGGCCTTGGGGCAGGTTAAAGACCCTACCCCTCCCATTCACCCTGTTGCTTTTCCTTCCTGTGCTGGGGTGCGAGCTTTGCTTAGTCAGGTTGGGAGTGTGGAGCAGTTGCTTTGGAGTGCGTCTGCCGAGGCCCTGTGACTGCAGGCGCATCGAGCCCGTGGGAGCCCCTGGGCTGGGCGCTGTGCTCTGCCATACCCGCTCAGGCTTGCGCTCCCCTTCCGGGGTGTGCTGTGACCGTGGCCGCTCTTTGGCCGGGGTCCCGGAGTTCTGGTCCGAACTGCTCCCATCCCCCTCCCTGTTCTCTCCCATCTTGGGCCATGTCTGTTGGTTGCTGCAGTCCAACGGGGCAAACACTTGCTGATGGCTGCTTGGTCAGAACGGGCCCGGCCCCGGTGTGGCCAGTGCGAGCTGAGCGGCCCTGACACTGGGCTGCGTGCAGCTCCTCATGTGCAGTGTTCCTATCATGCTGCACTTCTAAATCGTTCTCAGGTTCATTCCGTGTTGATTATTGTCTCTCCCTATCAAGGCTAAGAAGTTTTGCCCTCGCTGGTGTGGCTCACTGGTTGGGCATCATCCTGCAAGCCAAAGGGTCACCGGTCCGATTCCTTGTCCGGGCACATGCCTGCGTTGCAGGCCAGGTCCCCCAGGTGGGGGTGTGCGAGAAGCAACCGATCAATGTTTCTCTCGCACATTGATCTTTCTCTCCCTCCCTTTCTCTCTCTTTAAAAAATAAACAAAAAAGGAATAAAATCTGTAAAAAAAAGATTGAGAGGTTTCCAAGGGCAGGCACAGTATCTGCCATGTGTGGCATTGTGGGGACTTCTGTGTTCCCTGGGGAACTCTGAGCCCTGGAGGCAATGGACGTCTTGGGCAAACTGCCTTGGTGGTGCCGCAGGTCCAGAGACCTTCTGCTGCCTTTGGCTGTAGCTCTCTGGGCTGGAGTCAGCAAGATGTTAGTGGGGAGAGCACAACGGTGCTTTGGCCCTAAGTGGGCAGCAGGGATCTGAGGACCCCAGTTTCTGCCCCTCTCCCCAGCCCCATGCTGCCCCCTGTAGCATGGCAGGCCCTGCCCCTTTCAGGCACCCCTCCTCACCCAGTGACACTCACTTTTCTCTCTTTATAGCGACTTCCTGATTCTCCCAGGATTCATAGACTTCATAGCTGATGAGGTGGTGAGTACCTCTTCTGCTGATCAGGAGAGGGGCCGTGCATGCGATAGAAGAGGCTGAATTCTTGCTCAAGGGTGGGATGTGGGAGATACTTTTCTTGGGAATGTGGTGGAGGCACCCTTTATTGCTGCCAGGGAAGCTGGCACAGTGCAATAGGTTATGCTTAATGGGGCAGAGGCGGTTGTGGGGATTCAGGAGCATCCTGAGTGGCAGGCCTGGCCTCGGGCCAGAGGGTTCTCTGTCATCCACAGAGCCAGCCGTGAGGTTCAGAAGGCTCTGGGAGGGGCAGGCATGCATGTGGCTGCCTTATTACCATAGACCGGAAAGATTGGGTTTTGTCTAAAATGCTGAGTAAGGACATGATAGAAGTCAGTAAAATTATGAAGACTTTGAATGAGGCAGACAGACTTGTTCATGGATCCAAATATATGAGAACTGGCTCGAGAGTTCGAAGAAGTTAGATTTTTGACAAATGCAAGGAAACACAGTACCTTGCTTGCTGGAGGGGCTCAGCTCTAAGCCAAGCAAATGAACAATGTCCTTTATGTAATTAACATATGGTAAAACCACCGAATGCAGGGGGCAGTGCTGGCGGATGGCACTCATTTCACGGAGGTTCGTCTATGATGACTTCATGCACGCTAAGAAATCGCTCCTCTTGTCACTGTCATCATTCGTATTTACTTAGGTCTGATTCTCGTGAAAGGCCGGAGGCCCTGAGTGTGCCCGGCTAACTTACACATGGGAGAAGTGTAGGTCCAGCGTGGGGAGCCAGTGCTGACCCAAACAGATTTTTAAGGGGGAATTTGGGCTCTTCTGAAAGTTTGCCTTATGACAGCAACCAGGAAGCCTTCTTGGTTCAGCTGTTCAGTTTAACAGAGTTTACCAAGCACCCTGGTTTTGTGCCAGGCCCTGGGTGCTAGGGTGCTAGGAAGAGAGAATAAGAAGATCCCTCCTGGCCATAGAGGGTCTCCTGTCCTGCGGCCTCTGACAGGAAGGCTGTGCTCTTCTGTGGTCTGATGAGAGAGGAGAAGGAGGAGTTTTCTAGACTGCGGGTCCAGGGCTCTGAACCAGGGTCTCTGGACGGACTTCAGGGGCTTGTGAATCTCCAGAAATTATATGCCAAAGTCTGCTTCTGAATGCTTTGGGGTCTCGGATCCGTAGCTGTTGGCCTGAATCTCGCGATCTGGCCCTACCTACCGTTCATAGGCCGTGGCTCCCAAATGTGTACTTGCAGCCCTGACCTTCCCTTGAACTGCAGTTCCTCAGTCACCTACTTTCCTGGAGGCCTAAAGACTCCTCCTCAGGCCTGCCCCTCCCAGCCATCAGCATTTCCCGCAGGACGTGCCTCTCCTCTTCCTGAGAGCCACCCCCAGCGGCTTCTCATCTCAGATTCTAATCCAAGCCCCTCACCGTGGCTTTCAAGGCTACAGTCCCTTGCCCCCCGCCCCGTCCCCTGGCTTCTCACCTCATCGCCCCATCGGCCCCTGCCTCCCTCCCTTCCCTCTACCCACTCCACTCGCCTTTTTCTTAAATATACCTCAGGAAGTCTTGGACTCAGAGACTGGTTCCACAAACAGCTCCCTCTGCCTGGAACGACAGTCCCTCAGACTTTGATTGGCTTTTACTTGTCATCTCCCACAAAAGAGGCTTCCCCAGCCACCACGTTCCTCTTCCAATGATCACTTCACCTTCTTGCTTTTCTTTGGAGCCTTCATCCTGACTGAAATCATTTTGTACATGCATTTCGTGCTTGTCTTCTACTTCCAAGTAGAATTTAAACTCTGGGAGAGATAGCTGGGGCCTCGTCCACTATGTTCACTGCTCGATTCACAGACCTGTCCTGCTGTCAGGTACATGCAGAAGCTCAGTAAATGTTTGCTGAGTGAATGATAAAATTCACATAGACCGTGCCTTCCTCCTCAGGACCTGACTTCAGCTCTGACTCGGAAGGTCACGCTGAAGACACCGCTGATCTCCTCCCCCATGGACACTGTGACAGAGGCCGACATGGCCATTGCCATGGCTGTGAGTTGGGCACCGGGGAGGAGCCCTGGGTTGAGGGGACTGAATAGGGTGGGCTGGTACCAGGAGGAGTTGGAATTGGGGGGGGTGCGCAGGGTGAGGAGGGGTGGGCCCCTGGCTCTGACCGTGCTTCCCTTTCACGCCAGCTGATGGGCGGTATTGGCTTCATTCACCACAACTGCACTCCGGAGTTCCAGGCCAATGAGGTGCGGAAGGTCAAGGCAAGTACCAGACCTGACCCCAGAAAGAAGATGCCGCCTGGCGGGCCCCAACGCACAGGCCCTCTCAGCCTCCCTGCCAGCCTTGCAGGCATTCCCTAGCTGACTGCTATGGGGTCTTGCCTGCCCTCCTCCACATGGGGGCACAGGACGCGGTCCTCCTTTCTCACTGGTCCCTCTCCCACTGAGGGCCCTGGCTCCTCCGTGGCCAGACACCCTCTGCCCACCTGTGACCAGGCGGTACACCACTCCCAGCTTTCTTCCAGCCTTTTCCTTCCCCTGTCTCTGCCCACAGAAATTTGAACAGGGCTTTATCACGGACCCCGTGGTGCTGAGCCCCTCGCATACCGTGGGCGATGTGCTGGAGGCCAAGATTCGGCATGGCTTCTCTGGCATCCCCATCACTGAGACAGGCACCATGGGCAGCAAGCTGGTGGGCATTGTCACCTCCCGAGACATTGACTTCCTTGCAGAGAAGGACCACACCACCCTCCTCAGTGAGGTACCTGTAGGGCAGGGGAAGCGTGGCTGGGGCAGTGAGAGGACCCCAGGGTGTCTGTGTCCAGGGACCAGAGGGAGGTCTGGCTCCCTTCTCTCTCACCTGCCAACCTGCAGGCAAATGTTCCTGGCCCCACAGGTGATGACAACGCGGAACGAGTTGGTGGTGGCTCCAGCAGGTGTGACATTGAAAGAGGCAAATGAGATCCTGCAGCGCAGTAAGAAAGGTACCAGGGAGTAGGCAGACAACTCAGCGCCACCCCCCGAGCTTGGCCCCCGGTACCCCAGCTCCCCCAGTTCTTTCATAGCCTTGCAGGTTGTCCCAGCGATCAGACGGGGCCTTGGGGAAGGTTTGAATGACCCCAGGCTGGAGCATGGCCTCCTGAGGTCCTTTTCTTGGCTTAGGAAAGCCTATCCTTTATTCAGCATCTTAACAGTATGTTTTCAAAAAAAAAAACAAGTCCTGTGAAATGTTCATCATGAAAAAAAGGGCTCTTGGGCTCTTGTAGTCTGAAAAATGCTCTTTTCTATGTTTGCCTTCTTGTATGAAGAATTGTACATTCACTTATTGAAGGCTCTGAGAAGTCCTGCAGTTACATTTATTTGACATTGAGGCTGTTGACATAATATTCATTAGGTCCCTGTGGGAGGTACTGGGACATCCTTCCCTGGCCGGTACCGGATTGTTCTCCGGGGTTGGTATCGTACAGGGCACATGTTCCTCCCTGCAGGACGGACTCACATTTGTGCCCTGGCTGGCAGTTTTCAACCACTGTGGCCTGTGGCCCTGCAGGTGAAAGGCTGCCATTGCTCAGGGGCTTCCCACCCGAGCCTGGCCAGGCCACAGGGCAGGAAGAGCTCCAGGAACCCACTTGGCCACAAGGTTTCTTTGCTTCCTGTTCCTTAAGAAGAGGTCCAGGTCCCTAGGAGTGCTTGCTGGGTGGATGCTGCCACCTAGTGGCTGGTTTGGATACTTCAGTGGAATCTCGGGCCTGGCACCCCTACCCACCTAGAGGCTGCTCCTTCATCTCACCTCTGCATTCCCCCCCGCCCCCAGGGAAGCTGCCCATTGTCAATGATCGCGACGAGCTTGTGGCTATCATTGCCCGCACCGACCTGAAGAAGAACCGGGACTACCCTCTAGCCTCTAAGGATTCCCACAAGCAACTCCTTTGCGGGGCGGCCGTGGGCACCCGCGAGGATGACAAATACCGCCTGGACCTGCTCACCCAGGCAGGCACCGATGTCATCGTGCTGGTACGGCTACTGCCCTGGAGCTGGAGGGGTTCAGTGGAGTGGAGGCTTCGGAAGGTCCAGGTTCGCCTCGAGTTAGGACCAGAGTCAGCATTAGGAGAGTCAGTGGTGCTCTGACCCTCAGACCAACTGTGGGGCCCTCTGAGGGCCCTCCGGGCTGCTCTTAAGTTGACCCTAATGCTTATAGCTCACATTCACGGAGAACCTCCCACGTGCGAGGCCCTGCACTGAGACCTTGTGTGTCATTTAGTCTTCCCAGCAGCCCCCTGAGGTACCGTCACCACACCCCTTGTCAGACGAAGAAGCAGGAGGCTGAAGAGGTTAAATATTCTCACTTGGTTAGTGAGTTGGTGGGAGCAGGATAGGCCCCAGGGAACCTTGCCCTGCGATGGTCCATAAGTGCGTGTGAAAGGGCTCGTCTGCCCTGCAACTGCTCGTTAGAGGTGCTTAACCTTTTGGGGCAGTGGGCTCTTTGGAGAATCAGCGGAGAGCCGTCACGTGTCTTCCCAGGGGAAAAACAAAAAGAGCATTCTCATGACGCTTTCTATGCGATTTCAGGAGTTTGTCCACTCAAGACACTCAAGCGCCCCCCCCCCCCCGGGTGGACCCTCAGCCGCCATAGCCTAAGCTGTCCTGTCCCCCTCCTCTCAGGACTCGTCCCAAGGGAACTCGGAGTATCAGATCGCCATGGTACACTATATCAAGCAGAAGTACCCCCACCTTCAGGTGATTGGGGGGAATGGTGAGTGTGCAGCGCCCTCTCCCCACGGCCCTTGCCCGCTCACCGTGTAGCTTCCTGTCCTTCAGCATCCCAAGGTGATGGCGTCCCTTTTGCAAGGGAGGCGGGGGCTGAATGAATGGGCTTCGGTCACTGTAGGTCGGGGTGGGGGCTAGACTGGGGTCCCAGGGAGCCCGGGGGCAGGGCGGGGCATCCCATCCTCATGCTGTTCCTCTGTCTCTGGCCCCCCTCCCCCCACTCCCAGTGGTGACAGCAGCTCAGGCCAAGAACCTCATTGACGCTGGTGTGGACGGGCTGCGTGTGGGCATGGGCTGTGGCTCCATCTGCATCACCCAAGAAGGTGGGTGGCAGTAGAACAGTGACAGCCGCGTGGAACACCCCGCAGGCCCGGGGACTCACTCTTATGCCACGGTGCATGCTGAGTGCTTGCCCTGCCAGGCCTCTCCCGGGGACGGCGGGTTCCGGGGTGACCTGGGCCCGGACTCCCCCTGCCTGGCCCGCTCACGTGAGAGGAGGCGCCTGTGGGATGAGGTTACTGAGGTTTTAGGTGTGTGCCAGCCCGCCTTCAGGTTCTGGTCACCGCGGCCCAACATAGAGGCCCTGGGCTGGTGTGACCACTTCTCGGAGGGGCTTGTTGGAAGCTTGCTCAGGGTTTGGATTAGCTTTGTGACAAGGCAGATACTTAGGACAGGGAGACAGCGTGTCCTTGAATGCCACGGACAAACACCTTTTCACCATGTGGTGACAGTGAGGGAGGGGTTCCGCTCGTCCCAAAGCCCTTTTGCTGGATAGATTCCCAGACCCAAAGAAGGGGAGGGTGGGACCCTGACGTGTGTCCCCAAGTGGTTGAGGGCTGCTCCTTGGAGGCCGGTGTCTGACTGGTGGGTCTTTGCTTGGCCTGAGGCAATGGATCTGGCCCCTCTATGGGAGGTCATTTCTCCAGAACACTGAGTGACCCACTGGGGCTTCTCTGCCCAAAACATCTCCTTTTCTGGTCTTCAGAGTCTACCCTTCACCGTTGCTCACCACCGAGGTGAAGTGTGGGCCTTCCGCTCAGTCATTTAAATACCAATTGAGTACGAGCTGTGTGTCAGGCACTGTTCTAAATCTTGCGGTACGGTAGGGATGAAACAAAAGTCTTCTCTGGAGAAGGCCTCTTCTCTACTTCACCTGGCCTGGCATCCAGCCCTAGATAAGTGCTGGTTCTTTAGGATTCCCACTGAAAACCTCACCCTTAAGGACCTTGGACAATCAAACAAATGCAAGACAATATAAGCCAGAGGAGGACTTAAGTACCCAACCCTAGTAACAGGCTTTGCAAATGAAAGCCTTGAAGGGGAACTTGTATATGGAGGGAGGTGAGGCTGGGGACCACCAGTCCTGAGTGCACCTGTGTGGAGTGTGCAATACCCTGCAGGCCAGTGCTGACCCCTCCCCCATAACATTGTCATGAGTGGGATCGTTTGGGTCCCCGGGATGACAAGCACCCTAGTGTTATTTACTGCCACCTATCTTGCGCCTAAGAAACATCATCCAGCTCTATCCTTTTTCCCAAGTGGAGGAAGGACGCAAAGAGAAAGTGGCCCGCCCCGGCCCCTCTGTGGCTGCTGACATCTCTGCCTTATGTCCCATCCCACAGTGATGGCCTGCGGTCGGCCTCAGGGCACTGCTGTGTATAAGGTGGCCGAGTATGCCCGGCGCTTTGGGGTGCCGGTCATAGCTGATGGTGGCATCCAGACTGTAGGGCATGTGGTCAAGGCCCTAGCCCTTGGAGCATCCACAGGTGAGGAGGTCCGCGGGGGGACTGGACAGCCTGTGGGGGGAGGGCTGAAGCCTGGAGGGGCAGCGGCGGGGCTATGGGCTAGGGGTGCTGACCCCGCCCCTCCCGCCGCTGCAGTGATGATGGGCTCCTTGCTCGCCGCCACCACGGAGGCACCCGGTGAGTACTTCTTCTCCGACGGGGTGAGGCTCAAGAAGTACCGGGGCATGGGCTCCTTGGACGCCATGGAGAAGAGCAGCAGCAGCCAGAAGCGATACTTCAGGTGCCCTGCCCCTGAGCCCTGGCCCCAGGCAGATCAGCCCACAACCCTTCAAAGGTCCACACACGCCCTTGACTTCCCAAGATGGCACCGAATCTCCATATTATATTCCTGGAAACTGAGTTATGGGATACGAGTAGCAGACCTGGGATCAGACCTGGGCCTTCTGACTCAGAATCCTTGCTTTTTTATGCTTTAGTCCAGGAGAAGCTGCTTTGGGAGTCCTTCTGGGAGGCATCCCCTCTGTTGGTGCCCTTGAGAGGAGGGGTGGGGTCCCCTGAGCCGTAGGCTGCCTGACTCAGTCTCCCTGCCTTCCATGCAGTGAGGGGGATAAGGTGAAGATCGCACAGGGTGTCTCAGGCTCCGTCCAGGACAAAGGCTCCATTCACAAGTTCCTGCCCTACCTCATAGCGGGGATCCAGCACGGCTGCCAGGATATCGGTGCCCGGAGCCTGTCTGTCCTGCGGTGAGTGCTGTGACTAGGGGGTGGCAGGTGGGGGGCACCTGGGAGGCTCCTGGCTCCTCCGCCCCTGCTCCCCTCTCTCGCTCTCTGTCCCCTCTGCCCTTGGTGCCCTGAACTGCCCCGTCGACCTGCCTGCAGGTCCATGATGTACTCAGGAGAGCTCAAGTTTGAGAAGAGGACCATGTCGGCTCAGATTGAGGGCGGCGTCCACGGCCTGCACTCGTAAGTGCGGTGGCCCCTTGCTCCCGCTGGCTGGCAGTCGGTCGGGCAGGTGGGGGTGTGGTTCGGAGGTGAGCTGAGGTTCCAGGGGCCCCATGGACCATCTGCACCAGAGATGGATGCCGCTGCAGGATGTTCCCATCGCCCTCTCCTACAGGGCCCAGCCCGCCCCTGAACCCTGCCCTTCAGCCCTAAGCAGGCAGGCCCCGCCCCTCCCCTCAGTCATCTCCCCTCCTAGGCTCCCTGCCCCTTGCTTGCTTAGAAGCTTGGTGGCTGGTGGCTGGTGGCAGGAGCTGGCAGAGTTGGGTTCTTGCTGGTGGTGGCCCCTGGCAGGCAGGCATCAGCTGGGGGCATGAGCCCTCTGGCCGGGAGAAGGGCAGAGAGACAGATGCCAGGGCCAGCGCAGGGGCAACCATGGGCGGGCGCAGTGCTAGTAGCAGGCATGTGGCCCCGCCTGGTAGAGAGGGCCTGTCCCCCCAGGCGTAGGCGGGCATCTAACCTGTGTCTCTTTCTGCCCCACCCTCCCATAGATATACCTTTCTGCCGTGTAAGTAACTGCGCTGCCCGGGCCAAGTGTAGAGTAGAGCAGGGGCACCTGG
This sequence comes from Pteronotus mesoamericanus, assembly GCF_021234165.1. Lineage (NCBI taxonomy): Eukaryota > Metazoa > Chordata > Mammalia > Chiroptera > Mormoopidae > Pteronotus > Pteronotus mesoamericanus. The sequence goes on along the minus strand of NW_026555329.1, from coordinate 65,275,588 downwards.
GTGGGGCCTGGGCTGGGGCAGGGGGCGGGGCACTGCACTGGGGGTGGCACGGGGTGTAATCATGGGACATGGACCCTAGGACCAGCACCATGGTGGGGGCAGCCAGCAGCGGCCCCTCCTCCAGCAGACACATCCCCTCACAGGGAGGTGTCCCCGACCACAGGCCCGACGCTGCCCGGCCTTGGTCTGGACCCAGAGACCACAGGCAGCCTCGGCCGCGGTGTGTGCAGGGGTGGGGTGGAGGCCTGGGCAGCGGAGGTGCAGCGTGGTCAGAGCGTGCTCTGCGAGGATGGGCCATGCCTTCCCGAGCCATCTTTCCACCCCGGTACTGGGGATGGCCCGCTCAGCCGTGGCTGTGGCCAGAGGGAGCGTGGCTGTTTCAGGGCCTGGGAGGGCAGGGACACAGGGCCTGTCCTTCCTCCCTCCCGCCCCCCATGGCTGGGAGGCAGGGGCTGCTGCAGTTCCCTGGCTCTCCTGCGTCTGAGTGCCACCTGGCACCCCTGGGTCTGGGTAGGGGGATCTGGGAAGGGAGTGGGGTCCACATGCCCACTTTCAGTTCCCTTCTCACCTTGTCCCCACAGTTACGAGAAGCGGCTATACTGAGGACGGTGGTGGAGGCCGAGGTGGTGGAGGGGGTGCACCCCAGGGTCCCCCTTTAGGCACAGCCTCCCTCCATAACTGAGAAGTCCACAGATTTGCACTACGGGTTCCCCAGCTCCATTCAAAGGAGAGAGGAGGGGAGGCCCCGAGGGTCCGCGGCCTCTCGCTGGGCGTCCCCCGCAGAGTCAGGACTGCTCCTGGGGCCGGGCTGCCCCGGGAGCCCCCCGGGTTCTCCCTTCTTCAGCCCCCCTGAGCCCAGCAACCTGGGCTCTCAGGCCCTGTGCCTGCCTCAGGTCTTTCTCGCTGCAGCCTGCTCTGTCCTGGCGCCCTCCCCTGGGGCAGGTGGCCCCTCCTGGCTCCTCCTGTAGGGCACCTCCCTCCCCACCTCTACCCCAGAAATGGTGCTCTCCTGGCCCTGCCTCTGGCCCCTGCCAGGGCTGCTGCCCCTCAGCCATGGGGCACTTCTGGGCTCCTCACCTAGGCCGGAGGGAGGTCTCTGCCCCCTTCCCCTGGCCCTAGGCCACCTGCTCCTCAGGCCACTCCCCCTGTTCCCTGCCCTGGGAAGGAGGCAGCCCGTCATTCCTGACTCCCCGCCCCCCCTTACCATGCCTGCCCTCTCCTCTCAGCTGCAGTTGAAGGCTTTAACTTTGCACACTTTGGGTCACAGTTACATCGTTGTATATTAAATAATCTGAATAAATCAAGAGGTCACAACTCCTCTGCCATCTTGTTTGTGTCCCTTGTCCACTGGGCACCTGGGCCGCATCCTGGCGGTGAGCTGGAGCCCAGAGCCCCGTCGGAGCCGGGCCCTGCAGGGCGGGGGCAGGCCCAGCCTCCCCAGGAAGGCGATGAGGGCTCGCTGGTGCCCCGGGGGCCCCTGGTGCAGGCGGGCCCCACGGCAGGTCTGCCAGGCCTGTGGCCGGCTGGCCAGCAGCTTGTGCGGGCAGGCAGTGCGGCAGAGGGGTCACCAAGGCTGGAGAAGGCTGGCGTCGGGGCCTCACCTGTGGCTTCCAGAAAGCGCCCCTGCGGCCTCGCAGTGGCAAACGGCCAGCCCAGCTCTGGCTGCGTCAGAGCCTGGCTGTGGCCCTGACCACCAGGCCTATGGCCTCCGTCTGTCAGCTGAGACACGCCTGTGGGGACGAGGTAGCGGGGTGTAGCTCCCCCTGTTCACACGCAGCTCAGGAGCCACCTCCCAGCCCCGAACCCCGCCTGGGCTGCTGACACAGGGTGCTGAACATCCCTAGTGTTGGGGGTCCTGAGACTTCCACATGGTCTTCCTCCGCCTCTGTTGTTGTGGTTGGGCAGTGGTCACATAGCTGTCCCACCGAGGTACGGACACCACTGGGGCAGAAGCGAGGAAGATGGCCTGGAATGCTGTCAGGAATGAGCGGAGGGTGCAGAAGGCCCTTGTTCATAGTGAGGAGCTGAAACAGCCCCATGGCTGCAGGGGGCGGGGGCCGCCTCAGCCCATGTTTGGCCTTCATGTCAGTATCTGCCTTCCCCCAGGGCCTTCCTGAAGGGGCCCCTTGGTCTGGGGCCAGCCTTTCATTGTGGCTCTTTCCAGCTTTGTGGCATCATCAGAGACGAGAAGGAAAGAGCCATCTGCGAGGGTTCAGAGCTGGTTCAAGCACTGCTCCAGGAGTTGTTGTAGAGTGACTGTCATTGAGTCCCCAGAGGCCTCGTGCCCCGGAGTCTGGCCTCCGTGGGCGCCTGGAGCGCATCTTGCCCAGCTGGTGGGAGAAGGATGCCTGGAGACCAGGGGACGGTAGAGAGGAGAGGGGGTTGAGTCAAGCGAGGCCTTGTTTCATGGTTTGTCTTGTACATTGGTTTACCAAAACCATACAGGAAGCAGCTTGACCAACAACTGAGATGGAGGAGATCTGACGGTTTTGAGAAATGCCATCTCTCTCTGCATCAAGGGCTTGAGTGGTTCAAAGGGAGAGTTTTCCTTTTGAACTAGACCTAATTAGCCAATTAGAGCCGACCAATAGAAGGGTTTACCTTGTAACGGTGACCTTGTAACTCGAGGTACATCAGCATTGGTTTGGCCCTTCCAGAGGAAGTCTCGGCATAGTGCTCCTCAGACTGCGGAGTGTATCGGATTCACCCGGGAACCCGGAGGCCCAGGCTCCCCGAAGTAGGATGTGGTCTGGGCCCCTGAGCTGCCACTCAGCCTCAGGTGGTTCTGATACCGAAGTCTGAGAATTGCTCTTTCAGAGGAAATTCGTGCATCCAGTTACACGATTTCTGAGACTCTTTCCAAGGCATATGCCCTACCTCTTGCTTCACTGCAGAGGCTGTGTGAGAGAATGCGTAAAAGCTTATAGGTGCTCAGTAAATTAGTCTTGTCGCGTTGCCTTTGGCCTCCGCTTTCCCAGTGGGTGGATGCTGGAGGTGAACGCATGCCAGTCATGACCCAGACAACACGCTCACTCTGGGTTGTAAATTCAGCCATAGTGATGGACGTCCAGGTGGGACAAAGGGTAGGAAGGCCACATCAAGTGGACACTCAGAGGCAGTTCAGAGCCACGTTTGGGACCAAGATCACAGGCCCCGTGGGCAGCAGAACATGTGACTCTGGAGCTCAGCCTGGTTTGTGCAGCCCACGTGCCCTCTCTCCCTCCCCTGGGATGCTCGCCCAGCACCGAGCAGGCTGCCCTCACCAGGCTGCTGAGGATGTGGCCCTGCGGGTGCTGGGCCACACCTAGGTCCTGGCTCATGAGCAGCGGCATCTGCGCAGAAGTTCAGCAGCAGCCGACCCTGGCCAGGGCCCCCGGCCCTAGTGGCGCCAGCACCCGGGCCTGCCCCGGAAGTGGCTCAGCTCGCTCCCCACGCCAGGACATCCAAGTCTCAGGCCAGGCCCAGCTGCGGGTGCTGGGCTTGCAGGAGCAGTGGAGCAGCAGCTGGGGCCTGGCGGACCCAGGGGCCCAGGCTTGCAGTGCAGGCGGATGGAGCGGACAGGGCCATGACGGTCACACTCTGGAGGACAGATGGAAAGGCCCTTCACGCCCGGCTCAACTTTCCCTTTCACACCCCCAGGCTGAGAACAGGGCGCTCTGCACAACCAGGTAGCTCGGGAGACACCGGACTAGCTCCCTGAGGGCCATTTCAGCTTCTCCTTCCACCCTTACCCTGAGCTTTTTGTCACTTCAAGATCCCTCCTGGCTTGTAAGGGCCTGCCTCTCTGGGTCCCCTCCTGCTTCACATACAGGCTCCTGTTATTAGGGGGTTGGGGGACCAGTTCTGTCCACCCCACCCCACCTCCAGCAGCCCTTCTGCCAGCAGCTGAGGAGACCTCAGCGTAGGCAGGTCACGGGCTCAGAGGGTAGTGGCAGGGTCAACGCATAGTGCCCCCTGTGACCTCTCTCAGGCTCTCCACACCCGCTGTCCTCTGGGCAGGGCCCCTCACCTGCAGGATGTGGGAGTCGCCTCCACCAGGCTCCCCCTCCATGGTCCAGCTCAGCTCAGGAGGGAGGGTGAGCTGGGGCGGGGACCCAGGAGCCTTTGGTACCTCACCTGCTGCTCTGCCCCCTCCCATGGGATGCAGCAGCCTCTAGGTACCTGGCTCCCAAGTCAGCTCAGCCTCCAGCCCAGCTAGAGTCAGGGGAGGTAACAAGGCACAGTGCAGTCATAGCCTGGGACAGACAGACGCCAGCCTCTGTGTGCCTCAGTTTCTCTACCTGCGATCCTAACAGAAGAAAGAAGCAACCCCCACGGCCTGCCTCAGGCATCCCGACAGCTTCCCGTCTTTTGACCCCCTGCAGCAGCTGCTTCATGTCACCCTTCCCCTTTCAGGACAGGCTGAGCCCGGGGTGCCTCGGCCAGCGTCCCACGGAGACCCGGTCTCCGCAGCAGAGCAGCTTTCTGCTTCTCCTCAGCGTTCCCTTTGAGGCGGGATGATTTGACAAGCTGTCAAGGTGGGTGGGAGGCTCTCCCCTGAGAAGAAAAGGGAGGTCAGAACTAGGGACACCACTGGAGCAGAGCTGCTGGGAGGCTGGAGGGAGCCAGGAGGGGAGGTTGTGTAAGGACCTCGCTGGGACCCCACATGTCACTCCCAGCCCCAACTTGAACCTCTTCCTCCCCACTGCTCCCTCCCCGTGGAAAGCGGGCTAGTGGGACCAAATGTGTGTCCCTGCGGACTCCGACTTCAGGAAGTCAGCTGGGGGAAGGGACTCCCTTCAGACCGCCCTCGCTACCATCAGTCCTGCTCCCCTGTCCTCAGTCCTTCTGTGGGAAAGAACGTAGCCCCTGCCCCTCCCTGTCGTCTGCGGTGCTTCCACTTCCTTTCCCTGTCTCTGGCCTCTGGGAAAATCTAGGGACAAAAAGGAGGAAGGATCGTTTATGATGGAGCTGTGGCGGTGGGGGCGGGGGAGACAGGTGCGGGCGCAGGGGTGTTCTAGCTCCGGGGCAGGGACTCTCAGGGCTGGGTGCTCTGGGAGCAGTGTGGCACTGAGTCCAGCAGGTGGCGCCAGGACCCCTCGACTGCTGGGACCCCAGGGAGCGGGAGTGGGGCAGTTTCCTCGGCAACAGCCAGCCTTTCTAAAAGCCCTGCCCTTGGCAACCATTCCCTGGTTGCCCACATCCAGAGTAAATATGGCTTCTGAAGAACAGGGGAGGCATGGGGGTAAAGAAATCTAACCCCTTAGAAAGGAGCGAGCTGTCCGGGGGTGGGGAGAGGAGTCTGAAAGACCTGCTTTCTGCTGCCGTGTATTGCTGAGCACCGGTGACTGTCAGAGGCGCCTGAGCCTCAGCAACCCCGTGAGGCAGTAGCACATATTCCTTTATTATGGATGGGAAAGGAGGCTCAGAGAGACAGAGTGACTCCCCAAGTGGCAGCTGCCTCCATGTCCTCCCATCTGTCCATTCCACTCCACCTCCCGGTGGGTGTGAAGTGTCCGAGCCCCCAAGGGGCAGAGGGTGAGGCCTGTTGGGAGACCGGGAGCAGCAGCCGTGGATCAGGAGAGACAAAACCGAATCCTCCCCTTCCAGCCCAGCTCTCCTGGCCCTGCCTGGGTGGTGGGTGGCAGGGGGCACCCCTCTGTCAGAGGACCACTGAGCCGCTGAGTTGGAGGGGACGGGACTTAGGATTCTGGAGGTTATGTGAACCCTCTAGAGAAACCAAGGACAGGGGAGCTCTCCAAGAAGGACATGAAGCTGGAGCCCTGTTCTGGGTAGAAGAAGCAGGAAAGGATTCCATTTCAGCAGTTGTGTGGGGAGAAAGGCGGCTTCAACTGGGTCAAGGGACAGAGCTTTGGAGGATTCAAATTCAGTTCAAAGATCTAATCTGCTCTCCCTCCCTGAGATCACATCGCCTTGCTCACTCCACATCTCCACCAGGACCTCCCGCTGAATGGAACCAGCGCTGAACTTCTGACTCCCTCGATTAGTTTGGTTCTCCAGAGAAACAAACCGACAGGAGATATATTATAAATATGTGTGTGTATAAATGTAAAAATTATATGAATATATGAAGTGGAGATCATTGTCATCTTCATTTCCAGAGGAGAAAACAGGGTCAGAGATGCAGAGTGATTTGCCCAAGGCTGCCTGGCCGCTCGGCCACAGACGAGGTTGCGACCCCATCACTCCCTCTGTAGCCCCAGAGCACTGCTCTCTCCACTCTCCCAGGGGAAAGCCCAGGGTTGGAGCGGGAAAAGGAGAGAGGAAGGAGTGCTTCTTGCCCAGCAGGAGCGAGGCTGGGCAGGACTGTGCTGGCAGCCCCCAGGGTGTTTGGTGTCTTGCCAGCCCCTCCTGGCCTCCTCCCTCCACTCCTGTGGCCTCTGCAGCCCCAGGGCTGGTCGGGCTCCCTCCCCGGCACCGGCCTTCTTTGCCACACCCCAGCCTTGCCTGGGGCCCGGCTGCACTGGGATCCCTTTCTGGCTCAGTGAGGCATGTAACCCTGGGCTGACGGGCGTCCGGATGCCAGGGCAGCTGCCGCTGGCCAAGGCTGAGGTCACGGGCTGAGCACTCCATGCTGGCCTCTGTCCACAGGCTCACTCCTTGCCTCGCCTGGCTGCAAAAATCCCCCTTTCACTTCCCTCCTGCTCCACAGCTTCGCCCCAGCAGGCTCTGGGCTCCTCTGGCAAGGCCTAGCGTATTAGTTTCCTGTTGCTGCTGTAACAAATTACCACAAACTGGGAAGCTTAAAGCAATGCAAATTTGCCCTGACTGGTGTGGCTTGGTTGGGCATCGGTCATTCTGTAAAGTGAAAGGCTGCCGGGTTGATTCCTGATCAAGGAACATGCCTGGGCTTCAGGTTTGGTCCCCACTTGGGGCACAAATGAGAGGCAACCAATCAATGCTGCCCTCCCACTCTTTTTGCCCTCTCTCCAAAAAATAAATTAATAAATAAAATCTTTAAAAAACACACTATAATCATCAAACACACACACACACAATTTACTATCTTACCGTCCTGAAGGTTGGGAGGCTAAAATAAGTCCTCCAGGCTGTGCTCTTTCTGGAGGCTCTAAGGAGGATCCTCTTTCTTGCATTTTCCAGCTTCAAGACGCCGCTTGGCTTCTTTGGCTTGTGGCCCCCTCCTCCGTCTTCATATCCCCCGTCCTTCTGACCCCTGCTTCCATTTTCACTCCTCCTGTGACTCGGACCCTCCTGTCTCCCTTTCCAAGGATTCTTGGGATTGCATCAGGCCCACCGGGCAACATACAATAATCTCCTCCCCTCAGAACCCTTAACGTGGTCATAGCTGCAAAGTCTGTTTTGCCACAGAAGGTCACATACACAGGTTCTGGAGTTTAGGACGTGGACTTTTCTGGAGGGCCATTCCTCAACTTCCCGCACCTGGCTGGCATGCTCACCCCCCTCCATAGTTAGAGGGAGTACTTGTGGCACATTTACTGTCATTGGCATTATCTCACACCATCCTCAGGAGGCGAGCGTGGATCCCCGCCGTGAGGATGAAGAGTCTGGCCAACTCCAGAGCCTGTGGGCTTGCTGTGGTCCCCAGGCTGCTTCCTAGGCTGGGAATGAACCTCGTCCTCCTGGGAGCTGCACGCGGCCACATCAGCTTTGGCTTTGAGTCTTTTGGGTTTGCCTGCGGGCCTGGCCTGCAAGCTCCCTGAGGCAAGGCTTGTGCCTTAGACCGTGGGGCCCAGGCCTGGGGCACAGAGGGGCAGGCACTTGGGCAGCAGTCAGCATAGAAGGAGAGAGAGGACTTTGTGGGCTGGAGTTCATGGGTGGGCTCTGGGGGACCTGTGAGCTCCTGCCATGTGTGTACAAGATTGTGAGTCTGTCCATTTGTCTGCGCAGAGGGAGCAGAACTTCCACTGGATTCTCAGGAGGGGGCTCCACATCCAAGGATCAAGAAACCCTTTTCTAGGTCTGCCCTCACCCCCTTTGCACGGCTTCCTTCTCTGAAGCAGCCTTTTGCCATGTTCACTCAGCCCCGGGACAAGGCCAGGGGAGGCTGGCTGGGAGGAGGAGCTCCAGGAGATGCTGGTCCTCAGAGCGCACAGGGAAAGGTGTGGATCGGGAGGATCCACCGTCATCCCCTCCTCCCCTGTGCTCACCCAATGAGCCAGTATTTTCTGAGGTCTCACAATATATCCCCCTCCCTGCCCTAGACAAGGCTGTGAGGGCTGGGCAAGAACAGCCCACCCACTTTCCTTCACTTGGCAGAGCCTAGCGCCTCAGGGAAGTACACAGCCTTGCCCAGGGTGCCCGGATGAAGCAGCCTCTCCTCACCTCAGCTTCTCAGCGGCGGCCTCTGGGTTCCCTTAGCACCTCCCAAGCTCCCGCCTGCTCCGAATCTGAATCTCCGGTGGTCCCCACCCTCCGGTCTCTTCCTGTCCTTGTCCTGGCAGACATGACTTCACCCCCCTATCAGCAGCGGCCCAGCCCTGAGAGAAGGGGTGGGACCTTCTTCACAGCTCTGCCCGAGACAGGACCACCAGAACACAGGCCTCCCAAGTGAGTCTGATTCAGGCTCATCATTAGGACTTCAGAATTAGGGACAGAGTTCAATGAGTGGCTTATCTCACCTTGTAAAACAAGACATGTGTTCCAGGCAATCTGCTCCGATAGCCAGAGCGCTCGCATTTCCACATAGGCCCCTTCGCCCGAGCCCTTCTTTCTGGAAAGGTTTCATTGAGGGCTTCCACCAGCCCCGCTCCTGCAGGCAACTGACGGGGGCTACACCTGTGGCGAGCGTAGGAAACACGAAGAACACAGGCTTCTCGTACCTACAGCCTGATCTCTAGATATCAACCTTCCCACTCACTGCCCAGGAGAGAGGGCAGGAGAGGGGGGTGGGGTGAGAGAGAGAAAGGCCCTCAGGGTACCCGGAAGGCTGCCTGTCTTCTCGCCAGCAGCCCCAGGCGTAGAGCGTGTCCCCTCCCTCATTCCCTGCCCAGCCCAGGCCCTCTGGAAGGTGATGTCCTCGACTGTCCTCAGCATCAACTTTGCCATTTAGTAATTCTGCCATTTACCTAACGGAGGCCTCAGGTATCAGGAAACAGGGAGGAGGGCTGAGATGAGGACCAGAGATTGCTGTGAAGTTCTTCCTGGCCCGGCCGTGGCCACAGGGAGGAGGGAGGCCTGCGCAGGGGGGCTGGGGGCGCCCTGCCTGTGTCGGGGCTGCTGGCAGAAAGGGAGAGGGGCGTGCCTCCCACCACGGACCACACACGGGATGCCTGATGCCGTGCTAGCTTGTTGTCGTCCTCCCCCAGCCCAACAGGCCCGTCAGCAGCTCTTCTCTGTCCCCTGAGCACCTGGAGGATGAGGGCATTTCCAGGGAGGGGGAGGGTCACAGGTCGACAGGGCAGTGGGTCTCCATTCCCCTGCTGTGGAAACAGCTGAGCTCCTTAGGCATTTGTGGGAAGGCTTCAGGCTGTCAAAAGGCAAACCCAGCCGGGGTTTACTCGTACTGGAGATTGTGTAGGAGGAGGGGCTTGGAGCAGACCCCCCGCCCCCCGCCCCTCCCCAGCGCAGCCACTGACCTATCGCCCACCCCGCCCCCTGTCCTTTGCCTGGGTGGTCCATGGGTCTGCATCAGGGTGGGAGGGGGCAGATTAGGGGACCTCTGCTCCAAGCAAGGACTGTGTTTTTTCACAGGGATGCGAGAATCAGGACACTTTTCCCTGAGGCCTCCTCTGCCCTATAAAACTTAAACAGATCAGCTTTGCAGATGGCATCCCAGCTCTCACCAGCCACAACCGCGTTCCCTTACCCGTTACCCGCTGGCTAGAGCGCGCCTCCTAGGCCATTCCCAGCAGGAACCCTCTCCTGCCACTTTCATCCCTTCTGTGTCCCCACCCCCTCCTGGTCCCCCTATCCCCCACCGATCTCTTCTGTTTACCGCCTCCAAACTTACTCACTTCCTCCATCACCCTCAGTGGCTTTATGTGTCACTGCTGAAAACAATTGAAAACATGCCATGTCCATAGGATTTTTATGTGCCAGTTCTACGTGGTCAAATCACCTCATACACACGAATGCATTCAGTGTTCCTGATAACTCCGTAACGGAAGGATTGTCAATATCCCCATTTTGCAACTGAGGAACGTGACACACTGGGAACCAATAAGGTTGAGCTAAGTCTAAGGGCTGCAGAAACAAGGAGATGGAGACCCACAAAATAGACACTTGGAACAGCTGTCCTTGTCAAAGGAGTAAAGCATGGTTTTGTGTTGTTTAAATTACAAAGTAAAGTGTGCAGCAGACCTCCCTGACCCTTGCCCTATCCACCCTGAATCCCCCAGAGCTAAAGACACAAAGAGATGGAACGCTGGGACTCACTGCGGGACCCTCTGCCAGGCTTCCCTGTCTCCTCCCCGACAGGGAGCCAGTCACAGGAGGGACAGGGTGGGGACCAGGGCAGGGCAGGGCCCTGGGTTCCCATCTCTTTTCCTCACGCCTCCTTCCTCTCACCACTCTGCTCCTCACCGCCATTTTCCTTCATCTCTCTCGGAGAGAGCAGGCAGTCACCTGCGGGCGCAGGCCTCCCGGGTGCTGGGAAGCGTCTGACCTCCTGGGAGGGGATGGCCCCACAGAGCTGGGCTGAGGAGCCCCCGCTCCTGACCTGTCTCTTTTTGGCTAATTCCTTCACCCCGTCACGCCCCTCCCTCTGCCTCTCAGGACCAAACCAAACTGCACCCTCAAGAGGCCAATGCCTGAGTCCCATGCTATTCCTGGCCCCCTGTGCCCTCCCAGGAGCATCCCTGGAAGGTGCAGCCTCTGTCCTGGGAGAAGGGGTGAAAGTCTCTCAGCGCGGGAGAGACGAGAGCTGCGCTCAGGGAGGCAGACAGGGAAGTGGCTGCAGAGGGGAGGTTAACCAGGCCGCTGCGGGGAGGGGAGGAGACCCTAGCATGGGATCCAGGAAGAGCACAGGAATCATGGATGATGGAGGTGTTCAAGGTGTTACGGCACCCATTGGGGTGAGGTGTGTTGTACTGATTAAAGAGCAATCTATGGACAAATCACAGACTGGGAGAATATATTTGCAAAAGACACATCTAATAAAGGACTGTTGTCTAAAATATATGAGGGAGACACCCCCAAATGGAATTTATTTATTCAAAATTGTGTATTTATTCTTACATGTTTAAACTTCAGTCACCAACTGAAGTACTCTCCATTTGATGCAATACACTTATTGAGACTTTTTTTCCCCACTGCTCAAAACAGTTTTTGAACTCACTGATTTTGATGCCTTTTAGTGCTTCTGCTGTTTTTTGTTTCACCTCTTCCACATCAGCAAACGTTTCACTTTGAGGACTTTTTTCATCCAGGGAGGCAAAAAAAAGTCACTCGGGGTGAGATTGGGTGAATTGGGGGGGGGGGGGTTATGGGGGTCATGCCGCTTGTGGTCAAAAACTGCTGAGCATTCAGCGCAGTGTGGGCAGGTGCACTTGTAAATCACCCCGCATGAAATGGGCGAATGAATTGAAAGAGTCTGGAAAAAAAAATTCATTGAAACCTAACACAGCCTCTCACAACAATGCCAGCTGGTACACTGATACAGATGGGTTTCTAGAACACTCACCTAGTGGGGGGAGCCTGTACTGCAAGAAGATAATTCTGCTTTCTTGAGGGGTACCCCCCTCATACAAAAAACTCGACGATAAAGAAATGAGTAACTCAGTTTTTAAAATGGGCAAAAGATTTGAATGACAGCTCACCAAAGAAGATAGACAGATAGTAAATAAGCGGGTGAAATGACTCTCAACATCCTATGTTATTAGGGAATTGCAAATGAAAACAATGAGACATCACAAGGCATTTATTACTTATGGCTAAGATCCAAAACGCTGACACCACCGAATGCTGGCGAGGATGTGGAGCAGCGGGAACCCTCCGTGGGAATGCGAAATTATGCTGTCACTTTGGCAGCTTTTTACAAAACTACACATACTCTTACCATGCGATGCAGCAATCGTGCTCCTTGGTATTTACCCAAAGCAGTTGAAAACTTATGTCCACAAGAAAACCTGCACGTGGATGTTTATAGCAGCTTTATTCATCATTGTGCAAACTGGGGAAGCACCAAGGCATTCTTCAGTAGGTGAGCGGGTAAACTGTGGTCCGCCCTGACGGTGGAATATTGTTTAGCACTAAAAAGAAATGAGCTGTCAAACTGTGAAAAGACGTGAAGGAACCTTAGACTTTAAATGAAAGAAACCAATCTGAAAAGGCCACATACTGTGTAATTTCAACCAAATGACATTCTGGAAAAGGTAAAACCATGGAGACAGGAAAAGGATCAGTAGTTGCCAGGGGTTGGGGAAGGAGGCAGTAATCTAGGTGAGATGGTGCTTGTGGTGGAGAGAGGTGAGGGGCATCGATGTGAAAAGGTTTTTGGAGAGAAAACTCCCTGGATTTGCTGATGAATTAGATGTAAGCATGAGAGCAAGAGAGGAATGAGAGGAATACGGCAACAGCCATATTTTTGGTTTAGTCAACTGAGTACAGAAAGGTAGTACTATTAAATAAGAGAGGAAAGAACGGAGAGGCTGAAGGAAAAGTTCTTTTGGTGACTTCTTTTTTGTGGGGGGGGCGGAGAATGGTTGGGAAAAGAATTCTATTTTGGACAAAAAGTTTGAAGCATCTCATAGTAGAGACGTCAGGTAGGTGGGTGAACACTATGAGCCTGGAGCTTAGAGGTCAGAGTTGGTATTTAAAGCCATATAACCAGAGGAGGTGACCTAGGCGAGGCTGCATGTGGAGGAGGCAGAGGGGCGAAGGAGGAGAACCAGGCAGGTGCAGCGTCTGCAGTATTAGTAGGAGTGAGTGTGCGAGGAAGAGAAGTGGCCGATGGGTGTACTGTTTCAGGAAGGTCAAGGAAGAAGTTCAGGTCCTTTGGACTTGGCAATCTAAAGGCCACGGTGGCCTGACAAGAGGTGTTTCGGAGAGCAGTGGGATGGAAGCCCGACAGGTGTGGGAGGAAAGGAGGTAGAGATGATGGCGCAGGCCCCCTGGGGAACGTCTGCTGCGAAGAGCAAAGAGATGGGGCGGCAGCTGGGTTAGTGCTCCTTTCCGATGCTTTGACCTTCCTGTTGATTCGTGTGCTAGAATCACAGTTTTGTAAAAAACCATCGTAGGTATGTAACATAAATTAATATTTACGTAAGTAATTTCTAATTGTTGTAGCTATGTACTGTAGTGTAATAATATTTATGTAAATGAATACATACTACCCAAAAGAGCAAGCTTCTGCCATACGTGCTATTTGCCACTCTTTTCAAAGGCGTTTGAGAATTTTTGCCTGCTAGTCTTACAGATGAGCTTTAGAATATTTATTTCAAATTTTACAAATCTCATTGATATTTTATTTTATTTGGAATAGTACTTAACATATAAATCAAGAATTCAATGACCTTATAAAATATTGAGGTGTTGATCCAGAAACAAGACTTGTTTCTCCATTTACCAAGGTCTTTTCCTTTTTTTCAGCTTTATTGACATATAACTGACAACATTGTATATATTTAAACTGTATAGTGTGAGGATTTGATATTCATATACATTGTGAAAAGATTTATTGAGGCTTCTTTTATATCTCTCAGTAAAGTTTTATAGTTTTCTTCACATAGATTCTTTTCATTTTGTAGCAAGTTCCTTTGTTTCTTTAATGTATTTTGCCTATGTAGAATGTGATTTTTCTTCCACTCCTTATACAGAAAAGCTATTGATGAGGATACTTAGCCTTAATCTAATTATATTTTTCTAATATTTTCCAAATGTTTCACAATATAATGATATTTTGGCTTCTCCTTTACCCTTTCCCAATATTTTACATTTATTATTACCCTCCCTTCTCCTTTCTCTATTCCTCTTCATTTTCCTTCTCCTTTTCTTCTCATCTTTTTGCTTTGACAACAGTCCACAAATCAAAGCTAAATGTCAGCCTTAATAGCAGAACTTCCATTTTTAATTTTAAGGGAAACTTTTTATTTCACTGTTAAGTATAGGATTAGATATTCTTTTGAAAAAGGATTTTTGTCAATTTAGGAGATATCCTTTCATTATTAATTTTTGAATATAGCTTTTAAATATCTATTAAAATGATTATAGTTTTCTTAGTTGGCCTATTGATATATTATTTAATACAGTTAAATTGATACTGAAAAAAGATATCATCATTCAGAAGAGTACATAAAAATATAAGTAAAAAATACATATTCTTTTCTTTTTTTATTTATTGAGACACAGAGAGAGACAGCTAGACAGACAGACATGTATTCATTGGTTGATTCTTGTATGTGCCCTGACTGGGACTAAACCCACAACCTTAGTATATCAGGACGATGCTTTAATCAACTGAGCTACCCACCCAGGACAAAAGTATATATATATTCTTTTTTAAAAAGATAATAAAATGAACACCCCTGTATCCACCACATAGGGTGAGACATATGATAGAATGGGACCACTATCTTAGAAACCCCTCCCCCAGCCTCAACCACTTCCTTGTTGCCTCTCCCACCTCAGGGAAGAAGTCTTTTGACTTTTAGGTTAATCCTCCCCTTGCTTTTGTTCCTGGTTTCAGTGCTCACGCGTACATTCCCAAACAGTGCTGAAAAACAAGCATAACCCTAACTGTGAAAGGAAAGGGCAATCTCGTGTAGGTGAAGACTTAGGGGAGAAGAGATGCCGCAGAGCCTCTCCCTCGTGTGGCTTTGGCTTCTCTGAGAGTTTACAAGGACCTTTTCCGGGACTGTCCGTGGGCAAGATCACGAGGGAATCCCGGGCAACAGAGAGATCACTGAAGCGAGGGCGGCAGCGGCAGCCGGACCTGGACGCCCGCAGGGAACGCTCGCAGGGGCGGGGCTGCTCTGCGCGCTCCGCCTCGGAGCTCGCTCCCGCGTCCCTCGCTCGGAGCAGGTGGAGGTAGAGCGCTTCCCGGGCGCGCCGCGGGGCGCGGAGGGGAAACAGCCGCCGGCTGCACTGGGTCAGGACAAGGCGAGTGCAGATAAGAATCGGAGCAGCCTCACCCAAACATTCCGGCCTGAGCGTCCAGGTGGTACCCTGGCATCAAAGATCTTGGTGACGACAATCGTCCTGAGTCGGTCACACTGCTCCAGTCTGAACTGGTGGGCTCCTGAGGTACCGCTGACAGCCGGGTGACCGCCTCACTCTCCCCCAGGCGCCCTCCGCCTCCGCCTGTGGCGATCTCCTGGGACCTGCATCCCGTGTTTCCTGCTTTCTGGGTTTGCTTTCTGGGTTCGGTGGAGCACTTTCTCCAGTAGCTTTTCCAGACACTGTACATGGGAGGTAAACTTTTTGAAATCTTATGTGAGTGAAAATGTATATATTCTGTCATTTAACTTGATTGGTGGCTTGAGTGGATATAAATTCTTGGTTGAAATTATGTTTTCTTCAGTATTTTGAAACCATTGCTTTTAACGTCCAATGGTGCTGTTGAGAAGTCTAATGACTTTCTGATACATAATCCTTTGTACATTACTTATTTTTTTCTTTTTCCCTTGCTGGGAGTTTCCAAATCTTCTCTTTAATTTGCACTGGTGTGTGTATTTTCATCTACAGTTCTGGGTCTTAGTGGCCCACGCTTATGATCTGGCAACTCGTGTCCTTTCATGCTGGAAAATTTCCTCAGATTAGTTCATTGGTGATTTCCTCGCTTCCATTTTCCTCTGTTTTTGTTTTTTTTTTTCTTTTTGGAATTTCTATTTATCTTGATGTTGACCTCCTAGAATTGTCCTCTAATGTTTGTATCTTTTCTCTCCTGTATGTTCTGCATCTTAGCATATTTGCTTTACATTCTAGGGAGATTGAATCAACATTATCTTTCTTTCTTTCTATTGATGTTTTTGCTTCTGCTGTGATTTTATTTTCAAGACATAATTGTTGCTGTTGCCATTCTCTGAATGTTCCTGTGTATCTTATCTTGTTCTTGTTTCATGGATGCTGTATCTTGTCTTATCTCTCTAAGGCTATTAACAGCAGTCTTTTTGACACTTTGTTTTCTCTGTATAACTTGTTTGCTCCAAGTTACTTTCTCTGGTGGTTTGTTTTGTCTCTCCTGCATTTGAAAATTTCCTGGACATTTTGTAATTGTTGGCCATGATTAAAGTTGCAGGGGTGGGAAGGAGGCTCCTCAAAGACTGAGCTCAAAGGTTGGGTTTGCCACCTTGGGAGAAACGCCTGTGTCAGTACCTTTAGGTCTTTTGTCTGGGCTAGTGCGCACCCCAGAGTAGAGTCTTCCAGTTCCACAAAGGTCCTGCCCCCAGTGCTTTGAGAGCCTCATGGTGGGAGAAGGCCCAGGGTCTCTGCAGCCAGCATTTTATCTGACATTGTCATGTAATCTCCTTGCTTTCACAGTTTTCAGTGTGGTATCTCCATTCATAACTGTACTTGAAGCTTCTCCAACCCAGATACCCTCTATCTTTCCTTCTTCAGAGGTAAATCCTCCAGACTCTGGCTGGGACAGGGGAACGGTGGCTGTTCCCCAGTGGCTTGGAGTTGGGGAAGAGATCTAAAAATCTAACTCCTGTTCCTGGTTCCTTTTGTTGCTGTTGTTGTTGTTGACACTATTATAGATGTCTCCATTCCCTACCCCTTGCCCCCCTCCACCCAGCCCCCATCCCCCTTCTGGCCTTCACCACATTGTTGTCTGTGTCCATGGGGTCTGCATACTTGCATATATGTTCTTTGGCTAATCTCTTCCAGTGCCCCTCTCCCCGCCCCCTCCCCCCTAGTTCTTAGAGTAGCAACCTTTCCCACAGTTCCAGAGGTACCTTGGATTGCCAAATTCTGGGCCTTCTGAGAACGTCGCAATGTAAATCAGGTTGGCTCTCAATGTCTCGCACTGCCACCTGACATCTTTTTCTTCAGGGCTGATAAGTCTGTAAGTACATGGGTGTTTGCCATCCTGTTTCAAAAATTTTGTGGCCCTTGTCTCTTTTTCTGTTCTGTCCATCCTTATAAGTTTATCTCTTGATTTTAAAACCTCTTTATTAACATTTTAATGGAGTTTTGGGAGGGAGTGAAATTAGAAGTATGCATTCAATCACCACCTACACCCAGAGCCCTAATTTCCCTTTACAATATATTTTTTAAAAATATAATTCCTGGGATTCACCACTTCTATTCAACATAGTATTGGGAGTCCTAGTACTAGCAGTTAGACAAGAAAAAGAAATAAAAGGCATCCAAATTGGAAAGGAGGAAGTAAAACTGTCATTGTTTGCAGATGACATGATAGTGTACATAGAAAACCCACCAGACTCCACCAAAAAACTACTCGACCTAATAAGTGAATTTGGCAAAATGGCGGGCTACAAAGTCAATATTCAGAAATCGAAGGCATTTTTTTACACCAACAATGGAATATCAGAATCATAAATCAGGAAAAAAAATGCCATTTGCTATAACAACAAGAAAAATAAAGTACCTAGGAATAAACTTAATGAAGGAGGTAAAAGACCTGCACTCAGAAAACTACACAACACTGAAGAAAGAAATTAAGGAAGACACAAATAAATGGAAGCATATACCATGTTCATGGATTGGAAGGATTAACATCATCAAAATGTCCATACTACCCAAAGCAGTTTATAGATTTAATGCAATCTGTGTTAAAATATATTAAAATACCAATGACGTATTTCACAGATATAGAACAAACATTTAAAAAATTTATATGGAACCATAAACAACCCTGAATAGCTGCAGCAATTTTGGGAAAGAAGAACAAAGTAGGAGGGATCACAATACCTGACATCAAAGTATATTACAAGACCGTTGCAATCAAAATAGTCTGGTACTGGCATAAGAAAAGGCACATAGATCAGTGGAACAGAATAGAGAGCCCAGAAATAAACCCATGTCTCTATGGTCGATTAATATTCCACAAAGGGGGCAGAAGCATAAAATAGAGTAGAAATAGCCTCTTCAACAAATGGTGTTGGGAGATCTGGACAGCTATATGTGAAAAATTGAAATTTGACCACCAACTCATACCATACACAAAAATAAACTCAAGATGGAGAAAAGACTTAAATATAAGTCATGACACCATAAAAGTCCTAGAGGAGAACATAGGCAGGAAACTGTCATCCCACGCAGCAATATTTTCACCGATATGTCCCCTAGAGCAAGGGACATAAAGGAAAGAATAAACAAATGGGACCTCATTAAAATAAGAAGCTTCTGCATGGCTAAATAAAACATCAGCAAAATGAAAATGGAACCAACCATATGGGAAAATATATTTGCCAATGATACCTCGGACAGGGGTTTGATCTCCAAAATATATAAAGAACTCACATGACTCCACTCCAGGAAGACAAATAACCCAACTAAAAATTGGGTGAAGGACCTGAACAGACACTTCTCCAAGGAGGACATTCACAGGGTCCAGAGACATTTGAAAGGATGTTCAGCATCACTAGCAATTTAAATGCAAATTAAATGCACAAATGCAAATTAAAACCACAATGAGATACCACTTCACACAGGTCAGAATGGCCATCATAAACAGATTAACAAACAACAACTGCTGGCGAGGCTGTGGAGAAAAGGGAACCCTAGTGCACTGTTGGTGGGAATGCAGACTGGTGCAGCCACTGTGGAAAACAGTTTGGAACTTCCTCAAAAAGCTAAAAATGGAACTGCCTTTTGACCCAGCGATTCCACTGCTGGGGTTATACCCTAAGAATCCTGAAACACCAATTCAAAAGAACCTACGCACCCCAATGTTCATAGCAGCACAATTTACAATAGCCAAGTGCTGGAAGTAACCTAAGTGCCCATCAATAAATGAGTGGATCAAAAAACTATGGTACATTTACACAATGGACTGCTATGCAGCAGAAAGAAAGAGCTACTACCCTTCACAACAGCATGGATGGAACTGGAGAGCATTATTTTAAGCAAAATAAGCCAGGGGATGAAAGACAAATACCATATGATCTCACCTATAATTGGAACCTAATCAGCACAACAAACAAACAAGCAAGAAAAATACAACCAGCAATATTGAAAGAAAAAAACAAACACAGTAACAAGAGGGGAAGGGAGGAGGGGCGTAACGGAGAAAAGAAGGGAAAGGGTCAATCAAGAAACCTGTATGAAGGACCCATGGACAAAGCCAAAGTGGAGAAGGACTGAGGGTGGGAGGTGGAGGTGAGTGGGGCAGGGGAAAGTGGTGGCGGGGAAATGGAGACAAATGTATTTGAAAGTGAGAAAGAAGGAAGGAAGGAAGGAAAGAAGAAAGGAAGAAAGGAAGAAAGGAAGAAAGAAAGAAAGAAAGAAAGAAAGAAGAAATAGATTAACAAAAAAAAATTCCTGGGGATAATTCTACTTGGTAATAGAGGATTGCTATTTTAATGTACTGGGGTTTGTTTATTTCTGTCTTTCCATTTAGCAGTCTTTAAGTGAACACGACTAGCAGGAAATGAGCCTTTCTGTAAGGAGATTTAAGGAAAATGTCTCTAGTGGGATAAATTTTATTCGCTATATGAGAGAAACCTGGAGGCTGGCCCCCAGCCTGCAGGCTCCGGGCAGCCCCTAAGGGACCAGACCCTACAGTGAACCCTGAGGGGATGGCCTCTGAGTGTCTTGTCTAGAGATGAGGGGCAGATCTCAGACTTCACCAGTGGAATTCTCTGGAGAGGGGTTCGGTTGGTGGTCTGATTTTATCTTTTATTGGTTGGGGGAATTCTGTGAAAAGAAACTGAATTCTGGATGCTTTTTTAAATTTAAAACTTTACATTTATTGGGGTGACATTGGTTAATAAAATTATATAGGTTTCAAGTATACAATTCTATAATAATCATCTTTATTTTTCACTCAAAGTCAAATCAGATGCCTTTCTAAAATGCAACCCTTGCTCATTTGGACCCCAGAATCATTCATTCGTTTGTTACTTATTTAATATTCACTGAGCATGTACTACAGGCGAAGGGCTAGCCTAGCTCTTTAAGCCTTCCCGCCCCCCGCCCCCCCCCCCCCCCCCCGCCTGCCCGCCCCCACCAAGAACCTTGCTGAGCAACTAGGGAGGGTAGGAGGAAAGGGAGGGGGCAGGGTTACATCCAAAGCTATAAAGGGTGACAAAAATTTTTCTCTTTGGGTGGCTTGTGATGAGCAATAAGTGAGGAGACTCCTAAAGCAGCCAGCATGGTGCTTGGCACACGGTCGAATGTCTGGATGCTGGGGGGACAGCTTTATGTGGTGCAGGGAGTCCCAGTGTTTTACACCCCCCACACTAGCATTTTTTGGAGGAGCATTTTAAGGGACTTAGAGACTCAAGACAACGTAAATGAGTCAGTCCTACTTCAATCAGTCACGGCGACAGCCTAACAAGGGCCACGAAGTATTCGCAGCGACCACCCAACTCTTCGGTCGGTCGCCTTCAGCCCGGTGGCAGCCTTGGCCCGGGCTCTCCTGTCCCTGAGGCGGCAACGCTCCTTCCTTGATTTCACCGTTTTTCTCCGGCCCCTGACTGGACACAAGTTCTAAGCCTCCTCTCCCAAGCGGCTTAGCTCACCATTCTCTCTGGCAGACGTTTCTGAAATTCTAAGTAGTTCTGAGAAATCCGTTTTAGCGAGAAAGAAATGTTACACCGACTCGACAGTCGCCCGTCCACCTGTGCCTTGGGGAGGCATTCCCTGCAGCAGCGCAACCGGTGAAAGTCCAGGCGGTAGAGCGGGCAGCAAGGAGACTGGGTTCCAGACTCCGCAAGCTGTGTAAGCTTGGGCCAATTCGTTACTTTTCTGAGCCTCAATTCTGTGAAATGGGGACACCCACAGGGTTGTGGTGAGGACTAACGACGTAAAAGGTGCAGAAGTGCCTATTTCACTTTTACTCACGGCTTAATAAACGTCGTGGGTCTTCTTGCTTGGGGTGCCATTCTGGGGCCGGCTGCCGTGTGTGTGTGAGTGTGCGCGCGTGTGTGTGCGCGCGCGTGCGCGCGTGCGTGTGTGTGTGTGTGTATGTATGTACACGAGCGCGCGCGCGCGGTGCTCTGGCTCGCGGGTGTGTTTCCCGGCGAAGGCGCGCGGGCGGCTGGATGTGTGTGATGGGCCTCCCTGGGAGTCTGTGGCCGCCGGCGCCAGGCTGAGAACGAGGCGTCCGCGCCCGCCGCGGCTGATCGGCAGCTCTGGGTGAATGAGCGCGCGTGGGGGAGTCGGGCACAGACGTGCGCGCCCGCCTGCCGGCCGGGGTGGGGGGCGGACCGCGGACCGCAGACCGCGGTGGGGTGGGAAGAGGAGGAGGGGAGAGGGAGGGAAGGGCGGGAGCGAGGGAAAGGGGGTGGGAGGGCAGTCCGAGCGCGGCTGCCGCGGAGCCCCGGCGCGGGCTGCTCAGCCGGGGAGCGAGGCTCTCAGCCAGGAGGCGGCGCCGCGGGGAGGGAGCGCGGCGCGGGGCTGGGCCGGAGCGCCCGCCTCGGGACAGCGCAGGGGGCCGCGGGTCGGGCCGGGCCAGACCCCTGGCAGCGCGTCGGCGAAGCCGCTGTTGCCCGGACGAGCCGAGGGGCGTCGGGTGCAACCGAGAGAACGCGCGAGATTCCGCGGATCATTGCCCAGCTGGGCGCCAGGGCCGCCGCGACCGCCCCTTCTCTGGAGACTTCGCAGAGGAGACCCGCCTCCGGGAGGGAGCGAGAGGAGCAGGTCGGCCAGTCTGTGCAGGGGGAGTGTGTGTGTGTGTGTGTGTGTGTGTGTGTGTGTGTGGGTGCGCGCGCGCGCGCGCGCTTGTGTGCGAGTGCACCGGCGCCTGCAGGGTGTGTGTGTATGGGGGTGTGTGTGGAGTGGGGGGGATGTTGTGTGAATGTGTAAGGGATCCGTAAGGGGTGTGTGAATGTGTGTAGGGATGTGCGCCTCTCAGTGTGACTGCACAGGCTGTGTGTCTGTGAGGTAGGTGTGTGTGTGGGTGTGTGTGTGAGACAGACCGTAGGCTGGGAAGCTCACAGAGCTTGGTCCGAGCGTATACACGAGGGAGGGGCTCAGCAGGACTGAATGTGTGTGCGCGCTTGTGTGCAGGGCTGTGTGAAGGGTGAGTAGGTGAGTGTGTCATGGGTGTTAGGTGTGGCTGTGTGTATGATGTAAGGGTGCCAGGTGCACGTGCGACTCTGGCTCACCCTCCCCCACTCCCACCAGATGTGTGTGCAGGGAGGGGCTTCTGGGGAGGGGGTAGGAGTCTCCTGCAGCAGCGCCCCTTGCCCAGCTTTCCTGCCTTGCCATCTTTCCCAGGAAGCCAAGCTGCCCCTCCCCCAAATACTCCCAGGGTTAAAGGGAAGGGAGCACGCCAAGCCCCAGGGAAGAGGGAGAGGCTGAAGGGACAGCTTCTGCCAGACCAGAAAGCTGGACTGCCCTCTCCATCTCTGCCAGATCACCCTGCCCTGGGCTTTGCCCCCCCCAGGGCCCTGTGCTCCCAGGTCTGAGTGAATAGAGGGTCGGCATTTTAGGTTGGGGCCCAGGGTGGGGGTGGGCATAGGTTGAGACTCATCCCTGAGGGTTAGCTTGTTCACAGTTGTATTACCAGAAGGGTGCTGGGCGCATAGCAGCCTCAATGCACATTTGAGGGTGGAAGGGAATGATAAAAGAGAGTGAGGGAAGGGATCTGAGTCTGAGAGTCAAGTCCACCCCATCTACTATCAGTCAAGGGTGAAAGCAGCTGGTTGCTGTCATACCCCAGTACCCAGACTGAGCAAGTGGGGGAGGCAGGGGTTTAAGGAGAGGGAAGCCTTAGGGAAACTGTCGGGGAGAGGTTTGTGCGGGGGCCTGAATGGAGGAGGGAGCTGGCAGCTCTTCCTGGGCAGGACCCTCTGCCTCCTGCCCCTGCCACCTGCTTCTCTGTGACCAGAAGCCTCTTTCTGAGGCCCTCTGTCCCAGGCAGCCAGGGCTCATGGTGCCTCTCCTCTCCCCAGGACCCTCGTGCTCAAAAGGTGCCGAAGAGTCCCCTGCCAGCCGAGGCCACCTGAGACCAAGTAGGGCCATGGCAGGGCATGGCTGTCTAGGTCTGGGGCTATTCCTTGGGGTCCTGCTTGCTGTTCCCGTAGGCCCCCAGCCTGCTTCCTCCATCCCAGGGGCCCCCCTTGCCACGTTGACCCCACCACCTCAGAGTGAGGCCTCTATGCTGTCTCTCAACCTGGGACTTAACTTCAAATTTCACCTTCGGGGACGGGCTGCCGCCTGGGGGAGCCCTGTCACGGAGACCCAGCCGCTCTCTCCTGGGCTGAGCCAGGAGCTGGAGGAAGAGGTGGCCAGAGGACTGAGGACCGACCCCCTCTGGGAACTGCTGGTGGGCTCCCTCGGAAACTCCCCCGCTGAGTGGGGCTCTGCTGAAGGCAGCCCTACTCCCTGGACCTCCTCCCTGCCTCCAGAATCCACATCCCCCCTCTCTGGGCCCACGGACCGGCCTACTGCTCCCTATCAGCCCAGGCTGGGCACTGTGACCTGGAATACTGCCCTGACAGCCACAGCACCATCGTCCAGTGCCCCCAGGCCCCATCAGACTGAGCTGGAACTGAAGTTTGACATGGCGCTGAGAGCAGGCGCAGCCCCCACACTCGGACATCGAACGTTGCCCCTGCTGCCCAGCCTGCGGGCCAGTCTGGCAGAGATTGCTGGGCGCTTGGGACCCTTTGGTGAGTACCCGCTCTTCCCTGAGGAGAACCCCTGCTGGGCTGCCTGGCAGGTAGGAGGAAGCTTCAGCCAGGGCTCCTTTTGCAGGGTTCTTTGGCACTACTCTGTCCCCACTCCGGAACTTCTCAGGCGCGAGCCTCCCAGGCCCAACAACATCCCCAAGCTCTGCCTCCAGAGTCTCGGATTCTCCAGGTGAGTGTTTATTTCATTGCAACAAACATTTACAGGATACCGCTACATGTCAGGCGCTGTACTAGGGGCCTAACCAGCACCTCCTTGTGCCCTTGACGCAGCGGGAGGTGTGCGTTGCTTCCTCCAGGCCCTGGGACATGGGCCACTGCTCCCAGGAGGAAATTCCCTCTTTGCCACACTGAGTCTGGCTTGGTCCCTGGAGCTTAGCTCCCGGTGGACACGTGGCTTTAACTCCTGGGACAGTGGCTCTCTTAGGGCAAGTTCTGGGGAAGGACAGGCTTTTCACCAAAAGCCCAGAGGCCAAGGCCAGCTGGTAAGATGGCACTGAAACCGCATGTGCTCCCTTTGCAGGGTTCTCTGGGACCACTCTGTCCATGCCCTCATCCTTCCTGGAGACAAAGCTCCCAAGCCCAGGCCCACTAGACCCGACTGCTTCCCTAAGCTCTGCCTCCATTGCAACAGCATTACTAGGTAAGTGTCCCATTTGTTTGGACTCGATAGTTATTTATTGAGCACTTACTACATGCTGGCCACTAATTGGCATTCTGGGACCCATTGTCATCATAATTATAATCACCATTCTCTTCATCATCACCATGGAGACACATATTAATTATATGAGAACAAGCGTTGCTGGGGATAGTCCCACACAGAGTTAAGCAAAGGTCCTTCGGGAGTTCTGCGATCACAGGCGGAGCAGGATGGAGACAGATGTATCAGGGGCAAGCAGACACACAGGAACGACTTCGCGATTTCCACAGCCTCAGCGCCAACCCTGCCCTGCACTGCAGTCTGCCTGGCCTGCCTCCCCGCCCCCGCTCAGACCTTGGGGCTCTCTCCTTTGCTGTCTGATTTGACATGACGTGCTGTCAGATATGGGCAGAGCTGGGCTCCTCACTGGGAAGACATTGAAGATCTTGAGCAGACAAATGCCATCCTCGCTCAAGAAAGCACATAGACGATCTGGCGGAGGAAAGACCAGGGGTTCCTTAATCTTGAGACTTGGCTTTAGATCCCAATTCACCTACTAACCAGCTTGGTAACATTGGGGCAGGTTATTTAGTGTTTCTGAGCCTTAATTTTTCTCATATATTGAGGGTTTAATAATAGTGCCTGTTTTGTTATTGTGAAGCTTCCAAATAATGTAAGCTCCTGGCATGAGGCTGAGCACAAAGCAGAAGCTCACTAAACAGTAGCTGTTAACCTTGCTTCTTCCCCCACTGCATCTCAAATATACTTTTAGACCCTGCCTCTCAGGCACCGCAACCCCGAGATGGGACGGGATAGCATATCCCCCACAGGACAGGAGGCACGTGGCCTGGGGAGAGGTTCTGGCGGGTGAGGCCAAGGGAGCCGTGGAGAGGGACCTCCAGGCCCATCTTCGCTTTGCAAAGGGTTTACTGTGCCTGTGAACCCTTTCAGCCACCCCACGTGAGGGACCACTTGTCTCTCACTTCTTGCGGCTCTAGATTTGACACAGCACCTGCCCCTGGCTCACACTGCATGGTCACTGCGCTCCCAGGCTCGTGGGGCAGGAGGCCGCTGTCTCCCCCGCCCCCCCAGTGCAGCCCGGTGTGTGGCAGTGGTGGAGCCGCTGTGGGGTTCGGGGTGGGCTCTGTGGCCGCAGGGGGAGGATGCTGGCTGGCAGTCTGTCAGTCTTGGCGACAGGCAGCGCTGGCCAGGCAGGTTTAATGAGTCTGGACAGTATCAGAGGCAGCCCAGCTCAGCGGCCCCGCCCTCCTCGCCCCTCCTCGCTGAGGGCTGCAGGAAACCAGCCTCTCCCTGACTGTTCCTCTTGGATAAACCCGAGAGGGCTACAGTCCTCTTGGAGAGAAGGCCAAGGGGCCTTCCTTGAGCCAGCAGCGTGTGTGGGGAGTGGTGTCAATCAGTTAGGGGACAAAGGCAGTCTCCCTGTTTCTCTAGGATCTTTCTAACCTAGGTATGGTTAACCTTTGACCCCAGGGCTTCTGCTCTCTTTCATTAGGTCCCCTTCACCTCACCTCGGACAGAGCTCATATCGGCCAGTATACACAGGAACAGTTGTACAGGTTGTTAACACATTGAAAGACTTTCATACCGTTTGCTAAGTGCCCATTGCCCTTAGCTCCTGAGCGCTCCCCTCCACTCTCTGCCCGCCCCGGCTGGCACCTGTGCCATTTCCGGTTGTTAAATATTTCAAATGTCAATTTGAAAGTTATCAATCACCCATAATCCTGGAGGTGGGGGCTGGGAGTGGGATGGGGCCAGGACACGGAACAGGCTGCCGCTTCTGGCGTCCAGAGCAGAGCCTGCGGTCCCCCAGCCCTTTGATCTGGGCAGCTGGTGGGTAATCAGGCCTGACTTTTCCATAAATCCTGCCAGCCCCTCTCTCCAGCTCCTCCCCAGAAAGCTCCGACCTCTCCAATTACTCACATTGACAGACCACCTCCTCCCTTGTCCCCGAGGTCAAGAGGGGCCACAGGGCCAGAGTGTGACCATCTTGTAGGGGAGGCCTGCTCAGGAGAGGGATCCTAGGAAGTCACCATCTTCTGGGCTCTTCTGGAGGAAACCGAGGGCTCCTTCTGGGGAAGCTTTGAAAGGGGAGACAGGGGCTGAGGTCAAGTGAACCCTTTTAAAGACAGAAGCTGAGTCTTCTTCACCTGTCCCCACCCACATGTGGCCCAGTTCTGGACACACAGGTCATGCCCTGCCCCCTGAGAGCAGTGTACCCCTCCTCTGACACCTGGGCTGTACCTATGCTTTGCCTATTTTCTGGTTTTTATTCCTTTTCTGGCTTCTTAGGAATATTGAAACTTGCTTTAGTTGTCATAGCGCTTTGGGACAGAGGTGAGAGACAGGGCTTCCTGTGGCCTTCGGCTAAGAAGCAGAGCAGATGTCTGAGAGCCACTCTTGTCTGCGCAGTGAGCAAGGAGAGGGCCTAGCGGGTGGCGGCTGGCTCAGGCTGTGAGGCCCCTGGGCACGGTCTTCCATGCCCCCTGCAGAGCCCACCATGGCCAAGGAAGAACCAGGCAAACTCATCCACTTTGCAGAAGAAGGGGGTTGGGCAAGGGCACCTGAGGGGACTAAAGGATGAGGACGAGGGCGGGAGCATATGCATTTGATCCCTCTAATATCAGACTGACGCCCACCGCTCATCTCTCTGCAGGCCGTCCCTTCCCAGCTGTGTGTCTTTACTCCTGGCTGTGTCTTCATTAGGTGTTCAGGGACGGCCAGTCCCTCTAAACAGTGTTCTTCAAATAGAGTTTCCAAAGGATGTGTCAATGTCACTCATTTGACTCATTGTTGATTTTCTAAGTAAGTTTAGCATGTGCTAAGGGACAACAGTCTTTTGTTAAATTAAGTACTAATTTGCGGCCAGAAATGGTCACAGTCTCACAAACTGTTGACGGGTGATAGACATTAGCCGATAATGATGACACCAATGACAGTCATATTTTGAATGCTTATTATGCACCAGGCACAAACAGCTTTGCGCACATTATCCATTTACCCTTGTAACAGCCTATGTGGTAGGCACGCTTCCCCGTTTCAGACTTGAATGCGATGCAGCGGGAACCCGGGCACATGCTGCCATTTGCAGCAGGCAGTGAGCTGTGGATATTTAATTTTTCGGCTGCTCCCTCTCTGCCCTCCACAGTGGCCTGATTCTGCCTTCCCCTCCTCTCTCGGTAGAGCCCCTCTCTGCCCTCCTCACTCCTTTTCCTTGTTCTCAAGGCTGCTCCGTTTTGCATGTCCCAGCAGGAGCAGGCACTGCCAGGGGTGGGGTGCTCCTGGGGTCTCCTTGTATCACCGGGCAGAGAGACATGGTTAGACGCGGCCAGACAGCTGGGGCTGGCGTCTGGTTGTCAGAAGACCCTCCCTCTCACTCTGCCTCTGCCTCCTGTGCACCTCCTGACCCCCACCAGGCTGCCCCCATCCCTCACCACCATCTTTCTACCTCCATCCCCTCCTGCGGCTACAGCTCTGCTAAGACTGCTGGGTGGAGGGGGGAGAGCTCTCCTCCCTTGCTCCTTGGCCGTGGGGAGAACGCTTGGGTCTAACTCCTTCTAACTCCTCTCTTGCTCCAGGAGAGGAGAATTAGGGATCTTACCCCCCTACCCTCTCTTACTTGACTTCTCTTTCCTTCAGGATGTGGGGAAGATGATGGAGCACAGGATGAGGCTGGGGGGCCTGAGTTAGTGAGCGCCAGGGCAACCCTTGAGGGGCCCACTCACTCAGATGGCATTTTATCCCACTATGATCTCTCCAGTTGGTCTTTCCTAGGAGTTCAAGGGTATCCTTGAGACCCAGGGCAGTTCACCTCAATGTCACCTTCTATAAAATGGGTTTAGAAGCAACGGGACATCTATATTAAGAGCCTTAGACCAGTTTGTGATTGAGTCAGAATGGGGATTGCAGCCACAGGCTGGCCAAGGTTCAGGGCGGAGGCAAGCAGGAGGGCTGGTAAATAGGAAGGGTGTCCCCCTCAGGGTGCTGGATGGGGACATGATTGTCTCACCTCTCCTCCTGCTGCATGTGTGTGTTCACATGCACAAGAGTGTGATCACGTGCATGCGCGCTCCCACGCATGCGCTTGTGTGTAGGGGCTATTCCTGAAGAGACAGGGAGAAGGGGAGGCAGTCGGATAGGCAGGGGGAGCTTCTCCAAGGTGGGAGCTGGGAGTTACAGCTGCAGAGCAAGAGGTAAGCAAACTATATTAGTAATAGGCTCTGGAATCGTGGAAAGGGGCTCAAACTGAGTCTCAGCTATGGATTCTAGTGACAGCTCTGCCATTTGTGACCTTGGACAAGTCATTTTGCTTCTCAGCAGACCCTTAATATCTTCATCTGGCAAATAAGAAGACTCATTTATTCACCCGCTCACTGCCAACTCTGTGCCAGTCACCATTTTAGGCACAGGGCTTCACATGTGAACAAAGCAAACCGAAGTTCTTGTTCTTATGAAGCTTCCTTTCTGGTGAAAGACCTGGCCTGGAGGGGCTTCCACAGTCCCTTCCAGTTGTAAAATTCTGGGACTTGTTCAGGAAAACCAGTAGAATCACAGAGTGAGGAAGGGGAATGAAGGAAGGAGGGAGCCGGAGGTGAAACTGCGTGGTGGAAAGCGATGAGGGCCGAAACGACTGCGTAAGGAGTTTGATGGGGGAGGGGAAGAGGGGTGGCCAGGAGGTGAGAGGTCAGCTGAGTGTCATATTTAAGACAAGTGTGTCCTGCATGCAACGAGGACTCTGGCGTACAGGCTACCGGCGGCGGGGAGAACAGAGTGGCAGGGTGAGCGCTGAACAGTTGTCTCAGACAAATTTTCTTTGACCACAGACGCCACCATCCCCACTTCGGGTCCAGATGACCCCTCTCCTGCCAGCCTTGGGAACCCTTCCGTGCAGCCAGAATGCGGTCCAGCGTCCTGCGGCGTTGGGGAATTACCTGAACGTGAGGGGCAGCCTCCTGCGGCCCCCCTGCCCCTCTTTTTCCTTACCCTGGAGGCCGACTGGGCAGAGGCCAGAGCTCGCTGGGGGTTGGCCTGGGAGGCCCATGTGTACGGCGTAGGCGCCCTCTTTGGCCTGGTGGCCCTGCTGGCGCTGCTGGCTCTGGCCCTCTTGCCCTGGCGCTGCCCGCCTGGCGCCCCCTGCCTGGCGCTGCTGGACGTGCTCCTGCTCTCCGCCGGGACCACGCGGGCTTTCCCGCTTTTCTACGACGCCTATGGGCACAGCGACCGGCTGCCCGCGCTCGCCTGGCTGCTACTGCAGGACCTTCCGTTGCCCTGCCTGGCCGCCGGCCTGGGCCTGGCCTGCCTGCTGCTGGCCCGGCCCCGCCCTCCGCGGTGTCCCGCAGGCCTCGCCGCGCTGCTGCTCCTGGGCCTGGCGCTGGCGGCCGCCGCCGCGCTCGGGAGCGCCGCCCACCGCCGGCTGAGGCCCCTGCGGCTTGCCTCCCGCGGGCTGCACGCCTTCCTCGCCGCCCTCCTGTCCGGGCTCCTCCTGGCGCTCTCCTGCTGGAGAGGTCGGCGCCGACGAGCCGGAGCTCCCCTGGGAGGGTCCGGCTTCAAGGGCGCCACCCCTCTCCCGCAGGCGCGCAGCCCCTTCGCCCCGC
This sequence comes from Pteronotus mesoamericanus, assembly GCF_021234165.1. NCBI lineage: Eukaryota > Metazoa > Chordata > Mammalia > Chiroptera > Mormoopidae > Pteronotus > Pteronotus mesoamericanus. The sequence goes on along the minus strand of NW_026555329.1, from coordinate 65,245,652 downwards.
GGGATTCCTGGAGGCGCGCGGCGCGCACGGCCCCGGTAGCGGGAACCTTCGGGCTCCTGAGCGGAGCCCTGCAGGGCTACGAGGTGCTGCACGCGCTGGGTTACGGCGGCCAGCCTGGCCTGGAGGGGCCCTGGCCTTGGTGGGCCTTCCAGCTAGGCCTGCGTCTGGGCGAGGTGGGCGTCGCGCTCCCGTTGGCGCTGCTGGGCCTGTACCCTGCTCTCTGCAGCCGCCGCGTGCCGCCGCGCTGCTGGGCCAAACTCTTCCGCTTGTCTCCCGGCCACGCGGCTCCACTGCTGCCTGGACGCTGGGTCACTGGGCCCCCGGACAAGGAGCCTCTGGGTAGCGCCATCGCGCGTGGCGACGCGGAGCTGCTGCAGCTGTGCGCCTTGGCAGGGCCGGGCCCCGACCTGCTACTCCAGGGAGGCGCCTGCCGGGGCTTCGAGGGGGCAGCGGCCAACCCAGCCCCTTCCCCGGCCTCCTCCCCCTGCAGCGATTACACCGTGGATTTCCGCCCGCCCTCCCCGATCAACCTGAGGCGCAGCATCGAGGAGGCCCTGTGCAGCGAGGCCCTGCTCACTCCGGGCCTCTTTCAGGGCCCCGCCTTTGAGGAAGCCCTGCCTGGCCTCGGCCTCTACAGCACCCCGTCTCCTGGGGCAAAGACCAAGGCTGGGTTCAGTGGGCGGTCTGAGGAGGCCCCAGGTACCCCTGTGCCCCTGGAGCTTCCCTCTCCTGGGGCCTGGCCCGCGGGCAGTAGCGCATCCTCAGGCTCCCTCTGCGGACTCTCCCGGGACAGCTCGTCCATGCTACTCTGCTCCAGCCCAGAGAGGCCCCCGCGCTGTCCGCTGGTCTGCGTCCTCAGTCCCCCGCGGGCCTCGGGAAGTAGCCCTAGCCTCCCAGCCTCAGGATCCTACCAGGCCCTGTCCCCACCCTCTCACGATTCCCCAGAGCCTGCTTCTGAGCTGCAGGTCGAAGAGGCCTTGTTGCAGGAGCAATTCCTGGACGCCTGCCGACAGATCGACGAGCTGAGTGTGGGCAGCGACACCATAGACCTGTGAGGAGGCAGCCCAGTGGGCGCCTGCTCTGCCTGAGACCTGCGCACTGTAACCCTTCCCCAGTCTTGCCTGGCTCACACACCTCTCCCCGTCTCCTTTCCCCATCCAGGGGCTCCTGGGCGGGTGTTTTAGCAGCCAGGCTCTGTTGATTGGGAATGAGTGCCACCTTCTCTGGAGCCTTGGGTGCTGATGCCCTCAGCTGCAATCCTAGGCTGGCTGGGGTCCCTCTTTCCTTGGCTTTCACCAGCAATAAAGCTCCAAGGTGCTCCACTCCTGGCCACCACTCCCCACCCTGGTGCTGAGTGAGAGGAGCTATCCTCAGAAGACCTCGGGATGCCCCTTAGTCCCCATACTCACCTCTGTCGTGCCCAGGAATCCCATCCCTGCGTGAGGGAGACTTGCTGTTCTCCACATGACCCTTTCCTATAGAAGGGTCCATGGCCCATCTAGGAAACCCTACAGCTGTTGGGAGGGAGGTGAGTGCCATTAGAGTTAATTTATCAATAAAATATTTTCAGAGGAGAAAGTCTGACCTTCTTGGAAAAGCTTAGGTGAGGCCACAGAAGCTCTGGCTCTGCCAGAACCAGAAGAGACCTTCACTCTCAGCTGCAAGGAGTCTTGTCCTGTGGCTGGAAGGAGTGAAGGTCCTGGGAGCAGCCCCTTGATGACCCTTGGACTCTCTGGGAAGTGGCTTTTGCAGAGATGGAACATGGCCCTGAGAGGCGAGGCAGAAACTCTCCAGCCTTCGGTGGAAATGTCTGCAGTCCTAAGGGCCGGACTTCAGGTCACAGGTGGGCAGGGGGCGAGGGACCAGTTAGTGGTAAAGTTCTTCATGGAAATGTTGATACACATATCAAGGGCTTGACCACTTGAGCTGGGAGCCCCAGCAGTGTCTCTGCCACATTCCCAGAGGAATTCACGCCTGCTCCACCTACCGGCAGGGCCCCTTCAAGGTTAGACTTGCAACCCCTTACCTTCCACAGGTGCAGATCCTCCTGGAAGGAAGCCAATCTTCCCCAAACCCCAGCCTCATCCTACCTACCAAAGCATAACTCACAGCGCGGAGACCCATGAATACATCCACATCTGCAGCACTCTGGAACCCCCCTGCCTTGTCCAGAGTGTTTGGCCCTGAGCTCTGTAGTGTACACTTATCATTTGGTTAAAATGCAGCAAGTTCAGAGTAGCACTAAAAGAGGGTCATAGATTAGGTTTGAAAACGAAAATCTGACAGTGGTTTGGCAGATGTCCTGCACATTACAGAGAGACCTACAGGGGAACGCATACTAAGCTTGAAGAGGAAAAACAGAAACTGGAGTGGTTTTTCTTCCAATTCTGTCTATCAGCTGGTGGGGATTTGAGAAGGGAGGGGAGGGGGCCAAGGGGGAAGCAGGCAGGGAGACGGGGTCCAGTGCACCAGTGGGAGAATTGAAGCCCTGCTCTCCTTGCACATGGAGATCCGTTCTGGCTGAGAGGAGGGTTCAGGGCCGGGAATCTCAGAAGGCAGAGAGGAGTCCCTGATATTTGGGGGGCAGGGAGTGAGGAGTCTGTATCAGGGAAGAAACTGAGAGGAGGGCGGGGCAGGCCTGGCCGAGGGATGGGACTGGCGTGGTTCCGACGACGTCTCTTCCATCACCTGGCTCTGCTTGGCTCAGAAATTCTTGCTGCATCGCCACTCTGGGCTGAGGCCCAGAGAACTGCCAGCCTCCTAATTACAGGCATTTCTCATTGGTGTCCTAGTGGCTGTAGCGCCCTAGCATCAGAGCTGCTTCGTGCCATGGAAGGAGCGCTTGCTGTTTGCCTTTGCCCATGCTCAACTTCTCTCTGCTGTCTCTTCCTCACCTTACTCCTTGCCAGCTGCTCTTTCACTGTCCCCATGAAGGGTTCTTGGGTTCATGCACACACCTCCTGATAAAGCAATCCAAGCCTCGTATAACCCAATCAGTCTATCTGCTTCTCTCTCTCTCTTTCTCTCTCTCTCACACACACACACACACACAGCTTTTTTGTCTGGAAGCTCTGAACAGGGCTGGTGAGATGGAGTAGGTAGGGAGGTAGGGGAATACAACTGGTTGTTCACCAGCTCCTTTTCCAAATAATTATCTTTGACTTTATAAAGAGGTTGAGACTTTGATGAGACAGCCCTTCCCTTTTGTCTCATAACTCAGCCCTTACCTAAAGCAGGTTTTCCACAGGAGTCTCGGTAATTCTGTTGCATACATGCGCCCTTCAGTTCCAATTCTTAGTACTATAGGGAACTGAGAGACAAACAGCTTCATTCATTCAATTTCTGTAAAATATTTTATTGAATACTTACAATGTGTTAGGTGCTGGGGCCAGAGAGATGAACAAGGTAATGCCAGCCCCGAACTTAAAAAGTTGAAGGTCTTTTGGGGAAGGCAGACTGTACAGAGTCATTCTTAAAATTATTACAATAGAACAAGTAGCTAATAACAGTTGTGAGAAGTGCTTAGAGCAAGTGTGCAATGATATAAGAAGGTTTGGTTTGCAAGGGGGAGCAGAGCCAGAGGGGTGGGATTTGGGAGAGGTTGTCTGAGAGCAGCGCAGGCCCCTCACGCTTCCTTTCCCGGCTCCTGCACAGTGATGGATGAGAGAGAGGCCAGTAGTTTATTTCCCCTGGCAGCCGCGTTGCTGGTGTGGTGCAAGGTACCACGACTCCTGCTATTTAATAAAGAACCCTGCGTGTGTCCTGGGTAGATGGATGAGCAAATATTCCTGATCGAAGAACCATGTGGCGTTCCTGATATGCATGGACAGGAGGGGATGGGGCTGAGGCTGAGTCTGGGAGACTGGGACGGGGAGCCAGGTCTGAAATTTCGGAAGTGTAAAAAGTGTCAGCTTCCTTGTTATCCTCCCCTGGGACCCAAAATTTCTCCACACTGTGGGTGACTGCTGCCCCCTGATGGGCACAGGGGCACAATATCATTTTGTCCCTTAAGGGAGGTTTGGGTCCTAAGTACTTAAAACTTGGCATGGTAGGGGGTGCCCTAAAGGAATGTTGGAACAGCCTCCTCGGGGTTCTTTTCTTGGTGTGCACTGCAGCCAGGACGGGGAAGGCCGCCCCATAGCTGGGGCCCTGAAGCTTGCAATTTAATCTATGGGGATGGAATTTTGATTGCTAAAGTGGTGAGGGGGCAGAAGAGGAGGGGAAAAAAAGGAAGGAATGTGGAATTTCAATCCAACTTTATTTGAAGGACCCTCCCATTTCCTTTGTCTATTTCTCTCTCTTTATCCTGGATAGGATTAACCCTACAGCCTTAAAAATCTGTTTGGTATTTCAGTACTTTCTCTCCTGAGTTATGTGTTTCAGAATATCTGTGGCATTTTCTTTTAAGTGTATATTTATTACTTACTTGAAGCTAGGGCTTCATAAATCTGATGCTGGGTTCTTCCTTTCCCCCCATTACTATCAACCAGTCATCCATCCATCCAGAATTTATTGCAAGTAAATGGGTAAGAGGAAATTTATTTTTCACTGTACCATTTGTACATTTTGAATTTTCACTATCATATGTTCAGGTCATACCATTTAAAAATGATTCTTAAAAAATGCACTGGGTACTTTTTCAGCTGGATATTCTGCAGGGTGCTGCAGTCTTGCACTCAGTTTCTGAGCCTAATGGGATGGCAAACATTCTCTGTGTTTCATGATCCAGGAGCACCCAGATCTCCTGACCACTGAGATTCCCTTAGCCTTGTGCCTGTCTGGTATGACTTGAGAGACCTTCCCCTGTCTCTGGGAGAACCTAGGTTACAGGTGTCGGTCTACTCACACTGACTGTATTCTCCATGAGGGCAGGGATCCTGTCTTTTTCACCAATTTTATCCCTAGAGCCTAGCACATTGTAGGAACTCAGTAAATATTTATTGAAAGAATGTTTGTGTACTATATATGTGTACTTTAGCAGCTGTAATTTGCGAACCGTTATAGGCACAGTTTATAGTTATCTGTTACAGTGTGACAGATGTCTACCTTCTCCGAAAACATGAGAATTGTTTGACGTTTGTGATGTACTTGTGTGTATGTGCATTCTGGCCCCATTTTATTTTTTAAAAAATATTTTATTTATTTATTTTTAGAGAGAGGGAAAGGGAGGGAGAAGGAGAAGAAACATCCATGTGAGAGAGAAACATCAGTTGGTTGCCTCTGGCAACCCGAAACCCAGGCTTGTGCGCTGACTGGCAATAAAACCTGCGATACTTCCGTTCGCAAGGCGGTTCTCAATCCACTGAGGCACGCCAGCTAGGGCTAGAAACTAATATTTATTTAAACATCCATTATGTGTCAGATCCTAGGTTAGGCCGCGAGCAAAAACGACTTATGCCTGCTCTGGTAAATTTGGGATCAATGTACTGGACATGTGATTTTTAAGCAAGGGTGGAAAGTAGCTAAGCCTTGGCAGGAGGCGGATGGGCGTGGGTGGAGTGGCGCTTGGACGAGGGGTGGAGACCAGTTCAAGAAGCTCCGCCCCCGAGCTACCTCTCCCCGCCCCCCCACCCGTTCCGGAACGTGTTTTCCCCTCCCACTACTTTTTCCTTCGGACTCTTTTGAGTGAAGAGCATTTCCGGAATCTCTCGGCTGCTTGGCGTGGTGTCCGTGCGGAAGCGTGCTCCTTGATTTGCGTGCTTCTGCCTGGTTCATTCGCGTTCCCGCGAGCTTGTTTCCTGGCTTCATGGCCGGGCTCACCCTGTTCGTGGGCCGCCTCCCTCCTTCGGCCCGCAGTGAGCAGCTGGAGGAGCTGTTCAGTCAGGTGGGGCCGGTGAGGCAGTGCTTCGTGGTGACTGAGAAAGGTAGGGGGCGGGGCGGTCGAGGGTTGGGCCGGGGTTCGTGGGAGCGGGACAGGGTCGGGGGGCGGTCGTGAGACCACCCTCATGAACTCCAGCCTACCAGAATTCTTTACTTGCTCCTAAGAGAAGGGCCTGGGAATTGAGTTTCTTTTACAAGCTGGCTCTGCCCTAAATGAGTCCAAAAAGATCTTCTGTTTCTGGAAGTCAAAGCGCTTTCCGTTTATTATGCACGCTCACATACAAGATCTTCCTGGTAACTGAAAATAGCAACCTTTCAGTAAAACATCGGTAAGGCTTACTGAGAGGCAGCTGATTGCCACGCACGGTGCTGAGTGCCATACGTGTTATCTCATTTAATTGTCTCAGCGTTCTTGTTAGGTGGAGAGTCCTAGCCCCATTTTACAGACGAGGAATCTAGGGCTTAGGGAAATTTGGTAATTTAGCTGTAAAGTTTGTGCAGCTAGTAAGTAGCAGACCCAGAATTTGATCACCAGACCCGGAGTTCTTAACCATTATGTTATTCATTTACTCAGTTATTTATAAATATTTATTGAATGCCTACTGTGTGCCAGGCAGTGTTGTAAGGTCCTGGGGATACAGCAGTGCACAAAACCAAACCTTGCTCTTATATATGCTTTAGAGATGGGGAAAACAAGCAATAAACAAATAAGCAAAATATGTAGTGATAATGGTGGTAAATACTAAGGGAAAAATAAGCCAGGGAAGAAGGATAGGGAGTGTGTGTGTGTGTGTGTGTGTGTGTATTGTGTTAGTAACAGAAGGACATGTGTGCGCATGTGTATGTGTGTTTGGGGTGTGTATAAGGTGTGCAGAGTAGCCAGGGAAGGCCTGGAGGTGAGGGAGTGAACACGTATCTTTCAGTGGGGAGGAGCAGTCTAGGCAGAGGAAACTTAAAGCTCAATGATACTGAAGGGGACTGTGCCTTGTATGTTGGAGAAAGAGCATGGAGACAGGGGCACTTGAGTGAAAGGAAGAGAATTAGGAGATAATATCTGGCTATCGGATCATGTAGGACCTTACAGGACATTGCAAGGACTTTGGCTTTTACTCTGAGATGGGAAGCTACTGGCTTTGAGCAGGGAGTAGTAAATACAATCTCGCTTACATTTTGCAAGATGCTGTCAGGCTCTTGGGTTGAGAATAGGCTGTTGGAGAATAGGACAGAAGCAGGGAGACCTCTTGCCGTAATCCAGGTGCGAGATCATGGTGTTGGACCAGAATGGTAGCAATGGGTGGTAGAAAGTGATTGGAATGTGGATATTTTGAAGTTAAAACTGAGGGCCTTTGCTGATGGGTCGGGTGTGGGGTATGAGGAAAAAAGGAGTCCGAGTCAAGTCTGAGTCCCAGGTTTTTGGCTTGAGCCACTCGGAGATGTGTACTGCCTTGTGGAACCCCGCTGTATGCTTCATATTCTGTTTGATGCTCATCACATCACTGTGAGGGAGGGTTGGCGTGTATTGGAATAAGGATGAATTTTTAGGGTTTTACTTGTAAAAGCATTCCTTCCCCTTCCCTGGACTTCAAGGGATACTTGAGATAGGCACCTGATGTTACCCAGAACACACGTTTAGTTCCCTGCTAAGTCATCAGGCTCTCTCTCTCTCGGTGTCCTTTGCCTCTCAACAGACACCTGGTGGGCACTGGCATCCTGTGCCCCCTGCCACCAGTAGTATCAGAGTAGGTGAGTCGGCAGGCTAACAGTGTGCTAACAGTCACTCCATCCTTAGCTGCTATTGTGTTAGTAACAGAAGTTAGAGTAGGATTGTCAACATGGCTCTGATTGCTATATGAACTGTAACACCTTCCTGGCTCTTTGTCCTCCTAAGTGTAGGTGAGGTTGAATGAGAGAATGAGAGTGCTGTATAGCAATTTTTCTTAAATTGCAGATCAGTACCCATTAGTGAGTCTTGAGTAGGATTTTTAAGTAGAAGAAATATATCTGTATATGGTAAAGCATATGTATTCGTAACATTTTCTTTTGGTTTTTTATAAAGAATATATATGTGTACTGGGTTCTGCCATGACTTACTTTCATTACAGTGGGTTGTCAAAAACAATTTAAGAAACATTATGGTGCAGGATAGTTGTGTTTCAGGGAAGAACAGGCTATTGAGTGGGAATTCTTTGGGTCCCCAGAATATAGGCTATGTGTAACCTTACCTTTTCTATCTTGTGTATGTGGTCTAAATTTTTAAAGAAACTCTTATCCTGGCTATTGTCCTTAGTTTGGCTCAAAAAAGCTCATAAAAAATTTTAAAAATGAAAGAAAAAAACTATATTTTTCTGTTCACGCAGCCTAGATGTATTGAGGAGAGTGCCTCACCTAGTGGGAAAGGAGAGGGGGGTGTGGAATGAAGTCTTACTCTGTTTTGGTAACTTGGGCATGCCACTTAACCTCTTTAAGATGGGACTGAGTTCACAGAATTGTTGTGAGGATTCAAGTAAACATGTGGGTGTTTTGTGCAGACATAAACAACGCATGGCGTTTATTGTGAGGACATGTTTTTATTTTGGTGCTGAACTCCTCTGGGTTTCAGCTGCTTTGTTTTGGTTGTACTGAGCAGGAAGAGCCCTGATTTTTCTTGGTCTTATTTTCTGAAAGGTGAGCGCGCAGGCTTTTGTGAGAAATTGCTCCTGGAGAAAAGGACCGATCTCCACATCACAGTGTACATTCCTCGTTCCAAGGGTCATCTTTAACCAGTTTAAGTGGTTCAGTGTCCCGTATGTGAGAGCTTGTAACTGAAGCAGGTTCAAGTGTAGTTGAAAAAGAAGCAGAACACGTGAGCCGTGTTTCTTGGGGTAGTAGACAGACTACTTGGTCTGCCTTTTTCCTTTTTGATGCAGTAAATTACTTAAAATTTTACTACCGAAAAATGTTAAATGAAAAACGTACCAAAAAAAGCAAAGGTGGGTTACAGTTTTTATTTTGTAACTATTCATTTTCTTGGTCCTAATATTCTTTTCTGTGGTCCTTCTATTGATGGAGTCGCATGGAAAGAGTGTGAGGCTGTAATGAAGAATTCAGGTGCTGATTCCTGGGGGACATTAACCAATTCATTTGCTTTCCTCTATCTCAAATGATTCATTTGGAAACAAAGGATGATAATATTTCCTTTACTTACATTAGTGTGTTCTGAAGATAAGGTGAGATAAGAAATTTATAGCTGCTTTGGAAAGGTTTCATTTGCTCTTGGTCACTAAGGGTTGGTAACCATGGTGTTTACAGGTGCCTGAAGCACGGTTTATTGTTTGAGGTTCTTTGGTCAGGGCCTCGCTCCGCCATCATTGCTGATCTCTTGTGAGGAGGAGCTGCATCATTGCATGTAATTTCCAAAGCTGCCAAATTTGCCGTTCCTACCCTCTCTGGCGATGTTCCCTTATATTTGACGTGGAGGTCTTTTTTAGGGGTATAAATTTCATCATGGATCTCCGTAGTCTTGAGATTGTCAGGAAAAGAGGAGGAAGTGGAGCCAACAGTTGAAGACACCAAATGAGAAGAGGAAGCCTAAAAAGTTCTGAGCAAAGTGGCAAAGGGGCCACCGATGTCAGCCTGTTTCTATCCCTCCTGAGGATTTTGACAAACTGATGATAGGATGGCCTGGCAGTGTGTCTGCTAGTCTGGGGCTTTGAGAATTGCCTGGTTTAGGGCTCTCGGCTGATGGTTCTCTGTCCCCCACCCACTCCCTGCCCAGGGAAGAAGGCATGCCGAGGCTTTGGCTATGTCACGTTTTCTATGCCAGAAGATGTTCAGAAGGCCCTTAAGGAGATCACCACCTTTGAGGGCCACAAGATCAACGTGAGTGTTGCCAAGAAAAAACTGAGGAACAAAACCAAGGAAAAAGGAGGAAAGGGTGAGTTTCCAGTAACCAAAGAGAGTTTTCTCCCTGGGTGAGGAGGAGGTGGAGAGGTGCAGTGGGGGTGGAGGGAGCTTCTAAATTTAAAGTTTCCTTAATTTGCTTTTGATATCCAAAACCATTCAATATATTTGGTTACTCATTTTAGTCTTTTGTTTACTTCTAAGTCTGAAAAATCCTGTGGTCCTGGCTGTTGCCATAGTGAACCCTGTGGTAAATGCCATCTGTTGTTAGTAGCTTGTTTCCTGTGATGTTCTGGGCCTAGAGGTGGGTGGTTTTGGAACACAGGCTTAGTCCATTCCCTCTTATTTTTCTAGAAAATTCAGAGTCCCCAAAGAAGGAGCAGAAGCCTGAAAAAGCCAAAGTAGCAGATAAGAAAGCCAGATTAATTATTCGGAATCTGAGCTTTAAGGTGAGTGATGGAATGCAAATGCTGCATGCGCTCAAAGCTTTTGGTGGAACTCCTTGCCAAGATGCTGCACAGGACGTAATGCGTTTTGGGAATGAACCTTATTCTTGTTGAATTCAGAAAATGGCCTGTATACATAAGAATTTATTAACACAACAGGATGCCTTCTTGAGAACAGCCCTCAAAGAGGGGAGGAAAAGCCCTCTGCTATATGTCCTTTTTGCTTTGTAGACACAAAGCAAGATGTCTTCTGTTTAGAAATGTTTTTCCTAGTTTCAAAAGTAAAAAAGGAGTAAAAATATTCAAATTCTTATTAACAAACTAACGGAGTAATTAGTGTTTCATGTTTATTTGCTGGGATAATTTTTTTCTTTCTTTACTTTTGTCCTCAGTGTTCAGAAGATGACTTGAAGACAATATTTGCTCAATATGGAGCTGTCCTGGAAGTTAACATCCCTAGGAAACCAGGTACTAGCAGACCTTCATTTGGTGTGGGTTAGATCAATACTATTTAACGTAATGTTTTTTTTCCATATCACCCTTGAACTAAGCGCTTAGATCTAGAACTGCAGCTGGATGGAGGTGGGGAGAATGAGAGACATCTGTTAATAGTGTCAACAGTAAAAACTTAAAAAGAACTAGAAATACAAGGTTCGTATCACACTCTTTGTGAGCCCCAGATGTCGTGATGTATATAAAATATTAGGCACAGTGCTTGACAAGTAACAAATACTCATGTTATAGTGCTGGTGGTATTTGCGGTTAGATATTTTTAGTTTAGATATGCCCTGATGGTATTTTTAGTTAAATCAGAACAAGTTTTAGAAGACAAGTTACAGTTTGAGAAAGTGAACTGTCTCTCTGAGCCCAAGACAGGGTATCCTCAGCGGGAGCATGTAAGCTTTGGCTAAGAGGGTGGCTGGTTGGCAGGGTTTGGGCCATCTTGTCACCTGGGTTGCTGTAGTTACCTTCTTAGGTCTCTTGGCTGACCCCCCGCCCCCCGCCCCGTCCCGGCTGCTTCTAACATCTTTGTACATTTGCACACAGATGGAAAGATGCGTGGTTTTGCTTTTGTTCAGTTCAAAAACCTCCTAGAAGCAGGAAAGGCTCTCAAAAATATGAACATGAAAGAGATAAAGGGTGAGTTTTCTATACCCATGCAATTGACTCAGGTATTTCTGGTGTTTGGGTGAATTAGCACAGTAACCAAGTTTCTACATTTTCAAAAGGTATTTGCATTGTTGAGAGTCTCACTGCTAATATAGAAGCTATTTTGGTGATGTATTTCTAACACTTGATCTTAGGGTTAAACTCAGAGGAACTTGTTTCATTGTTCTCTTTTCTTTATTTGATGATGAGTGTTCTTTTAAATCCCTAATGAAAAAATATTCCAGAAATAATCACTGATCGATGTAGGTTGCTGTCTAGGGCATGTGGGATTTGCAGGTCTTTCCCTCTTAGTTATAAGCTTTATTCTGCATCTGCGGGCAATTAAACTGACAGTGAGGCTACTCTGGGTATTGATTTACCAGGTACTAAAAAAAGGATTGGCTTAGAGACCGTCTAACCTCTGAGTATGGCGCATATTATTCTAGTATACCTGTTTTGCCTCTTGCTGGTCTAACTGGAAACTTGTTGATCTAAGTGGAAGCACTGGTATAATTATTTTTTAAAATTCTATCTTATCCCAGGTGTGGCTGTGTAGAAAGACAAAATTTCTGTTCATTGATAAAAAGGTTAAGGTTTAAAAAGAATAGACAGCTACTTAAAGTTTTATTTTATTTTTTAAAAATTTTATTTATTTATTTTTAGAGAAAGGGGAAGGGGAGAGGGAGAAAGAGGGAGAGAAACATCGATGTGTGAGAGATATATTGATCTGTTTCCTCTTGCACGCCCCCAACCGCAACCCAGGTATGTGCCCTGACTGGGAATCGAACCTGCAACCTTTTGGTTTGTAGACCAGCACTCAGTCCGCTGAGCCACACCAGCCAGGGCTCGCAGTTTTATTTTAGGAACACCATCTTCTAAATTGGCAGTAAATGTTTTTTCCTTTTATTCTTTACCGTCTCTTTGATGAATAACAAGTGATTTACAGGAGATAGAAATGTTAAAAAGATGTTACTTTTCTGTCTAACAGGGCGGACAATAGCTGTGGATTGGGCTGTGGCAAAAGACAAATACAAAAATACACAGTCTGCCTCTGCCCCAGGTAAGATGTGGTGCTAGGTAGGAGGGGTTGTATGTTTTGGGATGAGTGTGAAAAAGGCTCTACTATAAAAGTATAAGGAAACCTGCTGTCGGTGGGAATATTGGGCTGAACATACAAAAGCATAAGATTATTACCCCCTCTCCCCCAAATGATACTGAGGAGTAAGAAAAACTTTGAATTCCTACTGACTCAGAAACCCTGAGCTCTTTGTCAATTCCTATTGTTCCGTCTGGCGACCTGGTCCCACCCCGCACTCTAAGCCCACTCCTGCGTGTGGGTGTGAGTGAGGAGTGGGCCTGAGTTCGTTGTTCCTGTACTTGCTGTCCTTTCCCAGCTTTTCATAATAAGGAATGATGGGACGTTAAGAATAGGGAAACTTAAAGTTTGCATTTTATTTAGAAAATAATTGGCTTTTAGGCTACCAGGAGTTCAAAGAGAACCCCCCGAGATTAAAGTTCATGGCTGGGCTCCAGCGTGTGCACTGTGTCGGCTGCCGTGCGCGGTGGTAGGCTCCTTGTGGAGGCTCGGTGCTGCTCCTCTCATCCCGAGCCAGATCACAGTCAGGCTTTTGATGAATGAATGGCACCGACTCCAAGGCAATCTCAATGATGAGGGGCTTTTGTTATTGCTTATTTTTTGGTTTTCTTTTTTCATACTTTCTTTTATTCTATTCAGTTGGAAAAGTACATGAGATTCTCTAAAACTAAAGAAACTAGGAACTTGAGGGTATTAGTGACTGTTGTTAAAATAACCTTCTTTAGATACTGAATTAATTCCTAACTTTCTTTACCTCTCTGTGTAGGTGAGGAGAAGAGACCTGAACCTCAACATCAGAAATTAGGTAAAGAGAATGGCAGGAAAGAAGAGGGCAGGGGAGAAGAAGAGGATGATGATGATGGTGATATGGAAGAAGAGGAGGAGGAGGAGGAGGATCGTGATAGTGATAATGAAGAGGTGGAGAAGAATAAACAATCAAAGGTGACCAAGCCTGTGGAAATTCATAAGAGGTAAGCAACTCAGCTTGTTCTGAGACAAGAGAGGAGGATTCAGGATTGTCTGTGAGGGCCATTCCTGCCCCATCGTTGCAGAATTGCCGTGTGTCATCAAGGGGGACAGCCCTTCCTGCCCACCAGGTCCTTAGTCCTGAATGAACCCTGCCATTGCAGAGTCACCAAGAGAGCAGCGCCCGCAAAAAGCAGTGAAGAGGATCAGTCCGAGGAGGACAGCGACCTGGAGGAAAGTGACAGAGGTGATAGCGGAGAGGAACTGGGTCAGAGCGATGCCGACACTGAAGAGCGGGAGGATGAAGGTTTGCCTGGGATCTTTAAGTGAATGCTGAGCAATGTGCGTCAGTGCAGCGCAGGCCTCTTTAAATAGAGCCCTGAGGTGTTCTGTCAAATTGAGGTTGAAATGCTGAAGGTGAAAACTTTGTATTCCTTCTGAAGAGTTTTCTGTTTTATTTTTAAAATGAATTCAGAGTGGTGCTGGAGGGTGACTAGTTCTAGGGAATTTAAAATGTCGCTTAATGCTGCGGCACTGCCTCTCGCTTGATTGTCCAAGTTGGCTGACTAACTGGATACACAGGGGACTGCATCTAAGATGAAGGTGGATTTTAAACAATTCTTTTGAGTTGAGATGGGGATGAAGGACCTCTTGGGGCAAACCCTGTTGCTGTGTTTATCAAAAAAGTTGAGTAAACTCAATGCATTTATTGAGGGAGGAAGGTCATTACAGAATGAAGAGTGGCCAATAGCTGGTCCTTTAGTTTGCCGGGATGGAGGTTTTTATTTACTTGCCAGGTCATTCCCTTCTGCTTCCTTTTCTGTAAATCTGGCATTTTGGTTGGCCCATTTAAGAAACCTGAAGAAATAAGCTTTTTCCATGAGGAGAGAATAGTAGATACCTTACAATCAAAGAAACTTTTATACTGAAGGGACTATGAGACCTTGCATTCTACAACCAGATTCAGCTGTCTATTACCATCCTTTCCCTTGAAAAAATTATAGGACTGGTGCATAATAATGAGAGAATATTAATAAAAAAATACCCTGCGAAAGAGTATAATATAGCAAGTAAAACTTCCTCACCAATCCCCCAAGGTCCCCCAAAGTAACCACTGTTGTTTCTTATCTTTCCAGAAAGTTTCTGTGTATATATAAGCATGTATATCTATTCTTAAAAACAGTGAGTCTTCGTTATGGCTAGATCCTCAGCCACTTAGGGCCCCTTCCCAGATAGGACCATTGTTACACGTTTTTGGTGAATCTAAAAGTAATTAATACCTTTAAGGGTAGACACACACACACGCACAATATAGTGTGTATTATATATATGAATGTATGTGGGGTTTTTTTTTCTTCCCAAATGTCCTACACTTTTTTTTTAATCTTCACCCAAGGACATTTTTTCATTGCTTTGGGCTGCAGGTGGGGGGTGGGGAGAAGAAAGAGAGAGAAAGAAATAGCGATTGGTTGCCTTTCGTATGTGCCCTGAGTCAGGGTCAAACCTGGAATCTCTCAGTCTACAGGATGATGCTCCAACACACACACACACACACACGTGTATATATTTTAAAGGTTTTATTTTTTTTTTAGAGAGAGGGGAGGGAGGGAGAGAGAGAGGGAGAGAAACATCAGTGTGCGAGAGATACATCTATCTGTTGCTTCCCAACCCGGGACCTGGCCCTCAACTCAGACGTGTGCCCTGACTAGGTATTGAACTGGTGACCTTTTAGTTTGCGGGACGACATCCAGCCACTGAGCCACGCGAGACAGGCCTACATGTTTTATATTTCTAAAAAACTTACATTTTCACTGCAGTATATGGGATCTATTTTTCCCCCACACTCTTACTACATTGGATTTCATTTATCTTTGGTTTCTGCCAATCTGTTGCTGAAAAAATAGTATCTCATTTCTTGTGTTCTTCTTTAATTATGAGTGAGTTAGAGCATCTTTTTGTATATTTGCATATCCTTTGTTCATTTTCAATTGGATTTTTAATTGATTTATGCAAGATCTTTATACATTTAAGAAGTTAGCCCTTTGTTGTATGGCTTACACTAGTATTTTTCAGTTTGTTGTTTTTCTTTTTACTATAGATGTACAAGTCTCAAAGAAAAAGAAGAGGAAATTACTCTCTGATGTGAATGAAGGGAAAACTGTTTTCATAAGGTATGCCTTTCTACTTCAGGAACTGCTCTATTTGTGTTGCTATGATAGGTTTCTCTTTTTTTCCTCTCTCCCTCCCTTCATTTTTTCTTCTTCTTTGTCTTGGTTTGTTTGTTTGTTTGTTTGTGTGTTTGTTTGTTTTGGCACTAGTTTTATAAGCTAGGCCAGAAAGTTAGATGCCTCTAAGACCATTAGCACATTTGGGTCTAGGAACATGCCAAACAATGAGAAATGTAGGAGAATCAGAACTCTAGACAGGGTAAATAGCAGGGGTCATCATATCTTGTCTTTATTTAGATTTCATTCCTTGTATTTGGGGTGGCGTCATTTGGAACCAATTAGTTCTTCAGCTACGAGAAATGTTTTGCTTGCTGGCCTTTGCTTTAAGGGGAGTGCTGGAGAGGGCAGCACCACTTTTTTAATGCCTAACTTACCAAACAGTTTCTTTTTCATGCCTAACTTACCTTCTAAAGTAGTGTCTAGAATAAAGGTATCCCATCTGTTCCTAGGGAAACTGAGGGAGGCAGTTGGTTAGAGCCGGGTTTTATTTCATGTTGCCATTACTATTTTAGTCCTACCGACCGCAGTGACTTGGCTCTTGGAGAAGATTGGGATATCTTCAGCGTGCCTCACATCGGCCTTCTTGTTCTTTCCTAAGCGCCAATGTGCAGGGCCATTTGAATCTTATTTTGGAGATGTGTATTTTATCCTCTTGCACAATCTTTTAAGATTGTTTTTCTTATACAAGTCATCTATGTCTAGTATAGGATATCTGGGAAATAAATGTGCAAAAAGACACAAAAAATTAATTTTAATCCCTACTCAGAAAACACCCCCACACATGCCCACATCATCATAAATATTTACAAAGATGAGTTTAGCCTGTATATGCTGTACTGTAACCCATTTTCTTCCTTTATAGCATTCCTCTCCATAATTTCTTTTTACTGTGTTATATGGAATTGCCATATAAATAATTTTGTACTCATCGAGGATTCTGACAGGAAGGAAGAAACATCACACTTAGAAGCCTGTGATCTTATTACCAAGGATACTGTTCTAGACACATCTTTTAAGTGAACAAAGAACTTAGGAAGGTAAAGGCATGGAAGAAAGAAAACTGTGTACATGATGAGCCAAATCAGAAGAAGTGATGTAACTACGACGTGTCTTACTGCAGAACATTTATTTATTTTTTTTTAAATCTCAGTTACTCCATAAGATAGGATTGTTTATGGGGATGTTAACTGAATTTAAGAGAAGTAAAATTGTAGATACTTATTTGGGACTTTTTCTTACCCTGGAAGGCTATGCATAGCTGGGGAAATGAGGACTCTACACTGTGTTGAAATTTAGTAAAACAGAATCTCCTGCCAACATTTTTTAAATCCCATGGAGAGAAATACGTAATTTTCTTTCTTTTTTTTTTTTGCATTTAGCCACTAAACTTTACCATGTTTGTTTTTGAGTTATTTTGAAGGATTTTTAAAAAATTCTTCATTGTTTTCAAAAAATTGCTTTCAATTACAGATGACATTCAGTATTATTGTATATTAGTTTCAGGCACACAGCACAGCGGTTAGACAATTTATGAAGTGATCTGCCCAGTAAGTCCAGTACCCCTGGCCCATACGTAGTTATTACAATATTCTTGACTGTATTCCCTATGCTGTACTTTACATCCCCATGACGGGTTTGTGACAGCCAATTTGTACTTTATAATATTTTCACTTGAAGGATTTTCTAACTTTTGTAAAAGTTTAACTGAAACCTGGATTTAAGAGCAATGCAGAGGAGAAAATGGCTTATCAGATGCGAGACACATTTGACTTTTCTCATTAGTTTACTGTGAGTTGTTTGTTTGTAATAAGGGAAACTAATTTTGGCCAACTTGAGTGAAAAAGCAGGTTTGTTGGATAAATGTTAGGTTGGCTCATAGAATCAAAGTTGTCAAAGAGCAGATCTCAAGGAGGCGGGAAACTCTGATGTGGCTGGGCCCCTTCTCTGAGGATGCCCTGCCATTTTTTTTAACTTCCTAAGGTATTACAGTTTTTATAAAGTACGTTAATCTAAGTGCACAAGTCAGCAAAATTGTTCCTATTTATATATCTGGGCATATATATACATTGACATATACATGTTTACATACGGATGTGTACATGTATTCATGTAACCACTACCCGGATCAAGATACAGAAATTTTCTGCCCCTGGAAGTTTTCCTTGCGGAGAGCACTGCTGTTTGAGGCCAATCTGCAGCTATAACTTCTGGCTTTGTGTATGTCTGTTTAAGTTTTAATTCCTGGGAGAGAATCTGATTGACCAAGAAGGGCAAGGGTCAGAGCCATATATTATATTAGCGGCAGGGCCACCGAAGGTCACCCTTTTTGGTGCTGTTCCTGAACAAGGCAGTGTGGTCATGGGCAGGGGAACCACTGCAGTTGGTGTCTGATTCACTCATTCTGTGACCAGAAGATGGGATCTCACTTTTGCAATTGACCTTTCTTGTGACCTAATTGTCTTCCATAGAAACCTGTCCTTTGACTCAGAGGAAGAAGAACTTGGTGAGCTCCTCCAGCAGTTCGGAGACCTTAAATATGTCCGCATTGTGTTGCATCCAGACACAGAGCATTCTAAAGGTATTTTCTGTTGGATGGTCAGTCCCTAAAAGAGCTGAGGCTGCTGCCATAGCACCGACGAGGTTAGATGAGAACCGAATGTGTACCATTCTGAGGGGTCCACGTTCAGCCCAGGTGTCTGTGGTCCATAGAAGCACCGAGGATGTTCTGAGGTTTTCATCCATGAAAGCATCAAATTCAGCATCTTTCATGCATCTGCCAGCCATAATTTTGTCTAGCTTGTTAGGCCCTTGTTTGATTACTTTAGAGTAATGAATTCCATTTGTTGTTCTTTGAATTTCAAATATGGTAGCATCTCATGGGTGTTAATCAATCCACATTGCTTGACATGAGATGGAAGCTCATAGAAACTTTGTTGCAGTGGTAATAGTCAGAAAGAAAACTATCTAACAGGAATGGTGCCTTAGTTTTTTTCCTCCTAAAGTTATTTCTTTTGAACTTCCAGTGTTGACCACTCATTATTTCAGCCTATTGTTAGGTAAATATCTTTTCAACCCATTCTTAAACTTTGATTTCATCAATTGCAGTCGTTCTCCTAAAGCAGTGAATTCATTCATTTTGATTCCTTTGTGATCTACCAAAAGTTATGAATCCTCTCCTCAGAAAAATGCTACTTCTGAGGGTTTCTGGGCTCCGTGGAGCTTATCTGTGGATTAATAACCTACATTCTAAATCTTCTTATTTTCCAAACTGATGAGGCCTGAGCATTTTTGGGTTTTACTTAGCTAAGAAAGATGTACATAAGGCCGTATGATGGAAGGAAAATGGAACTGCTTCCTGGAGATTAGGGATCTAATCCCAGCTAAGCCATAGAGCAGCTGGCTGATTTTTGGCAAGTCATTTCACTGCTGTGGGCTTCAGTTTCTTATCTGTAAAATTAGTGGGTTTAACAAGAATGATTGCTTAAGGTGCCTTTAATATTCAATTATTCTTCTTGGACCTTCTCCATTTCTAGTATGTTTTTCTAAAAATGGGCAACTAGAATTGCATAGAATGTTCCAGGTGTGGTAGGATATTACTTTACTCTGATGGTCTTTTGTCCCTTTTTGAGTGCATGGTGTATTGTTTGGTATTTTCAGAATGTAGTCTACAGTTGACTTGCTTCAGTTTCTATTTTGGTCTGTTAATGGGAGCTGAGAGTTAATGATCTTAATAAGCATAGTTTTCATATTTATTAATGCATGCCTTTCCCTAGCTCATACTAAATTTTTCTGGTGCTTTTTCTGCATATTCGCTCAGGCAGCCTTGTGTGCCTCCTCTGGTTTACCCCTGTCAGCGAGCCATTTCACTGCCAGGGAGAGCTAAATAGTACCTTAGACATTCAGGGGCGTGTTAAGACCGAACCCTGTACTGACTCTGGAAATTCCAAGTGTAAAATTCTTACCTATTCAGAGAGAAGTACCCATTTTTCTCATATCGGACAAATAGGCTAATCTGCCTATTAGAAACATTTCCCCCCATATTTCTTTATTATTTGTTTCTTCATATTGAATATTAATGTCAGGCATTATGGTAGGTGCTAGGGATAGAGAAGCAGCCAAGAAACATGGCCCTTATTCCGGAGGCATCCAGTCTTTTTGGAAAGGTGCCACCTGACCAGTGCCGTAATAGAGATGTAAGTGAAGGACCGGCAGGGTGGACACTCGGCCTGCCCGGAGGTGGCACGGAAGACCTCACTAGACTGTGCCCCTTGGGTCGGCCTGCCCATGCATTCCTTCAGTTAATGAGCTGCATTCATTCTTCTTCTTTTTTATTTAACCCTCACCCAAGGACATTTTTTAAATTGCTTTTAGAAAGAAAAGGGAGAGAGGGTTTAGAGAGGGGAAAGGGAGGGAGAAATAGAGGGAGAAAAACATTGATTGGTTGCCTTTCCTATGTTCCCTGACCGGTGACTGAACCCTCAGCCCAGCCATGTGCCCTGATTGGGAATCAAACCAGCAGCCTTTTGGTTTGCGGGCCAGGGCCCAACGAACTGAGCCACCCCCACCAGGGCTGCCATTCATCCTTACAGGGGGCAAAAGAGCAGTGCCCCAGTAGCTCTAGGAAATGAAATGTTTTCATATGTGAGGGAATACTAACAAAATATTATGAAATTTATATTTCTTTTTTCTGGAGTTTACCAAAAGGTGAATGTCTTTTTTTTCTTTGCTTATAAAAGCTGCTTTTTCTCAATAGCAGAAAATAGGATGCGCTGATTGACCCTGCATCTAACCAGTGAAAGATGTACCTGTGGAAGCTCTGAAGCAGGAGCTAAGAACTGAGTTCTTGGGTTTCTGGTTCACTGCTATATGCATTTGATAGAGGTCTGGGCCTTTTATTCCAAGAGGCGGGTGTCCCCTTGTCTAATGCCTCCCACGTAACAATGATGACAGGCGAGCTGTAATTAATTTCAGGGTTAAGTGATCGCTGCCTCATTTTCCAAATCCTCTAATAGGCATGCAGTAAGTGATGCTGAATAAAGTGTTAGGCTGGAATTTCTCCAGCATTTCTTGTGGATATTTGTTATTAAGGAGAGAGATGATAAGACTAAAGTTCTAGGAACATTGGGAAAGATGAAAGAAGTAATAAAATTTCATTTGTGAGCAGATGTGCTACTTTACCTGTCTTTGACCCTTTACTGCCTGACACAGTGCCCGTCTCATGAAATTTAACAAAAGGATGCTACCACCCCTTCCACTTGCGTCAGCCTGCCACCGTTGTGTGTTGTCTTTGGCTTCCTGGTGGGCCATGGGAGTTTAGCTTCTCACTTAATTTTGTCTCTCTGTGCAGGTTGTGCATTTGCTCAGTTCACGACTCAAGAAGCAGCTCAGAAATGCCTTGCAGCTGCTTCTCCAGAGACCGAGGTAAGGAAGATATTTCCTTTACCCTGTAATTTAGGCAGTAGTGGTTCCTGGGGCAACATCTGATGTTTCTGTAATAGATAGTAAAGTAATCATACTAAAGTGAACAGTTTTTTAACATTTAGGGTGTCATAGGAGCTCTCATTAGATAGGCACATGCATTGCCTTATTTAACCCTCACATCAGCTTTGTAGGGTTATATACGGTTAGTGCAATTATTATCCCTATGTTATAGGTGAGAACAGGTAGAAAGATGTACCTGATACTTATTGATCACTATCTGCATGTCAGCCTCTGTCCTAGGCTGATGACAAGAAAGACTGGAACAAGAAAGGATTGGGCCATCTATGAGGTGTAGTTAGGTGTTTGCAAGAGAAAGTGTGTGGACGACGCAGATTTTCTGTGTATTCCATAACCAAGTATACATTGTTTTGAGATAGTTATCTTGTATTGTCATTGTCTCTTAAATTTTCTTGAGCAGAGTTAATACTATCATTTCATTAAGGTTCTTTAGATTACTAAAAATTTGCCTGTTTACAGATCATTTTCCTTAAATTGAGCTTCCTTTAGGCCTAATCATTGCCCATAAAATAAGTTATTTACTGCTGACTGCCCTAAGTACACGCATGGCCTTTTACACAGCTGTAGCGAATACTGTTGGCTGGGCCAGCACACTTTGGGGTTGGGTTCCATAGCTTAGTGGGGTCCACTGTTTCCCTTTCCTGGGTGTTCCTTGTCAGGTACCTAGTTTTTACTTATGTGTTTTAAGAGAGAGGGTTGCAATCTGTTAACAGGGTGGTGGGCTGAAACTAGATGGCCGGCAGCTCAAGGTTGACTTGGCAGTGACCCGCGATGAGGCTGCAAAGCTCCGGACAAAGAAGGTGAAGAAGCCAGCTGGAACCCGGAACCTCTACCTGGCCCGAGAAGGCTGTGAGTAGTGGAAGGGAGACGGAAACGAGGCCTCTGGGTGGCTGGCCTAATGCTGTGACAGTGACCCAGCCATGCTGTTTGGGTGCGTGGTTCATATTAAAACCTAAATGTCCACTTTAGCAGGTGTCGCTTTCTTGTGGGAAACCTTTAGCTGATTTATAAATGAACCAGCCTCGTTGCCTTTTCTGCCTGCTGGCCTTTAGACCGCTTCTTCGGAAGACTGGCAGGGCAGAGAGGGAGGAAGAAAGCCGCAAATTACCTTTGCTTCTTGTCATCGTTTTTAAGAAGTGGTTTTCTGAAAGAGTGAAAATTATGACTAAAATTAGTCTTTTGGATATTCATGGATTTAAAGTGTGCAAAGTGCCTTTCCCTTAATGCCAGAAAGATAGTCAGAAATTAGCTTTAATTAAAAAAACAAACAAACATAGAGAATCCCTCCGTCTAGGCCATACAGCCTTCGTCAGCCCACTTGCTGCGCCGCGGCACAGCCTGCACTAGTAACGCTAGGTCGTTAGCCTTTGGTACTAGGCCTCTGTGTGGTGATGCGGCTGTTTTCTGGGTCGGCTTATCTCGCCACTTAGCAGTGGCCCCCAAGTATATGAGAAGATGATGATGTGAAATTCCAAGGGCAGGCTGTAGGTGGAGCATGTTTGCAATCCAAATTCCTAAAATGTACTTATTTTCAGAACTTTCTCTAGACTTTTCCATCTGATGTTGGGCATGCAGATGGCACTTCCTTGAGGGGAGGGAAGGAGAAGAGGAACAAAATTACAAAATGTTCAGAGTGTTAGATCTTGAGAGCAGCTCTGAGCTGAGAACTTAGCCCTGTAGCCTATTTCTGGTCCTTCCCAAATGCCTCTGTGTCCTCGCCAGCATAGTCCTCAGGGCCCTGTACAAAGAGCTTGCATCATTCAAATCACATTCCTCTTGTTGCTCAGTGAAAATTCCCTTGCTGATGTCCTGGCCTTTTTCCCTCTTTCTGCAGTGATCCGTGCTGGGACGAAGGCTGCAGAGGGTGTGAGCGCCGCTGATATGGCCAAAAGAGAACGGGTGGGTAGGTTAGGCATCAGCCTCCAGGGTTTGCATGACTTACTATAAATCAAGGAATAATAATTATTGAATGTCAGTGGTGCTCATCAAAGAGCTGAGTATCGGTGACAAGCCATACTTATACGGTGGTTAGAGAAAAAAGAAGCACACAGGTGAAACAGCAAGTAACCCAACATGATACGAGTATATAACATTCTATCAGCATTATATGCCATTATAGAAACTGGATCTTATTCTTTCTTTTTCTAATGCGCAGCAGTAAATGTTTGCTGAGTAGGGTGCTTGGAAATCATGCAGTAGACAGGCTAGGGCTATGTATTCAGTATAATTAGGTGTCAGTATAAATGCAGGATAACATAAGAAAGGAAGTTCAGAGTAGGCTGGAATGAGTAGGAAAGGAGGTAGATGTGAGTCTTGGGATAGTTATTATGTCTAGTTTGGGGAGGAGCATGATGTCTCCAGATTATAAAATCATTTTTGGAAAACTCCATGTTATGGGAGTTTCCACTGCTAACTGATGCCATTAAATTCCTCTGCTGCTTGGTGATGTCAGTTCCCAGTAACTTGCTTTTGTCCAGATAGCTTACTTTCAAAAAGCTAAGCCAGCCTAGAAGGGTAAAGATGCATAACCGTTAACAGGATTGGCTGTGAAACCTGGAAGTGCCGAAGACGGTGGACAGAGATGAGAGCACACGACCGCAGGAGGCAGGGTGTCTTCTCTGTGTACAACGTCCACCTAGTGTTCTCAGCCTTTTTGGTAGTGAGCATCTGGAAATGATGGTATTTGGGGGCATTATGGCCCCTTTTCTGGTCATAATGCAATAGTGAACGCATTTAATTTTCTCTTAAAACGAATTTTTCTAGCAAAAGCTCACTAGATGATATGCATCATCATTCACAGCAGGCACAGCTTTTCCTGAAAGGAATATCAGACTGTTGAACTTAGGCCTTTTCAAATACTCATTTCCAGAGGATCTGTTTATTTTGTGATTTGCTGGTACCTTTGCCAAACAAGGAGCAGCAGCAGTGAGAAGGCTTTATGATTAATTTAAAACTTTTTTTCTACTAATCTAATTTTAAAAACAAATCGGGAGAAGAATGTCATTCTTTGATTTTAGAGAAGCGGCCCTGGAGCCAGTGTTTGTGCGGCCGGCTTCAGCTCCGTGGTCATGGCATCCCTTTGCCTCAGGGTGGCAGAGTAGAGACGGGACAGTGTTCTCTCAAGTATTCTTTAAATAAAACGCATTTCCTTTTTGAAGGCCTAGGTGGTTTGAGTTGGCAGGTAGATCAGGATTGGGCCTAAATGTTAACTACAGTATTATTTATTATCTATCCTGGACCAAGTTTTGAGGTCAGGATTTTATGTATATTTCCACATTCTGGCCTTGCATCACTGCTGAAAAGTTATATTTTGATCTGCAGTTACACTTCGTAGGTGAAAAGAATTGTGGCTTAAAAAAATTCTGTGTAACTTTTCCAGTGAGGGGTGGATCCAGTCTGAGTCCACCCATGACTCTATCAGCTACCCTTTCTTGCTACTGAACCTTTCTTTCCTTAAGCCGGGCATCCTAAGGCTGCAGCGTGGGTGATTTCTCTCCTTCTTTATGTGTGTAGTTATTGGTTGGTGTCATGATGGTTCCTTCCTTTTGGAGAACTATGAGCCTGCATTTTTAAGGGTAGATTGGACTGTTAACCATTTGTTGTTCTTTCAGTTTGAGCTACTGAAGCATCAGAAACTGAAGGACCAGAATGTCTTCGTCTCCCGCACCAGGCTTTGCCTGCATAACCTCCCCAAGGCCGTGGATGACAAACAGCTCAGAAAGCTGCTGCTGAATGCCACTCGAGGGGAGAAGGGGGTGCGCATCAAGGAGGTGAGAGTTGGCTCTGCCAGCCCAGAACTCTGGTACTCGTCCTCGGTCAGGTCGAGCGTTGATTTTCAGGCTGTGGTGCCAGCAGATTGACAGATTTTCTTCTGGACACATTGCCAGCAGACAGGGCTGAGTTTGGCAGTTTTCATGCCCATTTTTTTTTTCTCTTCTAAGAACTGCTTTTCACATCTGACCAAATTGCAGTAGAATGTGAGGATGTCTCTGCCCTAGTGAAGTATTTTAGCAAGCATTTAATGAATGCCTCCTGTGTGCTCAGCATTATACCAGGTGCTGTAATGTTAATTTTCTTGCAGAGAAAATAATCTGTGTGCTGTGCTCTTCAGAAGAGCATTTTATTACCACTTAACACTCTTAGCCTGTGGTAAGCGTTCTCAGCACCCCGTGGTAAGCAAGGGAGCCACACGAGCCTGCAACACCTGTGTCAGACAGACCCTGGATTCCCACCGAGACGTGGTCAGGCACCGTGAGAACAGAACCTCTCCGTTTCCCCCAGGGTGCCCTCTGCATCCCTCGGTCATAGCGCTTACGGTTACGCTGTCCTGTAATTGTCAGCCATTTCTTCAACCAGACTGAGCTCTTTGAGGGCAGGTGTCATCTCGTTGTACCCAATCCTTGGCATCGTACCTGGCCCATAGTAATCTGTCGATCAGTATTTACTGAAAAAGTAACATGGCCAGTATTATGAATCTGCTTTGCTCTGCTTCATCACTGTACTTTTCCCAACCTCTGAAAGCCTCGCCAAAATGTGTGGCATTGGTGTTTGGGGAATTAGATGAGAGAATGTGAACATAAAGCCATACCTGCCCCCACGCTTGGTAAAACTGTTCAGTGTTACTGGTACAGGGGTCAGTTGTGTTATTCCTGTGTCAGCATCCACCACACTTAATAAGTGTCTACACATTTAAAACCTGTCATTTGGGGACATTTTTTTGTTTTACAATATTTGCATTATATTGAATTTTCTCTGTAATTCTTTCCTAGGTGTAAGTGTAGTGTCTCAGCAAGATTGTAAGCTCCATGAGGACTGGAGCCTCACTTCATGCTTTTCTTGGTTTCCCTGGTAGACAGCACAGTTCTAGGCACTGAGTAGATACTGGACATATACCAAATGTGGCATCCAGTGTTCCTGGTACCTAGACCTGGCCATTAAGTGACAACTGCAGCCTCTAGGAGTAATAAACGATCAGTTTTCCCAGAATTCCTAACTGTACCTCAGTGACCCGAGATACCTCTTGTATTCAGCTTAAGGATTTAGGGAAAGGTCACAGCGGAGGCTGGTTGCCAAGCAAAGACAGCCGAGGCTTCTTCCTGTATTTCTGAGACTGCGTGTTCGGCAGGGCTTCCCCGTGGTGGAAGTGTCTTTCTTATCTAAAGGCACCAGGCCTTCTTCCTTCCTTTCCCCAATTTCCTTTCTGAGTGGTTTCTACAATGATGAGATACAGGGACTACACTTTATCCTCAGTGATAACTTAGGATAACAGACAACTCCAGGTACCATGGGCCTGTCAACCTGTTTGTATTATCAATAGTTAGCGATTATAGTTTCTCCTTGGCAAATTTGTTTTGTATGCATGCTTATTTGTAGGTTGGCATTAAACTCTTAGAAAGCATGAAAATACCAATTTAATTTGTTCTGTGCTCTCAGTAGTTGTGTTCTATCAAATGAGACAGTCACAGGTATGATTGCAGCACGACTCTTGCGGTGATCGAGTTGAAGAATCTGTGCCAATAACCTGATTTCTTATTGAATCTGTTATGGCCCCTCATCCGGTAATTACCGATTCTTTTTCTTCTTCTACGCATAGTGTAAGGTGATGCGAGACCTCAGAGGAGTGCCTGGGAAGGTGAAGGGTCAATCCCTGGGCTACGCCTTCGCCGAGTTCCAGGAGCACGAGCACGCCCTGACAGCCCTGCGCCACATCAACAACAACCCGGCCATCTTCGGGCCTCAGAAGGTGAGCCTCGTCCTGAGGGGAGAGCTGTTCCCCTGAGGACCACTGGCAGGAAACCGTTCCTCTCCTTTGTGTCTGGTGCCCTCTCTGACATTTGAGTGATGGGAGAGAGTACCAAGTCGACGGAGGCAATGAACAGTGACTCGGGTAATAAAATGATTGGCAGGAGCTCTAAATTGGATAGGCTGCTCACACAACTAGCCCCTTACCTTTAAATAAAGTCAGTGAGGAACCACCTCTGCCTTGCAAAAAAAAAAAAAAAAAAAAGGAGGGCAGTGGTGGGGGCCAGCTCAGTGCATTGCACTCAGAGGTCAAGAAATCTAATGAATGACATTCTGTCTTCTGATGCAGAGACCAATAGTGGAGTTCTCTCTGGAAGATCGAAGGAAGCTTAAAATAAAGGAACTGAGGATGCAGCGCAGCCAGGTACAGAACTGAAATGTTTGTTGTTGTTTTTTTAATTATGGTTCATAACACATAACAAAACTTAACTATTTTTAAGTGTACAGTTCAGTTAAAATGATTTTTAAAGACCATGTTTAAGCTTCTGTTTTGTTCAGTTTGTGGTTCTATCCCCTTGAAGTAGCTCTCTCTACTCAGTAAGTTCCGTGTTACCCTTTACTTTCAGCTCCCCAGAACTCTCCAGGCCTCTGCTCCTCTGCTGGCCTGTCTTGTGGTAGGTCCACAGAAGGGAGCGGAGGGAGGAAAGAGAAGCAGGCTGATGTTATTCCCAATCAGCAGTCCTTGTACGGTGCTTGGTGATGGTACTTATCAAATTGATGACCAAGATTAAAGATTGCATTACCTGTAGGTTTAGCTATCTTTTTCGTAAATCTTTTTTCTTTTTAGATGGCTCCAGAAATGTAATGCTTGATAGTTTCAGTACTGTTTTTAATCTAGTGTGATATAGAGGAAAGAACAGAGACTTTGGGAACAGGAATACTTGTGTTCAAACTCAGCCTGTCCTGCTTTCTGAGTTCCTCGGCAAGTTACTACTTTCCTCCGCTTCATTTTCTAGTTTGTAAAATGGGATTAACAGTGTCCATCTCACAGGCTTGATGAGGATTAAATGAGTTAACACATGTAAATTGTCTCGCATGCGCATGGTCAGCACACAGTTGATGCTCATTCTCTTACCCATCTTCCCCCAGGGCATGTAGGACCAGACTGTTCTTGACACCAAAGCTCTTAGAGTTGATATTGCTCTTATACCTTGGCTTGTATATACACCAACATCTGCAGTCTTTGTGGTGGATAGTGTGAGCGTGACCAATGAGGGAGCGGGTTCAGTGGTTAATACACTGCCCTGGGTTGGAAAACCTGGGGTCGGGTTCTTGTTGAAGGCAACTTTGTTATCCTAGGTCTGTGTACTGCCTTAAGTCATTGCTTCAGGTGATTCTGTAACTGCTGACTTAAAGCAAAGAACAAAAACAACCAATTCACATGGTTTATCTGTTGCCCACATTTAGATTCATACTGCTTTTTCTGTTTAAAAGTGCCCCTGCCACTTTACTCAGGTTCCATATTTGTATCAAATGTACTTCCTCAGGTAGCATTTTTCCACCTCTCTCAAACTAAGATCTCATTTTTTGTACCTTCATGAACTACCTTAAACTCTCCTTCAGTTTTTTCACTCTGCTTTATTTGTGTGTGTGTGTCTCTCGCCTCCGTTACCCTGTGAGTCCTGAGAGGCAGACGCTGCTCTGCGTCTGTGCCCTCACCGCTTAGAAGTGGAGCCCGGCACGTAACGGCGTGCACTAGGTCTTTGTGTATCAATATGTCTGTCTCGATTTTCAGGTGAAAAGTCACAAATGACGACATTAATTTCATGTGAATCTTCTTTTTCTTTTTCCACTTAAGTGCAACATAAATGTGTACCATCCTTTATGCATTTCTTTGTCCTCTTCATGCTTGCTTTATGTAGATTCGAGTTTCTAACCCAGGTCATTTTTCTTCTCTGAGGAAATTCATTTAGCGTTTTTCGCAAGGCATATCTCCTGGTGACAGATTTCTTTAAATTTTGTTTATCTGAGAAAAATCACTATTTTTCTCTCACTTTTGAGGGATAATTCCATTGGACATAGAATTCTGGGTTGGTGATTCCCTCCCACCCCCCACCAAACTTTAAGTATTTAACTCTTTAAGTATTTCTCTGCTTTCTGAAGAGAAATCCAATGTACTGTTACCTTTGTTTCTCTGTGGGTAAGGGATTCCCCCACTCTGGCTTCTTTCAAGAATTTTTCTTTATCTTTGATTTTCTGCAATTTGATATAATATGCCTAGATGTAGATTTTTTTGGTATTCATCTTGTTTGTTATTTGTGGAGCTCCCTGGATCTGTGGTTTAGTATCTGTTATTAATTTGGGAAAATTCTCAGCCCTTACGACTTCAAATATTTCTTCCGTCTCCTCCTGGTATTCCCACTATACATCGGTCACACCTTTGGCAATCGTTCCATGCCGCCAGCCTTTTTCTTTTCTCACCGGCTTTTACATCTTGTGCGTGCATGCACTTCCCCCCGTTTCTGCACATGGAAAAGGAAATGGTTATTTTGTGCCCCCACCCAGTAACCCTTTGTTACTATATTAGGGCCTGTGAAGTATGTGTATTCACTTTCCTGTAGTCTCTGTCTTTTGGAGTCAGTTTTTCCACCAAGCTCACAAGAAGCTCCTCTTGAGCCGAGTGTTTTCAGCATATAAACCTCATTCAGAAACCAGATGGTGATCTCTTGTTTATGCAGCAAAAAGTGAAATCCAAGTCCACAACTGGTGAGCCCCAGCAGAAGCAACGGGAGCTTAGAAAAGGCCAGAAACAGAAAGCAGATCAAAACCACACACGAGAACAAAGCCAGGCCTCCCCAGAGCAGAAGGGGAAGGAGAAGGGGAAGGTGGGCTCTACCTCATGGTCAGGATTCCAGACCAAGGCTGAAGTGGAGCATGTGGAGCTGCCTGATGGAAAGAAGAGAAGAAAGGTGCTGGCACTGCCCTCACACCGAGGCCCCAAGATTAGGTGAGATGCAGGATGGCGGCATGGGACAGTGGGTGGCCTCCGAGAGGGCTTGATTTTGCTTAGCCCTTTTCCTCTTTGTGGCTTTTGTTTGGATGACCAGGATGCTTAGTGCTGTGCCAGTCCCGCATTTTCAGGGTTAAAGCATAGGCTCGCTGGGGCCAGAACATGCCTTCGGGGAGAGGGGAGATGCGGGGAGATGGGGAGATGCGGGGAGATGGGGAGATGCGGGGAGATGCAGGCAGGCTTTCAGGCTTTCGTGCCACTTCCTGCTCTCCTCAAGAGCCCCCTGCTGTCCGGTGGCGGCCTGTCAGCTGAAGCGCCACCTACTTGAGGTTCCCCTGCTGTTTCTGTTGGGGCAACAGTTTAGTGCTATGAACAAAAGTCGATCTTTAAGAAAATACCTGTTAAATTAAGGTTTTTTTTGAAATTCCCTTGAGGTTTTAAACCAAAACAAAAACTGAATATACAAATGTTGGGCCTTAGGACACTCTGTTGCAGTGTCCTTTTTTAGAATGACTTATCATGGGCCATAAAAGGCCAGTGTAAGAAGACGCATTTTATCTTCCTGGCCGAGAGAACCTCAGGAGTACCAATTAGAGGAAGAATTTGGGATGACACTTGACCATTTTGTTCTAGGTTGAGGGACAAAGGCAAAGTGAAGTCTCTCCCTCCCAAAAAGCCGAAGCCCCAGATGAACCAGTGGAAGCAAGAGAAGCAGAAATTATCCTCCAAGCAGGTGAGTCTGCAGGGCAGAGGCTTTGGGATGACAGGCTCTGCTGGGGCCGGCAGTGACTTTTGTGCCTTGAGCTGTGGAAAAAAGAAAAGTCTTCTAGATTGCAGCCAAGTGTGGGACTGCAGCTTGTTAGAGGGCATTGCGGGGCAGTCCTACAGGTGGGGAGAGGAGGAAAATAGGCCCCCCACGTATCAGTTACTGCGCTTGCTCAGTTATCCTGTGTTACCTATCCCCCATACACACGCTCTGCCCCTAGAATATTAGCATAAACTCTATTTCACTTGTAAAATGTCCCTCATGTGGAAATGTTTATTGCTTCGAAAAATACCTTAAAATGCATCTCCAGGACTTAAACACACAAACACACACATAGTCATTTCACATCTAATGAAATTAATAAGAAACCTTAATGTTGTCTAATACACAGCCCATATTAAAATGTCCCCAATTACCTCAAAAACATGTTTTATAGTTGGTTCGTATGAATCAGGATTCAAAGTCCACATATTAATTTGGCTTTTATATCTCTTGCATTTTTTCCCTCTAATATCCAGTCTTCCTCAATAGCCTCTTTTTTTCTCACGCTGTTAATTTATTGGAGAACTAGGTCGTTTGCCTTTTAGAATGTATGACATTTTGAGGTGAGCAGCTTCGCCTCCCTGTGGTGTCATTTAACTTGTTAACTTGTTCCTGTAACACCATGTATTGTCTATACACTGGTAGCTAGATTCAGAGGCTCGATTAGATTCAAGTTCGGTTTTCTTGGCCAAAGTAATTCATAGGTAATGCTGTGACCTTTCTGCTGCATCATATCATAAGGCATCTAATGTCTGGTTGCCCCATCTTCGGTGATGCTCAAATTCATCACTAGATGAGGGATTGTCTACCTTATCCTTCTGTTTGTAAAGTCTCCCATCAGCCTCTCACCTCATGGTTTTAGCACCGTTGAGGATTGCTGTCTAGATCCATTCTTTCAGTATGGGTTGCAGGATGGTGATTTTCTAATTTTATCAATCCTTTTGCATTTTTTAGTAGAATTCTAGAAAAAAAAAAGAATTTTCAACATTTTGGTTACCACAAAATACCGTTTGTAGAGGAAAGGCAGGATAAATGTTTGATTTTTTTTCCCCTCTTTATCAGTTTCCAGAATAATGAGATGATGTCCTGTCGACCTCCTATGGGGACCAGTAAGATTTTACAGTATTACGAATCCCTGAGTCTTTATATAGGTGATGTGTTTCCATCACATGCAATCATTACGCCATGGTAGGCCAGCAGAAAGCACTGTCAGGTGGACTCCCAAGTCTTTGTGAGATGGCCCTGTCCTAGTGTCCTTGCTTTTAGTACAACCAGATGTCCCAGCTCATCGTGCATATTTCTCCCCTGGTCCTGGCATTAGCCATTTTTCCAAGGAGCCCGAGTTCCTTTTAGGAGAAAATAATAGTCCTAAGTTCTTGAACATTTGAGGTCAAGCTTGCTTTCCCCTGCCCCCGCTCCCTTTCTTTTAGGGCACAGGAAGCATTTGTTTCCTATCATTCTCAAAAAATCTGTGTGTCTGCAAAATCTCAGACTTACTCGCACTGTCTTATAAAACTGTCCCCAGCATCCCATTAGCAGAGTTCTTGGTGAGGGGAAAGGCAGTGAAAACACGCCAACTCCCGGCGGAACTCGCTTGTGAGCTTGTGAGGAGGTTCGGGCGGCCGTCGGGTGCAGCCTCTGGCGCAGCTGAGCAGTGTTGCGGGGGCCCCTCCCTCGTGCGCCCCTGGCCTGACTTCCGACCATTGGACGGTGCTTCTGTGCTGGTGTTTCTCTCCAAGGGTCACTCTGTGGAGTCCTCGCCCTGTGGTGGACAAGATCTCTGTACCTACTTGTTTTCTTTCTTGGGTGGCCTTAAGGTAAGGGGATATTTACTGCTTGAAATGGACTTGTTTCTTTACTCTTTCATTTGTAGGTACCTAAGAAAAAAGCTAAGGGAAATAAGACAGAAATTCGCTTCAACCAGTTGGTCGAACAGTATAAGCAGAAGTTATTGGGACCTTCGAAAGGAGCGCCTCTTGCAAAGAGGAGCAAATGGTTTGACAGCTGACGACGCCCGCAGACTGGATGAGAAGCTGGATTGTGTGCGTCTTGGTAAAGCTCCCTGGCTCCTTCCTGCCCCCACCCCCAGCCGTGTCTGTACTGAGGGAAAGAAAGCCCCCGAGTGCACCGCCAGTTTGTTGGGGGGCTCCCTGGGATACACACATCTGGACTTTGTGTGTGGGTAGTTAACCATAAAGAGAAAATACCAGAAAAACATTGTGATCCTTGCACATTATCTGGATTATCATGTGAAGTTGTGTCTGTAATTGCTACCCATTTTAATTCTCTGTTTCTCAAATGGAAACAAGTGTAAAATGCATTCTTGAGTGCCGAATTTTTAAGATGTATATTTTAAGTGTCTTCTCTAAATAATATATTTTGTGGCTTTTTGAAAATCAGACTCTCATTTCTAATATATGTGAATCCTTTATTATTTATGAACATTTTTGACATCCCCAACTCTAATTCAGTTACAGAGGCCTACGTACTGCAGGAACTGATTAAGATAGAGCAGAGAAAAATGATTTCCAACCTAATCTCTGAGGGTGGGAGAAACTGGAAAAGTAATTGAGGGCAGGGGGCCCGGCAGGTAGCAATATGTGATACCTGCTTGCCAAATGAGGGGGCTGTTGTTGGCAGTGGACAAGATATCAGTTTGCAGTGGTCCACAGACACTAGTCTGGCTGGTGACAATCCGCACTTTCTATCACTCAGTGCCTCCGCCTGGCGACTCAGAGAGGGAGGGGGAGGCTGGCAGGGCAGTGAGCTGGAGGCCTAGGCCGCAGCCCCACCTGCCTTAACCTAATGGACGGCCCGGAACCAGACGCAGACTCTCTGGATCTTACTTTACTCGTCTGTGGAAGGAGGAGTTTAACCAAAGGCTTTGTGTGTACCTTCCCGGCTCTAAACTCTATTATTTATGCGTGTTCATATTCTTTCTCTTATTAACCTCAGAGAAGGTAGAGCTGACTTTCATTACTTTTCAGAGTTTACGGTGTCACAAAAGCTGGGAGGGATGGTGAATATTAAGAGACTCAAGGTCCAGAAAGATCACGGTAGCCTCGAGGGATGGACTGGACTACGTTCGATAAGATGAAAATCACAGGGAACAAACATAAATTTCCTCTGGTGGGAGAGTTTGAGGCGGTAGGTTCTGCATCATGAAGAAAGAGCACCGCTGCCACAGTGTAACAGGCTGTCTTCGCGGAGCTGGGATGTCTCGGGTGAGCTGCCTGTTCTCTGAGCCGGCCAGACCGCGCCTGTGAGACCCGTGTAATGAGGAAGTTGGTCAAGAATTTCACAGTATCAGATGGAAACTAAATTGGTCATGAGTTGGTTGTTGTTGATCATGGGTAAATAAAGATTCATTAAACCATTCTCTTTTGTGAACATTTGAAGTTTTCCATAATAAAACATTAACAGCCAGATGAGTAACTGCTATTCAATCTGCTTGAGAAGAGAATTCGTGTGGTGTAGTAGCTGTTGGTAGAGCCCAGAAGTGTTAAGGGGCAGATGATTAAAAGGCAGAAGGACTCAGACTTGGGTTCAGTATAAAGAGGAACTTTAACGCAGGCGGGGCAGCCTGAGTGTACATGTAGTAAGGCTATCAGGTCCCGGGGACTCCAGCACCGGGGGACCGGGCCAGAAGAGGTGCTCAAGGTCAGTCAGCTCATTATTGTTTGGTCCC
Organism: Pteronotus mesoamericanus; assembly: GCF_021234165.1. Classification (NCBI taxonomy): domain Eukaryota; kingdom Metazoa; phylum Chordata; class Mammalia; order Chiroptera; family Mormoopidae; genus Pteronotus; species Pteronotus mesoamericanus. Next base: position 65,211,321 of record NW_026555329.1, on the reverse strand, counting down.
GAGTTGACTCACTATGCCTCATGTCTTCCCCCAGTCCCCGAGGCCCCTTGAGAGGAAACGTGATTCTCCGTGTAGTGCCCTTCATGTGCTTGGTCCCCCTAAGTCTGCGCTGTGGCTGCGACGGCTCAGCTCCTGCCTCGCACCCTCCAGTGGTGTCTCATCTCGCCTTTTTTTTTTTGTTTTTGTTTTGAGGGATAATGGACATATGATATGGGTTGTAGGCATGCAGCATAATGATTCAGTATTTATATATTACAAAATGGTCATCGCAATTAGTTAACATTTGTCACCACACATAGTTAGAATTTTTTTCCCCTCGTGATGAGAACTTTGAGGATCTATTCTCTCAGCAACTTTCAAATTTTCAATACACTGTTATTAACTATAGTTTATTTTATAAGTGGAAGTTTGTACATTTCGACGCGTTTCTTGCCTCCCACCCCAACCACCAGTCTATTCTTTACACCTATGAGCTTGGGGTTTGTGTGTGTGTGTGTGTGTGTGTGTGTGTGTTTTAAGATTGCACAGGTAAGTGAAATAATACTGTGTTTGTCTTTCTCTGAATTTATTTGACATAGCATAGTGCCCTCAGGGGCCATCTGTGTTGTCACAAGTAGCAAGGTTTCCTTGTTTTTTATGGGGGAATATTATATATATATACATTTTCTTTATCCATTCATTTGTTCTCATCTTACTGTGATCGAAATGTGCATTTTTCCTCAATGCATGCAGCGCCCTGGGTTCTCTAATCCCTGTCACCTCTCCTACCTAGTCTTACCCACTCCCTCCCTTTCGGTCATTTTTGGCCACACAGGCCTGTCTTTGGCTCATTTGACCCTTTCCCATCTCAGGCGTTGCTGTTTGTCGTCTTGGCCTGGAGAGTTTTTGCTTATTGCTCAGATCTCCACCGAGCTGTCACTGCCTCCCGGAGCTGTTCCCTGACTAAAGTAGGACTTTTCTTCCCCTCCCGTCTGTCCTGCCAGCACTGAATTCTATTACTCTGTTTATTATTTTTTTCCTGGCACTCATCTTTACCTGCAGGTACTTATTTCTTGTGATCGGAATGTATTGTGACAGGAACTTATTTGATCCTGTAGACACAGTACCTAGAATTGAGCCTGGCACATACTAGGTATTGAGTAAATATTTTTTGAATGAAAAAAAATAAAAGGGTAAAGGAAGAAACAGTACTCGGTGGGCCCGAGAAAGAGTTAAATATAGCCCAAAGTTCTTGATTCCCTAGTCCAGCCTAGTGTTACAATAAATGATGCTTTCTTCAGAGCTATTGCTGACACAGGGATATGGCTACTTCATTGCAGTACCTTGGGAAACCAATGAACAAAAAATACCCTTAATTGGTTTAAAGATGGATAAAGCAGAGACTATTGAAAATATTTAAACCTTTTGGAGAGAACTAAAGGACAAGGGCTTTATCTCCAGTTACCTTGAGACAGCATGACTTGGGGAGTTTAAAATGTTCTTGCAATAACTTGGCAATGCGACATCTCTCCCAAGTCTGTATGCTGTGGAGGGGGTAAGATACTTAATTAAAAATATACATGGGATATTCACAACCTGCCTGTCAGTTGATCTGTTTTCCCTTGGCCAACTCTGGCTGCTCAACAGACACTTTTTACTTGGTATACAAATATTTGTAAATTAACATTCAAAAACAATATTTAGGATAGATGAAAATCAGTGTTCATTCCAATAGCTTTGCCAGATTTTCTTAGATCTAGATATTTCTTCTGTCAGCTTTAGCAACCCGGAATGTTTGAAACATTCAGCTGCTTGGAATGCTCTTTTTTAAAAGTAATAGGGCAAAATAGCCACTTTCTCCCCAACCTGGTTCCCTGTGTGGCGTCCTTCGCACCTTACTTTAGGTTATCTGGGCAGCCCCACGTCCCCTTCCCGGGGGAGCAATAAAGCAAGGAGAGTTGTGCTCACTTACGCACTTCAGAGACTGGCATTTCGTAGATTAAACATGAAGGTGGAGGTACAGACTGCTTGGTTAAAAAAACAACCACCTTTCTGTCAACATCCAAGACTGAAGGCCATCAATAAAGACTATCACGTTTCAGTAGTATTTTCCTGTCTGGTCACACAGTGGTCTGGCTCAGACACATTTCCTTTAAATTAAGAATCTTAAGGTCGTGCGCTTGCTGTTCCTTTGTGGGGGGTGTTACCGGACAAAGTGGAATTTGGCTGCCTGCCGCCGAACTCAAGCTTAACACAAGATTGGTGGGGAAGGAAAAATGTCCTCATTAAAAGGTTGCCCAATTTGGGGGAGCTGGGGGCTCCCCAGCTCCAAGCCATTCTTTTCTGCAGAACACAGAAAGAAGCCAGCCACCCCCAGGACCAGAATCATTGTCCGGTCACCTCGCTCCATTGTTACTGTCCTTCTGGGAGCCCAAGGCTGTTGCGCGCACAGGTCTGTAGTCTCGCCATCCCGGGCTCCCTCTCTGGGGGGCGCACTTGTGGGACCGAGGTCTCCGTTGCGTCGCCGCAGCTTCCCCCTCCGGGAGCCGGGTGCACTGCCACAGGACTGCGGCCCATCGCGCAGGGCGCTCCGTCTGTGGGGCCTCGGTGTCCAAGGCTGCTCGCGCCCCCGGGGCAGCGAATGTTTCCGGTCCGCAGGTCTGTGCGCTGCTCTCAGAGGGAGAGAACGGGAGCAGCCCCGACCTTGCCCTGAGGCACGCGGCGGCAGCAAGCTGCGGCCCGCCATTGGCGAGGTGCGCGCCCGCGTGCAGGACTCGGCCTCCACGAGCCGGCTCCTGACCTGCTAACAAGGGGAATGCACAAAAGGGGACGAGTTTCCACGTGCCCTCCGTTTTAAATCTTCCCCTCCAAAATCCCACGTGAGGCGGAAGTGTCCAGATTCCCAGCCCGTCTGGGCTGGCGTCCACCGCACTTGCCGGCCTGCACAATGTCTCTGCCTCTCCTGCCGCCATGATTCGGAAGCGGTGGAAGCGGGTGGGAGAGGTTTTAGCCATGCACAGGGGCACAGCGTCTCTGCCCAGGGCAGGGTGTCACCTCCATGATACATGTGACCTTTTCAGTTTGTGCATATGCTATGCAAACTTCCTTCTGCTGGGTCACAAGCCTCCTTAGTTGTTTACCCTTCCCCTTCCCCAGGGGTATGGGCACCTGCGTGTGGTTTCAGCTGCAGCTTCAATCCTCTGCCTTTGGCACTTTCCGACACCTCTCCAGTGTCCCTCCCCTCTGCCCAGCCATGTGGCCAGACCTCTGTTACAGGGGTTGTGTGTGTGTGTGTGTGTGTGTGTGTGTGTGTGTGTGTGTGTGTGTGTGTTTTGGCTACTTGGCAGTTTTGAAGAACCGCTCCCTGCTCTGATCCAGGACGTACAGTCCCTCCTTTAGACCTAATGTGCAGCAAGATTTATTCAACTGTCTTCACATGCGATTTGCAGCTTCTGTTACAGAGTTAAGGCATATGAGTTCATTGTTCAAAACCACTTCCAAACATCCTTTGGTATGTGTTTGCCTTGAAAGGAGGTTTTCCAATTAAAAATTCAGAGCCCGGAACCTCAAGACTCAAGGCAACCCCCTTCTCACCATGTATTTGGCCTTCACTCATCTGAGGAAGCAGGGGGTCAAATACGCTATAATGAGTGCTGACTGTCAAGAATCTTACTCACATAGCCAGTTCCGTGTGTAGTACGCCTGCAACTCCCTTTTTGTGAAATGACTGATGGGTATCTGCCCATTGGCATATAAGTTGCAACTCTGCCCATGCAGCGTGGAAAGTTCTTAACGTCTCTGTAGACTGTTCATGGCAGTAGCCACATCATCAGACGGAGGATGCCTGAGATACGTTTGTATTTCAGTTTGTCTCAGATGATGCTCCACTCCTGCTTTCTCCCACTCAGCCCTACCTGTCCCTTCAAAGGGCCAGGATTAGGTTGCTTCATTTCTCTCAGGCCAAGACAAGACTGCCTTTTACTTGGCCTGAGAGAAATAGCCCAAGGTTGGCTCATTGAGAAATTAACCACGTGCGTTGCCTCATATTGCTGCTTTCACTCCTGTCCTCTTCCTTCGCAGAGTTAATTCAGGTGTTATTCAGTGGCCCAGCTGCAGGGAAGTTATAGGTACATCTGCAATTACTTTGGCTTCTGATTCTGAACTGGTATTTGGCTGCAGACAACCCTCTGCTGTGGAGGAATATACTGGGAAGAATATGAAAGGCACGAGGCTGACTGAGCCTGGTAATCAATTCTGAGAAGAAAACTGCAGAGTCACTGACACCTTTTGGACCATCCCCAAGTGGAGCACCTTGACAGAGGGTAAACCCACTCTTCTTTGGACCGGTCCATGCTGTTCAGAGTGTGCTGCCTTTTATCAGACATAGGACTTCACTGCCACAGAGTCACCTGGAATCTCCTTCACAGGCCATTTGACAGAAGCAAAACCCTCTCTGTCCTTGAGGGCAGGGACTACATTTTAAACTTTTTGGCACACCTTGCAGTTCTTAACAATGATTTACACATAGTAGGACATCATTTAATTCCATTGAACTCACTGAAGGCCATCTGTCCCAGGGCTGAGCTGGGCTTGTGAAGGACAGCAGAGTCACTTCCTGAGGTGATGTATGTGAAAGGGCTCTGAAACACAAAATGGTAAGAAAAATAAACTGCTGGCCATGCTCCCTTGAACACACCACCTGTGTTCTCTTCACACTGCCCATCCATACTGATTTGTCTGTCTCCACTCACGTGTCATCCAGAATTCAAGTTCAGGCTCAAAGCCGATTTCTCCCCGGGGACCCAGCCATCCCAGGGCAAAGTGATCCCTTTCGCAGTTCCCGACACACTGGTCGGCATCCACTCACTTGACAGATACTGTGGCTCACTTGTCATTTCTGTAGAAGGTCTTGCCTCCCCAAGTAGACTGTGAGCCCCCCTGATAGCAAGAACTCACCCTGTAATCCTAGCCCCAGGCCTGGCACATGGCTGTCCTTAGGAATTGGTTACTGAGGAGGAGGAGGAGGAAGCTACCAGACAGTCACCTGCTGCAGTGATCGCTCTCTAGCCTGTCATTTTATGTTTTCACTTTCTCTTTTTTCTTAGCCTCCTTCTCCATAGTAGGTGCTCAGTAAAGTTCAGTTCCTCTCTCTCCTTTTCATCTTCCCTGCACTGCCTGGGCCTCAGCCCACAGCAACTTTCCTCAGATGTTGCTTAGGCCTTTTTGTGGCTTGAGCCCCTGCTGTTCCAGTCCAGCCCTGCTGCCTGAGGGGCTCCGGAGAGACTCGGCGCTTCCGCACAGGGCTGCGCCCTGAACGCTGCCTGCACAAAGAGCCCTCTCGGAAGAAGCTGATTCTCAAGTGTCCCCTTCTCACTCTCACCCTCTCCATTTTTCCTTCCTTTTCCTCTTTCCTGAGTTTAACCCTGCATTGTCTGCTTGCATTTTTCAGCCAAAAGATACTCAAGCATTGTGCTTTTGATGAGATTTTTCCTTTTGGGTTCTACAGCAGGAAAGATGGTGTCTTTGCATTCTAGGCTACGTTGGGGAAGGTGGGACCTGGGGGGCAGGGAGGGGTTGGCGAGGTCCAGAACATTGTTACTATACTATCTGCAATGAGAAGATGGGATTCAGGTATCCCCTTCTAATGAGATAATGTGGTATGATTTATAATGAGAAACATAGGGTATATTTGGACTTTGCCAGGAGAACCAACTATGTGATTAGAGAACTGGAACTTGCAGTCCCACCCTCTGACAGGAGGAGAGAAGAGCTGGAGGTTGAACCAATCACTAGTGGCCAGTGAGCTAACCAATCAGGCCTACGTAGTGAAACCTCCATAAAACCCCAAGAGGACTGGATTCCAAGGGCTTCCGGGTTGGTGAACAGGTAGAGACTAGGGGAGAATGGTGTATGGAGAGGGCATGGAATCTCACACCTTTTCCCCACATTTATGCATCTCTTCCCTCTGGCTGTTTCTGAGTTATATCCTTTTATAACAAACCATAACATTGTAACTAAATGTTTCTGCGAGTTCTGTGAGCTGCTCTAGAAAATCAGTGGAACACAGGGAGGGGGTTGGTTGAAACTCCAGTACAGGGCCCATTGGTCAGGAGCACGGGTGACAACCTGGGTTTTCAATTAGCATCTGAGGTGAGGTAGGGACAGTCTTGCAGAGCTGAACCCTTAACCTTTGGGATCTGATCCCAACTCCAGAATGATAGTGTTGGAATGTAGTTGAATTGTAGAACATCCAGCTGGTATTGGAAATTTCCAGTGTGGGGGCAAAAACCCACACATCAAAATTGGTTGCAGAATTGAGGCTGGTGTCAGAATTATAGATAATTGGCTTTCAAAAGCACCCCAACAAATATCCCCCCTCCAGGAGCACAGTGGCCGTTAGTTCCCAGAGTATGAAGTTGGCCAATCCTCAACGCCACCAGCTCCACAGCAGCGTCCTGGGGAGCAAAGCAGGCTGGTGTTGCTTCAGGGGTGGGTAACGGCACAAATGAAATGATGTACAACCTAGAGGCAGAGCGCGTGGGCCCCTTCCTAGCCAGCATTGTTCACGTGAAGTCCTAAAACGTCCTCTCCAAATCAGACTGCAGGCCCCCTTCACGTGTTAGGCAGTTTGACGACCCTAATCTCCACTTCAGAGATGGGGAGAGCGGAGGCCCAGGCAGGGAAGGAGCACGGGATGGGCTCCGCCTTCTAACCCCCAGCCAGTGCTCTGTTCTCTGCTGATCTCTGCTGCCCCTGGGCTTATTTCCCAGGGGTCTCAGTTTCCCCACTGGTACAAAAGAGAGTTTCCTGAAGGAGCATGGCCTTCCTTTGCCCTGCTTGTTACCAGGTCACTGATGATGTGGCCCAGAACAGCCCGTGGCTGTTGAGAGGGGGCAGGGACACAGCCACAGGCTCGAGATCAAGTGGAGTGTGGGCAGAGGCAGGGTTGGGGGGCTGCCAATCAGCCTCAGCCTGGGACCTGGGGCCTCCCTGAAGCTGTTCTGGGACCCAGAGGCAGTCCTGGGATGTAGGCCCTCTCCATACCTTGGGAGAGCCCAAGGGGATGGGTGGGTGGGTGGGTCAGGGGTGGTGGGCCCCTCCACCTCCCTCCTGGCTTTAAACTTTGCTCCAGATGAAAGAGGGAGAACAAAGGGAACCATTTTCTTCCCTTCCTCCTGACCCTTCCTGGGCAGGGTCGGGCAGGCTGGCTGTTTGAGGAGCGGATGCAACTTGCCTGAGGAAAGGTGGTCTGGCTGTGAGGGGGCTCAATTGAGTTTTGCAGAGTTTTGATTATGCTGCCCTCATAACACAGGCTAGGTTTGAGCACTGCTCAATTCAAATGAAGACTGGCTGAGCAGGGCTCGTTTGAAGCCCTCTTATAACTCTCCTCTGCAGAATCGACAGCTCTGGCAGTTGTGCCTGTCCCAGTTTCACGGCTGGTGGAGACATCCTGTTTCCAGCAAGGCCCAGAGCAGGGCTCCGAGCCAGCCCAGAGCTCTCCCCTGGGGCCGATTTAGGGAACTATGTGTCTGGTATTGGAAAACACGTTTTGCCAGCTACACCAAATGTTTTTAGGGTTAAAAATGGTTTGTCTTTTTCACATCACATGGTAAGAAAAGGAAGGACGTTTTTCTTCTCAAGGACATTTTTCTTCTCACACGTTCTTTGGATGGCAGTGCAACCTTTTAAAACTTCATTCATGTAATCAATAATGACAGGCTTTTATAACAAATTATTAACTTAAAAATGAGTTCCTTTGCTTGACCAGCTCCTTTCCCTGCAAGCCCTGGAAGAAAGAAACCAGTCATCACATTTTTAAAAAATCAATTAATTACTTCTTTGAAATTAAATTTATTTCGGTGACATTGGTTAACAAGATTATATAGGTTTAAAGTGTCGACTCCTATGATACATGATCTGTTGCACTGCGTGCCCACCTCCCAAAGTCAAATCATCTTCCATCACCATATATTCACCACACATTTTTAGAGTGTATTTCCCCCTCCCTCTGGCTCTCCTGTGCTACCTGAGGCCACGGGCACCCAAATACGTAATAACAATAGGTGAAAAGAGAGTTTGAGCTGTGAATACATTTATTTTGTGATTTCCTTGGCAGTAGCCAGAGCTCCATACCTTGGCTTCGCGTCGCGGTTGCCAATACCCAGAGGGTGCACTGGCTCTACTTGGTTTTATAACTGCCTTTCCTGGAATTTGCAGACATCCTCATTTCCCTGGAGGTCAGATAATGGCTATTTATTTTCCATAGTTATGAAAACCTCTGGGGAGAGACATGGCAATTTGACAAGGACTATTAAAGGGACATTAGGATTGAAGTGACTGCTCAGGAAATCACATACCCTTGCTTCCCTGCCTGGGGGGACAGCTGCCAGCTGGGCGCTCCTGCCCCGAAGCCAGCTGTGTGTGGGTGCAGCTGGCCAAGGGAGAGAACCCTTTGCCTCTGCTCTTTTTCCCCAGGAGGACGGGTGCCCTGAACTAACAATAGTTCCTAAAGAGCTAACAATTGCCAAGTGCTCAGTGTGTCAGGTGTGTGCTAAGGGTCATCTCATTAAGTAAAATATGGGTGCCACCCCCATCCCCGCACCCAGAGGCACCGATGAGGACAGTAGAAGAGAATGCTGTGTGCAAAGGCAAGGCCCCTGTTCCTCTGCTTGCAGACCTTCTGGGACAGCAAACCCCCTGCCTGCCCAAGCGCCCCACCCATTTTCACTGGACTCAGAACACGTGATCCAGCTGGGACTTGGGCTAATAAACTTAGCGAGTCTTCTCTGCACAGCAATTACTGAACAAAGTGGGATTCAGCCGCCCGCAGCGGAACACAGGCAAACTCTGGAGGCAGAGGTTTGCTGAAAAAGGAAAGAAGTATTTTATTCAAAAGCTGAATGATTTTGGATCAGTGATAGGCTTCTGCCTGAGAGCCCATTCCCTTTAAAACCTCCAAAGAAAAATAACCCTGCCACTGCCACCCTTGCCAGACGGGAGGAGTCCTACGCTGGGCCCCAAGTTCCTTCTTTCATTTAAAAATACCTTCCTCTCGGAGACTCGGGCAGCTTAGCTGGTTCACGGTCGCAGTCCGGCTCCAGGCCTCTTCTGGAGTCTGTGAGCGCCAGCATCCTCTTCACTGTGAGCGGCCCTTTCTTCCGCACGCTGCCTGCTGGCCCAGCCCCTGTGTCGCGTGCCTCCCGCGGTCGGCTCGCCAGTGCGCCCCCGTGCGCCCAGCCAAACAGGACCGCGCAGCACGTGCCGGTCCCCTGTGCCACTGCCACTTCTCGCGCCGGGAGGGAAATGGGTCACGCGCCAGTGCCTGCTGCGGCTTCAGGCCCCGGCTGCCTCGCCTCCTTCTCTGGGGAAGGCAGCCTCTCTTGCCGTCTCAGGGTTCCCTCTCTCTCCCCAGCGATCTCGAGCGCCTTTGCATCCCTCAGGGGCCACTGGAATTCTATTTCTGGTTTTGTGCTCCCTGCTGGCCGCGGGAGGGCGGATGCGGTGGGTTATAGTCTGTCTGCCCAGGCCCCAGCGCATGGTTGGTACAGAGCAGGCGCTTCAATGAATGTAATGAGAGTGATCTCCACGGCCGGCCCCATCCGTGGGTAGGGGGTGGCGTGAGGGTGGGGCTGCCTGTACTTCAGGGGGAATAAGCATTCCCGGGGCAGACAGCTGCACACCAGGCCAGAGCAGGGCGTCTAAGGCTCCCAGGAACCTACTCATGGCCACTGGGTTTGGGGCATCTCCGTAAGATTTAGACCATTTAGTCTTCACAAGGGACTGGTGTCCTTCCCCAAAGAGGTAGTGAACCACTTGAATTGTTCCAGCTGGGTGAGGGACAAAAGGGGAAAGTGAGAGAAAGGCCAAGTCTCTTCCCAAGAGATTTTAAGTTCTGGAGGACAAGAAGCATGAGATTACATGCTACCACATGATGGGTCTTTAAAAAAAATGATTTATTCATTTTGTGGTGGGGAGGGGGGGAAGAGAGAGAGAGAGAGAGAGAGAGAGAGTTCTTTTGTTCCACTTGCTTATGCATTTGTTGGTTGATTTTTGTATTTTCCGTGAGCGGAGATTGAACCCACAACCTTGGCCTCTCAGGGTGATGCTGTGACCAACTGAATTACCAGGCTAGGGCTACATGATGGATCTTGAAAACACTGTGTTAAATATCTTAGTCCATTCAAGCTGCTATAACAGGATAGTGGTGATTGGGTGGCTTGTAAAAAATAGAAATTTATTTCTAACAGTTCTGGTGCCTGGGAAGTCCAAGATGATGGTTATAGCAGGTTCTGTGTCCGGTGAGGATCAGCTTTCTCATGGATGGCCATCATTTCACTGTCACCTCACATGGCTGAAGGGGCAAGAGATCCTCTGGGGTCTCTTTTAGAAGGGCACTAATCCTGTTCATGAGGGCTCCACCCTCATGACCTAATCACCCCCCAAAGGCCTTACCTCTTACTGCCATCACTTTGGGGGTTAGGACTTTAACAAATTAAATTTAGTAGTGGGGGTGTGTGTGTGTGACATAAACATTCAGTCCATGGCATTAAGTGAAATTAGCGACCAAAGGAAAATACTGTGTGATTCCATTTATATAAGGGACCTAAAATAAGCAAATGCGTAGAGACACAAAGCAGAATAGAAGTCACCGGAGGCTGGAGGGAGGAGGAATGGGAAGTTACTGCTTAACTGGTACAGAGTTTCAGTTTGGGATGATGGAAAATTCCTGGAAACAGATCATGGTGATGGTTATAAAACACTGCGAATGTATTGGGTTGGCCAAAAAGTTCATTTAATTTTTTTCTGTAAAATAAAAGACACATTTTTCATTTTCACCTTTTACCTTATTGACTTGGATATTTTGAGTATATTCGCTATCTTCCGCATGGTATAATGCTGATTGTTCTCAATTTATTTCTCCATTTGATCAATATCAACTTCAACTGGTCTACCCGACTGTGGAGCATCATCCAACGAGAAATTTTCAGCATGAAACTTTGCAAACCACTTTTGACATGTTCTATCAGTCACAGCACCTTTTCAATGCACTGCACAAATCTTCTTTTGCATTTCAGTTCCGTTTTTACCTTTCTTGAAGTAATAAAGCATAATATGCGAAAAATGTCATGTATTTTCTTCCACCATCAATATTAAAATGGCTATGCAAAATTCACCAATTTTGATGTTTTTTTAAAAAATGTGCACTGATATGACAGCTGTCACAATACAATCAAACACATACTTTGGTTTCTCTTCAGATTGTATAAATCTTTCACTTTTTACAATACAATCAAACAAAATTGTTTCAAATGAAGTTAAAGACAACTAAGCACTGCTAGAGCCATCTAATGGAAAAAAACAAACGTTTTGGCTAACCCAATACTCAATGTCCGTGAATTATACACTTAAAAATAGTGTATTTTATACACTAGTTACCACAATACAAAAGATTTAAAACCAGCCATGAATCACACTATCTAGAAGAAAAGATAAATATTTTAGCTGATTTTAATCCTTTTCTTTCCCTGCAGATATGTGTTTTATAACATTTGGCTTATAACACACACATACAATAGTGAATTTTTTAGCGTTACATTTTATTCTGAATATTTTCCATGTCTTTAAATAGATTGAAAGCACTATCTTTAATAATTGCATAATTTAACATTTATGTGGTTGTGCAGTGATTTTTGTATTATTGGGCATTGAGGTTTTTTCTTATTTGTCATTATTATAAATAATGCAGCGATGAACATCTTTGTAGATAAATGTTTCCCTGTATTTTGGTAGTTCCTTTAAGTTATATTTTTGGAGAACTACTCGGTCAAAGGTATGGGTTTTTAAAAGTCTCTTCATACCTAGCACCAGATTGCATTCTAAAGAATTTGGACATTCCTACTTTGACATGGAGGAGAAACAACTTTTACTGCACCCTTATTGATATTAAGCCCTATCACATTAAATATCATTAATTTGAAAGGCAAAAAATTATCTTTTAATTTATGAGGATTTGATTACTAATGAGGTTAAACATATTTTTATGTTTACAGTCACGTGCATTCTGTGAATTGTCTGTTCCTGACCTTCACCTAGCTTTCTATTGAGGCTTTAGAGCTCTCCTTATACGTTAAAAATGAAGGTCACTTGTCATTTTGTAGCAATTATAGCTCCCAGTTGGCTGTTTACTTTTGAGTTTTGGTAAAGCTACTTTTTTTAAGTAAGTTTAAGCTTTTAAAAAAATATGTAAAGTATTGATTTTTCCCTTTGGATTTTTTCCATTGCTTTTATGCTTATAAAGTCTTCACTAAAAATATATATATATATATATTTGAAAGCATATATATTTGCACCTATATTTTCTTTGCATACTTATTTATTTTTAAAAGAATTTATCTATTAAAGAGAAGGGAAGGGTGAGAGAAAGGGAGAGACACATCAGCCTCCAACCAGGGATGTACCCTGACCAGGAATCGAACAGGTGACCTTCTGGTTCGTTCATTGGCATTCAACCCACTGAGCCACACCAGCCAGGCTTGAGTTTTTCAAATAGTTTTAAGTTATACATTTGTATTAGTTTCCTTGGGCTCCTGTAATAAAATACTACAAATTGGGTGGTTTCAAGCAACAGAGAAATGTATGACCTCACAGTTCTGGAGGCCGGAAGTCTGGTGATAGCTGGGCCATGTTTCACCTGAAATTTGTAGGGGAAGAAGGACCCCCTCCTTGTCTCTTCAAGCTTCTGGTAGGCCCAGAAGGTACTTGGCTTGTGGTAACATAAAACTCCCATCTGTCTTCTTATAAGGAAACCAGTCACAGTGGGTTAGGGGCCTACCCTGCTCTAGTATGACATTATCTTAATTACAGTATTTTGCCGTGTATAATGCACACCCACGGTTTTTGAGCGCATTATACACGGGATTATTATATTCATGGTATGTAATCATTAAACCTGTGTATAATGCACATCCTTATTTTCCCCTCAAAAATTTGGGCAAAAAAGTGTAGTGCAACATGTCTATTTCCAAATAACATCACATTCTGAGGTGCTGGTGGTTAGGACATCAGCACATCTCTTCCCTCAAAGGATATAATTCAACCCATAAAAACAGTTAACCCCTTTATCGCCTGGAATCTATTTATTTGGATGTGTGGTGAAAGAGAAAGCATCTTTTTTTCTGCCCTGAATGGTTAACAAATTGTCTCTATGCCATTTATTAAATAATGTGGTGTCTTCGGACAGGGCTGTGATGCCTCCTTCTTTGGACACTAGATTCTTGCACACTAACTTCTGCTTCAAAGTGTGATCCACTGATGTGTCTGCCAACTCATGTCAGGGCTACACTATTTTCCTTATTTTAGCTTTATTGTATATGCAATATCTGGTAAGGCAAAATTGCTCCCTATTCATCTTCAAATATTTTCCTTAGCTATTCTTGTCTATGTATTTCCTCTGCTAAACTTCAGAATAACTGGCATGCTTAACAGCAACAAAGCAACATATCTCCTTGGACTTTTAATTGGACTCTGTTAAATCTACATGTTAACCTATTTAGTCTTCCCATTTAGGAACATGGTATGCCTTTCCACCTACCATATTTTGCTGTGTATAATGTGCACTTTTTGCCCAAATATTAGGGGGGAAATAAGGATGCGCATTATACATAGGTAGTACCTAAAATACCTTGTATCTGTTCTTGTGTTTTGTAACAAATAATTATTTGTTACATAAAATTTTTTGTACCATAACATGCTAAAAAATAAGTACTAAAATTCCTTTGTAATACAAAAAAAACAAGTCTCTAAATATAAATAAATTAAAAATGCATTAAAAAATTAAAACGAGAAATTTTTTTCCTAAAAGTTTGAGCCAAAAACGTAAGTGTGCGTTATACATGGCAGAAATACAGGTAATTAGTTATTCCATGTGTTTTAGAGAAATTAACACATTTTTAAGATAGAGTTTTCCCCTTTGCCACAGTCGTTGGTAAAGCCAATCCTAGGTATTTTTGCTATTGTTGTTGCTGTTGTGACTATGCTCTCTGCTCCCTCATCCCTCCCGCCCTCATTACATTTCCTAATTGGTTATTGCTGGTTGATGAGGACACTATTGAATTTTGCATATAGCCACTTTATTAAATTCACCTGTTAGTTATAATAGCTTTTCAATTTATTCTTTTAGGCTCTCAGGAGCCTTCTGCAAAAACCAATTCAAATGCATAATTAGCTCTCCAGCTGAATCAATGACCTTCCCTAAGTCATGTCTTTTATAAATTTAGGAGTTTGGCTGAAGGAGACTGCTGTTTAAATACAGTGGGGCCCCGGGTTGGTGGCTCTGTTGGTTGGAGAGTCATTCCATAGGCCGGTCAGGGCACACACCTAAGTGGCAAGTTTGACCCCGGGTCAGGGTGCCTACAGGAGGCAACTGATGGAGGTTTCTCTCTCACACTGATGTTTCTCTCTCTCTCTCTCAAATAAAACAAAATAAAACAAAACAAAATAAAATAAAACATATCCTCCAGTGAGGATTAAAAATATAAATAAATAAATAAATAAATAAATAAATAAATAAAGTGTGAATATGGGTCTTGAGAAGCTCTGCAGCCTCAAAAACACTTATATTCTTTAATTCACAGTTTCATTGCTCAAAATATGTCCTATAGAAAGTGATCAGCGTTGTGGACCAAAGAATTTAGGTGTCAAAATATATTGCAATGTTTTTAATTTATAACAATGAAAATTGGAGACAACCTAATTTGTTAACGATAGCAGATTGGTGAGGTCAGTGTTTACTTTTTGTCCCCCTGTCTCCTGATCTTATTTGACCCCTTCCATCATGGCCTTGAACTCTCCCTCACACACATAAAACCCGCTGCCTGCAGAAGGCTCTGACTATGTTCCAGAGCATATCTAAACCTGCACACGCCCCAGTCAGAGCTCAGTCTGGTCCTTCTCTGACCAGGCCAGGCTCATGGGAAACATTCAGAGACAGAGATGTGTGCCTGATTATTAGGGAGAACTTTTTTAAAAAAAATATTTATTTATTTTTAGAGAGAGGGGAATGGCAGGAGAAAGAGATGGAGAGAAACATCAAGGTGTAGTTGCCTCTTGTGCGCCCCGCACTGGGGACCCGCCCGCAACCCAGGCATATGCCTTGACTGGGAATCGAACCAGAAACCCTTTGGTTCACAGGCCGGTGCTCAATCCACCAAGCCTCACCAGCCAGGGCTTTGGGGGAGAACTTTGACAGCAATATCTGTAAGGGAGTGAGGGAATAGTATTGGGCAGTTGAAGTTGAACTGTGATGTATATAGATCGTTCCCTCCTAACAGTTGTTCAGCTTATGGTTTTTCAACTTTAACATGGTGCAAAAGCAAAGCACATTCAGTAGAAACTGTACTATAACTTTTGAAGTTTGATTTTTCCTAGGCCACTGATAAGCAAAATCATGCTCTCTTAGGATGTTGAGCCTTAAAAATAGGATCTGTGTTATATGATTTTGCCCTGTAGGCTAATGTAAGTGTTCTGAGCATGTTTAAGGTAGGAGAGGCTAAGCTGTGATGCTCAGTAGGTTAGGTGTATTAAATGAATTGTCAGCTTATGTTACTTGCAATTTACAATGGGTTGATTGGTATGCAACCCCATCATAAGTCGAAGACAACAGAGTCATCATTTGATCTCATGGGGAGAACTAAAGCTAGATGGCCCTTCAGTGATAAGGGGGCTGGGCTCTGGTGTCTCCCATATCTACCAGTCATTGGATAAAGGCTGTCCTTTGAGGAAGGCGTCAACTGGGGAGAGAAAATTTCCTGGGGAGACACCCAGCTATAAGCAGCCAACACTCTCAGCGGGGAAACAAATGCCTCCATTTGGAAGGGGGCTGGATGGCTGTGATGCCTCGTTTCTTCTGTCAACTTGATTTAGCCACCAGTGTCCAGATTATTTGGTTAAATGGTTACTCTGGGTGTGTCTGTAAGGGTGTCTTTGGATGAGATTAATATTTGAATCTGTAGATAAAGTAAAGCAGATTTCGCCCCCTCCCCCCCGAGTGGGCGGGCCTCATCTAATCTGTTGAAAGAGTGAATAGAATAAAGTGCTGAGCAATAAGTCTCTTTCTCTTCCTGCTGTGTTTGAGTTGGGACATCCGTTTTCTTCTGCCTTTGGATTCAGACTCAGACTCAGACTCAGACTGGAACTATACCATTGGCTCTCCTGGGTCTCCAGCTTGCCTACTGCAGACCTTGGACTGCTCAGTCTTCATAATTGCATGAGCCAATTCTTTATAGAAAATATAAGAGAGACAAATATCTATGCTTATAATCTCTTATTGGTTCTGTTTCTCTGGAGATTCCAGACTGATACAGTGGCACACCACAGGATTCACTATACCTGCTGCAGTGGATTAGAGATGGCTGCAAATTCTTTATTACTTCTTCCATTGAGAGATGGAATGTGTTTTTCCTTCCTTAAATACATGGCTCAATGACTTCTTTTAGCTAATAGAATGTGGTAGAAGTGACATTGTGCAATTTCTGAGGCTGAGACTTGGAAGACCTGTCTTTAACTCTTAGCACACACATTATTGGAGGTTAGCCACCATGAAGGAGTCCAACTATCCTAAGACCACCATGCTGTGAGGAAGCCCAAGCTATAGCCACACAAAGAGAGGGAGGCCATGTGGAAAGGCACTAAGGTGCTAGACATGTGATTGAAACCATGGGCTCTCCAGCATAGCCAATGGCTGAATGCAGCCAAGCGGATGACCCCAGGTGAAGCTGATTAGAGCCGGACTCCCCAGCAGAGCCCTATCCGTTTCTTAACCTACCAGATACCGTCATTTTCAGACTGGTCATCTCAAATTCCATCCGTGGCTTGGGCCATCTCCCCAACATGTGTGTCACCTTCCTCTTGGCTTAAATTCCCATTATAACTCCCCATAAGCAGTAGGATAAAAAACCCAAATTCAGCCTAATGTACTAAGGACTCTTCCTAATTGGGCCTATGTTTACTTGGCCAAGTCTTCTTGCACTTTTAACTAAACCGCAGGTCTCAGCAAAAGAGAACCCTTGCAGTTTTGCCATTCACATGTTGTTTCTCTCTTCCATGTCCCTCTCCAGAATGCCTTCCACGCCCCCTCCCCTGCCTGCTGATTCTCAGCTCAGAAATGACGTCTTTGTGGAAGGCTTTCTCCTCGTCACCCCCAACACTCACCATATACGCTGGACTGAGTGCTCTTCCTGAGTGTTCATTGCTATCATTATACTTGCTGCATATTATTATGTGTTACATATTGTCTATTTCCCCAACTAGACTGAGACCTCCCAGAGAACAGATACTACCTAAATCCTTTTTGAGTCTCCAGTGGAGTACCAATTTAAAATAATAATAATAATAATAATAAATTAAAAAACAAAAATAATAAAGTTCTTTATCATCATCATCATCATAGGAGATAATACTCCCTGAGTGCTTACTCTGGGTCAAGTAGTTCTAAATCCTTTTACATGTACTCATTCATTGCATCCTCACACTAAGAGATAAGCTATACTGTTATCTCCTATGTTTGGTTTACTGATGAGAAAATGGAAGCACTGAGAGGCTAAGTCAACTACCCAAGGGCTTAACTGGTAAGCAGCAGAGTCAAGATTTGGGCCCAGAGCCTGCTACAGAGTCTGGGTGCTTAGTATCATGCCACAGGCACTCAATACATTATTTTGAATAAATACATGGGTAGATATATGATACAGCTTTTGTATTAGTCAGGGCTCTCCAGAGGAGGTTATTAACCTGTTTATCAATCAGTTGATCAATTGGGATTTCTTATGAAGAGGTGGCTCATGCAGCCATGAGGGCTGAAAGTCCCATAGTCTGCCATCTGTGAGCTGGAGACCCAGGAAAGCCAGTCCAAAGGCCTGAGAATCAGGGAGCCAAAGACGTAAATACCAGCCAGAGGGCAGAAGATGAGGTAAGATGTCCCAGCTCATGCTGTGAGGCAGAAAAAGGGGTAAATACCTCTTTCTGCCTTTTGTTCAATTCAGGCCCTCAGTGGACTGGATGATGCCCACTTGCACCAGGGAGGGCAATTTACTGAGCCCACTGATTCAAATGCTAATCTCACCTGGACGCACCCAGAAATGATGTTCAAGCTGGGCACCCATGACCAGTCAAGTTGACATATTAAATAAACCATCACATGAAGTCTTTGAAATCCCATTTATAGGAAAAATTTATCTTCTACTATTCAGGGAAAGAAGTACTACACAAAGTTAAAAGTGCAGTATTATCTCAACTGCGTAAAGAAGACTGGAGACAATGGACCCAGTTTTACTAGTGGTTGCCTCTGGATAATGGACCATTAATCATTGTTTTTCAACTTTTTAATATTTTTCTGCACTTGTCATATTTTCTACAATGAGTAAAAGACTTAAGAGAGCAAACCCGGAGGGCTCGGACAGCACTGGAATCTCTTCGCGGCCCAGAGGAATCCGTGCAGAGGGTGCCCCTGGCCACGACCGCGTGGATGGCCTCTTCCTGGAGATGCTCAGCAGGGACAGTGGCCACATGCCTCTTCTCAGTATGGAATACCCCCTCTGACGGGAGAACTGTGCTGCTGCAGGGCCAGAGTTCTGCCTGGGACTGAGGTACTGAGGGGTCCTCTAGGGTTCCCCCAGCTATGACCAGGAATAGTGGACAAGACAAAAAGGAAGAGTATGTGGGAAAGGGTAGGCCCTGAGAATGGGGCCTTGGATTCATCTGCACCACATCGCCTCTGTCCTTCTCTGCACACAGCTTGAGGTGTGTGTCCTGTGAGGTCCCCCTCTGTGGAAGCACCTGGGGAAACAGGGAGGGGGCACAACGCAATCCTGTCTTCCTGTCGGAGGCTGAGGGGTAGGGGATGCTGATCAGCAGCGGAGGCCCCAACACACCCCTTCTGCAAGCAGGCCTTGCTGCTGGTGAATTCCTGTGGCCAACACATTGAGGTCCAGTTTCTTCTGCCTCCGGACTGTCTCTGGGTAGCCGAGGTGAGTTGCCAGGGAAAACCACTGGCCACAGGACTCCCTGGCTTCCCAGGAGAAAGGCCAACACATAAAATCTACATAAAATAGAATCCATGCCCTCTTTTCCAAACCTCCAAACACAGTTAAAAACCAAACACTTCTTGGCCACCAACATCTACCTTGACAAAAAAAAAAACAACAAAAAAAGTGAACCGTATTAGAGTTTCCTGGTTCCCACTCTCATATCAGTGAATAAGAGAAGAGATGGTTTTGTGTGCTAAAGAGATGGCCACATTGGAAAGAAATTTCACTCCTTCCCCAAGCTAGGTGGAGGCGGAAGCTGTGGCTGTGTGTAACGGCAGGTCTCTCTTGGCCCAGTTCCGGCCCTGGGGCTGGGGCCAAGTGAGTTGGTTTCCAGGCCTGGAGGGAGGGCTCACGCTCAGAGAGAGCATTTCGGGGCCTGCCCTAGGCCCCGGGGAAATGGAGGCTTCTGGCCTCACCTGGAAGTGAATGAACACCTCTTTCCCTTTCTCGCCCTTCAGGCCCAACCTGCCACCAGGCCACAACATTGATATTCTACCTTGGCTACCCAGACATCGGGGCCAATGGGTGAGTATAGGGGCTTCAAGACAGTTATTCTTTTAACAAACATTATTGGTCTTCCTTAGCAATACTCCAGTTATTGGAGTCATAATACTAGAATTTTCTCTCTGAGGTGTAGGGTTCAGTCACTGCAGTATTATTAGCTGTAGTATTAGTATCTGTAGTATTTAGCATCTGTAGTATTTCGTATCTGTAGTGTTTAGTGTCTGGAGTATTTAGTTTCTGCTACATTTAGTGCCTGTGGTATTTAGTATCTGTAGTAGTATTGAGTACTTGTAAGTATTCAGTATCTGTGGTATTTAGGGCCTGTGCTTAATATTGGTAGTATTTAGTGCCTGTAATATTTACTATCTGTAATATTTCGTGTCTGTAAGTATTTAGTGTCTGTAGTATTTAGTGCCTGGGGTATGCAGTGGCCACAGTACTTAGTGGCTGTCGTATTCGGTATCTATCATTTTTATGGTCATTTTATCCAGTGGCTGTAGAACTCGGTGATCTCCTGGAATTCAGTGATTAAGAATGTGCTCTGAGTTTCCTGTGCTGCCTCTGAGCAAACTGCCCTCCCAGCAGTTCTTCTGTCTGCCCTGTCAGTTCACCTGCTCCCTGGGCCCATGTCCTCAGCTCATAAGCAATTTTTCAGTCCCTTGGCACAGCTTCATTTAAAAATGCACTTCTCTGCAGCGCCTGAAAGATTTTTCTGCTGTTTTTCAAAGTTCAGCTATTTCTGAATCATTTCTTATACTTCTCTCCTCCTTCCCCCCTCCCTTGCCCCCACATTGAAGTTCTTTTCAAAGTGGAATCTGTGGATTTTTCCATCCCTCGCTTCTACCTACAGAACAAGGACATGATTTGGCATAGGCCTTGGGACCGGAGCAAGTAGATGTTTGTCCAGAGGGATCACGGGGAGGGAGCTCCGCAAGGTCAGAAGAAGGGGCTACTTGCTAGTGACTTCAGTCCCAGGGCCTGTGGGGGCGGGCGTGGGGTGATGGGCTCAGGCTCGGAGGGTGGGTGGAAGGAGGGTCCGAGGGTGGGTGGAACGAGGGTCTGTCGCCCAGGCCCGCCCCCTGGCTGCTGGTATCATCCAGGGGCCTCTCTGAACCCTAAGGTCCTGATGGATAACAGTCCCTCCCTCCACTGGCTGTGGTGAGGTTGAGCCAGGGTCAGCTCAGCACGCTGCGCACACACGGCTGCTGAGCGGACTGAGAGCAGTGACGGCAAGCCGGGCTGGTCAAGCTGACCGGTGGGGCTGCGGTGCTCCGCGGTAATTTGCGAAGCAAAGGGAAGACTCTTACCACCTTTTCTCCACCCATAAGAAAACCTTCTACCGAGACCTGGAAGTCCACTATTAGAGTCCTAATTGTGCTAATATTTTCTCTTTCTCTTATCTTAAAATTAAAATCTGGCTGGAAGGGGAATAACATATCAGGTACCCAAGCCATTGGTTAAATCTCTCTCTTTCTCCCTCTCAACAAATTCCACATAATTCTACAATATTTACTGAGCACCTACTAACCTACCATATGGTAGACAATGGGCTGGGTACCTCAAACTCATATTTGAGTAAGAAAGAGTTTTTGCAACTTGAAAGAACTCACCATCCATCCATTCACTCCTAGGGCTTGAGCAGGGGTTTCCCTGGGTCCCCATTTGGGTCCTTAAAGCAATCAGACTTGTCTAGTTGGGCTCTGTCCTGCCCTCTGCCTTCTGCCTTCTGCCTTCTGGTTGGCACTTCCTTTCTTTGGAGGCATCCTCCCTCAGACTAGCCTGGCAGCCACTCACACCTGGGAGCCGTGGTTGTCGCCAGCAGGGCTGGACCCAGCGAACTGAGAGGACAGTCCGGCCACTCTTTATTTTCTTCGTTTCCCTTTGTCCTATAATTTGGGATGCACTCTGAACTGTCTGACAATTTCAGACTTTTATGACAATTTAAGAGTTGCAAAGGCAGGAATTTAGCCTGGTCCCTGGGGTAAGTTAGATTCCCAACCAAGCCCTTTAGCCTTTTTGATTAAAATAGAGAAATTTAATAGCATGGAATGATGGCCCCAAAACACTCTCCCTCAGTGCATTTGCCTCAGTCACCTCAACTCTTCCCTCGCATCACCCCTCCGTTCCCATCCAGCAAACCCGGAGCTCCGTCGGTTCCTCCTCCTGTCGCCCACTTGAATCTTGCTCTTCTTCTCTGCTGCCCCTGGTTCAGGTCCCCACAGTCCCTCATCTGGATGATGGCAGCAGCCTCCTAACGGGCCGTGCTGCCCCTCCTTCCATGTGCCCCCCGCACTGTGGCGGGCTGATCTCCCTAGCGTGCCAGCCTGACCACGTGTCTCCCTGGGTCAGACCTTCCTCTGGTGTCCGCAGGCCTCAGACCAAGGGCATCGGACGTGGTCCTGCGGGACTGGGGCTGGCCCTACTCTCCCTGTTGTTCTGTGTGAGCTTTACTCAGTTGTTCAGTGGGTGCAAGCTCCCCACCCCCCGCCTTTTAAATTGAGATATAATCCACGTGTCATACAAATTCACCATTTTAAAGTGTAAAATTCGGTGGTTTGTATTATATTCACAAGGTTGTGCAACCGTCATCACTACCGAATTCTGCAATATTTTTATTACCCCCCCAAAGAAACCTGAACCCATCAGCGGTCACTCCTCATTCCCCCTCTCCCACCCTCGCCAGCCACTACTCTACCTTCTTCCTCTGTGGATTTACCAATTCTGGACATGTTATGTGTATGGAATCACACAGAGTGTGACAGTTTTGTGTCTGACAATTTTTTTTTCACTTAGCATAATGTTTTCAAGGTTCTGGAAACTTTCTCTTGCCCTGAGAACTCCAAAACCAGTTATTCCCTCCCCCAGCTGTGCCACATGACCCTTCACCTGGAGAGCCCCTACTCAGCCCTCAGATCTCGGCTCACCTCTTCTTTGGGGAGCCTCCTTTTTTTTCCCCCCTGAAGATTTTATTTATTTATTTATTTTTAGAAAGAGGGGAAGGGACAGAAAGAAACATCAATGTGCAAGAGAAACATTGGTCAGTTGGCTCTCACATGTCCCCAACTGGGGACCTGGCGCACAGTCCAGGCATGTGCCCTGACTGGGAATCCTACTGGTGACCTTTCGGTTGGTGGGCCAGTGCTCATCCACTGAGCCACACCAGCCAGGACTCTTTGGGGAGACTTAAAAAAGAAAAAAAAAAAATCCTTACCTGAGGATATGTTTTCACTGATTTGAAAGAGAGAGAGAAACATTGATGTGTGAGAGAAACGCTGCTCAGTTGCCTCCCATATATACCCCAATGGGGCATTGAACCCACAAGCTAGGTATGTGCTCTGACCAGGAATTGAATCCACAACCTTCCGGTGTACAGGATGATGTTCCCACCAACTGAGCCACCCAGCCAGGGCTCTGGGGAGCTTTTTCTAACCCAGATTCCTGACTCCTAGGTTT
This sequence comes from Pteronotus mesoamericanus, assembly GCF_021234165.1. Lineage (NCBI taxonomy): Eukaryota > Metazoa > Chordata > Mammalia > Chiroptera > Mormoopidae > Pteronotus > Pteronotus mesoamericanus. The sequence continues at coordinate 65,188,306 of NW_026555329.1, read as the reverse complement.
GACTGAGACCCCTGCTTCATGCCACAGCAGTTTTATATGTGTAACTTCTCCCATCATTGCATTGTTTTATTAGTCTATTTGTTATTTTTATGCAGCTATTATTATCTCATCTGTTATTGGATTGTTACTGCTTATCTACTTTGCTCTCCTGCTAAACTGTAAGCTGTCAAGGTCAAGGGCCCATTGTCCTGCTGGCTACTATATCCCTGGGGCCTGGCATATAGAAGCCCTCAATGAACATGTGCTGCGTGAAGAAAGTCAAGCCAGACCTACTGGGTCTTCGGCAGAGTCCACTGGTGACCCAGCATGGACACCCTGAAGCTCTCAGTGAAGCCTCCTATTCTTTCCTTTTTTCCTCTCTGACAGCAGGCTGGAATCAGGGCTGCGCAGGGAAGGGCTTTAGCTGAACAGGACCCTGTATCTCAGAGAATCTGGGACAGTGGGAGGGGAAACTGCCAGCCAAGAACCACGGTGGGGTTGTGTGGCAAGGTATTCAGGAGAGGCAAAGTATGAAGGACTGGCTCTAAGCTGCTGAAGGCCAGCCTGGGTTTGTTTGTCCTTGTGTCCCCATCTGAAATACTGGGGGGAAAGTGTCCACTGTGCATCTGGTGAATGAATGAATGGGGACAAGCCTCAGCTTTGGGATTTCCAGCTAAAAGCATCCTGACCCTCCTGTGGGGCTGCAGTTCTAGGGTGGCGTTCTACCCAGGGTCTGGCATATTGCGCAGTCTCTGTCCTTCCTGTCCACACTGGCACCATGGGGCCTCATGGCGGTGACCCAGGAGGGGGCTCTACCCCGAGAGAGAGCTGTGCTGGGCTAAGGACTCCTGGAGTTCTCTGCCCAAAAGGCAGCCATTGCCTTGGGAACGTCGGAGGGATGTTGTCAACCCCAAAGGCTCCCCGAAAGGCTGGGGCATCTGCCTGCCGGTCACTGGTCACGGTGGGGCAGAAAGTACAGCTTGGGGCATTGTTTCCAGAAGGGTCATCTCTGTGGCCCATTTGCACCTTGATCGTTGACATTGAAGTCTCTATCAATTGTTCACTGGGGGACTTTTGTAACAAAGGTGTCAGTGTTGCCCAAGCAGCCCCAAAACTGGAGGGGCAGGGCGGGCGGGAATGATGAAGATCTGCACGTATTGTCCATTGTTCATTCTTGAGGCATTTACCTTCTCTCCGCTAACTCTCATGGCAGTGGGGCGAGCTGAGTATTAATATCCCTGTTTTGTAGATGAGGACGTGGAGGTTCTGAATGTTTGGAGTTGTCAGAGCACCAGGGAATAGTGTTCAGCCTATATTGTACTTAATATTGTACTTAAACTGTTAGATCAATTTTTTTTTATTAATGTGTGTGTGTGAGAGAGAGAGAGATCGATTTATTGTTCTACTTATTTATGCATCCCTTGGTTGATTCTTGTATGTGCTCTGACTCCGGATGGAACCCCAGCCTTGGTGTATCCCGCTCCCTCTTGCCAACAGAGCTACCCAGCCAGGGCTAAGCTTGGGTTTTTAGACCTGAGAGTGGAATAGTAATTTTGTGAGCAGAGACCTTCCAAATGTCCCTTCAAATCTTAATGCTCAGATGAAAAATTACTGGTTTGCTCTGCTGTGTTATTTTATTACTGCTGTTTGATTTGGCCGCTGACAGTAACAATGTGGGATGATAGAACCTACTCACACAGTTGTAATGAAGATATGAGTGAAATTTGCAGCACTTATTAAAGAATCTAAAGTCACGGGGCGAGGGTCAATGAGCTGGAGAGAAAGGAGCTTTTGCGGGGAAAGGAGCCGCAGGCAGGCAGGCAGGGTGCCCACGGAACCGCAGTTGATTATTCGCCTCCGTGGCGAGGCACCCAGCCCTGTCCAGCCAGTGCCCCTCGAGGGCAGATATTCAGCTGCCTGGCCAGAAGCGCGGGTCTGGGTAAAGTGGGGCTCGCTGGGGTGGCGGTGGGGGGCAGTGGACGAGGCAAAGGGACCTAGGGGCGCCGCGGGCACGTCTCTCCCTTTTCTCCGCTGGGCCTTTCCCCGAAGCCTCTGCTTCGCTGGGCCTGGCATTGCCGAGTCAAAGGGAGAAGAAAAAGAGAAAGGGATGGCGGTGGTGGAGAGCCAACAGGCAAAACCAACAACAATACAGGGAAACTTGCTGAGCGGGTGGAATTCTCTCCCCAGACCCGCGAGTGAGCAGGCGGCTGGGCGCCGGCGGGCCCGGGGCGCGCGGAAAACAAGGGCGCGCCCGCGCGTCCCCGGCGCGGGAGGGAGTCCGGCGGGAGGACCTGCGCGGGGACCCACCTTTGCCCTGCGGCCGATAAAAGGGCGCAGGGTGGGCTCCGTGAAGAGCAGGGCGCGGGGCAGCAAAGGCATAAGAGGAAAAATTGATCTTCCCTGGGACTAAAGGAAAAGAAACAGTGGTTTCACGAGGATTTGGAGATGAGCTGTCCCCTCCAGTTCGATTCTATTGTGTGAGATGTGAGATTCCTAATCCCTTTACCTGAGGGACCCAGGGAAGGCTTCGGACTCCTTCTCAGCCCAGCACGCCCGACAGCCACTACCCACAGACCTGAGTTGGCACACGAAATGAAACTTATTTTTAAAACGTGTTTTATTGGCGTGTTGGCTCGGCGGCAAATCACTGTGGCTGCTGGATGAATGGGCTGGGTGCCCTGCCCCCGGAAACATTTACATCCGGAACCTTAGGGTAGTAAATCTAGACTAGATGTGCGGTCCAGCACGCAGATTTTTCAGATGCGGAAACCGCGGCCCAGAGAAGTGAACGCTTTTGCCCAGGGCCACCTGGCATCAGGGTTAGAACCCGGTGTCCGACGACTCAGCCTGGGGGCCCTTGTTAACTAACCTTCTCCCACGTGGCTGTTCTCCCCGAGTGGCTCCCCGCGCCCCGCGCCCCGCGCCAGCCCCTTGCGCTCGGGCGGAGACGTACGGCGGCGCTCTGCCTCGGTCCCGCGACGCCGCTGTTTCTGGGCGGGACAGAGGCGGGCCTCCCAGGTGAAGTGGGCGGGCCTCACAGGTGAAGTTGATGTTCCCCATCACGGGGCGGGGAGGTCGAGGCTGGGCTTTCTCCAGCCAAGCGCCGCCTGGCGGTAACGGTCGCGGGACGGCGTCCGGACTCCGCTTCAGGGCCCTGTTTGGAGGGGAGGATGGGCCAGCGTTTGCTCGGGAGCCACCGGGTGCTGGGAACAAATCCGCGGTTAAATTAGCTTAATGGATTGGCAGCCAGGCGTCGGAGAGCCACAGCTTCCGCTGCCTGGGTTCCAGGGTTGCCGCCTGTTTTAAAAGACCTTGAAGCTGCTTTTCCAGTTGCTGGGCTCTCTAGCTCGAGGTCATGAAATGTGGCAGTCACAAAAGTCCCATTTACACACACATGCACTTCAGGATAAAGGCCCTTTCTTTGGTGTTTACCCTCATTAAATACTGTATTATTGCAACAGCGATTTACATATAAAGAAATCAGATTAGTGATCCACCTGCCAGCCGCAAGTTTACACCTAGGTATGGGAGAAGGGGCCGCATCTGCACTCTGAGGTGAGGAGAGAAGCCCTGCCAGCTGGTGCCCAGGTTCCGCACTCTCCCCTTCCCTGTCCCATGCATCATGCCATGTAAACAGTGCAGAAACTCCGCCAGGTAGACTGCGGAGCGCGGGCGACTTGCCCAGCTCACCCACCTAGAGTGACAGGGCACGGACCAGGCCCCAGATACCCGGAGTTTGGCCGGCTGTGACGTATAGAGGACTCCCCGCTCCCACCCGTCCTCCTCCCCCTCCCCAGATCTGTTAGGATTCCTAAAACTTTGCTGTTATAGCCCCCTCACCCCGTTCCCTTTACTATTGGAGGGTTTGGGGGGCTTCAAGAATTTCCTCTTGAAAGGAATCATGCTAGAAGGAACCCTTCATTAGTCACAATGACTGTGAAAGGACCCTGGCACCTGCGGAGGCGAGGGGGCGGGGAGGGCATGGCAGGGGCACCCCGGCTCCGAGGTCCCCCGCTGTGCGCTTTCCGTGGCTCTGGGAGCGCAGTGGTTTGCTCTCTGGTCTGTGAGCGCCCCTATTTTTCTCGCGAGGCTTCTGTTTCTCCTGGGTCTAGCACAGTGCCTGCACAGAGTAGGCACTCAAGAAACGGTTGCCAAGCAGCTCTCTTTAATGCAGCCTCTCCCATGCTAGAATGTAACTGGCCTGCCCCAGAACCCGCTGGGATCGGCCAAAAGCCTGCCCTCCCCCAGCCGTCCCAGCCCCTGGCAGCTGAAGGTTGAGAATATTGATAAAGGAGCCCGCAGGATTTCTCTAGAAATGTTTTTCATAAACTATGCTCCTGGAAGGGATTTGGGAATTCCTTAAACAGCCAACGTGCATTTGAGTGTAAACACTTGGATACCAGCTCCCTAAGGTGCCTATTGAAAGCATCCATCACTGCAGCGCCGGGCAGGGCGGCTCCAGACCTCTAAGATGCTGCACTGGGCCCCTTGGAGCTGCCTGTTCTGGGTCAGGGCTCCTTCTTCCCTGCCCTGGCTCCCCTTGCAGGCTGCAGCTGGCCCCTGACACAGCAGCTGCTTGTCCTCCCTCCTGGGCTGGGGACACATCTGCATTTGGCAGTGCCCAGATTAATCCCTATTACCTTCCCTGCTGACTGTGCAGGAGCTAAGCAATTTCTCTGCCTGCCCTCCCACTCCCCACCCCCGCCCCCTGGGAAAACAAAGCTGAATGTTCCCGCAGCCAGTGTCCTCACTAGTCAAGGAGATTCTGGCTGGGTCAGGTTCTAGGAAGAGGGAGGCCAGAGTGTGTTCTTAGGAGGGCGGAGAGGCACCCAGGGATCTCCTAGATCCCCAAACGGGGCAAGTGGAGCAAGGCCGTGGGGCCAAGTGATGCAATATGAACAAACGGAGACTGATGGAAACCTAGAGAATGCAAGGAGTGAGAGAGGAGGAGAAAAGGCTCTCTTGCAGGAGATTTTATTTCTGTTAGATTTGAAATTAGATTTCAAGTGGCATCAGAAGCAGAAAAGCAATAAAAAACAGCGAAGGAAGAGAAAGGAGATGTCAGGCAGCTGGCGTGATTCAGTGACCTGCGGGGGACTTGTTTCGTGCTCAGTCCCCTGCCAAAGGCAGAATGCCAGGCATCCCCCACCCTTAGAGACAGAAGAGAGGGGCTTCCTGAGCAACATTTTTCTAGGTGACAATATTATTCTGGAGAGCAACCACCAGGCAATTCTGGCTTATTTCTGTATCTATTATGCCTAGAACAGAGCCCGGCACATAGTAATTACTCAATAAATAAAGCTATGTGCTAGGAGGTACTCAAAGCCCTTGTTAAACCTGTCACAAGGTAATCAGGTAGACACTGTTATCTTCATTTTACAGAAGTGAAAATGGAAGCACAGAGCACAGAAGCACGGAGAGGTTAAGTTGCTTGCTCAGAATCACAATGAGAAAGCAGTTGAACTGGAACTCAAACTCATGCAGACTGCTTTGGAAGCCTGTGCTCTTACTTATAATGCTCTACAGACTCTTGAAAGAAAGAGCAAAAAGAAAAAAAAAATCTTAGTCACGGACATGAAAGAGCCTCTGGGTGTCACTTAAATCCAACTCTTTGTTTTATCAGATAAGGACTAGAGACAGGGAAGAGACTTATCCAAGACTCTTGGCACTAGCCAGCTACTGGTAGACTTAGGATTAGAACTCAGATCTCCTGCCTTCCCTGGAGGTTTCTGTTCCCTCAGCTCTCAGGAGGAAACAACCAGTGCCCTCTGGGGTGTGTAGACTGGCTTTACAATAGCATCAGTGTCTACCAGGCTTGGGAAACCAGTGGAAACTGGACCCCATTCTCTCTCTCTCTCCGATCCTCCGCCGCCATCGTGCCTGGCCAGGCTGGCTCCCTCGGGTGGGTCTGAGCGTTTCAGGCCTCGGCAATGCAGTCCAGCAGGAAGGTGCCGAAGTCATAGATCCTGGGGGGCGGGCAGGAGGTACTGCCGAGGGAAGCTTGGCTCTGTCCGAGTCACCGGGTCCTCCGGGGCCCAGCCAGGGACTCGCAGGCGGCCGGTGTGGACTTCCCATGCTTGGATTGCAGCATAAAGTCCCGGTTCTGGGGTAACCTGAGTACTTAAAATTTTCAGGGTAATTTTTCCTTCAAGGCATTTTTCTGGATCACTAATGTCTGGTCCATAAGATATTTTTGATTCAACATATTTAAAACTCACTTTTCCCCTAGACAAGACAAATTGAATTTGTATTTTCCCATATGGGGTTTTTCAAAGAGATCGGTGCCGGGCTGCATTGGGTTCTCAGAGGGATGTTATTTGATTACTCCTGGCATTCTTTTCCCATTTATGAGAAGTGGGAAACCGCAGATATTTCAAACGGGAGAAGGAGCGATTTTATCTCCAGTAGGAGAAAAACAAGTCCTTTCAGATGGATGAGTTTCTGGCATCTGCTATTTTTCTCTGCCACCTGGCAGAACTTTCTAGAATAGAAGCTTCCCAGCAGCTCACAACCTGATCATCCAGGGAAGCCTTTTCTCAGGCTGGAGAGGGCAGAGTGAAATGACTGGGTCCCTTGTCTTCTGGCCTATGCAGGCTTTGGGTCCCTGCTCTGTTCACCTCAGATATTGCTGGGAAGGAGCTCCAAGCTCCTAAAACCCCAGTGAGGGGTCTGGGGCCAACCCAGAGCAGGTTTCCCAGAGAGCTCTGGGGCTGGGTCACTTCCCCTCTGGTCAGTCTGTGCTGCTGAGCTCCCAGGCCTTCCGCAGCGCATCCCTGGGATAGAGCTGAAAAGGTGGGGTCAGAGCCCAGCTTTGTACAAGGCGACATTTACCTCGTCATCTTGTGTTTTGCTCAGGACACAAGCAGCGTGTGTGCAGGAGGGAGGGTGGGCTGGAGGTTTCTAGGGGCAGGACAAGAACTCGGGGGGGTTTCCCCTTGTTTCCCAGAGGCTCTTCCTCCCGAGGCAGGAGGCAGTGTCTCCTCTGGCCACCCTTCTTTTCTTTGGTAGCGAGCAGAACCTGTGAGTGGCACAGAAAACAAGAGAACTGCCGTCTGTCTCTCTGACCAGGCTTCTCAGTGTGGAAGACAGGCACAGAGGGAAAGGCCAGAGGACGGGTGGGGGAGAAGGGAGTCCTTGGAAGGCACCTCCGAGCATATCAGGCTGGAGCTTCCACTCAGACTTGAGAATTCTCTAAACTTGTCCCCTTTCTCTCTGTGAGCAAAGCCCCAGTGCCATGCATGGCCCAGTTACCAGCCCCTGTGAGGAGAGAAGGGGCAGGGTAGGAGCGGAGCAGCTCCACAGCAGGGCCGATCCGCCCGTATGGGTGCCTGTCCTGAGCCACAGACTCCTCTGCAGGGGGCGGGCTGGGGCTGCATCTCTTGGACCTGCTCGTAGGTGAGTCCAAGTGACAACGTGCTGGCTGGGCTCTGGGCATGGCGATCAGTGGGTCTGTGACCTTGTGTTTGCGTTTTGATCCTTCTGAACTACTGTAGTGTGTATACCACAAACTAACGCTGCTGGGGCATTAGCCCTGATTAGTTTTGCAGCAATAAAGTCTAATATTGTTAAATAAATGTCTGCTTCTTACTTGCCAATATTTTCCTGCTACCCAAGGCAGCAGGGCTCTGTGACTCTCAGCCAGCCGCTTCACCTCTCTGAGTCTACTCCCATATCTAAAAGAAATGAGTACAGTACAATATTCCTCCAGCCTGGTTATTGTGGGGATCGAATATAATAGGGTGTGCCAAAGTCTTTCCGAGAGGGCAAGGTGCTGCTGTTCCACTGTAAAGGATCTCGAGATGCTTATTATAAGCACCCAGAACAGTCATGCCTTACAACATAAAGTGTCAGCAGCATGAGCTCCATTATAACGGAGGAAGAAACCCTCCCCCCCAGTTTTCCCAATGGAAAAGAGACAGAGAGACCAATAACATAGCTCTAGTTGTCAGCAGCATAAGCTCAATAATAAGTGAGGAAAAAAGAAACCAGTTAATAAGAGAAATGACAATGTGGATGATTTCATATCAAGGCTCAATCCAGTATAATCAGTAACAAAAATGTTTCCCATTCTTATCAGAAGTTTCCAGAGCTCAGGACAATCACTCCACTCTCTTCTACGTCTGAGGTCAAATGTCACTTTTCATTGGATGCTGTGTGACTGAAGGTAAGAACTAGAAGGAGCTGGTTTTGGTTCTTTGTACAAATAAGTAAAATGTCAAAGTAAGCCTCCTCTCTTTCGTCTCCTAGAAAGAAATCCAGACTGGAACAAGACTGGAGAAGGCTGTCAGGAATCAGAGAGACCAGGACAGAGAAGCTCAAAGCATTCCTGGCAGGGTCATCTGTTTTTGCTACCTTCTCAGAATCCATTCCCCTCTCTTTTTGTGATAGAATCCTCTTTTCCTTGGGAAACTACCCCTTACCTATTCTCATTCCAACTGGGATTGACCCCTTCTGCAGTTTAGACTCATATCTGACCAGAGTACTGCATCCTCCTGGCAACAGTGATTGGTTCAGCAGGAGGCATGTGATCCACACCAGGCCAGTAAGAGTCAGCCCTGGGACTTTTGCTGGAACAATTAGGGAGATGTCGCCTTTCTTGGGGAGTTGCCAAGTAGAGTGTAGAAGCTTGGTGTTTTTGGTGGTCATCTTTGCTACCATCTGAAAATAAGGCCAGCATTGAAGGCAGCAGAGCTGAGGAATGCAGAATGATTCTCTCTGATGGGAAGAGATAGGGATGGGAGGGCAAAGAGAAGATAGTTAGAAATCTGTATATGCATATTTGGGGCAGGAATGGGGTGGGTAAAGATACCTATATCTATATCTGTATCTATATTTATATCTGTATCTGTATATATATCTATATATCTTCTCTCTCTCTCTCTCTCTCTCTCTCTCTCCAGTCAGGGTATTGCAAGTTCAAAGGCTCAGGTTCTAACCCTCAGATGTGATTCTCTGGTCAATGAGACCTCTAAGCCTCCTTTCTGTCATCCAATACATGGGATAAATAATAAACACTCTCCATTGCTCCCCCAAATGCAGGAAGGTAGTAAGTCCCTCCATCCTGAGGAGGACGGTGGGTTTCCTGGACTTTTGTCATGATCTCCAAATAATTACTAGGCTATGAAGACCACTTTCAGATTTGAGTCAGACACAAGGTCCAAGCCCAAGTGAGGAAGAGATTAGGGGCTTCCCCTCTGTGACTGTCTCAGGACGGGGGTCTTAGCGGAGAGGCTCTACCTGCTGTGATTCATGCCGCCCCTGCTAGTTCTCCCTCAGATAAATACACACATTTTATAAACAGAAATGGTGAGGTTGTGAAGGTTGGTGTTTCCTCAGGAAATATGGCCAAAAGGGGTGGGGCAGTCACCGCATCTTCCGGATTGTTTTCTGATCCGTGATATTTCTCGGGAACATCCGCCTGCGACGAAACACTGGCCTTTGACGGGAGGGCCCTGTCTGAGGTTCAGCAGCTTTCAGTGCCAAGGGGCCTGGGTTAGGGCCCAAGGGGAAGGCCTAACCCGCACTCTGAATGGGTCCTTTGACCTGCGTGTTCTGTACTCTCTGAATTCCTGGAGCTTAAGTAGAGGGTGTGTGGGCCGGAGCGGGGGCGGGGCGGTGCAGTGGGGAGTGGGCTGCTCCTGCACTGGGTGGGGCATGAAATAAGCCAATGAGACATGGGATGAGCACAGGCTGGCCCCAGGGACAAGGTTTTGAAGTAGGGACAAAGTACTTTAGAATAATTTTTTTTCTTACAATCGCTTAAGTGGGAAAAAACGGCAAGAATCCCATGTTCCTTTACATATGGTCTGAGGCTTCGCTTCCTATACAGTCTACTTAGTGCGGAGGGATAACTGCAGCGAGGACCCCATGCTTTCCCCTGGGCGGGGAGGCGAGGCATTCCAGGACTTCCATGGGGCACCCCAAGGCCAGCAGCGATGGGGCCGAGCGCGAGGCCCTGATTTCGTTCCTCTGGCTGCTGCTTAGGAGCATCAGGACTTGCCTTTCCAGCATCTTGCAGCTGGCTCTTGCCACTCTGTCCTTGTTTGAGTTGCTAAATCTCTGTTTTCGTTCGCTGCTTCACACCCACACTGACAGTCTGCCGTCCCCCAAGGCCCTGCGACATCTGCCAGGCAGTGAAATCAAATGTGAAGTTAAATATAATTCGGCTCCTCATGATATTCGCAGCCTCCCTCTACCCTCTCCTCCTTCCCTCCCCGAGTGCGGAGAGCCCAGAGGTGGGGGGCACCCAGCCCGAGGGAGCCTTCCCCAAAATGCCTATCCTGGAAATTTTACCCCAAAGTAGAGGGTCTGGTATAATGAACTCTTGTGTACCTATCCCCTAGCTTTAACGATTACCAGTATTTTTGCTGATCTTGTTTGTCTAATCTCATATATATATTTAATAAAATACATGTATATTTTCCTGAAGTATTTTAAGACAAATTTCAGATAGCATCTCATTTTACCCTAAACTATTTCAGTCTGAATCTCTGATAAAAAAAGAAACATTTAAAAATAATTAATCACCCTGCCGTCACCACAGCTAATAAAATTAACTAATTCCTTATCATAATCTCAAACAGAAGCCATATTCAAATTTTGTGATTATCTCAAAGCTGTCCTTTTTACAGTGGGTTTGAACCTATAGTTTTGATCTCAAAAAGAAGTTTGCTGAGAAAATTAGAAGGGAGCAGAATTCTAACAAGAAGTTTAACCTTTAATGGCTAGGATTGTTTTCAGGCTTTTTGCAGAATTTGCTTACATGTAAATCATGGGCTGGGTATACAAGCATCACAATTCCTTTGCTCAAATGAGAACAGAAGGCCTGTGTTGTGCCAGGCACTACAGCCGGGCGCTGGGTGAGGCGACCCTGACCACAGAGGCTCACAGCCCAGGGCAGGAAGGGGTATGGCGGGGAAACCCCTACGGAAATGATCTCCTGTGAGCCCATCCGCAGGAGCAAACAGGGACTATGGGAGCTCAGTGGGAGGAAGAACTGCCAACATCAGGTCCCATCATTGAGACTCCTTTAATTAAAAAAAATTTTTTTACCCTCATCCAAGGACATGCTCACTGATTTTACAGAGAGGGGAAAGGAGGAAGAGAGAGGGAAACATTGATCCGCACCTTCACTTGGGACTGAGCCTGCAACCTAGGCATGGGAATCGAACCCATGACCTTTTGTTTACTGGACACCGCTCCAACCAACTGAGCCACGCCAGCCAGGGTGGGACTCCTCTGATTTAGTCTGATCTTTTTGCCAATCAGTTATCCTAAGGTGATGCCACAGATTGAATATCTGTGTTCCCCTCAAATTCATGTGTTAAATCCTAACACCCTATGTGATGGTATTTGGAGGTGGGGTCTTTGAGAGGTGATTAGGCCATAGGTATAGAGACTTCATGAATGGTTTAACTTGATACCTATTTCTCCCCTTTCATTTTTCTCTCCTTCCTTCCCCCCCTCCCTCCCTCCCTCCTTCCTGCTTTCCTTCCTTCCTATCTTGTAATTCTTTAATTCTTCTGTTCTAGGAGGTTCTATTCCTGCTCTTGCTCTCTTTACCACATCAAGCTTTCTTGAAATGGATTCCCTTCTTCCTGGGGGCCGCTCTTCTTCCCTCCTGTTGGCCTTGCACCTCAGGACAGCCCGAGGGCTCTCTGAGTTTTGGGGTGTGGTTCTTGCACCTCTCCGGAACCTTGCTTCACTGTCCTCCCAGCACCCAAATGCACTTCTTTTTGCTCTGCAGTTGTCTTACTCCGGGTTCCTCCACAAGCAGCACCTGAGATGAGGGTTCTGACACAGAAGGTGTATTTGAGAGGTGACCCTGGGAAGCAGGAGTGAGGGGCGGGGACGGGAAGAAGGGAGAGCCAATCGAGAGCGCCTCATTGATGGTGCCTGGTGGGGGCACCCGGGGCTCAGTCTGGGTACAGTGTACCTCAGAATTGCCGCTGTGGACAGTGGGAGGCTGGGGCATTTGTCCACCGTCTCATCCCCGCTAGTTGAAATCAGCTCCTCTGGGGCTAGGCCTCTCCCCCGCACTTTCCAGCTGCCCTGTGTGGGCTGAGAAGGCTCCCTAAGGCATCCGCGTGGGGAGAGCCGAGGAGTGCTGTGCCCGGGAGCTGTGTCACACCTCTGCCGCTCATCTCAGAGGTGGCCGGGGCATCAAATCTGCTACGCAATTCCCATTGCTTTTGCTCCCCTGACTCATTAATACTAATAACAACATGATTTATTAAGTGCTTTCTGTATATCAGTCATTGGGCTATTAGCTTCCCAAACACTTTATCATTTAATCTTCTGGAGGCCTACTGGGAAGTGATATTATTCCTCCACAGATGACAAATTGAAGGCAGGAGAGGTTATGTAACTTGTTCAAGGGTTGAGCACCCTCTGGGCTGGGAGCTGGGGCTGAGATGGGGGCTGGGAATGGGGGCTCCGTTACCTTCTCTGCATCCTTGATGCTCCCATCCCCAGGTCAGAGACGGTAGGTTCCCGGGCAAGGCCCCCTTGGGGCTGAGGATGACAGTGGACCAGTGAACTTCACCAGGTGCATTTGTGCAGTCAGGCATCACCACACTTAGATCTTGATGTTAAAAGTCTGGAATAAATTTCTCTGTCCTTTTGAAAAATGAGGTGTAATTATTTTTTGGTTGTATGCTGTTGTGCAGCAAGCTTTTGGGGCGGGGTCTTCTGAAAGGTCTTGCTGGGTTGACCCAATGCTTTTCTCACTAGACTCTGCAAAAGTCCTGACTTTGGAGGTTGAACATGGCCAGGTGCTGCCCCCAGACTCCTCTGGCTGTTTGGCAGATGTGAGCTGCCGCCTCAGGGGAGTGCAAGAGAGCGCCTGAGGATGGAAAAGGATCTGGAAGGACAATCTAAGGAACATGGCCTTCCACGCTGACCCAGGGAGTCACCTTACAGAGGAGGGAGTGGTATCTCCAGGCCTCTGCTCAGAGGCTCATCACTGTGAGGAGGGAAGGGGCTTCTCAGTCCTAGATGGCCACCAAAGGGACAAATACATTATCCCCAAGCCCCTGTGACACACCTCAGGCAGGCGGGAATGGGGGTGGATCATGGCACTAGTCCCTTCTAGGTCCTTGGGGATAAGCGCAAAGGAAAGTGTCGTAAGAGATGGATCGTGGCCTAGACTTCTCAGCAACATGGGCCAAAAAAAAATTTTTTTTTTTTGGTATTTTGTTTGCCTTGAATTTCTGTCACTGGCAGCTAAAGGAGTCTTGACTGATACGGAAGCCAGCCACTTCCCCCAGCTGCCAAGTGACCCACTTAGGCCGCTCCAGCCACATATGACCGCTCCTTCTCATGGGTCATCCCTTCCTCCCCCACCTAGGCTAGTGCACAGGAGAGACTCGCCCTCTGTCTTCTACACGAAAGGTGAGTTTGTGCCCATGTGCTCCTGGCCCTTGGTCAGTGACATTTAAAGTCTGTTGCTAACTGTGAGGTGAAGGGAAGGAGGTTCACTTATACCTACTGTGAACTACACACTGTGCTGGGTCATTGTCTCATTAAATCTCCAGAGTAATCAGCAAGATGTTTGGGAAGGAGGATTCTTGAAATCACCCACGGAAGTGATTTCCTTGGATGGGCCACCCCCGAGTCCACCCCGGGACTTGGGCTGGAACTCTGAGGTCTTAATATACTACATAATATACTATGCCCGCAACAGGAATAGTCCCGTCTTTTCAAGCTTGCGTATACGGTTGAGATTGTTATTAAGCCACATGTCTTGGTTTGTTTGCTTGGGTTTTATTTATTTATTCATTTACTTATAAACTTGCTGAGTTGCAGACACGCCCTGACTCTGGGGCAGCGTGCGCTCATGGTGTCAGCCCTGTCCTTCAGGGGATCCTTTTGCCCGAATAGCTGGCGGCTGGTGGTGGCCAAGCCCTTTGGAAGGGAGGCTTGGAGGAGTGAGAAACAAAGGGACTGGAGGCCGGGATAAGAGATGTCCGCATAGGCTCTCTGTAAGCCTTCGAGGCCTCAGCACCCAGGGTTGAAGTCCAGCTCCTGCAGCATGTCCTGCAGAGACCCCTGCAGCCTGCTCAGGATCACCACTTCAGCAGAGTAGAGTGAGGCTTCCAGGATACCTCCCAGGCCCTCCAAGGTCTTCAGACCCCTGGCTTGGGGGAAGGGGCAGTTTTTGGAGGAGGCCAGCAGGTGGAGAAGGTCCCGCACGTTCTCCAGGTCATTAGATATTTGGATCACATTCCCTGAAGGCAGACTGGTGAGGATCTGTTGGTAGATGGCCAATATCTGGTCCATCTCGGACAAAGTCAGGACAGGGTGGAGCCCAGGAACGAAGTCCAAACCAGCTATCCTCTGTTTGGAAGCAACGGACTGCTGTGCAGGAGGAAGAGGGAGAGCAAGAGCTCAGCGAGGAGGGAGACAAGTCAATTCTCTAAAGCCCTCGGCCTTTCCATTGAGGATGGAGGTTTGTTCCCTCAGTTGCTTCCCCTCCCCCGTCCACGCCACCCTGGCCTGGACCATTATTTCTGTGTCCAGGTGGCTGCCAAGCCACTAAGAGGGTCTCCTGGACTTCTGTCCTCCTGCCCTTCCCTGCCCTCTACTTCCAGACCAGCCTTTGCAGGTTGTTCCCGTCTCCAAATGGCCTCTGCTACAGAACCAGCCATGATTCCCTACTGCCCACTAAGTCTCTTCCCCAGGTGCTGAGGTCCTCCAGAAGCGCCCCTCCCCAGCCCTCTGCATTTCCCTCCTCCCCCAGGAAATGCCTCCCTTCAGTCAAACTCTCCACAGCGAGTGTCTTGCCTCTCTCTTCTGCTCCACTAACTGATTACCAGGAGGGGTTCCCCTTCCCAACTGCCCACGGCACTCATTCCCTGCACCACACAAGAGGGACATTCTGGACCTATCACGTGCACCCTTGTCAAATGACTATTTTGAAAGCAAGGAGAATTAAGCATTTCTCTTTGTAAAATGCCCAAGACTGCATGTAGTTCTGAGCTGTCCCTGCTTCTGGCCATTTAACTTCCTCTCCAAGGCCACTGTCAGACATCCACAGTGATCGGGAGACATGGAAGTCCAGACAGGGCAAAAGGCAGGCTTTTAAGGCTGGGGACTACCAAAACCACAACTACAAACCTTCAATGAGGGCATGCTTGGTTCTGGTTCTGCAGGGGTGTTGGGGGATCACTTGCTTTCTCTAATTTAATCTCGTAATTTAATGACCTTATGAAGAATATATGAGAGTCCTATTATCTAGATGATGAAACCAAGACTTAAAGACATTGAGGAACTAGCTTACAGTTTTCCAGAGAACAGAGGTATGAAAAGAAGTAGCAAATGGCTGAAGGCCTTGGCCTATGGACCTCACACAAAGACCCAAGGGGCATTGATAGCTGTTTACAAATAGCTAGAGGGTTGTTTGTGAAGAAGGGTAGACTTGCTCTTTTGTGCAGCCTTGGCAGGCAGGGCTAGCAGTAATGGGGAGACTTTCTAAGGGCTCCTCAGAGCTCAGCTGCAACAAGAAAGAACGCCTACTGACAAGCATATTCTGGAGACACGATGGAGATCCCAGAGGGGATGCTGCTGGGGGTCTGGTCACCTGCCAGTGGGACACAAGGACCTTTATGGCTCCCTCTAATCCTAGGCGCTAGGATTCCAGTCAGGGAGGAAGAAGAGTAAGAAGGCGGAGACAAGAAGAGGCAACTGTTTGTACAGTAGGAGGTGTCAAGGCCACCGCGGCCCCAACATGTCGCTGCACAAGCCTCAGATAACCTCTGAGGTCCCAGTTTCCCCATGGGCTGGCCACAGCTCTATTGTGTCTCCCCAGACCCTCCTTACCGTGTGCGAAATGTCACCAATCCTGGTGACAATCGTTTTGATGAGGTTTTTGGTGTCATACTGGACTTTGTGGATGGGAAAAGCTTCAAGGTAGAACAGATAGGGCCAAAGCCACAGGAATCGGCACAGGAGTCCACAGCTCATTTTCCTTCCCAGGTGTGCGTCTTGGGCCTGCAAACCAAAGGAACCGCACCTTGCAAGTTGCTGCTGTCTCCGAGAACACCCCTATGCCCTGTTACCAACCATATTACCAGATGTGGATAAAAATGAAATTTGCTTTCTGCCCTATCATCTCCTCAGAGTCCAAGACAATTCGTTATCTAAAAATACATTAATAAAAAGCATTTCCTTGGGGAGAGGCGAGGCCTGGTCAATAAAACCATGAGAAGGTGTGCTTTAGCCCACAGAGCTGGAAGCCAGGCTGTGAGCAAAAGGGCGCGATGGTGACGATGTGACTTCATTGTGCACTTTAAGGAAGTGAGTGGGCTTTTAAGGTCTGGTTCAATCCAGCCATTTACCCACTGTAAGACTTTAGGCAAATCATATAACTGCTAAAACTCTACCTTTCTCCCCCTGCAATTTACCTATCTACAGGCTTTTATAAGGATCGAATTAGATAATGCATGTGAAAGAGTTGGAAAGGTATGTGAGTTGTATTCTATTACTACCCCATTATTAGAGATTATGTGACTTGTTCTTCCATGACTCACAACAGCCTGCTGATCTCTCCGTGACGGCATATATCACTGGCTTTTGGTTTCCCTGCCTCTCCCACTGGGGGCCTGAATCCAACCACTACTTAGGGAAGGTCTGACAATATGTTGCGGGCTGTTCTGGGCACCAAGGATACAAGAGCGAACAACAGGTGTTCTCTATCCTCGAGTTGCTTACAGTTTGATAAGAGGGACAAACAGGAAAACAGGCCATTCTGATTCAGGAAATAAGAGCTTTGCAAGAAGGACAAGTACAGGATATCACAGGAGTCAAAGGGGGCTTCCTGGAAGAGGTGTCACTTGAGCTAGGTATTAAAGATTGAGCAGAGGTTAGAAAGAATAGAAAGTGGTTGCCATAATTGCCAAGAAAGCAGTAGGTGCAAAAGCACCGAGGCAAGGGAGAACATATAACATGTCCTCCCGGAATGTTTGAAACTTTCAGCATCACGGAACCATGAATTCTAAAATTGACAGTATGCTGATCCTTGATTAAGCCGCAGAGTTTTAATGCAGTACAGGAGGCAATGAGGTAAAAAGTAATAAAGTTAAATGTTTGTGAGTCTGTGGCCAATGATCCCTGCTAAGTATATGTGGATGAGCCTGAAATAATAATTAAATGTAAATAAATGTTAGCATGAAGGGTCTGGAGATCGCAAAAATGTTAATCTCTGCTATTTTTTGTTCTGCCTCATCTGGATCCTGATAAAAAGAGATAATACATTTTCTGTCTATAGGTGGCATTATTAGTATAATTCATATGCTGGCAATGCAGGAGAAATCAGCAGTCCGCTTATATATTATTTATAATGCTTGATCAAAGGTATTTTTTAATCTGAATTTTATAGCAGGGGAATAAGTGAGGCTGAAGGAGATGCATTCACTTACCCAAAGTCAAGCAGGTGAGTGGCAGACCCGGAATTCAGACTCTGGGCTGCCTCCCCTGGAAAGACTGGGGTCCTTTCAACACCCTCCTCCCCATTTCTCCAATCTTCAAGAAAAGTCCAAACCATAAACCACCCCAATGCCCAGCTAAGGGCAGCTCCTGGGACCACAGCACCTGGGAACAAATACCCTGCTCTCGGGTGAAACTATGAGATTGTACCCTCACATCAACTTCAAATATGAAAAATACTTGGAAATTTGGGAGGGGGCCCTTCAAGTGTTTTTGTGCTTGTTTGCTCTCTTAAGAAGTTAAAACTCCTTCTGTTAACTGCTTATTACCTGAATTAACATTTCCACCAAATCTTGGTGGAACAGAGTTAAATAAAGCTGCGCCCCCGCTGCCCCGTATGACTCCATGAAACCCTAGCGGCGGCAGACAATGTAGCGGTCAGGCCCCAGGGCCTCAGCGGTGGGCTCTGCCCTTATTAACTGTGTGTCTCTGGGAAAAATACTTCCCTGAAGCATCCGTTCCCATCTGTAAAATGGAACTGATAATACCACCTGGCTCAAAGGGTAAGTAACATGTAAAGCCCTTGCCGGTGTGTGTGTATGTGCATATGTGCGTGTGTGTGTGTGTGTGTGTGTGTGTGGTGGGGGGTAGGTGGAGTGAGTAAATGTCTTTGAATTGTGTGATTACTGGGCAGGGCTTGAAATGCTTGGGTAACACCACCTGTGGCCAACCCTTAATTGAGCATTTGGCCAGTTGCCTCTCCCAGGCTATCTCAACTGGGTACCTGGTATTTCTGCATATTCTTCCTCTGCACAAGACTGAGTCCTATCCTTTTCTAGGATTTATGTGTTATTGACACCCTCCTTCCCAAGAGAATTTATTACCAGATTAACTCTGGTCATAGTCACTCTCACATCATGGCCACCCCTTAATACCTTAATGGAAAAACAGTTTACAAGCCCTCTCTACCGCCACTGGTAATATGCTTCAGTGGACGCTGAAAACAAATTGCCATTCCTTGAAATGCTGAGAAGTCTGCCTAAGAGGAGAGCTGGGTTTAGGATGCGCCACGGAGGCCGCAGAGAGAATTTTGATCTCAATGGGTCCATCTGAGATCAAAGTGATGGAGAGAACCTGGCCCATCAACACACAGCACATAACACACATGTTCACACATCACACACACGCGCGTGCGCGCACACACACACACATCAGCACACCTAACCCTCTCAGTAGAGGCTGCCAGCTGTCTCTAACATCTAGTCTTCCCTTCTTCCCAAGTGACAGGACATCCAAATTTAGATAGGGATGTGTTCCCGAATAAATAGCACACTTCCCAGCTTCTCCCAACTCGATATGACCATTTGACTCAGCTATGGCCAATTAAACACAAAGAAAAGTGCCCTGTGGTAGCTCTCATGTTGTGTGTTTTCCTTTTTCACCCCTTCCTCCGCCCCGAAGCCTGAATTGTGGATCCAGTAGCTTGCGTTCAGGTGCCATCTTGAATCACGAGGACTACAGCCTCACCAGGAACAGAGGGTAGGGAGCTGGAGAAGCCCGGGTCCCTAAGGACTTTGTGGAGCCGAGATGCCATATTGGCCTTGGACTGCGCGAGGGACATAACCTCTGTCTTGGTTAAGCCACTGCTATTTGGGGTGTCTGGTAGATGCAGGCGACCTTAATGCTAACTAATTTATGCATCCGGACATGGGCATCAGAAAAGAGTGAATCAAAGTTTTCCTTGGTTCACTGATTGTCAGTAACTGAATGGGGGGCCTGGTTGTGACCTGATAATGGGGGAATGGCTGGGAAGAGCGGGGTTTACGGAGTGGGAAGGGGTAATTCAAGACAGCGACTACGGCTCCATTAAGCTTGGTGCCTGACACATAATAGTTACTCATATATTTGATGGCTGACAGCTCACATGTGATTGCCGGCTGTCAAGAAATAAAATTCACCCTTATTATGGGTAATCCACTCTTGAGAATCTCCATTCTGTTTTTTACATATTGGTCACAATAAATATTGTACAAAGTTTGAAAAGCAAGAAGTAGCACGAGTGGTTTTCTCTTATTTGCAATAAGAGCTTCCTTTGAGAAATCAGGTTCACGAACTTAACCAGTAGCCAGGGTGTCAGTGTGAGGGGTTGCATAATTCCTGTTCATCAGAAACTACCCTTAGGTCTGATCCCATGTGTTATCAGGGATAACAAATAAGTTTCAGTTGCTATGTCAACTCCCATCAATTGTTAGCGGGCTCCCTGGAGCGCTGTGTGGAGGGGGATCTGAAGCTCCATCCAGATTCAGAGGGAGAGGGTGCTGTGATCAATCCATGAGGGCCCTAAAAGCTTTCTTAATGAAAACAGGAAATGCTTTAGCATCCAGGTCTCCCCTTCACTGGGACCCTGGTTGGCTTCTGCTCCTCTTATGAGCTGAGGACCACGCTGGCCCCAATTTCCTTCAGCTTCCTGGGTTGTGCTCCTTCTTGACTGTTGACTCAGGAGCTCCCTGCCTTGTCCCATTCATCAGCCTGGCTCCTGCTCCTGTGCCCTGGGCCTCCTGTGCATGTCAGAAACCTCTGCTCTGCCCCTCTGTCTTCCCCGTGACTTCTCCCTTCTTCCTTGGCACCCCCAGCGCGGGACACCCCCGAGTACAAACACAATGTGTGCACAGATGGCGATGAAGTAGTCTACGGGATGAGATGTTGCCATTGGCACTGATCACAGATTCACTTCCCAAAAGCTGATAAACTGAGCAATGCAGTTTGCTGAAAAGCAAGGCATTTCTCCTGTCATACATGAAGTAAGTGCAAAGGATTCCATGGGGCCAGGCCTCAGGTGTGTTGCTTTTAAGCAGAAACAACCTCTCTTTCTATTTCTCTGAGACAGCTCTGTGGACAAAAAAGAATTTTAAGGCTCTTGGCTGGCAGGCCAGAACAGAGCTGCTGCCACTGGAATCCTACCACTGGCGGGGACAGGGCCTACTGATTGACTGATTGCAAGAGAATTTGGCTTGATTTTTGTTTAAACGGCACTCATGCTATTCAAGGATGCACACACCATAGGGACTCTGCCTCCCTGGACCCTGTCACTGCCCCTGACTACCACGTTCCCCTGGGTGGCATCTAGGCTGGAGTAGGGACAACGACCCCTGGCTCTGGGAGGAGACGTCTCCCAAGGGGCCACCTCCGCACCCTGCACAGGCCACTCAGACGTGACAGGCATTTGCCTGGGGCTGACGGGCCGAATTAATTGCAATTTCCCTGGCTCTGTCCTTGGTGCTTGGAGCCATTTCCTGGAACAGAGTGGGAGGAAGATATTTCCCCCAAATACCAAGAAGAGTTATTTTGAGCCTAAGATGTACAAAATATGAGAAGGGCTCCTTTGGCCAACATGGAAAAGTTCCCCTCAGCCCAATGTCCTCAATGGCTTGAAAAAGAAAGAACCTAAAACATCCGTTTTTCTCTTGCCTTCTCCCCTCACCAAGATGAGACAAATGGTCAGCATGACCTTTCTGTTCAGGGGGACATTAGAATGGGGGTGACAAGAGTTCTGCCGACTAAAGAGACTGGGTGTCTTACTTCACATCCCTGCCCTCTGCCCCACCTCCCCCGAAGATGATTCCTCCCAGCAGAAAATGATCATCTTGTCTGTCCAAAGCTGCCATTCTCCAATGACAACCAGGCCACTCGTCGCACTCGTATCTGACTGTATTTAAGGAGTCACTTTTCCAAAGTGCCCCCATCTTTAAGCTATAGAAACTGGAGTGTCAAGATAACTACACCCACAGTGAAATCTAAACGACGTCAGGAGAGAAGGCGGGCTATAGTGGGCCTCACAGTTCCCAAGGGGGGCCCACCTGTCCGCAGGGTGTATCTGGTGGTCTTGGCCTGAGAAGTGGTAACAGAGAAATGAGAGTGACTGGCCTCTACCACAACCTGCTTGTTCTTTCACCCCAGAGAAACCCTATTTTATCCTGCGTGAAGAAGGCAATTTACACAGCTTTGAGACCAGCAGTGGTAAGATCCGGCACAATTTCTCTGGGAGATTTGGTTTCTTCCTGGCTCCTTTTATCTACCACTCCCACATCCATGGTGGTCCTGGTCCTAGGCCTGCTCTTTATACAGCCCCTCACATTCAAAAGCAGGGGACCTGGGACCCCACTGGAAAAATAATGCATGAATTCTTATACACAGAACAAGGCTATATCCAGTTCTCAGAAACTGAGTGCTCCTATTCATGTCCCTTAAATCTTTATCTTTATCATCCGCCCCAAGATGAGCAAGAGGTACCCTGACCTTTGGGGATGTGCTCAAGGCAATTTCCAAAGCATCTCAGCGGCTGGGCTGACGCCTCTGACGATTTCCTTGCGTTCTGGCTGGCTCCTGGAATATAGATTCCTGCCCCTTGGGAACAGCCCAGCCCAGCTTCAATCCAACGTTCCTGTGCTCCCAGCAGCCTTTCCTCTGGTTAGAACTCTGTACAAAGCTACCATGATCCAACACCAAGTCCTCTGCCCTGCCCGTCACGCGCCTCAGTTTCCCCGGGGGACCAAGGTGGGGTGGGAGAGATGCTGCCTGCCAAGAGCTACTGGTAGAGGACGAGAAAGGAGCGCGCTTGGGCCTTACCTCGCAGCTGGTCCGCGATTCCTGCGGGGTTCCATGCCTGCCGGCCCCTCTTATAGACGCCCAGGCACAACTTGCGCAAGTGCCCGCAGGCCCTGATCACCCCGAGTGCCAGCTCCTGCCCTGCCCTGTGATCCGGGCCAGACCAGGCGGCTGCTGGCAGGGCCTGGAGGGAGGGACTCCGTTGCACCAGGAGCCACACACTCACCCTCGGGTACTCCTGAAAGTCTGAGGACCTCTGGCAGGACCGAGAAATCCTCCAGGTCCCTGTCAGGGGCTCTGGCGAGGCTGTGGCGCCCAGGGTCGACCTCTGGGGGACTGGCGGCGGCGAGGGGGTGAGGGGGCTCCTCCGAGCCTGCTGAGATGTCCTCCCGGCCAGCTCTCCCTCCCTCCAGCCGGCCTGGCTGGCCTGTTTCACCTCCTCCCCCAGGTTGTCAGGGGAGAGCAGGGGCTGGAAAAGCCACTTTCAAAGTCCTGGCACCCTTACTCTGCCAGGCACACGCAGGCGCCAGGGAAGAGTTTGCTGACCTGAACCCCGGAGCCCCACGCACGGCGGAGCTAGCTGACTTGTGGCGTGCAGTATCAGTGCGCCAGAGTTTGGGGGTTCCTCTCGTCTCCAGGCCACTGGGAGGGTAGATTTTTAAAACTTGGGGAAGCATACCTGCAGTGAGGGGAGTGTGGAGGGGACAAAGAAGGCCAGGCTGCACAGGCCTCCCGGCGCCTTGCACCGGAGGCTCCCTCATGGAAACACGCTCCCCACAGGCTTGCGCTCCACTGGGACGCAGGGGTGTCTGTTGTGTTCACGGCCGTGTCCTCAGTTCACAGCCTCGTGCCGAGCACAAAGTATTTCATCTTTGAGACATATTTTTAAATGAAAATTTCAAGCATACAGAAAAGTAGGCAATACACCCATTGCCTAGATTTAGCAATTATTATTTTTCCTTTTTTGCCTCATTTATTTTGTGGCTAAGATATTTGAAAGCAAATTATAAACATCATGACACTGTATCCTTAAAGGTATTCAGTGTGTATCTCTGAAAAATAGGGAAGCATTTCTACACAACTGCAAGACAATGATCACATAACGGTAATTCCAGAACATCACGAAAGTTCAGGTGTATACATTCAAATTTCCCCAAATATCTAAAAAAAAAAATGTAGTTTAGAGTTGCTTTGTTTGAGCCTGGTCATTTTGTGCTTAATAACTATTTATGGAAGGAAGGAGCGAAGGGAGGGAGAGAGGGAGGGAGGGAGGGAGGAGGAAGGAAATTGAGGTGTATATTTGTGAAGGTCAGAAACTGTTAGCATTGATTAAAGGTGAGAAACTGACTAAATGTCCAACATAGGAAATTGCTAAGATTATTGAAAAGCCACATGGGAGCAATAGGTGCATATTAAATGTTATGCTGTAAAATAGTATTTACTGATGTAGGAAAATAATGCTATTTTGTGGACTGGAAGGAATCAGATTACAACATGGTGTGTGTTTTCTGATCACTCCCGTGTCAACGCACCCATTTGCATGGAAGATGTCACTACAGGGAATGAGTTTAGGAAAGATTTTTAATCTCTTCTTTGTGCCTTTCTGCTTTAACAAATTCTCCATGATGAAATCACATTTTAAAAAGAAATTTCATCGTTTCCACAGAAATTGTGTTTTGTATCGTTTTCATATACAGGCTGTAACACTCACTACAATTAGGTTTTCCTTGCCCCCAACATCTTTGTAACTTGGTTCTAAGTAAAGACTTAGCTTATTTGCAGGGACCTTGGCAGCCTCAGGTGACTTGTCTGGGCAATTCCTTCCTTAGGGTCACAGGGTGGACTGGGAGCAGACTCACTGTGTGAACATCGAGCAGCAGTGAGACCATATGGTGAAGATGTGGACAGTGTGGCATATCTATCACCTACCTATTTTTTTTTTTTTGCATTTGGTTGATTAATAAGTTACTACACTCTTATTTTTAAATGAAATATTATATAATAAAATATTTTATTAAAAAAATTTCAAATGGACAAAGAAATATGAAGTCTCAGTTCCCACCCCCCCACACTCCTCTCCCTAGCTGGTTGTGACCGGTTTCTGGTGTGTCTTTTCATGGATATTCTTTTTCTATCCTTCATATAGCTTTTCTCTTTTTTTGCATATAAACTTGTTTTATTTTATTTTCTTAATTTATTTTTAAAAAGATTTTATTTACTTTTAGAGAGAGGGGAAGGGAGGGAGAAAAAGAGGGAAAGAAACACCTAGCACTTGCACACCCCCAACTGAAACCTGGCCCACCACCCAGACATGTGCCCTAATCAGGACTTGAACTGGCGACCCCTCAGTTCACAAGCTGGTGCTCAGTCCACTGAGCCACACCAGCCAGGGCTAAAATTAAGTTTCATTTTAAAAGGTAAAACTTTATATATGCTTTTAAAACGTAAAATTCAAAGTTGTTAGGCAAGACAATTACACAAAGCTGTTTACAGCAGTAATTAAAGAAGTGGTAACATTTTACCACTAATTAAAGAAATGGTAACATTTTACTAATAATTAAAGAAGTGGTAACATTTTATCAGTGTAAAACATCACGGCATTCAAATCACAACTTGGATCTTCAAGATTCATGTGTTTTATTGCATGCAGTAAAATGTGGTCAGATTTAAGATATAATTCCTCCTCTGGAGATCTTGTTCTCAATCAAGTCTTTCTTTTTTTTCTTTTCTTTTTTTATCTTCAATCAAGGACATTTTTTTTTCATTGCATTTAGAGGGATAGGAAGGGAGGGAGAGAGAGAGAAACATCCTTGTGAGAGGGAAACATAGACTTGGTTGCCCTCCCATATGCACCCCAACAGGGACCAAATCTGAAACCTGGGCATATGCCCTGACTGAGAATTGAACCCACTACCCTTTGGTCCACAGGACAGTGTTCCAACCAACTAAGTCACACCAGCCAGGGCAAGTCTTTCTCTGTCACCATCCTCTCACACAGTGGGGTAGCTGGCCTTAGTGGCGATTCCACAATGGTTGTTTCAGTCTTTGGCCATCTTTATGCAGCCACTCATGCCCCAAGTTGTACCCTAGCTGTTCTTGACAATCTAATATTTATTGTTATTTGATTCTGCTCCTTCTGTAGCCGAATCAAAGCTGTAGCCAGCCACCAGAATGCCATGATCAAGATCTTCACTGCTGTTGCGTGGATCATAAGAAATGCGTTCTTTATAGAACCGGAAGCTAGCATGGCTTGCATCTATAGCAACGGAATTGGACCCCAAAGTTGCCACTGCCTTCATAAGGGACCTCTCCTGCTGATGGATGTCCAAGAAGCCAGTGTCATTGGCAATAGAATCCTTGGGCTTGTGTTTGCAGGATCCAACCTTCGCCTGATATGGATAAGGTTCCTCTGAGTCCATGCCTCCATTGGACTTAACCTGCTGGAACACATTATCCATTAGGCCACAATTGCAGTCTTCATTGCCTCGAGACTGAGAGAGCAGGCCACAAAGTTCTGTTCACTTAGTGAAATAGGTTTGTCAGTTTTCCAGACCATCTGTCCTTTAAGGGCACCCGTTGCACTAAAAGCCCAACAAGAACCACTCTGATTCTGATTCTTCACAGGAGTTACATAGCCTTCCTCTCTCCAAACCACAGCTGAGGGGGTTTCAGCAGAGAGAGGCTCCCAGGGCACTTTCCTTTTCTTGTGCCTGAATTCGTCACTGGTCATAGCACCCAAGGCAGTCATCCCATGGTGAAGCGCTGTTTCTCTAGGTTCTAGTCCTTGTTTGCAGGTCAATCATCATCATGCTCTTCTCCCGCACTGCTCTCCTCCACCCGTCTTCATTCAAGCTCTGTAGTTCCACATGCGTCGCCTTCCGCTGGTTCCACTGTGCATCTAAACGTCCATCAAGTTTTGGAGCAGCTGAAGCTATTCCTAAGTAAACAGCAGTCAGGGAGAGCAAAGAATTCATGTTTCAAAAACCACTTCCAGGAGCACAGGGGGCAGGGGTGGAGGTCGGGCTGTCCTGTCTACCAAGCCAGGGCCAGGGACTGTGCTGCCTAGAGCCCCCAGTGCCTCTCTCCAAAAGGCCAGTTTCCTGGGGTGAAGCAGCAGCATCAAGTCCTGGGCCCGGGCACTCACCAATAGCTACTTCTATTTCCATTACGTATGCACGCCCCACCCCCCACACAAATGATGTAATGCTATTCACTCTACTGTACCTGCCCCTTGATTTAAAATGTTTTATTTTGGAAAATTTCAAATTTCCATCAAGCATTTGTGAGGAAAAAAAGTGGCATAACAAACCTCCATGCACTCATCATCCAGCTTCAACTATTATTTCTCTCACTTCTTTCACTGAGTAGAGCTGTAACACAATTTCTTACTGACATGCATAGAGCTGTGCCAATCTTTTAAAAGCAAGCATATATTTCATTTTATGAGTGTACCATAATCAATATAACCATATTGATTACACACATAATGTGGTAATTAATTTATTTAAATATACTCATTTGAGCGCTGGGGGAGTATATCTGCGGGGGAAATTCTGATAAGTAGAATTGTTGAGTCTGAGAGTATTCACATTCAAGATGGAAATATATTGCCAAATTACATTCCTTAGAGATTGCACCAGTTTACAATTGGCGGCAAGAAACAGTTACTTAAGCATTAACAGCGTTTAGTTATCCAGAAGCCTGGAAGAGGGCAGGGCAGCATTTGGTGGCATCATTGAGGATCCTGCTCCTTCTGAGCTTCTGTTTTTCCATTGTGTCCTCGGCTTATTGCTTCATGGTTGCAAGACGATGTTATTCCTTCAGGCATCATGCCCTCTCTTCTTGAAATACTGTTTCAAGTTTAGGGGAGGGAAGTCAGATTTTCCCTTTTTTGTCATTAACCAGAACGAGGACCTATGTCCTTTCTTAAACCAATCACTGACAAAAGAGAATGTGATTTAGATCAATCATAATCCTTCCTCTGGGGCTGGGGTAGATCAAGGTGGATGAAGTGAAGCTCTTTCCTTACCTGAAAGAACTGGACTTCCATGAACTTGGAAGAAGGAGAGAGAAAATGGCTCTTGGGAAGCCATAGTGTTTGCTATAGTACTCAACTATGGCGCATTATCAAGCGTCTGATTAACTTGACTTAATTATTAAACTCAGCCTTCAAAATCCTTTTTTGTTTGAACCTTGATAACCTTCACATTTTTTTTAAAAAAAGGTAATTCTGACACTTGGATTTTGAATATTGCTCTTTTTTTCAAAGCACTTTCATGATCTCATTTGATTTAACACACAGAAAGACACATGAAAGAATGTGTCTTCATTCCATGTTACAGATGGTCGCCCTGAGATTCACGGGACTTGCCCAGCAAGTGACATTATTAGATGCCACAGTTCTCAGAAGAGGTGGGTCCTGTAGTTCTGCACTGATGTCAGTGGAGAGTCAGACATTAGCTATGTGCTGTGGGCTCATGTGGGCATGCTGGGGGCTCACAGTGGCCTTGCAGAACTGTGCTTTGAGGAGCAACCGGTGGTGCCCTGTTGAGGGGGAAGAAAGGCAGACAAAGGTTAAATCTCTGTTCTGGTTTTAGGTCATCCCAACCAAGCAGCTACTCTTGTGGAAATATGTCTTTCAACCCACATTTAGGAGCTATTTACACAGAGTTGTATAGACTGTACTAGAAGAGCAACTGGATAATTCAGTCAAATAGTGGGTCTATTATTTATCCAAATTAAATTGTGTGTGTGTGTGAGTGTGTGTGTGTGTGTGTGTGTGTACTGGATTGGTTCCTTTGGCATGTATGTGGCCTCTTAGGCGTGAGCTCCCCAAGGACAGAGGCCCTACCTTATTCACCCCACTATTCCCAACCCCATGGCATAGTGCCTGATCCATTACAGGTGCTCCATAAATGCCTGTCAGATGCATGAGTGGTCTGAGTTCTTTCTGCTAATGACTGATGTTCTTTCTATTATTATCTGTCAGAGCACCCTGTTTATTTCTACATAGCATCAATCAATGACTGTAATCAATCAGCTAGTTGATTTTGAATTTGTCTGCTTTTTGGACCCCATGATGAGAACACAAGTTCCGTGAGGGTCAAGACGGGGTCAGCCCAGTCCCAGCCCTGGGCCTGACACATGGTAAGGGTTCTAATCAATTGTTAACTGAAGCTTTGAGAGAATGTTTGTATTCCTAGGTTTTAGCAGTGCCTGGCACATGGTGGGCCCTCAATAAATATCCATGGAATGAACACCTGACTAAATGTGACAGTGAGTTCATGTGAATGCCCCTCTGACAGGCTGATGTGAAGACATTTAGCTTGACAAAGGGCAGTAGGGCCAGGGATTCAGGACACCCAGCAGTGCCTCAGGTGGACAGAGAGTCTACATGAGATCTGCTACTTTCCATGAGATCACACTCACATTGCAATTCCTCATCACTCTTGGGTCTGACCTATTTCCCGCTTCCTCTCGTTCTGTCTGATGATTTTGATCATTAATAAATGATCCATTGTATTAATTCAACTCCTCAAAACACTGACATTCATTTCCTTTTGCATCATTTTCGTGATTCTGGCTCAGGCTGTGAGCTTCTGGCAGGCTCTCTTAGTGGAGAGGGCAAGAGGTGGACAGATGTGGCCATAACTAAACACTGACTCACTCATACCTGCTTTTTTTTAGCAAGGGGCTGCTCCTTGCAGGGAAGGACTCCAAGTAGCCTCGTTTTTTAAAGGTTTGGCTAATAAAAATATAAGGTTACCAAGATTGTTAGATTTTGCTCCCAAGCCCCCAGGTGGGGTCTGCGCCCTGGTGAATAGAGCACCAGGCTAGCTAAGGAGGACAGGGTCTGACTTTGAGCTCTTGGTGACTCACTCAGCTTTGCTATGCATCCAGAAAAAAATAATTGAATGCTAGAGTTGGTGGGCATCATAAAAATTGAAAATCCGGAGGCCTTTTCTTAAGAGTATAGACAGTTACAGGCCATTCCACTCTTGGCCAGTCTTACAGGAGGTGTGTGTGCACTTGTTTTGGAGGAAGTGGGTAAGGAAACCCACTTGGACAAATGGTTGCCGCCTCCTCCAGCCGGGCCACCCTCCTGGCCGGGCTCTGGGGAGATAGTCCCCAGGAAAGATCCACGCTGGTTATGTAACACTGTCTTTCTCTCCTTTCCTCTCCTGCCTTTTCCTTGTCTTCTTTTCTCCTACCCCCTCTCCTTCCTCCACTATGAACCTTCTTAAACAGAATAATAAAAAAAATAAACCAAACCTTTTAGAGGATGTTTTTACCCCACCCCCATCAGAGTGTCTGCAGTTGTACCTAGGAAGCATCAGAAGGTGGTCTTCGTAGCATTCTTCCTCCAGCCGATAAACATGGCGGTGCAGATTCAGTGAGCTACATGACAAACTACCCTCAAAACTTAGTGACTTGAAGCAAACACCATTTATTTAGCTCCTAATTCTGTGGGTTAACAATTTGGGCTGGGTTCAGCTGAGCTCTAAGAAAGCCACATGAAATAGAGCAGAGTTTGGAGCTTAGCAATCTACAGAATGAGCCCTGCAAAGAATAGAGCAAGAGCAGTGACTTCTCCTCCGTTTAATTATTTAATCACCCAAGTAATCATGTTCATTGTCAAAAATGAGAAAGTGCAAAGAAGCAAAGCCACAAAGAAAGTCATCCCTGATCCTGCCAAGCTGAGATAACAACCCTCATAATATGGTTGTGCTGGTTTGCCCAGACTTAGTAACAGCCTTTACATCCTGGGTTGGAATCCAGCCTGGAGACTTTGAAGAAAGAAACGACAGCCAAGAGGTCGACTCCAACAGGCTCACCCTCTGAGCTGCATGCTCTTTCTCTCACCTAATCTCCCTTCTCTATTCAAGTGGAAGGACTTGGGCCATGATCCTTTGTGAAGCTGGACCCTCCCCAAGTACCTGGGGGCGGAAACAGGTCTTTGGGAAGATGCTGTGGAGAAGCAGCAAGAAGCTTTCAATCCGACAGAAGACTAAGATCTGACACATCCCGAGGCTTCCAAAGTCTCCAGCTCAGTGTTTTGTCCCTAACAGGTGTTTTACTATGATCACCTACTGCCTGGAGCAGCTAGAGTTGCGCTCAGCAGGCCACACCCACTGGTCCTATAGTTAGAGGAGTCAAGAAGGTGGGAGCCCAGGCCTCTTGTGTCACTGAGAAGGCGGGGTATACCCAGCACCATACTGGACACTGCGTGGCATCATGCAAGAGAAAGACACAGCTCATGCCCTTGAGGAATCCATAGTGTTCTGGGGAAACTCTGAGAACAACAAAACATCAACATGACTGTGATGTCAACTGTCTGCCAGGAGGCTGTATGGCATGGTGTCACTGAGGGCTGGCCCTGGGGCCACGCCACCTGGGTTTGAATCCCAACTCTGCCATTTATTGGCATGTGATTTGGCGTAAGTTGCTTATACACTCTCTCTGTCTCAGTTTCCTCATTTATAACGAGAGCATTACCGGACCACCTCACAGGGTTGTTGTGAGGATAATTTGGGTTGTTACAAGCAAAGCACTCAGTAGCCACTTGACCAATGTTAATTATTAATTAGAGCAGGGACACTCAGAGCACAGAGCATGGTGGGGTTTGTCTGGAGGTCACCCCGAGGAAGGTGCCTGGTTCATGTCTGTGCGCAGCCAGGGAAGGAAGGAATTCAGATGTGCCTGCTCAGCTGGGTGGAACGCAGTGATCACAAAATCCACTCATCCTGTTTTTTTGCAACAGCAGGACACGATAGCTTGTCCTATCATGGCCTGTAATGGGGCCAAGGAGTGGGAAGATCTGTATGCCCAGGGCTGTGGCAAGGCCGCCAAGGGCTCTTCTCCAGCAGGACGTTGCGTAAGTGGGGCTGCTGCGTGGCATCCTGCACGGCTGAGTAGCGCGCCCCGGCCCCAGCAGCTCTGAGGACCCGCCTGGGCCGGCTCTGCTTCCTGCAGTGTGGCTCCCTGGTGCCTGGCCCCCAGTTCCTGCCTGGGCATGTCACTCTAAAAAATACAGTATCTTTACAATGTGATTGTACAAATAATGAGCATTTCTTACAGAAAACATCCAGAGAAGATAATTTAAACTTTTTATAATGCCACTACCCTGAAATCACTAGTTTTATTTTTCTACATAACTTTTCTCTCTTCCTGTGCCTCTATATATGTGAATATATACTTTTTTTCTATCATAAAGAAGATCATACAGTACATACTGTTTTGCAATGCGATATTTTCAATTGTTGTCAATTTTCTTTCCATGTCATTAAATATTCTCTCATGATGTAATGTATAATGCTGGCGTTGTATGTTTATACCATAAAATTTTTTACCCAATCCCAATGGTTGAAAATTCAGATCATTTTTACTGATTTTTTCTTCTCATAAACAATGATCTCATACCTACTCTTGTAGGTGAATCTGCAAATCTCATGCTTCTTTTCTTAGGATCATTTCTCTTTTTTTTCCCCTGCTTTCTTGTTTTTTGAGTGTTTTTTTTGATATTTAAACAAAATTTATTGAATTTATTGGGGTGACAGTGGTTAATAAAATTATTACTTACCAGGTGCACAGTTCTATAATACAGCACCTGCATATTGCGTTCACCACCACAGCTCAAATCTCCATCCATCACCATTTATCTCTCTATACCCCCTTCTATCTCCCCCATTCCCCCTTCCCTCTGGTAACCACCATACTATTCCTGTCTATGAGATTTCTTTTTGCTTAATCCCTTCACCTGTTTCACCCAGACCCCCAACCCGCCTTCCCTTTGACGCTGTCAGTCTG
The DNA here is from genome assembly GCF_021234165.1 of Pteronotus mesoamericanus. Classification (NCBI taxonomy): domain Eukaryota; kingdom Metazoa; phylum Chordata; class Mammalia; order Chiroptera; family Mormoopidae; genus Pteronotus; species Pteronotus mesoamericanus. Next base: position 65,156,491 of record NW_026555329.1, on the reverse strand, counting down.
TTCTCTGTATCTATGAGTCTGTTTCTATTTAGTTTATTTTGTTCATTTGATTCCACATATGAGTGAAATCCTGTGGCATTTCTTTCTCTGATTGGCTTATTTCACTCAGCATAATGCTGTCCGTTTCATCCATGCTATTGCAAAAGGTAAGATTTCCTTCTTTTTTATGGCTGAGTACTATTCCATTGTATAAAGGTACCACAGCTTTTTTAGCCACTAATTTACTGACGGGCACTTGGGCTGCTTCGAAATCTTGGCTACTAAGGGTCATTTCTAAAAGCTGGGTCAGCAGGCATGCATGCGTTAAGGCCTTGGGTGCTTACTGCAAGGGCTTCTTCGATAAGCTCACAGTGCCAGCCTTCCTGCCTGTGGGCCTGAGAAAGCCCAACTGTACCACTTGCAGGGAACGGGGCAGGTCCCACCAAGCACCTTGGACATTCCTCCAAAGCTGAAGGACTGGGGCTGGGACAGGGACTTTGGCAGAAAGTGGAGTGAGCCCATGTGCAGCCAAGAAATTTACCTGTTCCTTGAAGAGCCAGGTAACCTGAAGAGAACTGGAGGTGTCATGTAAATACCTCCGCAGAGGCGATTGAGGTGCTTCAGAGAGGAAGGACCCAGAAAGGACAGGCTCTTTCCGGCTCAGAAATCTGCTCGAAGCTTTCAGGGAGCTCAGGTGTGCCCACATCCCTGGACTGGCGGCTGTCTCTCCCACCAGACTGAGTGCCCGCCCCGAGGGTAAGACTGTGTCTGCTCATCTCTGCACACCCACACCCAGCCCAGCGGCTGGTAAACGTTTACTGAACTGACGCGACAACAACCTCCATACCAACTCATAACCCCTGTACTTCTTCATCCTGCATTTTAAGGTCACCTTATTGTCTGTGAAGTGTACGTTGCAGCATCCTTTCCAGAGGCCCCTTGAGCAATGTGTACCGAAGGTCTTAAAAAAATGCACTCCTTTTGACTGGCGGTTTCACCTCTGGGAATCCAACACTCCCAGGAACTGCCTGCCTGCCTTTCCCATCTATTTCCCACAGATTTTTTTTTTATGGCCCCTTCAGTCAACCCGCTTTTCTATTTGCATCCTGGGGTCCTCAGCATCTTTGCCGCCAGGATGAAGGCCTTTCCTGCCTCATTGGCTGAACTCCGCTCCTCCTCGAGGCCGAGTCAAAACACTACGTCCTCTGGCAAGCCCACCCTGGCCATTGCTGGACCTTCTTTCTATTGTGTGTTACGTTTGTTACACACGTAGCTTACCTGAACTTCCAAACCACAATCTATTTGAGGCCAGGCAGGCAGAATCCACATCTATTTTATTTTCAGTCCTTCTCTCCACTTGGCATAGTGCAGTATGAGCAGGATGAGAAATTTTGACAGCAGGGCACACTGGGGAAAAGGAGGTTCTTTTGATGCCTCTCGGTCACATCCTGCAGCGCTGTGAAACCTCATCCTTCTGCCTGGGTTATTGCATCAGGCCTGAGCTATGGAATCGCACATCCTTCATAGTGGCAACAGTATTTTCAACACCATTTTTCAGAACCTCAGTCTAGAGTTGAGTTGAGCAAATGGAGGCTGGAAGAGGTTACAGGCCTGCGCTGAAGGCAGACAAACAGTCTAGGACGCATGTGATCGGATTGTAGTTTGAGGCTTATTTCCTGAGCGAAGTTGTTATATTCTTATATTGTGACACAAATGTGATTATTCCTAACGGGAAAGAATTCATTTCTTCAAATCAGATCTAGTATGCAGGACTTTAAATATAGAGGCAGAGAGTTTCCCTGAGTTATAAATTACTTTAGGGAGGGTTTAATGAACTGAAATTGGAATCAAAAGCGCCAGCATCCTGAACTGGGGTTTTAGGAGATAAGAAGCTGTGAGCGATACCCTTCCCAGAGTCTGGGAGACGAGCAGGCCCTGGCATTTTCTTTTCCTCAGCACCCAAAGCAGCACCTTTTTTTTTTTTTTTTTTTTTGATAAAAACTGAGTTTTTATGGGTAGCACAGTTAACTATTGATAGGGGATTTGCACGAGGGAGCGTTATGGAGACATTCAACCCACCCATGCTGTGCAGGGAGGGTGGAGGAAATCCCCTGCGTGTCAACCCTGCAAGGTGTTCCAGGGCTTGGAATGAGAAAGTTGAGGCTCAGAGATGTCAACTAACCTGCTCGAAGTCGCCCAGCACAGCCCCAGTTCTGGTCTTGGTCAGTCTGACCCAGAGGTCAGGGCTTTCTCCTGTCCGATTGGTTATCGCCCTGGCTGGGAGCCAGAGGTGCCCATGACTCAACCCAGCATAACAGAAAGAGAATCGCGAGGCTTGGAGCCAGGCATCCGTCTTTCCAAAAGGCTCCCCGCGTGCTTAATGAGTATCCAGGTAGAAGAGGCCTGGCCTATGCTGCTGCTGCCTCTCAGCCCTCAGCCCGAGGGAGGGACTGGACGGAGGGGACTCCGGCTCCTACCCCGCTCACCTTAGAACCATACGGAAGCTTTTAAGCTGGGCACCACCATAGATCAATGAAGGCAGAACCTCTGGGGTGAAATATGCACATTAGCATAAATACTTTTAAAGCTTCCAGGTAATAAAAGTGCAGCCAGTGTTGAAATCAGACTCCAGAGATTTGAACCAAATGGCCTGTCCAGGCTGTGCCTCTAAGCAGCTGATGGGCCTCAGACTGACCAGGGCCAAGACCAGGTGACTGGGGCCTGTCCTTTCCTGGATTCTCAGCTGCCTGTGAGGAGGGAGGATGCAGGAGAGAGAGAATTAACTACCCCCCACCAATCCAGTATGCGAAGATGTCATTAAATGCTCAGAAAGGACGTTTGCTCTCAAGTCAATTAAATGCTTCCCTGCAAATTTTTTGACAAATCTACTTGACGTAATCTTTCTTTTTTTTTCTTTTAAAGATTTTATTTGTTTTCAGTGAGGGAGAAGGGAGGGGGAAAGGGAGGGAGAGAACCATCAATGTGAGAGAGAAACAGCGATGGATGACCTCTCTTACATGCCCTGTCCAGGCCGAACCCGCAGCCCAGTCACGTGCCGACCCGAATCAACCCTTCGCTTTGCGGAATGATGCCCAACCAACTAAGCCACATCAGCCAGGGCTTGACATAATCTTTCTTCACAGAGAAAGCAACCTGCTTCAGCCTTTGCCTAGAAATGTGATGAAAAACTTGTCATGAAGGGGGTCCAGATGAATGAGGTTCCCTATGGGAACAGACAGAAACACAATCTGCGCACTTCTGCTGTGTTTCTGTTATACGCCGGCTTTGTGTGCAAAATGGAAAAGAACTGCTGAATAGGGTTACTGTTCTGAAAGGAAAACAAAAGGAGTTTAACAATTGGTGCCTGAAAGAGAGCAGGGTGAACCCAGGGCAAAGAGCCCGGTGAGGAGGGCAGGCCGGGGCTGGGCTGCTGTAGAGCCTGCTTCTTCCAGGACCAGGATCCGATATCCCTGCAGGATCTGGCCCTGGCCTGCGGCGAGCTCTCCCCGCCCCCTCCCCCTTAAAGGGCCCGAACAGGGCATTACCACGAACTCTTTTCAAGAGAGTGGGGGAATTGCTGCGGAAATAAAATTTAACACAAAATCTCCTCCCAAGTCAGCAAATTTCTCCACCGAGGGAAAAGGAAAAAGGCTTTCCTATTGAATAAGCATTACACGAGAACGTGATGCGTATCACAGGCATCTGCTAAGAGGTTGCCAGGGCTGAGAGGAGGCTCCCCTTTTTCTATAGACAAATGGCTATAACCCATCAGGTAAGGGAACTTGACAGCACCGTTTTTCACGCATAGTTCGTTCTCGATTCATCTGGTTAATGGGGTGGCCATCTGTGTTTGTTAATTGCCTTTTTCAAAGGAAAAAAAATAAACTTCTCACCTCTTTATAAGAAGAGCTAGTTCTGCCACTTGAGCTGAAGCTAAGGCCTTCCCTTCTCGCAGAAGCCGGGCTACCGGGCTACCGTCTCTGTCTTCCTGGATGATTACGTTTCAAAGAAATGGTTCTCAGGGTCCTGCCTGGGTAATAGAACTACAAGAGGCTTATTTAGCTTTTGAAAAGGTTTACATACACTTCAAAAAGACAGAAGAAGCACTTCCAAAGTCAAGTTTTCTAAAGTAAGTGCTCTAAGAAAAGGAGTGGGGTAAGGTGGGGGAAGTCTCCTTCCTTGTTTTCAACAGGAGAATTAAGCCTCTTTTTAAAATGCATTTAATGATTTTAGAGAGAGAAGGGGAGAGAGGAGGGTGGGGGGAGAGAGAGAGAGACGGACAGACAAGCATTGATTTGTATGTGCCCTGCCCAGGGATCAAACCCCAAAACCTTGATGTCTGGGGACAACGCTCTAACCAAGCAGCCCCGCCAGGGCGAGAATGAAGCCTCTTATTTTTAATTTCTGCCTAGCCTTACAGAACTCTGCTTTGGCCCTCACGTGGTGCCTGCTGAGAAAGAAGATGGGAATGTTCAGCCCCCAGGAGGGCATTGGCCTTGACATGAGGAAGTCTGAGGGGGGAAGTTCACTCAGCCTGCATTTGAGCTTGTGACCTCGGAGGGAGCAGGGTGGATTGCGCTCCTTTAAGAGCCTCTGGGGTTTGGGCGGTTTTAGCAATGGTGGGCGTTAGCAATGGTGGGTGGTCACTGGACCACAGATCCCTGACCTCGCTGCCTTCCTGGCCTTGTCCGGTGCCCAGGCTTGTGCACCCCCTCCCCTCACACACACTCCGAGCACCTACTTTGCTCTCTGCTGGGAGGAAGGGGTTTGGGGACCCTGGCCCAGCACGGCTTCTGCCCTACCTCCCCCTCCCCAGCACAGCTCCTGGCTTCTGCTCCACTCCAATTCGACTCTAACCCACTAGATGATGCAGCCAATTCTGCGGAAAGTTCAGATCTTCAGGGACTTCATAAATTAGGCTTTACTGCTAAGTGTTCTCCAGAAAAAGAAGAATTGGGGAGTAGGGGGAGGTTTGCAAAGCACATCACCAGTGCTGTTTACTTTCCCCAAACTCCTCACGTTCATGTTGCAAATAATCGGGCAGAACACTCAGCCCTCTGGGATGAGGGGGGACTTGGGACGAGCCTCCATCATAGGGCTCACTGCACCCTATTAGAATCCCGGGTTCCTTCATCTGCCCCCCCCTCCCCCGCTATACTGAGAACTCGAGAACAGATTGCCTCTCTCATCCCTGACTTTCCACCCCCAGCAAAGTTCTTAGCAGAAAGTGTGCTTGTGAAAGGAATGACTGTTGGGTAACAGCACATGATATTTGCATAGCACTTTCCATTCACCAGGCACTTTTAACATACATTGTTCTGTCCATTCGTTCTCGCAGTGACCCGGAGGAGCAGGGGAGGCAATGTCCTTACAGCCATTCTGCTGGGAGGATCCTGAGGCTGGACTGCTTAACATCTCACCCAGGTCTCCCAAGCACCCGTGTCCCTGCTTTTCGACCCAGGAGCAGTCCTCACCTTGGGGTCAGGCCTGCAGAGTAAAAGTGGCTGCGACCTGGGGCAAGCAGGCTTGGAGGAACGTTGCCCTCGAGCCGTGAGTCCCAAATACTCTGGTTGCTAGAGAAAGAGGGGAAGGAAGAGGGGATAATGTTGTAGAAAGTAGATGAAAGGATCAGTACGTAGATCTGGTCCCCTTGAGATGGTGCAGATTTTGTTCCCACCGTCTCTCTACACTTGGGCCCAGGGATTCCCTCTTCTGGAGAATTCTCTCGTACTCAAGGAAGGGTCAGTCTTTTTGTTCTATTTATGCCTTCAACTGATTAGATGAGGCCCATCCACATTATGGAGGGCAATCTGTTTTCCTCCAAGTTCACTGACTTAAATGTTAATGTAATCCAAAAACTCCCTCACAGAAACACCCGGAATAAGATTTAGCCAGCTGCCTGCTCATTGTGGCCCAGGCCATTTGATACATGAAATTAACCATCACATCAAAAGGCAGCTGGAATCCTTGGGGGCCTTTTTAGGATGCAGGGAAGAGGAGGCGAATTGCCAAGTCCTAAACATTATTCCAATGGTTTTGGCTCCCTTTATAATGAAACAGGGATAAAATGGGAGGATGGATGGATCAATGGGTAGATAGACAGGTAGATGAAGACGCAGATAGGTAGGTAGACAGGGAGAGACAGACGCTTGCACTGGTAAATAGTAACTTTTGAGTCAGTATTTGACTGAAAAATACAAAACTAGGGAATGACAGAGCAGAAGGGTCTACTTATCTAACTCCGAGTTTCCACGTGAGGAAGATGATATTCCGGGAAGAAAAGTGACATGCTTACGGTCCCACACAGTTCACTGGCAGGGGCACTATGGCTTCCTAGTCTGAGCATGTTGGGGGCCAGCTCTTCCCTGCTTCAGCCCGGAAGCCACAAAGCTCCTAAGAGGGCTGGAAATATGGGTGAGCACATGGGTATTTGGTAAGGAGGTTTCTGCCACAGTGTACTTTGCCACCTCCCTGTTGGGACCCCAGTGTTTCCTTTTCTACGTCTCTGAGCAAGGAGCTGCCCCAGGATGTCACAGAACCCCAAGGATCTCCCTTGGGCTCTTGGAACCTCCAAGGGGCCTGGCTTCACGTAGCCCAGCACGCCTCTGCCTCCGTTGTTGTGGAATTTGCAGTGCTTTGTGTGTGCATGAGGATTTGGGGAAGAGTCCTTTCATCGCCTCCATCTAAACAAATGAAGCGAGGGAGCAGGGCCTGGCAGAGGTCCTGGGCCTCCCTCAGGCACTGCCTGAACCATTTACTGACATTTTTGCCTAAAGCACAGCAGCATCTCCCCAGGAAAATGTCAAGTCTGATCCCCTCTCTCAGCTACTCACTCATTGTTAGGACATTGGCTTTTGGCATTTTCCAGCTTTTAAATCTTGTCCCTTCCAGGGTAGGATTTTTTTTTAAAAAATTGATTGATGGGGGGGCGGGGGGACAGAGACTTGTTGTTCCACTTATGCACTCACTGGGTACTTCTTCCATGTGCCTGACCTGAGGTCAAAGCCACAACCTTGGCATTTTGGGACGATGCTCTAACCAACTGAGCTACCTGGTGAGGGCCCAGCGTAGGTTATTAGTAAGTATTGATCAAGCATGGTGACAACCTGTGTGGTGACAACAAGAACTGTATAGGTTCACATCACTAGTGCACCACAGACTGTTTATTTTCTTTGAGGCTTCTTGCTTGTGCTCAGAATAAACTGCCACCAGATAGTTAGCTGGGCTTCAGTCGCGTAGCTCCCCAGGGGCATTAATCACTGAAGCACGATTTTCCAGTGGCATTGGTGTTCAATAAATAGATAGATAGAGAGAAAGGAGCTTTTAATTCAAATAATCAAGAACAAAGAATTAAAAGCACTCATTTAAAATAGGATTTGTAGTTGGAGTTAGATCCAAAGAAATGCAAGTATCTGGCATAAACCTGTATCTTCATTACCAGCACTGTAATCCTTATTTAGCCTGATCATCCTCCTTAGGCTTGGGGAGAATGAATTGGCTGAATCTTTTAGCCTTCTTGTGGGCGCACCAAGTCTGGTTGGATTTGTCAGGAGTACAGCTCTGGGACTTTCCTCCAGCCCTGATCCCTGATGTTTCATTAAGGACCCTCCTCCTGATTCTTTACAACTTCTCAGAAGAAGGCGTTGGTTTCTTTGTTTTAGCCCTGCTTCCTTGCAGTCTGTAGAGAGAAAGAGTAAATAATTATAGGAAGGTGTGATGTTTCCAGGATGTTCCAAACTTGTAACTGCCTTTTTTTTTTTTTTTTTTTGAATCAGCAAGAGAGTTTTCTTCACCTGAATCCCTTTCTCTGCCTCAGTTTTGGATGACTTTGTTATCACTAATCTGTATTGAAATGTCCCTTGGCAACCAGGTCCTGGATAAATTCAGACTGTAAACTGACCCCTAACATTGCCTGACTGTAAAGCCTGCTCTCTTGTACGTACAAAGCAGGCCATCCCAGAACATGACTTTTAAAGTGCTTTTAACCAGGGGTGAGGCAGAGACACAAAGTGGCTTCTACCTGAGCACCCCTGTGTCCTCACCATGATCCCAGGGGAATCAAACATAGGAAAGTGCTGAAGGAGCTTGTAGTCACTGTAAGGAGAGCCAATCTGATACAAAGCACTATGGCCTGACCGTCTTGGAGCTCATCGAGTTTGACTCAGTGAGGTAAACGCCCCCGGGATCAGATCGCCTATACTGGAGCCATTTCCTGCTGCGCAAGTCCCAGCTGCAAGTCTTTGCCTCCTCTCAGGGCCAAGACAGGTGCTGGCTTCTGTTCCCTCCCAGGTCACAAGAGCCGTCACTCATGGTGAAGGACAAAAGAGCTGAGAGGTGAGTGCTGGAGTTCAGTAAAGCCACACTGCTGAGTTGATGTCCACCAGCAGACGGGCAAGGGGCACCGGCACATCAGGGGGGCCCACTGCTGGGCTTGTTGTGTCCTGAGGGGGTCGCTCTTGGGGGTTCAGTCCCTGGTATTTGGGAGGGAGTTGGAGAAGCCCTTGGCGTGAATGGAGCTATTCCCCTTAGTAATGCTGCACCGAGCTGGGCAATACACTTACCCAATGCCATTCCCATCAAAAGTGTCCAAATTATGCTTCAGTCTCACGGCCAGAGCTGCACTGAGGAGTGAGGTGGAAACTGCGGTGGGAGGGGTGTGAATAGAAATCTTTAACAGTTACTGAGTGTTTGTGAGCGCCAGGCTCTCTGTGAAACCTTTATTTCATTATTTTATTTGTTAAGATACACAATGTTCTCTGGAGGGAGAAGGGCTCATCCTGTTCGGGAACTATCGGGGGAAGAATTCAACTGGGGGCAGGTCTTGGTACCCAGAGGCGCTGCCTTTAGGAAGAAGACTCGCTCCTCCACAGTGCAGGTCACCTGACGAGGAAGGAGCCTGCCTGTCAGGCACCCCCCCCACCCTGTCTGGTGTCCCCCACCCACCCAGTGCCAGGGCAGGCAGGTCTGTCCCCGCCCAGGCTGTGCCCGGGCTGTCTTTGCTGCAATGGGAGCTCGCTGTGCACTGTGTTGTGTGCCCATCATCTCGTTTTATCCTCACCAGAATCCTATAAGGAAGGATAGTATTTTTGCTTCCATTTTAAAGATGAGGACATCGGGGCACAGAGGTTATGAGGACTGGGCCACAATCTCATGACTAGGGGCTGCCAGAGCCGAGCTCTCTCCATTTTCTTAGTCTCCCCTCTGCGGTGACCTGCCGAGGTCCTGACTCTGGCCACGTCGTTCCATCGCTGGCTTCCCTGTTGGGTGACTGGGATCACTGAGCATCTCAGGCAGGGTGAAGAGGGTCTGACGACGCTGGAAAGGAGTCTGATTCTGCCAAGTGGATCAATAAACAGACAAAAACAGAAAACAAGCCAACTGCATGGTAGACTGTATTAGCTGGGCTAATTCATATTAGAATATGACTGGTGTTTTTTTAACACCAATTTATAACAGAATACCACAGACCGGGAGTCTTAAATAATAGAAATTGATACACTCACAATTCTGAAGCTGGAAATCTGAGATCAAGGTGCCAGCAGGTTAGATGTCTGGCGAGGACTGCACGCGGCCACCTTCTCAGCGGGTCTTTACATTGCTTTTTCTCTGCACGCACACATTCTTGGTGTCTCTTTTTCTTACGATAAGGACAGCAGTCATATTCGATTAGGACTCCACCTTTATGACCTTATTTAACTTCAATTTCCTCCTTAAAGGCCCTATTTCCGAAACAGTCATATTGAGGGTTGGGACTTCAACATATGAATTTTGAGGGGACATAACTCTATCTCAACACAGGTTGTTTAAAGCTTTGTGTCCCTCCTACAGCAGCGCCCCCAGCATGGGCACTGTTCCCTGAGTCCCAGGTGTGTCCTGTCTACAAGGTTTGAGGGGCAGAGGTTGCTTGCTGGAAGCCGTATCCACTGACAATTTGATAAAGGCTTTTTATCAAATATTACTACAGACTCCTGCAGTGCTAAAAACCCCAACATTTACATGTAATTTTCACTTCAGCTAAAGCTTTTACTATCTCAGCACGAGGACTACAGCCAGCCCTGTCTGGTAAAAGCTTCTATCAATATTACATTTTTTAAATCATCGTTATGACTGTCTAAGGTTCCAGAGGGCTATGTTCTCCCCATGCACAAAACTGATTCCTTGGATCCTTTCATTGGAATAGTTTTTCTAGTGAAAGGAATAGCTTTTCAAGAAGCCATGCATACCTTGGTAAAGTAGCTCTAAACACACACACACACACACACACACACACAGCCCTGATGTGTAGAGTTTGCCAATTTCCAGGCTATAAATATCTCACCATAACGAAGTTCAAGCTACCCATGGTTTAAAAACTGGTTCCTAAATACTTTATACTTGGCTCTCCTGAATCTGTTCCCGCACACGTCTGCTTATCCCAATCATGGTCACGGAAGCCGTTTGGTAGATTTTTAATCTGGATCAGGAGGGCAATCTGAGATCTTGCTCAAAATGAGGTTGCCTGGCCCCTCCTGGACTCAATTCCACAGTCTTATTTACATTCTTGAGTACAAATCCATGTACATCTAATACATACTTTTGTTAAACTGCCCTAACTTAGAAGAATCACTCTTTTGCTGTTAGCGGTCCCACTGGCCGTGGGAATCCTTGTGGGGCCTTGGGCTATAGAAAAAGTCAAAAGTTAATCAAGAGCAAGTCAGGATCAGATTGATGGCAGATGTAAAAGTTGCCCCAAGCATTTGGTGTTTTGCCTGTTAACTGGACCTTCCTTTATTTTTCATTGGGCAAAGGCTGTGGGGGTCTCAACCAGCATTTCCTTCCTGATCTACTACTGCTGATGTCAAGTAGTCAAGTTCCCCTCAGGCCCTGAGTGACTGTTTGCCCTCCATGCATGTGAATGACGTGGGAGCTTCCATCCTAGGGGCGGAATTGAGGGGCTCCCTGGGTAGGCCACTGAATGTTCATAATTCCAAGTACAAGGCCAGGACATAGAATTTCAGAGGGAAACAAGGATCTGGGAGCAGACCTTGGAGAAAACTGGGCTTGGAAGTAACATACTTCAGCCAATTAAATATAAGTAGGAATTGCAGCAAGCTTTAGCCTTGAAATGTGATGGTTTTCAGCATTACTGGTGTGGGGAGCAGGGGAGGTTCCCCTACAGCCTTCCCCGGCCTTACCCCTGCTGCTCTATCAGTCCGGGCTTGGTGGGGAGGGAAGAAGATGCAGTGGGGAGTGGGAGGAGGTCAAAGGCCCTCCTGCCGCCTGCATCGTGCACATTCTCCTTGCCCTTCCTCTGTAGTTGCTCTCCAGATTATTCCTGGGTCCTGGTGAGCCAGCTGAAGTGGTTCTGAGCATACTAATAAGCTGATTTAAAGGGAGAAGTTAAGCTCATTGGACCTTTGGGAAAGACCTTGGCCAGCACTTTCCTTGGTAGGATAACAAGCTTCAGTGAGACTAACCCACTTCACTACCACATTCCTATTTTATAAACTGAAGGTATCGATAATCACTCCCATAAGTGGAATCTGCCTTTCCTCTGGCAATAGAAAAACTAAATTGTAAATGCTATCCTCAGGACCTCCTCTCTTTCCAGAGCTTCTCTGAGCTCAGGGAGGGTGGGCACACATGGCTTCACATATTCACTTACCATTGGGTCCCTGACAGTGTTCTCCCTAATGTATGATGGCATTTGAAACATCAATAATGAATTATCCTTTCTCTTCTACTCCCACGATCTCTCTTTATTGATAGGTCTATGTTAAGGAATGAATGGAATTAAAATAATTACAATTGAACATCTACTATGTGCCAAATCCTGTGCTAGGGATTTTGTAAATACTATTTCCAAACCTAATAACAGTATCATGAAATAGAAATCATAACTGATTTTATAGATGAAGAGGCTGAGACCCAGAGAAGTTATGAATTCGTTCAAGGTCAGTAAGTGTTAAAATTCCAGCCTAGGTCTTTTTGACTCTAAAGCTCACGTTTCCCCACTATCTTACTATTCCATATAAAACTTTGCATCAGTCAGCACAAAATTAGGTTGTGCTGCTGCAGTAACAAGGGACCCCAAAACTCTTACTAGCTTACAGCTACCAAGTTTTCCTTCATCCCCACATGTAATATGTTATTCACGTGTATCACAGTTGGCTGCGGGCTCTCTTTCATAGTCTCCCCCAAAACTCAGGCTGATGATGGAACAGCCACTGGACTGTTGCCAGTTCCCTATGGTAGAGAGACAGGGAACTCTGGAGGGTCTAAAACCAGTGATTAAATGCCCTGACATTGAAGTGACATATGTCACTTCTACCCACAATTCACTGGCCAGAATATTACATGAATATTCCCAACCTCAATGGAGAGGAAGTGGAATCTCACTGGGTTGCTGAGAACAGAAAGAACATGGTGAGTAGCATTCAAACCTGCCATGAGTGTTTGGTATAGGACTTGACACCTAAGTTCTCAAGAAACACTATTTCACACCCCCTCCTCTTCCTTAACTATGAACAAATTATGATGAAACAATAAACAGTCCCTTTATTTTGTACCCTGTTTGACACTTTCTTCTTTGGCTTGTCTGGTCATAGGATGTTGGCAGCAGTTTATATCTGGATCAGATTTTTCCAGGGCCTGAGTCTCCAGTGACTTGATGGCTGACCACACATCAAGAGTCTCTGTCAGTCATCCTCAAATGCCATGTTGCAGGTGATGGGTGACATTCACATGCATGACTCACAACACACTCCCATGGGCATCCCTGGTTGGCTCAAGGTTACAGGCAATCCTGGCTGATGGCTGCAACTCCATGCTTCTTCTTCAGTGCAGAGAAGCATATTGGAATGCATGGAGTGACGGGGCATTACAACAGGAATGCACTGAATCTGTTATCCGTTCTAATTGATAAAAAATGAATCAATCATTTGAAAACCTCCGTAGTTTGTTATTAATAGCAAATTGCCTATGACACACGTTATAACTGCTCTAGACATGCAGCATGTTAGGACACCTCCCTTGAAGGAACTGCTGCTCAAGATGATGCCAGAGCAGCCGGTTGTGAAATGAAAAATCGTGCCAATTAACTGGCTGTTTTATCTACTCTGTGTCAAAGAATTGATCGGCGGGAACATTTTGTCCATACCAGCTGAATTGGCTAGTGGCCTCGGCATTGTGTAGGCACAGCCCGGGTGTTAAGAATGTGAACATAATGTCAAATCACATAATGTGATACTGGTAGGAATTCCCAGAGACATTTTTCATACACTCTTGTCATGTTACAGATAAGGAAACGAGGGCACAGCTGGGTTAAAATATTTACTCAGGGACACGCAAGACAATTGTTAACTATTGTTTTAGAAAAGAGGCAAATTCAGGCACATCTTCACCCACAGCATTTTTGACATTTTCTGTAACTATTTCAGGATCAAGACATTCAGCTGAATGGCATTGCATACTTTCTCAAAGTAGACAAGAATTTGAGAAACACCCCATGGTGCAATTCCGCGTTGCTTAAACTTGTTGCTGACTCACTTGCTTTCCACCACTTCTTTACCAACATGGCCATGGCATCCCGTCACTCACATTGGCTTTTTTCCCCAACTGGTCCCCAATCCCAGCGGGGCTGGGAATGTACTGACGTCACCTCTGTGAACCTTCCTTGGCTGGTGGGTGGGGCTCAGAGGTGAGGTTCCTGGTGGGACAACCTTGGCATGTGTGTAGACCTCCTGTCCTCCAGCCTCAGGTAAGCTACCTGTGGCCCGTGAGGACAGGCTGCTCATTGTCAAAAAGAGGCTGTGGAAGAAGGAAGCGAGGGGTTTAGGTATCATCTATTTTAAAAAAGGACAAATACCCCCTACAAATAAACAACTCCTGCTAGCCACACATAAGGTGTTGGAGAAAAAAAATTCTCATCCAAAAATAGTTCTTGGATTAGGGCCGTGCCTATTCCCACTTAACTGTGAACTGTACTGTTTTATTCACTGTGGGTTCCTGTCTCTTGAAATGTCTTTAGTTTGAGACTGATTTTATGTTGGTCCCTTTAATGTACCCTCCTTTCTCAAGTCTACTTCAGAGGACTTGAAGGCTCTCTGCTTCAGGGCCTGGGAGGGAAGGAGCTCCAGAGCATTTCTATGTGCCCCAGGGACAAGGTCAGTGGCCGAGATCTAGGCTGTCCAAGGCCCCTGCCCAGTCCGAGCTTTTGGCCGGTCTCCCAACCCCACAGGCCCAGCTGCAGGAGGCAGCCTTTGGCATGGACAAAGAGCTCTTAGGCTCAAGGCCAAAAAGCCAGCCCTTTCCCCCAGATGAAGCACATGAGACTCCCCCTCATTCCCAGGACACTTCTTGCCTTCTCCCCTGGGTTTGTGTGGCTTAGAGAAGTGTTTGGAGTTGACATAGTAGGGAAGCGTGGAAAATAGAACAGTAGGGTGACATTCTGGGACAATTCTCCTCTTAATCCACACCAATGAAGAGAGGGGGAGGAAGGGACTACAGCATGAGAGTTTGAGAGTTATGCTGGATTACACTGGCTACCTCCCTCTCTCCTGGTTTAGCTGCATTGTTAAAAATACATTGTGGAAAATCTTGCCCTTCCCAGTCCGTCTTGTTGGCTTGGGTATAAAGCTACAGACACACACGCAGAGTCTCATACACGCACACATCCCCCCTGCCCCTTCTACCTTGTAACATATATACTGGTTGTCCTTTCTTGGCCACTAGGTTCAGATTCTGGAAAACCTAACTGGTAGAAGAATTTGTGGCTGAAGAATTTAAGACTTTAAGAAAAGGTAGAGTTAGGAGAAGAAAAGTCAGGAAGGAACTAGAGAAAACTGTCATAACTGATTTCCATTCAGGAAAGAACACAGTCCAAAAGCACACTGAATAAAGAATACTTTAGGACATATCATATGCACATGGTGGACGTGTGACCCGCTTCAACCAAACTAGTGAGAATTTTGGAACCTGTACGTAGCTGGGAATGCAAACTCCTAAAGATGAGCAATCCCACTCCTGGGATATGCTTTAGAGAAACAAGTTCAAGGATGTTCACTGCATAGTCATTTGTGACAGTGAAAAACTGAAAACAACTTAAATGTCATCAGTAGGAGAGGGATGAATTGTGATCGATTTGCACAGTTTAATGTCATTCATCAGTTAAAATGAATGGACTAGATCTCCACCAGTCAACACAGGTATATCTTGGAAACAGAATGTTAGGAGAAAAAAAGCAAGTTCCAGAATAACACCATTTATGTACATTAAGAAGCACTCAAAGCATTGCTGGTACAATTTATGAGTAATTTAATTATGTGGTGAAGTGTGAACACATGCGTGAGAAGAATATCCACCCATTTTAGGAGAGCTGCTGAATTTTGGAGGGACTTTACTGTGCTTGTAAGGTTATATTTAAAAATAACAAATAATCTGAGGAGCTCCAAGATGGTGGCAGAATAGGTGGCTATTATACTCACCTCCTCCCAGGACCAAACTGTAATTACAACTAAAATATAAAGCAATCAACCTGAATAACCAACTGAAGACCAGCTGAAGAGAAGTCTTATAACCAAGGATTTATAGAAAAAATCACATCAAGGCTGGTAGGAAAAGAAGAGAGGTGAAAAGGGCTGGCCCTGCTCCCACAGGGGGTGCTGAGATTCCGGAGGGATATCTAGGCTGTGGGGGTTGCCCCTGAGAGGCATAGGGTCTCAACCCCAAGCCAGGCTCCCCAGCCCAGAGCTTGAGAGTTGGGAGGAGGCACCCATATACTATCTGGCTGTGAAAAGCAGCAGGGACCCTGACTGCCAGGGAGAGATAGAAGCCTGCTAGGGACACAGTAAAGGGACAATGCACTAAATCTCATTCACAGCCATTCTCACTCTGGGCTCTTGGGAGGGCAGAGCTGACTAAAGTCATTTGAGGAAAGTCTGGGGTTTGTGGCTATGGGGAGAGTGCTGAAGAGACAGCCGCTAGGATACCTGTGATGAGTCACTCTTTCACAAGGCAGACACCATCTTCCTTGGGTGGAGTGCTCCCCTCCATACCCCATCAGCCGGGGGGGAAAGCAATAGCTCCACCCTCTGGACTCCTTGTACGCCCTTGGATGCCTTGCTGAGAAGTCAGCTGCCTGGGCCAGGGTGTAGAGGTCTGGGCAGACTCAAAGGATACCAGTGATGCGTTGTGTGGATTTTGGGGTGAGGGCCATTCCCCTACTTTCCTGTGAACATGACTGGCTCCTCCCCGTGACAAGAGATCCTTTAGCCCCATCCTCTTGACTCCCAGTGGCACTGCCCTGCTGAGATTAGGCTCCTGGCAGAATCTGGGACAGAGTTGAGTTGTGTGGTACTAGGACAGGGGAAATTTTTTCCTTGCATGCCAAAGCAGTGCAGAGCCCTCCCTTCACAGGGCCAAATCTTAATCTGTTTGAGCCTGATAAACTCTGCTGACCTCACCCTGACAACACCCTGAGACCCTGCACCACAACAAAGATATGTGAGCACCCAGCAAGTGGCAGCTTGACTTGGCATACTCTGGAACATTTGCTGAGTGGCTGCAGACTCAGCACTGGCACTGAGTTTAAGCTTGTATCTGGTGAATACCACTTGCCCCTGCCTTGTGACTCACTGAGAACCTACCTCATGCAACTTGAGAGCCATTAGGGGCTCTTTCAGTGACTGAGCCCAATAGGCAGCTGACAGGTGGAGGCACATGGAGATAGATCTGGGAGTTCCTTGGGAGTTTTGCTGACCTTCCCTCAGGACCAGTGCTGGTAAAGCTGGTCTTGGTGCACAGCTTTGTCCTTTCCCATGCACACCCAAGCCCAACAGAGGCAGCCGCACATTCTGGATCACTTTGTAGCTACAAACAGATTGCCCAGGGCTAGTCACAGGCAGCATCTGACATTGGTCTGCACCAGAGTCCCTCCCAAGAGGCCCTAGAATCAACACATCCAGTGGCCAGCTTCAGACATCAGAGCAGCATCTACTTAGCTTTACAAGTAGCATATCCAAAGGGAGACCTTGGTAGGCACCAGGCCAGCTGAGGTAAATTCTGCTTTGTGGGGCTAGCACCTACAGAGCAGCTTGTACACTGAGGTATGGGTCAATCCTCACAGTCAGCCAGCCTGAGAGTTGACCCCATGCACAAACAGGTCAATAGAAATCAAGACCCAATTGCAATAAGAGGGCTCATATAACCCACATAATGGACAGTCCTGGAGCAGGCAGCTCAAGTGATCAAGGAGACTGTCACTGGGCCCCACCTACTACATAAGGCCACCCTACCAAAACTGGGAGTCAGCAGACCTACCTAACACATAGAAACAAATTCAAAGAGGCAGCCAAAATGGGTAGACAAAGAAACATGCTCTAAATGAAAGAACAGGAGACATCTTTAGAAAAAAAGCTAAATGAAATGGAGGCAAGTGATTTACCAGATATAGAGCTCAAATAAATTGTTATAAGCATACTCAAGGAACTTAGTTAGAACTTCAATAGAGGGCAAACATAAAAAAAAAACTAGCCAGAAGTGAAGAATGCACAGTAGGTTGGATGAAGCAGAGGATCGAATAAATGATTTGGAAGACAAGGTAATAGAAAACACCCAATAAGAGGAGCAAAGAGAAAAAGAATTTAAAAAATAAGAATAATTTAAAGAATCTTTGGGACAACATAAAATGTAACAACATTCACATCATAGGAGTACCAGAAGGAGCAGAGAGAGAGAGTGAGAGCAAGGGATCAAGGACCTATTTGAAGAAATAATGACTGAAAAATTCCCTAACCCAGTGAAGGAAGAAGACACACCAGTCCGGGAAGTGCAGAGACTCCCAAATAAGATCAATTCAAAGAGGCCCACACCAAGACACATCATAATTAAAATGTTAAAGGTTAAAGACAAAGAGAATCTCAAAAGCAGCAAGAGAAATGCAGTTAGTTACCTACAAGGGAGCTCTCATAAGACTGTCAGCTGATTTCTCAACAGAAACATTTCAGTCCAGAAGGGACTGGCTTGAAATACTCAAAGTGATGAAAAGCAAGGATCTACAGCCAAGATTACTTTACCCAGCAAGACTCATTTAAAATTGAAGAAGAAATAAAGAGCTTCCCAGACAAGAAAAAGTTAAAGGATTTGGTACCACCAAACCAGTATTACAAGAAATGTTAAAGGGCCTTCTTGAAGAAGAGGATAAAGAGGAAGAGGAAGAAGAAGGAGGAGGAGGAAGGGGAGGAAACAGAGGAACATAGTTAAAAGAATAAAATGGCAATAAATATGTATCTATCAATAATCACTTTAAATGTGACTGGAGGCACGGTTCTAATCAAAAGACATACGTAGATGAATGGATAAGGAAACAAGACTCATATACTCAAGGTCTGTCCAGGAGGTATCCAGCCATATAATATAAACAATAGAGACATTTATTGAGGAAGATACAAGATACAAGAAACATTGTACATAGGACAACAACAACTCAATCCCCTTTAAAGTAGGTACCTTAGAACCTCACACAGTTCTCCCAGTCGCTATCAGCTGCCCCAGAGTATTTTCCTGAATCTCATTGATGGTCTGAAATTGTTTCCCTTTCAAAGGTGATTTTAGCTTTGGGAAAAGCCAGAAGTCACAGGTGCCAAATCTGGGCTGTAGCGGGGCTGAGTCACCTGAGTGATTTGATATTTTTCAAGAAAACTCTGCATGAGATGTGATGCATGATTGGGTGTGTTGTCATGGTGAAGCTGTCAATCACCAGTTGCCTATAGCTGTGACCTTCTAAATCATACAAATAGTTTCTGCAGAGAAATGTTCAAGCTTAATGCAAAATTTGATTCATTTTTCTATTTTCTCAGTCATTTTGAATGCAACAGCCTACTACCCTCACTGGCTAGTACAGTGAAGTCATAATTGTTCATGCCATGTGCATTCCAGTCCACTCTCCTTGGCTGCTAGGTTACGTCGATGTCATGCCAACTGTTGTCACTATATTAACAATGGCTGGATTTTTTTCCAGACAAACATTCATATGCTGTCTACAAGAGACCCACCTCAGAATGGAAGATACACACAGACTAAAAGTAAAGGAGTAGAAAAAGATATTTCATGCAAATGGAAAGAAAAAATGGAGGGGGTAGCAATACATATATCTGACAAAATAGATTTTAAAACAAAGGCCATAGTAAGAGACAAAGGAAACTACACAATGATAAAGGGAGCAATTCAGCAAGAGGATATAAACCTTTTAAACCTGTATGCACCCTACATAGGGGCACCGAAATATGAAAAGCAAATTGTGGTGGACATAAAGGGAGAGACTGACAATAATACACTCATAGTCGGGGATTTTAACACAACATTGACATCAATAAATAGATCTTCCAGCCAGAAAATCAACAAGGGAATGGCAGTCTTAAATGACACACTAGATCAGATGGATTTAATTGATATCTTCAGAGCATTTTACCCCAAAGCAGCAGATTATATAATATTTTAAAGTGCACATGGAACATTTTCTAGAACAGACCACATTTTAGGACACAAAACAAGTCTCAATAAATTTAAAAAAAGATTTTATTTATTTACTTTTAGATAAAGGGAAAGGGAGGGAGAAAGAGAGGGAAAGAAACATCAGGGTGAGAGAAACATGCACTGACTGCCTCCCACATACCCAAAACTGGGGACCTCGCTGGCAATCCAAACATGTGCACTGACTGGGAATCAAACCAGAGACCTTCACTTTGTGGAATGATGCCCAATCCACTGAGCCGTACCAGTCAGGGCAGTTCTCAATAAGTTTAAGAAAATATAATTACCAAGCATCTTGTCTGACTACAATGGTATATAAATCAATCACAAAAAATAAAACTGAAAATCACATGAAGACATGGAGGTTAAAAAATATGTTATTAAACAATGCATGGGTCAGCAATAAGCTCAGAAAATAAACCAAAAGGTACCTTGAAACAAGTGAAAATGAGGACAAAACAACCCAAAATCTATGGGGCACAGCAAAAGCAGTCCTAAGAGGGAAATTCATAGCATCAGAGCCCTACCTCAAGACACAAGAAAAATCTCAAATAAACAATCTAACTTTACACATAAAGGAGGTAAGAAAATAACAACAAAGAAAGCCCAAAATGAGTAGAAGAAGAGAAATAACAAAGAACAGAGTAGAGATAAACAAAATAGAGTAAAAAAAAAAACCCAATAAAATAGATCAATGAGACCAAGAGCTGGTCATTTGAAAAGATCAATAAGATAGACAAAGCTTTAACCAGACTCATCAAAAAAAGAGAAGGGAGGACCCAAATAAATAAAATCAGAAATTAAAGGAGAGAAGTAACAACTGAAACCACAGAAATACAAAAAATTGTAATAAAATATGAACAACTATATGTCAACAAGTTGGACAATCTGGATGAAATGGATAAATTTCTAGAAACATACAATCTTCCAAACTGAATCAGGAAGAATCAGAAAACATGACTATTACAACTAATGAAATTGAAGCAGTAATCAGAAACTCCCAACAAACAAAAGTCCTGGACTAGATGGCTTCACAGGTGGATTTTACCAAACATTCAAACAATAACAAACACCTATCCTTCTCAAACTATTCCAAAAAATTCAAGAGAAGTTTCCCAAGCTCATTTTATGAGGCCAGCATCATCCTAATTCCAAAACCAGATAAAGACACTACAAGAAAAAGAAAACTATAGACCCATATCCCTGATGAATATAGATGCTAAAATCCTCAACAAAATATTAGCAAACCAGATCCAGCAATACATTAAAAAGATCATACACCATGATCAAGTGGCATTTATTCGAAGGATACAAGTTTGGTACAATATCTGCAAATCAACAAATGTGATACAACACACAAACAAAATAAAGGATAAAAATCACATAATCATATCAATAGATGCAGAAAAAACATTTGATAAAATCCAGCACCCATTTATGATAAAAACTCTGAGCATAGTGGGAACAGAGAGAACATACCTCAATGCAATAAAGGCCATAGATGACAAACCCACAGCCAACATCAATGGGCAAAACTACAGGTGTTCTCCTTATATTTAATCAGGGACAAGACAGGGGTGTCTGCTCTCAGGAACAAGATTGGGAACAAGATCAGGGACAACAACAGAGATATCTGCTCTCAGGAACAAGGTTGGGAACAAGATCAGGAACAAGACAGGGATGTCTCCTATCACCACTCTTATTCAACATAGTACTGGAAGTCCTAGCATGAGCAATCAGACAAGAAGAAGAAATAAAAAGGCATCTAGATTGGAAAGGAAGAAATGAAATTGTCATTATTCACAGATGATGTGATACTGTGTATAGAGAATCTTAAGACTCCACCAAAAAACTGCTAGAACTATAAATAAATTCACTAAAGTAGGAGGATATAAAATGAATATCCAGAAAACAGTTACATTTTTACACACCAATAATGAACTATCAGAAAGGGAAACTTAGAAAACAACCTCATTTACAGTAGCATAAAAAATATGTAGGAATAAAATTAATCAAGGATGTAAAAAAAACCCTTTATCTGGAAAATTACAGGACACTGAAAAAAGAAATTGAAGAAAATACAAATAAGTGGAAGCATATACTATGTTCATGATAGGAAGAATTAACATCATTAAAATGTCCATACTAACCAAAGCAATCTATAGATGCAATGTGTTTCCTATCAAGATACCAATGGTGTATTTCACAGAACTGGAACAAGTATTCCAAAAATTTATATGGAACCACAAAAGCCCCCAAAAGTCACAGTGATCTTGAAAAAGGAGAACAAAGTTGGAGGAATCACACTACCTGATATCAAACAGAATGGCCATAGTACAAGGCCATAGTAACCAAAACAGCATGGGACTGGCACAAAAACAGACCTATCAATTAGCAAAACAGAATAGAGAGTCAAGAAATAAACCCACGCCTTTATGGTCAATTATATTTGACAAAGGAGGCAAAGACGTAGAATAGGGTAAAGATAGTCTAGTTAATAAATGGTGTTGGAAAGACTGGACAGATATGCACAAAAAAATGAAATTAGCCCACCTTTCGCACCATATACAAGAATAAACTCAAAATGGATTAAAGACTTAAATATTAGATTTGGAACCATAAAAATCCTAGAAGAAAACATAAGCACTAAAATCTTGGCCATTTCTTATAGCAATTTTTTTTTCCTGATATATCTCCTTGGGCAAAGCAAACAAAAGAAAAAAAAATTAAAAATGGGACTACAGCAAACTAAAAAGTTTTTGCACAGCAAACGAAACCATCACAATCACTCCTGAGCGGCTCAGTTGGCTGGAGTGTTGTCCCATATACCAAAATGTTGTGTGTTTGACTTCTTGTCAGGGCACAAACCTAGGTTGTGAGTTCAATCCCTGGTCAGGGAGTGTATGGGAGGCAAGACATCAATGTTTCTCTCTCTCTCTCTCCCTTCCTCTCTCTCTAAAATCTATAAACATATACTTGGGTAATGATTTAAAAAAACCATCAACAAAATGAAAAGACAACCCACTGAATGGGAGAGCATAGTCACCAATGATACAACTGATAAGGGGTTCATATCCAAAATTTATAAAGAACTCATACAACTCAACACCAAAAATATATATATAATTAAAAAATGACTAAAGGATCTGAATAGACACTTCTCTAAGAAGGACATAGAGATGACCAACAGGCATATGAGAAGATGCTCAACCCTTCTGGGGTGCTTTGGGTCTCCCACTGTCATTTCCCCAGGCCCCGTCTGGATGAAGCCACCTCTGGAAAGGGCAGCGGAGGCTCTGCTGGCTCTGCTGGGATGGAAAAGACCACCCTGGGAGAAAGGCAGGATTTGCGCCCCGCAGTGTGGCCACACATGCTCGCGGTATCACCAGGTTGGTGTTTGGGATTATATATCGTTACCATTATAGGGTGTACTAACTCCAGCTATGTTTGACAGTTCTATTCCAGTTGTACTTTGGGGAAACCCACAGGTTTTCATTGCTGGTAGTTTCTCTGATTCCCTCCCCCAGAGCCTGGCGTCCCATCTCAACCTGCTTGACCCTACCCTCCACCCTCACAGCTCACACTCTTAGGGAAAGCTGTCGGGACCCCCAAGCTCTCCTGCCTGGGAGGTGGACCTGGGGGCAGGGGAGCAAAGGGTAACTGAGAAGAATTCAGCACATTCCTTTTATTTTACAGAGGCAGAAGCGGCCCAGGGAAGCAAGGAGACTGGTGCAAGAACGCTCCATTAGCTTGCCCCCTTCTCGCCCCCCTGCCCTGGGATCAGAAGAGACGGTTTGCCCAGGTGCTGCTGGCGCACCTTGATCAGTCAGAGAGAGGGACATCAGCCACGTGGAGGGACTTCCCACTTGGCCGCGCACTCTTTCCCCTTCTCCTTCTTTCTGGACTTTCCTTTGCGTTCCTTCCTTCGGTGCCACCATCCCTTTTCCTTCCTCCCCATCACTCTGACCGCACCCCTCCCCCCTTCCGCCTCCCCACTTGCTCCCGGGTCCTTGTTGACTTGCTTTAACCCTCTCTGTGCGGTGGCTGGCCACACCGCAGGCTCTCGGCGCACCGCCTGTCTGTTTGGAGGTCAGGTATGGGGCATGGCGGGGTTCTGTCAAACAACTCGTTACCCAGTGGACACACACGAGTGCAGAAAGACACAGCCACACACAGGCAGCCAAGCAGAGAGAGTCCCCAGAGCTGATACTCCTAGACTCGGAGGGGGGGACTTTCTTCCTCTGGGAGTGACCACTCCTTGCGCTGCCAGCGACCACTCTCCACGCTCCTGCAAGGTGGGTGTCAAGCTCCACTTTACAGATGATACTGAAGGACTTTCCCAAGTTCGCGCAACTGACACCGGGGGCACAAGAGATTTGAATCTGGATCTGATTGATTCTGAAGTTCAGGCTTTTTCTATTACCTTTGGGAACAGGAGCCTTTTCAGAGTAATGCTCTCTCTCCCCGCCCCCCGCCTTTTCCTGGGAATACGCCCCCTAGAGTGGCAGAGCTTCAGGGGCTCAAGCGAAGGGCTAGGGACAGTCCAATGCCTGGGCCTTGGCCCCAGAGCCTCACTTTGAAAGGTCCAGACTCGGTCTGGGGTGTAGGCACCCTCACTGGGGGGCAATTTCCCTCCAGCGACTTCTCCCTCCCCTCCATCTCGCACTTGTCCTCTCTGTCCTCTCCCTGTCCTCTCCACCACCAGTCTCGGGCTCTGCGCCCTCTAGAACTGCCTTTCACAGAAACTCTGGTCTTATTGGGAAGATTTGCCGACCTTGTTCTCCTAGAACAGAGTCCTGCCCAGAGTCGGTCTCCGCTTTCCTGGCGTGTCCTAAGGATGGAGTTCTTTGGAAGCTTTGGGATGCGCTACCCCACTATGACCACACGGTGCCACCCTTGAGTCGAACATACTTTCCCACCCGCAGGCGGGTGCCCAGGCGGCTGAGCAAGACCTGCTTCCCAGTTGGGTGGGATCCCGAGGTCACGGTAAGCACAGGCCCAAGAGCTTCCATGGTCACAGGCATTAGTCAGCCCCTCGCCTTTGTCTATCACCATCCTGCCTTTCCCACTGTTGCCTGGCTGTGTTCAGGTGGGGATCGGTTTACCTTACACCCTACAGTAACTCCTTCCTGAACCCCCACAGGGCGCCCCACCCCAATCGGGAGGCTTCAGCACCTTTGAATTTGGTGTGGACCACACACCAGCTCACGTGTTGGCGAAGACTGGCCCCTGGTGTCTTCCGCAGGAGGCGGGAACTTTCCAGCTGCCTTGTTTGTTGCAGGCTGTGGCTGGTGTCCCCTGTAACAGGTAACACCACGCCCCCATCCAGCCCTAGAAGCCACCCAGGGCCGGTGAGAGGATTCAAGATAAGGAGGGGCACTGGAGCCCGACCTTTCCTGGACTGAGCGCGTTGAGGCGCGTGGGACCCCTCTTAGCGGTGGAAAACGGGCGGCAGACCTGTGTGACCGCCCCTGACCTGCCACGGCCTCACTGCAGCTCTAGCGGCCACGTCCAGACACCCTGGCATCTGGCAGAAGGGACAGTCAAGGCACAGCCACCTGCAGTTGTTATAGCTCATCCTCTTCCTCCTTCAGAGAAGGAGGACCCTATTACTTCAGGCTTCTTCATATTGTGCGGGCCCTTCTCTGTTCTTTGTCCTGCATTGTTCTCACCTCTGGGAACGGTTCCTTGGGCCCTAACACAAGCCTTGTCTGTGTTCTCCGACCTCTGCTCTGTCCCCTCAACCCTGGAGGCTGACACCGTGTGGGCGTCCCTCAAAGGTGGGGTCCCAGCCTCTCCCCCCAGGCCAGCCCCGCCTCCTCGTGCCAGGCTGGGCAAGGCCGCTTCCTCTCTCTAGAGGGCTCTGTACCCGAGGCAGAACAGCGTTCACTCTACTTCATTAAAGCAAGAAAGGGTTTTATTTAAAAGATTTGGGGTGGCTCACAGGATGAAGAAGGCAGTTGAAGGTCCAGATTAGGGGAGGGCAGACACGAGAGGATTCAGGGGAGGCAGGCGGCACAGCTCACAGTCTTCTCGTGGGCACAGCTGCTTGGTCCGCGATCTTTATTTCTCCGCACAGGATTCCACCTCGGGGCCTGTCCTGTTTCTCGTATCCAGTGGGGCGGTGGAAGGCGAGATGCCTTTAGGGATAATCCCGCCAGGAGTGGCCACAGGGCGGGAGAGGTAATTCCCCAACAGGACCCAGAGGGAGGTGGTCTCAGATTGGGGATAGAAGGCTGGAAGCCATGCCACCAACATGACGTCCAGCACACCTTTAATTGAGCCACTCCTGTTTTTTCCTTACCTTGTGGAATCTCCCATGAGACACTGCACTCCGGTCAATGATTAAAAGGCAGAGAGGTGCAGCTTTGGCCTAAGGCCATCCAGCAGCTCCAAGGGAAAGCCCGGTTGAAGGCTTCACCCCTTGTTCCCTGGGTGTGGCATGGGGCCCACCTGGAGCCCTTGAGGTGAATCCCCTGCAGACCAGGCCTCCCGAAGATACTTTTTGGGGTAAGGGCTTCCTGACTACTATTGAGAGGAACAGCAAGCCCAGACCGCAAAAAGATCCAAAGGAGACAGCAGCTTTGCGGGGCAGGAGGGAAGGTGTGCCCCTCTGGGCTGGCTTGCCGGAGGCAGGACCTGGAGAGGGGAGAGGGGAGGAGGGATCCCCGGAAGGCAGGTGGGCAGCAGGAACCCAGTGTAACCCCTCCCTCCACCCACCCAGTATCACAAAGTAGTGCTTCCCTGGTCCATTTGGTACGGGAGGCCGGCAGAGCTGGGGGAACCGCAGTGCACTCCCAGGCCGGGGGCTGTTTAAATCTGCCTATCTCCCCTTCAGGGTCCTTGGTTCCCTGCAAATGTCTTTGAACTTGCAGGTGAGGGCCTCTTGTCTCTTCTGACAATGCCCTCTGTTTTCAGCAGATGCAAGTATTATGGTGAAGGCAGGGTCAAGGGCAAGGCGGGGCTTAGTTAATAAAACCTTCCCTGCCTGTGTCAAATGAGCCACTTTACAAGGTGGCAGCTAAGCCCCCATGTCTCATGGGCCTCCTGTTATAATGAGGCAAGTCAGCAAAGCATCCCAGAAGTCCCCATCTAGCCGGGCCAGGTCTTACCTGCATTACCCGGAGGACCCTCCAGAGGCCACGGCCCCGAGGAGTGAAGTCGTAGAGCAACCAATGTTCGGTGTGCCACATGGATGGCTCTGCCTGTCATCTGGTGCGGAGCTCAGGGTGGGATGGTTTGGCCAGTGCTTTTCCGGAATGAGCCAATGAGGCATCAGGGTCCTGCTGGAGAGAGTGAGCCCTTTCCCTTCCCCACTCCCAACAAGGGCTTGTTGGCAGGTGCTGCCTGGAGGCACTGGGCTGCTCCACAGGCTGGGCCAGGGAAGAGACCAGAATGAGGGATCTGTAACCATAAATGAGAGGGTGGCCGCGGGGCCGGTTTCTTTGGAGATCACGGGGTGGCCAAGCCTCTAAGGATGCCCATGCGGCACAGGAGTCCATGCTGCCTTTCGTGGGTTGGCCTGGGCCTCACAGCAGCCTGGGAACTGAGCTTGCTCTCTCAGGAGGAAGAGGAGGAAACCCTTTTCTACCCAGGGAGCAGGCGTCTCCTTTCTAGATGCTCAGCCCCTCGTCTGGGAACCTGTACCTGGCGGTGGCTCCAGGCGGCAGGCAGGTGCATCATGAGGACAAAAGCTTCTGTCTGCTTCTGGGTCTGTGGGCGTAGAGAACCGCAGGCAGCCATCTCTGAGCTCTGGCTGCTACCAGGGTCCTCCCGGGCCTCCCCCGCCGGCAGGGTTCCCTCAGGAGCTGCCCCGCCTGCCCCTTCTCCCTGGCTGCAGCCTGGGTCAGAACCAGTACGGGACGGCACTGGCGGGGCTGGGGAGGCACACTTGATGAGTTTTAGCTGAGCCACCCAGGCCTTGGTGCCTGGACCCTGAGGCAGGGCTGGGGAGCCACCGGGTGCCGTCCCTCACACCCCACTCCCAAGCCCCTGCTCTCTCTTTGGCATCACCATGGCCTCCCTCTGACCTCTGCATCCGCTCAAGTACTCACCACAAGCCCGCACAGTGCTGCTTGCTGGTTCCTCACAGGCTCCACGGAGTAAGTAGTAATCAGCATCCTTCTCCCTGGGGAAGAAGCCCCGACAACCTGTACTATTGCTGACAGCGTCGCTCTGTCCTTCCCTTGGCTTTTGCCTTCTCACTTCCTGTCTAAGGGAGTTTCTGTTGCCTCCCACCTTGGGCCAAGTTCTAGTTCTAGTTCTGGGTCCAATGGAAACATCAGCCCTGGCCAGGGTGCTCAGTTGGTTGGAGCATGGTCCTGCACACCAGAAGGTTGTTAGGCTCGAGTCCCAGTCAGGGCACACACCTAGGTTGCGGGTTTGATCCCTGGTCGGGGCAGGTACAGGAGGCAACTGGTCAATATTTCTCTCTCACATCAACGTTTCTCTCTCTCTCTCTCTCTCCCTTCCTCTCTCTACAATCAATAGGCATATTCTTGGGTGAGGATTTTAAAATAAAAAGGAAACATCACGTGCTCTGGCTGTCCAGTCCACGCTGGCACCCACCTGTACCCCTCGTCCCTCTTCCGGCCTGCAGTGAGCTCCCCGCTCTGGCCCGAGGCCCACCCTTCTCTGCACTGGGATCTCATCCCCTCGGCCACCTCCTGGACATGGGCCAGCAAGCAGCCACTCTCTCCTGGGTGGCGGGTCCTCCCCTCCCAGGCCACTCACCCTAAGAAAAGCCCTCCCCGGTCACAAAGCGAGATAGGGCTCTAGCTGCTGCCCATCTTACAGGCAAAACTGGGTCTCTTTATGATCCCACCTACCCCTGTCCCACTCTCTCCTGAATACCCTGCAGCCACTTTGGTCCCAAAGACCTGTCAAGGTCACCATGATATTCACATGATTTTTAAAGCCCATTTCACTGGATCTGTCAACAACGTTGGACACAGTTGGTCACCGTGCGCCCCTGGAAATGCCTTCTTCCCTCAGCTCCCGAAACAATGCTCCCCGTAGTCCCCTCCTCCCCAGTGGCTGTGCCTTCACTCCTTCGAGGCCCGGCTCATCTCCTGACCCCCCAGGCGCAGTCCTTGCGCCTCCGCTCCTCTCTGCCCGCACTCAGTCAGCCCTTCCTGATCTCATCAAGTCACCTGTGAGTCCCGCGCCACACCCCCATCTCCTGTCTGTCCCAGGTTCTGCCTTTAAGGCCTCACCGATTCCAACTCCTTATACCCGCCCCCCGCCCCCCCCTCCCCGATCGGGACTGATCCAGCTGTTCTGATCCTGGCTCCTCACCCCTCTGGTATTCAGCTGTGAACTCTGCTGAGAAGCCCACCTTTGAGTATAAAAAATTGCGATGGTGCATGGCAAGAGGTCCTCGGCTGCCTTTTCCTGCTCCAGCTCAGGGGACGAGGTTCTGAGAAATGTTTTTCTCAGGTCATTCTCCTGCAGATGAGAGGGATGAGGGGAGCATCCAGCACCTCTGATCTGGTGGGGGATTGGCTGGGGGGCTGGAGCTCTCTCTGTGCCAACCCCCCGCCAGCTCTTCTGCCTGCTGCACTGGGTCTAGGCAGGACCAACCCCACTGGACCCAAATACTGTCCCTCATCCAAGCCCAGCCCCAGACCCTCTGCTTGTCCCAAGGAGGCTGTCCCTCTCCCTCTGGCCCCCCGCCCCATTCTCTCCCCTCCCAGCTCCTCTTTGGTCCTCCTCCCCCTCCCTTTTCCCATTCAAATCCCTCCCTGCTCAATTTCCATCAGTTCCACCTCTGTAGAGGAAATTCCCTTGATTCCTTAATCCCTTTCCTGAATCCCTGCAGCACGTCCCTCCAGGCCATTCATTTGCCCCCTCAGCTGTTCACTTGGCAGACATCAACTGAGCCCGCCACGTGCCAAGCCCTGTGTGGGGTGCCGAGGATGCAGAGATGAGCCCACCACGGACCCTGCCCTCCAGGAGCTCCTGGCTTAGAACAGAAATGTAGACAAGGCTCCTGGACACTCAGAGTCCCGCAGACAAGACCCTGAACTCATCAGCCTCCTCAGGAGCCTGAGGACCTTCCAGGGCCCCGCTCTGCACACGGCACCAGCACACGCAGTCACGGGCAAGGTAAGCCATGACGGGTGCGTGAGCAGTGCTGTGGGGGCGCCCAGGAAGGGGAGACTCCGCCAGGCTGGGTGGGGGTGAGGATGCGGAGGCCTTGTGGGCGGGGTTTGAACTTCTGGGACTGGGAGACAGAGAGAGAGAGAGAGAGAGAGAGAGAGAGAGAGAGAGAGAGAGAGAATATAGCCGAGCGAGGCTCCAGGTGGAAACCCTCTGGGGTTGGGGGGCAGCGCTGGTTTGTAGGAGCAGGAAGGGGAGAAGTGGGAAAAGGTGAGCGCCTGCAGCCAGCGCTTGGCTTCTGCTGCCAGGCTGAGGCATGTGTACTTCCTCCAGCCAGAAGCAGTGAGCAGCTTCAGAAGATTTTTGAGCTGGAAAAATTTGTGAAATTGACTGGAGGAGGAAGAGGCTGTGGGTGGGGTTAAGTGGGAGGTTTTGCAATTATCCTGATGAGAGGTAATGGAGGCCCCGTCTGTCCCAGGAAGATGGAAGGAGGGGACTGATGCAGCCAATTCATGGGGACAGAACAGGCACGAGGGGCCAACGTGCAGGTTGTCAGGGAGGCCGGTCTGAGTGTCAAGGACAGAGGGACAAATAGAGGAGGAAAGTGAAGAGGTTGGACCACCTAAGACATACAGTCCAATTTAATGAACAGATGTGGAAGACCCACCCTGTACAGGGTTGCTTTCAGCTCCCACAGTGTAGGATTTGACAGTGGCCATAATATGTGACAGGGAGAAGGGACAAAGGGAGGCAGAAATGGAAGCTGAGAGCCGCGGAGAGAAGAGAAACACGCAGGAAGAAGGGAGGAGCACACGTGGACACCCCCACCGGCCCCGGCCGGTGTGTGGAGGCCTCCCTGGCGCTGTCCCGGCAGCCCTGGCCAGCGGAGGGGCCAGAGCGCAGGAGTGCCACCGGCAGGCTGGGCTGGGACGCGGGACGCCCTGACTGGGGGAGGCACGGCTTGCGCAGGGCATGCCAGACCAGGCGGGGTCTCCTGACCCCTGCTCTGGGGTAGGGAACGCGGCAGAGATCCCTGAAAGGCGCCACCCAGGGGTGGACACCTGGCACCGGTAGGGCCCGTGGGTCGCAGTTTCAGCTCTGCCAACGATCGGAGTGGCCTTGGAAGCCTCACTGCCCCTCCCTCTCAGGTCAGCACAAACAGCCCTTAACGGTAGAACAGGAGAGTTTCAGGCGCACCAAGCCAAGCTCTGGCCGCAGGCGCTCACCTTTCCCACGTCTCCCCTTCCTGCTCCTACAAACCAGCGCCGCCCCCCAACCTCAGCGAGGGGAACCTCCATCCTTCTGGCTGCCCCGCCCAAAACCTAGAGGCCACCTCAGGCCCCTTTACTTCCTCACCCTGCATTTCTAATATATCGCAAGTTCAAAGTTCTAAATGTATTTTGAGCCCACCCACTTGCTCCTCCCACCTCACTGCCCCTGCCTTTGAGGAGGCCCCCCTCACCGAACCCATCCCTGCAGGGCAGCCTTGTGCCACAGAGGCCTCCTACCTGGCGCTTCACATCCACTCGCCCCTCAGCAGCTGCAATGATTTTTTAAAAATGCAAACCTGTTCATGTCCCTTCCCTGCTTTAAAAAAATCTTTAATTGGTTTCTTAGCACTCTTAAAATTAAATCCACGCATGACCACCTGCCCCTGCCCAATTCCCTGGGCTCCTCCTGCGTCGATCCCTGCTGACCTCCTGATGCTCCAGGCATGCTGGCATTCTTCCAGCTCCTGAACAGGCTGGGCTGCCTCGGGGGGCGTTGCCCTTGCTGCCCCCTCTGCAGGGGCACCCCCCCTCCCCCGCTGCCCCTGGGTAAGTCTCCCTCAGCCTGCACCGCCAGGCATCGTTATCACTGCCTCTGAGAGACCTTTCCTGAGCCCCCAAATGAGATCCACTCTGTTAGTCTGTTGCATAGCACCCTGTATGTCTTCCCAGCACTTAATCTCCTTTGCAAATATATATTTATTAGTATGTTTTTTTTTTGTTGGCTTGTGTAACACCTGCCTGCCTCACCGAACCATAAATCCATGAGGACAGGAATCTTGTCTGTCTTGTTAGCTGCTGTATCCCCAGCAGCCATAGTTAGTGTTGAGGGAAGGCGGGAAGGCGGGAAGGAGGTTTTCACAGTATAACTGCAACTACCCAAATGAGCCGCCCTCCCCGGAGGGCTCCGGGAGGTGGTCTCTTCAAGCGGGCCTCCCATCTATTCCTGGGTAATAGAACTCCTGCAAACCTTGGCAATTTTTACATTGTGACTTCATCACTTGCTCAATCACCTTTTCTATCTCTTTCTTCATTTTAGCTTTATATTTCTTTAACACTTTTTTCTTATTATTGATTCCAGAGAGGGGAAGGGAGAAAGAGAGGGAGAGAAACACCAATGTGAAAGAGAAACATCAATCTCAGTTGCCGCCTGCAGGTACCCTGACTGGGGACCGAACCGCAGCCAGGGCGCGAGCCCTGACCAGAATCAAACCCACGACTTTTCAGTTGGACGGACAATGCCCAACCAACTGAGCTGTTCTGGCCAGAGCTAGCTTTATATTTCTTGATGTGTCATTGTCCCTTGTGATTTTTCTCTACCTAGTATTTACATTTTTCTTTTTCATGTGAAAATAGAAATATTTCTTATTCAAGTTTTCCTCATTAATTGATAGACCATTCTTTTTATCAGCCCACTAGTAATATTTTCTGGATCTGTTATAGTGTCCTCATAGTTTCTTTAACCATAAAATGAAACTAAATAGAGTGACAGTTGTTTAATTTCACATCTGAATCTTATTCTTGTTAAGCAAATAATTTAGATAAAAATAGCCATTGTATACCCTGAATGGTGTATAAATCGAGATGCTACAGTTTATAGAATTTTATTCTGTTAATAACCTTAGAGTCTCCTGATTTGTCTCCTGATGCTAATATAAACCCAGCCTCCCATACCCACTTCGCCCATCTGAACTCACTGTGTCTGGCAACCCGGACTCTGAGAGGGACTCACAGCTGAAAGCTGTCATGATTTCCGGGGCTCTCCAGGCTCCGACCTCAAGGACGAAGAACCTTTCCCAAAGGTCCGCTCTACCCCTGTGCAGGGAGAACTCTCCTCCCGTCCACACTGGACACAGGCCTGGAAGCGCACCCTCTGAACTTCGGAGGGGCAAGAAGCCACATGAGTGGCATGGTGGGAGGCATATTGCATCCCAGGAGGGGTTCGGGGAGTTGTGCTACTAGACCTGCCTGGAGAGACGGGCTGAGCTCAGAACTGTGGGCAACGGCACAGCTGGGTGGCCGGGAGCTGGGAGCAAGTGCCGGCGAGGAGCTGGCTTGGAGGGTGTCTGGGGACGAGGAAGCAGAGGTTTGGGCTGGTCTCCCAGCCCTGTCCGGGTGTCCGGAAGGCAGCCTGGGTGAAGTGGAAGCACGGCCCCCGCCCGCCATCACCTTCAGCCCTGCCCCCTACTCTGCCACCTCATCCCAGGCTGCTGAGAAGCCCCCTCTGGTGACCACCATGGCTTCCTGGGCTGTGGTTCCTGACTCAGCAGAGGGCAGCTGCTGGATGGAAGTGTGTCAGGCTGCGGAAAGTTACTCCAGACCCTCTCTACACACAAACACGGAATCAACCTGCCAACAGATCTCTCGACTAGTAGCGGTGAGTCCAGCTTCTAGGCCTGGCTCTGCCCCGGGAGGATGGATTGGAAGTCGTGATCCTGACTTTTCAAAGGTCATATCCAGATGCATGGCCCAAAGCATAGGCCCTTGTGGAGCCCTGAAGGACAGCCAGCTGCTCTCTTCCCCTTCTTTGCTCCCCTCCACTTCCCCCTCGACCTTGGAAGATCCTTTCACTAGGCTTCTGTCTTCTTCCTTCTGTCCCCACCTCTCTCTGCCTCTCCGCCTGCTTCCCCATCAATCTCACCTGCTGTGGAAATTTGATTTTCTTTTTCCTAGGACAATAAATAAAGCTAAGAGAGAAAAGGGCGGTGAGAAAAGTGAAGGGGAAGGCGTTTGTCACCAAAGCCTACAGGGTTCAGAGACCAGGGGTGCTTGGTTAAGCAAGGCGCGCATACACCAGCCCTTTGCTGAGAGGCACGCGTGACTGTGGCCTGAGGGGAAGAAAGAAAAACCAAACTTCACACACGGGGCTGAGAAAAGTCTATTTGGCATCGTGTGTAATTCTGACCACTGAGCTGGACAGAGAAGGCAAAAAGCTGGTGCTGGACCTTCACTGTCACCCAGGACAGAGTTGCTAGGACTGGACTTGCCCTCCCGACTTGAAAACCAAAACACTGTTTTCAGTCATTGGGTAACAGGCAGCATGGGACTGTAATTATTGAGAGAAGGAAAATGCAGGAGGTGAGGCCACATTGGCTTTAGCTTCCCAGGTGGCACTCTCCAGATGGCCGAGATCAGAGCTGCTGAAGTGGCTAGAATTTGAGGGGCAGGAGAGCTGTTATGGGCTGAATTGTGTCCCTTCAAAATTCACATGATGAAGCTCCAGTCCCTCATACTTCAGAATGTGACTGTATTTGGAGAGAGATCTTTAAAGAGGCGACTCAGTTAAAATAAAGCCGGTAGGATGGGCCCTAATCCAACGTGACTGGCACCCTTAAAAGAAGAGGAAATCTGGGCCTCCTTTCCTCATGCCACTCCTGCTCTGGTGACCCCACATGCCACCCACCCCCGCCATGGCCGCCAGTGAGCAGCTGGTAGGAGGAGAGATGGCGCTTAGTAGGGAGCAAAGGCTTTGATGATGAGCCCATGAAGGCAGGAGCAGGAGGGACGGTTCTGTGGAAACGGGCACCATGGCCCAGCCAGGCTGTGTTCCCACTTCTGACTACAAACACCTCACCATAAAAACTGAGAGCACGTTGAAAACAATGCCGTTTTTACGTAACCTGGGAGAGAATTTTGAATAAACTACAGCTAAAGGCAGAAAAACTGAGGCTGTTGGTAATTTTATGAATAGTGCATTGTCATCGACCCGGTACGCCAAGGTTGCGAGTTTGATCCCCGGTCAGGGCACATACAGGATTCAGCCAGTGAATGCATGAGTAGGTGGAACAACAAACAGATGTTTTTCTTTCTCTCTCCCTTCCTGTCTCTCTCTCAAATCGATAAATACAAATTAAACAACAACAAACAGTGCATGGTTTCAGCATCAGGAATGGGGTGGGCGGGAAAACTCAGTCACAAGGAGATTGGAAGACGGTGGAATGCATCGTGATCAATGTCACCTGTACTCGGTCTATGAAAAAGTAGAGTAAAACTTTCATCCTACTCCTGGACAGGAATTAGCTGTGAGGGTAAACAAGCTCGGTTCAATAAGCAAATCTCTTCATGCTTTTTTAATTCATTACTGTGTTTAATTATCTTTATCACAAACATTTTACATGCAACTATTTCTGAGTGTTGGTTTAATTAGGATCATCCATTTGGATAGTAAATAAATGTGTTTACGCTAAAAGAAAAAAAAAAAGAGGAAATTTGGACACATAGTCGCCTTAATCTTGTACTTCCAGACTCTATAAAAATGAGAAATAACTTTCTGTTGTTCAAGCCACTCAGCCTGTGGTACTTTGTCATGAGAGCCCCAGCAAACTGATACGACAGCAAAGAGGAGGGAGCTGGGCTGGAAGGAGCATCTGCAAGGCTCCCATGGGTGCCTGGCCGAGGGCTGGCTTGCTAGGGACAGGCCAAGGCTCCACAGAGCCCACAGAGAATGGCTGCTGTCCAGAGCTTCCACGGGTCCACCAGGGCTTAGAGATAAAGTTGCAGGCCAGCCAACAGTAGTGAGACATCAGTAAGTACTTTAAGCCTTCAGTAGAGATCCCGGAAAGGTAGCACCTCACAAGTAACAATCATGCCTTTCACTAAGTGCTATACTCTCAGACCAAGGGAAAAAAACATAACAGAGAAAAAAATTAGCCTGCCAGGATCAAGATGATCCACTTGTAATTTAACGTCTACCAGAATAAACCTCAACACCCTTTAAAGTGAGAAAATACAAACTAGACTTCCTATAATGCCTCTTCTGTAATGTCCAACATACAATAAAAAAAAAATTGAAGGTGCAAGAAGAAGCAGGAAAGTTTAACACATAACCCATAAAAACAGACCTATAATTGTTTATTGTAAGCCAATACAAACGGGTTTCAAAATAACAGAACTGTTAGAATTAGTAGGCAGAAACTTTTAAACATCTATCACAAATATGTTTAGGGATTTGAAAGGAAAAGATATCCATAATGAGTGAACAGATAGGGAAACTTCAGCAGAAGAATGGAAACTATAAAAAAGATCCAAAAGGAAAATTTAAAACTGAAAGCCAAAGATCTAAAGCAAAAAATTCTTTGGATAAGCTTAATATCAGATTGGAGACTGCAAAAGAAGGGTCACTGAACTTGAGAATCGATCAATAGAAATTATCCAAGCTGAAGACCGCAGAGAAAAGTGATTTAAAAAAAATAGAGACTCACTGACCCATGGGACAGTATCAGGTAATTTAACATAGGGCAAATCAGAAGGGACGGAGGGAGAGAACTGAGCAGAAAAAAATATTTTCAGGAATAAAGGCTGAAAAATTCCCCAAATTTGGTGAAATACATCAGCCTACAGGGGGCAGGGGAGGAAAAGGGGACTGGGCCAGAGCTGGAGAAGCAGGGGGGGGGGGTCAGAGCGGGTGGGGTGAGTGTCAGGGGAAGACAAGCAGGGCAAGGGGGAGGGGGCGGGGAGAGGGGGGAAGGGAGGGGGAGGGGTGGGGGGAGGGAGAAGATCGGCAGTGCCGCCTGGGCTCAGAGTCCGGAAGGACGTTCTCTGAGGAAGGACACAGGCAGCCATCTGGACCACGAGAGCGGCTTCAGGGGAATGAGCCAGCAGAGCCCATAGTCGGTGCTTGAGGAATGGGTGGGGAAGTGGAAAGCAGCAAGGCAGTGGAGGTATTTTATTTTATTTTTTAGAAGTTTACTGGTCAAAAGAAGGGATGAAGAAAGACTGCAGCAGCAGAGGAGAGTGGTGGTGGCGGGGAGGGTCCTGTTGTTTTTAGGTTGTGGGAAGCAGGCAGTGTAGGGGGAGATGATTAAAGACAGAAGAAAAAACGAGTAAGATTTTTAAAGGAATCAAGGAGGAATGGGGCCCAAGGACTCAGGTGAAGCCCTTTAAAAATACCAGCAAAAACCCTGGCTGGTGTGGCTCAGTGGACTGAGCGTCAGCCTGCGAACCAAAGGGTCGCCGGTTCGATTACCAGTCAGGGTACGTGCCTGAGTTGGGTGCCAGGTCCCCAGTAGGGGACGCGCAAGAGGCAACCACACATTGATGTTTCTCTCCCTCTCTTTCTCTCCTTTCCCCTCTATCTAAAAATAAATAAAATCTTAAAAAAATGAAATAAAAATACCAGCACATCCAGCACATTTTAAGGAGAAACAGTGACTCTGATGAGTGATGTTTCAACGTAGTGAGAACGGAAGTTGATGGAGCACAAATCCCAGAAATCCCAGGTGCAAACCATGATTCATTCACATAATAGCTCACACTTATACAATAGCAGTCACTGTTCTAGACATGTACATGTTCCCCATTGTACAGATGATGAGAGTGAGACACACGGAAGTAAAGTAAATCGCCCAAGTTTCCCCGGCTAGTGACAGGCAGAGCCAGGATTTGAACCCAGGCAGTGAATCTGGCTTCAACATCTCCCTTGTAGCCATTACACTGCGGCATCCAGGAAGGGATCTAGCTTGAGCGCTGCCCAGCTCTGTGACCTTGGGAAGTTGGATTTGCCTGGAGGAATGCAGCTGCCTGCTCTGCCCACCACTCAGTGCTCTGAGAGACGGATGGGCACCGCCTTTGTGAATGCGTAAGTCTTTATCAGGTGTAACTTGGGGTTCTTATTGATCAGGAGCTCTCTCAGGAGGAAGGGGACCTGTTGAGGGCTCCAGCCTGTATGTGGGGACCACGAATGGAAGGAATAGAGGAAGGGTAACCCTTGGTTGGCCTGGGTTTGAGATGCCACCCCCTTATGCTCAGAAGTGCTAGAAAAGGCATGCAAGAAACAGAACAATCTGAATGAATCTCAGACAGAAAGTGGTTTTTGTCACAAATTACGTACTCTGTTCCATGCACTGTGCAGGGCACCTCCCTAAACCTTCTCATTTAATCCATCTTCAAAATGTAGTTCTTACATAGGTATAATTATTCCCATTTTGCGGGTCAGGAAACTTGCTTAAGGCCACACTGATGGTGAATGACAATGGTAGCGTTTCAATCCAGATGTTTACCACCAAAGCCCACGCCCTTTCCAGGCTCCCACACACCCTCAGGCTAGGGCTGGTGTGGTGGTTACAGGATTGGAGGAGGGGGCTTCAGGGAAAGAGATTCTAGAGGCGCTTCCCAGATGGGACCCGCTGGGGAGAATCAGACGGGGGAGAGGGAAGGTAAAACCCCTTCTTCCGCTTGGGATGGGGCCCTTAAGTGATGCTTCCAAAAAGTTGGGGTCACAGGCCCCTCTGGGAAGCTAATCAAAACTAGAGTTTCACTTCAGAAAAGATGTCCAAATTTGTTCATGATATTAGGGGTTCACCCAAATCAGCTGATCCACGCAGGGTCTGAGCCCAGGACTGCTGGCTGACACTGGCCAGTCTGCCCGGAGCTGAGCTCCTGCTCATCTGCTGGAAGCCGCGATGACAATAAACACAGTTTGATAAATGCTTAGCGCATGTTGTGATGCGCAGACCAGACCTCCCTTTACAACTGAAGGACTTATTCTCCCAGCTGCTGGGAGTGTTGACAGTCTCCATCCCTCTTCCAGAACTGTCCTTGACTGAAGAGGGTCACCTTGTCCAGTCATGTCTCCTTCCCAAGGCAAACCACATCAGGGGGAGATGGACACCTCTGAGGGCCCCTCCCTCCCCAGGTGTTGACCTTCAGACCACTCCCTAAGAACCACACCCCCCCCCCCCCCCCCCCCCCCCGCCCGGGCACCCCTCCCCCGA
Organism: Pteronotus mesoamericanus; assembly: GCF_021234165.1. Classification (NCBI taxonomy): domain Eukaryota; kingdom Metazoa; phylum Chordata; class Mammalia; order Chiroptera; family Mormoopidae; genus Pteronotus; species Pteronotus mesoamericanus. Next base: position 65,117,922 of record NW_026555329.1, on the reverse strand, counting down.
CCTGCTGGCTACACTCCTCAGAGTCAGCGTCTCAGAGAACCTGACTGGTGAGACATGGACTTTCTCCATTAATCATAACAGCAACCAACCAGTTGCTGTTATGATTAGGTATTGCAGATTAGGTATTGCTACTCCCTTCTTGTAGGTGAGAAATCTAAAATTCAGAAAGGTGACCACTGACCTGCCCAAGGTCACAGAGCCAGCAACATTATAGTCATCTCGCAGATCTGAACCCAGTGCATCAGAAGCCGAACTCCATACTCATTGTACCCCCTTTTCAGCTGTGAGGGGGCAGCCCCTAAGGAACGAGCCAAGGTGGGAAGATGGGGTCACTCTGAAAAACGGAAGCAGAGCCTTTGGCCCTGGACAGGTGTTTCATCTCCATGCTCCCCAGCGCCACGGGCACATTCAGGGCTGGACACTTTGCCAAGCCACCCAGAGCAGCAGGGCGGGCGCATAGATGGCGTGGGCCCTGACCAGGTCTTGCAGGATGGGGAAGGCAGTGCCCCAGTTCATGCCGTCACCCGAAAGGCTACTTGCTGTTCCTCAGGGAGCAGCAGACCTGGGTTTCTATCCTAACCCTGCTGCTCACTGCTGGGGGGTCTCCAGCAGCCCACTCCCCGCCCTGGCGCTCCTTCTGTCCAGGAGGGCATCTCGGGCCCAGCCACAGGGCCCAGGGAGGCAGCGCTCTCCCCTCCCGCGCAACCTCCGCACCACCCCTCTGCCTCTGCTGCAGGGCCTGCCTTCCAGGCCTCCTCACCTCTCCCTCCTCAGCATGGTCATCCCTCCTGGTGGCTCCTTCCCCCTGGCCCAGACTTACATCCCAGCTCACTGTCTCCCCAGGCACTCCACGCCCTGGTGTCACTTGGGGTGACCGCAAGATCCATGCAGAGGGCCCGTTCCACAGGCCAGTCTCCTGCTCCTCCTTGAGCCTCCGCTTCGCCAGGCCCTTCACCTCCAGCTCCGCTCAGGTGCTCGTACCCTTGGCCCACTCCCAGCTGCTCTGTCCCTGCCAGTCTCCTTTCTCCCGGTCTCTCAGTCCAGTGACTTCGCTCCCCTGCCCAGCCCAGCCTGCGTGCCTGACGCCCCGCCCACGCTCAGTCGATGCCCTCAGAACCCGATGTAGAGAAAGGGGCTCCGGCGCGCCCTCCCCCCAGTCACAGCGTTTCCCTCACGTCAGAACGCACTTCCGTGGTCCCAGCATAATGTCCAAACAGCACAGACTTTTTGTAACTGTTGACAACGTGGCAGAGCACGAAACCAGTTACATAAGTTATCTGGCTTAAGCCATGTTGCATTCTGTTTTGCAACAAGGCAAAATGGAAAATTTCGCCTTGAGTGGAAATTACAACAAAGACTAAGTGTGATTGCCATCTCACGGGGAGGCCCGCGGGGTCCTGCGTGTCTTCCCCGCTCCTCACCATCGCCACCGCCTACACACGGGACCTGCTCAGCTCCCGGCTCCAGCAACCCTGCATCGCTGCATAGTCCTGTCCTCCACCGCAACGCTCCTGGCAGAAATAATTACATAACCTTGCAAACTGATGCCACGCACACACAAAATCAAGGTATTTTACCTCTGCAGGGCCTCAGCATCCCATTACAATTCTTTGATTTGTCCCCGTTTCTCTCACCTCTTCTCTACTGTTCTCAACTCTTACAAGTTGCTTCAAGCCCTCACCCACCAACCTCTAGTCCTTGACCCCGTGGCAACTGAGGCCTCCGGGCATAACCAGCCCCACATGGTGGGCTGCATCTCACCTGCCCACATTCTCTCTCCAGCCTCAGAGTGGGCTGACCCTCTCCCTCCTCACGGCCACCCGCCACTGGCGTGTGGGTCCCATTCTCTACTCTGTTGCTGGGACCTTGTTTCATTACCTTCACTCTCTTTCTCTTACACCTTTAAGTGCTTCCTGCCTCCTGGCTATGTCTCCAAAGCCTATTAATATACTCAAAATACATACTTCCTTAATTCTGAGTCTCTGTAGGGTCTCAGAATTGATCTCCCTTTCCTCTCCTTCCCAGCTAAGCTTTTTGAAAGAGTAATCTGTAGTCCCATATTTCTAACTTTAATGGGAAAAATAAAATAAAATATTTCCAATAGAATCCAGCAGAAGAATAGAAATAATAGTGTAAGTGACAAAGGGAAGTTCATTATAGAAATTTGAAGAATTTATCAATGCAATTTTTCCCATGACTAAAGGAGAAAAATCATATGATTACTTAATAGATGTCCAAAAGACATTTGATAAAATCTGACATACAGTTTTTTAAACCCTTTTAATAAACTAGGAATAGAGGGATAATTTTTATTTAGTTAGTTATTTTTACCTTCAGCTAAGATTTTATTGATTTTAGAAAGAGAGGAAGGGAAAGAGAGAGAGAAAAAGAGAGAAACCTCAATGTGGGAGAGAAACATTGATTGGTTGCCTCCCCAACCAGGGATCGAACCAGCAACCTAGGTATGTGCCCTGATCGGGGATTGAACCCGCAACCTTTTGGTATATGGACAACATTCCAACCAACTGAGCCACCCGGCCAGGACTAGAGAGATAATTTTAAAATAGAAAAAAGAACAAATCTAAACCAGGAGCTAATGTAAAGATAAACACCACCCTATTCTTGATTAGAGATACCATAAAATACTATATGGAAGTAAATCCTAGTCAATGCAATCATAAAATTTTTAAAAAAGTGATATAATCATTGGAAAGAAGGAGTCACAAATCCGATCTACTCCTTAAAAAACTTGAGGATCAAGTTAAAATTATTGTAATGAATAAAAAGGTTAATAAGGCAGGTAGTTACAAAAGAAATATTTAAAAAATTATTAGCTTCTCCATATAGTGGGAACAATCAGTTAGGAAATAGAATGGGGGGAAAAAAGATTGCATTTACAATAGCAGCCCAAATGCAAACTACCTGGGAAGAATCTTAACGAGCAGCATCCTGGACCTCACAGAGAAAAGCTCTCACACTTACTGAGCAATTCAAATAAACAGAGGGCCTACTTGCTTTCAAGGTAAGGACGCTTGAGAATACACAAACATCGATTTCCCCAGAATGCATCTACACGTTTCCCAGAATTTAAATGAAAATCTCAATTGTGTTTTTGAGTCAAAGTGGTAAAATAAATCTAACTTTAATCTACATGAATAAATATGAGGAAATATGTAAGAGAATTTGGAGAAAAAAAGACTGCGTTAGAGCACCCCCTGATGCTTGTCATATTAAATATGAACAAATATATTTCAAACCTATAGTAATTGCAGCAGTGGGGTATTGGTGTATCAGTAAAGAGACAGATCAAAGGAATAGAAAAACCCAATAGGCATTTCAAGGCTGTGGGAGAAAGAACGTGCGATTCAAGAAATGGCGCTGATGGATGTAGTAAGAGTTTTTGGTTTTTTTTTAAAGGTGCTGGGATTTCATGAAGACTCTTTTCTGATTGGATTTGATTTTCTGAAACATTAAAAATGTCCATATGTCAAAGACATTTTATAACAAATATTTCTAGATATAAAGATATGATGTCTGGGATTTGCTTCCAAATATGAGGGGAAAAGTGGGAGGGATGTAGAGGAAACAAAATTGCTCCATGTTGAAAACAGCTGAAGCTGAGTGACAGCTAGCCAGAGGCTTGTTATGCTGTTCTGCTTTTTAAAAAATATATGTTTCTTATCTTCCATATTAAACATCTTAGCAATTAAAAATCCGAACCAGGAAAACATTTGCGATATGTCACATAAAGATAAATGTCCTTAATATATAAATTGTTCTTAGAAGACAATACAAATTGTGACCATTTCAATAGGAAAATAAACAAGGTTTATAAATAGGCAATGACTATATAAAAAGATATTCAGCTCCACTAGTAATTAGAGAAATGAAGTTCTTTTTTTTAGAAACAAGATTTATTTTTTGACCCATAAGAAGAGCAAAAATTTTTTAAAGTGACAATGCTTAGAATAAGGGCAGGTGTAGGGAAATGGGCCCTCTCATATGCGGGGCAGAGGGTAAACTGTGCCAACTATTCTAGGGGTAATTTGTCCACGTGCATCAGGGGGCCCTTCAAATATGCTTACACTTTGACTCAGCAGTTCAATTTTTAAAGAATTTTTCTTATAGATATAGTTAAACAGGTTCACAAAGATATTTATATATGTGTGTTGAGTGCATTATTGTTTATAACAGTAAAACATTGGAAATGCCCTAAATATTAGTCATTTGATAACTTACGATGCGTCTGCACATTAACAATGATGGTAAAGATGTATATATGTTTTAAAGACTTTATTTATTTATTATTTTTAGAGGGGGGAAGGGAGAGAGAAAGAGAGGGAGCGAAACATTAGTGAGTGGTTGTATTTCGCGTACCCCTGCCGGGGACCTGGCCCTCAACCCAGGCATGTGCCCACGGGGAATCAAACCAGAGACCCTTTGGTTTGCAGGCTGGTGCTCAACCCACTGAGCCACACCAGCTAGGGCATATAGATGTATATTTAATGGCATGGAAAAAGGTTCTGCTGAGTGAGAAAAATAAGATTAAATATAGTATGCAAGGTAGGATACCATTAAAAAAATGTGCCTGGAAAAATATCTGGAAGAATGTATACCAAAATATTAGCAGTGATTTTTCTAAGTGATAAGACTAAAGGTGGTTTTACTTCCTTTTAAATTTATACTGTACAGAAAGGTTGTTTTTTGTAAGAAAGATATGTTAATTTTATAATTACAAAAATAAAATTATTTCCATTTTTTGTAAAAGCAAGAAAGGAAGGAGGGGAGAGAGGGAGGGAGGGAGGGGAAGAAGAAAGGAAGGCTGTATTTTGCCCTGGCTGGTGTGGCTCAGTGGATTGAGTGCTGGTCCGCTAACCAAAAGGTCGTCGGTTGGCTTTCCAATCAGGGCACATGCCTGGGTTGCAGGCTAAGTCCCCGGATGGGAGCAGGTGAGAGGCAACTAATTGGATCGATGTATCTCTCACACATTAATGCATCTCTCCCTCTTTCTCCCACCCTTCCTCTCTCTCTAAAGATAAATAATAAAATCTTTTTTTAAAAAAGGCTGTAGTTTGTGTATTGTTCCAAAGATACTCTATATCTATACAAGATGTATGTGCTTTCCAAAAAAAAGTGCAAATGGTAGGTAACATGCACTACACCTTGCTTTCCTTGCCTTTCCACCTGACAATCCACCTCAGCCTAACTTAGTCTCCCACCAACAACGCACGAGTGCTCCTTCCTCCTTGCCAATACACTATGCAATTTTTGATCTTTGCTGAGTTTTGTTGGATGAAAATGACGTCTGATTATAAGTTTAATTTTCATGTCTCTCATTACAAGTGATTTTCAACATCTTTTCACATGTGTAAGATCAATGAATTTTTCCACAAACTTTATTCATATCCTTTGCTTATTTTCCATTGAATTTCTCATTTCTTAGATTGATTTGTAGAAGCTCTATATATAGAAAAGAAGTAGGTGTTTGTGTGCTATATATATTTGCAAATATTTTCACAATTTATCATTTGTTGCTTGATCTTGTTTATGTGTTTTTTCCCAGTGCAGATGTATGTTATTTTCATATAGTTGAAAATATATGAAAATATATTTTGTTGTATGAGTTCATGAACACAGAGTGTTCCCCTCCTCTGAGGTTGTAAACATAAATATAATTTATATGTAGAAGAATTTATATATAATTTATATATTTTTTTAATGTTCTGTGCTTTCTTCTAACACTTTATGGCTTCAGTTTAATTTTTGGGCACTTGTTCCATTAGTTTTATGTAAAGAGTTGAGAGAGAAATACCTTTGCCCCTAGATATGTCCTATCTATTGAACAATTTGTCTTTTCCCCTCTGATATGAAAAGAAATACCATTTTATGATATACTAAATTCCTGCTTATGATATATTGAACTTGGGCCTGTGTCTAAGCTCTTTATTCTGTTCTTTTGATCTGACCGAATATTCTCTGGTGCTCCTCTAGTTTAATCATGTTTTCACGGGGAGAGCTGATCTCTTCCCACGACTTCTCTTTAGGAGAATTTTCTGGTTGTTCCTGCAGGTTTATTTTTTCAGATGAGCTTGAGAATAAGCTGGTCTAGTTTCAAGAAATAAATTATCGAGTTCTTATCTAGATATTTAAGCGTAAAGCATAATTTAGGAAGAATTAACATCTTTCCAATACTTAGGGCCTCGTGAAGGATGTTTTTCATCTTTGGTGCGTTCTATTGTGTTCCTCAACAATGTTTTTAAATTCTTCATCTAGATCTTGCCCTTTATGGCTATTACAATTGGGTTTTCCCTTCCACTGCATTTTAAACTTCCAGTTGTTTTATCTAAGTATGCTATTAATTGCCATATTCATTTTGCATCAGCAATCCTACAGAATTCTTACCATTTGCAATTTTTTCCATTGATTCTCTTAGGTTTTCAAGTAATGCAATCACATCTTTTTTACATTAATGACAATTTCACTTCCTAGTCTCCGATTTGGTGCTTCATTTCTTACTCATATTTAACTGCTTTAGTCAATACTTCCTTTATCTCCTCCTTAGTCTACTGGGAATCCTGCTATAGTTTTATCATTAAGCTACATGATGGATTTGGTATTAAATAAATAGAAATAGAAAAATAATCAAAACATAAAATAGGCGTTGCACAGAAGAGGAAATAAAAATGGCTCATGAATACATAAAAAGATGCTCAACCTTATCTAGAGCATTAGCGGCCTGTCCTTTAAATACTGAACTGCGGATTGTTGTCCTTCTGTCCCTTGTCCACTGCTTTTCTCACTGGAGGCTTTCTTTGGCCATCACCCACTGCCACCCCAGGCCAGTATCTCCCAAGGCTACGGCTCTGGGACTGGCCTTGCCCCAGAGCATGCAATTCGGTATATTCAACAGCTTCTTGACACCACACCTGGGTTTCCTGCAAGCCTTTCAACTCAGCACATTCAAAACTGAACCAATCACTCTGACTGCCGAACCTCTGCCCCATCGGAGTGAGAGGAGCCTTCGTTTTCCCACTTCTCTTCAGTAAAGCTTCCTTCCTCTTCCTCACCTGCCCTTCGATCACATTTGCTTTCCCCCACCCCTACCCATTGACCTGGTTCAGGTCCTCATATATTCCTCACTTAGGTTATTGAAATGGCCTCCTAAATGGAGTTTTCTCCTCAATTTCAAACCCTTTGAGACCCAGTTTCCAGAATTATCGCTGTCAAGGAGGACTTCCAAACACAGATTCTGTCTGCCTTTCTTGGCCTACTCCTTCATTTTGCTGGAGTTCATGGCTAATAACTTTCCTAAATGGGGTGCTGTATCCTTAGCTACCTGAAAAATGTCATTATTGTACCCTAGTGCTTGGTGATCATTTGTCTGGCTATTGAATTCTGGGTTGAAATTACTTTCCCACTGAATTTTGAAGGTTTGTTTTCCCCACATTCCAGGATCTGCTGTTGCCGTTCAGAATTCCCACGTCACTGCAATGTTCACTGGGCATTTAAATTTTCTCTTTGAGTGGTTTTTGGTTTTTCTCTTTGTTCCCAGTATCCTGAAATTTTAGGCTGACATGCACTGCTGTGGGTCTATTCTTCTTTGTCCTGAGTGGCCTCAGTGAACCCTGTAAGGACCTCTGCACTTCGGGGTGTGGAATTTCCCTCAGTGCTCTCTCTCTCTGGAACTCCTGTTAGTCCAATGTGAACCAAATGGATTCTTTTACGATTTCCATCATTTTTTCCCCATTGGTCTTGCTATTCTGCTTTCTGGGGCATTTCCTTCACTTCATCTTCCAATTCTGTTGAATGTTTATCTTCTACTTTACAGGAGATTTCCTTAACCTTAGCTTTAATTCTACAGAATATTTGGACAGCCCTTTTAAAAATGTTTTAATTTCCAAACAGCACTTTCTTCTCCTCCTCCGAGTTTTCTGTTTTCGTACTCTCTCCATGGACACTAATTAGAGGCTGTGTTTATTTTGTTCGAATTCGTTTCTGTCCCTTTCCTTATTTCTATGTCCTTGGGGGTCTTCTTTCTCTCTGTTTCCCTCAGTCTCATTATGTTGGAGGCTCTCCGTGGGGGTGAATTACCTTTGGCTATATCCATTCCTATAATTAAGAGTAAGACAAGGAATTGTCATTTGGGAGCTGTATGTCTGTGGATAGGGGTGTTCTCAGTGCCTGAGCTTGGCTTTGGGTTTTCCGTGGGAGCTGGTTGTTGTGTGGGGACCACCACATACCCATTTTCTGGGACCCCTGTTTTCCTCAGAATTAACCTTCAATCTCCCGGTCAAGAGGTAGAGCGCTGGCTGTAAAAATTCTGTTTGGTGGTAGGGGCCGACTGTTAATGGCAGTGAACTTTCAAATAATCTATTATGGTACCAGATCTCATTATTGTTCCTGCCACACCCGGCCCTTTGGGGACCAGTTATGAGGGGTTTTCCAAGATAAACAAGCTCCTTCTCTCCCCCTCCCCTTCTTTAAGCACTAGGCTGATGCTTTTCCACTCTTCTCCCTGACTGTTTCATACCTCCACCTGTATTTTGCTTTCTAGAATTTTGTGGAAGCCTCTCATAAGCTGATGATGCCTCCTCATCATTGTGTGTTAATGTTTTTTTTAAAAAATATAATCCCCTTCCTATAAGTCCAGAGGGGTCTTGGGAGAGAAGGGAGATAGGAATATGTCACCTTGCCATTTCAGGTGACTGTTTCACCACTGGCTGATCTCTCAGGGACAACTCTTTCTCAATCATCTCTGTGTCCCCAGAGCTGAGCAGAGTGAATGGCATAGGTAGGTAGTCTGAGAAATATCCAGTAAACAGAATGGAACTTATTAGCCTCTCTGAATCCCTCAGGCTTAATACAGTGCCTGGTTGCGCATGACAACAAAGGGGCACAAAAATCATGCCACGTACAGAATGGTGAGGAGCCTGCAGGCATTGTGTCTAGAGAAGAGAAGACAGTGCGTTGAGGGGGTTGGGATGGGGTTGAAGGATAAGCAGATATCAGAGAGCTCTCAGGTAGAAGGACTCACACTTCTGATGTGGCGTCAGAGGATATGAATAGGAGGGAGAGGGTGAAAGATACTCAGTGACAGTTCAGCTCCTTGCATGCAATCACCTTTCACCTCTCAGCTCAGCCAGCTCCCGGATGATCAAACGGACTACCTGGAGAGGTAATGAGTGTTCTGCCCCGGAACTGTTCTAACAGACCGGGACACCAGCTATTAGAGTCACTGTGGAGAGAATTCAGCTCAGTGGTGGAGACATTAGAGCAGATTCTTTTTTAACTTGGCTTGAGTTAAAACACCCTCTTTTATAGCAAATGTTTGATAATGTCCTCTTCATTATTCTGAAATACTTTATTTAAGAATTTTCATTTTAAAGAAAATATTTAAATATTTTATTTGAGAGTAAAGCCCACTTGAAAAAAAATAGCATATTTCAAAAAAAATGCAATTCCTTAATTGATATATAAAAATAAAGATGACATGAATATAAGAATATGTGTTTCAACATATAAATATTCAGGCATGACAATGTATAATAGAATGAAATAATGAGATGCTTGCTTCTGTAGATGGAATCAGCATGAATGCAATGGTCTGGAAGCAGATTGATACAGGTATGCTGTTTCAATGACTCAGGGAGCTCTTCATTCAGAGACATGATTTGCCAAACTAACACACAGCTCTTAGTGAAGTTCTGAAGTGCAAGTTCTCCTTGACCTGCATACAGAAGTGTTCCTGGCAAATTCAACCATGTTTACATGTAAATCAGAGTTCAAAGGTTATTGTAAACAGGTTTCTAATGCTTGGCGAGGTATGAGAAAGCCCAGGGAGATGTGGGACAAACTTTTTCTGTGCAGGACTGTCTCGTGCATTGCAGGAGGACAGGCATAGCTGGCCTTTACCTACTAAATGTCAGTAGTGTTCCGCTGATCGTTGTGACAATCAAAAATGCCCCCAAGTGTCAATGCCCCCAAGAACCACTGGACTAAATGATCACTAAGGTTCCTTCCAGCCCTAGAATCTTCTGGTTCCCTCAGAAGCTGGAGAATCAGCAAGAAGAGAGGTGAGTCTGGCATTCCCTAGTCTCTAGAGACACCTGGGCTGGTGGACACAGAGCTGCCGCAGCTTCTGGCACCTGTGGTGGCTTCCTCTTTCCAAATAAATGCAGCTCAGCCACAGTACCAGCAGCCCCATGTGCCCCACCCTCATGAAGGAGGTTCACTGAATGGGTGTGATTTTCCCTGCATTTGAGTGTCATGAGAAGGGCAGGGAAATCTGACCCTTAAAATGATGACATCAGTGGTGTTCCCCACATTCCCTGTTGGTCCTTTAGGCTAACCAATCACCAGATCTGAAGGACGCCAGCCACATTTGTCCTCCTCACTTCCGGAGCCACGGTGGCCGGGTTGCTGGGGCCACTGCACACGGGGTCTCCCACCTGGCTGGGTGGATCCCTTCTCTCCTGCTCCCAGAACCTCTTGTGTCCCCTGAGGTTTCCCAGCTCACTACTTCCCCTGGGCTGTCAGCAAGTGTCTTGCCTCTGGTCAGAGGGCCATAGGGAACATGGATGTTCTCTACTTGAACATCCCTCTCTCTCCAAGGTGAGTTCCTCTCTCTCTGTTCTGAATCACATCTCCTCCCCCGGCCTCTGAGATGCACTCTGTAGTTATTTTCTCTCCCTCTGCATCTGCAACAAATTTTATCTGTTTTCTCTTAGCGCAGAAATGCGCTCATCTTCTCCATCCTAAAAAGGAAACAGGAACCCCTTTGTCCTACCTCTCTTTCCAATTACTGCTGTCTCCCTCTCTCTTCCCACCAATGCTGGAGAGTAGTCTGCACTTCCCGTGCCCTCTTTATCAATACCCTCGGCGCATCGCAATCTGGTGCCTCTTCCCATCATGCCCCTGTGACTACTGGGCCACGGGCGGCCTAATGATCAAATCCCATCTTCAGTCTTCATCTCAGAACTTCTTGGGAGCATTTTACTCCATGAACTATGCTCTTTTTCCTGAATGTTCTTTTTGCTTTCCTGAGCCATTTTTTTCTAGTCTGTCTTTGCTGGATTCTTCCCACTTCTCCTCCCTCCCTCCCCCACTTCCTTTCTCCTCCTCCAATTCGGCTTTAAATAGCTGGGCTCCAGTCTATCCCCCCCCTTTCCCTATCTGTCTTTAAAGTATGTCGCCCACTCCTATGGCTTCAACAAGCCTTGGAAGTTCACTCCCAGATAGTCAGCCTCAAATTCCCTCCTTAGCTCCCGTACCACATGCACAGCACCTAGCAGCCTGTCCACACTTGATCTGCCTCCTGGGTTCTCTAACCCCCTGAATGGAGCCACCTCCACCTAGTTGCCGAAACTGCACACCTGCGAGCCATGCTCAGCTTCTCTCCCTTCCACCGCACATGCATTCTGCTCCCAACTCCTGCGGGTCCTCTCTCTGAACCATCTCCTGCAGCTGGTCCTCCTGTCCACCCTCTCTCGCAGGCCCCTCATCATCAGGCCTCTTTCTAAGAGTCCCAGTTGGTCTCCATGGCCACCAGGTTCTCTCCGTTCTAGTTCTTGAACTTAATCTTGTACAGTTCTTTTTGGAAGTCCTATCTGAGTCATGACATCCTTCCCTGTCTTACCTAAAGCCTCCACCTCAGCTTGCTGGCCACGGCTAACGCTGAGGCTCTTCAGAAGGGCACAGGACACCCTTCCCCATCCTACCTTCCCACCTCTGCAGCAGCCACTCTGAGCCTCTGTAGCCCCTGGACACACCTGCCCTGCAAGCGGAGTCCTCTGCTCCCCAGGCTTTGAAGGGCATCGTTCCCTGTACTCTCTCGTACTGTATGCCCTTCACACCTCTGTAGGTGCTGGTCTTGCCCTTGGGATCTGACAGCGATGCTGTTGCATCACCTTTAGCCTTGTCAAACCTTTGAATAAGCAGTGCCTGGCATAATGCTAGCTAGCGCATAGCTGTGCTCTGTGATTATCAGTGCGGTGACCAGATAACTGCATGAGCAGATGGATTATTTGAAAACTTATGTCTTCATCGGCCTCTGTATCACATTATTCCCTAGGCCAAATTTGAATATGCAAACAAGTTGCCTGGAAATCTCATTAAAAGGCAGATTCTGAGGCAATGGGTCCAGGGTGGGGTCTGAGATTCTGCACTTCTAACAGGCTCCCAAGTGATCGTGATGCCACTGGTCTGCAGACCACGCTAGAGGAGCCAAAGGTTTCCAAACTTTGCTGAGAGCTGGAATCACCTGGAGAGCTTTAAAAAGCCCATGAGTCCCAGGACGCACTCCACACTAAATCAGGATGTCCGGAGGAAGCAGCCAGGCAGCAGTATTTTAAAAGATTCTCAGATGATTGCAATGTGCAATAAAGTCACAGGGTGGGGGTGCCCTATGCCATCTCTCTCTTCATCAGCGATGCTGCTCAGCCCTGGATGCTCTTTAGAATCATCTGGGGAGCTTTTAACACCTTCTGCTGCCTGGGACCCACCCAGTTCAATTAAGTCAGAATCTCTGGGGTTTGGACCTACGAGTTTTAAAGCCCCTCGGTGATCCTAATAGGCAGCCAGGGTTGAGAACCATTATTTTTCAGGCTTTCCCTCCAAGAAATGGCTGCCGAGTTGAGGAATCATGAGTGGAGGAGACAGAACCGGTGTGAAGTCAGATCACAGGCCTGGCTCTGCAGTTATGCCCCGTGTAATCTTGGAGAAATGAATTTAGCCTCATCTCTAAAATGAGATTAAATGGACACACACTCCTTACCCCACTTGTAGTGGAGTCTTCTGAGATGGATTTGGGGAATGAAATTGGGAAAAGTGTTCACGCAGGAGCCTGTTCTCACTGCTCTAATAATGCGGTCACCACAGTGTCCCCGCCTATCAGGTTGGCTCCAGCTTTCCAGCGCCAGGAGAAGTATCCATCATGTGTGAGCCCCCAGCTGCAGGCCCAGCTAGGGAGCAGCAGATGGTTCAGTAGCAGCCCAGGCCACCAGAGGGCAAGTCACGAGGACTTGCATTTGTAGGCCGACTGAGAGGTGGAATCAAACACAGCCCCTGCCAAGCAGTCTGGCCTGCGGCCTGGACGCTGCATGGTGGGCTGATCAGCCCCCGAGCAGCAACAGCGCACGCCCGCTGTCCTCCGCACACACCGCAGAGCCGCCACCTGACCCACAGCAAGGAGCCTGCAGGGTTGTATCAGGCCCCTCTCTTACCCGCTGTCTCTGCAAATCTATGCTGGTGCTGTGGGAAAGGCACAAACTGAACACAAAAACAGAGATTCAAGTCTGGCTGCCAGCCCCAGCTGCATGAGCTTGGACGTAGTTTCCAGGGCTGCTGTTGTTATTCTTTCCTATTTTACTAGCATCATGGGCACGCATGTAAAGGCCCTGGACCAAACTGGCACTCTCCTGGCCCTGTGGAGGCAGCAGACACCCAAGGCCCCAAGCCGGGGGGCAAGGTTTTCCTTGGTACCAGGAAACTCTTGAGACATTTATATTTAAAATTTTTCTGTACTCATCTGAAATTTAGATTTAATTGGTCATCCTGCATATTTACTTGTTAAATCAGTAACCCTTCAGGAGGGGAAGGAGGAAGTTAAAAGACGTAGCAAGTACCCTTGTGGAGGAGCCAGGCCTGAGGCAGAGGGTCTGCCTGGCTCCGCTGGGTCTGAGCTGTGGGCTTCAGGCCTTCCAGATGACAAAATTTTACATACTTTTGTGTCCCCAGAGCATCTTCCGGAAACTTAGCCAGCAAAGCCTAGCCAATTCCCTGAGGCAGGCAAGTTGACATGACTCTCCCCAGGTCTCAGGGACAAAAATGTCCTCCCGCCACCTGCCTGCGAATGCCTCTACCGGCGTGGATGAATGGATGAAGCCTTGCATTCCACAGTTATGGTCTTAAGGGTCGCAGAACAACAGAGCAGAATGACCCTTCCAGCTCAGCCAGCCTCTCCGGGTACTGCTGAGCAACCTGAGCCCGGAGAAGGACAAGTTTGCCCAAAGTCACAGAGTGAGTGAGGAGCTGGGTTAGGATCCAGGTCTCCCCACCGGTCTGGTCAACTCAGTCCCATGACTTGTCCTTATCCTGACCATCAGAATAGAAATGCCCAGGACTTCATGTGTAAATCCACTCACCAGCGCCACCATCTAGGATCAAGAGGAGCCAAAGAAGCCTTAGGTTCTCTCTAGTTACAACCCAACTTGAAGCAAAGTGGCAGAGAACCTGCCCCAAAAAGGTAAACAGCTTTCCTGGGGCATCTGAAGATGGCCAGGTTGCCTGGCCAGGTTGTCTGGGGACAGCCTTACGCACTGCACCTGCTTCGATACGCAGCTGTGGCTTCTAAGTGTTCTCGCTGATGGAGGGCAAAAAGAAGGCACGAGCCACAGAGTCAGGAGACCCAAGCACAAAGCCTGATCTGATTGGTTTTGGCTAATTACCCAGCTCAGTCCCTCGTGTGTGAAATGTAGCTATCTCGCTGGGCGTCATGAAGATGACGTGAGATTGGGCACAGGACCTGAGGCATTGTATTAAAAGGCCAAAAATGTCAAGTCCTAGCCTGACATCTTTGAATTCCAAAGGCCTAACTGCTGAGTTTACCTGCTTTCTCTATATATGACCCCCTACCCAGCTGGATAGGCTCCCCAATAATAGTTCCCTTAACTGCTCCCCTCCTAGTCTTTGACCTAATGGGGTTCACCACCCTGCGAGCCCAAGACGTTTTTCAAATGAGCCAATCACAACCTCCTACGAGAACCAGGGGGCACCCCGCCTTCTTGCTGTAGTCCACAGCCACCCCCACTCAGCTCTCTCTGCTCCCAAGTGCAGCTCTGTGGGGTCCTCGTCCCAGCCTGAGAGTCTTTGTGGCTAATGAACTGCTGCCAATCACATCTGCCCATTCTCAGATGTTGTATGTTTGACCATCTCACATTATTCAGGGCAGAGGACTTCTCTTTCACCAACAGGGTGAAAAGAAAGTGGCCATAATAGGGGCTTAGTAAGACCGTGGACTCTGGTGTTCAGACGAACACTTTAAATTCCTCTCCTAGGTAGAGGGTCCTCCTTGTATTCTTAAATGGTGGTGGGCTTCCAAGCACAAGGAGAGGCTGAGACCCTGGAAACAGAACTTAGCCACACAGAATTTGGGGAGACAGCAGCCTAGGGTCTTCTCGGGTTCTTTGGGCCAATAGCTCCCTACCTCCTGACATGCTTGTCCTCACTGTATCTCGTCAGACTAACTGCTGCTTGTGAAGGGTCATGGCAGATGCTTTACATCTGTTTTCATGCTGTGCAGAGAAACAACCAGTCCAAGGTCACACAGACAGGAGACATAGAGCTGGATCAATCCCTGCCCCCAGCCCACTGTCAGCACCAACCCTGCGACCCTCTGGAGGAGCAGAAGCACGGCCTGGGGGTTGTTCCCCTATGCCGAGGTGCCATTCTCCCAGGCTCACCTCTGCGAGGGCTACAGATTGAAATATTGGCCTTGGGATGAGATTCATGTTCCCTGGGAAGCTTTGCATGGGGACAAGATCTCAGTGACCTTGTCCCAGGTCTTGTGGATCTTGTCTCAGCCGCTGCTAGGCCCAGGGGTCCCACTGATGGACACTGAGGTGGTCTGGAGGCCCCTACATAATTCCTTGCAGATGGGAATAACTCAAGCTTCTTGGTCCTAGGAGTGAACTTTACAACTATTTCCATTTAGCTCTCCTGTCCTTGGGAGGAATGAGCCCTGAACTAGGGGTTAATAGCTGCCTGACTTTGGCCAGCCCAGAGCTGTTCCTCACACACACTTCCAAGGGCACCTCTCTAATAGCAGCAAGTCTCTACTCCTGAATGATGGGGCCTGGGATTCCATCTATGGGAAAAGGCTAAGACTCTGGCCAGGAGGCAGGAAAGTTATCACTGGACCTGGGGTCAACTTTTCCTATGCCCCAAATTACCCTGAGTCTCTTAGGAACCCAGAGATATTTTGGGAGCCGGCTGCTGGCCATCTCTGATTTCAGATGCTAATGTAAGGGACAGGCATCCCCTGAACAAGCTGTCTCTCAAGTTGTGGGGCTCATCTCTGCTTCCACTAGCCCCCATTGAGCAGATGGAGGCAATGAGGCCCATCTTAGGACTTGCTTAAGCAATCAACATGGGGCCAAAGGCAGAATTTGCCCCCTTGCACTGGCAATGGGTGGTGAGCCAGTCCAGCTCCCTGTTGAGCACCTGCCCTGGGGGAGTGGAACAAGATGCTCCTCTGGCCTATGAAGCCTGTGGTCAGCCAAGGACAACCTCATAGATCTGGGCACTCTCCCACAAACAGTGCAATGTCATATGCAGGCTTCCTGCATGGCGGGGCCCCTCACCTTCCCTGGGTTTCCTCCCCAGGTCCCTGCTCTGGACAACCAGAGAAGCAGCCATGCTCTACTAGGCAAACTTGCCTTTAGTGGCCTGACCTTGGCCAGCCTTCCCCTAGGACAGATGTCACCCATGCTGAGCACTGAAGGAGGCCAGGGGGCCAGGGAAGCTCGGAAAGGAGCCAGGAGTGGGGCTGGGCAGACGGTAGCAGTTTTGCTGCCCCCAGAGAACCAAATTTTAGCTGCCAACACCCTGGAGGCCACTGTTCTTTTGTGGAGGGCACATTCCCTTGTTATTTGCATGTTTTGCCCACACTGCCACCTCCTTAATAGAGTCTCACACAGCTCTGTCATGAAAATTAATCCCTTTGAGAGAACAGCCATTTCCTAACTTCCCTTGAGACTCATGGGAACTCAGAGGATGACACCGGATGAGAAGGAAGTGTCACCAGGCTGTGGTGACCGTCTGTCTTTCCTTGTCCCCAGCCTGGGAGCATTTTCTCTCCTTTCTTTGATAGCTCAGCAGCAATCAGAACAATGCGTTTTGCAGAGAAAAAGCCATTTTCTGCTGACCGACAAGGTACATGCCTCACTCCAGGTCACAGAGCCTTTGTAAAGAGGCCTCCTCCTCCCCAAGCCCAGGCCTGCTCTAGCACTACGAGCTCAGCAGGACAAAGACAGCACCTGGCTGTGCCCCTGGGGCAGATATGACAAGTTGGCCTAATCTTGGCTGCCAGAGAGGACAATATCTAGGGAAGGAGAGTGTTCTGGTTCCCAGAGAGGGAAAGGGATCCATGGCCTCCCGCTTGCCAGAGGTCTCTGGAACAGGGTAGGGCAGGAGGGAGAGAGGTGGCTTCTCCTGGATGCCTTTGCTGACCCCTGAATCAGCTTTACTGGAGGAGCTGGGATGACAGCAAGGGGACACCTGAGCAAGGTGGAGAGAGGTGTCTGGGACAATATGCCAGCACCATCTCTAGTGTTCTCATTAGCCAAAGGAACACAAGAGTGGAGAAAGCCACAGACAGATTTGCTGTGCCTTATATTCCATCTGGGGTGGAGTGGGGGTAGGGGCTCTCTCAGAGTGACCACAATGCAGTGAGCTACCATGAACATTAAATCTGGGGGTCTCCTGGGCAATCCAGGGCCTAGCTCTGGTGAGAACTCACGTAGACATCACCCACCTAGAGCCCCGAAAGCCACGACATTAGCTGACCCTCTGTGACAGCAGACGGAGGTGGAGACGTGGGTAGGATTCATCCCCACCCCGCCCCCTCCACCACATGAGGCCTGGATTTAGGGGAAAAGGAAAGGGTGGGACTGTGAGGACGCCTGGAATGGGATATCAGGGACCACTCCTTGTGTTTCTAGAATCCAGAAAATTCTGGACCCCACCAGTGCCTTCTGAAGGTTGGCTTGCTTTTAGGGGAACGGACCTGGCTGTACTTACTTATTTTAATGAACAGGAGTAGAAAGGGGAAGCTTGTAGCAGCGACCTAGCAACCTCTCTTCAGAGTCACCCCTTGAGGGAAGTCAGGCCTCAACCAGGTGACACCTGCCAATCAGCTCCAGAGATTTCATTGGCTGTTTTTTTTTTGCCTTTCCAGGCTCCAGGCCGCACGACAGAAACCTGGGATGGGAAAGCAAGGAGTGGACGTGTGTGTGCGTGCGCGCGCGCGTGTGTGTGTGTTGCGAGTGGAAGTGGGAGGGTCTAGGGTCGGGTTCAGGAGTTTGGACGCCAGAAAGCCCCGCGGCAGGGTGCGCTCACTACCAGGCCCAGCAGAGGCGCCGGGCGGGCCGGGAGCTGTCCGGGCCTTAGTGCTGAAAACGAATAGGGGCCGCGGAGCAGGCGAACAGGCAGCAGGGCCTGGGTCTTTGCCCTGGGTGAGAGGGGGCCAATGGAAAGGGATTCCCATCTACTCAAGTTCCAAGGAGGGAAGGGGAGAAGTGAGCTGGGAGAGGGAAGGCAGGTTGAGGTTTTGGGGAGTGTGCAGCCTCCCAAAACTGTGGCCCTGGTGGGGAAAGCGGGCCGCCTCCCAGCTGGGGGTAGGTTGCAGTCTGGGTCAGCTCTGGGAGAGGAACAGGAAAAAGGCCCTCGACCTGGGCTGGTACCCAGGCTACAGCTCAAGGAGGGGTGCATGAGGTGTTCTCACCTGTACAACAGACTTCCGTGAGTGCGCGCGCGCGCGCGCGCACACACACACACACACACACACATGCCGCGTGGACACACGAGGTGAGCTCCCAGAACAGGCACACATCAAACACACGCAAGCAGCCCCCCACACGCACTCCGCACACAGGCACCGGTTCCCGCTCCAGGCTGCTGAAGCTCCCACTCCAGCCTCGCGTCCCCCACGACCAGTCAGGCCTGGACGTGCTTCCGATTTAGCTTCCCTGCTTCAGATGGCGCCTCCAAGGGAGGCACAGCCAGGGGGAAGCCCCAGCTCTCGTCGAGACCCGACCCGCGAAGGTTCTGGAGAGGAGCACAGAGGCAGCTCCTACTCTTAGAAAAGGGGGGAGGGACAGGCAGAGGGCATAGGTCTCAGACACCATATCGCCTTCCCCCAAGCACCCAGTTACGGTGCCAGAACAGAAAAGAGGGTGGACGGGACTGAGTGTGAGTGTCTCCTTCCCCCATGCTGGGGACACCCGGAGGACCTGAGCGTACCTGTGCGTGGGAGGCCCCGCGTGGAGCCCCCCTCAGCGAGTCCATACCTGTCGGCTCCTCTGGCTCTCCCTGGATAAAGGTGGGGTGGGAGTGGGGGTTACCCCGCTTGCCCTCCACTCCGCCTCCTGAACGTGGGCAACGGAGAAACTCCGTCCCGGGCGGCGGGAAGTTACCTGGGTCCAGGCGCTGGGAAGGGGCGCCTTCCGGTCCCTGGGCCTTGCCGGGGTTCCCGCGCCCCTTGACCGCCGCCCCCGACTCCTCGCCCGCGCCCTCCCACCAGTAGACTGCGCCGAGCCTGAAAGCCGGGAGCCTGCCCGCCCTCCCGGAGAGTCTGCTGCTGACCTGCATTGACGTCATTGCGTCATTAGGTTTCCCCTGGAAACACTGGCGCGCCCAAAATAGTAACACATTAATTCAGGAGGGGGGAGCAGGGAGAGACTGTTTGTAACCCTGCAGCTAACTCTGCGCGAGCGAGCCAGCGCGCAACGGCCCCCACCCCTTCCGAGGGCAGCGCAGATCGCGCTCGCTTACTATTTTGGGAACAAAGGAAGGCAAAATATAGAACCCGGGAGAGAGGGTGCGAGGGACGCCGAGACCCTCTCGCCGCGCGCGCGGGCGCGCACACACACGCAGACACACACGCTTGTGCACACCCCACCTGGGCCGCTCTACCCTCGGGCAGACGCTCCCTGCTTTCGGTTGCTCTCAGGGACCTGATAGGGGTGTGCGCCTAGATCCCTGAGGCACAAGGACCGATTCAGGTCAGGCCCTCCTGCCCTGCGGGAGTTAAAGGACAAACTCTTACCCCCACCCCGGTCCCATTCGGCCGGAGGGCTGGAGGTCCTCCCTCCACGAGCCTATCCCCACCCACCCATTCGAACCCTAGCGAGAAGGACTCTTCCCCCAGGCGGCAGGTGCACCCCTGCGCCTTCCCCTGCGGTGCGACCGACCCGTGTGTGGGGGAAGCCCTGCCGGGATCCAGCCAGCCGGCAGCTGCCCCGCCCCGGGGGTTGGGGGGCGGGGGGGCGGGGATGGAGGTGGTCCAGATCGCGTTTCTGTGCCCGCGTACTCTCTGGCAACGGTGAGGGATTGATTTCGGACAGAAAAGCTGAGGGCCAGGGATGCTCTCAAGGGCTCCAGAATCTTTTGGGCTGGGGAATGGCCGGCTTTTCTGAGCGTCATTTCGCTCCTGCTCTCGGCGGGGCCCAGGATGCCGAAAGATGTTGCTGAAACATGGGGACCGGCTTCAGAGGTTCTTTACTAACTCGTCCTCCCCAGACTGGGCCCTTGACTCAGCCTCTCAGAATGTGAGGAGAACGTTCCTCCGGATCAAAATAGCAAGTGCTGTCGGCGGAGGCGGGGAGGTGGCAAGCAGAACTCCGAGGGCGGAGAAGAATGCTGTGCGGGCTGGGCGGAGTGGGCTCCTACGCTCCTGCGCACACGTGAGTGTAGGTGCAGAGAGCGGGGCGGGTCACCTGAGGGGGCTCAGCCTTCCCCTTCCTCCCAGAGGCCGCTCAGGAGCCCAGCGAAAGGCTCAGAGAGGTGTCTCCTGCTTCACTCCACCCTGGGCTTGTCTCTCTTTTGCTTGCTCTGGCTACGGAGGGGGCTTGCCTGGCATTTGGGAACAAGTCTCTCTTGCGTGTGCGCGCAGAGCCCTCAGCGCGACTTGGCTCACTCAGTGCCCCCTCCTGCAGCAAGAGGGAAGGATGCCTCTCACACAGCGCTGTGACCACCAGTTTTCTCCTCTTGGCCTTTGTTCCTGTTGACCACAAAAGGCGATGAACAAGCAACCATGCTGTCCCTGTCGGGTAGGAACCAGACCGAAGGACAGGCTTTTGGGAGGACAGGCCTGGTCTTAGTGCCTGTGAGCCATGAGCTGCCTATCCTCCCTCTGCCTGTGCTTTTCGCCACTGAACCACAGTGGACTCACCTGTAGAACTGGGTCATGAACCTCACTCCACCTGCTGCTCTGAGGATGACAAGAGAGGGCACCTAAAATGTGCTGGAGAAATGACAGGTCCTGGTACTGCTCCTGCCCCCCTGTGCCTGGCTCTCTCAGCAGTGAACGAACCCATACTTTCTCAACATGTACACACTCCCTACTGACATCATTGGAGAAAGCTGGTCAAGGGACACTGGGGAAACAGTGACATGGAGGGCCCTGGTCCCCAAAAGGAAGTCATCTGAGCCCTTTTCTCCACATCATCAGCCCCTGATCCAAGGCCTGCAGATTCAAGTTCAACCAAGTGGTGGACGCGGTGGGGCACGTGGTCTGGCTCTGCCTCCGTCTCTGCAGGCTTATTCCACAGCAGGACATGCACCGAAGCCGCATGATCTGAGCTCCCCTCACCCGTAGCTCCTGTCCCACAGAGCCACAGCCATCATCTACCTGTCCGGCTCCTCTTTGGACATGGCAGGGACTGTGTGGTACTCTGTCCCACCATCAACTCCTGGCACAGTGCCTGGCATAACAACTGACATTAATTATTGGTAAACCAAAGATAAATAGTCCCTCTTTTGGTAACCTGCCTCAGCCCCGCTATTTCCACCCCCCGCTCCAGGTCCATGCTGACATAGGCCCCAGATGCTGGTCAGATGCTGACTCCTCTCCACAGGCCTCTCTGGTCTCCAAGGGTGTGAGCTCACCCACCCTTAGTCCCTGAGCTTTTACAGTGCTGCTCATGCTCTGCCCTGAATTGCTGTTCTTTGTGTGAGTTGTACACCTCCCTGCTGGGCTGTAACTTCTCAGAGCTGGAACTGGGTCTTGCCCACCTCCGTGTGCCCCACATAACTCAGCTGTGCCCAGCCCTGGCACACAGCAGATGCTCAGGAGATGTTTCCTGAACTGAACTCTGCAGGTCTGCTCACCATTTCCCCGCCGAGGGCCTGGCCTGAGATGAACAGTGATGCTGACGGTGCTACCTCTGCAGACCTGGGCTGAGGGAAAGATGTCAGCAATATCAGTCTGGAGATGCCCCAAGGAGGGAACCCCGGGGAGAACATCCTTCCTACTTTTTTTCTATTCTGAAAGAAAGTGCGGAATATGCCTGGAAGCCTGGGAGGATGAGAGGGATGTAAAGGAAGGAAGAAGAGACCCACCAGGGTCAAAGCCACCAATCTGCCCAACCAACTATTTGGCAGGAAAGCCAGCATCTTGCAATCATGGGGCAGACCCTAGTTTTATCTTGGCCCACAGCTGCATCTGTTACTTAGTGAATAATGATAAACGGGGGACTTAGAACAATGCAGGAGCTCTGCCCCAGCCAGTGAAAATGTGTCAGGCACCAGGCCCCTCCACACACATGCAGACCTGTGACTAACCCCTTCTTGGCCTAGACACATCCTGGCTGCATCGCTTCCCTGGACCATCTCAGCTATGCCTCCCAGGCCGGTCAACACATATATGTTAGCCTGTGAGTCTCCAGGGGCCTGCCAGATCCCCTAGCCACAAAATGGGGAGTGGAGGAGTTCTGTGTGCAGGGAGGGGTGGTAGCACCCCACTCTGCCCCCAACCAAGATGAACCTCTACATGAGTGTGTCTCTGCTGCCATCACAGAAGCCTTTTAGTGACAGGGACTCACTCAGACTGCCTCAGGTAACTGGCTCTGTTGTAAGGAGATGCATGGAAATAAGGCAATAAGGATATTCTGGGCATGTTCATATAGTGTGGACATGGGAATGCAAGGGGTTGGGCTGGAAGGCGGTTTAGGACCCATGGGCTCTGCTGACTGTCTGAGCTGCCTTGCAACCATGAGACAGCAGGAGCGGCAAGGTCTCAGGTTGGCATGCTGCCTCGAAGGCTGCTCAGTAACTCACTTGCCCCGGCTTCTTTCTGGCTTTCTCCCCATAGCTCCAGTTCTAATTACTAAGGAGGGGAGAATCTGATGACCTGGCTAAGTACCAGTATCCTTGATTAGTCAGAGCCTCTGACCCAGGCCACTCTAGGTTCCTGGGATATCCAGAGACCTACGACCCTTGGGACAGACATCCCCCACTGGCCCAGTGAGCCAGACTAGAGTTGGGGTGTGGGGTTGCCTGAGCTGAAGTGGTCATGGCTCCCCTCAGCGGAGCTGTAGGAATGGTAAGTTCCTTGGAAAGATTCCTTTGATGTGCTGAGTACCTTGGCTGGCCTGTCCAATACAATCACGCACTGAGATGGACCTTGACCTCTCCCTCCACCCCCAGCCTGGGAAGATCAGAATGTTGTTGATCATGTGGGTAGCACGTTTCATTACTGAACTGATCTTCATGCCAGGCCTCCCATAGGGCCAGAAAGCAGTGGCTGACATCACTGTGTGATACTGATGGTAATGGGACCAGAAGGGCAGTGAATGAAGCAGAAACCTGCCAGACTGTCTCCCCAGTGGCTTCTCTGTGTCCCACTTGGTCCCACTTGATTTGCAAGAATAGACGCAGTCAGAGAAGAGGCCTCCAACACCACCACTGACCCCTACAAAGGCAAAGTGAGTAATGTGGCAACAGAGTCAAGAAGAAAGAGCCATGGGAATAAGGACAACTGGCTTCTAATCCCAGTGCTGCCGTTAAGTCACCACTAACTCAAAACAAGTGATGCCTCCTATTTTTATCACCTGTTTCATATAATGATGGAATGGCACAAACAGATTTGTCAGCACAGACACGGAGACCTGGATACACGCTTGACTTCAGTGGAAACTGGCCCAACCAACAGGAATCCCAGGACCCTTGAACCTGGGCACTGTAGGTGGACAGGTGGCAGAATGGGCTTCTGTCTTGGGTTTGACATCTGGTTGGCTGGGCCTCTGGTGACCATAGGTCCTCTAATGGCTATAGTCCCTTCATTCTACACCTTCTTAGCCTCTTGTCTGGTAGCCTCTTGTACCAAGCAAGGATGCCACAGACCACTAAGTCCTTCCCAACAACACAGGTAAAGATCCATTCATTCAGTCATTCAACAGCTTCAATCGGTCCAATGCCACTTTTGCTCAAATTGTTCCCCTTTCGATTGCTGTTCCTTGACCCCAAAATTTTACCCCAGACCTTGCCCAGGCTTTGCTCTCAACATTTTCCAGTCTACATGTCCAACCTGTCTCCCAGAGACACCATCACCCTTGTTGTCATCTTGCCAACCTCCAGATCTGCACCTGAGAGTCTTGGAAAGCCCTTGTCCACATTCTTCTCCTCCACCATGATGGTGCCCTGCACCCTCCTGTCTTTCAGTCCCTAGGGGTGGAGCGCTGAGCCAAGGCTATGTCTTTGCAGGACCCTAAGTTCACGCCTTCGTTCTGATGGAGGCGCAGTTGTGCTTTCTGCTCTTTTGGACAGAGATGGAGGTAGCTGAGCTGCAAATGATTAAATTTGAAAAACCTGCCAAGGATTCAGTGGCATAAAGCCAAGAGCTGGATTCCAACTGAGAGGTACAATAGGTGCCAGCTCAGCTGGTGTGGACAAGTTTTACAAAAACATTTAGAACAGGGAGCACTTGGATTGGAAAAAAGCTGGCCAGCTCCACTGAGGGAGATGGCACTTGAACTGAACCCCAGAAGTTAAGTAGGGACTACAATGGGGAGAGGAAATGAGAGGAAGATGGATAGATGAAAGCAACTGTATGAAGCAGTTGGTCTCAAGCCTGGCTGTGCCTAAGAATCACCTTGGGATATACCTGGGTTTAACCCAAAGATCATACAAGGATACTCAGAACCCACTCCCAGGTAACTCAGATTCCATTGGTCTGGGGTGAGGACCAAGCACTTGTATTTTTAAAATTCATTTGTGTTTTGTGATTTGTTGACAATTAATTATGTGCCAGGCCATCAGAAGTTATTCTTAATGTGTAATAATCTATAATAGAGTTCAAGGGACAACACAGTAGTAGTTTAGAAGGAAGTCCTCTGTGTCGGAAACCTGGCTCCCCACTCACTGGCCATCTGACCAGGAATGATGTCCCAAACTTCCAAGTTTCTTGGTAGAATAATGAAAGTGACAGTGTTTACATCCCACAGAGCTGCTTTGTGGCTTATAGGAGATAATGCCTTTATGTATTGAGCACTGACACGCTGGGCACTGGTCATGTTCAATTGCTCCCAATGATTCTACTCTCTAGCATAAAGGGGACAAAATGGGCTGTTAGGGGGACTCTCCTGGGGGCTGAAGGAAATCCATATCAGAGGGAGATGCTGAAAAGGTTGGGGCTTCCTTATGGAAAGGTTTAATGATGGCGAAATGTTGGGGCTTGTCCTATTAAGCACAATAGGATCCCAGGTTTGGGGTTTGAGGACAAGGAGGGACACGATGAATGTGATACCTTCTTCCAGTCCTTAACTGGAAGAAGGGAGAGGATGTCAAGAGAATAGTCTGGGATCAGGAGAGGTGGTGGAAACGGAAAAGAAGGGATGAATGTGAGGTGATGCGCAAAGGAAGAATCAACAGGATTTAGGACCTTGGTGGACATAAGAGCTTAGAGGGATTAAGGGAAGAAAAATAAATTTAAGCTTTCAAGTCTAGTGGGACTAAGGAAATAACTCCTGTTTTGGTTAGGATTATATCTAACTCTGAGTATCAGACAATGCAAATCAATAATGGCTTAAACAAAATAGAAGTTTATTCCTCTACCAGTCAAAAGTCCAGGGATATGAAGTTCAAAGCTGGGGTGGCGGCTCTGTTCCAGAGTCCTTGGAGAACCAGCCTCCAGATAGCTCACTCATCTGCCGTCCTGGGGCATGGTCTTTATGCTCACAGTACCAGATGGTGGTGGCCCTTGGGTTCCAGCATCCGTATTGACAAAGGAATGAAGAGCTGGAAAAAGACAAGAGTCACAATCTCTTGAAGGAGGTCCCTTGTAGCTCCACTCATCACTTTCACTTATATTCCACTGTCCAGAAATCAGTCTCATTGCCACACCTAATTGCAAGGAAGCTAAGAAGTGTGGTCTTTATTTTCTGAGAGGTCTTATACTCAGTGAAAAATTCTACAACAACCCCTATGGTAGGAGTGAATTCTGTTTCTGTAAAAGAAGAGGAAATTGAGATACTTGTGGAGAAGCTAACAGTCTCTGCTGTTGCTTCATTTTCTTAAATGGTGAAGTTGAAACATGGGGTCAGTTTCGGAATATATTTGGTTTTGGATATGTTATTTTGAAACGGGCAGCAGGATACAGACTTACAGGCTGTGGTAGGCAGAATTCTAAGATGCGCCCAAATTTCTGACCCTCTGCTGCATACACCCTGTGTAAACCACTCCCCACGGAAGGGGCTTGTGAATAGGATGGAAGCTTTCGAGAGAAACTCTCAAGTGGCATGAGGGGGATGCAAGGAAAAGGGTGGAAAGCCGATGAGGAAATGGCTGATGAGAAAGGGGAGGCAGTTGTCAACACTGAAAGCCTTAGCGCAGCACACGAAGTCCTCCACGAGCCGGCCACCGTCTCCCTCTCCAGATCCTCTACCAACCTCTTCCTTTCACACCATTTCAGTGGCTCACTCTCAGGCTTCTTTGTGGAGAAACTAGGTGGACACAGTAGGAAACGCTGGTAAAAGCATTGGTGTGAGGAAGAAGACATCTAGTTTGAGTTTGAGGTGTCCATGAGAATACTAAGGGGAGAGATCCCAGAAACATTCAGAAAGATGGGAAGAGACAACTGCTGATGGCCTTGAAAGATCATTTCCCTCTTTTCTTTTTTAAATTAGCAGTTTGTTAGCTCAGCAGGTCTGAATCTATTCGTGGGAAGAATGGCTCTGCCTAGTGCTGAGCTGAGGTGCCCCTCCCTTGACCAGGGAGCTGTTGCTACCACAAGTTGCGTGGATTGTCTGCCCTCCCCATCTCTATAAATAGGTAGAGTTAAGAAAACAGGTTCCCTCCGACCAAATGGTTCCAGGCTCATCTTTAGATGTCGCCATTAATATCTGTGAAACAGACTCTAGGAAAAAGACTAAAAAAGCGATCTTTATTTAGCCTGGAAAAGAGAGGGAGGGAGAGCCGTGATGTTGCTAGGAATAAACTGCTGCTTTTATCTTTTTGTCTTCAAGGAGGCCAGAGGAGGTGGACTTGGGGCACGGTCACAGAATCGATTCTCAAGAGGGCAGGGATTGGGGATTTTTGCCCACTCCCCCTACCACCATCACCAAAGGACTTTTGGCAAATGTCTACAGACACCTTTGATTATTATAGTTGTCGGAGGCGGGGGGACAGTGATCCTGGCGTCTAGTGGGTGGAAGCCAAAGATGGTGCTCAAACATCCTCCGGTGCACGGGACAGCCCCCGTGCCCCCACAAACAAGGGCCTAACCCCAAACGCCAATGGTGCCCAGGTGGAGAAATTTGAATTAGAAGAGTTTTAGTTACTTTTCTTTTGAAGCACAGAACAAAGAGTCACTCAATCCACCTTAAGGAAAAGCGTACTTTTATGTGCTTGTTCATTTAAGGATATATATACTTGGGAACTGGGATTAGAACAAGACAGCTGCCTGGAACCACAATGCCTTTGTTTCTCTCTGCTTGCCTGTTCCCACCTCCTTTCACTGTTGATTGGCCAAAACTTTTAAAATTTCAAGAGCCCTGGCCCGTAGCTCCATTACTTAGAGCATCGTCCAGACATGCCAAGGTTGCAGGTTGGATCCCTGGTCAAGGGCACATGGTAGAAACAACCAGAATGCATCAATAAACACAACAACAAATTGATCTCTCTCTCTCAAATTAATAAATAACAAAATTTTTAAAAATGATAATAAATAAAAAACTGTAAAATTCCAAGAAAGCCAATCACCTCAGAAAACTTAGCCAGTCACCCCTGTTCCTTCAGCAACTCCGCCTAGGCCACCTCCCTGGGCTCTGGATGGAGCCCTTTGGTTAGCGGCCCATCCCCTGTTCAATTGGAGGTCACTCTTAGACAAGGAAAACAGTCTAGACATCCTCCCCGAATAGGAGACTGTGAGCAGGGCAGTATGAGTCAGAAGGAGATCCTGGAATTGAACACACCATGTCCAGCATTTATATGCTTTTTTTTCCTGGCCCAGTGCTGTCATTTTCTCGGTGTAGCAGAGATCGGGGCTGAATACAAAGCTACAGTTTTCCTTTTCATTCCAAAGCCGTGCTGTCCAAAATGACAGCCACTAGCCACGTGTGGCTATTCAAATTTAAATTATTTGGAATTACATAAAATTTAAAAGCTCAGTGCCTCCGTTGTATTAGCCACCTTTCAAGTGCTCAATAGCCACATGTGGCTGATGGCTACCGTCCCGGGAAGCACAAATACAGAACATTTCCATCATTGCCGAAAGTTCTGTTGGACAACGCTGCTCCAAAGGGAGGTTCTGGCTAAACAGGAAGGGTTGGATATCATTGGAAAACACATTTTAGGGTCAGCCCTAAAAAGAAATCTGAGTCGTTTTTTATTGATTCGCAGCCCTGACTGTTAGGTGTGTGTGAAATGCTGTGTGCAGCGGTGCCGCTGCGGAGTTCCTGCTGTGGCCTGGGATGTCTCCCAGGGGTTATACGCCGCTGCTCACCGAAGCAAGAGCTTGGAGAACAATTTCACCTGAGGAGGATTGCTGTAACTCACCCATTTGGAAAGGTGCTATAAATGTTTAAGAGTGAAGAGCGGCTGAAGCGCTCTGAACGGTGCATAATCAGCTTTCCAAACACCGTGACAATAGATGACACAGAAATTTACGGCTCAGGTGAACCAGCAAGTGTGACCAGGGGTGTTAGGCTCACTGACATGCCTTTAGGAGGCTCTGAGATCTTTCTTTTTCAGCTCTGGTTTTTCTCTCCTCTCCTACCCTGGCCTTACTTTGCCTCTAAAGAGAACACATCACCCCATGTACCTGTCATTACTGCTGTTCATCAAATACTCCCAACCCTCTGTCTTCCAGGCACAGGATAGGATTGCACTTCCTCTCCCTCGTGAATGGGGTCTGAGCCCGTTGACCACTTCTGCCTGGGGAGGGAAGTGCCCTGTGCTCTTTGTCAGCAGAGCGTTTGGGCTCCCTTTCAGGCAGGCAAGCAGCAGCCTTCATGCTGGCAGCTGCTCCCCCATCCTGGGTCCCTGAGTGACCAACACTTTCCACCGTTACCGTCAACCCACGATGGGGGTCTAATGTGAGCAGGACATAAACCTGTGTTGTTTTCAGGCACTTCGATTAGGGGATTTTTTTTTTTATTGAAAACTTAGTCAATCCATCCTGGTCATTGTGCCTTTCACGTATTCATATCTCCAGCTTGTGTA
Organism: Pteronotus mesoamericanus; assembly: GCF_021234165.1. Lineage (NCBI taxonomy): Eukaryota > Metazoa > Chordata > Mammalia > Chiroptera > Mormoopidae > Pteronotus > Pteronotus mesoamericanus. The sequence goes on along the minus strand of NW_026555329.1, from coordinate 65,088,708 downwards.
TGACATTGCAATTTGTTGCGGTCATTAGCTGAGGTTGTTTCCTGATACTTAGAAAAAGAAGTGAGTTACAAATTTTTATATTTGGCCCTGGCTAGTGTGGTTCAGTGGATTGAGCGCCAGCCTGTGACTCAAAGAGTCGCCAGTTTGATTCCCAGTCAGGGCACGTGCCTACATTGCAGGCCGAGAGGCAACCCATCGATGTTTCTCCATGAAAGTTTCCATTGAAGTTTCTCCACCTCTCTTTTTTTCTCCCTTCCCTCTCTCTAAAAATGAATAAACAAAATCTTTAAAAAATTTTATATTTGTACCAGTCACCAAACTCAGATGTTTATGTAACTATTCTTTTTTATAGTGGAAGCAGGGACCTCTTCCCTCACCTGCTGAAAAACAAAGACATTTCCTCCTTAATCTGGTTAAGTGTCAGCTGTCTCCTTGGTTCCTTCTTACAGAATGACCTTAAGGCTAACAACTTCTTTGGAAAAGAAATTCACAGTGGTTGATAACAGCAATGGGTCCAAGAAGAGAATAGAACACTGAGTGGGGGGTTGATGGGAATTATCTCAACTCAGGAGACAGAGTTGTCTTGCAAGGGAAATGAACACAGCTCCTAGAACAAGAAAGTCCTCCCATTCATTCATTCATTCAATCATTTGTGAATAATCACAATATGGGCTCTGCCCAGATGAAGTTTATTTCCTGGTGGGGGTGATAGGAAATAAACAAGTAGACAAAAGTGCAATGAAGGAAATAGACAGGAATGAGATAGAATAACAGGGGAAGAGATGGCTTCTCTGAAGAGGGGACAACTGAACTGAGATCTGGAGAAAAAGGTCCTGCAAAGAACAGAAGAGAATTACAGACAGAGAAGGGACACTTTAGGGGCCTAAGGAGGAAAGGGCTTGGCATATGCAATAAATGTAGGGAATGGGGGGGGGACTCAAAGGCAGTGTCACTGGGGTTTGATGACAGTGAGAGGAGAGGAGCCAGAGAGGCGGCCAGGGGCTTTCGGGCCAGAGTGGGGGTTTCAGGTTTCCTTCTGAGAGAACGAAGAAGCCGTGAGGAGATTGGGAAGGAGGTGATGTCTGCAAGTTTTTTCTGTGAAGCCCTGAAAGTAAATATTTTAGACTCTTCCAGGGGTGTCCAATCTGTGGCCCGCAGGCCGCACGCAGCCCAGGATGGCTGTGAATGTGGCCCAACACAAAATCATAAATTTATTTAAAACATGATGAGATTTTTTGGTGATTACATGTCTCAATGTATATAATGTGTGGCCCAAGACAACTCTTCTTCCAGTGTGGCGCAGAGATGCCAAAAGGTTGGACACCCCTGCTTTAGGCCATATAATCTCTGTGGCAACTATTCAGCTCTGTGAAAGCAACCACCGACAATACATTAACAAATGAGCGTGGCTGTATTACAATAAAACTACTTATGGACAATAAAATCTAAATTTCATGCTTTATGTGTCACAAAATATTATTCTTTAGGTTTTTTGACTAATAATGTAAGAATCATCTTTAGTTTATGGGCCATAGAAAATCCGCAGCTGCCTGGATTTGGCCTGCGGGCCAGTAGTTGGCCAGCCCCTGGTTTACATCACTCAGGCTAGACGACAGTTAAAGCAAAGAAAATGGTTGAGAGGCTTTTGCAAAATAGTCCACCAGGAGGTAATGAAGGCTTGGCTTGGATGGTCAGAGTGGAGATGATGAGAAGGATTCAAGAGGTTACTGAGGGATTGGGGCAGGACATGTGGATACACAAGATGAGAAGGTGAAAGAAAATTATTCTGGTCAAGGATAATTTGGTGCTGGTGCTATTCACTGTGACGGGTGTGCTCGGAAGGAAGAGATCTGGAAACCAGAGTTCCAACTTTGTTTCAGTTTGTATCTTGATGAACTCTGCTGGATGTGATTTGGAGCCCCAAAAGCAAAGTGTCTCCACAGCAGGATTTTTCCAGTGCTTTTTCTTACAAGCCGAGTGACCTTGGGCAAGCCACTTCCTCTTCAATCTTTTTTCTTTTCTCAAATATGGAGACAATATCTCTTGCCACACCCCTATACAGAGAGTGGTGAGGATCAGCTGAGATTCCACTTGAACCTGGTAAGGAACTCCTCCCTGATTCAGCACCCCATCCAACTCCGTGTGAACTGATTGGCGATCCTTTAGGGTTTTGTGGGGAAATGGGGCAGAACAGTTGGGTCACTCACTGCAATCAGAACTTTCTGAAGTCATTCTAAACTCCCCTGCTCTTTCCACGAAGTCCCTCTAACTCCCACTGCAACTTCCAGGATAAAGAGGAAACACTCACTGTTTCTTCATTATTTCTCAACACTTTTGACAACAAATGTGTGAATTTTTCCCCCCCACAATGACCAACCGATTCTCCAACTTTCTGGGCATCAACTGAGTGTTCTACAATTTACTGCTGACATTGACTCCCTGGAGTTAATGAAGACAACACAAGCTAAGGGCTCAGTCCCACAAATTGCTCCCACTTCAGAAGCCAATCACAAGTAGGGAGTCCCCAGGTTACTCACATTTCTGTCCAAATAGACTAAAAATTGGGGGTTCCCACAACCCTTTCCTCCAGTTCAGTACTTCACTGTAATGGCTCATGGAACTCAAGGAAACACTTTTTTTGTGTTTACTGGTTCATATTACAAAGGATATTCTTATATAAAGGATATAGATGTAGGGTGAGCCGCAAGAGTGTCTCCATGGAAACGGGATGCATAACCCTCCCAGCACATGGATGTGTACTCCAACCTGGAAACTCTCTGAACCCCACACTTCAAGGGTTTTTATGGAGGCTTCATCACATAGGCATGGTCACTACTCAGTCTCCAGCTCCTCTCCCCTCCCCAGAGGATGGAAGGCGGGGCTGAAAGTTCTAAGCTTCTAATCATGGCTTGGTTTTCTTATAAGCAGCCCTCATCCAAGATCCCACCAAGAGTTGCCTCCTTAGAACAAAATAATGCTCCTGTCACCCAGAAAATTCCTAGGAGTTTAGGAGCTCTGTGTCCGGAAATGGGGAAGAGATCAAATATGTATTTCTTATTTTGTGCCACAAGGTCTTGCCTTTTTTTCCTTTTTATCTCCTGAACTTGCCCTCCTTAGTTTCTCACTCTACACACTCAGAAACCCCAGACTGGAGTTATGGGAGAAGAGGATCCTCCTAATGATAGAACTTCTATATAGCCTGACTGTGGTGTGTACACTCAAATTTACACATGTGATAAAGTCCTGTAGATCCAAATATATACACATGTAAAACTGGGGAAATCAGAATAAGACTGGTAGATTGTATCAACATCACTTCTGTGGTTGTGATTTTGTACTATACTGTAAGGAACACGCAAATCTCTCTGTATCTTATAAGTGCACGTGAATCTATAATTATCTCAAAATAAAAAATTCCATTTAGGAAGAAAACCTGCTTTGCAAGCCCTTGCTCAACAACTTAGGGACTAACCCAACCTTTTGAGCAAAATTCCGCCCCCTACCTCATTGGGTTCATGAAACAATTTTTCTCTACTTTGTATCTATGTCTGAAATTTTTCATTAAATAAAAATTAACAAATGCGTTTCCCTACTAGCCATACACAAAGCACTCATGTTTCAAACCTGAGGAACTTTAATCTGTCTCACCCTAGAAATAAAAAAAAATTAATATGCTTTTAAAAAGAGAATTAAATTATGTTTAAAGTGACATGTACTGAGCACGTACTTTGCACAAGGCCCTGTATTTAGAAGCTAGAGATTCAGGAAAGAATGCAAGGAGAACCCATACTTGCAGTGGGGGGCACTCACACGGGTTGAGGAGAGAGGAAGAGTGGGCTGAAGAAGTTCTCCAGGTGTTTATATGGGACCACTGTCTTGTCCCCTTCCTCCACAATTAGGAATTACTCATCTATCCCAACAGGATGAAACTGGCTGCTTTGTTCTTGGGGACCTTCACACCCTCAACCACAATCTTAAAGCCAAAGGCTTCACAACGCAAAGAATGATCATCAAAATTGCTGTCATTGCATTACGTACTCTAGTTCCAAAAGACACGTACAGCTGTTCCTTGAACAAGAGCCCCACAGAGCAGGAAGTTTAGGGAACTGTGTACAGCCCTCTTGTATGTATTTCTCTTTGGAAATTCACAAGGTACAGTAGAATTTAAAGGCTCAGACAAACCTCACAATCAACCTGTTCAACTTTGTTGAAATCAGCAATTCCCCAAGTCAGTAGATACCTATTACTATCACTTGCTTACCCAGAGTTTGGGGAAAACACTTCTGCTCTAAACTAGTGGGCACCTGCCCCCTCGATGCCAGGCGCTGCAAGGCTCCTTTTGCTACAGGTGTGTGGATGCCGGCCATCTCCCCTTTGCGGTCTCTTTCTTTGCTCCTCTGAAAGGGTAGGAGGCCTCAGCCTTCCCAGAGAACAAGTTTTAGCTTGACTCGTGCTCTAGGTTAAGGAGCCATCCAGTGTGGTTATGAAATAAGTGAGGAGGGAGTAGGGGTTTCTGGTGGGACAGTTTCCTAAGAAGGGGAGGGGCTTTGCCTGAAAAGAGCTCAGGTGGTAGTCTTGGCCAAAGGCCACTGCGAGGAGGATTATGTGAAACCCTGGAACCCCATGGAAGCTGAGTCATTGCCTGGGAGTGCCTCCTCTCTGTTCTAACAGTTAATTGCCACCACCTACACCCAGTCATCTCGTCACTGCCCTTTCTGCCAGTGTTCAGCCTGGCTGGATGACCGTCAACAAAAGTGATGCTTTGCACAGCCCACTTTTTGGCTTTCCATGTGTGTGGAATCGCAGCTCCCCCACTTCGAACCTTTCCATATACCTCAAACCCCAGAAAATAAGGGTGGAATCCTGAGCCCTTAATGAGGTTGGCGTTGAGGGGAATAGGTATTTGGAGGACCAAACTTAACCAGTTCAAGGTCTGCAGAGCTGGAGCAGTGATTACAGGCACCTCTGCAAGGTAAGCATTATTACCCCACTTCACAGATGAGAAAACTGAGGCTCAGAAAACTTAAGTGAGATGCCAGACATATATACAGGGCCTGGCACAAATAACGCCCCTTTTTGCTACATTAAAAGATCATTACAAAATCATAAGCATGTAATTCTTTAATGTAACAATATCACACTCAAGCACACTAGATGACATTTTAGGTGAAATGTCCAAATTGCTGTCCATCTTGTGCAAAACATTCACGTACGCTACCAACCACATTCAATGGTGTTACTTCTGCCGGCCCCTGTGTAGGTACCTCCTTGAAGGTACAGTAAGAAATTGAACCCAAGTGGATCTTACTCAAGAGCTTGAGTATCTGACAACAACTGACCCCACCCACACCATGCTGAGGTGCCAGAACCCTCCCTCGCCGTGACACCCAGGCCCTCCTCCCCAGCACGGCAACGGCAGGGGACCAGTGTCTGCCCCACTTGACGGCAAGTCCTCTCCAAAAGTATCACCGCTCCTCTACCTCCAAATCAGCAAACATGTACTGGGATTTTATTATAATGTACTTTTTAGTCCACAGGACAGTTTAAATGTAATACTTTTTATCTACTCTTCGTAACCTCCTTGAATGACAGTTAAAGTTTTAAAATAATATTTTAAAAATACAAGAATAAAGATGTTATCCTATATTCTAGCCCCCAGGAGGTAACTTCTATATAACATTTTGGCATTTTTGCTTTTATGCTTTGCATTTTATGTTTATGTTTTTAAAAAGTATGTAAATAATATGTGAGTACAGTGTCCCTTACAAAAAAAATGCAGGCATAATGAATAATGCCAATATTTCCCTTGACCTCCATCACCACCCCCTCCTAATCCCCTGCTTATAGGGAAACTCAAGAGTTAAAGATTAGCCTTAGTTGATAGGCTTAAATGATTAAAGCTATAACTCAAGAGTTAAAGATTTTAGCCTTCGTTGATAGGCTTAAGTGACTAATGCTTGTGGAAAGCTGTTATTCCAGGAACTGGAATATATGACCATGTGACTCCAGGACATCAACAAACAATTCAACTTTTGTACCCCAGGAGGTCTTGCAAGCCATGGAAACAGTATCTGAGCTACTGTGTTCCAGGGAGCGAACATCCACGATGCAGATAGAGCATTGTTGATCAATAGATAAAGAAGTATTCGTGCCAGACTGCAAGTCTTACCAATGAACCTTTTTCAAAAACCTTATCTATTCTTCTATTCAATTGACCTTTTTCCAACCCCCTTACCCACCCTTTCTTTTCCTTATAAAAACGTAAGCCTGAAATGAGATGTTAAGATGATTTTGCCCATACATAACCTGTTGTCTTCTTAGATCACCAGCCATCTGAATGAACAGCCCATAAAGATTCAATCTTTGTCTCTACTTATTGGATCTGGTAGTGACAGGCAGCACAAACACCAATTTCTCCAGTTTCACTACCACCACTTGGGGAAACATTATAAATATGGTCAGTACCTTCCAATTGTTAAAAATGTAATTTATGTACATAAATGTGTCCACAGAAAATATAGAACTTTGTTTAGTGGGCTTCTGTTCAAGATGGTGGTATAAGTGAATGTGGTACTAACCTCCTTCCACAACCACATCAAAATCACAGCTAAACTACAGAATAACCATTGTTCAGAACCACCTGAAACTGGCTGAATGGAAGTCCTACAACCAGGGGATTAAAGAAAAAGCCACATGGAGAATAGTAGGAGGGACAGTGATGTGGCAGAGGCTGACCCCACACTCACATGTGGCCGATAAAATTCAGGAGGGGTGTCTCAGGATGCAGAGTTCCCCTCAAGGAGTGAGGCATCCAAGCCCCATACAAGAACCCCCAGCCCAGGGTTCCAGTGCTAAGAAGAGAAGTTTCCATGGCTTCTGGCTGTAAAGACAAGTAGGAATTGAGGCTGAAAGAGTCAGAAGGCTTCTGGAGTCCCAGACAGTTCCTCTTAAAGGGTCCACAGACGGACTTAATCTGACTCACTCTCTCTGAGCTCTGGTGCTGGGGCAGCAGCTTGAAAAGCTCCAGAGACATATGGAGAGTCCAGTATCAGGGGGAGAGCTGGAGGAGTGGGGACAGCTTTCTCTGAGACAGAAGTGCTGGCAGAAACTATTGTTCTTTTGATGAGCTCTCCCCGAAGAGAGCTGGCAGGCAGGTGCCACATATGACACTTCATCAATCTGGCTCACAGTGTTCACACAGCCCTGGTGATTCCCGGACGCCCTGCCCCACCCAAATTTCAAGCCCACCCAAACCTTCTCCAGTCACTTTTCCATATGAATAGCCTGTTTTGGCTTATTCTCAGCTTTTCCTAAAATCTCTCAAACAAACAACATCTGGCTTCAGTGTGTCCCAACCCTCTTGCCAAGTTTCCCTAGCCCTGGCTAGCAGCAGCCAGCCTTGGTTCACTGCTTAGCCTCACTTGGGCACCTCCAAGCCCTACACAAGTAGCAGCCATCTTCAAGTTGCTTTGTAGCTTATGCCAGGTGCCCCTGGGCAGAACGCAGTGGTCGTTGACCTTGATCTATATCTCCCCAAGAGGTTCCAGAGCCAGGGCATCCAGTGGACAGCTTCAGGTCATGTTGAAGCACCATCATTCAACCACCTCCACAAGCAACACACTCAAGGGGTGGACTCAGTGAGCATTAGAGCCCAGCTGAAGTAATTCTCCCTCTATGGAGTGGGCCCCTACGCAGATGATCCTCGACAGTGGTCAGAGGTCAGTGGTTGGTGGTTGCAGCCAGCCCTTGCAGCTGATCAGCCTAGTGGATAAATGCTTCCCACTGATGTGGCAATAGCAATCAAGGCTCAACTACGAGAGGAGAGTATACACAGACCACAAGGGGGCCCACTCCCAGTGCCCAGCTTGGGTGATAGGGGAGGCTGTGCCAGTGGACCCTATAAGACACCTACTACATTAGGCCATTCTACCAAGCTCAGAGATGCAGCAACTCTACCTAATAGGAGGAAAGAAACACAGAGAGACTGGCAAAATGAGGAGACAAAGAAACATGTCCTGAATGAAAGAACAGAACAAAGCTCCAGAAAAAGAACTAAACAAGATGAAGGCAAGAAATCTTCTAGATGCAGAGTTCAAAATGATGGTTATAAGAATGCTCACTGAACTTAGGGGAAGGGAAGATGAACTTAGTGAGAACTTTAACAGAGATAAGAAACATAAAAGTGGAACTAGAAAACACAAGAAGGAACCAGTCAGAAATGAAGAATTCTTTAACTGAAATGAAGAATAAATGTATTCTTCAAGGCATCAACTGTGGAGTAGATTAATCAGAGGGTCAAATCAGAGATTGGAAAGATAAGAAAACAGGACTCAATCAGAACAGCTAAAAGAAAAAAGAATTTTTAAAAATGAGTAGAGTGTAAGGGGTCTCTGGGACAATTTCAAGCATACCAACATTTACAACATGGGGGTGTTAGAAGGAAAAGAGAGAGAGAGCAAGAAATCAAAAACCTATTTTGAAAAGATAATGACAGAAAACTTTCCTAACCTGGTGAAGGAAATATACACACAAGTCCAGGAAGTGCAGAGTCCCAAACAAGATGAATCCAAAGAGGGCCACACCAAGACACATCAAAATTAAAACACTAAAGGTTAAAGGCAGAGACTCTTAAAAGAAGCAAGAGAAAAGCCGTTAGTTACCTCCAAGGGAACTCCTATAAAACTGTCAGCTGATTTATCAGTAGAAACTTGGCAGTAGAAGGGATTGGCAAGAAACCCTCAAACTGATAAAAAGCCAGGACGTACAACCACGATTATCCAGCAAAGCTTTAATTTAGAATTGAAGGGCTGATAAAGAGCTTCCCAGACAATAAAAAGCTAAAGGAGTTCATCATTTTATTATATGAAACATTAAAGGGTATTCTTTAAGAGGAAGATCAAAAGTATGAAAAACAAAATGGCAATAAGTACATATCTATCAACAACTGAATCTAAAAAACAAAATGAGCAAGCAGAACAGAATCAGACCCATAGATACAGAGAACATTTTGACAGTTGCTAGGTAAAAGGAGGGTTGGAGGGATGAGTGAAAAAGGTAAAGGGATTAAGGAGTACAAATTGGTCGTTACAGAATAGTCATGGGGATGTAAAGTACAGCATAGGGAACATAGTTAATAATATTCTAATAACTATGTATGGTGTAAGATGGTTATGAGATTTATTGGAATGATCACTAAGTTATATAATGTCTAATCACTGGAGTGTACACCTGAAACTAACATAATATTTTATGTCAACTGTAATTGAAAAATAAAAAAATTATTAAAGAATTTTGTTTTGCAGTTTTTATTTACAGAAACCAGTGTTATGCTACAATATCATTTGGCACCTTGTGTTTTTTTTACTCAGTATTATTATTTGAGATCTACCCATGTTGATACACATTAATCTAACTAATTGCATTTCCTTTTTAAATTTTTTTAGCCATGGGAGAAGTTTTAGTATCTCAAAGTGAAGAAGACTTTCAAAAGTACAAAACAAAATCTAGGTGCTATTAAAAATTGATAAATTAAGCTCTGTAAAAATAAAAAATGCCTGCAAAACAAAAGCCACCATAAGTAGAGTCAGATGACAAATGACTACACACATATATTTGCATTTCATATCATGGGAAAATGGAAATTTCCCCCTTTTTAGCTTTATTGAGGTGCATTTGACTAAACTATAAGATATTTAAAATGTACATTGTGATGACTTGATATACATATGCATTGTGAAAGTATTCCTCCTTAGTTAATTAACACATCTATCACCTCACATATTTATCTTTTGTTTGTGTGAGAGAATATTTAATTTCTACTCTCACAGCAAATTTCAATTATACGATGCAGTGTTATCAACTATAGTCACCATGTTTTACGTTAGATTCTCAGAACTTATTCATCTTAAAACTGAAAGTTTGTACCCTTTAACCAACATCTCCCTATTTCCCCACCTTCCAGCCCCCCTGGCTACCACTTTTCTACTCTCTGTTTCTAGAGTTTGATGTTTTTTAGGTTCCACATAAAAGTGATACCATACAGTGCTAGTTTCTCTCTGTCTGACATATTTTACTTAGCCTATAATGCCCTCAAGGCCCATCCCTGTTTTTGCTATAGACTGGATAATAGCCCATTGTATATATGCACCACATCTTTATTTATTCATCTGTTGACAGACACTTAGGTTGTTTCCATATCACAGCTATTGTGAACAATGCTGCAATAAGCACAGGAGTGCATGTATCTCTTCGATATCCAGTTAACATTTCTTTTGGATATATATGCAGAAGTGGGGTTGCTGGATCATTCGGTAGTTCTAATTTTAATTCTTTGAGGAAGTCTCATACTGTTTCCCATAGTGGTTTTACCAATTTACATTCTTACCAATAGCGCACAAAATTCCCTTTTCTCCACATCCTTGTCAACACTAATCTCTTGTCTTTTTGATGATTGCCATTCTAACAGATGTGAGGCAATATCTCATTGTGGTTTTGATTTGCATTTCCCTGATGGTGTGGCGCACCTTTTCATGTACCTGTTGGTCATTTGTATATTTTCTTTAGAAAAATGTCTATTCAGTTCCTCTGCCCATTTTTAATTATATTTTCTTGGCTATTGAATTGTATGAGTTCTTTATATATTTTGAATATTAACCCTTTATGAAATATATGATTGCAAATATTTTCTCCCATTCTGTAGATTGTCTTTTCATTTTGTTGGTGGTTTCTTTTGTTGTGCATTTTTAAAAAGCTTCTCAATATTTCAAGGCACCAATCCAGCAAAGCTCTAAAGCAGGTATCATTGGAATCCAGCCAACATATTTACTTAGTCTACTCATCCATCCTTCCTCAGTGGGACATTGGGATTTCTGCCATACTGAATGCCCTTGCATGGGTCTCTCTGCACATGGGTTTGACCCACATTGGGGCTACCACTGGATTGTCAACAAAGCCATTGAACTGATTTACAGCCAGGCCAGCACTGTGCAAGGGTGCTATTTCCCCACTTCAGTGACAACCCTTGAATTGTCAGACTTTTAAATTTTTACTTAGTCTCTCCCATTGTTCAAGATAAAGCAAAACAAAGCAACAACAAACCCACATCCACCAGGACAAATGAAAATTCCATCCCCCCTCACCCATTCACCACCCATCCCAGCAAGAGCCACTAATGCACTTTGTGACCTTTCCCCACACAGCTGTGGAGTGTTATTTTAAAAATAAAATACTTCAAAAATTGAGACAAGAGAATAAATACAACAAAACACCCATGTGCTCACTTTATTAAATACCCAGCTTTATCAAATTTTGACATTTTGTTGGATTTACTTCCCATCCATGTTTTTATACTTTTCCTACAAATTTATCTATAATAACCATAACCATAAACAATCTACAGAATTGTTTTGCATATTTTGAAACTTTTTACAAATGACATCAGACAGCATGCATCCTTCTACAACTTTCTTGATTTAGACCCTGTGGTTTTAGAGGCATCACATTGATATATGCAGCTCTCATTCATTTACACCAACTGCTGCACTGTATTCTATTATGGCAGTACATCACGGGTTATCCATTCTCTTCTGATTCTGGGTTTTCATTATTACAAACAGTGCTGGGTGAGCATTTCTGTTTACAATCTCCTTAGGCAATATGCATAATAATGTCCCTAAGGAATATGCAGTGAGTAGAATTGGTGGGAATGAGGAAATACCCCTTAGCTCTGCTAGATTTTGCCGAAGTGCTCTTGAAGTTATTATACCAGTTTACACTTCTAAAAGTGTAAAGATGTGTTAATACTAAATGTTTAATATCTAACAATGTCTTTATATGTATTTAATGTGCAACTTTCTGATTTTTTTTGACAGCAAGCAGTTTTTCCGATTGGCTTACTGACCATTTGTTCCTCCACTTTTGTAAATGCCTGTTTGCAACATCTGCCATTTTTAGAAATTGTATCTTTCTAAAAAATTGATTTGTAGGACTTTTTAATAGATTCCAGATGCTAAGTCATTGTTGGTTATTTGCATTGTAAACAATTTCTTCAATATGTGTCTTGTACTTAACTGCTTTTATTTTATCTATTGTACAAAATTTCTAAGTTTTAATGAGGCCAAATTTATCAATTCTTTTCTGTAATTGGAAGCTTTTGTCTCATTTAACAGATCCTTTCCTTCCTAATTTTAGACTACAAAGATACTCTATTTCCTTCTAAGCATTGTAAAGCTTTGTTTTTCACATTAGTCTTTAATCCACATAGACTTTCTGTGGTATCTATGAAGATTGATTATCCCATAAGGATAATATTTTGTCTCAGTATCATTTATTAAATAGCTTTTCTTTTCCTCACTAATGTAATGCAACCTCTCTCATAGATCGAGCTTCCAAATATGAAAGGGTTTGTTTTCTGAACTGTGGTCTGTTTTAATCCATGGGGCTACTTTTCTATCTCTTTGCTAATACCACACTGTCTTAGTATCGTTTTATAGTAAACCTTGATATCTAGTATGGAAAGTCCCCTCTACCCCTTGTTATGCATCTTTACAATTTTTTGTAGCTTTTTTTTTTTGTTCTTGGTCTTCAATGTTAATATTAGAATAAGCTTGTCAAGTACCACAAAAAATTTTATAGGAATTTCCATTTGTACAACATTAGATATAGATTAAATTCAGAAGAGCTGACACTTTTATGATAGTATCTTCTGACCTGTGAATATTACCCATGAACACTTAAAAATCTCCACTTATTCAGATTTTTTTTATGTCCTTCAAAAGCATTTTGTAATTTTTCTCCATAAAGTTCTTGCATATCTTTTGTTAGATTTATTCCAATGTGTCTTAAAGTCTATTGCAACTGTGAATGACATTTTATATTATATTTCCTAATTGCTTATTACTCGTGTGTAGATATAGTATGGGTTTTTTTTTTACGTTGGCCTCTTTCAGCAATTTTGCTGAGTTCTCTTATTGGATCTATTTGTTTTTCTGGATATTTTCATGGTAAAGAATTCCTGATGTGTCTACTTCTGAAAGTAGCAGCATAGATACTACAAAAGTCTTGTTGTCACAAGTCCTGCTCAAAACATGGTTATTATTACACAGCTGAAATTGCAAGAAGTAAATGAAATATCCAGGGGATTAGACTTTGGCTAGCAGCACAGAGGAGCTGAACCCCAAACCCTTGCAATAAAGTGGCCACAGCCCAAGGTTGCTATGTACCTTGGCATCGAGGAAAAGCAAATGCAAATCTTCTCTGGAGAAAGTCATCCTCATTTAAGGCCCAAATGAATACCTATTGATGTGAGCCCAACAATTTTCTAAAAATCTCCAAAAGCACAAGGAAGAAAACTCCCATGAGTGAGAGTCAGGAGAAACAACCAACCACAGGGATAGATCCCTAAAGATATCAGATATTGTAGAAAGAGGGTATAAAATAACTATGTTGAGAGTGAGAGATTGAATCACAATTGTGGACTAGCAATGAAAGACTATCAAAATTGGGAAGAATTGACAAAAACTGATAAACATGCAGTACTTATAGATGTGAAAAATATAATTTAAAAAACAAAACTGTCAAGATAATGAGAATAGTAGATTAGACCCAATTGAAGACTTGGTTGAAGAGAGAATTAGTAAATTAGAAGATAAACATGAAGATATACCAATATTTTAGTACAGATTAGAACAAGAAATTATGTAAAACATTAAAGGATATGAAATAATCTCATATGTGTTGATAATAGTCCAAGAGGAGAAAATGTAATAAATAGAGGACAATTGAAAATACAATGGCTGAGAATATTCTAAAGTTGGTAAAAGATATCAGTCTTCATTTATCCTAAGGAGGATACACTAAAAAGAAAAATCCAACCTAATATAGTAGGTAAAATAGCCATGAATTCTTTGACATTCCTTACTGCAAAACGTAGAGCCAGTTCTCCTCCCGCTGCAGGTGGGTTTGACTTAATCACTTCCAGATCTATTTGATTCTAGAACTGATCCAAATCAGTTCTGGAACTTGGGGTTCCAGATCTTTTCCTATTTTTTTGTCTTTTTCTTCTTCCTTTTTAAGGATTTCCAATCTGAACCCCCATTCACTCCTCAGCTGATAATAATCCTATTCTGTTGTTTATTTAATTATTATATTTTCATATCTAATATTATGTTTCAACTATTACATTTTCATACCCAATGCTGTGTTTCTGCTTGGTTCTTTTTTATATTTTTTTATTTTATTTCATATTTTTAATATCTTCCTTTATCTTTCTATATTTATGAGGCTAATTAGAATGTTTGGCCCATCTGTTCTAATATTTATAATTCTGATTGAATCCAAAACCCAATATGTTGTTTTTTCTTTTGAAATATTTGTGCTCCTCAGTGCTCATTTCCCCTGGGGCACTGGATACTCTGTCAGGCAATGCAGAAGTCCAGACCTTTGTGCTTGTCACTCAATTTAGCTCTGTAGGCATAGGGGTGGGGCAGATGAGATTTAGGCTGGAGAGCTCTAGATATCAGAAAATCTCAGTTCTCACCCCACAGGACAATTTTGTGTGTCCCTGACACACAATACACACACACACACACACTCTCTCTCTCTCTCTCATCCCTCTCCCCAGAGAAAGCAGCATTAGGAGGTGATACTTCTTAGATCATAATTTACCAGCCGTGGGGCTTTATAAAGTAAGGGGTGGAGAATAGGCTATCTAAGGATAATTAGCCTCTATTTTTCTCAGCTCCACATAAATCTAGGGCCTCTAATTTTATCCCTACTGACCTCTGGACACAAAATAGGTACTATTTATCCCAAAGTGATGGCAGAAGAGAAGCAAGGGAAGAACTCCAACAGTTTCCAGGGATTCTTCAGAACTTTCTTGGTATTCTCCTTGTGTAGTTCCTTTGGTGCTGACCTCTGTCTAGAGAAGGAGCCAGAAGTTGTGCTAGTTCAGCATCTTGGGAAGAAATGGAACCACAGCCCTGACTGGTGTGGCTCAGTGAGTTGGGCATCCGCCCTCAAACTGGAGGGTCTATGAGTTGATTCTTGTCGGGGCACATACCAGGGCTGAGAGCTGGGTCCCTGGTGGGGGCATATAAGGGGCAACTGATCCATGTTTCTTTCTCACATCCATATTTCTCTCCCTCTCTCTCTCTTGCCCTCTCTCCCTCTCTTCCCCTCTCCCCCTCTCTTCCCTTCTCTAAAAATAAATGAATAGAATCTTGAAAGAAAGGAAGGAAGGAGGGAAGGAAGGAAGGAAGGAAGGAAGGAGAGAAGGAAGGGAGAAAGAAAGAAATGGAACTGCAGCCTGTTCTTATTTCATGTAGACAAAACATCTTTATGCCTCCAAGGGTATTTATGATAGCTCTATTGTTTGTGTTTGTTTTCTTCTTTTATAGTCTGTCTCTGCTGGCTTGTATTTTATGTTAGAGGCTTTCTTCAGATGTTGATGACTCTTGCTTATCTATTTATGACCATGTTTATGACCAAGAGCAAGAAGCCACACAGCTGTTTGGAAGCTCTGAGCCCACTGGAGTGTGGGAGGTGGTGATGCCAACTCTGAGTTTCTTCGTAGAGTCCTCTGGATGGACCTTTGATATAGTCCATTGATGGACTTTAGGTCTTTCTTCTTGGAAATCTAGGAGGAAAGGCCAGGCAATCTCAGCATTCATGAAGCATGTGCTAACTTAATTTCCTCTTCTTTGGAGATAGTCCTCATACCCTCATACCTGGTTCCTCAGTCCAGAAAATGCCTCTAGGAGGGAGCATTGCTCAGCAGAGTGGAGCAGGGGGAGGGTCTGAGGTCTAGAGTCTAACTGCTTTCTACACAACTTTCAATCCAATATTCCTGTTTACCCCCACCCACCCACTAGTCTCAGCAGTGACAAGTGCTGCCAGCTCCTAAGGACGGTGGGGAGCAGGGCAAGTCAGCTGGTGCCCATTGTCAGTTTGGGGTATGGCTTCCTAGGACATGCTAAGTCAGCAATTTCTTACCATCTGTTTTAGAGTTTCTAAAGTGTTATTGCTGTTAACGTCTCTTTTTCTTGTAGATGTATATCTATTTTTTAAAAAACCCTTTTACCACAGTTTTAGTGCCATATGAGGGGGCAGAAAAATTAGATTCATGGGCTCAATCCATCATCTTTACAGAAAGACTAAATTTTTTAATATAGAAAATCATTACATCCACCACTAAGGATAGTGTTTTTCTTTCAATTCTTACATCTTTTATTCTTTTTCTGTCATTTCACATAGGCCCTCAGGCACAATGCCAAATGCAGATGCAGTAATAGGAATCTTTGTCTTAGTTCTGATTTTCGTAGCAATGATTCTGAAATGTCTCCCCTGCTGCGTTTGATGTAAGTTTTTAAAAACTGTATTGAATTTATTGGGGTAACATTGGTTAATAAAATCATTCGGGTTTCAAGTGTACAACTCAATAAAATATCATTTGCACATTGCATCCTATGTTCATCCCCCAAAATAGTCTCTTTTTGTCCCCGTCTTTCCCCACTTTGCTGTCTTCAACTTCCCTCTGCCCCCTTTCCCTCTGGCTATTACCATACTGCTGTCTGTGTCTATGTGTTTTATACATATCACACACACACACGCACACGTGTGTGTGTGTGAGATATATTTGTTGTTATATCTATATTTGTTGTTGTTCTGTTTAATCCCTTCACCTTTTTCACACAGCCCCCAAACCACCTCAACAGTTTTTTCTATGTATCTATGCTTCTGTTTCTTTGTTGTTGTTGTTAAATTATTATGTTCATGAGATTTTGAGAGGTCCATCCCCTCTAATAGTTTAAGGGAGGTTCCTTTTTCATTGCACAGGCTTCTCTTTGACTAGAAGTACCAGAAAATACCACAAAAGAGCAGCTTATACAAGTTAAAATTTTTCTTCTTCCGTCAGCAGTCCAAAGCTGGGCTGGAATCTCCAGAGTTCTTAGGCACCCAGACTCCCTTCATGCCTTCTTCTCCCTCTTCAACGCGGCTCACATCTTGTGGTCCAAATGGCTGCCCCTCTAGTTTAAACAGCAAGTCTGTACTCCAGAAAGTAGGGAAGAGAAAAAGGGGAGGAAGGCAGGCCTCCTCCACTCAAGCACACTCAGAAGTTTGTACGTCACTTCTATTTACACCCCATTGGGGCCACACCTAGTTGAAAGGGGGCCTGGGACGCGTAGTTCTTTATTTTAGACTTTCATGTGCTTGACTAATCTGATGAGTTTTTAATCTTTCTAGTGTTTGCAGTAATACTACTACCACTTTTAATTATGAACATAATTTATGCCTTTTATTTCTCAACTAGTTATTTTATTGATTTCCTCTATTATTTGTTTTCTATTTCATTAATTTTTGCTCTTGTCTTTATCAATTCCTTCCATTAATTTTTTGTTTTTCCAGCTCTTTCAAGTAAACATTTACTTGAATTATTATTACTTTCTTGCTTCTTAATGAAATTATTTAAGGCTATAAATTTATCATTAAGTACCATTTTAACTGTATCACAAATATTTTGATATGTTGTATATCATTGTTATTCAAGTTTAAATACCTTGTACTTTCCATTTGATTTCCTCTCCTAGAAGTTTTCTTATTGAAAACATGGAAGTTTTTTAAAACATGAAGATGGTGTTTACTGGTTTGATTTTGTTATTTTTACCACATTTCAAAGCATTTTAAAAATTTAATTGCACTGGGGTCAGGGAAGGTGCACTGCAGGATGGTAATTTTTTGAAATTTACTTAAAATGACTCCTATGTTTTTTAAAAGAATGTATATTCCTTTTGCTTGGTACAGAGTTCTAAATATATTTGATAGACCCCCCCTTTTAATTTCATTATTTGATCCATCAGTTCCTATAAGAGAGACATTGAAGTCTCCCGAGAGGATTATGGTTTCATTAATTCCTCGTAATTCTCCTGGGTTTTGTTTTATATATATTTGGGCTATGTCGCAAGGTGAATACAAATGTGTGAATTTTAAAATTGTGTATTCTTCCTTTATTATCATGTGATATCCTTCTTTATCCTTATTGCTAGGACTGCATTAAAGTCTACTTTGCCTGATATTAGGGTTGCTATATTGCCTTTCTTTAGTTAGTATTTTTATAACATATCTTTTCCATATTGTAAATTTCAATCTTAATTTATGGTTTTGTTTTAAATGTGTTTGTTATAAAACAGCATACAGCTGGATTTTTAAAAATTCAGTCTAGTAAGCTTAATCAGTACGTTTAATGTGATTACTGATGTAATTTAAACTCATTCCTACTACTTTATTTGGTCACTTATGTCTACATCCTTTTTTCACTCTTTTCTTGCCTTCTGTTAAATTGATCAAGCTTGCTACATTTCTTATGCTGATTTGGAAGGTAAGTGTTATGAACTGAATTGTGTCCCACCAAAATTCACTTTTTAAAGCTCGAATCCCCCCACCTCCCCACCCCCTGCCCCTTCACACTGTGTGAGTGTATTTGGAGACAGGACCATTAAGGAGGAAATTAAAGTTAATGTCAGGATGGGGTACTAATCCAGTAGGTCTGGTGTCCTCCTAAGAAGACAAAGAGGCACCAGAGATGTCTCTTTTTCTGCCTTAGCACAGAGGAAAAGCCAAGTGAGGACAGAGCAAGAAAATAGTTGTCTGAAGGCCGAAGAGAGAGGTCTCACTAGAACTCAACTTCACTGGCACCTTGACCTTCACTGGCACCTTTACAGCCTCCAGAACTGTAAGAAAATATATTTCTGTTGTTTCAGCCACCCAGTCCATGGTATTTTGTTAACAGCAGCCCAGGCAGTTTAATATACAATAATAATTGTATTTATTTTCTTTTAATAATTATCTTTACATTTTTAATATGCATATTTAACAAAAACCTATTCTATCAATGTCAAAAATTTAATACTTCTATTCTTGTTCCAAACATGAGTCCATTAGTTTACTTTAATCACCAACTGAACACTATCCCTCCCTATGTTCTTATTGTCTTTTCAAGAGTTTGTTTCACATTTTTTAAGTCACAAAACTTCTTAAGTTGGTAATTAATTAAATTCATTAACATTTTATCAATATGCTCACCATTGTTTCTCCCATGTCTTCCTTGTGGGTTCATTTCTCTTCTTGCTGAATTACTTTTTCTTGTGGTAAACATCTGTGGAAGATGTTCTCTTTGTCTTTGTATGTCTAAAAATATCTTTATTTTGTCTTTGCTCCTGCATGATAATTAGCTGCATATAAATTCAGGGTTTTAAAGATATTACTCCATTGTCTTCTGGAAGACATTATCATTTATGCAAAGTCAGCTGACAGTCTAAAGGACATGCCATTAGGTATATTTTATTTTCTTTTTAATAGCTGCTATGGCCTGAATGTTTGGATCCTCCTAAAGTTCATATACTGAAATTCTAACTTCCAAAGGTGATGGTATTTGAAGGTTGAGCTTTAGGGAGGTGCTTAAGTCATGAGCGTGGAACCTTAATGAGTAGGATTAGTGTCCTTATGAAAGACACTCTAAAGAGACCTCTCACTTGCTTCCACCATGTGATAATATGATGAGGAGTCTGTGATGTGGAAGTGGGCCTCACCCAACCATTCTGAAACCCTGACCTGACACTTCCAACCTCCCGACTTCAAACTTCCATCTAGTCTGTGGTTGTGTTATAGCAGCCGAAATGTACTAAGACAATAGCTCTTCTGACTGTCTTGTTATCCTTCATGTTCTGCAGCTTCAGTACAGTGTGTCTAGGTGAAGACTTATTTTTATTGACTTTGCTTGGCACCTTGAGTGCTCTTATAATCAAAGAATTCATGTTCTCTTCAATCTAGGAAGTTCTCAGCTTTATATCTCTCCAGACACTACGTTTCCTTTCTCCTCCTCTGAGACTCATGTTGTCTTATGTTGGAGCCTCTTTTTATCATTCATGTGTGATAATTAGCCCTTATTTTAATCTCTTCATCTCTCTATGCCACGTTCTAGGCTAATTCTTTTGTATAATACTATCTTCAAATTCAGTAATATACTTCTTGTTTCAATTGTAGATTCTGTCCCATTACATTTTTTAATGGTTAATTTTTTTCTCATTTCCAAGATATCTACTTCTTGGCTCATTTTTGCCTATTTGAATGTCTTATTATTTTTTAAATTTTTTTATTTAAGATGTTATTTTTGGTTATCTCCTAGAACCCCCAAATACATTTATTTAAAAATATTTGTCAAACTACTCTATAAAATGAATGCCATCTGTAGTGACTTTGTCTTCTGAATTTAGATTTTTATTGTCTTTCTTTGCATTAGAATTCCCCATATGTTTTATAATTTTCAGTGGGCAGTTTCATTGGTTTGGAGTGTTTTTCGCTCTTTCTCCTTTTAACATCTTTTGTTGTTGTAGCCTCTGCCTGGCACCCCCAGAATCCTCAGCCCAGAACAAAATCTTTTGACAAATTATTGTCCCTGCCTTTACAGGGCTTAATTGTTAATGGGGAGAAACAGAAAATAGAAAAATACATGCAAAATGTATCAGGTGGCAAAAAGTGCTATAGCAGAAAATACAGCAGGGTAGGGGGACAGGGTTGCAGAGGTGGGGGTTCATCTGATTAGAAACCGTGATGCTCCCGGGATGCAGGCCCGAGCCAGGCTGCTGGAAAGTGGGGCTCCTTCCAAGGGTCTCGCACTCCCAAGAAATAACCTCTATGTAACATTTTGACATTTTTGCTTTTCCGCCTTGCATTTTTTATGTATACTTTTAAAACCCATATAAATAATATATGAATACAGTGTCCCTTACCAAAAAAAAATTAGGCATAATGAATAAAGCTAACCTCTCCCCTGACCTCCATCACCATCCCCTCCCCCGTGCCCCTCCTGCCACCAGGAAGAACACTGCTAGGTTATGAATTGGCTCAGCTCTCCAGCCCACCCATCCTGCACCCTCCCCAACTCTGTTACCAAACCTCCGGGGACACCGATGTTCAGACTTCAGCCAACAGCCACGAGCACTTCAGAGTGTGCAGGGAGCAGAAAACAGGTCTTCCACAGCACTTGCCTCAAAGTAGAGCGAGCAATCAGCAGTGGAGCCTGGGTGAGGTGAGGTGAGGTGAGGTGGGTGACGAGGGAGCAGCTCTCCTAGGTGTGGCTCCCCTGCTGGGGCCGTCTGCACATAGAGACCAGGGGCTGCTGGCACGGCTGGGACGCCAGGGCCTGCGGAGAGAGAGGGGCTGCTGGGCTGCAGGCTGTGTGGATGGCTGGGGGCAGGGGAGAGGGGGAGAAGGGCCTGATCACCCCGCAGACCGCAGCAGGGGCCGGGAGCCCGTGGGGGAGGGGCGCGGGCAGGCTCTGTGAGAGGTTCTGTCCCCTGTCCGTGTGGACCCAGGTCGGGCGGAGCGCCTGCAGCAGACATGTTCTGAGCCCGGCACAGGTGCAGGGCACGGGTCCAGAGTAATGAAACTGCCCTTGAAGGGCTGGCATCTACTGGGGAAGAAAGTCCTGCTCACCTGGAAAAAAAAAAAAAAAAGTACTACAGCTGTCACAGCTGAGGTCAGTCAAGATGTGCTGGGTCCTGTTCTAAAGACTCAACAGAGCATCTCATTTAATCCTCACGGCTACTCTTGTGGTGGGTGCCTTGTAAGTAGTCCCATTGCTCACAGTGTAACGGGAAGAAAAAGAGGGTTGGATTAAGTAATTTGCCCCAAATCATCCAGCTGATTAACAGGGATTTGACCTTGAGCCTGTAGAACTGGAAGTCCTGTGCTGGCATCACAACAGAAGCGAGACATCGGAGGGAGCAGTTTAAGGTCGCCTCCTGGAGACATGATGCCCAAGACGGCAGAGGGATGAGCAGCCAGTATAAGCCCATGTCTGAGCAAAGGAGAGTGGGGATGGGTCCTGGGGGAGGCGAGCCCCAGAGGGCGTTCGAAGCAGCAGGCCCTGCTCAGGCGCACCTCACCGAGGCTCGGGTCCAGAGGCTGCAGTCCTTAACCTGAAACACTCCCAGGGAACCGCCGGGAGTGTGGAAATGCCCTAGAGCCTGAATCCGACCTAGAGGCGTCTTTGAGCAGAAACAGGTAACGCAGTGCCCATGTGACGGCTACTATCCCACCCTTCAGGCATTTGTTCCCCAAATAGATGGCAAAAAGCCACCTGGATGTGCACTGCCCTCTTCCAGCACGCTTCTTTTAACACGCAATATCCAGAGATGGACTAGGACGGGATTGAACAAGTCTGGAATTTCTCAGTGTAACTAGGTTGATAGCTCATTCACTCAATCAATAAAAACTTGTTACCGGCCTGTGTGCTTCCAATGTAAACCCTGTCCTCCTGAGGCACGCGGTTTACTGGGGAGCCAGGGCACTGGGGAACCAGGCCTCCTGAGCCAGGAACCCCGCGTCCTGTGCGCCCCGCAGCCTCCAGCCCCGGCACCGCAGAGGCTGAGCGCGCGCGCCCCCTCGTGGAGCCCGGCGGCCGCTCGCCAGGGGCGAGGGCTGAAGCTCCCCACAAATCCCAGAGGGAGTCCTCAGGCCCCCGTCGGTCCCCAAGATACCTTCCCACGCATTAGACACCTCGTCCCCTCAGCCCACCGAGGAAGGGGGTGGCAAGCCCCATAGCTGCCTGTGAAAGGGCTTCTCTTCCTGCTTCACGCCCGGGCGCCAGCCCTCCCTGTGTCTCCCCGGCCTGGTCTCCCCTTGAACTTGGCTCCAGTCAGTGCAGACAGGAGGGGGGCACGGGGGGCACGTGGTCCACGGGCCACCCAGACTCCTCCCCGGCAGTCCAGAATTCACATCTCACAGGTTCCGTGAGGAACGTGGGCCGACTGTGAAGACAGGGGCTTTTCCAAATATGACCCCAACAGCCTCAGGGTCACATTCCCTCACTCCCTCTGTCTTTCTCTCTGTCTCTCACTCTCTTCCCCCCTTCCCCCTCACCCCTCCCCAGTTAGGACAGAAGACTTTCCTTCTAGGGGGTTTCCAAGGGGCGGAAGGCCTTTTGTGCTCATAGGAAGGATAACCAGGGGTGCTGGTAAAGCTTTCTTGGGGACAGTTCTTTATGTAGAACAAATTGCCTTGGTAGACATTCCCAGCCATCCCCACTATCTGCTGCATGTAGATTTACACGAGGACTGAGACGCCTTCCAGAGCAAGTTAGCTTGACGCTGCCCGCGCTGGGGTAAGGGGCTGGCACACTCTGCCACAGTCTGGAGGCTCGGCGGAGAGGGCTGCTGATGAGACCACGCGATAGGTGGGGACGACGGGGCCTTGAAACACAGGTCTTTCCAAGAGGGAAGGGGATGGGACCTGGCCAGCTGGGTCAACCACGGCGTGCGCCCCAGAAGGGAGCAGCGGGGCAGCTTGCACTAGCACTGACCTTGTTTCATCCACCCGGGAGAGAACTAGGGCTTTGGAAGGAGCTGTTGTTCCCTGTCTGTGACTGCTCAGCACCCAAGCCCCGCCTCAGCTACCCTCGCAAGAAGGAGCGCTCTCTCCCACCCCCCGAGTTCCCCTGGGTCTATGGGGGCGCTGCCGGCACCGTTGCTGCATCTCACCCAGGGTGCAGCTCTGCGCGACGTCAGGCCAGCAGCCGCAGAGCCCAGGCATCACCAGCAGGGACAGTGGAGACAGTGACAGTTGTCTGGCTGAAACAGAAGCAGCAGTGACAGGAGTTCCAGCTGCGGAGGGGCAGGCCTTTGGGGGGTGGGGAGGGCTGTGGCTGGATTCAGAGCAAGGACCAGTGATGGCTAAGACTGATTTAAACTCAGGAGAGATTCGTAAGTGCACCCAGGACACCCCCTGGTGAGTCCAGAAATGCCTGGGGAAGGGATCTTTGCAAATAATAAAACTTCCTACGTGAACAGGTGGCATCCTCCAATTTTCCGACGATGAGGTTTATGAATAAATGATCATATGAAAACATTTTACACTCACACTGGCGATGTCCAGGTCTTTCAAAGGTCATACTATTTAAAAACAGGGGAAAAAAATTATTGCATTTTTTAAGACTCTCTTACTAGTTAAGTCTGGTCCAGGATCTAGTGGGACACTGAAATACTAGCATTCTTCAACAAGATATTGTGAGAATTTGCCCTGGCTGGGAGGCTCAGTTGGTTGGAGTGTTGTCCTGTACACCAAAGGGTTGCGAGTTCGATCCTCGGTCAGGGCACATACCTAGGTTGCGCGTTCAGGGAGCATGTAGGAGGCAGGTGATTGGCATTTCTCTCTCACATCGATGTTTCCCTCTTTCTCTCCCTTTCTCTATCTAAGATCAATAAACATATCCTTGGGTGAGGATTAAAAAAAAGATGTTACAAGAATCCAATTTAAAAGCATCTCTCTTTTCTAATTAGGTTCTCAAGAAATTAAAAAATTAGACAGGAACAAAGAGATGGATAAATAAAATGTCACTTTTCTTGCTGACCAAGCCTAAATTGCAGGACACAGCTCAGTGTTAGGGTAAAAAGACTCCTGAACTGAACCCCACAGGGAGGCAGGCTCACCTACTCATTCCTGGGCTGGGGTGAGCTTGCACTCAGGAGGAATGGTGAGTAAAGGGGTGTCGGAAAGCCAGGAGCTGCACCTACGGGGGCTTCTTTGTGTAGAATGGAGATACCAGGAGATTGGATGATTGTTTCCTATAAGAAGGATAACATCCCATTGTTCTTTTATATGTTGGTTGGTCCTTCTTTGGAATTCAAGATGTACTTTCCCCATACAAAATGTCCTACATATGGTCCTTAGAAGTCTGTTACCTACAAAGGAATAGAATTCTAGTTCCACCTTAAGCACTGGGCGAGGGGAAGGAACGTTGCAGAGGGAAGAGGGTAGAAGAAGCTCTCCCAGTGCCGGCGTCCCAGCCTCAGTGCCCAGCGGAGTGCTCTGCTTTCCAGCATTTTTCCCTTCTGCTCCTTCAATCCAATTCCCACTCCTCAGGCTGGGAGACTTTGACTTGAAGGCTAGAGAAAGTTTCCCTTGTTAAAAAATTTCACATTAAACTACAATAACTGACAAACTCTTCTTTTCATAGTTTTATTTTAAAGCAGACCAAATCTTATGAACTCAAATCATTTCTAATACAATTAGTAGAATTTCAGAAAGAGTGAAAAAGTAAAGTGAAATTCAAGCAGTAAAAAGAAAAGATCTTTGATAGCAGATGGAGAGGAAAAGCAGATGCCGCCCACAAGACTGAGTGTGAAATAGACAAGAACAGGGAAGCCCTGCGTTGAAAAAAATTAAAGAAGGACTAAGTAAATGGTAACATATCCATATTTACTAATGGAAAGACTTAATATTGTTAAGATAACAATAATCCTCAAGTGATCTACATATTTAAAATCCTATCAAAATCTCAATGACCTTTTTTGCAGAAATGGAAAAGGTGATCTTAAGATTCATATAGGATTGCAAGGAGCCCCCAAAAGCCAAAACAATCTTGAGAAGGAAAAAAAAGTTGGAAGACTCAGACTTCTAATTTGAAAACTTACTATAAAAATATAATAATCAAAATTGTAATATTGGCATAAGAATAGACATATTGACCAATGGAACAGAATTAAGAATCCAGAAATAAACCCACACATCTATGGTCACCTGATTTTTAACAAGGGTGCTATGGTCATTCAAAGAAAAAAATACCATATTTTATCATGTATAATGCACACTCACGTTTTTGACCCAAACTTTAAGGAAAGAAAATCTTTCATTTTAATTTTTAAATTCAATTATTTATTTATATTTACATACTTTTTTGGTATTATAAAGGAATTTTAGCATTTATTTTTGAACACATTATGGTATAAGAAATTTTATGTAACAAATCATTACAAAACGCAGGAGCCGGTACAAAGTATTTCAGTCACTACCCATGTATATTGCGTACCCTTATTTTTCCCTCAAAAGTTTGGGCCAAAAAGTGTGCATTATACACAGCAAAATACAGTAATAGTTTCTTCAGCAAATTGTACTAGGAGAACTCAAAAGCCACATGCAAAAAATTAAGTTTATTCTTCCCTCATTCCATATGCAAAAAATTAAAAGTGGTTCAAAAACCTAAATGTAAGAGCTAAAATTTTAAAATTCTTAGAAGAAAACTAAGAAGGACATAAAGGTAAATGTCCATGACCTTGGACTTGGCAATAATTTCTTAGATGTGACACCAAAAGTACAAGCAACAACAAGAAAGAGATAAATTGGACCTCATCAAAATTAAAAACTTTCTGCATCAAAGGATCCTACCAAAAAAGTGAAAAGAACCCATAGGATGGGAGAAAATGCTTGCAAATCATATAATCTGAAAAAGGTCTAATATACAAAATATATAAGAACAGCTACAACCCAATTTAAAAATGGGCAAAGGTCTCAAAAAGATATTTGTGAACAGGAAATATACAAATGGTCAATGAGCACAGGAAACGATGCTCATTATCACTAGTCATTAGGGAAATGCAAATCCAAACCAAGTGAGATACTACTTCACACCCACAAAAAGGTCTATAATCAAAAAAGGAAGGGAGGGAGGGAGGGAGGACAGATGGATGAAAAGGCCTTGGATCGGTAGCTCAGTTGGTTAGAGTGTCGTCCTGATGCACTAAGGTTGAAGGTTTGATCCCTGGCCAGGACACAGGCAAGAATCAGCCAATGGATGCATAAATAAGTGAAACAACACATTGATCTCTCTCTCGCTCTCTCTGTCTAAAAAAAAGAGGAAGAAAAAAATGTTATTGAAGATGTGGAGAAATTGGAACCCATATACATTGCTGGTGGGAGTGTAAAATGGTACAGTCACTCTAAAAAAATGATTTAGGCCCTGGCCAGTATGGCTCAGTTGGTTGGGCACTGTTCCGCAAACCGAAATGTTGCCAGTTCAATTCCCAGTCAGAGCATGTGCCTGGGTTGCAGGCATGAGAGGCAACCAATAAATGCTTCTCTCTCACATCAATGTTTCTCTCTTTGTCTTTCTCCCTCCCTTCCTTTCTCTCTAAAAATAAGTAAATAGAATCTTTAAAAAAAAAATTTGGTAGTCCTCAACTATTTAAACATAGAGTTAACGATATGATCCACCAATTCTACTCCTAGGTATACACCCAACTAAGTTGAAACATTTATCCACACAAAAACTTCTGCATGAATGTTCATAACAGCATTATTTATAATATCAAAAAGTATAAACAACACAAGTCCATTAATTAATGAGTGGATAAACAAAACATCGTATATCTGTACAATGGAAAATTATTCATCTATCAAAAAGAATGAAGTACTGATAATGGTTACATTGTAGATAAGCCTTGAATACATACTAAGTAAAAGAAACCAGATGCAAAAGGCCCTATGTTGTATGATTCCATGTATCTGAAATACCCAGAAAAGGCAGAAAGATAGAGACAGAAAGCATATTAATGGATGCCATGAGCTGAGGGGAAGGAAAGTGGGAGTGAATGCTTAATGGTTTAACTTTCCTTTTGGGTAATGAAAATGTTCTGGAACTAGATAGTGTTGATGGTTGTACAATATTGTTAACTGCCACCGAACTGCATTAGAGAGCATTAGAGAGTTGTGGGGCCAATAAATAAAAAGTGGTGATTACCTCAAGAATTAGTAAGCAATGGTGTAAAAAGCACTGGAAGGAACAGGAGTCTCCATAGCAACCCAAATGGCAGACTCTGTAGTGAACTTTAAGCAACTCATAATCCTAGGATCTGAATATAAGGAGCAATCATCCCATAATAGGAGAGAGAGGCATACAGAAAAGTATCAGTACAAAGTGAGTGACTCAGAACAATCCAGTCTGAAACAGGCTAAGACATTTCTCTTAGTCAAACTTGTTCGAAGTCTTCACCAATTTTTAGTAAGTCAGACTTGAAAAATTGACATGCTGCCCCACCTAGGTCCCATATGTTATTATGGTAACACAATGGTATTAATGGTAACATAATAAAATGTTGATGAAAGAAATCAAAGAAGGCTAAATATTTGGGGAGACATAATGTGTTCATAGATCAGAAGATTCAACATAGTGAAGATGTCAGTTCTCCCCAAATTGATTTCCTCAAATAGGTTTAATGCAATTTCTATTAAAATCCCAACAAGATTTTTTGCAGAAACAGACAAGCTTATTCCGAAGTTTATATGGAAAAGTACAAGACCTAGAATAGTCAAAACAATCTTGAAAAAGAATAAAGTGGGATGGAGGAATCACACTACTTGATATCAAGGCTTAGTATATAGCTAAAGTAATCAACATTCTGTGGTATTGTGAAAAAGATAAACATATACAAATGGAACAGAATAGAGAACCCCAAAGTTGACTTGACACAAAGATGCTAGACTGTTTTTGACAAGCATGCAAAAGCAATTTAGCAGAGGAAAGACTGCCTTTTCCACAAACAAAAAACTGACATGGTGGTTGAGATCAAATTTAAAAAGTCAATATTTGATATGAATCTATAGAACTTTCAAATTACTGAAGAATACCAATCTTGTATAAACTTTCCAGAGCACAGACAAAGATGGAAAATTTTCAATCTCATTGGCTAAGGCTAGGATCACCCTTACCCTAAACATTGACATCAGAACCCCCAAGGAGAGGCTTCCAGTTAAGATGGTGGAATAGGTAAACATGGTACTCATATCTTCCCACAACCACATCAAAAATACAGCTAAACTGCAGAACAACCATCATTCAGAACCACCTTAAATCTAGCTGAATGGAAGTCCTAGAACTAAGGTTATAAAGAAACAGCTACATCAAGACTGGTAGAAGTGGTGGAGACTACAAGTGGGCTGGTCCCACACAGCAGAAAAAAATTGGGAGGGATATCTTGGCTGCAGAGGTCCCTCCTGAGGAGCAAGGGGTCCCAGCTCACACCAGGCCCCCCAGCCCAGGGTTCTGGTGCTGGGAAAGGAAGTCCCCATAACTTCTGGCTGCAGACACTAGTGAAGATTGTGATTGAGTGAGACTGAGGGCTTCTGGAGTCCCCGAAAGCCCCATAAAGGACGCACCCATGAACTTATCAGGACCCATTCGTTCTGAGCTTCAGCCCTAGGGCAGTGCTTGAAGGGCATCAGAGACATACAAGGAGGAACTGAATTGCCCAGCATCAGAGTGAGAGCTGGGGGAGGGGGGAGGCAGCTTTCTCCCAGACAGAAGAACTGGCAGAGACCATTGTTCCACTTCTGAGACACCCTCCCCCCACCCCAACACATGCACATGCACACAGAGCCAGCAAGTGGGCACCATATCTGAGTCTCTATCAACCTGACTTACGCTGTTCACCCAGCTCTGGTGATTCCCTGAGGCCCTGCCCACCAACTTATGGGCCCACCCAAGCTGTTTCCAGTGGCTTTTCCATACAAATGGTCTGTGTTGGCTCATGCTTTTGACTTTCCTAATATCTCTCAAATAAGCAGCATCTGGCCTTGGCATGACAGGACAGATACCTCTTGCTAAGTGGCCCCAGGCCCAGCATGATCAGCAGCCAGCCTTGGTCCACAGTTTGGCTTTTCTTGGACACCTCCAAGGCTAGCACAAGTAGCAGCCATCTGTAGATCATTGTGTAGCTCATGCCAGGCAAAACACAGGTGGCGGCTAACCTTGGCCTGCACATCCTGGGAGGCTCCCAAGCCAGTGCACCCAGTGGACAGCTTCTGATCACATCAAAACACCATCCAACCACCTCCACAGTGACACACTCATGGAATGGACTCAGCAAGCACCAGAGCCCTGTTGATATAAGCCCTGCTCTGTTGATGGACCATTGCACAGCTGATCCACCATGGTGGTCACAACAGTCCTTGCAACTGATGGGCCTTGGGGTAAATCTCAAGTGGTGTGGGCAGGTGTCATGTGCCATCAGCAATCAAGGCTCAGAAATGACAGGAGGGTGTATACATACCACATGGGTTGGAGGATTGAACCTGGAGTGTCCAGCTCAGGTGAACAGGGAGGCTGTGCCATTGGACCCTCTAGGACACCTATTTCATTAGGCCATTCTATTAAGCCTGGGAGATATAGAAGCTCTGCCTAATACAGGAAACAAAACAGGGAAGCTGCCAAAATGAGGAGACAAAGAAACATGTCCCAAATGAAAGAACATAACAAAATTCCAGAAAAAAAATTAAGCAAAACCAAGACAAATAATCTACTAGATGCAGAGTTCAAAATACTGGCTATAAGGATGCTCAATGAACTTACGGGAAGAGGAGGTGAACTTAGAACTTCAACAGCATAATAAAGACCATAGATGCCATAAAAAAGAACCAGTCAGAAATGGAGGATACACTGACTGAAATGAAGAATAGCTTACAGGGAGTCAACCATAGAGTAGATGAAGCTGAGCATAAAAAAAGCTATCAGGAAGGAAGAAATACCCAATCAGGACAGCAAAAAGAAAAAAGTATTTAAAAAAAGAAGGTAGTGTAAAGAGACTCTAGATCAACTTCAAGAGTGCCAACGTTTGCACCATGGGGGCACCAGGAGGAGAGAAAAGAGAGCAAGAAATCGCAAATCCATAAAAATTCTAAAAGAAAGCATAGGCAGTAAAATCTCAGACATATCCTGTAGCAATATTTTTGCAGATAGATATGTCTTTCAGAGCAAGGGAAATAAAGGAAAAAATAAACAAATGATACTACATCAAACTAATAGGCTTCTGTACAGGAAAAGAAACCAACAACAAAATGAAAAAGGAACCCACTGTATAGGAGAATATATTCACCAGTGATATATCTAATAAGGGCATAATTTCCAAAATATATAAAGAACTTATACAAACCAACACCAAAAACCAAACAATCCAATTAAAAAATGGGCAAAGGACCTGAATAGACACTTCTCCAAAGAGGACATACAGATGGGCAGTAGACCTATTAAAAAAATGCTCAACATCACTGATTATCAGAAAGATGCAAATTAAAACTACAATGAGATATTACCTCACACCTGCCAGAATGGCAACCATCAATAAATCAACAAACAACAAGCTCAGGTGAGGATGTGGAGAAAAAGGAATCCTAGTGCACTGTTCATGGGAACGCAAACTGGTGCAGCCACTGTGGAAAACAGTATCGAGTTTATTCAAAAAATTAAAAATGGAACTGCCTTTTGACCCAGCAATCCCACTTCTGGAAATATGAGGGGGAACCAAAGGAACTTGGAATTTATTTATTAAAGAATTGTGTATTTATTCTTACATTATTAAACATCAGTCATCTTTAAAGTACTCTCCATTTGAGGTAATACACCTATCAAGATGTTTTTCCACTGCTCATAAGTTTTTGAACCCATTGATTTGGATGTGTTTTACTGTTTCTGTTGTTTTTTGTTTCACTTCTTTTTCATTGGCAAAATGTTTTCCTTTAAGGACTTTTTTCATCCAGGGAAACAAACAAAAGAAATTGTTGCTTAAGTGGAGACCAGGTGAACAGGGAGGGTTGGACATGGTGGTCATACTGTTTTTGGTAAAAATTGCTGGATACTCAGAGTGATGTGGGCAGGTGTGCTCATAAATCACCCATCATTAAATGGGCAAATGCATCAAAAGAGTCTTCAAAAAAATTCACTGAAGCCAAATGCAGCCTCTCACAACAGTGCCAACTAGTACACTGATACAGATGGGTTTCTAGAACACTTACCTAGTGGGGGAAACCTGCACTACAAGGGGCCTGCCCTCCAGAAGATAATTGCAGTGTTTTGTTTTTAATTTTGGATCCCCCCCTTGTATATTCTAAGAATCCCGAAACACCAATTTGAAAGAATATCTGTACCTCTATGATCATAACAGCATTATCTGCAGTAGTTAAGATCTAGAAATAGCCCATGTGCTCATTAGTAGATGGGTGGATAAAAAAGCCAGGGTATATTTACAGAATGGAATATTATGCAGCCATAAAAAAGAAGGAAATCTTACCATTTGCAACAGCATGGGTGGACCTGGAGATTATTATGCTAAGTGAAATAAGCCAGTCAGAGAGAGACAAATGCCATATGATCTCACTTATATGTGGAATCTAATGAACAAAATAAACTGATGAACAAAATAGAAACAGAGGCATGGACACATGGCACAGACTGACAGCTGTCAGGGGGAGGTGGAAGGAGGATCATTGGATGAAAGAAAGTGAAGAGATTAGCCACAGAACATATATGCATAACCCATAAACACGGACAGCAGTGCAATGATGGCCAGAGGGAAGGGGGAACATGTATTGGGGGAGGCAAGCAAAGAGTAGGGAAATGGGTATAGCTGTAATAGTGTTAACAATCAAAATACAGATATAAACCAATTATAAAATAATGACAAAAAACTTCCTTATACTGGTGAAAGAAATAGACATACAAGTCCAGTAAGTGCAGAAAATCTCAAACAAGATGAACCCAAAGAAGCCCACACCAAGACACATCAAAATTAAAATGCAGAAAGCAGTTAGTCACCTACAAGGGAGTTCCCATGAGACTGTCAGCTGCTTTTTCAGTAGAAACTTTGCAGGTCAGAAGGGAGTGGCAAGAAATATTCAAAGTGATGAAAAACCAGGACTTGCAGCCAACGTTGCTCTACCCAGCAAAGATATCATTTAGAATCCAAGGACAGATGAAGAGCTTCCAGACAAAAAAAAGCTACAGGAGTCTGTCACCACCAAACCAGTATTATATGAAATGTTAAAGGGTCTTCTTAAATAAAAGTAACAAGGAGGAGGAGAAGGAGGAGGAAAAGGAGAAAAATATGAAAAATAAAATGGCAATAAATACATATCTATCAACAATTGAATCTAAAAAACCCAAAATAAATGAACAAGCAGAACAGAAAAAGACTCATAGATGCAAAGAACGTTTTGATGTTGCCAGATGGGAAGGGGCTTTGGGGGACGGGTGACAAAGGTGAAGGGATTAGGGCACACACATTTGTTGTTACAGAACAATCATTGGAATGTACATTGCAGCATAAGAAATATAGTTAATAATATTCTAATAACTATGTATGGTGTGAGATGAGCGCGAGATTTTGCGGGGATGATCACTTAGGAAGCTGCATGATGTCTAATCACAGCTGTATATACTTGAAACTAATATAATATTGCATGTCAACTCTAACTGAAAATTAAAAAATGATTTTTGAAAAAGCACCAAGGAGAAAACCATAGGCCCCTCCCACTCATAAACACAGATATAAAAATATTAATAAATCAGTGACTAAGTAGGTTGTTCCAAAAGAATATGCAAGAAAAGAGCCACATTAAATCTATACACCATGCTCATGGGTGGGAAGGCTCCATATGGGTCTTGGACATTTTTATTAGTTTTCTCCTCGTTCCTTCGGAGTTTGCACTGCTATTAAGATGCTGCGCCTGGGGAACGGCACATCCTGGGTCTGAGAGCATGAAAAGCACACACTAACAAAAGCAGAGAAGAAAGAAAGAAAGAAGCTCAGTTTCTGATTGACATCACAGAGTCTCTGCACCACTTTGATCTGCATTCCTATAGATTTAGTTTTCATGTAAAACTAAAATTTCTCCTATCTTAAGTGCCTGTTTGCCCCTGTCATTCAAAGCAGATACAAATCCCAGTTAAACTTCCAATGGCATTTTTCATGAAATTTGACAGGCTAAATCTAAAATTCTTGTGAAATAATACCACCCACATTCCAGGCAATGGAAGAAAGAAGTGAGAAAGAGGAAAGGGCAGTCTTTATAGCAGGGAAGTAAACCTTTCTGAGAAGGGTTTAGAATTCCACTCCCTTGACCAGAGCTAGGTCACATGGGAGTGGAATTAGGAAATATAGTGTTATTTGGGTACATTATTGCCATAAAAATATACTCCAGATGAGTTAAAGACTGAAATGTAAAGAGAAAAACTTTTAAATTATTAGAATAAATTATAGGATACCATCTTTTAAACTTTAAAGCAGCAAAAGCTTATTTAAACAGACACAAAATCTACAAACCAAATCATAAAGGAAATTTTCACATAAAAAAGATTTTACAAATACAAATTTAAATTTATGGTACAAGATACCATAAACACACTTAAAAGGCAATCAACACTCTGACGGCTAACATGTTAGGTATATACAAAAGGTATTAAAATCTAGCATTTATAGAACATTTATAAATCAACAGGGGAAAAGGAAAACCATGCAACAGAGAAAAATAAATAATGGGTATAAGGAGGCAATTCACAAGAGAACATATAAATGGCCAATAAACAAAACGATGTTCAATCCCAGAAGTAATCAAGGAAATACAAATCAAAACTCTATTGCTTTTAATCACCAGCTTGACAATTTTTTTTTAATAATATCCAGCGCTAGTGAGACTGTGTGGGAATGAGCATGCTGAAATGTGTGCTGAGGGTGGGGAATTAATTAGGACAGTCACTTTGGAGAGTGATTTCATAATATCTATTCAAAAGGCAAAATGTGCCCATCCCATGAGCGAGCAGCGCTGCTCCTGGGTGTCAGTGCCAGAGGGAACCCCGTGTGGAGACACATGCACACAGGGAGGCACAAGAATGATCACTGAGGTGTTTTTGAAATAGCAAAATAGTGGAATAGACTCCAAAAATGTGGTATTATGGTCTTGGGATAGAAAACTACCCCGCAGACAAAAGGAATGAACCAGATTTAAATGTATCAATGTATATAGATGTAAAAAAAAATCATTGCATGAAAATGGCAGTTTGCAGAATATAGTTGATATACTACACGTATATACATATATATTAAAAGCACACACCTCAAACAATGCTATGTAGTTTCTGTGGGTCTATCTAATGGATTTAAAAATATTTGTTAAAACCTGAAGGGTCCACAGCAAAATGGGAAGAGTGGTTGCCTCTGAAGATGGGGGAGGGGCAGAATGGTTGGGTCAGTGGAGACTTTAGATGTATTTTTTGATAATTTTTAGGGTGAGTAGTTTCATGTATTGATTTGTAGTTGAAATAAGTTTAAACTCCAACTAAAGAAATACAAGTTTATATCAGAATAGTTTGCATATTATCCGTATTTTCTATGCATAATTGTGCTTTCCTTGCTAACAACCTACGTGGGGTTCTCGTGCCAGTCGTCAGTGAATCCTTTCGCTGTCTTCACAAAAGGCTCATTCCAGCTCTGCCTTCACAGAGCGTCTGAGCCTATAGGACCCCCATGCAGACAGAGCCGAGGGAGCAGGATCTTTGGACACCTCGATGTGACAAGGGGTGTCGTAAAAGGCTGTGGGAGCTTATTGTCGGAAACTGTCCTGATTCCTACATCTCACACCCCTGGATTCTTCCTGCCAACCTTCCCCAGTGTTGCCCGCCGTGTCTGGGTCCCCGTTTGTAAGTGTGGGAGCGGAAACCCTGCCGGGAGGGTCGGGATTAATATTCTTGGTCCCTTGATTCCCATTACACAGTTGTCTGCTCTGTATCAAACATCCTATACCTGTGGCAGCTCCCGCCTGCAGCTGCCTTGATAGAGAGGCGGAAGGCTGGACGCGGGGGTGGACTGTATCATCTGCACCTCGTGGCAGTGCTGGGCCTGCGCTGGCGCCGGCTGGGCGGGGTCCAGCCCTGGGGGCCTCAGAGGCTGCCTGGCCGTTGAGGCCCTGGAGGGCCTGGTAGTAGTTGTGCTGTCTGGTGGCAAGGATCCAGCCCCAGGGTCCCTTTATCCCCAGAGCCTCCACAGCTGTCCATCCAGCCAGGAGCACAGGCCACCCAAGTAGCCCTGTTCTGTATGGTCCATAGTGCCCTCCCCACCCTCGGTTCTGGTACCCAAAGAGGTGCAGGGGCTGGGGGGGGAGGCTGGGGGAGGGGGTGGGAGGAGGAAGAGAGCACACAGGAAGGCAGGGATGTGGCAGGTGACAGAGGCAGGAAGCTGGGCTGCTTCTCCACTGTGAGGGGCCGGGTGGGGGGCAGGGACCACACCTGGACCACTCACATTTATCTCCAGGCCGACACCGCCAAGGTGTGTGTGTGTTGACGGATAAGGTGAGGCACGAAGGTGCAGCAGGAAGGGGCTTTCCGCAGAGGGGCACCCCTCACCGAAGGGAACAGGGGACGCTCTGTTCTGTCTCTCGCTCCTCATTCTCCCCGCTACTTCGGGAGGTAAACTGAGAGCAGGAGGCCTGCCCTGAGAGAAGATCAGAGACTAGAGTTGGGGACCCTCTGGCTCTGGTCATTGTGCCCATCCCTGCCTCCCTTGGGTGGCTCGGTCATGTCACCATGGAGCCAGCAGACACTGGCCTCGCGTGCCCAGCCCCTCCCATCTCCCCTACAGTGGGTCCCAGGCTGAGCCCATGGGGAACCCAGCCCCAGCCCCTGGTCTCCTTCTCGTTCTCCCAGCCCATCCCTGGCAGCCTTAATTAACTTCCTGGTGATGGGAGCTATAAAATGCAAAGTCTGATTAAAAATAATAATGAGAATGCCTATTGCCCATTAGCCTGTGCCTGAGCCCTTAATGAGGGTTAATTAATTAATCAGCCTCCCTGAAGCCTGGCGAGAGGGCAAGGGTTATCGGCACCCTGCTAGAAGCGGAGGGGGCAGTAAGAGGCCGACGCTGAGCGCTGGGGAGAAGGGCTTTGCTTGTCTCCTCTGTACCTTTCTAGCTGCTGAGTCACCAGGAAAGAGCTGGCGCAGAGACCACCCCTCTAGGGCATCCACTGGCCGTGTGGCTTGGGGAGGTGGCTTCGCCCTCCCTGGGCCGCACTTAGCTCACGTGGAAAATTCAGAGAGTGGGATAATTGCTTTCCAGGGCTCCTTACCGCCCCAATGTTGGGGTCACGTCAGGTGGCCAGAGGGCCGTGTCTGTCGCCAGCTCCCTGGGGAGCAGGGCAGGAGCGGGATCTTCTCCAGGGACAGAGGGGTCAGCCCCTGCCCCGGCCGGGCCCTGCAGTGGGACTCTGGCTCATTAACCTCTCTGACTCCTGATGCCTTCATTTTTTTAAAAATGTGGCAAAATATATGTGACATAAATGTTAACATCTGACGCATTTTAAAGTGGTATTAAGACCATTGTTGTGCTATCCATCCCCGGAACTTTCTCATCTTGTCAATCTTAGACTGTGCACCCACAAAACAATAGCTGTCTGTTCCCCCGCCCCCAGCCCTGGCACCCACCAATCTACTATCTGTCTCT
The DNA here is from genome assembly GCF_021234165.1 of Pteronotus mesoamericanus. NCBI lineage: Eukaryota > Metazoa > Chordata > Mammalia > Chiroptera > Mormoopidae > Pteronotus > Pteronotus mesoamericanus. The sequence continues at coordinate 65,051,620 of NW_026555329.1, read as the reverse complement.
ATCAAATTAACTAGTCTATGCCGCATACGATTGGATCACTCAGCGTTTGCCCGTTAGTGTCTGGCTTATTTCACGTAGCATAATGTCTCCATTTTCATCCATGTTGTAAACGCCTTTGGTTTTTGATGTCAGGATTTTCCCACCTTCTAGGATTCCAGCCTGGGGTGGAGGTCGGGGTGCAGATGGATCTCTGGGCTGATCTGAGGCTGATTCACACAGGGGCTGCCAGGCCTTCTGCCAGGGGCTCCTGGGAGATCCAGGATAAAGGGCACAGCCTCCAGCATGTCAGCTTTAGTCATTGGTAAATATTATACAACATTACACATTAAAACAAACGTGAATCTATTATAAAAGAATGTAAAATGCACATGGATTTTTTCACTCAAAACAGGGATTATTTTCCGTTTCAAACAGTGCTGGTGGCAGGTGTCCTTCCACCCTCGGACCCTGGAGGATTGGATGGGAGGCTGAATGAAACGCAGGCTCACAAGCCCCTGAGCCTTATCCGGAATCTGGTTTGCCACGGCCCAAGGGGCGGCCCGGGAGGGAAGGGGCAGCCAGGGCCTGTGCCTGCTGAGCCGCTGGGCCCCACCGCACCCCGCTTCGCTCTAGGCCATAGAAACCAAAGGGGCCAAGATTATTGCAAGCCCAGTGGGCGCTCCTGAGCCCCACTGCTGCCGATCAAAGATGCACCTTCTTGAGCCAAGGGACCAGGAGCTAGGGATCATGTATCTTGGATTCAATGCTCACCCTTACCTGGGCCCTAAAGATGGAAGCAGACAGGGTGAAGGAGACAGGGGTGGGCAGGGCTGGCTTGGAGCCTCTGGTTTCCTGTGCTCCCCTAAAACCTTCCTCGACCAGGAGAAGCTGCCAGAAGCAGAAGCCGTGGGAGGCCAGGTGGGAATGGAGGGTGACCCTGCATCGCAGGCCTCTGGGGAGCCACCAGGAAGCTCCGGAATCGCCGGGAGCCATCTCCTTTGCAGCCAGAGCGCGCCACAATAATTTGGCCTGAGAGATGAATGCCGGAAAGTTGCCCATTTAATTTAATTTATTTCAATTTAATTTTAATTTAAGCTATTCCGCATTTGCTCCCCAGCTATCTTTTTTTCCGCTCCTGAGATTGTTAAATTAATGTAACTCATGAAGAAAGGAAAGATGGAAAATGATCGGGGATCCTAGAGGCACCCGCCCCAACCCAGAGACACCCCCCACCCCATGCCTGCCACGGATGCCCCGTGGGTCGCTGCGGAACCCTCGGGGGCAAACTGAAGGGAGGGCGGGGGACTGGCACCATTACTGGACCCAGAGTGGGTTTCCCAGAGTGGAAACTGTAATAATACCTACAATTTCTTGAGCATCTGCTTTGTGCCAAGCTCCCTTACTTCACTTATTTGTTACCACACCCTGCTCAGCAGCGGGCATTATTCCCATCTTTCAGATGAGAACCTGGGGCTCTGCGGCCGCGTTGTTTGGCCAAAGTCACATGGCCTCTAAGTGCAAAGAGCATGGGGAGGAGGGGCTGGCTCGGTGTCCTTGGGCATGGAAACCTCCCTCCCTGGACCGCAGTTTCCAAATTGCAAAATGGGTGCCACAACGGTCCCTAAAAGGGTGTCACAGGTATACGGGTCTCAAAAAGTTGAAAAAGTGCAAAGAGGTTGTCAGAAAGACTGGACTTAGGATTTGGGAATGTGAGAAAGATTGCACTTTGTGGATTAAAAAAAGTGCAAGACAGGTTTCACTTTTGCAAACCTAGTGGGTGCTCCTGAGCCCCACTGCTCGCAGGTTTCACCTCCAAGACAGGTGAAACCTGGACTTATCTTTAGGACTGAAATGAACCCTTTGGGAAGCTATTCAGTTGTGTGGGGCGAGAGGAGGACCGTTCCCTTCGGCGGGGGGTCAGGTGGGCAATGCCGCCTGACCTGAAGGCCTAACCCAAGAGCAGAAGCTGGGTCTATGCTGTCTGGTTCTCCCTTTGCTCATATGTGGATGCACCTGCCCCTGCAGAGGTAGAGAGAGTTGTTATTATTAGTATTGTTATTGTTATTAATCTAAAACCTAGAAGATTCTCTGTTTTTGTCCAAAATCTCAAGGCCTTTGCACTGGCTGCTCCCTCTTACCCAGAACACCCTTCCCCAGATATTCACATAGTAGGTTCTGCCCTGTACCTCAAGATTTTGCTTAAACATCATCAAGGACATGTTCTCATTGCTTTTAGAAAGAGGAAAAGGGAGGGAAGGAGGGAGAGGGAGAGAGAAACATCAACTGGTTGCCTTTTTTCCCTATGTGCACTGACTGGGGCTCGGGCCAGCAACTTAGGTGTGTGCCCTGACCGGGAACCGAACCTGCAACCTTTTGGCGTATGGGGCCATGCTCCAACCAACTGAGCCACACCAGCCAGGGCCCTGGCCACCTTATTTAAAATCACAGCTCAGTGCTTCTCCCCCTGCTTTCTGAGGTTTAGAGCCCTGCCTTTGTGTACTTGGTACCTTCTATATCTTGTATAATGTACTTCTGTCTTGCGTGTCTTGTGTGTTTCTCTCACTAGAACTGAAGGGCCATGACGGCAAAGGTTTTGTCTGTTTGGTTTATTGCTGAGTCAGCAGTGTCTCAAATGGTATCTGGAACATAGTAGATGCTCGACAAATGCTGTAGGAATGAACTAAATGAAAGTGTTGTTCATAGGAGATGGGGAGCAGATACAGGAATAAGGGACCCCACACAGGAACATGACAGTGCCCTCAGGCTCTGGAAGGACCCTGCTGGACTGACGGGGGCGTCTTGGCAGGGCGTGGCCCACCACACCTTCTCAGGTTGAAACAAATAAGGGTATTGCTGATAGGTAAGATAGATGAAAAGAAACCAGGCACGAAATATCCATGATACACTTACTATACCGGGGCACCCACACGCTCAATGTTCGCAAGGTCTTACATCGGGCACCCACTGGTAACACCCATTCTCCCCCCATGTGTCCTGCGCCCAAGAAAATTGTAGGTTCTTTACTTCACACATCCCAAATGCTAACTTACACTAACCCTTACTGTAAAAAAAAATGCCTTTAATAATCTAAATAAAGTACAGCTGTCCTGACCGGTGTGGCTCACTGGGTTGGGTGGTGTCCCACAAACCAAAAGGTTCCCGGTTCAGTTCCCAGTCAGGGCACAGGCCTGGGTTGCGGGCCAGGTCCCCAGTTGTGGGCATGCGAGAGGCAGCCAATTGATGTTTTTCTCACATTGATGTTTCTCTCCTTCTTTTTTTTTCTTCTTCCCCCTCTCTCTAATAATAAATAAAATATATTTTTTTAAAAAGCACAGTTATTCGCCACTTTCTGAAAGTTCGCTTTACACCACTTCCCTTTACACCACTTCCCTTTTATGAAAAGACCAATATTAGCACTGTTTTCACTAACTGGAAGAAATCTGAAGAGGATTTTTGCTTATATGAAAAAAGGAAAGAAGCATTCAGAATTTATCCTGCAGTGAGCACACCCCACGCACGCCCCACGCACACCCCACGCAGCAAGAGGCTCCTCCTTCCTGGGAACTCCGCGCAGCATCTCCACGTCACCCGCCAGAGCTGTGAACCGCATGAGCATCTGTGCTTTATCTCGATTCACTTTCCGAGTCCCTGAGCAAGACGCGTCCTAAGGTAACTAACTGCCTCTTGCTTTCCGCCACTTCAGTTTACAACCAGTTTCATAGGAATGCTTGACTTTCCGAAAGCGGCTGGGGGGGGGGGGACCTGTTCCAAATGGGCTTGAATCTTTAACAAACCTAATAGCTGCTCCGCAGGCTGGCTGGTGCTCCAGAGCTGCGCCTGCACCACCTCCGACAAGGCGCGCGAGCGTTGGCTCCGGGCACCGCGGTCTGCTGGGCCCTCTGCCCGCCCTGACCTGGTCCCCGTCACTATCAACGACCAGGATGAAGCAGGGCCTATGGACGTTGGCACCCAGGACTCAGTGCTGTGCTCCTCGTGCCCGCGGGCACCCCAGTCTATGTGAGTTAATTTACATACATCATCTGTTTCCCTTGCTTCTTGCTGTGTTTTCCATTGATTTAATAAGCCATGTAATTCGAGAATCTTCATCTGATCTGTGAGCCTTCTGTCCTGTGAATTCTGAGACAGCTAACCAGGCTGTGCACAGAGATAAACTTCCCTGTGACATTGTGACAAGGAGTATCTTTGGGACACTCCCACATACACCTAGGGGAGGAGGGCTTTTGGGGGGAGCCAGGTGATGATTATTTGGATGTGAAAGGGGAGCCGCCTCTCCTGCGGGCACAGCCTGGTGAGGAGGCAGGCTGCCCCTCCGGAGGGCTGCAGGCGGTGTCACACCCCAGAAGCTCTACTTACCAAGCCGAGGGGTCAATGATCCCCCCCCTTGACGCTGGGTGCTCCTCCGTGCCTGACAAGGACGGTGGAAGTGACCTGTGCGACTCCCAAGGCTCGGTCATAGAGGGCTTCTGCCTCACTGGCTGGAATGAGTTCTTGCTCTGGAAGGCACAGAAGCGGTCTGAGTGCCCTGAGGCTGCCACTCCGTGAAGGAGCCTGAGCTGCCCACATGCGGAGGCCACGCAGGAGGGCCACGTGTGTGTCCCGGCCGAGATCCCAGCCCCGACCGGCCCCCACGGCCAGACGCTGGAGTGGGCGAGCCTCCTAGCCCCCAGCCCCATGGTCCTGGTCCGGCCAGGCCAGGACACACTGGCTGGAGAGTCGCAGCACCCGGTGCCCAGCCTGTAGCTGGTGCTGTCCTGCCTCCCCCGCCCAGGCCTCCTCCCTGCCAGCGCAGAACTGCAGGCAGGAGAGGAGCCCTCGCGCCCTTGGCTGCGTCCCTCCAGGCGGGACATTCTCAACCCCCTCCCGCAGGCGGGGCCTGGCCGGCCCACTGCAGGCGGGCCTCCCACCTGGAGCACCGAAGACTGCGCTCAGGACAGGGCTCTCAGTCTCTGAGTGACACGTCTCTAACACCGTGAGCCGGCCCCCCACCTCGCCCCTGGCAGCCTGCGTGCCTCCCCCAAAGCCTGGTGTTGCTTCGGTGAGAGCGCAGAGCCGGCTGCTGTGAGCTGAGGAGAGCCGACGCCTCGGAGGGGCCGCCGGGCCTGTCTGGAGCCCACTTGCTGTTTCCTATCGATCGGCCTCTCCAGGGTCCTTCTCTTTCTTTTCCTTCAGAATAATCTTTAAAAGAGCAGCTTTCAGCCTTACCTCTGGCTTCTCACTTGCTCTCAGTTCCATGAGTATCTCTTGGTTTCAGGCTATTTCGTTTGCTTCCAGGTGTCTCTCCGGGTTCGTTCTGCATGACCAGCCCGCCCCCCGTCCCCGCCCCCGCTCACTCCTGAGGGTTCTGCTGAGCGCCACGCACAGAAACCTGCTCCATGGCTCCCCTGGGGGCCATGCCCCATCTCCATGTTCCCAGTTTGGGGATAGAGTTGTTAGAGGTCCCCAGGATTTAGCAAGGAGCTCCGAGGAGCAGAGGCAGCGTGAGAGGGTTATACACACGGCCAGGCGCAGATCTGACCTCAATCCTCCCCAGCTGTGTGGCTTTGGGCAAGTTACGCAGCCTCGCTCTGCTCCAGCATCCTCATCAGCAAATGGGCTGTAATGAAACCTCCCTCAGAGGGTACATGGGGTACATGGGCAAGCACGTGTGAAGCATTCGGAGCAGGACTCGGGGCGTCGTGAACGCTGTGCATTTGCTGTTGTTACTGCACTGCCAGGTGGGGGCCCACAGATGGGGCTGCAGGGGGTCCTGTTTTCCCCGGAAGGGACTATGTGCCTGGAATTTTTTAAAAATATTTTTATTTATTTATTTTTAGAGAGAGGGTCAGGGAGAGAGAGGAGCATCATTTGTATGCTCTCTGACCGGGTACCAAACCTGCAACCCAGGCATGCGCCCGGGCCAGGAATCGAACCTGTGACCAGCCAGGGCTTGCCTGGAATTCTTTCTGGAAGAGGAGGAAGGTACCCTGTTTTCGTAAACATCTTCCATAAACAACCTCCTCCCCAGCCTGCACCCTCCCTTGCATTTCCCACCCAAGTCTTTCTCCTCCATTGCTCTGACCCCTGGGGCAGAGAGGAGGGTGGTCTCCCCGTCTGGTGGATGAGGCCGTGGCCTGCTCTGGGTCAGCCAGCTTGGTCTCCGTGTTCCACCCTCTCCACCCAACATTCTCCCACCCCCGCCTTCTGCGGCCTCCCCACCCTATGCCACGGCCCCGGCGGGGAGCAGGAGTCTGGAGAGCTGTGAGTCCTTCGTTCACACCAGCGCCAGAGCCTGGAGACACCAGATGACAGTAGGGCTCCCTTCCTCTGCGTCCCCTATTTCTGATTTTGTGGTGTGGGAGCCCTGAGAAATGGCACTCGGAAGGGGCCTCTCCGTTTGGAGACTATTTTCAGCCAAGCCTGACAGAGGCTGCTGGGAAGGCCTGGCCCCCTGCTGAGGAGAGTTGCTGAGGGAACAGCTGTTCCGGTGACAATGAGACAGCCACAGCTTTCCACAGAGGGCAGGTCTCTTGGAGAGAGGCAGCAGCGAGTCCAGGGGCCCAGGACACCCCAGCCCGCCTTTATCCAGGCCCTTGCCATCCATGCAGGCCCCTCAGCTGCTCTCCCAGGAAGACTCTGGCATTCCTTTCTCATAGGAGCCCCTGTGGGAGGCTTTGACAGTTCTGTGGGTACATGATGCTGGGGCTTACTTAGCTATTTCTTGTGTCCCTCGAGGCACCCCAGCCAGACCAGAAGCTTCTGGAAGACAGGGCCCGTGCCACCCCAGACCCTGAAGCTCCATAGTCCCTGCTTCCCGGGGAGGAGGTGGAATGCCAGTCTGCGGAGGTGACCAGCAAGGAGGTGACCATGGGGACTTCAAGGCTTGTCTATCTCTAGAAGCTGGGGTTACTGGTGGCGGCTCCACATGACTCACAAGAGCCGGGGAGATGAAGTTGTCACCTTCAGTGCCACCCCCATCCCTTGCTGTAGTCAAGCCCTGCCTTCTGAGCTGTGACTTTCTCTCCACATTCTGTGAGAGGAGCCGGAGCCATGTTTGGTTCTGGGGGAAGACAGGGCACAGGCTGCCACCAACTGCTCATGACACATCAAAGTTCCAGAGGAACCATGGGAAACAAACCGAGGGTAGTTGCCTCCCCCCTGTGGGGGCTTCCCACAACAGACGCAGCACGCTCTGTGGAACAGGGCAGGGAGCAGAGCAGGCGAGTGGCTGACGCTCCTTCATACCTAGTCATGATCATTAACAGCAAACACTTGGGGAGCCCCAACTGCATGCCAGTCCCTGGGCTTGGCTTTGTCTCACAGGTCCTTCACAATAGCCCCATGAGACAGAGTCTTTTATTATCATTCACATTTTATAGATGAGGAAAAAGAGCCACTTGCCCCAGAGTCACACACATAGAAGCAAGTGGCAGAACCAGGGCATGGCTCTGGGTGGCCTGACTCTAGTATCACAGTTAGGGCAGCCTTCGGCCACACCTAATGCCAGCACTCACCACTCACATGTCTATGGAGTGGCTTTCTGCCGAGACTGCCTGCTCAGTTCCCATGCCTCCCTAGACTTCTGGAGCCCTTTGTCTCAGTCAGCTGTTAGCATAATAATGCTGTGTAACAAACCACCTTCAAAAATCACAATAAGAATATTTGTACCTGTGGGTCTGCAGATTGGCTGTGGTTTGGCTGCATTTATTAGATGCCTGTTATGTGTTAGGCACTGTCTTCAGTCGGGCCCTAGGGACCTAGCCACCCATGGGGGGAGATAGATTGTACAAGACAGAAACAGTAGTGAGAAGTGTAGGTCCTGTAGTGGACGCTGTCCCAAGTGCTGGGGCACAAGAAGAGGGTGTCACCAATTTTTCCCCAGGATGAATTGGGGATAGAGGTAACAATGTGAGCTGGGCTTTGAAAAGTTAGTAGGATTTGAAGGGACAGTGAAGGTGGAGAAGGGTGTTCTAGGAAGTGGGAACTGCCTTTGGCAAAGGCACAGACGGATGGGGACACCGGGGGGTGTTCAGTTTGCTGAGGGGCAGGATGCACAGGTGGGCGCGGGTGAAGGGGTAGCTCAGCCACAGGCCGGCAAGGGTCAGGCCAAGCATTTGAGAAGCCTTTGACATTTTTCAAGCCGATGAATGGACTTAAAGGAGATGGTGGGTTGAAGGCAGGAGATGGTTGGAAGACTAGCAGTTCTCCGGGCCCCCCGGGACCCAGTGGGTGGGCAGGCGAGAGCTGGGAGTGCACGATCCCAAGGTGGGGGAAACAGGAGGGTTCCATGCAGGTTGTAACCAGAAAGCAATACGAGGAACATTTTCATGAGGCTCACATTCTCACTGTTTCCAAAGAGGCGTTATTGAAATGTGTTTCATCCACGCCAGCATAACTGGAGTAAATCCATGTGCCCCCTCAGACCCAGGGGATGTTTTGCAGAATGCTCACTCACCCAATTTCTACTAAAATGTTCATTCTTTGTTTGAAAATTAAAAAGCAACTTATTCTTTTGCAGGCACAGGTATACACGCTGGACCCCGCTAGAGGCTCTTGGAACAGCCAGCCGTTGGCCCGGTGCCTGCCCCGTGGCCACCTCTCTGGCTCACTGGGATCAAGCGAGCCAGCGGAGCCAGGGGTCAGCACGCACCTTCCTGCCAAGTGCAGACGGATAGGCCCTTGAGGCTTAATCTTTGGGCTCTGTGGGTGCCCAGCTCCAACACAGGTCGTCAGAAAGTGTCCTTCACCAGTGACAGCTGGATGCTCAGGACTGAACCTCTGGCCCTTCCCCTTGTCACCCCTCTGTCGGTCTCGTCCACCCCACCCGACCTGAGGCTGTGCAGCAGACGGACACCTGCCTGGCGAGGAGAAACCCATGGTGCCGAAACAGCAGCGCTGCTGCAGCAGCAGGGAGAGGCTGCTTATTTTCAGCTTGCTTATTGGCCGGGGCTTTGCAGTCCAAGACAGGACTCCTGCTCCACGCTGATGCTGCTATTTCTCCCCACGAGGACTGGGAATTGGTTTATTTTCCAGGCAGCCACCTCAGCGTCGCCCGCTGTGGCGGCAGGCCCGGGGCAGTGGCTGTGTCTATTATTTTTGATTGCCCGTCTTATGGGGCATGAAATCACCACAGGGGATGCGGGCCCGGCACTGCCTTCGTCTCCTAGGGCCTGGCAGAGGGGCAGCAGCAGGGAGGTGCCAGCCTCTGGGTCCCAGAGGTTCCCACGCTCCTCTGCACCCGACACCCTCTGGCCCCAAGGGCATTGTGAATGGCTGGCACCATGAAGCAAGAGGAAGGCAGGGTGCCTGGCTTCAGCCCCACCCCCGCCCTGGCTGGTGCTGCCGCGGGCCAGCATTTCATGCCCAAAGACAGCAGAGGTGGCTGTGTGCCTCAGTTTCCCTTTTCTGCCAAGTCCCCCTTGGGGAAACCTCCAGGGGAGAATTCCTTGCCTCTTCCTACACTGGGCGGCACCTGGTGTTCCTTGGCTTATGTGAGCACAACTCCAGCCTCTGCCTTTCTGCACACTGAAGGGTAACAGAACACGCCACCCCAAAATATGCCGCTTTGGTATATCGATTAGACTGTAGGCACCTGAAAAATAGCAAATGTAGGGAGAGGTTTCCTCTGAACTCCCCCCACTGGCCTAAAGACAGAGCCTCCCAAAGGAACTCAGCTGCCATCAGTCCCCTCCCTGGGGGTTTACCGACCAGGGAAGACCGACTCCCACCTGGGAGAGGAGTCTAGAAGTGACACTACACTCAGACAAGCCTTGCCACAGGCTATCAGGCCTCCTCTTTTCTAAGGGCCCATTCAACGTTCCTAACAAACATCCGGCCCCAAAGGGGCCTCCCTCCCCGTTCCCTGCCCTTCCCTATGAAGGTGGCATTTGATCCTGAATTCTAAGTCACCTTGGGGAGCTAGTCATTTCCCCTTGGGCCTAGCCCATGTGCACATGAGGCGTACACGTTAATAAATATCTGTGTTTCTCTTGTTAATCTTTTATTACAGGGGTCAGAGAAGAACTCAGATGGGTGGAGGGGAAATCATTCCCACCCCTTCGCTGCCTTCTTCAGTGGCATCTCTTGTGCTCTGTCTCATACCTCCCTTTCCTTTGTCTTGTAAGGACAGTGGTCACTGGATTCAGGACCCATCCAGAAATCCCTAACTCAAGTACTAAGTTAATTACATCTGGAAAGACCCATTTCCAGATAAAGCCTCATTCACAGGTACCAGGTGTTAGGATTCACCCCACTATTCAATCCACTGAAGCCGTGCTCATGGGGATGTTTCTTAGCTTCTGGGGGGTGGACTGGAGGGAATAAAGAGAGGCGGCAAATGCAGAGGCCTCGGGCATATATGCACCCACTGAGATGCTGCAGCCCCCGACCTGCCCCTACCTGGATGAGGGGAGAGGTCGAGGGGTCACGTGGGAGCTGCCACCTGGGCAGCCTGGGCAGCTCCTGGCAAAACTCATGCTCGCCTTCACCTCTACTGCCTCAGAGTTGGAGCCTTTCAAAATGAGGTGCCTTCCCCGGGGCTCCCTGGCCACCCCCTACCCCCCACCCTCGCACCCTGCCTGCACACCCCAGGAGCCCGTTCTCCTTTCTCCCTCAGATGCATCAGGCACATGGCTCATGCCCCTAGGCCTTCTCTCAGTTTTTCAGATGATGGGGAGCTAATCCTATAAACAAATTCAAACCAACTTGGGAGTTTAATGACTAAAACTGCTAATGACTGCTAACAACAAAATGGGCTGGGGGGCATATTTTAGAGGAGAAGAGGCTTTGAGGGGGAAAGGAAGCCTGTGGGGGCTAGTCAGCTCTGCCGTGTGAGACCTGGGCCAGGCCAGCTCCAAGTGCCTTGCATTTTCAGGCCGGTGGCCTTCGTGGAGCCCCTCCCCTCCCAGCCCCCAACACGTCTCCTTGGACCAGCACCTGGTCTCAGAAACATGCTCCAGGATCTCGTTATAACTGTTTCCTCCTATTTTAAAGCAGCGGCAGCTGAGGTACACGCCAGGGTCACACAGCAGAGCTGCTTTGATTCGAGTCCAGGTGTCATCTCCCGGGCACGTGCCATCTTCTCTTTATCTAGGACGCTGTTTATCTAACTCCTGTCAACGCCACTCCCTTTGTCTGTCTCCTCTCAAAAGCCAACCGTTCTGAAGTGTTTGGCTTTGTAAAAGCACTTGCAAAATGTTTTATGTGCGTGCATGTATTTTAAATCTTATCTGAGTGCTTTGGGATTATGGATCGCAGCCTCTCTCTTGCTTTTTCTACCCAGCACTGCTTTTAAGGTTCTCCCACATCTACGTGAACAGTGACTCCCTTGCTGCTGCGGGGGCCCAGGCTTGCTTCCGGTGTGTTTTACCCACCCAGCCTCCCCGGGATGGGCCCGCCAGCTCCCCCAGCACAAGGAAAATTGCCACAAACGTCCTCGTACCTGTCCCCTTATGAGACTGTGTGTGAGGATGTCCTTGGAGAACGTACCAGGAGCAGAAATGTGGGACCTCAGGGCAGGCAGAGACCTCATCTGCCATTTCACTTGCCAGGATGGCCACTTCGGTCCACACGTCGCCTACACTACCACATGGAATTCCTTTCTACCGTATCATACAGGCTCCCTGGCCGTGAAACAGTGAACGCTGTCAGGTGAGATTGTCAAGGCTGATGACGATAGGTTCTGGTGAAACAAAAATGTTAGAAGAGTGAAGCTACAAAGTGTCACTGTATAGAAATATTAGTAATCATAGTCATTGGTGAACTGTTACATTTTTGCCAAATTACCAGACTGTCCAGTAATTCCCATTATGTGTCAGTGCCGGATGTCTTCTGCTTGCACGTCAGATCTACTCTTCCCCCTGCTGATGCTGATCTGTAGGGGGTGGCGGGGCGGCGGGGGGGCAGCTGTGGCCTTTCTTGATCTCTAGCTCCTGGTTGGGGTGGCCACTGGGAGCCGCTCACCGGAGGCTGGTGGGCAGAACAAGAGTGAAGCAGGGTTTTCCTCTGGCTCCTTTCTCTACTCATTCCCTTAGGCCTCCTTTTCTCAGCTTTTCAGGCCTGGAGGTGGTCAACAGCTCCTCTCGCTTGCTGGCCCTGGGGCCCAGCACCATCCCATAGATTTCCCTAAACTCTACCCATACACCTTTGTGCTTCTGCCTTTACCAAACAAAACGTGTCACCTGTGTCCTGCCAGGACCCTGGCTGGTGAGACAGTCAGTGCTCGAGAACACATACAAAGTTGGGTTAAACCAGATGATACTGAAGGAGACAGTGTCAGCTCTTTGCATTTGAGGGCAGCTACCGCGTCCTCTCCCGTGCCTGTCTCAGTGCCCCAATCAGAGACATTGCCTGTCCTCTCTTACCTTCATGCCGCCACCCACCTCGCTTGCCTCCCTCCTGGGCAGAGGCCTCAGGTCGGCGCCATGCCCTCCCCTGCCCCAGGCTTCTCCTTCGTGTCCCTTTGGCTCCCAGGATTTACCTGATGTAACTTTCATCCCCCTGCCTGCATCACGACCGGCAGGAGATTGTGACCTCTCCCAGCCAGGCACGGGGCCCAGGCTCCCAGGTTCTTGGCCCAGTGCCAGGCCTGCGGCAGCCCCTCAGCGTCCGCGGGGTGCTTGCTGGCCCTGCGGTGCTTTCTCCAAGCACTGGGGGCCTTTCTGGCCCAGTGGAGACAGTGGTCAGCATCTGTCTGGCCCTCTGTTACCCATTCCTGGGCCCATGGCTTGTCACTTTGGGAAGGAGGAGTCCCATCTTTGGGCAGGAGCTGGAAGACATGGTTGGGAGATCGTGGAGGGCTGGAGGGCTGACACTGTCATTGCGCCGTTATTTCCTCGGCACTGATGGTGCTGGGAAGACGAGGCCTGCTGCCTGCAGGATGGATGGCGTGGGGATGGGTGAGTTATATTTTCCCTGATAAAAGCACTGATTGCCTATAAACTCTGATTCTGCCTGATGTAAAAGCCACTTTATTGCACATCCAGAAATTACTACCCGTATAAAAGCACATTATTGTGATGTAAAAATAGATTTTTATATAATTTTTTCATGCTACCGCCTTGTAATTCCTCATTTCCAAGTACCCTGAGATTGCACCGAGGTTTATTTTTCTCTTTTAATTGTTTGCCATGGCATGCCAATTTATGGTGAGATATTCTCCTTGAGATCAGAGCAGGGCCTGGTCATAAATAACAGCCATCACTTCATGGCAGGCAGGGTTCTGGGGCACCCAAAACACTGTCCAGCAACATCAGGCTCCGTGTTATGCTACAATTTTGAGTGGGGGAGTGTGTGGTATGCGGTATCACACTGGTTTGAAGCCCAGGGGAAGGCAGGAAACAGGGAGGGGCTCCCCCCTCCCACCTGGCCAGAGGGAGGGTGCAGGGTATCCCCACCTTTCTGGCCCCCTACCTGCTAGAATGGAGCAAGGAAAACGTGCTGGGCTGGGTTTAAACCCCACGGGTCTGATCCGTGTGGCTCATGGGGCTGTCCCTCTTTCCATTTCCTCATTGTGCGGGGAATCCGCAATCCCATAAGGCTGTCCCTGCAGAACTTTGTCCTTTTCCGCAGGCGGGCAGCCCACAGGAGCGCTTACTTTAGGAGATGAATGACTGCCCTCCCCTGCAGAAGACCCTGGTGGTGGGGGCTGGGCGGGCAGCTTCTCCCGGCCCCCCCTCCCGCCCCTGCCCCAGAGGAGCACTCAGCAGCCATTCACTCCCCTCCTGGCCTGGACCAGGGGCCTCGGCTCCAACCGCTGATCCCAGGTGTGCACCGCACCAAGAAGGGCCTCTGTCTGCCACCCAAAAGCTACTGGACAGTATCTTCTTTAAGGTCAGCGGGTGGGGCACCTGGGTGCTTCCGGTGCCTCTCCCCTCCCGGCAGGGCTGCGTGGTCGGCGATGAATGAATAAATGAATGAATGCTTAGATCAGCGGCTCTCAAACTCCGGCTTACATTGCAATCACCTGCTGCGCTCCACCGTTGCTGTTCCAATAGCTGTGAGGTGGGGCCTGAGCGGTTGCATTTTTAACAAGTTCCCAAGCAATGCTGATGCTGCGGGTGCGGGAAACTTATTTTAAGAACCACTCGGATCAGTTATGTCTCTGTCACGCTGTTGGTTGGGAGGGAATATTGAGAGTTGAGAGTCGGGAGACGAAGAGCAACTGGGTGCCCGCGCCGGAATTCCTGGGACGGGGTGGAGAATGTGCAGGGAGAGGGTGAGCGAGAAGTGCTCAGAAACCCCCGGGGAGAGGGACCGGTGGGAGGACCAGGTGGCGGTAGGTCTCTCTGGGGCTGGGTTAAGGACGCCGTGGCCACTCCAGGGAGTGCCCGCGTTGGCGCCGGCCTCGAGTCTGCGAGCGGCTGCGCGCCTGGGCAGCAGAGGGGCGGGCCTCCCGGCCGGCGCTGGGGTGGCCCGGCAGCCGCCGCTCTCGCTCGCTCGGGCTGGTCGGGTCCCACTGCGCCGGGCCTGCGTCCTGGACGCAGTGGCCAGAGGCCCACGGCGGAAGCCGTTCTCCCCCCGCCCCGCCCCCGCCCGCCCCCGGCCCCGGACCTGATGCCCCTCTACCTGCCGCCAGACCCTAGGTGGAGCCCGACATCGCCGGGGGTGAGGCGCGTCCAGGCGGGTCCTGGCGCCCCGTGCCTGTCCGGGGACGCGCCCCGAACACCCGCAAGCACCGCCCCCTGCACCACAGTTCCCTGTCCCTCTCCTTGGGGTTCGCGGGCAGAGGTGGAGCCCAGTCCGTGGAGGGGACGGGAATGCGGGGTGGCTGAGGCGTGGTTAGAGTCAGGGTTAGGGCGTGGACTGCGGGGAGGCGGTGGGCCGTGGGCACGGACTGGTGCCGGGAGCCAGGCCCTGGGCCCCACAGCGGCCGCACAGAGGGCTAGCTGTGCGACCGTGGCCAAGTCGCTACCTCTCCTCGGTTCTCAGTTTCTTTATCTGTAAAATGGGAGGAATAATGATTTCCGGTTATGAGGCTCTACGAATCGTGATGTGAAAGACACAGGGAAGCTCCTGCACAAACCAGCCAGTGATCCCCTGCCCTTTGCAAGAAGCGGGCGACCTCGGAAGAACCTAACCATCACGCACCGCCTCCTCCTTGGCGGCCTACCGCCATAACGGGGCGCGGGCCACAGGGGCTCCTGGCCGCCCACTTCCAGTCTTGTCTTCTGGCCACCTAGCCTTGGTCCCTAGGGGGCGCTGTCGCCAAGCATGGGCGTGGTCGCTGGAGTTGGAGACCCACCTCAGTCTTTTCAGCCTTGCGCCAGGGTGTGACCTGGAACCGCAGCAAGGTGGCTGTGGGGTGCAGGCGTGGGATATGTTTGGCACAGAGCCTGGCACTAGGGAAGATCCGTCTATAAGGCCGTTTGGATAATGGGAGCCTGACCAGCCCTAAACTTTGTCAGGCCCCTTCCTCTCCCCAGCAGCAGGATGGGCCTGGATATAGAATTTTCCAAAAAGAACTCGGCCATCATCAACCTGGGAAAGGGCTTCAGGGTTTGTCTTTTTTCAGCAAGTAACAGACCGAGTCCTGCCTGGGCCTGGTGGGACCGTGGGAGGGAGGCGATGTGGAGTCTTGGGGTCTCCAACCTCGTTTCCCATCCTCTTTCTGGGTCTGGTCCCATGCAACACCCTCTGCCTGGGCTGAGCTGCACTTCAGCCATTTGTTCATTCAGAAATCATTTATCAAATACGTGCTACTGATAAACACTGTGCTGGGAAGAGGGACACATGGATTAATAACACATGGCCTGTCTTCTGAGGGTATGTGTAAAATGGAGCAAAAACCCTTCTGTCACAGGGCTTCCCGGTAGCACCTGGCCCAGTGCACATGGACTGGCAGTGACATTGTGTTCCGGGGGGGAGGAGGGGGGTGGAGAGTGGGCGGAGCGTGTGGTCTAGAGCGAGTCTCCACTCCCCCGGCATTCCTAGGGGAGAGAGGCCTCACCAGCCCCAGGCCTCCCCCAGGTCAGGTTGTCCTGAGAGCCATGCCTAGGTCTGGCTCCCTTTCTCAGGTCTCTGGCTCTATGCAGCCTGAATCCCTTTGTGTCCGTCTCCAAACTGCGGCCTTCTGGGGGTCACGCAGCGTCTCTACCTCCCCCTCCTGGTAGGCTCTCACAGGAGGGGTGGGAAGGGCTTGCTCACCGCAGGGTGGTCCTACCCACTAAGCGCCTTCTGGGAGCTAGTTAGAAATGCAGACTCTTGCCCTTGCCCCAGACCCACTGGACCAGGATCTGCATTTTAACAAGACCCCCCAGATGAGCCATCAGCATGTTTAAATTGGAGAAGTCAGCTCCAGGGCCTGCTGCCTGAACCAAAGGAAGACAGAAGGTTGGACTTTGGGAAATGCCCACAGCCCAGGAGCTCTGATACTTCTGGTTCGGGGCCTCAGCGCCTCCTGCTGCTGGAGAACTCCCTGTCTCTGCCTTCAGGCACCTCTTCCTCCCCACGAAAATGCGTCTTGCAGTAGCTGACTGGATTCAAATATCTGCAGATGATACCCACCAACGGACAGGGCAGGGGACTTGATTGGCTCAGCTGTGGGTCTATTGTGCCCAGCACAAAGCAGGTGCTTCATTCATGTTCATTAAACTGCGACATGTTCTTTGCAGTTGGGACTAGGTGGGGTGCCACAGCCTGAGACGGTGTTTCCAGTCCTCACTTCAAGCAGCAACCAATGCCTGCTGTCGAGGATGCTCTGGAAGTGAGCCCTGCTTTGACTGATGGGGTCAGAGGACTCCTGAACCCTCTTCCCACAAAGCACCAAGACAAGGACAGCAAATATATGGGACACACATGGCCATCGCCCTTTCCCATTTCCCACACTCTTGGTTGATATCAATAATTGATTACAGTTGACTTTCCGGCATGACCTCAGAATCCTTTTGCACACAGCACCCGAGGGAGCCACTACCAATTGATCAGACATGGCACCATTTGAGATCTTTGCCGTGGGTCTCCCCGTGGGAGCTGCCCTCTATGGATCAGGCCAGACGAGAAGAGGAGGCCAGCTCCCACCCTCCCGGGGCGCTGCACAGAGGAGTGTGCTGCTGCACCAGCCTCCGCAGATGGTCACAGCTGGAGGGGTGAACTCCAGCCCCGACCTGTCTTGCCCACACCGGCTCCTCTCCCTAAGGGACAAGATCACCACGGTGCGCCTCTGTTTGGGGCTTTTGATGCTCTCACACCCTGTGTAACTTCGGATCATGAGCTGACCTCTCCTGGTAACCCTGTCAAATGGGACTCCCCCGGCCAGTCATCCATTCGGGTGTCCCAGAGTGGGCCCCTCTAACCCCAGTTTCGGTGGACATGGGGTGGGGGCTGTCTAGGGAGTATCACATGCATGGGTGTCACACTTTCCTGCCTGGTATGGTGTCCTCAGCCTGGGGCTGGGGGGCTCTCTCTGCACAGCCCTGCTCTGGCTTTGCTTTCCTGGAGGAGCCTGAGGCCCAGCCAGTGAGGACCAGGGCAAACCCAGGAGGCAGGCCCCCTGGGGCTGACGGGCACATGTGATTCCCATGGCAGCTACGGGGCGGGAGTATGGCTTTGACGGTGGCAGCTTGCCCTGCCTGCTGCAGCCCAAGTAACCTCCACCCTGGGCTTCCTGCTGGGAAATCACTGCTCCACACTTTATAGCTGCAGCCCCCTGCTTTCCTAGCACGGCCCCTGAGCTCACCCCACTCTCTGCCCTCCATCCCTTAGCTGCCTCACCACAGGGCTTTCTTAGGAGCCACACTCACTTACCCACATCAGGGGGGAGGAGTCATTTCCTACTGCTGGTTATCAGGTTGGATAATCAGATCGGTTGCTGAAAGACACCTACATGCAGCCAGCACCGTCACCACCGTTTCCTTCTGCCTGCCAGGCCCAGATTTTGTGTCTGAGGGGAGGTGTCCGTGAGGAAGTTTTGGCTGGGTGTCGTATCCCCATGCCCAGCTGAGTAGGGCCACACGCCCTCGCTTGTCCATGGGGGCAGGCACTCTGAGCAGTCTGATGCTCTATCTTCCGCATGTTATAGGTGCTCGGTACTTGTGGGCTGACGGGCTGCAGGCTTAGTCCGAGGCCGCCCGGCTACCCACCTCCCACCTCTCTACGACCAGAGCAGGAAGTGTTTGGGTCTCACGGGAGATGGCCAGGTGACCTCAGACCCTGCCCTTCCGACACGCTGGCTCCCATCTGGCCTGAACCACATGATGCTCTCATAAGCAGAAGATTTCTATGCTTCTTGGCTTTGGTAGCACCGTTGCTAGTTCCTTTCAGGAAAACAGCTCTGGGCTGTGTAAAGACCTGGCTGAGCAGTCAGATGCTGGCTCTCCAGGCACGGGGGTGGCCCGCACTGCCTGAGCCCTGGGCTATGACCGCAGACATTGCTGACACCCAGCCTGTGCTGGGCCCTGCACACAGGACTTTGTAAATATCTCACCGAGTTCTGTCTGATACCAACTTTAAAAGCAGGAACTTTTCCCTTTTTATCTCCAGTTTACAGATGAGGAGACAGCCTCCGAGAGGTTAATTAGCTGGCCCAGGGCACACAGCAAGCAGGAGGCAAACTGCGGCAGACCGCCCTTCAGAGCCGTGATCTCCACCACTGTGCTGCACTGACGCCTTGAGATAAATCTCATTTCCAAGTTTTCTACCAGCATCAAGTCAGCCTGATAATTGCTAATCTGGTTGACATCTATCTATTGACTCAGTCTCTGAACGCAGCAGCCTAAGGCTCAGCAAGGAATTCTTTGAAACCCAAACTCTGAATCAGCCGCTGCAGGAGAGGCTGGAGAGAGGGCGAGAGGGCGGGCGGGCGGGCGGGCAGACCGGCCGACGGGAGGGAGGCCTGCCCATCAGTTCCACGCCCTCTGCCGCGAGTCCTCTGAGGCTCAGATGCTGCTGACCACAGGTGAGCTGTGCATGGGAACAAGAACAGCAGAGTCCTATTTGGATTAATTGCTGCTTCGGGCTCGCCTTTCATACACAGCTGAGAACATGAGACGCTAATGCCACGGGCTCTGTCCCTGGGCCACACTCACCTGGTCTGAGCCAGCACTTGGGTGGCTGAGGGACGCCTGAACTCTGCCCGACCAGAGGTGGAGCTGGCCTCCTAGGCCCAGGTCCCCAGATGACCCGTGTGGATTGAGGTCACCTGCTCTGTGGCACAGTGGCTGGGCCTGGGGCATAGAATAATGACTCCATTGATCTGGGATGATAGATCTGAGCTGCTAGGGAGGCTGAAGCCAAAGCTCTCAGGCAGCAGGGACAGGGACCTTTGCCTCCTGTGGGCTTGTCCAGCAGCCTGAGGCAGCCGTGGTGGACTCTGGCACCCCCATCCGGCCCAGTGTCAATTCCAGCCCCAGGTTTAGGTGTCCCGGCAAAGGTCCCCAGAGACTTTGTGGGCCCCCTCACTTCCCTGGGACTGTTTTTGGGGAAAATGTCTTTTGAAAGACACTGGTGCAAATCACCACCAAAAGTCATGGTGGAAGAGGTAAGAACTGTCATTACTTTTGGCGAGAGGGCCATCAGGAAGCCTTCTGGGATGCTTCTGGGATGTTCTAAGTTGGATCTGAGTGATTTCAGGGATGATGTTCAGATTTGTAAACTCCCACAAACTGTACTCTTAAGGTCTGTACACTTGACTTTAAGTTACATCTCAATTTGAAAAGTGATCCAGGAGCCCAGAAGTCAAGTGCCACGTGCAGGTCTTGTCAGCTTCCCCAGCCCCACTGGCTTTTCCCCAAAGGGGAGGTCGGACTTCACTGGTCAGCACCCTGAGTTTTGGTCTTTAGTTCTATGGCCACACAGGGCACCTGGACCCAGGCATGCAGACCCAGGAGTCCCACCAGCAAGGAGAGGGCTTAGCTCAGTGAGCCCCCTCAGCCAGACTTGCTCTGCATCTGGCACATGATGTCACCTGTCCTCAAACCTTCCATAACCTTCCCTGGCAGAGTGAAGGGTTTCATGAGGTTTCTCTGACTGTAACTCCACCTAATTGCCAAGAAAAATTAAGTTCTCTCTCTTTTGTGCTCCTACACCAGCTTATTAGTTTAATAATGTAATAAACATCTATGGGCCCACCTCCCAGATTGAGATCTCAAATGTTCCCATTAACTTACATTTCCCTGACATCCTTTCTTATCCTACCTCTGGGGCACCTGCCCCACTTGCAGGTAACCACTATCCAGACTTTTCTATGTATCATCCTTGTTTTGGCTTTATATTTTATGATATGTATCAAAGGTGTCTGGGTATCCGTTTGCTCAAAAAAGTGCCAGTTTATGTTTGTAGTCCAAATGTAAGCATTTAAGTGCCCCTCTGCACTCTCAAAAAAAAAAAAAATCCCATGAATTTATATGATCATTTAACATACATGTACTTGTAAGCTTGTTACTTGGTTTTGAACTTTACACCAGTGGTATCATATGATATGAAGGCCTCTGAGATGTGTTTTACTGTTTCTAAGGTTCATCTGTTGCCACAATTCATTGATTTTCATTGCTGGTTAACATGTGGGGATTCGCTTGTGGTGTCTGCTGTGCCGTTTTTTCAACAAAACTGCAACAGCCACTCCTGCATGTGACCCCTGGTGGGGGCTCTTACACGTGCAAGCAGCCCTAGATGACAGAATTAGGGGTGAGTGGCTGGATCACGGGGCCTGCACAATGTCGACTCGACAAGCTAATGCCACCGCATCTGTCCACACTTCTTTTTTGGTGAAGTCAGCTAGGTTCTCCTTTCACCACCGCCTGCCATTCTTAATGGACTTTGAGCTCCGAGGCCAGGGCTCATTCTTTGTTTCTTCTCAGCCCTTAGAATAGAGCCTGGAACTAGCAGGAAGGAGCTCAGAGTGCTGAATGCCTGAATGTTAAGGGGCTCTGGACGGCACAGGGTTGACCCACTCCTATTTGGAGCAAATGGTTTAAAGCTGCTGCTGGCAGGGCAGCACAAGCAGTGGCACTTTGCACGCAGTCCCCGCGATGGCTGCGCAGAGTGTAGGCACTGCAAGCACCCTGTGATAAGGAGGGTTCGCTTTCTACACTGGGCGAGGGCCCCCAGCTCGCCCCTCAGGCCCACTGTGGTGGACACCCACCGAGGTGAAAGCCATGATGGAACAACACTCACAGGCCTGGGGTCAGGGGACCTGTTTTCTATTTCTGGCTCTGCCATTACTAAGCTGGGTGACCTTGGGCAAGTCACAGTGTCTCCTTCCTCTTCTTGTAAAATGAGTTTGGACAATGATAGCTCATTCTCAAACTTGAGAACTCATCAGAATACCTGAGGAAGCTTAAAAGTGCAGGTCCCCAGGTGCTGGCCCACACAAACTGAGGTGGTAGGTCTGGCGTGGGAAGTGACACATATTTACGTGATAATAAAAAAAGATAATCAGAAACGCTCGCCTAGGGTGAAAATATTAAATAGTACACAAGGAATTATAATAAGCACTCTCCACCCCCAGCCGTGCCACAGGGAACCATTTTTCATCGGGCTTTAGGTGGTTGCCATCCTATTGCTAAAGAATAGATTAGTTCTTGTTTTATCAACATCAAACATTACCCATTGCCTCCCTGTTATGATAGCTGGGGGTTCAGCTCACTAACCCCACCCTACTCCCAATATAGTCCTGGCACTGTTTCTGCAAGCTGTATTTTAATGAGAAGCCCAGGTGATCCTGAGGTGGGTAGCTGGTCTGTCAGCCACGCGTAAGGAAGCACTAGCTTAGTAAGTAAGGCTTCTTGATAGGGACACTGAAGTTCCCTCAGATCATCTCTTTAAGCCCCTGCTTGGCTGCTTCTGCTTGGCTTCTTCAACTTGCAGACAGATCCTTTCCCACTTCTGGGAGCTCTGAAAGGCTGGGCATGGGAGCCATGCTGGCAACCACACTGTTCCAGGTTTGTGGTGGGTGGAACTGCCCTGCCCCGTCAGCCTGCTACCCCTTCTCACAGTGTCACCTCCTGCACCCCAGTTGTATAGTTAGGATGAGCAGATTTGTCCTTTAGGGACTGGCATAGCTTTGGCTCTAGCAGATTGCTGAGCATCTGACTTCTTTATAAGCACCAAGGGGTTGTGTATCAGACAACAGAACATACAGAAATGACAATGCACAAACTGAAACTAATGTAACAAGGATGAATCTCACAGACATGGAAGAGAAGGCAGGCACTTAATACATACTGCATGACGCCACCTACATAAAATTTAAAACCAGACAAAACTGAAAAACCAAACCACCACAAAAACACAACAGGCCAACTCATCTACTGCGATAGAAATCAAGAGCAAGCTACCTTTGGGGGTGATGGTGAGGAAGGACCTTATGAAGGGTTAGTGATGTTCCATTTTTTGATGTGTGCTGTCTGCCCAGGTGTGTTCACTTTGTGAAGACCTGAGCTGTACCCTTAACATGTGTACACTTTACTGAATGTATACTTCCTTACAAGTGTTTCCAATAAAAAGAGAAGAAAAAGCAAGCATCTCTCCGGCCCTTCCCTGTAAACAAGCCCTTCCTTAGGATGGGCCCAGGCAGGCAGGCAAAGCCAGAAACTGGGCGCTGGTCTCTGGCATGTGGTGGGGTAGGGGAAGAGGGATGATGCCTATTCCCCTATCCTGCAGGTCACCACGTACTTCAGGGTGCCAGTCTGGCATCCCACAGGGCAGAGTGGCCTGCTGGGTCAAGGAAGTAGTTAGTGAAAATGGGGCCCAAGCATGTTCCCTGGGAAGGATAAGATACTCGCCAATGAAGACTTGAGTGCCATCTTCTCCACCTGCTAACAGCCAGGCTGTCCGGGGGGAGGCTGGTGTATAGGCCCCTAGCCAGCCTCCCCAGGCTTCTGGCCAACCCAGTGTAAATATTATTACACTCCTACGCATCTGAAGGACGTTAATTATTAAAACACATGCCACCCAGGGTAGTGCACTGTAATTAGGTTCAAATTAAATTAGCATCTTCTTGTAATTAGGACATCAATAACCACTCTGGAGGCCCCAGTTCTCCAGCCCCTCCTTGTTACTTCCCAACATGGGCTAATGCAAAAAAAGGGGTCCACTGACTCTCTCCACAGGACATAAAAATAATCAAACCAATAAATAAAGTGGAGGCAGCTACAGAAGCCTTTTCCTCCAACACCCGCCTTCCCCACTAGGCCTGCAACACTGGCACGGAGGATGGAGACGAGGGTCCCTGGGAAGGGGCCTCAGGAATCAGTACTTCCCCAGTGCCTGGTCTAAACTCCTGGGCTCTGTGCATCAGCCCTCAGAGACGGGGAATGTCCCAGTGCTGCCCTCCTGCCATGTGTTAGCCCCAACTCAGCTCTTCTCCTGTGCCACCAGGCCAGAGCCTCTGCCCCTTGTCTGGGTGCACTGCCCACTGTGTGGCTTATTATGAGTATTTCGGCATCTGCTGCCTCCTCCACACCTAGCCTGGATTGACCTTGGCACTCACCAAACCCAGCACTGTACTGGTGGTTTGCTGAATCTTAATCCGTTTGGTGTATGGATAGATGGATGGATAACAGGTGTTCAGGAGACTTAGTTCACCTGAAAAGGTGGATGGGGAAGCAGAGCCTATGATCCTGACACGGAGAAGCATGGTAACTCCTGCAGGGGAAGGACCTCAGGAGGGGTTTTGGTGCTACTTGTGGAAGTGCTCATGCTAACCGGCTTCAACTATGGATGCAAAGAAAATATGCCCGTGCATCTGCAGTCTGAGTGCCTCCTTAAATTCTGCACCTTGGGTGTATGGCTTGCCTCACCCCAGTTCCAGCCAGGCCGTGATAGAAGAGAGAGGAACACAGAGCTGGAGCCAAAACCAGACAAGCGGCAGCAGTGCCTTCTGACCTGGTGAATATACTGACCTTGGTATAAATCAGCTTTGGAAGAGAAAGGAAGTAAGAAGTGGGAAGGTTCAGGCATCATTTCATTTGGAGAACCACAGAGGGTTTATTTTGGCACAGATGTAACCAAGGCAACAGTTAAGACGAATTGACTCCAGACCTTTCACAAAAGAGTGGGCTGGCATGTTGCCCCCCTGCCAATTGTGCTCAAGTGAATACACGCCATGAGGCCCTACCAGAAAGTAGAGAAATGGGTGAGACAGGCATTCTCCTCCTCGTGATGGAATAAAACAAGACCACGGTGAGAGTGGGCTTGCCTGCTGGGGAGGAGGGTGGGGGATAGGGCACGTTCTCTAGGAGTAGGGATGGATGGAGATTCACACAATTCATCATCCCTCTCCTGCTTGCTGACTTCTGGTGCCCCGTGACGAGCTGGTACGAGGAGCTAAAGAACGCGTCCTACCCACCCAGAGGGGCTGTAGACAGAAACTGAGTCTTCGGAGGAGGGGAGTGCAGTGGTCTCTGGAGCTGTGCTGACCGCCCCCCGCACCTCTCACTGTTCCCTTTAACCAGAGTGCACCCCAAGTACTGGAAGCACACTTTTTTTTTTGGCCTACAAACAGGAGTATTGGGGAGAAATCCAGGTGAAACCTGGGACTGAACAAGTCGATGTGGGGGAAGAGCCACCAGGAGGCAGGAATTTCAGAGGCTTAGGACCTCTGGGTTAAAAATGAGAGGCGGCTAGCCAGGCCCCACAGCTTCCACTGACTTGCCCCAGGGCGAGGGACCAATCCCCCGTGGCAGCTGGAGCCTCACCGCAGATCAAAATGCGGGGTGGCAAGTAGGGCTGCCAGGAAGAGGCGCCCGTTCCACCAGAACACAGGCCAATCTCCTGGACACAGTGGACGGTAGAGTGGTGACCTCCCATCAACACACCTACATTCTCTCCCTGGCCCTCCCTGAGCAGCACAATGGGCTCCTCGCTACACACCACAGGGGCCGCCCTGGGACCTCGCTCCTCCCTCAGGGCAAACAGCAGCCTAGGGTTTCTGAACTCCATGGCAAGTTCTACCTTGAGGACTGGGGGACCCTGTGTGAAGTCAAACGGAGCAAGAGCAAATAATCTGGAGACAAGCGCTCCTCAACGAGCAGTGCTGACCCCTCTTGGAGCGCTGCCCTCCAGCTCCACTCCCCAGCTGAGCAGGGGCCGGCGCCCTCGATCTCAACTGTGCCACGCCACCCTGCCTGGAGCCAGCGTTCCTCCTGCTACCAGGAAGAGGGAAACCACCTCATTCCCCTCAACGACGCCCTTTGGCCCGCTGCTGGGGCTCTGACAGGGCTCGCAACTTCCCACCCGCACCTGGCGGTACTGGCCTGGCCTGGCCTTTCCTGTGCATGTGGTCTGGGCACTGCTTGCCGAGCTGCTCCAGTCTCTACAGTCCTTCAGAGCAGCCACATGCAGTGGGTCCAGAATGATGAGGAGTCAAAAGAGAAGATCAGCAGTCTTCTGCGTGGAGGCCAGGGTGTCAAGGTGATGCCCACCATACTCTCAGAGCTGTGCAGAGCTCAGAAGCTGCCCAGCTCCCACTGATGGGCATTCTCTTCTCTATGACCAGCTTCCACGATGGGTAAGAATAAAGTGAGAGACCATGGCGACAGTGGGCTTGCCTGCTGTGGGGAAGAGCGGCTTCTCCAGGAAAGAGGACAGATGGAGATTCATGATCTACACTCCTGCTGACTTCTTGGGCCCCATGAGGAGCTGGACACAGTCACGGCTGTTTCTGCAGGTCTCGCCAAGCATGTGGATGGAGACCCCAGGAGTCACTCTGGCTGGGGCTGCTGAGATCCCAGTTTCTGGGCTCCACCATGACCAACAAGGGCTACAGACAGCATGTACTATTTTATTGTGCCTCAAAAGCTTTAAATACAGAAAAGGGGAGAGCTGGCGAAGGGGTGGATGTGAACACAGTGGCATTTGAGAATGGATGCATCAGAGAAATCACAATCAACAGCTGGAGAGAGATCTGGGAAGAAGGGCAGTCTGGGATAGAAGTGGGGTGCCAGCTGGCCGCGGGAGCCAGCATCACACCCTCCTTTAGGACAAAGTCTTTCATGTTTCTTCCTGATTTGAGAATAATTTTTAAAAAAACCAGAAATCCCCATCCAAATACAAACAGAAAATCAACTGGGAGAGACTGCACCCTCTGAGTGCCTCCTTAAATCCTGTGCCCTGTGTGCCCGACCGAAGCACCCATCTCAGAAACAAATGCCTGTCCTTGAAAGCCGCAGGCTCCCTGCACCCCACCCCCAGCCCAGATGGTGCCCTATTAAGAAATTTCCAAACACTGAAGCAAAGCTGGACCCAATCTACGCCCCCAATCTGGGGTCTGGAGCTGAAACACCCTCCTCGCAGAGGAAGAGGTACTGGCGTGAGGGGTGCTGGGGGCCGGACCCGTTCCCTCCTTAGCGGCTGTAGCCAAACTCATCTGCGTCATCAGCTCGGAAGTCTCCGTAGCGCCACAGGTTCAACTGTGAGGAAAGAGAAAACGGCTTGTCAGGGACGGGGGACCTGCTGGAACCTGGACGGCCAAGCCCCCTCTCTCGGCATCCTCTGGGGCTCCAGAGGCAAAAACTCACCCTGGCGCTCTTGGCCGACTCCTGGGCATTCAGGTATTCTGTGATCTGGAGGGATGAGAGAGAAAGGAAATGGTCACGACTGCGCAGCCGAAGGGACCCTGCAGGATGCCCAGGTCAGGCCCATGTCGCCGCCCCCCCGCCCCCCCCTTCAATGGATCCTTAGCTCCCTCAGAGAAAAAGCCAAAGTGCATGGTCAGTCGGTCTCCTAGCTGTTTCTTGAATCCTCACTGGCTGTTCCATCTGCCTGAAGTGCTCCTCCCCTTCTGGTACATCTGGCTACTAACCCCCACCTTCAAATCTTTGATAAAAAGATTGCCTTCTTGCCCTGACCAGTGTGGCTCAGTTGGTTGGAGCACACTCCTGTAAACCAAAAGGCTGCGGGTTCAGTTCCTGGTCAAAGGACATGCCTGGGTTGCAGGCTGGGTTCCCAGTCAGGGTCGGGACCTGACTCATGTTTCTCTATCTCCCTCCCTTCCCCTCTCTCTAAGGTCAATATGCATGTCCTTGGGTGAGGATTAAAACAAACAAAC
The DNA here is from genome assembly GCF_021234165.1 of Pteronotus mesoamericanus. Classification (NCBI taxonomy): domain Eukaryota; kingdom Metazoa; phylum Chordata; class Mammalia; order Chiroptera; family Mormoopidae; genus Pteronotus; species Pteronotus mesoamericanus. The sequence goes on along the minus strand of NW_026555329.1, from coordinate 65,024,661 downwards.
AAACAAACAAAAAAAACCGCCGCTGGCCTCCAATGATTCCATTTAAAATTATAGCTAGCCCCTCCCCCACACTCCTGATTCCCTTTACTTCTTTTTAATGAACACCTATTATTTTATTTACTTATCTCCTTAAAGGAATGGCTATTTATTTATTGAATTTATTGAGGTGACACTGATTCACAAAACCATACAGGTTTCAGGTGTACAACTCAACAAAACATCATCTACACAGGGCAGCACACACCCCTCGCCCAAAGCAAAGACACCATTTATCCGCCCACCCCCCTTCCTTCTATCACCACAATGTAGTCTGTGCCTATGTGTCATATACATGTTTTGTTTTGGCTTAATCCCTTCACCTTCTTTTATCTACCCTCCCAACTCCCCTCTCCTCTGACAGCTGTTAGGCTGTTCCGTGTATCCATGTCTGTTTCAATTTTGTTCATCAGTTTTTTTCATGAGATTCCACATATAAATGAGTTCATATGGTATTTGCCCTTTACTCCTATTTTCTCCTTTTCCATTGCATGTATTTTCTAACATTTCGTTTCACTGACTTATGTTTACTTTTATTGTCTGTCTCTTCATGCTAGAATGTAAGCTCCACAGGGCAGGAATACTGTCTTTTGTTCACTGGGGTATGTAGACCCTTAATAAACGTTTGCTGAAGGAATGAATAGATGAATCAATGAACACATTAGCTGTTTATCTCAGGGACTGGGCAAAGGAATTTTCTAGGCGCCAGAGACATTATGGGTAGCTTTGTACAGGGGACACTAAGATCTCTAGTTCTGCAGGGCCACTTAAGCTAACCCTGTGGAGCGATCTCAGGACACTGACGGTCTCTGGGGGAGGACTAGAATCAGGCCTCCCCTGTGCAGAGGAGGCACAGGAGCAGTTCCCATGGGGGTCTTTTTCCAAATGAATTTTCAACTTGCATAAGCAGTCCATGGATCCGCAAACCGCTGTCGCATTACGTGGGGAGAGAGGAAAGGCAAAGAGGGGCTGCGAGATGGGAAGGCAAGGGGCACGTGAAGACGGGGAGTGGGGACAAGCTGGGCGATGCCGCTGCCCTCTAACCACCTACTGCCTTGAGGAGGGCACGGGCTTGCCACCAGCCCATCCTCAATGCTGGTGGGCTGTGGGATCTCAGTGGAAGGGGCTGCTAGTCTCAGAACTCAATCCTGAATATCAACACGTGACAGTGCAAGCTGGTTCCCTAGGTGTCAGCATGCCCCACCGCCCACCGCCACCCCACAGCCCACGGTGAAGCAGCAAGTTCTCTTCATCTCAGGAAAGGGAGACTCAGGCTCCAAAAGGTTAATCTCTAAGGTTCTTCAGGAACCGTGGAGGCAGGACTCAGGACCAGCTCCACGCCGGGGGCTTTTCAAACATGCTGCAGGGGTATTGCGGCAGAGTCCCTTTGGAACTCTTGGCACTGCGACCTGGCTCTGGGGGCCTCTGTGTGCTAGGGGCTGGTTATGGACTTGGAAATTGTACATTAGAGAGAAGTGAGAATGGGCGAGAAAGCAAGGCAGGCTTTGGCCCTTTCTGTGAACCTCCCACCCTGGGCAAAAGCTTTCTGGCCTGTCACTTGGGGGCACACGCAAAGGGAAACTTTCTGCTCTAGTTTGCAGCTGCATTTTCAGCCAAACCTGCAGCCAATTAATTTGGGCTGTAATTAGCTTTTTTAAAAACCCCAACAAACCAAAATCCATTATCTTTCCCCAGCAGGAGCCGCAGGATGGTGGGTTCCCTGCTCCCTCACTGGCTCTTGGTGCAGTCCCAGGCCCCTCTGTGACGACAGCTGGAGACACCAGGAGGCTGCCCCTGCAGCGGGTGCCACCTCCGCATCACGTACCACTTTCTGGAACTGCTTCTCCTTGCGCACCTCCACCATGACCAATCCCTCCTTCACCAAGCCCAGCCCCACATCCCCTTTGGAATCTGCAAACTGCAGGGTGACGTGGGGGCAGCCGGCGCTCAGGTGCTCCACGTTGAGCAGGCACTGGGTGTTCTGGATATCCCGCACCACGCTGTCCACGGCGTCCGTCCGAGCATCCTCCTGGAGCAGGGACACATCCAGGTTAGTGGGAGAGGTGAGCTTGAGGAAAGAAGAGCTATGTGGGCCCCAGGTCCTGGTCACAGACATCCAAGAAAGCCAGCCTGGCATGCGCTTACAGCTCACTTCCTGCTCAGATCCTAATGAGGGAGGAAACAGGCTCTGGACAGGAAGTGTCCCTCTTTCCCTTTGCCCCTCCCCTCCCCTCCAAGTCTCTCTGCAGGTCACCCCGGCCTTCTCCCCTACCCTGCACCCCTGCCCACCTGCTCACTCCAGCACAGTGACCTCACAGTCACCGTTTCTCTGCCTTCATGTCTCAGGTCAGGCGCTCTCTATGCGCACATTTCCCCACCCCTGCAGACTGACTGCCCCTGGATCTATTCTGTCAACACCTTTTCCTGGTGTTTCTATTCTGCCCTTCAGTAATTCTGTGAAAAGGCAGAAAATATTTGATGCTGTGGACTCCTCCCCTACCACTCGCTCCTCAGTGCCCTGTACCTGGCAGCAGCCCCAACCATGTTGTCAGAGCGCCTTGCTGAACCCCGGGATTTGATGCTGAAGCTGAGGTCTGTTCCCCGCCCCCCCGACCCTGCCCCGCCGGCCTGCTTGACCTCCCCAGGGAGCTGGGCAATGCAGACCAGCTCTCCCCTCCCTGTTCCATGTTCCAGACTCCATGCTGGTTCAGTCCCATGGTTTCAATTACTCAAATCTGTGGTTTTTGAGTCTTGTCTTGTTTTCCAAACTGAACACTATAAAGCTGCGGCAACATATCTACATGGAAAAACCCCTCTTAGATCCTGCCCCTCTGTACCTACCCCCTCTTATGGCGCTCTGAGACCGGGCCCTTTCTCCCCAGCTCCACTCATGTGGCGCTGGTTTGGCCACCATTGTCTCAAGTCTGCATTTTCAGTTGCAGTCGCCTCCCAACCATTCTTTCGAGCTGCCCCCTTGCACTAGAAGTAACTTTCAAGACCAAGCCATGTTTCTGCTGAGAATCCCGCCACACCCCTCCTGTCTGTAATACAGAGAATACACTCCATGCCAGGGCACACAAGGGCTTGATCCCCAGATGCTGACACTGCGGGCAAGGCTCCAGGAACCTGACTGTGGTAGACTCGTCTCTGTCCCAATTGCACCCTGGCCCACGGGGCCGACCCACTCCTCAAGAACTAGCTCAAGTGCTCTGCTGCCACCTTTGTAGCACCTTCCCTCAACCTCCTCGGTCACTCCCATCTTTTGAGTCCCATTACTTCCATTAAGAGATCACCCATTGTTTCCACCTCCTGTCAACCTGTAAGGGCTGCAGGAGCGGCTGAGTGTCACTGGACAATGTCCTTCGGAAGGACGGAAGATGCATCAACTCACATCTTGGGGCACCTGGATGAAGGCGAAGGCATACTCTGTGGCTTGAGCTGGCAGCACACGGGTGCTGAAGGCAGGCGGCAGGGTACCCAGGCGGGTGGACGGCAGGATCTCTCTCTGCAGAGGACACATCAGGCCAACAGTATCACACACTTGATGTCTCCTTGTCAGAGAATGATTCCCTGTGGCCAGGCCTCTGGGAGTTCTAACTCAGGGACTGCCTGCTCACCCGGGCCTCGGTTCCACTGAGCCATGTGCACAGGCCTGCCCACTCAGCGAAGCCTGGGGAGAGCACGGCCTGCCGGCACCTGCAGATGCACAGCTGTGACTCGCACCCTGTCAACCCTGGCGTACTTGTTGGTTCCCACTAAAATAATTTGACAACTGGACTCCAACTGCTGTTTCCATTTCTTGCCAGTGCTTTCCCTCAGTGGGCTCCCTGACCACTTTTCCACAGGCCAGTGAGTGCTTCGGCTGGGAGAACACGCCAAGAGGAGAGTCCCAGCAGCGCCCTGATCTGTCTGTGGTTCTGGCCGAGGTGTGTGGGGCAACCCCAGCCTGGGGGGACCTCTTCCTTGGTGATTCCCAGGTAGTAAATTGGGAGTATGGCCCAGTTCTGGGCTTCCCGCTAATGGACCCTCAACTCTAGTCCCTGAGGAAAGGGGACAGCCACAGCCACAGCCCAGGCACCCCATGGTCCTGAACTACAGCATTCTTTCCTGCTTGCTGCCACACCCACAGGGGACCTCCCAGGAATGGTCAACGGACTCCCAGGCCCTGAGGCAAGGGCTCTTCTCCCAGTTATTCTGCCACCTCGTGACTGTCCCTTAGCAGCAAGCCTCGGTTTTGGGATGTGTTGGAGATCAGCAGATGGGACAAGCACCATGCTGAGCATAATGGGCATGGACTGTAGGATGTGGAGGGCCTTCCTGGGCCTACTCTTCAGAGGCAGGGCGGAAGAGGAAGTGGGGGTACAGCTGTGCACCCATCCCTGGAGCCTGGACAGGAGACCTGTTGGTGCACACAGGCCTCTAACCAGAGATGCCAGTTTTGCCTGGTCACTCAAGGATCACGACCTGTTACACAAACAGTAACAATGCTCACTGTTCTGTGAGTAATGGAGTCCAAAGCTTGGAGGGACCTTCAAGAGATCAGATGGCCCTGATGTAGGGAGGAACTGTGTAGTCACTTGGGGCCCCTCTCTTGTCTACCAGTCCAGCTCCCGGTCCCCAACTCACGTTGCCGTAGTCAATGTAGAAGACGTGTACTTTGGCAGGAGACTCGACCTTCTCTACTCGGGCCCGGTACCTGCAATGGCATCATGGGCAGAGCTCAAAGGACAGCTCTGAGGAGTGTGGTCTCTACGGAGCCTCAGCGATGGCAGGGGAGAGGGCATATCACTTCCTGGCCCAGGGCTCAGAGAGCACACCCGTGAGTGTCACAGAGGACAGTTCTCAGACTCCATCAAGGCCAGCCTTGGGACACTCTGGTCACCATTTAATGGAATCAGGGCATAGCTGGGAGCAGAGGGAGGGAGAGGGGAGCATATGAAGCAGATTAATGTGTCCTTGGGGGCATAAAGCAACAAGACTAATGACTAGATTGATGTCTGCTGTTTAAACCCAGTGCACTAAACAGCAGCTGTAATTAGCCAGCAAATCCGTCTGGGAGGCCGCAGCAGGGAACACATCCAAGTCACTTCGTCACCCTGGGAAGGCCATGCACCCTACCCTTGGAAGATCAGACATAAATGACCTTGCAGCCTGAGAGGGCTGCTGCCCTTGTCCCAGACATCGGGGTGGAGGTCTGGGTGGCTGCTCTGGGTTCACTAAGACATCATTTTTCCTGTGTGGGATGAGGGGTGTGTTGGACAGCCTAGCCAGCCAGGGCTCCCCCAACAGAGTTAAGGGAAAGAGAGGAGGAGGAACACAACTTCTGCACTCCAGAGGCTGGCCGGATTGCATGAAAACCACTGGCTACAGTGCAGGCCCAGAAGGGATCTGGGCAATGAAGAGGCCACCCTGGAGAGCTGGCCAAAGTCAACAACACCCCAGTGGAAACCAAGCTGCAGAGGCAAACGCCTAAAGTCTAGCTAGTGCCCTGAAGACAGACCTGCCATGCCTCTTGCTTCTCTGCTAGGGCCCGAGTGGCTTACCATTCTCCATCTACAAACTTGGCAATGCAGAACTCTCCCCGGCGGGGAACGTAGGAGCCCTCGACAGGAGGTTGACTGGCGATGTCATTTCGCATGTTCTCCATCAGCTTCTCCAGCTGGGTGCCTGATGGGGAGGAAAAGAGAGTGAGACTAGGGTGTCAGGCTCCTTGGATCCTCATCTCGGGATGGGCTGGGGAGGCAGATGAGCCCAGGGAGAGGAGTTCTGTAGAGAACCTGCAGCACTGGCTCGCCTCCAACCCTCAGGGAGGTCCTCTTCGGTCTCTGCTCAAGAGGTTTCATGCTGCCTACTTTTAAAACAGGATGGCGACTTGTTGACACGTTAGGTCTTAAGAGGCACGTACAGTCTTCCAATCCCAGCTCTCCAATCTAATGGCCATGGCTGTGGGAGCCCTTGGGAACATTCCTGGGCTTTCTTTGGTTAAGGAGGTAGAGAGTGCCAATGGACGTGGAGCGAGGCCTGCCTGCAGCCCATTCCTACAAGAGCTGGCCCTGGCTTGGGCCACAAAAGTGGTGACTGACCATGGCCACTCTCTGCAAGGTCTCTCAGGGGCTGAAGGGTGGGCCCCATACAACCCTGGATAAAGAAAGGGCCCCAGAACCTGAACCATGAAAGATGGAGAGCAATTCTGAGAGATGGATCCAGTCTCAGTATATTCAAACTTGGTCAGTCTGACCAGTCACTCAGCGAGGTACCTGCTGACCTAAATTCCCAGTGCTGTCAGTGCCCTCCTCAAGCGGGGCGGGGGTGGTCTCCTCCCCGCCTTGCCTTTCCTGAATTTGGGGCCATGCTGCTTGTCGCACCCCCTCCCCCCCATTTTTGGTCAGGGTTAGCAACACCTGAGGTCTTCTCAGGTTCCCCCACGGGGTCCTTCCTGCTGCACCCCTCACCCCGACCCTGCTGAGCAAGCATCAGTCCCCACTGGCTACTCCTTTACACCCCCTCTGCCCCTGCTTCTAGCTCTGCATCAGACCGGTTGTGCTCCCATGGCTCTCTGAGGTCAGGGTGACCCAGTGCACGTGGATTCCTCTTTCCACCTTCAGGGCCCAAGGCCACACACACTGTAACAGGTGCCTAACACATGTCAGCTGCTGGTGCACTTGTCAGCCGGCCTTATAAGATTCTTGTCTGGGTTTATGTTTCTGCCACTACACGGTGAGCTCCTTCAGGGCACAGACCATAGCTCACTGGTTGTTCTCTCGCAAGGCCTAGAAGCAGCCCTGACACTCAACTGCTTTGAAGATGACCTCTGCATATACACACCACGAGGCTGGTCTGCTCCTGGGCCTCTGCCCAGGCCACTGCCCAGAACCGGTTCCAGAACAGGGGCTTTTAGGACGCAGCTGCCCTTCTCCCCACCCAGTGGTACACACTCTATTAATTTTCCTGAGATAGTGTTCCTTGCCCAGACAGTAAAATATCAGGGACTAAGGAGAAGCCTCTACATTAGACAAGTTCTTCTGTACTTGGTCTACTTTTATTTTTATTTTTTTGCTCCAAGGCAGCAGAAGCAGGCTTTGCCTCCTGCGAACAGGCAAAGCCCTCTGGGAGGTCCTTACACAGATACCTGGCTGGTATAATAATTTACAGCTAATGGCAACATTTTCATCATTTCATCAGCTCCTTCCCAAAGGCAGGCTTTAATTAGGAGAAGGGAGACAGGGTGAGAGGATGTCCCCAAGAGAGCATGAGAGGCTGCAGAAGAGGGAGGCGGTGCGTGCTGCGGTTAGTTTTCCTGGATTTCACGGAGCCGCCAGAGGACAGGGTTTTCTCTGGAGCCCACCGCAACTCTCTAGGTGGCGTGCCACGAAGCGCCTCACTCCCTTCTCCAATATTCTAAGAATACATGATTTCTTCTTTAGTTCTTTTTATTCTCTGCCTTGGCTACTGCTCACTGCAGCGTCATGGCTTCCTGGAGCCGACAGAGACAGCCAGGCGGGCTACAGGGAGGCACGGAAGCCTCTGAGATTACAGTGATTGTGTGGTCAAAGGCCTTGAACCCTCAACCCTGTGCAGGCTTCAGAGTCCTGTTCTTATTCAAAGGGAGTCCTCCCCAGCAGGACCCAGAAGCCAGGTAGAGCTGTTGTGTCCTGGGCGAGGTTTCCAAGTTCCCTGAGGGCCATTCATTTTTCTTGGCTCCTAAGCTTAAAAAGAGCTCCTGCCCCTACCTGGACCACCACCGCAAGGCTCCTTCCGTTCACACCACCCAGACCTGGAGGCTGGGCCTCTCCTGGCTTCATTCCCAAGGCAGTGGCTGGCCCAGCTTTCACCAGCTGAACTCAAGAGAACTTGATCCTGAAGGTTCGTCAGCTCCATCTTTGTCCCTACCCTGATTCCCCTCCCAAGTATAGCCAGCTCAGGACTGGAAATGGTCAGTTTTTCTTGGTGAAATGACATTACCACAAAAGCAGCTGCCTGGGAAATACCATTAGAGAGGAAGTGGTTGAGACGGGGCTGGCTGTTGGTGACCTGGAGTGGGACTGGGGTGGGCTGAGGAGGCCCGGCAGAGCTGCGTCTGCCACTCACGGGGTTGCCCTGAGTGCCAGTGACACCTCGGTCCCCTCTGCTTTGCAAGGATCTGGCTCCTTGGCCCTAGAAGCAACTCTAAGAGCTGTTTCCTCTGTGCTCAACTAAAATGTTTCCCTGAACAGGGCGGCCATGAGAAGAGGGAGGCCAGGTTACACAGAGTGGAGGTGGGAAGTTGGGCCGGAGGGGCCATGGTGCAGCTGCTGAGAGAGCTGTTCCTATTGCCCTGTCTCTCCAGGAATCTGAGGTGTCTGCCTAGGGGACCCTGGCCAAAAGGCACAACACTTGAGGTCAGGAAGAAAAGGAAGATGGAGAGAGAGGGACCTTTAGAAAGGCTGCCTGGGGCTGGCTCCCCCCGGAGTGCTTCCAGTTTCCATGGCAAATGGCTACCGTTCGGGCTATGGTAACCTCTAGAGAAGGAGAAACCCAGCAGAGACAAGCCCACGCTCCCCTCTCCACCCGCCTTCCCGAGGAAGCCGAGGGGGAGAGGGGCTGCGTGATGCCAGTTCTTGCTTCCTGACCACAAAAAGACAATCTGTTCGTTGCTTCCTGATAGACCCTAAAGGCTACAAATACACATACCCAGCTCAGCCAGGAGTGTCTGGGAGCAAAACAATTACCTAGGAGTCTCAGAGCAGCACCCAGACAGGACTGGTTACCTCACTGGTCCTCAGAGGACCTCCTCAGCCTGCGCACTCCAGGGCTTACTTGCAGGTCATGACATGACCTGTGGGCCCAGAGTGCTGTCTCGGGTCTGGTGGGTGGGCAGCAGGAGAGACCCCTGGAATCCCTGGGCGGGGCACGAGCACTCACCTGTCTCCACATCCTGCACGTAGAAGTGCAGGTCATCGGTGATCTCAGTCACAAACACTGGCTTATAGGTGGCTGAGCGCTCCTTCTCCTCCAGCATGGGCGTCATATCCTCCACGGGCTGCTCCTCATAGTGGGCCCAGACCTGTGTGGTCAGCAGGGGAGGAGGGAATGAGGAAGCCAAGCCAGAAAGGACACCAGGAGAGGGGCTTTGGGGCAAGTGGGTCACCCACGAGTGAGTGTGGGAATCACCACAGAGCACTCTCATGGCGCTGGGCTGAGCCCCTCGATCCCTCCCACCTCTGAGGGTGAGGGGAAGAATGCGCCTAAGTCCTTGTGGTCCAGCGGCCCGCAAATTCTGGCAGGCATCAGAAGCACCTGGGGAGCTTATTAAAAATGCAAGTGCCTGGGTCCACCCCAGGGCTGTGAAACCAGGATCCAGAGAAAGTAAAACAGAGCAGGCTCCCGGGTGATTCCCATGCGCACCGGAAGAGCCTTGGGGCTGGGCTCCCATCTCCCTCTCCCATACCTCTGTGCAGGGGCACTGTGGACGTGGTCACAGGGCCACGGGCAGCCCTGGGCCGTGGAGGGGAGGGCTGGCCACTGTGCAGCAACGCCTCTGCTCAGCGATCCCCCTGTCCTCATCTCAGGCAGGCTGCTCTGAGCCCAGCTCAGAAGCTGGGCTATTCCCCTTCACCTTCTCCTTTCCCTTCTTCCCCTCCCTGTGCTGTCAGGGCTGTAGCTGCTCGGAGGCTGATTCTGTGTGACAGCGCGTCAATGCCAATCCTGCAGCCAGGAGATTATCCCAGTAGTGAGGCATGTCAGAGGAGGGGAGGGAGGGGGCTTTCCAGCTGAGCAGGGGGAAGAGGACAGGAGAACACGGGGGACTGGACCACACTCGGGCCCCTCAGATGAACACACACAGGGACAAGAGGTGATAAAAGCGCAAGTCAGAAATGTACATGCTTGCCGGGTGCCAGGGGCCATTCTAAACGTTCTCCCAGTTATTCATTCATTTAATCCTCACAGCTCTTTGAGCAGAGATTAACGTTACTCAATTTAAAAGGAAACTGAGGCACACAGGTTGCTAGAAGTAGTAGAACCAGGATTTGAAGACAGGTTGCCTGTCTCTAGAGTTCTTCAAGAGGTTTTTAGCTTTGCCTGGTCCTCTGGAGACAGAAGGCAGTACTGGGCAGTAATAAAACCTATAGAGGGGAGGTACGAACTCTTATCCTTTCATTTTGCCCTTTAAGTTGTCATTTGACTTTGGTCAAGCCATGTGCCTTCTCTGAGTCTCCTTTCCTTCCCTTGTAAAATCAGGTTTTGACCATGTGATCACTCAGCTGACATGCAGGTTCCTGGGCAGCATCAGGAAGCAGCTGAAGGGCAGGAATGCTGGAATTACTGAGCCACCTGGGGTCACATCCACAGAGGTTACATTCCAGCCTTTCATGTGGCACCAATGTGTGTCCTTCCACTAAAAGGGGAGGCAAGGGCCCTGAGAACAAATGAGCAACAGACACTTTCCAAGCCCAGGTTGGGGGAAGGGGAGGCTGCCAGGGAGTGGCCAAGGGGGATGGGAGAGATGTCTTCTAGGTCCAAACTTCTGCCACCCACACAGAGACCCGCCCTGTGCCTTCTGAGACTGAGCTCCTGGTCCCTTGGTCTGGGGCTGGGCTCTAATGTGAACAGCTCCTGACCCCTTTCCCTTTCCCCCGACATCTGTCCCATCACCCAGGCCACTTCCCTCATCATAAGCATCATCCCTTCTTCAAACATCCCCAGGCTTGGCTGCCACAGGAGGCGGCAGGTCGCAGAACTTCAGTCCAGTCAGATCAGAGACTCCTGCCTCATCTGCCCAGAACCCACCTGCCCTTGTGAGGAAGGGGGTCTTGAGCCTTTGGACTTCTCCTGCAGAAGGCGTCTCCAATCAGAGGCCACGGCACGAGCCCTCGGGAGCACCCTGGGGGTCAGCCACAGTTCCTTTCAATCCCAAGGCCTACGTCCTGATGAGGCTGAGGCTTTCTTCCTGGGACCCCTCACTGGAAGTTCCTCAGGGAAGTGACTACTTAGCCAGTCACGCCCATCCACCTTTGAGCTCTCAGCCCCTCTGAGATCCTTGCAGCTCTGAGGATCATGGGACTCTCGCTGCCTCCGAGACAAGACTGGCTCCTCAGTGGGCCTCGAGCCTGGGAGTCGTTCGGGGCCCTCAATCTAACCCCACACTGCTTCCCTTCACTGTGGGGGAAGGAAGCTCCTCAGTGGAGTTGATGAATTGGGAACAGACTGACAGGGTGATAGCAGAAACTGCTAATGCTAATGACTCAAGTAAAAGAGCCCCAGGCGACAGCCTCAGGTTTCCTCCTCGGGAGAGGGGGTGGAGCTGGCAGGCGGCAGCAGGCTCGAGGTCAGGGATGAGCTGCTGATTGGATGATGTAAAGGATGCCCTCGTGGAGGGCAGCAAAGGGGCTAGTCCTATGACAGGTCCCACAGCTTACTGGGCAGCAGGAAGGGAGTGGTGGGGAGTAGTGAGGTGAGAAGACACAGAAGCTTGCTGTTACCAAAGGACAGGAGAGGGAGAGCTGTTCCTCAGATAAAGGAACCCCATTTCTAAGAGAGAGCTTGGTCCTTTGAATAGTGGAGCCTTGAAGGTTCTGTCTTTCCTATGGGGTATGGAGGTAACCAGCTATTCCCTGGGGCTTGACCGCCTGTGGCCCTTGACAAGCTGGGAAAGGCTGCCTCGCCATGCAGCTTCCAGGTGGGAAGGAGTCAGTTGGCTGGGACAGGCTTGGCTGCCCATGTTCCCAACCTTAACCATGGGCTCATTTCGCCCATATTGACTTGTTACCCTTCTGCAGAACTGGGGCAGGGAGGGGACAGACACATTGGCAAGACACCTGCTAGACATGTGCCATTTCCCCACAGCCACCTCAAGCCCTGACAAGAAAAACCCAAAGACCCTTTCCAGCAGGAACAGTAAGTGTGCACACGGAGTCAGCGCTTCATGGCTCTGCCCCCAGGTTCTTGGAGGAAGGAAGAGGTGGGAAGAGGAGGAACCCCCTGGCCAGGATGCTGGGCAGGACGGGAGTCTGGGAGCTGTGAATGCTCTTGGCCTTTGGTGGAGACAATCCTGGATCAGGCCTGGGTAGCAGAGCCCAGGACACTAGGAGAGCCACCTCCAGAGCACCAGGGGCTGCAGTACTGTGGAGAGGCCCCCAGCTTTTCTGGTCAGGTTGGTGGCAGCTCTCCTGCTTTAAGACCAGGGCCAGGGTGGAGCTGTCCTGAGACGGGGCCCCTCTGTGACTCTTCCATGGCCTTAGCTACAGACCCAGGTGGGAAAAGGATGAGAGAAGCACCTTCCTCCTTCCATATCTGCTCTATTGTGCCAGTTCCTATCCTTCTTAGGTCCCCTCTACATTCTGGGGCTCTTAATTGTCCCCTGTGCCAGCTCTGGGGAAGGGGCCCCTGTGGCCAGACACAGGCACGGCAGCTCAGGAGCAGAGGCTATCTCTCCTCCTGTCCTCACACTGCCCCTGGCCCTCCCTCTTCCCCGCACGCCTCCCTAGGGAGCCCGGCCCTCTTCTAGGCAGGAGATGGGCACTGGAGACTGAGGCTCCCCTGGCTGCAGCCTTCTCTTTCTAAATCCTATTTAATACCACTGCTTAGGAGGCTCCGGGGGTGTAGCTGGCATGGGGCCAGCGTGGTGGAGCCCTTCAAGCCCTGAGGTGGGGACGCCAAGCTCAATAAAAGCCAATCAATGACCAAACCAACCCTGTCCAGGGTCCTGCTAGGACATGAGTGGTGGTGGCGGGGAGGGAAACAGTCTGTGTAGCTGCCATCAGTGGCTCCCTCCTTGGTCCTCATATCTGCCCATAATCCCTGGAGGAGGAGGAGGAGGAGGAGGAGGAGGAGGAGGAGGAAGAGAAGAAGGCTGGCCAGCCTCTTTATGAGGAGAGAAGTCCAACGTGCACAGGGAGGAGTAAGGCCTAGCAGGGAGGCAGCTCAGTTTCCCGTGGCTGGGGAAGCCGCACGGTCAGGCCTACTCACAAATGCACATGCATATAACCAAACTCGCCAAAGGCTCCTGCATGCTCCGGGTCTCACACAGTCTTTCAGTATTACTTTTCCTCAGTTAGTTCACAGGTACATGATCTCTGAACCACAGATGCACCTGTCTCAACAGCTAAGGCAGCCTTCAAGGGGTCACAAGGTGGCCAAGACTGGGGAACCTGGGGATATCTCAGAGATGCAGTTTCCTGTCCTCCAGCTGGTCACCGAATTCTCTCATCTGAGCCCAGCCAAATCTGAGGGCTGCTGCAAAGCTCTGCCTATGCTGCTCCTGGGAACCAGCCCCACCAGGAAGAGGCAAGCCACGTTAGGTTCCCCAAGGAGCCTTGAAAAGAAAGGGACGTGCAGGAGAAGGACCCAGGAGGAAGGCAGGCTCCGTACCGAGAGCGGTGCACTGCATTTTAATTAGACTGGAATAAAAACACGCAGCCTGTGTAAGTAATTAATCACTGGTAATTACTCCTCAGCATCATCATGTGGCACCAGTGAAAAGATGATTTGGGCTCTTTCAGACAGATCCACTGTGTAGTAAATAGCAATGCCCAGTTTAGCACCTGGCAAGGAACCTGCCTCTCCATCTCAGGCCAGATTCCCTTCTCTGTCCTCTTCTGGATCCCTTTGGGGTCTCTACTCTCAGAGGATCGCTCAGATCTGAAGAGGAAGCTACTAGGCTCATGTGCTGAATAGCTGGGGAGCAGGACCAGGGTGCAAAGATGCTCTCAGAATCGGGGCCTCTGAGGCTGGTGCCTGCCACACTACCCCAGCTAATTCTTCAGTGAAGGTTCAGCCCTTTGTACATGGTGCCCAGCACCACATCGCCTCCACCTCCCTGCTGCAGGCAGAGGACATGGGGGTGGCAGTCTTAAGTTCAGCTGTCACAAACAGGAAATCCAAGAGCAAGCACCTTTGCTGTAGGAGCTGAGGCTGCCTATTTCCCCATCACTCTAGGAAGACTGAGTTTAATGTGAGCAGAACTGGGACAGGGAAGGATAGAAACCTCCTCAGAGTGTCATGGTGGTCCACTCCCCCAATGCATGGACAGTCCCTTTCATCTGTCCAAGCTTTTTGAGCTACCTCTCCCTGGAGTCCTTCCACCTCCACTGGGGGTTGGTCATCCACCCGAATCCCCAGGGCACAGGGAGAAAACAGAGACCCGGGAGGGCGGCCCTGGGCCCAGTCTCTGGGTGAAGTGGTGTATTCTCTTGGAAGAAAGGTGGGAAGGAAGAGACTGAGCGAGGAGATGGCTGCTCCAGGCTAGAGGAGAATGAGGAGCCTTTAGGGCCCCTAAGCCCCCACCCCTTCCGGCAGGTGTCTGGGCCTTGGCTCTGGGAGTCGAGCTGCAAGCCAGATGGCTGCCCCATGGGGAAGGAAATGTTTATTCCTGGAACAAATTTATGGCTCAGCATGGCTGTCCCACGAAATCCTCCTGAAGCTCAGGGAAGCTCTGACAAATTGGTGGCTGGCTGATTTATCCCTATTATCAGGGTTGGGCTGTAAGTCAGTGGCAACAGGCTGGGGGCGGGGGATGCTGAGCTCAGCTCCCACCACTAAACCCACTAAGGTTCCTTAATTGTCCATTTGTTTCCAAAAGCTGCGTTCAGACCCACCCCCCTTGTCTCCTCAATGCAGTGTCTGCAGAGACTGATGGGCTGTAAATCTGCTGTCCTAACAGCTTTATACGTCTCCCGGGGCTGCTTCCAAAACGGGCTTCCCTGCAGGGCAATGTGAGGGAAACTCAGCTGTGGGCTGCAGGAAGGGTCAGGAGCGCTGCCCATCTCTTGCCCACAGGGACACCCCCAGTCATTCCTCTCATTGATCCAAGGTCACCTCCCAGACAGCTTTCTGCTGCAGGTTCACACGAGCAGGCCTGGGGCCCCCCTCAGGTCTGCAGCAGGCTTATATGGCTGAGGATGCCTAAGCTGGCAGCCTTGCACTTAGGCTTACGTGGTTCCGGATATGGGGTCTGAGGCCAACCAGAGTGACTCAGTTGGGGGGTGACAGAACCACTTTTATCTGTTGTTTGAAGGCAGTGGTGTTAGCGGGGGAGTGGGAATGAGAGAAAAGTCATGAGCAAGTATGAGCTGGGGGAGTGGCGACCCCCTGCTGCTGCCCAATCCCATGCCATACCTTCTCCTTCTTCTGTTTGGCGGCCTCCTCAGCAGACAGCAGGGATTTGTAGTAGGAGCTGCGCTCCGCAGTGAAGTGGACCTTGGAGAGGGCGTGCTCCACCAGCAAGACGGACAGGTTGGCACCATCGATGTGCAGCCAGCCGATGAAGTTGCCGGCCTTGTCCATGCTCTCTACTTCCACCTCCACCTGGGGAACAGAGAATGGGGGCGTCAGCCTGCAGGGGGCGGCCCTGGCTGGGCAGGGGAGGAGAACAGCACTGGGGCCCGGGGCTCACAGGCCTGGGCAGCTGCCACCAGGTTCATTCCAAATGGCAAGGGCAGCTGGAACTAGCAGAGGGAAGGGATTGTGCTAAGCAGAAAAGCAGGTGCTTGCGAGAGCCCCTGCAATGCCGACCCTCTTAGAACTTTTTGTTTCTGTTCTGTAACTTGGGTCTATGCTTTCTGGCCTCTCACAGCCCAGAATCATCCTTAAGTGATAAGTCACTGACAAAGTAACTTCAAAACTCCCCTTCCTTTTGACAGGGAACTAGTAGGGTAAACTTGACTCCTTAGCTTGCGCAAGAGTCCCCTGTTGGCGGGGGTGGGGGGGTGGAGGGGTGGTGTGTGTGTGTGTGTGTGTGTGTAGCTGGGGGTCAGGGGTGAGATCAGAAGCAGACAGCTCTGGGTACATCCCACTCTTCTTCATCACCCTCCCCCAGCTCTGAGAGGAGGAGAGATAGACTCTGGGGAGGAAGGCCATCCCTGGGGAGAGGGAAGTCTGTGTTCTTCCTGGAAGAGCGAATGAATTAACGCTTAACAAGGGTGAAAAAGTGGCTGTATGAGAGTCAGGTGAGGAGAGGAAGGATGAGGTAAGTGGGCACAAAGTGCATTAACCCCAGAAGACGTTAGGGGGCGACCCCAGCAGGAGGTTAATCTCGGGGAAGAGCACCTGTCATAAGTCCAGACCTTGAGGTGTGTGCTGAGGCTGAACTCCAGACCCCTCAGGGATCCCCGCCGGGCTCAAGGGCTCTTAGGCCCCTCCCACTGGAAGACCCAGGACCCCAGGCCCAGCACTGACTCTGCTCCTGTGAGGCGGCCTCACTTCCTGGGTCCTTGTCGTGGCTGATCTGCTCCCGCCTCAAGGAGGCAATGGCCCAGGAAAAATTCCTCCTGATTTTCTCCCAACCTCTTTCCTCCCCTGCTAAAGGGGACTGTAAAAGCCTCGCTGCCAAATGTAAAAACTTGTATTAATTTAAATGGCTTCAAGGTCGATTAAGCAATAAAATGAATGTCTAAATACCTGCGAATTCTCTGAAGCCTGGACCAGAGCCAGAGGGAGCAGCCTAGGGCAGAGGGATGGAGGGGCACGGTGGGGCAAACAGCAGCCCCCCGACCTGGTGGAATTATGACTCAGCAGGGAGAGAGGGCCCGGGATGTGACTACCTTGAAGTAGGCAGAGATGGCATGGGTGTGCAGAGAAGGCGGTGGGAGGGAAAGAAGGGGCAAGGCCAGGGCCAGCGAGTAAGGACTCTGGCTTCTTCCCATTCGTGGACCCCTTCTTCCTACCTGAGGTCCAGTTGCACCTTCAGGTGTAAATACAAGTTCAACAATGCCTGAAGTGGGGCTGTGATATAGAACAGGGTGTGCAGAGTTTATTAAAACTAGGAAAAAAGATAATATATGTATAGACCCCAAACCAACATGATATTGTAGGTGGGGAAACTGAGGCACAGAGAAGGAAAGCGTAGCTAGTAAGAGGCAGAGCTGTGAGCACCTCCTTCCCTGTTTCACAGCCCGGTTCCAGGAGCACTCCTACCTTTCTTCAGTCACACTTCTAACCGCACCCTCCGCTTCCCCCTGCCAACCTGGTTAATGCCAGCTCCCTCCACCATTGAAATCATGGGATCTTGCACCTCACTGGCAGAGCCAGTGTGGACGTGTTGGGATTTGCAGGGCTGGGTCTACCCAGCACCCGCACCATGCTGCTGAAGGGTAGAAGCATGGAGAACTGGCATCTGGTACTTGTATATGTCAAAACATGTTTCCCCTGTCTCTAATTCTGGCAAGTAATTTACTATTGAACCAGCATTTGTGAGACAGGCAGGTGGGCAAAATGTGCTCTGATAAAAACAGGTGCCTCAAGCGCTTACCAGCTAGTAAGGCAACTAAATTCATCGAGGTGAGTGACGGCCTTTCTGAAGAGCCTTCTGCCACCTTGCAAATGCCCCGAGCACCGGAGCACTGGGGAAGCTCTGCTGGACCACGGGGCGCCCCACAGTAGGAGGGCTATGGAGGGAGGAAGAGGCTGCCAGGCTTTGCGGCGGCCAGACTAAAACAGGGATGGGCCCAATGAGAAATAAAGAGATACAAATTTGAAGTTATAAAGTAAATAAGTCACAGGGATGTAATGTACAGCATAAAAAATAGTCAATAATATTGTAATAACTTTGTACGGTGACAGATGGTTACCAGACTTTTAGTGGTGATCACTTTGTAAGCTATATAAATGTTGAATTACTATGTTGTACACCTGAAACTAATATAATATTGTACGTCAACTCTGTTTTAAAAAGAGATACTTGGGAAAACCATCTCTTATCTTTCTTAATTTGTCAAACTGTACTGAACATGCTAAGGCCAAGACGCAGCAGGTCCCAGAGGAATTCTGGGAAGCAGTAGGAAGGCGAGAGGGGCTGTTTGCCTTGTGTTTGGGCTCACTAGATAGCAGGTAGAGTACCGTGAGTATGTGTGTCTGTGTTGGTGTGTGTTTTGCTGCTGGCTCCCACCACTAAACCACTGTCCTCCTTGTATTTGAGGGTTCATGAGACACCCCCTCATGTCCTGCTGAAAGCAATGAAGCTGGTACTGTTCCCAGGTTTGACCTCTTGCCTTCCACTGTGTTCGTAGCCAAGTCCTTTTCCTAAAACTGAGGATGGCTGCCTTGCCTGAGCACACAGCCTCCTTCCAGGTTTGAGTAGCTAGTGGTTGGCCCATGGGATTGTGACAAGAAGCTTGATGGTCACCCTCATCATTCCTCTTGGCACTGGATTGCTGCACATGAATGCAGGAACCTCAGAGATGGGTAGCAAAGGCAACTGGACAAGTAGACTCCCTCTCGTCCTATAAGGTGCCCTCACTTAGACCCCCTTCCACATGGCAAACCCGATTCATATCTCACTCTCTGAGGCCACAGACCAGAGGCGGGTCCCTGAAGGGTTCATTAGAGGGAGAACCTAGCGACTAGCAGCCACACCCGGGGCCAGTGCTGCCTGCGAACAGCCAGGCTCTCCTGGTAGGTGAGCACTGACATCACACTTAAATGGCCCCTCCCATCCTGCAATCGATATACTAACTTGGGCTTGACAAGTCCCTGGGCCGGGTCAGCTGCAGAGAAAGAAATCTCTAGCCTTGGGCAATATGCTGCCACTGAATCCATCTCAGGTTATAGATGGAGATAAAGCTGTCCCCGGTGGGTATCTGTTTCCCTTTTTATTACAGCTGCTGCAACCACAGTAATTTCTGTCAAATGAAGGCACTCAGGGTAAGGTAGGCTGGCTTCAGTGGAGAGATAGGGCTGGGCAACTGGGCCTACTGCTCCCCTGTCTCTTGGCTTCTGGTCTCTCTAGCCAAGTCCTATGCTAGTGTCTACCTTTCTGGAGATGCCCCAGTCTTGATGGACACATGGAATTCAGTTTAAAGATCAGAGCCTTAACTCTTCCTCAGCTCTGGGTAGGCAGAAGGTTAAACAGGGCATGCCCAGGTTGGTATGTGTGTGTTCACCTTTCTTTATATTTCTTGTATTGACTGCCAAAAATGTGTGGTTTCACTATATATAACGTGGGTCCATGTCTGTGTAAGCTCTACTTCTCTGTTTAACTTAAAGACTCAAAGTTTTGATGTTCCTGGCAGGCCCCCTACAATGGCATGTTAACGTCAGGGAGTTTAGGCCTTGGGTGACTACCATGGGCTGTCAGAGGGCCTCTGGTGTGCACATGTGTGGGTGATGGCCTTGAGGGTACCAGGTATGTGTACCATGGACATAAGCAGTGTCGGCAAGGGACAGGTGGTAGCTCTTCTCTTCATTCCCCCTCTTCAATGCTCATGCTGAAGCTGAGACCCAGGAAAATACAGAGCTGGAGCAGGAGGTGAGGAGGTGTGGCAGGGAGACTACTCCTACCAGGAAACTATGAGAAGCGGGGCAGGTGGTACCACACTGAGGGAATGTCTTGGTGGTAAGTGTGATTAAGCCAGAAGTGAGCAAACTAGATGCCTAATGGTCAGACCTGACCCTTAGGCTTATTTTAAGGATGCTGCCTCATGATGCAGTCCTGACGGTCCAGTCATGTGCCAGCATCTGCCTTTAGCTCTTGATGCTGGTGCAGTGGGTGAGATTTTGTGGTCCTGAACTGGCCCAGGGAACTGTCCTCTTGCAGCATCACCACCACCTTCCTGTGAACACGCTTCCCTGACTCCTGGCCTTCAGTGGACTGCTCTCGCAACACCTATGGGCTCACCCTCCCGTGGCATTCAGGGGACAGTACACAGCACAGACTCTGAACCCAGGCTGCCTGAATTTAAATCCACCTACCATCTGCACGACATTTGGTGAGTCACTTCTTTGTGTCTGTTTACTGTAAAATTGGAATTGCAATAGTACCTACCTAAAATGATTTGTTAGGTGGATTAAAGGAGCAAATATAAATAAATTAAGCACTTAAAAGAGTCCAGCACTTTGACACATGAATGCTTCATCTTCATCATCATCATCATCAATTATTACTTCCTGGTCAGGGCAGTTAATTTCCAAATGTCTTCACTCTAACTAGACTGTGTGTTCTGTAGGGGACAAAGCTTGTTTCATCCTCTGCAATCTTCCCCAGGGCCTGGTGTATTGGCTGGGCCATGAGCTTGTAGAAAAAGCACAGATCCTGGGAGTCAGACAGACTTGGGTTCAAATCCTAACTCTATCTGTCAAGTTCCAGACAAGTTATGTGACCTCTCCTAGCCGTTTCCTTAACTGTAAAAAGAAAACAGGGCCCTCTGTATTAGGTGAGGTCACATAAACTGCTTCATCTTCCCTTGAACTGATGTCGGATGATAGCAGCCTGGATGGTTATATCCAGCAACAGCCCGGCCTTACTGAGCTGGACCATTTCTGTCCCCGCCGTCAACCTGAAAAGCTTTGGGGTTCTTATACCTTGAGGGCCTCATGCCAAATACAGAGTGGGAGGTAAGGCAAGTGGGTTTGATGGACACAGCTAATGTGTGACAGATGCCTTTCTGCTTAGCCGAGGGGCGAAAGAGGGGGCACTGCAGCCTAGCCTAGCCATGCCCAGCTGGACACACTAGACCCGGTCTGTCTGTGGGCTGGGGCAGCCAGCAGGTCCGGCTGTCTCACAGTAGGACATGTCCTCCTGCTCCCAAGCACATTAATGTGCCACTAATAAAATTGTTCTGGCTTATTTACCAAATTAATACAAACGGCACAGGCTGTTAATTTGCATGTCTCCTAATTACTGAGGAAGAGCTCCCAAGCCCAGGCAACACACACACCTCAGTGCCCACCCAGCCGAGCTGTGGTCTCACCACCCCCAGCGGCTGGTGGGTGAGGGAGGGGAGAAAGAAAGAGGACAACTGGGCAGCCCCTAGCTCTCCATGGCTGGGAGCAAGTGAGGGAGGAAAGGTGGCAGTGGCCATGAATTTATTCAGTTTCCCACAGTCTCTTTTCTCAGCAGCTGCAGTGCCCCGGGCCTGCAGAAAAATATACTCAGTCCCTGTTCCCATCCCTCCCAAAGTGTTTCCCTTCTTTCCCTTGTCTGGATTCTGTCCAGCTTCTCAACACAGGAACTACTTCTAACAGGCAGTGGGGGGCTGAGTCATTCTGCTCTAAGCAGTGAGGCACATTCTCTGCCTAGGGTGCCACGCAGGCCAGGAAAGTGCTGGGATTCACTGACATGTGCAGAAAGGACGAGAAAGTGAAGGCAGAGGCTGATCCTACTACCCTTTCAGCTGGTCTTGCCGTCCCCAGCCAATCAGCCTTCAAATTCTGAGAGAGGGATGAGAGAGGGACTGGGGGTGAGGTGGAGGGGTGAATAAATCATTTAAGAGTTCAGCTCTAAGACCACAGAGGAAGTTTTGACTGCCTTAGGGCTTAATTACTTGTTTCTTGCCTCCAGTTCCAGGAACTAAGTTGATGTCTAGTGGCTTCAAGTCTGGGGCAAAGCTGAAAACTCACAGTAAACCTTCTTCATGTTATGGTGAGGTCTGGGACAGGGAGGGGCGGGGTGGAAGACACCCTGGAGGCTGACTGAAAGGATGGCCCAAATGGGGCAGCCAGCAGGGGTCCCAAGGGCAAAGGAATTAAAAACGTGAACAGGGGAGGACAGACAGTAGAGGACTGAGCTTCCATGTGATGACTCAGGGCAGTCAAAAGGAGGTATAGCACACAGGGGACTTTCAGGCAATGGAGGAGAGCAGGAGACCCCACACATGTATACCCACCTTCTCTTTATGTGCCAGGATGCTAGGGAGGTAGGTCCCTCAAATGCATTGGCCTTGCATCTGTGCACAGTGCCTGCGGCAGCACAGGAAATTACCCAGCAAAAGCCAGCCTCAGCCCCGTACTTTGAGAAGCTGAGGAATCACTGGGAAACAGCTGTAGGGAATGCTCCTGCCCCTCGGGAGGTGAGCCGCCACAGGGAGGAAAGACAATGCTAGGTAAAGTAGGCAGAAGCGGCAGCTCAGGACATCCCTGCCTTGGGGAATCTGAAAAATGGAGACTTCAGGGGTTGGGGGTGGGGGTGCTGGCTGCAAGTTCCTCCAGAAGGCAGAGCAGGAGCATTCAGGGCTATGTCTGGGGAGGTGACATCAGGGGCCCCCATGACAGGGTTCCTAGGCAGATGCCTCCATCTTTCCCACATGCTGTCTGGCCATAATCCTGCTTTAAATGCCCCCAAAGCCATCAGCAACAAGCGTAGCAAGAAGCTGGGAACTGGGAACAAGATAGGAATGAAGCTTGCATGGGGAGAAGGCATTGAGGAGCAAAGAAAAAGCCTGGTACTGTTAGGCAGGATAGATAGTAAACCAAGGCAGGGAGGAGGAGACAGACATCTCGCCACTAACTCAGCAGTCCTGAGCCTGGTCCGATAAGACTGACAGGTGTTCCAATATCACAAGAAACATCATGCTAGCACCGGAGGAGGAGATTCCTTGAAATTCTATGTGCTATTTCCACAATGTGGGAAAGAAAGCCTTTGAAACTGTGTATTCATCGCAAGGTCTAGAAGGGGAAGAGGAGGGGGTCTACAGTACCCAAAGAAGGAACCTATAAAACAACTTTGGTTAATCACCTACCTCTGGTCACTATCTGTTTTATGAGGGGGGGTCCCTAGTGCTTACAGAAAGAGCTCATAAATAACTCGGGGTAACTGCCTCACCTTTAATTAACTGCCTCCTGTCATGTATCTGTTTTACAACAAGATGAACAAATGTGGTCTGGAGCAAGATAAGAATTTGGGCTAACAACCCTCCACACATACCTACATTTGGCTAGTTGCGTCCCGCCGGGGGAAGCTGGCACCACCTTTATCCACCAACGGATAGGTAACACCCTCAACCCCCATCCCACCAATTACATAAGTCCTCAGGACAAAGGACCTGATGCTCTTGCTGCCACACAAGCCTATGCCTTTCACAGCCCCCCAGAACCCCTCCCTGCGGCAAGGCCTGTTCTCTTCCACGAGAACTGTCACTAATAAACTTTGCACCAGACGTGCTGATCTGTAATTCTGTACCGTGTCAGCAGAAGAACCGAGTTTTTCCTGTAACAGTACCAGCTCTGCCTCTTTTGGACTGAGTGTGTCACTTGCCTTCCCAGCTCAGTTTCTTCATGTGTAAATGAGCTTCTGAGGTTCTCTCTGCTCAGGCTTTTCTAGGGTTGGGGTGGGGGGTTGGGCGGCACTGGTAGTGTACCAGCGTGACCGGCAGTTGATGAGAGAAGGGCAAGTGGGAAAGCCCCACATCGTAATCGCCAAGTCCTGTAGAACTTGCAGAGATGGGACTGTGGGGGAATGGATAGAGGAAAAAGGCACTCCAGCCCCTTCCCAACCCAAGTATCCCACCTAGAGCTTTCTGCAAGAACGTGAGTAACGATCCAGAGCAACCAGAGTGCAACTGAGACTCCTTGTCTGCCATGAGGCAGGAGCCACACCACGGAGCTGGCTTCTCCATCACCGCTGGATGCAGCATGAATGCTGTCATGCGCTGCCACAGTGGAGCTGTGAACTTGAAGAAACACCTCACTTTAATAAAGTAGCAGCTTAACACAGCCAAGTGTCCCTTGCACTCCTGGCCATATGCAGGCACACCAATGTTTTTCAGAGTTGATGAACATTAACACAAAGCAATTAATAATTTAACACCCTGGGAGCGGAGAGGCGGTACCAATGAAATGCCTCCTGGGTCCCACTGGCGTTAGCGGCTGGCGGGGAGCAAGCAATCTTCCCTGTGCTCCTGGGGTGGCAGGGCTCCAGTCCCCATTAGCGCCTCTCCCCCTAATCCTGCATCTCTCTTAAGCCCAGATGACTCTTAAGTCCAGACCACACAGCTGAGTGTTCTCCAGAAAACCTCTCTTTTGACATCCATGTGCTGGCCCAAGCCAAAGATGTAGGAATGCCTGTGAATCAGGCCTGGGTTGGCAGTGGCAAACAGTGTCAAGAAGCTCCTGGAAATTGAGGGAAGGCCTGAGCAGTAAGCCAGGTGGTTCAGGGCATCTTTCTCACTTTGAATGCCTCAGGGATGAGGGGTGGGATGACAGGGGTAGGGGACAGCTTCTGGTCCTGCCTGAGACAGAGAAGCAGCCAAGGCCATAAGCATCCTGAGTCTGCCGGGAAACACAAACCTGCTGACTCTAGGCCTTTGCAAGCGGTAACACAGTTTACAAACTGACGCAATCTGTTCCTTTGGTGCAGACAATAAGGAAAGCAGGCTGTTCATCTTCCCAGGAAAACCCGGGGCTGGAGGCTGGAAGGAGATTTAACCCTCTCTTCCCTGAGTTCATGCAGGGAAGGCGGCTGCATGAGGGGGCCCTTATTCTGCCGCTGCCCCCTGTCCAGGGTACGACTGTTGGCCGCCTTTCCCACAGGTTTCCTGAGCCTGAGGCAGGCTCTGGAACACCTTCTGAAACCGGAGCACGCCTGCCCAGCTCCCCCTCATGTTCCCTGGCTGACGTGGAGAAGTGCGGTCCTAGCCAAAAAGAGCAGTGAAGACTGGTTTTCATCAGGTGCCTCCAGACAGCAGCATTCTTTATCTCAGCCAGTGGCCTTCCCCCAGAGATCTTCGGGCTGTATTCGAGTCCTGTAGGGGCTGGGCTAAGGTGACAAGATCATTGGCCTTTTTTTGTCAGGAGAAATCAGTGTGTATGACCTATGGAATAACTGCATGAGGCTATCAAATCTCTGACCTGGTCTGAAAGACCAAATGGTATTCAATCAGATCAAATTTGAATGCCAGTGCCCCCCTTGCAGGCACTTTTACCTTCCTGATCCCAAGGCCTGCTCTGCAGACAGGAGCACTCTGCTCTGCTGACCCCAACTCTCAGGCTTCTTTACCGGAACTGCTCTGAGTTTTTATGGGGAACCAGTTTGCCATTAAAAAGTACTTACGCTGGCATCCATTATTCCTTTCCCTGCCACCGCTAACCTGTGTCTAGATCACACCCTCTTCTGCTTCCTTGGGCAAGTATTTCTATCAGTTATGAGATAGAGAACTTCTATTATCAGCAAATCAATTCCCTTTTCCACCAGCATCAGCCCCTTTCCACAAATATCCTACCTATCCTAGAAAACCTTGCTTTTGACTTCACATCCCATCCAGCTGACCTTTTTTCATACCCAAAGAGTGTGCTGTCCAATTCCCTTTCACTTCTCCAGCCAATGCGGCTGGTCACTGCCTCTGGTATTCCAACGTAACTACCACTTCAAAGGTCACTCGAGACCTCTTAATTGCCATTTTAATAATTTCTTCTAAGGTTTCATTATTTTTGACCTTTTGAATGATCTGACAAAAGCTAAGCACCCACCTCCTATTTTGAAACTTTTTTTAGGCCTCTGTGATTCCCAATCTTGGCTTTTTCCTCTGCCAAGAGGCTCTTAGTTTCAATTGTAAATTCCCTCCCACCAACATGCCCCTTGAATATGGATATTCCCCAGGGGGCCATTTAAAGCTGTAGACAGTCCACATGTTTCACAGCTCTCTGAGTTAAATGACATCACAACTTCTATTTCCAGTTCAAACCTCTCTTCAGAATTCAAATCCACCAGATAAATTTCAAATATAACATGTCTCTCCTACCGTCTTCAGTATAAAACCTGCTATTCCAGCTGCATTTCTTATCCCAACTGGTAGCATGAGCAGCTTCGGAATTGTCCCTGACTCCTTTTACATTCACAGTCAATCTTCAGGTCACACTGATCTACTTTATAGCTGTCTCTTGAATTCTTTCTTCCCTTCTTCTTTATCCTCAGTGCCACTTCCTGAGAAGTTCAGGCCTTAGCTTTGGGTAACAGTCTCCTCACCAGCACGCCTGCCACCAGCCATGCCTCTTCCTAAAGGCCCCTCCACACTGCTGCTGAGTGTGGCTTCTCACAGGCAGTCTAGCACAGTGTTAACACAGGCCCTGAAGCCAGACCTCCTTGGTTCCAATCTTGCTCTACTACTTGTGACCTTGAGTCGGTTTTTTGATCTCTCTGGTTCTTTGATTTTCCTATTTGTCAAATGGGCATAACAATGGTAACTACCCCAAAGGGATTTATTGAATTAAAAAATGACCGATTCAAGTTAAACACTTACGAAGAATCTGACATATAGTAAGAGCTCAGTAAATGATGTTGTGGTTAATTTCTAAAAACAATCCAAATCTAATCACCTTTCCCTTTACTGAAATCCTTTCCTTGTTCTCTGCTGAAGTTTAAATTCCTCAGCACAGTAGAGCATAAACACCTTGTAACTGGGTTCTTATGGGTCTCAATTTCTACCAGTTCAGGATTCTCATTATTGTGTTCCATCTATGCCAACCCACCTCCAGCTCCACACATGTGCTGCACTGTTTCAGGCCTCTGTGCATGTCATCTCCTTTGGCTAGAAAGCTCCCTCCTATTTACACACCTCTACCCAACTCTTCCATTAGAATTCTGCACAGATGTGATTTCGCTTGAACCATTCCATTATTTACTTAGGTAATGCTTTCCCCCACAGCACTTTGTTTATACCACTTTTAACTATACTACTATAATGGGCACTTAAAAATAGCACCTTATTAATGGCATATGGTAGACAATCAAGGGATCGTGAAAGGTAAAAAGTTCTAGATTCTCCAGATCACTGGCGGTAAACTCGGAGAAAGAAAGTTCCTGGGATAGAAAACTGTCTTTGGAGAAATCCCAGGGCACCAAAGTGACTGGAGAAGGCCTATTTTGAGGTGTCACCTCTAAGGTGACAGGGTTGTTCCATAGTTGCCTCTGCCAGTGCAGGCTTGCTTACAGGAACCCAAAGGGGCAGAAACCAGCTTCGGTCAGTGCAGCCGACACTGATGACTCAGAGGCACCCACACGTCTTGGGCAGAAGGGGCTGTTTGCAGTTGGCTTTGCTTGTGCTGAATATAACTGGTGCGAGGATGGATTCCTCTATTTATCCAGGCATGAGCGCAGGCAGCAGCTGTGTATGTCTCCCTCTGGTCTCCTACACATCCACCACCTCCTGGCCACCATTCCTCAGCCAGGAAGTGGTAAAGAACAAAAGCAGACATGAGACAGCTAGAGGAAGAGCTCCGAGAACAGGACAGGACAGGACCCCAGACCACGAGACCGCTAAATCCTCTGTGTCGGGTTAGGTGTACCGGTCAGGTCACAGTCACCTGAGGGAGTATCCAAGCACAGGGCTGAGAAAGCCTTCACCTTCCTTTTGGTGCCGGAAGGTCTCAGGACCTTCTAGAACAGGGAAACCTTTAAGCAAAGGCAATTGCTGTTGGGTTTGAGGTAATCTAGGTTATAGACTAGGAGATAACATATGGCTAAGTCACTTCAGAGTTCTCAGAACTGGGCTATGGCTACAGGGGCCACTCAAAAGCTGTCAAGATGGGGTAGGAATGTCCTCCGTTGAGGAAAAGGAGACATGGACCTCCTTCTCTTTCACTATCACCTGGTCTCTTGGCAAAAGGGACATAGACACCAATACCTGTTGCAGGCCAGAATAAGGTATCAGAGAGGAGTACCCAAACAAATAGAGCTCTATACGTGCAGCTAGGGACCAGGCAATTTACATGTGTTGTTAAACTAAATACCAGAAACAGCAAACAGTTTTAACCCACAGAAAGCCCATCCCTCCTGAATAATGTCAGATCAACTGCATGACACAGCGGAAGGCAGCGACGATGAGGAAGCACTTTCACCAGAGCAGGGACTCCTCACCCTCTCGTCACCAGCCCAGCATCATCTCTGGGCGGCTCTTAATTAAACCCACACTCCCGCACTCACGCATACCCTTCCTTACCTCCACCCTGCCTCCACTTGCCAAGCAGGAAGCCCGGCATGGGCCTGCAATCCTCACTAAGCTGTGCACTGTGAGTGCTGTGCTTGACTCCAGGGAAGGTGCCCTTTTCTGACCCACATGAAGGCAATGCTGTAGGCTGCCGGCAGCCCTGCACATCTACCTCCTCTCCCCTCACTCCTCTAAGGAGCTACGCTCTTAGGTCCAGTAGAGAGGAGATTTGGACATTTGGGGCGGGGTATAGGGGTTCAGAGCAGGCCTTCCCAAGATGTGCTACTTTCTTTGGAGCTGAAGGCAAGACCGTGCAGGCTCACAAGAAACTTTTACCTCCCTCTTAAAGAATTTAAGCTGGGGGTCTTACCCATAACAAAAGACATCACCAGAAATAGCTTTTTATGACTGATCTATAGGACAGGGCAAACAACTAATTAATGAACATCTGCTCTTATTGTTTTGTGAATGACCTTCCTCCCCTCAGAAGCCACAAGGTGTCTGACCTTATTCTTAGCTCAAATGCCATACATACCTCATTTTAACTTTCTGTTTCTGAACCACACATGTACGTATGTTTGTATGACATGTATGTGGGGGGTTTTGACTCTCAAGTATGTGGGATTCCCATATGTATGTATGTAATTAAATTTGGTTATTTCTCTTGTTAATCTAATCTGTCTCATATAGATTTAATTGTTAGACCAGCTGAAAGAACCTAGGAGAGTAGAGAAAAGCTTCTTTTTCCCCCATAGGCGACTCTGCTCAGGTCTGACGCACATTCCCAAACTGTTACAAACCTATGCCAACACTGTAAGGAACATATAACACCCTTTGAGATGCTGCAGAGCCCCCGCAATAGTCTTTGAGTTCTAGCAGTGCCAGTGGGTGGGGGCTGTGTGTGCTCCTCCTCCTGTCACATGGGAAAACTGGATTTTTGCTCAGTAGGACCCGGAAGGCCAGCGATCTCTCTGGCCACCCACCACAAGGTCTGAGCACGCGCAGCTGAGACCCGGGTAAGTGCAGCATACCGGAGGCCAGGCCGGCCTGGTTAACGACGCTGCTGCCCGGCCGCTTCTGCAGGTCGAGGCTGGAATTCCTCACTGCTGATTTGTTGTTATTAATGATAATTAAAATGACACTGCTTATCAGAGTGAAGCTCTCTTATGTCATAGCCCTTCAAACTCCCCGAGTAGGGCTGGAATTAGTGCCCAGAGACTGCGGGGTCAGAGTCAACAGGGGTGAGAGGCTCTGCTCCATTGGCCTCTTCACTGCACTGGGACCACATTCCCTCTTCTTCCTCTATGTTACCCACTGTCCATGGCATGGGCTTCTGATGTTCTTCAGGGGCCTAGTTACCAGCTCCTCAAAGTTCTCCGAGCCACTGGATTAAGATCACAGGCAAAAGAGGGAGAAATATTCATGGTAAGAAAGGACATTATGTAGGATGGGTCAACAGCTTGGTTGCTGACACAACTCTCTGCCCATCCTCTTGACAGGAGCCAGAGGCCCATTAATCACAATTACTCCTCTCCTTCCCATTTCAACCAAATGTCCCAAATACAATTCAGCTTAACAAGGTCCCAGGAGCTAGTGGGTAGCCCTTTAACCCTACTATCTGACCAGGCTGGTTTTACCCTGTTCTTGGCAGGCAGTAGCTGTCCTGTGTTCCCCAAAATAGGGCCAGGTGGCCTTCCTCACCTGTCTCTACCTTTCAATTTGGTTGCAGTAAGCAGAAATGCACTGACACCTGCCCTCTGCTACACATGGGGAGTGTTCCCACAAAGTAGGCATGTTCTGAAATGGAGACAGGAAATGAAAACGCTCAGTATCTCCAGCTAAGATTTCCCAGAAGTCATACTTAAGAGTCCCTTTGACTTTAAAGGGAGCACAGTGAGCCTGACCCTTGCCTAAGCCTGGCTGCCTGTTCAAGGCTCTCTGACGGAGGACAGCCTGGCTGCAACTACTGCTGTCAAGGCAGCTTCCCCCACCACAGACTTCCTGCCACTGTGCTCTATGAAAAAAGCTTTGAGACTCCTGCCTCCAACCCCACCGCTCAGTGTAAATACCATTTAAGGAATTTGATTTCTTATAATGCCATTTGGAGGTGCTCTCAACTGCCCACTGCTCCTGAGCTGCTGCCTGGAGCCAGAGGGCAGGAAAACGCAGAGTAAGAAGGGCAGAAGCAGCAGAAAGGAAGGGAAAGGCCAGCCCTGTTCTCTCTCTTAAGCAGGTACTCAGAGGGACACCGCAGGGAGGATGGAAAGAAAATGAAGGGCTAAGAAGAGATTCTTAGCATCTTCTGTCTCCTCAAAGAGAAGGTATATGAGGTGGTGCTTATACCCCTCCATCTCACCAACCTCTCAGTTCCTCCAACTCATTCCTCCAAGGTCCCTTCAAGGAACCTCTGCTGTGGTCTAGCTGATCTGTTTGGTGTGTGAGCTGTCCAACCCCTTTCCTCTAGGCCTGCCAGTTCGTGAGGCGACAATCCTGCACCATGGATGTAAAAGCCAGACAAGCAATAGCTCCTGCTCTGCCAAGGGAAACGCAGAGGTGGCAGAGCTCCCTCACGCTCAGAGATGTGTGTGCGATTTACCAGGAGAGGAATGCTAAGGCCACCCGCTTCAGCGTGTTTCTGCCCAGGAGGACAGAGTGAAAACATGCGAAGCTGTTTGTAAGGGGCAACTGCTCACCACTTTTTTCTTCCAGGAAGCCTTCCCTAATTCATTATTCCTAACAAAGAATGCCATATCTTAGTGCTCATGTCCTGTCCTGAATCAACTTGTTAAACCATTGTCTTTCAGTTATGCCCTCCAAATGAGGCTGCTTGCTTGTTTCTGTGAGTCTACCCCCTACTTCCCACAGCCTATGCATGAGCAGCAGGATTCTAGGCAGCACTGGAAGGTGTCTGAAGGAGGAAGGTCCTGGACTACTGGGAGAGATGGTGCTTGGCAGGGCTCTTTTGTTTCTGGGCAGCACCTTCCACATGGCTATATTCCCGGTGTCTATCCAGAACTTCCCTAACAAAGACAGCTTCCAAGACCAGGCGGGCAGCAAAATAAATAAATAAATAAATAAAAATTGCAGGTTACAGTTGTAATAGAGTACAGTGTGCCCTGCAAGGGGAGACCGTTGTGGTTTAGCCTTACATCTCTAGAAAGATATAGCAGGACGGAAGAATGGACCAGGGAAGTCCAGTGGAGCAAGAAGGCTCTGCAATTTTCACTTCCACATTTGAAGGAAAAGACCAACCGTTCCTATTACAGGGAAGAGGGAAGAGAATTAACATTTATTGAGTACCTGCTGTGTACCACACACTGAATTAGGTTCACAGACGGCATATTGTCTTAGTAATCCTCACAACCATTTTGTGAAGTGGTTATTTTTAGTCTCACTTTACTGATAAGGAAAGGAGGCTTGCAGAGGTTAAAGAACTTATCCAAGGTCATTTGGTAAGTAGAGAAGCCAGAATTTTAACACGGTCCCCCCCACTTTCAGAGACTGGCTCTTGACATCGGGAGAATCACACTCCCAGATGTCTAAGAGTTCTCTGAAGCTCTGACCCAGGGAGTGGGAGGCCCATAGGGGCTGGGACAGGGGCACGGAGGCATACCGAGCGAGGCCGGGAAGTGGACCCGGGAGAGATATGTCTTCCTCCTGGCCCAGGCTGCTCTGCTTTTGGGCCAAAGGGTGATGTGTCAGTATAAAGGAAGAAAGCCATTAAGAAAGCTGAGATTTCCCTCTGCACAGATTTGCCTGCACTGGTTTCCCCAATGATTCCATGCTGAGCACTCCAGTTAGCAGTGTTCTGGGCTCATTACCCTCTGGGACTCATTGCATCTATCCTCTGCTGGCTGCTCGGCATGAACCCAGCCCCAGGAATTCACTACTTCTCTGACGGCCTGGGAGAGCCACCAGCTGCAACCCCTTCTTTTGGGCCCACACAGGAACGTGGACAGGCTGGGGCACCTCCTTGCCACGAGGCCAGATTTCGCTACTCCTATTTCATTCTGTCCCTGCTGCCCAGGACTCTGCAGAGGAATGCTACAGCAAACACCCGGAGAGGGGCTCTAATCTCTGGAGTTCAAACCTCTGAAGCTACAGGGGGCACCTTCAGATCCCAGTCGTGGGGACATGAGCCACACTGAGATGACAGGAACCAAGGAAAATGTAGAGAGCTCCCACGAGGTGGGAGGGTGGAGGCCATAGGCTACAGAGAAAGAAGGTAGAGAACCTAGCCCATCTCCCTTCCGTCCGTCCATCCTTCCATCCATCCTTCCGTCCGTCCGTCCTTTCTTCCTCCCTCCCTCCCTCCCAACCTCCTGTGTGGATCTGCCCTTTTAACTGGAAAAAAAAAAAAAAAAAAAAAAAAAATTCCTCACCAGAGGATGTTTATTTATTTGAGAGAGAAAGGAAGGGAGGTGGTGCGGCAGCAGGGGTGGGGGCGGGGAGAGCAACATCGATGTGTTGCCTCCTGTATGTGCCCTGCCCAGGGACTGAACCTGCAACCCAGGTAATGTGTCCTGAGCGTGGATCAAACCTGCAATCCTTTGGTGTATGGGCTGATGCTCCAAGCAACTGAACCACCCAGTCAGGGCAATCTACTTTCTTAATCCTCTCACCAAAACACAATCCTTCTGGCTTCCCCAACTGAAAACTGTTTATTATTGAAAAGCCCAGAGAATTTACCCCTGTGTATACGAGGATATTTAAAACTCATAACCATCCTGCAGGCCATAGATCAGGCAGCTATCCATCCTATTAGAATATCTCAACATTGCAGATATTTATCTTATTAAACTAAATAGTTAAGAAAACCTTTCCCCACATCACAGGGATACTGTGTATGGTTTTCTGCTAACCTTTCTGACTACAATCATCAGCTCATTTCATTTCCTCTGTTGAAATCAGCCTCAGAATTACAAACCGCTGAGCGACAGCAGAAGTTTTAAATTAAGCATTCATGGGCGGAGGTGAGCTTGGGAAATGATGGTAGGTCGCAAGGCAGGCAGGAAAGATTTAGTGCCTGTTGTGTGTGAGGAAAGCTGAGTCTGGATCATCGATGAGTCTGGATCAAGCCAGGGATGGAGGAACCAGGGGAAGGGGGTGAAGAAAGAAGGCCAAGGAGGAAAAATTTAAAAGCTCTCTGATCAGCCTTGGCTGGTGTGGCTCAGTGGGCTGAGTGCCGGCCTGGAAGCCGAAAGGTGGCTGGTTTGATTCCCAGTCAGGGCACATGCCTGGGTTGGGGGCCAGGTCCCCAGCTGCGGGTGTGGAAGAGGCAACTGATCCATATTTCTCTCACACATTGATGTTTCTCTCCCTCCCTTCCCCTCTCTAAAAATAAATAAAATCTTAATTCAACAACAACAACAACAACAACAACAAAGGCTCTCTGATCAAATGGCCGGACATGCTACATGACAAAATGAAAATTATTGGTGACTTTGAACCATGGATAATGCCCACCTCCACGTAAGGCATAAATACCTCAGAAAAGTGTACGTGTGAGGTCGGGACCTTGGGAGAGCAGTCAGCCAGGCGCTTGTGCCTCTCTCCACTTCTCTTTGGACACTGACAGGTCCATGGCTCTGCCTCGTCCAGTTAGTTCTGTGTTACAAGGCACCTACCCTAGGTATAGGACAGCAGAGATTGTATAATAAAGGCTTGTCTTGAGGTAGCCCGGGGCAGAACTCATGTCCTCCCCACCCCAGTTTGTCTCAGGATGTGAAACCACCTCTCTATGCCCTGTCCATAGAGGGCCACAGAGAAGGCACTGAGGCCTGAGGTCTATGGAGCACTGAACAAAGATACATGTGTATCTGTTGCTGCCATTGCAGCTACAACTGACCACTGTGCGAGTCACTCACTCAGCCCCAGAACGGAGGCCCAGGGGACAGATGGCAACTTACTGACAGGGCCTTAACCATGGAGCAGGGAAGACTGGGGGCAGCAGCCATTCCCTTTACCTTGGTTTATTTTCTTTTATTGCGGAGTAGCTCCTGTGTGTGGGCAATAAAGCTGTGGCTGCTGTAGTCCACAGGCCTGGGTTGGGGAGAGCTCACCTTACTGACGTAGGACAGCCTGGGACCAGGAGGCCCAAGCAGGCGGCTGATTCCCACTGGCACATCCCTAGGGGTTAGTATCAGAGAACCCTCCCAAAATTTGAAAGGCCCTGTGAGGACCAGCAAAAGAAAAAGCCACTCCTAAACCCTGGCTTCCCCCTAGACTCCCATTCACTGAGGATCTCCATCCTTTGAATGCTGGTTTTGCACTGCCTCCCACCCCCCACCATTTTTCTCAGCTCGCTATGTTCTATATACTCTTGCTCCTGGGCTGACCTCCTTCCCCCACCATCCCGATATCTACTTCTGTCTTTTGATCAGTTTTGTGTTCCAGTCTTCTAGCTAGTGGGAGAAAAAAAGTATTACCTCCCAAAGTGACTGGCCCCCTGTAACATTTTTGACACCAGTGAGTCACTCAGATCCCTGATGGGAGGGCAGGCAAAGGGGAGAGAATTACCTGGCAAAACCTGAGGTGGGCAACAGGGTAGAATTCTTTACTTAAGAGTCAGCTACCTTGGGAAATGAAAGAACTGCAGTGGCTGAGGGTTAGAGAAGGTGTTCTTGAAGATTCAGGTATAGGCTTGTATGGGATAAAAGAGGCTTTCTGCAGAGAAAGAGAAACAGCTAGCTGACTTCCTGCCAAGGCACAGGGTGACAGAGCTTCTCACAGCCCCAAATGGTTTACAAACATAGAACCCTTGCCAAAATTTGTTGTCAATTTGAAAGCCTTAAAACCCCGTAATTACCTGTCTAATGAGACCTTCTAAAGAGACTCTTCTCCACCAATAGCCTGCAACACACTTATTTAATCTGGTCACACTCTAACCGAAACACAAATGCAAAATTTTTAATTAATTCCTTTTGATTTATGTGTTATTTTATAGCAATCAATTTAAAAAGTTATGTGTCAATTCTGTATGCACTAAACCAGCACTGTCCACACAGCAGCCACTTGCTCTAAATTGGAAGTTCCTAAAGGGTAGGGGCTGGTATTGATCTCTTCACATCATTCTATTGACCATAATTCTCTGTTCCATGGGACCCATCAGTGTAACAATGAAATCCCAGAGGGAGTAATTTTCAAAGCAGAAAAGTAGGGTGGGATATAAGAATGACATTCCAGACAGAGCCCATTGGGCTAGGCTTTGGACAGGAGATGAATTTCGTCTGATTTCTCTTGACGGACGAGTTGTGTTCGGCAAACAGCCTGGCAAGTGGCTGTCACTCTGATGCTGAGCTCTGACAGGCATCGATCAGGCTGCAGCGTGAGCAAGCAGATACACACAGGGCCTTGTCAACATACTCAGCTTGGAAGGTAGGATGGCAACGCCCTCCTCAGTGGCTGCTGCTGGGAAGAAGACTGCACCAATAGGGAAAAGGAGACAGTACAGAGCCTCCTCAAAATACCCTTTCCTGAGTGGGAAGACAAGCTTGTGGCAATGAAAGGGAGTCAAAAAGGAGGAGGGCCAGATCTAACCTTGACAGACAGGCTGCCAGGTTGAGAGCTTGTTCAAGGTACCGAGACAAGCAAGTTGGGGCTCTAGGCGAAGGCTGGCCTCAATGGCCTGTAATCCGTGAGCTGAGCACAAGAAAGGGCTCTTGGAAGCTCTAGCCTTTCCTCCCTCCCAGCAGCTCTCCAGTGCCAGATGCTGCCATCGGAAAGCCTAAGGAAATTAGAGAACACCCCATCTGACCGAAGGTCATCTTGGTCGCCTTCCCCACTGCAAATGTCTTCCTTAAATCTCTGGGAGATGATCAGCTTCTATCCAAATTTTCCATAACAGGGAGCTCTCCACAGCAAGAGTCCATTTCACTGTCAGAAAGTCCTCTTTCAAGTTAAAACTCACCCACCCGTACTTCCTTCTACTGGTCTACATTTTGTATTCTGGAGCAATTTGGAATAAATCGGGTCCCTTTTTCTTATTTACCAGTATGTAACACTGGGAAAACTGGCTCTGAGGGCTGCTTTTGAGGATTACACAAGAAAAGACTCATCTGCAAGCTACTACCACAGAGTTTAACAATAGTAAGTCCATGAACGGTGTTCATTCCCGGCCACCACCCTCTGTTCAACAGCCATTCATATTATTCATGTTTTCCCTGTCCCTTCTTTCCATCCCCTGTGGTTCCCATTACTCTTGGACCTAGACCCCACATTCTGTACTACCCGGTCCCTTCTGAGGAATGCTCCTCCCTTTTGTCAAGAACTCTCTAAAAATGCACTGCTCACAACTGAACACAGTATCCCAGATGTTGCTCAAGCAGAGCAGAATAATTACCTCTTTCTCTATACTATTTCTATATTAATGCAATTTTTATCAGTCACTTCACACAGTTGTTAGTGCACAGTCTGTAGTAAACAAACTGGGGTAATTTTCAAATGAATTGCCATCAGGCTAGCTCATCTTCTTGTAATTGTGTCACTGATTTTTTTTTTTTTTTTAACTTAAACACAGAACCTGGCATTTGTTACAACTGGTAAATTACATTTCACATCATAAGTTTCAGCCCATCTTTCTCTATACTTGTAAAATATTCTGAAACTTGATTTTCTGTTCTAACAGAATAGTCTTGTTCCTCTCAAATGTGATAAGTATGCCTTTTGGGTCTCTGCCTAAATTTTTGCCAAATCTTAGGAAGGGCAGACAGACCCGGCCGGGGCAGAAATTTAAATTTGTACTGTGGTTCCAAGATGTCCCATGTGTGAGGATGTGGTGAATGCTTTTGGAAAGGAAAATCCTCTGACGGGAGCCTGTGGGAAGCTCTGGAGGCAGAGCACACAGGCAGAAGCTGAGAAGGACAAGGTCTGAATTCTATACCCCGGAAACCGAGACTCCTCCTTTTTCATCCTTACTGGGCTGGAGGCTTTTAGGTAAGTGAAGCTCTGTCCATTTACATGAACAGGCATGGGATTTGAGGGAAGAGTCTATGCTAAAAATGGAGATCAGGCAGAGAAGCGCTTAGAAACATCTAGGAAATGATACTCTTCCTGAGCACGGGAGAACTGACTTGGCTGTGTCCCCACTCAGAGCCCCTCATCTTGGCAGCTCTGCCCATCTTCTTGGAACAATGGTTCTCTCAAATAATTATAGAAACTGTCTGGGGAAGCTGACTGGGTCACAGGTAGGCAGCTGTGGGAATGCAGAGAAGGATCTGGACAGCAGCACATAAACTGGATTTGCAGGCTACATGATAGATGGAAGAAGGATCTGGGCCCAAAGACTGGGGGAAATGGTGTGAGGGAAGACCAAAAAATCAGCCAGGAACCTGAGGCTGAAGTGAGCTTTTCTCATTGGCTGCTCTAATGGCAAGATGCCTGGGCATCTGAGGGGCAGGTGGGATTTGCTTGGGATCCAGCTACCGCTGGATTTTTACATGGCAATAAGATCCTTCCTCTGGATGGTTTGGTAGCAGTGATTTCACTGCTATAGTGCAGTAGCTGAATTGCTCAAGTTGGTGAAGGCCAACTTGCAGAGGCTTTCTCTTCTTGGCAGGAGAGCAGGCACTATAAGGGTGAGTTATTTGGGGAAAGGGCTAAGGAGAACGATGAGGTGTGGACTCCCATCATATTCTCCAGGACCTGCTGGGTCACACTGATTCAGTGTGTGTAAATGATATAGAAATGGACTTGGAATTGCCAGAAAACAGTGGTTTTTGCAAAAATTCTTTGTAGGGACATTCGAACAGAAGAACCCTCCACATGCAAAAAAAGAGTGAGGAGAGAAAGAAAAGGGTGAACTGGATAAATATCTTTCTGTTAACTTCTCTCTTACACACATGCATATGCACACATCAGCTCCTGGTTCAGTTTATAAATACCAGATGGAACCAATCACATGGTATCTGAGGTTTTCTGCCCGGGACACAGTGTGTTCCTGAGGTCAGTTTTTCTGGGTACATAATGCAGTTTTCTCTGGGAAGCTTTACCTATGTGTGTGTTTACCCCAGCCTCCCTGGTGTTGGTCAAGCTTTGATGTGATGAACCTAAGACATCAGCTCAGGACCTTTTTTACATTCTCATCACCTCCAGAGAGCTATGACTGTCCTAACTCCACCATTCTCTCCCTTCCTATAACTTGGGGCTCTCTGGCAACTTTCCTCCCATAAGTCTACTCACAAGGATCACCCCCATTTTATAGATGAGGAAACTAAAGGTTAAAGAGTAAACTGCCTTAGGTTTAGGGCCCTGCAGCCAGTGACAAGCCCAGAATTCAAAAGCAGGTCTCTGATTCCTAAGTTTACACTGCTAAGCATCACACCACCTTGCTGCACCGGCGTGTCATCAAGATTCAAGTCTCCTCAAGTCTTGTGGTCTTACCTGAGTCTAGAGGTGGTGGGTGATTACAACCGCGGTAGAGTTAAGGGAAGGAAGAGGGAGTTGGTGGGCCCTGTGTCAGAACTGTACCTAAAGAGCAAATTCTTGGTGACCCTTGGAGGAAAGGGGAAAGCTTGGGGGAACAAGCAATGTGAGAGGAGGGGCCAGGAAGAATGAGGGCTGGAAGCGAAAACCTTTTGGGGCACTTGGCAGAGAGACAGATCAATCATCAAGCCCTCTACATTATTATGAAACTCAGACCTGGATGGGAAGGGAAGAATGAAAAAATCTGGGCATTGAAATGATGCTGGTTTTGTTCCTGTAAGGGTAACAAAAAAAAGGGGGTGAAGAGCAAAGACTGGGGAGGGGGAAGACTCTGAGGGGTAAAGGTTTTTGCCCCACATCCACACCAGGAATGACTATTGGGTCAAAATATTTGAAGCTGCTTAGGAGGAGCTCTG
This sequence comes from Pteronotus mesoamericanus, assembly GCF_021234165.1. NCBI lineage: Eukaryota > Metazoa > Chordata > Mammalia > Chiroptera > Mormoopidae > Pteronotus > Pteronotus mesoamericanus. The sequence goes on along the minus strand of NW_026555329.1, from coordinate 64,986,179 downwards.
AGAGGCTTTGTAATCCTGTTAACCTTCCCCAAAGGTCATGTTCTCTGGTAGAGACAGACGGAGAGACATACAAATACTCATGTAAATAGTTCCAAGAAGGAACTACAAACCAGACAGAGCATTCCCTGTCTACCAAACCAAAGTGCATTAAGTGTAATAAGCTTGTGGGGTGGGGTGAAGGTGGCACACAGCAGAATGACTGATATTTTTATGTGGGAAATGGAAGAGCTTCTATAGCAGCAGGTTACATATACCTTCTGCACTGACGACGTTACCTATCTCCTAACTGCTTTCTGCTTTCTTGCCTCCATATAAAAATCGGTCCCGGCAGCTTTCCCACAGCCATGCAGTGGCCCAGGCCACCCTGGAAGCTGTTTTCAGTGGCAACACCTTCTTTTCCTCCTTTCCATCCCAAGGCTGTTAACAAACAGCCTGCGCGTTTCCCCAGTTCATCCCACTCTTTCCAATCAGTGCTAATTGAACCACTTAACTCAAGACAATAACATTTGTCGTTTCAAACCATTAGGAAAACCGTCTCAGCTGAGGCGTTACGCATGAGGCATGCTGGGGGACGGCAGTGCGCACTCACATACAAACATGCCCACAAGGCTCACTCAACATGTAAACATGCACACAATTAACAGCTCCAGGAGAAATTTTGCAAGTGTCAGCCTGTCTTTCTCAACCAGGTTTCCTCAATTAAAAAAAAAAAAAATCACTGCCAGTTCTAATTCAGGCCCTGGAAATGGCTGCTGTGGTCTCATCCTCCTCACTCCAAACTCCTGCCTCTTGTCTTCCCTGAGGTCCAGAAAAGAACAGGAAAGAAGAGACATGCAGACTTCAGCTCCACCCACACTTGGCAACTAGAATCCTTATGGGAGGAGGTAAGAGAGAGCGGAGAAGAAGTACTCCCCCCCGAATGCTCTCGGGGTTCTTTCTTGACTCTTCTGACATAAAGGATGCCTATAAGCAGCAGCACTAGAAAAGAGAGAGATAGAGGTCCAAGGGGCACAAATACTTGACATCTCCAGAAAGACCATCCTTTCCTACAGCTTCAACATGAGCCCTAAAAAACCCCACTAAGAATGGGAAGAGAGGATCCATTCTCGTTGCTCCGCCCTTAGGGCTTTGGCGAGGAAAAGTGAGAGGAAGACGAGGAACAGGGAAAAAGGGGAAAAGATGACAAGTGAGGTAAGGGAAAGAAGACATTAGGACCAGAAGGTGGGAGTGACCCCAGACCAAATTTAACACTGTGGGCATAAGGAAGAGAATGTATTTTTAGAGTGACATTAAGATAATGAGTGAAAATAGCTCAGGGCAGGGGACAGGCAGGCCCCTGAATTCTAAGCTTAGCTCTGCTATTACTTTATGCCAGTGAGATTTTAAGGTAAGCCACTTAACTTCTCTGGGTGTTTTCTCATCTCTAGCCAGGGGACAGCATCAATTTCTGAGCGTCCTTCTAGATCATAAACATCCGGAGTCCAATTCTTGGCTCTGCACCCTGAAGCTGCATTCTTAGTTCCATTCCCTGTGGTATGTTTCTCTCTTGCGGGGACCAGGGCCAAAATGCTGTGATTCAGTCCCCTGTTGTCTGACCTTTGGGGCCTCTGCTCCACTACTCGGCCTCTTTTAGAGTTTTGAGGTTGAGCCAACAGGGGCTACCTCTTCTGCCATAGGGTTTCCTAGACTGATGCCTTCCCCCTTAAAGTCCCACTGAGTAACACCAATTAACCGAAATCATTTGGTTAAGCCATATCGATTAGCTAATCATTGTTGGATCATGGAGGCCAGAAGGGATGCTGTTAGAAGAGTGATAGGCAAATGCTGGTCTGACCTTTAGTAAGTGGAAAAAGGATAGAACAAAGAAAAGGAAAGATAGTGAATTCCATGAACCACAGGGTAAGAAAGTTAGTCTCTACTGGACCAAATCCCAGAAGCAGTTGTTGAAACATAGTTTATGAGCTGGTAGAAAGCCAGAGATCGTTATGAGATGATACGTGTTCATGAAAAATAAGTCAGACTAACCTAATTTCCTTTGTAGGTGAAGTTATTAGTCTGTAAGATGAGGAGGCTATCATAAACCTGCTTCTCCCAAGGGACTGAATTTTGGGTCAATAACAGAGCACAAAATGACAACCACAAACAGAGCTATTGTCTTTTCAACTCCTTTGGTTAAATTAATAAGAAAGTCCAGGCTTACTGGTAATCTGTCTTAATCTTTCTTTACAGTGTCTTTAACAATAACAACAACAAAAGGCAGATCTCAAGCTCAGAGCCCTGCAGGCAAGTAAGATTTAGCCAGAATTCAGTTAACACTATTCTGTATTCTCCACAGTTATTTTTAAGGTTTCCTTTCATTTATGGTAAATGATACATTTCCATTTTAAAAAGCTTCCTTTAAAATAGTTAATTTGAGAAAGAACAGAGTAATTTAAAGAAAAATATTAAGTAATACTATAGCGGGGTACTTGGATTTGGCAACAGTACACAGATGGCGTAAGAATAACTGAAGTTTGGGAGACACTGCTCCAAATTAAATGTAGCTGGACAATAGCAGGGAAGGGAGCACTTGGTGGTGGTTAGGCTGCCTGAGTCTATGGGCACTTACTATGGAAAGGCCCATTGTTGCCCACTGAACAGCCATTATTTCCCGTTCTCCCTGCTGGCAGGTCTCCATCATACTGCCTTGTGATATTCGTATGTAACTCAGGAAAATGCTTACTGGTCTGTTATTTTTTGTGCCATGACCTTCCTGGCAATTGAGGGAAACATATGGTCCCCCTTCACAGAATACCCATTTTTTATTGAGGCATGACTGACATACAGTATTTATTTCAGGTGAAAAACACAACTTAATTTTTGTATATATTGTATATGAGTATATAAATTAAAATATATACTCACAAAGAAAACCAGTTATTCTGAAACACTTATTAAAGTATTTAAAAAAAACCCCACCAAAATCAGTATACAGTAAATATACGTGTTTCTTTATCAACATGTTAAATACCAAGATCAAGCAGTGGGTCTAAAAACTGTAATTTCAAAGCAGTGATAAGATTTTGGATTTCCTGCAACTACTATGATGTAATGTGACAATATTTGTGATTTTTCTTGGTGATAAAGTCGTAGATACACTAGCTTAACTATGATTTGTTGCTTACATTCATATTCAAAGGAAACACTAAATTTGAGTTAGAGATAATAAAAATAAAGATGTAATTTTTTTCTGCATCCCAATTCAGGGATCCTATGAACCCCTGTGATCAGCCAATCTCTTTCCTAGTCCAATATAAAAGGTTTAGGAGTGTCTTCCAAATATGGATAATAAGATGTAAGAGGAAGTCAGGTGAGAGGAATATGGGAAAAAGTCCCCCTCCCCGCTTTTTTTTTCTTTTAAAGAGATATACAAAACAAAAACCTTCTCCTGCCTTTGGAGACTGGTGTGTGAGCCTACAATGACTGGAGCTATGGCAACCACTCTGTAGCCAGGACAAACACTTGTGAATATGCTGAAAGAAATGTCACAATAGAAAAGATGGAAAGAACAAAGGTGCCTAATTCTGACCTTGGGGCCACATTTTGGTTAAACCTGCCCTACTTTGGGACTTAAAAAAAAAAAAGATTTTATTTATTTCTTTAGAGAGAAGGGGAAGGCAGGGAGGAAAAAAACGGGGAGGAAACATGGATGTGAGAGAGAAACATCGATCAGCTGCCTCTCGTACAAGCCCCAGCCAGGGACCAGGCCCACAACCCAGCCCTGTGCCCTGACTGGGAATCAAAGTGGCAACCTTTTGCTTTATGGGATGATGCCTAACCAACTGAGCCATGCCAGCCAGGGTAACTTTGGGACCTTTTCTGTGACATGATAAATGTGCTTGGATGTTAACTTGTAGCCTAAAACACCTATAATAGCCTAAAGTGTCCCAGAAGCCTTTTCCATAGTTACATATGTCTTTTTTAACCTCTAAAATAAATCTGGTAATTGGATCCTGTAATGTTTCTGAATCACAAGAGTTGTTCTGTGTCCCAAGTCCATCTCTGTCCCCCTTCAGCCTCTTGGTCTCCTTAATGCAGAACAGGAGAGCTGTCTGATGAGAACTGACAAGATGGACGTCATAGGCACTGCTGATGACAGGAGAGCTCTTAGCCCAGGATGCCACCCAGAGCTTCAGCTCAGAGCTGTATTCAGAGTGAGATGATTGGGGTGGAGAGAAGGAAGAGACAGGGTCTGTGACAAGTTGATCTAGAAAAGAGGGCCCTGGTGGTCCAACATAGTTGTGAAGTCAAGAGACAGAAAATCTAGGTTTCCTAATTCTTAGCTGATTCTGATCTATCAAGGCTGATACTACTGTGATTCCGACCCATTTTCTTTTCTCCGATTAGCCCACATCTACTGCTAGTTTGTTTTATCAATGTACAAATTTCTGAACTCACAGGCATAAATCTGATAGGAAGCTTGAAGAAGATACCAGATAGACCCTATAATTATAATCTCTGCTAAACCTGTAATCGGAAGCTAAACCCAGGACACAAGTAGATTTGCAGAAGATTTTAGAAATTCCAATGGCATTAGCAGGCCACAGAGACAAATGTACACAATGACTAGATGAGACTCATCAATACAGAGATATATTCCTTCTATGCTGCATACACTACATGGAAAAAGAAAGGACTGAATACGAAAATGTTATTTATATCTCTGAGGATGAAAGCAAGCCATTTTGAACCACTTCTCAAAGGTTCCTTAAATTTTAAGTTTTGGGGGTAAGAGTGAGAAAAGGAATAAAAGGTGGGGAATGGAGAAGGAAAAGAAGACAAGTCTCTTTCTTTATTCTAAACATCCTTTTTATTATCTCCTTTAGGGAAGAAACAGTGAATGACTTCAGTAAGGTGAGAGCAAGGAAGGAAGAATTTTTAAAATAAGCATGTTGCAATGCACAGGGCACATGTAGAAAATTCCTAGCCTTTTTCTTCATGAGCCTGCCTGTCCCCCCTTGTGGATGTGAGGAATAAATCTTTCTGTGCTTCACATCGGGGCTGCAACGCTCCCCGACTGCATTCAGTTGAGAGGTGAAGAATATACAAAACCACAAGTGCCACTGACTCAAGTGTGGCAGTGGGCGCTGGAGATGGGTGGTGGGCCTGGGACAAAACTTTGCTTCTGCTAAAGGGATATATTTCCCTTGGATTTCTTCTCCAAGTATCCAGATGTGATAGCACTGGGTCTGCAGGTGAGTCCCTGGGTGAAGCAAAGACTTTGTTCTCCTTTGGGAGACCAAATGTTCCTTAGGAGAAACTGAATACAGGCCAACGCATGAGACCTCACTCTACTAGTTTCTGGCCCCAGAGACAGACTCTCTTAAGTCCCTAGTCCTTCTTAGAGGCTTCTAAAATATAATGAAAAAAGTATTTGTCTGGTTACAGGGTCCTATTTAATGTATACTCTTTAGAAAGTATTGCAATGTTTAGTACAGGTATATTATTTAAGACTAAATATGGGCAACTACCTATCTTGAACACATTTTTGCTCAAAGAGTTGGACATTAACATATTCAAAACAATTAGGGTAAATGAGAGACAAAGGAGGTTTTAACCCTGGCAGAGGTGAAGCTGGCAGGTGAAACCCAGCAGCACTGAGATGAGGACAGGGAGAACTGGTGTCACCTCCAAGAACATGGGCCGCATGATAAGACAACATTCAGTCAACTTCTTGGCTTCTCTCAGAAAGAGATGCAGCCTAGCCCTAACTGGTATTGTTCAGTTGGGTTGGACGTTGTCCAACAGATCGAAAGGATGCCAGTTCGAATCCCGGTCAGGGCACATGCCTAGGTTGCTGGCCAGGTCCCTGGTTGGGGGAGTGTGAGAGGCAACTGATTGATGTTTCACACATTGATGTTTCTCTCCCTCTCCTTCTCCCTACCTTCCCCTCTATCTAAAAATAAATAAATTAAATAAAAAATAAAAATAAAAATAAAAAGGAGATGCAGCCTGACATGGTGATGTTTGGGGGCCAAAGACTAAGGCCTACCTCACTCCTCACCTGACAGTGCGACTGTCCTCTAGGCTTACATGGGAGGCTTTAGAAAATTCTTCAACACCTACTTAATTCTTCTCTTTCCTAGAAAATAGTATTTAATGAGAATGGTCTTGTTCATTTAAGAGAATCAAGATTATGTGTTCAGGAAACTCATATTAATAACAACAGAGAACATTCTTAAAGAGGCAGACTCAAACACAAGCTGGCAGGGAGCCACCTGAAAATGGGGCAGGGTTGTTGATGGTGTTGAAGGCCAGAGGTGGTCCTGGCCTCCTATGAGAGTGGGAGCTCCTTTTGGTTTCAATTTGATAAAGAATTTTATGCTGCAACTACCTAAGGTATAGGACCAGAGAGTCATATTTCTGTCCCTTTTCAGACAATAGGAGCAAAAGACAGCTTTCATTGGTTAGGAAATTGAAAAGGCTCAGGGGAACAGAGTTCTGCTAGCTGAGAGAGACGGACCAGGCCAGCGGTGTTTAACAGAGGTTACATCCTTCTCTGTGAGGTTTCCACTAGAAAGAAGAACTAGAATGTCCCCAATTTGTTGGTTGGCTGGTCTTTTCATATTCATATCTCTCTTTTTCACTTATTCCCTGTCTCACATGCACACACACGCCTTTTCTGAATAGATCCCAGGGACTGGCATTTGGAGGCAGACCGCCAAAAGCCAGGGCAGGAAGGATGGAGCTTAAGTTGCTCTGTGTGCCTGGGATCCCAAGATGGTCTTTTCTTGGGTAGGGATCCCCAAGGGCTCGGTGCCAGCTCCAAAACACCACTAAGTTGCTGGGCCAAAGAGGCCAGCTGTTGGGGGAGGGGGGCTGAGGGGACAGCCCTTGTCCAGCCCACAGACTGCTCACTTACACAAAGAATCCTTTCAGAGTTACTGGCTGGCAGGGTTCCTCAGACTTTTCCCCCCCAGGGTTTGCGCACTGAATACAAATCCAGCAGCCTTCTGGCTGTCACACAAACCGGCCCCAATCACCAAGAAAGTGACACAGAATGAAGGCCCCTCTGGCTCAGCTGCCAGTATCTAGGCATCCTGGTGGAAAACTCCCTAGATTCACAGCTGGTCAGCCCCACAAAAGCTGAGGCTTCAGCACCCCTCATCAGAAGCAGAGTGATTTCAGTCTGGTGCCCCTCAGAGAAAGAGTTTAAAGTAGATAAACAGGTTCCTGAGAACCCTCTACTTAGCATTCCTGGCTGACAGGGAGGTAAACACTGAGACTGGGATTCACGGACAGGGGTGGTGGTCTGGGGTAAGCGAGAATGAGGTTGAAAGTAGACAGGCTATTTTTGTGCAGAAACAAACAGATTTACCTCTCAGTTTTGGCCAAATCCAGAACTGTGTTTGAGAGAGACAGTAGGTGAAAGAGAGAGAATATGAATATGGATAACTCTAATTCTAATCAGAGAATTAGAATTAGGGAATTCTAATTCTAACTCTGGTAGAGAAAGTCACATCTGAAAACGTGGAGCAAGTCCTGGTCCAGGTAGCTCAGTTGGTGAGAGCAACATCCCACAGACCAAAAGTTCATGGGTTCTCTTCCTGGTCAGGGCACATGCCTACATTGTAGGTTTGGTCCTTGGTTGGGATGCATATGAGATAGGACAATCGGTGTTTCTCACATCAATGTTTCTCTCCCTCTCTCTTTCCCCCTCTTCCCTTCCCCCCTCTCTAAAGTCCTAAGTGCATCCTTGGGTAAGGATATAAAACAAAACAAAACATATGAAGCAAGAGCAGGCTGGAGGCTGAGTAGATCTAAGCCCTGAAGAAACTCATGTCATAATGAAAAAGGAAAGCAGCATCCAGGAACCTGGGTGTCAGCCAACCCATCCATTGGTCGTTAGATGACTCAAAGGGAAGCTGGTGGTGTGTGCTCCTGGCTGGCCTTCTGGTGTTCCCAATGCTGCACTCCCCTCCACTTTTAAGGGTAAAGAGCCTGTGCTTTCACTCAAGGAAGGAGTGGGGTGAGGATGTAGCTAAGACACAGAATTCAAGCCCACATTTCCATTATGTGTCCTCCAATTCTCCCTATGAAACTCCTTAGATGAGAAATATGAAGCCATATTACTAGGCCAGTACTGAATGATGGAACTAGGAAAACTCTTGTCATTGCTGAAGCTGGCAGTAGAGGCCAATCCACATGGAAACTTTACAGCAGATCAAGAAGCCTGGCAGGGAGTAGGCAGTGACAACATGGCACCACTCTACAAACCAAGGGGATTAGAATGGCTCGGAGGCCATAAAAGATGAAACTGCAGAAAGGGATACAACAGGTTTCAAGACAAACTGAACAGATTAAAAACATGGAGAAAGTTCCAAGCTGAATATGTCAGAAATTCAGTCAGAAATTCCCTAGAGTGAGTATAAAAAGTATGTTCGCATCTTGTTCACACCTTCTAAACTGTAAGTTTTACTCTGAAGCAGTGAGTTCCTCAGTAAGGGGCCCTAGAATAGTGCCAGAACAGCCCTTAAGCCATGTGATGATTTAAAAAAAAAAATTTGGTGACACACCCATGGTTGAAGAAAGTGGAGTCATAACCTGAAGAAACATCTTCCCTCAAGGGAAAAGAGAAAGTCAATGACAAAGCTGGAGAAGGACCCAGGTGGCCTTGACTCCCAGTGGGACTCTCCACACAGCCATTTGCTTTGGCTCCCCTTGAATGTTTTAAATTAAGAATTTATTGATGGAATTATTTGTTCTTTCATCATGCAAAATAGAGATGAGGACCCAGGACAGAAGCTCTGGTCTCCTCTTTTGCCCAGCTGGACTGTGCTGTAGCTCAGACACTCAGTGGGATATTTATAGCCGCCTTTAAATTTACCCAGTTCTCCATAAAGCCAGGTAATGGGGTGCCCTTTACTGCTGCTAGTGGTGATTGTCCTAACATTCTTTAATTAGCAAAAAGAGTTGGCACAGCCACTTTAGAGCATTTGATCTTACTGTCCTGGTGTTCCCTATTTCAGGCTCAACAGCCCCCACTCCCTTGGGAGAAAATGCACTTCAGCGAATTTGAAAATGAAGGGATATGTGTACATGAGGCACCTGTATTCCCTCTCCTTCTCATTCCTCACATATCTACAACTGCTAAGAACCTGTGAGCCTTCATGATACCTCCATAAAACCCTCATAAATTTGTCAGCAAGGGGCTAGGAATTTCAAAAACTTAGGACCAGAGAAACTTTAAGGTTACTAGGATCCTCCCTAATTTTCCCAGCATTAAAAAAAAAAAAAAAAAAAAAAAGCTGGTAATTTTTTAACCTATCTTTACAGATTTAAAGAGTAGAGCTAGGGCCACTGATATACCAATAAGGGAGGACTGAGCTCTTATTTACATGGGCTGAAGAATAGCCCTTTTTCCTCTGAAATACTTAATTCATTACTATGATCTAGGTGTTGGACACAGATGGTAAGGGCCTCTACTTTCATGGGGGTGTGTAATATATAAACATAGATCATGGTACATAAGAAAATAAAGCTGGGTGATGTGACTGTGACCAGTGGGGCTATTTTAGACAGGGTAATCATGAAAAAAAAAAAACAACAACTCTCTGGACTCTCTGGACATGCTCAAGAAAGAGCCAACTACCTGAAGATGCGGAGGAAGAACACCCCAGCTAGAGGAGAGAGCAAAGGCCCTAATGGGGTAAACCAGCTTGAAAGTGTTCCAAGAGAAGAAAGAAGAGCAGTATAGTTGAAGTGTAGGAGATGAAGAGGAAGGATAAAACATAAGGGCACAGGTACAAGAAAGGCATGATGGCTTAGGGTATATGGCCATGGTTAAGCAATTTTGTTGTTACTTGAATTATGAAGGGAAGACAGTGGAGTATTTTAGGCAAATCAATAACATCATCTGATATAATGTCACAAAGATCACTTTGGTGGCTGAGGAGACTAGAGAGTACAGGGCAAAAGTAAAAAATCCATGTCTTGAATAGGTTAATTTTTTAGTTCTTAGTAAATGTTCTGTGATTATGTAAGATGTTAATATGAGGAGAAATTGGGTGAAAGGTAAATGGGAATTATTTTTTTGACCTGTAAGTCTAAAATTATCTCAAAATTAACTGTTAAAAACAACAAAACCCCCACCTTATATGGCTACTAAAGACTGAAAAGCCTAAATTAAGTGCAATATCAAGAGCAGGTAAGTCCAGAAAAAAAAAATAGTAATGGAAAAAAAAAAAAAAGGATTCTCTCAATAATTGAGATAATTGGGTAATTTTATCCAATAATTTGGATAAAATATTTCCTTTCTATACTAGTTTCCATACTAGAGAGTAATAGCTGCTACCACTATTACTACTTTTTAAGATTGACTGACTTTTGCCCTGGCTGGTGCAGCTCAAGTGGGTTGAGTACTGGCCTGCAAACCAAAGGGTCACCAATTCAATTCCCAGTCAAGGCACATGCCTGGGCCGTAGGGGGCATGCGAGAGGCAACCACACATTGATGTTTCTCTCCTTCTTTCTCCCTCCCTTTCCTTCTCTCTAAAAAATAAATAAATAAAATCTAAAAAAAAAAAGATTGACTAACTTTCCTTACTTCTAGTCCAATAACACCACAGAATATTAATTAATCCCACTTTACACATAAATCTAATGCTTAAAGTAACATACATACACAGTATGCAAGAGGCAGAACCAGGATTTGAACTCACATTTCTCTGACTCCAGAATACTTTCATGACCACCACTATGGTGCAATGCCCACTGGAATTCTCTCTCTCCTCCTATCCTGCCCACCTTATATCTCATAGGACTCAGTTTGGGGAAAAAATATTTGGGCTTCCCCTAATCAAAATATGAATAAATTTATACACACACTGTATATATGTGTATATGTACACATATGTAGTAGTAGGCATACACAGTGTAGACACAGACCCACGAATAAAGAACACATATATGTTGGAAATACTTGAAAAGACATTCTTACTCATAATTGTATCTGCTGGGCTCTGATCTTGAGGTCTTTCTTAACCTCCAATAAACATGAAGCTCAACATTTCTGAACAGTTGAGCCAAATTTTATAGCAATGCCAAAAGGTACTTCTACTAGTATTACTGGTAAATGCTTAGATGTTCCAAGCTCTTTGGGACATAAAGGCCATGTAAAGAAAGAGTGAGAAAATTACCAAGACATCAACTTTTCACAAAGATGGTGCCCAAAGCAAAGGAAGCCCCTGCCCCTTCCAAAGCTGAAGCCAAGGCAAAGGCTTTGAAGGCAAAGGAAGCAGTGCTAAATGGTGTCTGCCATCACACACAAAAAAATCTGCACGTCACCCACCTTCCAGAAGCCTAAGACACTGTGGCTTCAAAGGCAGCTTCCATATCCTCAGAACAGTGCTCCCAGGAGAAAGAAGCTTGAGCATCATCAAGTTCCCCCTGACCACCGAGTTAGCCATGAAGAAGACAGAAGACAATACATTTGGTTTCATTGTGGATGTCAAGGCCAACAAGCACCAGATCAAACAGATTGTGAAGAAGCTCTGTGACACTGATGTGGCCAAAGTTAACAGTCTGATCAGGCCTGATGGAGAGAAGAAGGCATATGTTTGACTGGCTCCAGACTATGATGCTTTAGATGTTGCCCACAAAATTGGGATCATCTAAACTGAGTCCAGCTGGCTAATTCTAAATATAAGAATTTTATACTAAAAAAAGAACAGACATCAAAAGAAGTAAAAAGAAAATAACTTGAGGCAGACTTCTCTAGTTTGTCTGGTCAGCCTGTCCCTTTCTCTTGGCTCATGTGCTGTTTCCTAAGGATATGAGGATTGAGGGGTACCTTCCCCTCCCAATGGGAAGACCTAGTGGCCATATAGCTCATACTTGACTCCTCTGCTCCTCAACAAGCACAGGTATGTGGAACCACCTGCTGGTATCCACAGATACTGGTCAGATGTATCCTTCCCTTTCTCTCCTTCTTAGGTGGCACAGCACAGCATCACACAGTGGTTTAGAATTTGGGTGCCAGACAGATTTGAAATTGAAATCTGGCTTTGTCACTGCAACAGGATGAATGACTGGAAGACATATCCACCTCCTAATCCCCAAACCTATGAATGTTACCCTATTTGAAAAAAAGGTCTTTGCAGATATAATTAAGGATCTTATGATGACATCATCCTGGAATATCTAGGTGGGCCCTAAATCTAATGACAAGTGTCCTTATAAGTCACAAAGAGGAAAGGGGCAGAAGAGACGTCAACATGATCATGGAGGCAGAGATTGAAGTGATGCAGCCACAAGTCTAGGAATGCTGACTATCACCATAAACTGGAGGTGACAAAAAAGCCAGCAAGAGATTTTCCCCTGGGATCTTTGGAGGGAGTGTGGCCTTGCCAAATTTTGCATTTTTAGATTCTAAGACTACGAGGGAATTTCTGATGTTTTTAAGCCACTAACTATGTGATAATTTGTTAAGACAGACTCAAGAAGCTAATACAGTCACTAGTTCTGTGATCCTGAGAAAACTTCTTAACTTCATCTACAAAATGGGGAATCTAATAGTACCCACCTCACAGAGCTGTCATGAGGATCAAATATGTGTAAGCACACTTTGCCAAGTGGCTATCAACTTCCCAGTAAATGCTGCTTTAACATCACTAATGTTACTGCTATACAATAACAATTAAAGAGAAAGATAAACTAGAAGAGTCTGTAAGGGGCCAGTGCAACTGCAGAGGTGAACATTTCCAAGGTTCCTGGTTGGATTTCTTTGGTCTGTGTGACCACCTGAGGACTGTGGCTAGAACAGGCACCAAACTGACTATTCCAAAAGACGAGGCAGTGTGGGCACTGGGAAAGTTCTCCATTCACTCAGGCCTGGCAGCCCAGAAAGAAATTGTAAGCCCCAGAAAATTAGCTTCACAGAAGAGGGAGAGGCCCTTCCATTCTATAGCTCTTTGCCATTCTTATTAAGCATCTTTTCTTTGCCGAGGTTTTTAAAATTACTCTGGATGGGACCTGCAGGGAGAGTGTTTTTCTGTCTACTTCCCTCTGCCTTCCTTTAAGAGTAGAGTTCTTAGAGGAAAAGAACAGTGGATTCTTAGAGCACTCAGGAGTGGATAATTCTAGAAGAGCTGTGTGGCCTTGAATCATCAGGCTCAAGGAAGAAAATCCATTCACTTTATGACTGTGGGTAGTAATGGCATAGCCACAGCCTCACTATGGAATCACAGGTAAGAAAAATAATCTTAGGTTTTTGCAATGATGACTTTTTCCATTAAAGGGAAACTTCATGGTCAGTTGGCCCTGGAGGGGTATTTGCACATAGAAACACACACTCACGCGTGCACGTGCACGCAAGATGTGTTCATTGCTTAGGGTAGGAGGTGGTGACTATTTCCACAAAGACCATTTCTTATACTGTTCTGTCACTACCAACTCATCAACTGATGTCTTTCCTTACCTTTGTGGAGAGCCATTCCCATACTACTTTTCTTTTTTTCCTTCCTGCTTCCCAAAGTCCTCTTTCTCCTTTATTCTTGTTCTGTTCTTAGCTAAAATGGCAGCACATAGAGTATATAGAAATGGAAAAGGTGTTGGAGTAGGGTTTGGCAGCCCGACAGTATTGCAAACAAGAACTGAAGTTTCCGGAAATATGTGATCTTCCTGACACTGGTGGGACTACCTTAAGGGGCCCAAAAGCCTATTGGAGGTAAGAGAGTACCCTGCCCAAGACTGCTCACTCCTAGCAAACCCTATGAGGCGTTATGGACATCTAGTGGCTGCTCAGGATAATGCCTGAGGGCTGCATGTCAGGGTGGGGAGTGGTCCAGTTCTGGGCTTTATCAGGAGCCCAGTTTTTGGGTTGGGCGAGGCGGTCCTGATTCCTCTCAGAGTCAGTCCCCTGGATGAACTTAAGTCACTGGGAATGGCAGACTGGCTCTACAAAGACTCATCTTTATCCTAGTCCAGCAAACTATAATGACAGCACCTGCATATAAGACCACAGAAGACAGGTATTTGCGACTATCTTCTGAGCCCCAGGTTTAAATGCCAATTAGCCATACACTGTCATCTTGACTGAGTGGCTGAGCTCAGAAGGGACAGACTCTGATATCAGTCATGTGGCTTTAGGTAAGTCACTATGATTGTCTGATTTTCATTAATGCCATTTGCAAAATGAGAGGTTAAGTTCAGATGATCTCCAAGGTCCCTTTTAGCTTTAACATTCTATGATCTATGAGCCTTTTTAGTAGCTGGGAAAACACTGATCTGCTTTGGCACTGTGGATGGCTAGATTAAACTGAAGGAAGCATTCTCTTCTCAACTTCGTGGCTCATTTCCAAGACTTGGCTACAATCCCAAACGATCAACCTTCTTCATTGAGCTATATGGCTGAGAAGGCGTGGAAATCATGGACTATGAGAGCTTGAAGGAACATTCTAGTCCATTTCCTTAATTTTATAAATGGAGAAACCAAGATTTAAGGCTTAGAACTCAGGTATCTCAATCTTAGTGCTGGTACCAAGCTGCTGATGCAGGCTTTGCCCAATCATCGGCTGCCTTCTTCAGTTCTTCCTGACTTTATCACAGCAGTCTCTATGTGAAAGCAGGAGTGAAAAACATTCTCAACCAGCATTTCTGCCTTCTCCTCATCTCAAAGTTTAAGCCTTCCTTTCTTTTTATTCCTTGGTGGCAACAGTCCAAACCAAGGAAGTAGTCAGAACGAGGGGGCTGTGAGGAGCAACAGACAATGGCTAGATCATGCTGGGGTTACAGTGCCACTTTCAATTCAGAAGGGCCGTGTGCTGCAATGGTCTCACAGCCTCCCCAGTCCAGTTTGTAGTTTCTGTGGTCTCTCTCGGCCCAGCTGGCCAGTGGAGGACAAAGCAGCCCCTCTAGAACTCTGTGGGCTGCACAGAGCTTGGGAATATTCACCTTTATCAATCAGTCAAAAATACTTACCACAAAACAACCTCATTACTAAGTACTGGTTTGATTCAAGGCAGCCCACTCTTCCATCCACCTACACAGTGTCGGAGAAGAACCTTTCACTTGCTGGGCCTGGAGCTGAACAGGTGGAGCCTGAGTCTGCCTACACTTCCAGAAAACCAGCCCAGGTAGAGGCCTTCGTTTGCCTGAGGAAGGAGAGGTAGTCATACTCCAGTGTGCCACCTAGACCCTGGCCAGGGTTTCCTCTGGCACTCTACTAGCTTGATGCTAGCTGTGGTGAGGAGAGGAAATTCACACCAGCAAACTTCCAATTCTCCTCCACAAATCCCTGTCAGGTGTGGTATAAATCTTCTAGGTCTATAAGACAGTAGTCCTGCTTGAAGCTGATAATGTGAGGGGCTTTAGACCAAAACAAAACAAAACAAAACCACAACCCAAAACAAACAAAAAACCCCAAAACAAAACAAAAAACACCGCTCAAATAAGCAAGCAAGCAAACAAACAAACAAACAAACAAACAAAAAATCCCAAGCTGCTAAAGAGCGCTGTTGGAACTGACTCCAAGTATTAAGGTTAGACTTAACTTCCGTTTCTCTCTCATCTTTCTCTTAATCAGTCATTTGAACGAAACAAGTTAAATAAAGGATCTATTTTCTTGTTTCTTCCTCTCCCACCCTTCATTGTATTTCTCCTCACTGAATTTTTAAAAAATCTTTCCTCCAATTTTGCTTTCACTATTTATTCTATGCAGAGAAGACACACAGGGCATTTTTGGTACAGTGATGAAAACACTGGGCTCAGGGCTTGAAGACTAAATTGAAATACTGCTCTGTTGCTTTTAGAGTGTATGACCTTACACATGTTATTTGCCTGCCTGAGTTCAGTACCTCTATCTGTAAATGCAGACAACTATGGCTATTATATCATTGGGTAAATGATGATTAAACAACAGCCCCCCCCTCCCCCCGCATCCATCCATCCTTAGTACAGTGGAGAGTACAAAACATCCCAGTAACTGACAGTTAAAGTGGATGAATGAAACTTGAATTCTCACCAACAGGAAGAAAACTCTGGGGAATTGCTTCCAGGCCCAAATTCCTTGACACCTGAGCTTTGCCAGGGTTCAAATCCTGGCTCCAGCACTCAATATAGACTGCATATGGACTACAAATGCATAATAAAAGGATCTTAGTAAACAATGGGGAATCTAACTTGACAGGACTTCAAGAATTCCCTAGCATATTTAAGGATGAGGCTCAAGTTACTTGCAGCAAACTATACTGAGATGGGAGTGTGGAGAGGTGAGAAATCCAGGACCCTTAAGCCAATAGCCCAGGAACAGGTGAGGAGGGTTTAACAAGCAAGCTTGCCAAGGTGAGGTGATGGTGGAGGAGGGGTCTGAAGACAGCCCTTGAGAAGAAGCAATACTAAACCGAGGTCAGATTCTACCAGGCCGGCTTCCCAGGGCTCAGCCACAGATGGTCCCACCCCACTAGGCAAAGAAAGGGGCTGTCTTTTTTGGGTTGGGAAAAGGCTTACCTAGTCTTGTTCTACACTGGTCCGTCAAATGTCCTGGGGGCTCCTCTCATTAAAAATAGGTACAAATTGCTGCACAGGTCTCAGAAGTCCCAGCAAGAAAGAGGAGCCGGTGAAGCTCACAGGCAGAAGGTTTAAGACCTCCCCGCCCCAATCCTCTAGGGCAGGGAGGGGAAAAGAGCATCACTGTGAAGAGTCTCCACTGTGGCTTCGTGAACGAAAGGGACTGTACCCTGGTTTCTGGGAGTTCACCTCAATCCTTCCTGCCATCCATCGTACTGTCCAGGTTGCCACTCCCCAGCTCCTTGCACTTGTTCTTCCCTTCCACCGTTTGCCTCCCCCGCAACCCTCATTAAGAAAACTATCATTTAAAGCCCTAGTTAAAGCTGAGGAAGGGAAAGGAAATCTGCTAGGGAGGAGGCAGGTCGGAGAGGACTCTTGCGCAGCAGCAGCAACCCAGGCTCCTGGTTTCCTGCACCCCCCCACCCACAGCCACCCCCGAGTCCCCATCGTGCAGCTCAAACTCTGCGTACGCGGCCGGGCCGCGCGGCCAGGAGCCCCGTCAGCAGTCGGCGGGGGTGAGGATGACGCGGTCCAGGCAGGAGGCCGGCCAACTGCAGCAGCCCCACCGCGGGTTGCCGCGCTCCAGGTTCCCGGCCCCGGAGTCTACCTCACCGGGTGCCACAGGGTGCCCGGTGCCTGTGTTCAGGGCGAGGGCCGGGCGGGGGCGGCGCGGTCTCTCCCGCAGCAGCCCCGCACCCGCTCCAGCCTATCAAGGGCCACCCAGCGGCTCCCTGCGACCGACCAGACCAAAATAGCTGCGAACGCCTGCGACTTGCGCGGCCGCTCACTTGACGCTCACTCCGGCTCGCCCGCCAGCTCGCCGGCCCGCTCCCCCTGTCTAGAGGGGGTGGGAGGAAGTGACCCGGGGAGGGGGGTGGGGGGGTGGGGGAGAGTTAGGAGGAAAGAAGGGAGGGAGGGAGGAAGAGAAGGAGGGAGGGAGAACGGAGGGGGAAGTGGGACGGAGGCGCTGAGCGGGGCTGCGCGGCGCTGGAAGGCGCCGGCGTTAACCCCTCGAGGGCAGCGGCGGAGGGGGAGCGGTGTTCATACATAAGAGCACTGCATCACGCTAATCTTCTCCCCAGAACAGTATGCGTCAGCAGTACATTCACGTTCTGACTGAAGGACAAAAGGATGAGAGAGCAGTCTGCGTGGCTGCTGCCTGCAACACCGCGAGCCCGGCGCGAGGAGGAGACGGTGGGCGCCGAGCGCAGGGGCCCCGCTACTGCCGTCGCCGCTGCCACTAGCAAGCAGGGACCATGTTCCCGGGCTTCGGAGCGTTTCCCGCAGCTGCGACCCCCGCTGCCCACGCCGCCGCTGCCAGTGCTCGGACCGCCGCAGCAGTTCGCGGGCAGCACAGCCACTGAAGGCGCCGAGAGCCGAAGCTCCGAACTCGTTTGCTCCGCACAAAGCCAGAGCCGGAGGCGCGCCGGGAGCCCGGCTGCGGCGGGCGGTTACGGGCTGCCAGGGGCTGCGGCCGCTGCCGCCGGACCCGTGCCCGCCCCCGGACTCCTCGAAGGGGCCTGCAGTGCAGGCGCGCCCTGGCTGCTGAGCGCTGCTTCAGCCGGCGGACTTCGTCCAGCCGCTACCTCCACACCGCTGCCCCTCAGGGGGCTGGACGAATTACTGCTCCTTGCGCTGGCAGACTGGGAAAGTCAGCCCAGATTGTGTCTCTTTAACCCGTAAGAGGCGAGGAAAGAAGGGGGTGTGTGTCAGGGGAAGGCGCAGAAGCCGCGACACCGCCTCTTAACTCTCGCAGCCCCGCGAGCTAACGACTGCATCAGCAGCCGCCGCTGGAGCGGCCGCCACAAGGAGAGCGGGCAGCGCAGCAGCCAGCGGGCGGCCTGGGAGGGTGCGGGCGCCCCCTCACTCCCCGCAGGGCGCAGCCCCGGGAGCGGGCTGGGGGCGCCGGAGGCACACTCGGCGATGAAGCGGCTTCCCCCTTGGCTGGTGCGAGCCCGTGCCAGGGTCCAAGGACAAAGCCGGGAAGCGCTGGTGGCGCCGCTCCTCAGGCTAAGGGGGGGGCATGCACCTGCATAGCCCGCCGGGCCTTGGCTCTCCCTGGCGCCTCAACTCCGCTGCTCCGCGTAGCCAGCTCCGGATTTACTAGAAGCCATTTTGTCTCCCCCTCCCCTCCCCTCCCCTCCCCTCCACCCTCCCCGTCCCCTCTACTTCCCTCTTTTGTTAATTACAACTAAGAAGTAAGAATGGGAACGAGGTGGCCAGCTTTTGGGGAGACCGCTTAAGGACACCACGCCAATTCTTCCTTCCGAGGTAGGTGACAGCGAATAATTGGGTGGGGATCGCTGCAGTGGGGGACATAAAGTCTCAAGCTTTGCGAGGGCTTGCCTTGAGGAGGGGGGTGGTTGGTAACCAAGGGGCCACTCTTGAGTTTGGCATGATTTTTCTGGCAGACCTGCACCGTCTCTCTAATCGCCCCTCCCCACCTCCTTCTCCAGATGGAAAGAGGCGCTCCTAGCTCACTTAAGCCGGGGTAGGGCTGGTTCTCCTTTCCGAGCCAAAATCCCAGGCGATGGTGAATTATGAACGTGCCACACCATGAAGCTCTTGTGGCAGGTAACTGTGCACCACACCTGGAATGCCGTCCTGCGCCCTGTCGTCTACCTCACGGCGAAAGTGTGGATTCTGTGTGCAGCCATCGCTGCTGCCGCCTCGGCCGGGCCCCAGAACTGCCCGTCTGTCTGCTCCTGCAGTAACCAGTTCAGCAAGGTGGTGTGCACCCGCCGGGGTCTCTCCGAGGTCCCGCAGGGTATTCCCTCCAACACCCGGTACCTCAACCTCATGGAAAACAATATCCAGATGATTCAGGCCGACACTTTCCGACACCTCCACCACCTGGAGGTCCTGCAGCTGGGCAGGAACTCCATCCGGCAAATTGAGGTGGGGGCCTTCAATGGCCTAGCAAGCCTCAACACCCTGGAGCTGTTCGACAACTGGCTGACAGTCATCCCCAGTGGGGCCTTTGAGTATCTGTCCAAGCTGCGGGAGCTCTGGCTGAGAAACAACCCCATAGAAAGCATCCCCTCTTATGCCTTCAACCGGGTGCCCTCACTCATGCGCCTGGACCTGGGGGAGCTCAAGAAGCTGGAGTATATCTCTGAGGGGGCTTTTGAGGGGCTGTTCAACCTCAAGTACCTGAACTTGGGCATGTGTAACATTAAAGATATGCCCAATCTCACACCCCTGGTGGGGCTGGAAGAGCTGGAAATGTCAGGGAACCACTTCCCTGAGATCAGGCCTGGCTCCTTCCATGGCCTGAGCTCCCTTAAGAAGCTATGGGTCATGAACTCACAGGTCAGTTTGATTGAGCGGAATGCTTTTGATGGGCTGGCCTCACTTGTGGAACTCAACTTGGCCCACAATAACCTCTCTTCTCTCCCCCATGACCTCTTCACTCCACTGAGGTATCTGGTGGAGTTGCACCTACACCACAACCCTTGGAACTGTGATTGTGACATTCTGTGGCTGGCCTGGTGGCTTCGGGAGTATATACCCACCAATTCCACCTGCTGTGGCCGCTGTCATGCTCCCCTGCACATGCGAGGCCGCTACCTGGTAGAGGTGGACCAGGCCTCCTTTCAGTGCTCTGCCCCCTTCATCATGGATGCACCTCGGGACCTCAATATCTCTGAGGGTCGGATGGCGGAACTTAAGTGTCGGACTCCCCCTATGTCGTCTGTGAAGTGGTTGCTGCCCAATGGGACAGTGCTTAGCCATGCCTCCCGCCACCCCCGGATCTCTGTCCTCAACGATGGTACCTTGAACTTTTCCCATGTGCTGCTCTCAGACACTGGGGTATACACATGCATGGTGACCAATGTGGCAGGCAACTCGAACGCCTCGGCCTACCTCAATGTGAGCACGGCCGAGCTCAACACCTCCAACTATAGCTTCTTCACCACGGTCACAGTGGAGACCACTGAGATCTCACCTGAGGATACAACACGCAAATACAAGCCTGTTCCTACCACATCCACTGGTTACCAGCCGGCATATACCACCTCTACCACGGTGCTCATTCAGACCACCCGTGTGCCCAAGCAGGTGGCAGTACCCGCAACAGACACCAATGACAAGATGCAGACCAGCCTGGATGAAGTCATGAAGACCACCAAGATCATCATTGGCTGCTTTGTGGCAGTGACTCTGCTTGCTGCCGCCATGTTGATTGTCTTCTATAAACTTCGAAAGCGGCACCAGCAGAGGAGTACAGTCACAGCTGCCCGGACAGTTGAGATTATCCAAGTGGATGAAGACATCCCAGCAGCGGCATCCACAGCAGCAACAGCAGCTCCATCCGGTGTATCAGGTGAGGGGGCAGTAGTGCTGCCCACAATTCATGACCATATTAACTACAATACCTACAAACCAGCACATGGGGCCCACTGGACAGAAAACAGCTTGGGGAACTCTCTGCACCCCACAGTCACCACTATCTCTGAACCTTATATAATTCAGACCCATACCAAGGACAAGGTACAGGAAACTCAGATATGACTCCCCCTCCCCACAAAAAACTTATCAAATGCAATAGAATGCACAAAAAAACAAAAAAAAAAGACAGCAACTTTTGTACAGAATGGGGAGAGACTTTTTCTTGTATATGCTTATATATTAAATCTATGGGCTGGTAAAAGAAACAGATTATATTAAAATTTAAAAAGAAAAAATCAAAACAAAACTATTTTCTAACTTGTAAGTTCTATTTAAATGGGGAGTGGGGTTCTTGGGAATGTTGTGGGGTAAAAGCCACATGTTGACTTGCTATGCTTTCAGAAGGGCTTTCTGGTTAAAGTTGAAACTGCTAAGGTAAAACAAACTAAGATATCAACAAATATCCCTAAGGAGGTAGGATGTGGGCTGTGGAGGGGTGGGGATGGGGGTAGACTGAATCTGTCATTTTTTTAAGAAGATGCTTCATAGGATACAGGAATATCCATTTCTACAGACACCTTTCTTAAGCTGAGAGCTGTCTTTGCAGATTTATCTTATTTTAAAAAAATTCAAAAAAAGCACCACGATTTGTACTGTGCTAAAATATTGAGAGGCAATAATTTTCTCCTTCAGAGGCCAAGGGGAAGACAGATCTGTAAATGTATTTTAAACAGAAAACCACCAAAATGCAAATAAATCCTTAAAGGGGCCAAGTCTTTATGTCTGCCCATATGCACAAGTCTCCTTGGTTTGTGCACTGGGACACACATGTGCCCTGCCTGATAGAGCGCTCAGGAAGGAGCAGAGAAGGAAGGGAGCTGGTGTAGCTCTCAGTCAAATGCTTTCACATTGCACCAGATTCCTGCAGTTGGGCTTAACCCAATCTGTGCAAGGCATGTGTCTATTCCGAGTTTCCCAGGAGAAGGAGGAGGCCCCTGAAGTGGGTGCGGCAACAGAGGGGGTGGGAAGAGCAGAAGCAGAGAGAATGTGTTTACTGGAAGCTATAAATTAGCATTGTGCCATGTCCACCTGTTGTTCCTAGTATCTAACAAGTGACTTGTAGACAATGATGGCAGTTTATGATTTTTAAAAATGGTTTTGTTTTAAGGTGGAGAGAGGAGGCTGGGAGTGGGGAACTTGGGGGAGTGGAAGCTTTTCTCATGCTTGTGATTTGGTGACTATTCTAAATGCTGATTCATTAGGGATTATTACAGCTGATGTCAACTGGTTGTGGTGATGGGGTGGGGGCAGAACATGAGTAGAGAAGAAAAGGGAGAGCAAGGACACAGGCTCATTTAAAGTAGAACGAAGCCTTTCCCAATCAGAATGGTTCACACACACACAAAAAAAAGTGAAATCCACAGAAAAAACAAAAGTGTAATACATGTACACAAGAGTAAGTTCTGCATGGAGTCTTGTTGGATGAAGCACAATGGGGGCAAGGTTTCCCTCTCCCAGGCCTACCTCAGGAGGAGGTGGAAGATAAAGGGTGGGCGTGGGTGGGGAAGGCAGAGATCTCTGTTATTCTGGTCCATTTAATGCTGTAACTTCTTTCATTTATTATTTTAGCTTTAAAAGGAAATCAAGGGTTCAGATTTGAAAGGGGGCGGGGTGGGTGGGGGGGAGGGATGCCAACAAAAGAACACTGATTGTAATGTGAGAAAAGTGTATTTTTGTATTTTAATAAATATTGTTCAATTTTTAATTCAATGTTCCCAAAGGGTTAAATTGAGTAAGACCCTGAATCTATAAATTCTTATGAGCATTGACAAAGTCATTTCTATTTAAAGAAAAAAAAGGCGGGGGGGGGGGGGGGGGTAAGGTGGGAAGAAAAAAACAATGTTAAACTCTTTTAAAGTATGGGAAAATGCTAAAGTTGTCAACAACCTTTCCTTAGTTTAAATAAAAGTGCCCCGATTCTAGTGCACCTTCCATGAGATAAGTGTGTTAGTCCCTGGCTTTATTGGGGGTAGAACCAAACTCCTCATGCCCTGGAAAAGCAGGGGAAATGGGTCAGCCTCAGCTTTTGGGACATGGCCAGAAGTTAAATGCCACCTCAGCAGAAGCTGCTCAGGCAGCATCAATTCTACCCTGGGGACCCTGGGGGACCTGGATTTAAGAGGTCCGCAGTAATGTTGTTTGGCTTAAATTTCCCACAGGCAGTGTTGCTTCGGTTCTCTGGGTGTTAAACTGTCAAACACATCTTGTGGTGGTGGGTGTTCATCTCCTGATGCTTACTGAGTAATGACGTCCAGGGAGGCTGCATGAACTGAGACCCTGTGTCTCTTCAGCGCTAGTATTTATACTAATGCAGGGAATCGGGACTGAGTGGGTGTGATCTCTCTGGCACTGAATAGTGAGAGAGGAAGGCAGCACTTTGCAGCAGTTGGCTAAGAAATGGCTAAGAAAGGGCCAGTTCCTAATCCTCCTGGGTATATATACACCATTTCTGGGAATCAGTGTTTGTGGAAGCATATATGCCTAGGCACACAGTTAAAATTGCCACTCACGTTTTTCGGCTACCTACCTCCAATAAAAAGAGAAAACTGCTGCAGAGTAAAGGGTGGGACTTGGCTAGGGCCAGCTGAAAAAGCAAATCACCCCCTTTCTTCGTGCTACATGACACAACTCAGGCTGAACAGCTTCAAAGGCAACTGTGGAAGTTGCTGCTTCAGAAATTCCCTAACACCCCTTCTTTTTTGACAGCTATTTGGGCAGTCTGGGAATTATGCAGTACCTCTGGAATAACAAAGGGTCTATGGCTGAACAAAGGTCTGAGGGGAGGGGTAGAAAAATGGGTCTAAGACATTTGTGGGGAAGAGCCCTAAGAACAAATGCACTTGTTATGGGGGTCGAGCAAATTCGGGTCTTGGAATCTGAGGAACAATGTCTTTTTAGAAGGAACCGCTGGGGAGGTGGGGGAAACAGATTATGATTGCTGTGTGTAAATGTTCTTAGAGTTGGAAGGGTAGTTCCTTTCCCCACTGGGCCTACCCTCAACCTGGGCACCATTTCAGCTTTTATAGTAGCAACCCTCCTTTGCGGCAGGTCCTGGGGATAGCTCTTCAGGAGTCCCACAAGCACTGAAAGAGCAGTCTTTAATGCTGTGTTGGTGACTCATCCTAGAGCTTGGCCAAGCTGTAGGGTTTGTTACCTGAGAATGGAACATGGGTTGGTAGCTCTTTAGGAGATTAGCTATAGCAATGTTAGAGAAAAAAAACTGCTGCTGATTATATGGAGTTGAATATTCATTACATAATTTTTTTAAAGCCCATGAAAAATCATTTAGTTTAATCCTTTTATATTTTATGGTCAAGGAAACCAAGCCCCGGAGAAACTGAGAGATATATCCAAGGTCACAGTGCTAGTCAGTAGAAGAGTTAGGACTGAAACCCAGGTCTCTTGACTCCCAAGCCAAATG
The DNA here is from genome assembly GCF_021234165.1 of Pteronotus mesoamericanus. Taxonomy (NCBI): domain Eukaryota; kingdom Metazoa; phylum Chordata; class Mammalia; order Chiroptera; family Mormoopidae; genus Pteronotus; species Pteronotus mesoamericanus. The sequence continues at coordinate 64,961,762 of NW_026555329.1, read as the reverse complement.
TACTCACTCAGGCCCTTACTGGCCGTCAAGAACATATTTCTTTCCTATCCAATATGTAGTTAAAATGGGACCTTCTTACGGATATCTCTAGTTTCTCTTCTCCTTCTGCTCAATCTCCTCCAGGACTGGTTCCATTGCCCTCCAAGGCCTCACCAGAATTCTGAATACAGGGGTCCCACAGCTAGCCCAAGGGTGACTGTGGGCTCACTATGGAGATAGATTCTCTGAAATGCGAAACAGCTTCCTAATTCTCAGGTTCAATGGCAGGCAGAAACTGCAGGGTCTCATGGAGGGTGACCACTGCCAGGGAAAGGGTGAGTAGATTAAGGCAGGGTGCTCACAGTGGGGAAGGTGGCTTGGCCTTCACCCTGCCTTGGAAACTTCGCAGAATAGAAGACTGACAGAGGTGTTAAAGCACTTACCAGGTCAGCGTCTCCATAGCGGAGTGATTTCTATTTGGCCCTCCAATCAGACTCTTGGCAGGGGGCTGCTCCTTAACTTGTCTCCACTATATCTACCCCAGCCCTAGCTCTTTAAGTGCCATGCTATGTCTCCACTCCCCATCATCTGCTCCAGGGCCTTATCTTCAGTGTAAGGGCCTTATCTTCACTGCATCCTACTCTCAATGAAGGTAGAGTAGACTGGCTAGTTTTTAGGCATAGAGACATTAGCTTTATCATGGCTGTTTAATGCACTGATGCTAGCAACTTGCTGTGTGCTGGATGGAAAAGAGCAAAGAATCATGCAAGACCTATTGTTGGGGAAGAGGTCCAGAGTCCATGACCATTAGTAGTAAAGCTGTGGCTTCCTTCAGTGGAGATGCAAGAGACTGGGAGAGGGCTGAGTGGGCCTTACTTAGCCTAGGCAGGATACTACCTCAGGGGGCCAGAGTCCACAATTAATGTTCCAATATTTTTATTGCAACAAAGCAGCAGGGGCTTAATATTAGAGAAGAGGGAAGAGAGGGAGAACATTTGCATCCAAACATATGCCTGATTTTATCTCCTCTGTTGGCACTCAGCACTTCATGCCATCGGCTAATGTAGGCACTATTCATGCCATTTCTAAATCCTGCCTCAGCTAAATTACACAGCAGCTTTTGTCTCAAAGCACCTCTCTTGGTCCCCATCCCTCAAAGGGAAGAAGGGTTTGGGCAGTGATTAAGGTTGTTTTTGTCTTTGCTTTAAATTAAAATGAAGTAAAGTGCTTCTTGGAGGAGGGATAAAAGCTTCAGGAAAAAAGAAGTGGGACACACATATTGCAAAGCAATACAGCATAGTGCTTTTAAGTATAGACCTGGAGCCAGTCTTCCTGGGTTGAATCCCAGCTCCATCACTTACTAGATATGTGACTTTGGTCAAATACTCAGTTTCTTGGTCTATAAAATAGACATAATATTAGAGTCTACCTTACTACTTCATAGGCTATTATGAGAATTGAAATTATATATAGAAAATCACACAATTCCTGACATCATCTATTAATACTATATAGTTGGTAGTTACTTCATGATATACTTAAGGGGATAGGCCAACTGCCCAGCCCTCACCATCATGTCTTGAACCCCATCCATGTTCGAAGAGAGAAAAGGCCTATTGAGCTATTCCTGAGAGGAAAGGTGATTATCCAGCAGTCAGGGACAGCAGGAAAGCACTATCTGTAAGCCAAAGCACTGTGGGAAAGATAGGTTGTACTTCTCTTCCTAGGAAGACATTGCCTTGTGCTCTGTTCCCTAATCCAGCCCTACAGTGGCCCAAGACACTGTGTGTAGGAATAGATTATCCTTATGGTGAGCAGGAATACAGCAAAGATGCTGCTGCTGTTGGTGCATAAGTGGAGGGCTGGGACAGCATCCATCTACCTAGGAAGCCTTCGTCCCTTACCAAAAGGAGAAGCTTTTTGGAGTATTCCCCACCTTCCTTCATTTCTCTTGTCAGGGTGCCTTACCAAGGATTTGGGTGGGGATGGCAGAGGCAACAGGAGGCAGGAGAGAGAGAAGGGCTGCTGGGGCTTTAAAGCGGTATTGGAAGGCTTGGAGAAAAGAAAGGCAGGAATAAAACCCACCATAATTTGAGCAAATGAGAGCAGAATGGAGCTATATGGCAGATACATAGGCTAAGGGTCTGCAATGCAGTTGAGGAGGAAAACCAGGGAGATTCCTCTCCCCTATCGAGAAAGAGGATGGCCAGACCCTGCCTCTTTAGCAGGAGGACTATTAGCGTGAAATTCATGGCATGGAGCAAAGAAAAGCAGGGGGATCAACATTCTGAGAGAAACCTAAGAAAGAATGAATCTTGATTTCCTCATAAGAGGCCAGAATTAGTTTTTAGGATGATCAGAGGTTTTATCCTCTGGTACACGCCAGCTTTGCTGTCAGTACTTGGGCCAAATCACCTACTCACAACAATCCTGTTTCCTATGCTGGAGGCTGTCCATTGCTTTGGGGAAGCAACCAGACCTCAGGACCATAATCTAGCCCTGATGAGTTTATTCAGGGCTCCTCTGAACACTCCCTCATTTCTATTAAGGCATAGCCATAGGGGTAAGGAGAGGGTGCAGCTCACTGTTTATCCACAAAAAGAGTATTATTCCAGGGGGAGGGTATTATATAAATCATGTTTTCCCATAAAAAATAATGAGGACCATGAGTTTGGTGCTCATGGACCCTGGCAGTGAGTCAGAGATTAGGCGGAGGCCTGTGGGGGATATCCCTGGGAGAAGCTCTCTTGTCAAAGGAAGTCAGCATTTGAGAGGATGGTGTCATTTTCTCTAGCTTTTCCCATCAAGAAGATTTCTGAACCTATAATAGGCAAAGCATTAAGATAAGAGGCTACTCTCATGCCAGGTGTGGGGGCAATGTGGACCAAAGTAGCATTTAGCCTTTCAGGGCCATGCATTCTGTGCACCTAGGAACAATGCTGAAACAATTGCTAAAGTTTAGATTAATTACTAAATAGCCAAGGTCCTTGATTAACTTGTTTCTTTAATGCCCACCCACCTTCCTATACCTCACTAATAAAAAAGCACACTCCAATTAATTCTCATATCAGCCTCCCCAATCCCCACTTAAGTACAACCATCTGTCATGAGAGGACCTAGGATATCTTGCAAGAGCATTTCATTCTGGAAGACTGACAGCTCTTTCTTCCAACAATTCTCATGCTGTTTCCTCTTCCAAGACAAGTCCTTAATCTATGGTCTCTTAACAGTTCCTTTAAGGTCTCAATCCTGGTTTCAGGAGTCTGGGTTGGTGTTGATTTATTCACTAGATAAGTCACTCTACCTGCTCATGAGTCAGCAAGGATGACTGAGACAGGCTTTTACACACTAACTGTTCCCTGTGCAAAGTTTGGTTTCCTGGCCTCGGGCTACTTCTTCCTACTCTTCCAGCCCTGGCTTCTTCCCTTTATTTACCCACTCATCCAGGTTCATTAAAACCATTCAGACAGCTTCTCCCACTCAGATGCCACCCTGTAGGTGAACTAAATGAGTTATTGACTGCTCTTTGCAGAGACAGTTCCCTAGGATAGTACAGCCATGCTGTAGAAATGCTCAGCACATCCCTCACAATAGGCCCAGCACAATCCCAGAAATGAAGCTGAGGCCTCAGATACTAGCCTGTTCCGCAGCCCACTGCTGCAGTGGTTACAAGTTATAATCTATTACCATTGCAAGAAGACTTAATTTCTGGACTTCAAGGAAGTCGGATAATGCTTTATCCTATTAGTGTCTGCCTGTGTGAACTGACAATGCCTTCCTTCTGACGTGACAGCATATTCTTCCAATTTACCTCTTTAAGGGCATGAATTGGGAGTCTGGAATAAAAGAGGAGGGAGGGCCAAGAAAGGCTACTCTAGGAACCAGGGAAAGGGGAGGAATTTTTAAATTAGAAATGGGGAGAGGGAACTTGGAGATATATGGCCAGACTAAGATATCTCAAAGCATGTTTGTGTTTCGATTTTGTTTCTCTTATAAAGGAAGTAATTGCAATCACTGGGTATGTTGTATAGATGTGTGTGAGGAAAAAAGGTCCTGAAACAACAGAGAAATATGAACACAAGAAGTAATTGGCCTATTCCATGTTCTTCTTGTTTTAGCCGTTGTGCCTACGGGCTAGCTTTCCCTTTCTTTAATCTCTTCCACATCCCTGTTTTAAGTCCACAGCTGCTCTAACCAATGGTATCAACTCAGCTGAGGGCACCTTCACATCACGGATGTGTTACCAAGGCTAGTCGACCTTGGGCAGCAATGGATACTGAGGACAGGGTGACAGGTTGTGGCTTCTAACTTCAGGAATATGGAGACAGAGAAGGGAACTTCCAAGTTAGTTCAGAAAACCTAGTGTAATCTCCTCATTTTGTTTATGAGGAAAAGGAAGCCCAGGGAGATGTGATTTTTCCTAGAGTCACATCGCTGGTGATGCAGAGACCAGATCTCTGGTCTCTGGGTTCTCAACCCTGCATTATTACTAAACACCAGCAAGTCCCACCATGATTTACAACTCCAGAGGGTGCCATTTACAGAAACTTCAAAGTGATTAGTGCCCCCTGGAGTTTGCAATTTGGTGTAACCCCTTACAGTTTGTTTCTGGGGGTGGGGGAGGAAGAAAAGGGGAAGGCTTTTCATGCCGGCACTTTATCTGTGCTTAATGCTCTGAGGCAGATGGTGCCCACTCATGTCTTCATTCAAGCAGCTAGAGCACAGGAATCAGGCAACTTTTTTTTTTTTTCTCTTTAACCACAAGTGTTCTAGAGCATGAGAATTCTTATGGCAGCCCCAGCAGCGAATACATTAAAAGGAGCATTTCTTGCTTACACTGCCCTCCCTTTCCCTACAAGAATGAAGAGCTGTAAGGTAAAGAATATGAAGAATGTGTATCCCTGTATGGGGAAGGCCTGCAGAAGTTTAATCATGTTAGAGGTCCATTCAAGGTCAAGAGGACCACTGGAGAAGCAGAGACAACAGGAGTCCTGCTTCCAGGGCTCCCGTGCCTTTCCTGGTACTGGGAAAGCTCAGATGGCCCGGGCTGACTCAGGCTTGTTCTGAAATAGGGGTCTTACGAAGCTAGTAGGTGCCTCAATGAATCCTCTTTTGAGAAATGAAGTGTCTCTGGCTATAATTTTACCACATACATTTAATTAGAATCTGTCCTGTCTCCTTCATGATAGTTTCAAGAGAAGTCCCTATAGAAACATTCTAAAAGAACAGCCTCATTCAGCCAAGGATCTCTTTTAACCAAGTTAATTTAGCAGAAATTTGCCATCTTGGATTGGGTGGAGTTACCTCTTTTTTTCAACTTCAAAGCTGGGAAGAGCAGGGAGGTAGGGAATGCAGAGAAATAAAGAGGGCAGGGGGTTCAAGCAAATGAGTTTTCATCTATTAAGGAGCAGTAATTTCTGCTACTGCCCCTAGAGATCGGTCCCCTCCAATAATGGCCTGACTCTAATGATTCCCACTCCTAAGCAACAGCCTGTGTTCTGCTGGTGTTGAGACAAGCTGTGCCAGAGAAATTCCCTTTATTTCAGAGGTGCTGCTGTCATTACGCAGGAGAGATTAACCAGTCAGGAGGATGTGCTTTTGGTGGAGAGAGAGAAAGCTAACCAAAGAGAATGCCCTTCTCTAGCAGGCATGGTACTGCTGACCTAGGACATAAAAGGCTGAGAGACAGACTAGAGGTCAGTGATAAAGAAGACAGGGCTGACACTCTGGACAAGCAGGAAAAGACAAAAGAAAGTAAAAGCTAGGTACCTCCTGAGGAGTGGCTGAACTCAATGCAAGGCAAGCATCGACTGGCTGGGAGGCAGGTAGAGGTCTGTGGGGTGTGGGGTGTGGGTGTGGGTTGAGCTCAGGCATCATGGACAAAAACTGATAGGCACCTGTGATACGAAACATGGTAATAAGTTCATGAGAAGCAAGAGGAGCGGGGAGTCAATTTCAGGTCCTAAATACCTATAATTTTCCAGGGCAGAAGTACAGGGATGTGGGCTAACGCTGAAAATGAGGTACGAACTATTACTGAAGCTGTGGTGTCAGTTGAGGGGTGAGGTCCTCTCATTCTGCGTTTCTTCTACACACTGAAATCAGTGGGAAGAACGAATGCCGTAGCTGCTGCAAAATAAGGGGTAAGGGAGTCCCCTTATTTTGCCCCCTGTGAGGGAGACGGACTGCTTCCAGAGGCTGCCTTGCCAGATGTGCCAGCAGTCAGCCTGGCCGGAGAGCCTGCAGTGCAGACAGATGCCCTGGGCTGTACTCAGGATGGCGAGACCCTTTATGGTACTGCGGCTTGGCTCTGGGGCAGTGCCAGAACGGCAGGGTAATATTCCTCCGCTAGATTCATTTCCCCCAAAACCTTTTTAAATATGTGGGCCATGGAGGGAGGCAAATTTAATTAAATTACTGTGTTGTGGGCTGCCCTTTCTGGGCAACGGCTAAAAATGGGCTCATGCTGACATGCAGACCCATCTGTATACACAGAGCATGAGTTTCTTTGTGTTTGGCCGTCAGCAGCTGGATGGGATTGGCAGTGCCCAGTGCTGGCCCGGTTGAGCTGGCCCCTTTGTCGCAGCAAGGCCGAGTCAACAATAATCCAACCCAGGCCCCATGTGGCTCTGATGACCTTTTCCTTTCCACTTAAAAGATGACTGAGTGGCACTCCCTCTTCCTACGTCAGTTCATTTCTCCTCAAATGCCTCTCTTGCTGACACCCAGGACTTTCCCGTAAGGGGGTGCCCTGTGCTGAGCCAGGAAGGAGGAATGAAGCTGCAGCGAGGTGTGATTGAGAACAGTGCAAGGGCAAGGTCTGTTAGCTTGGCAGGAAATGGGGGGGTCTCCCTGGTGGCTCTCCAGAGAGCTACTTCAGTAGTTACCCACTGGCAGCTTCATGCTGGAGAGAGAGCCATTTTCAGGTGCCAGAGTAAAGCAGCAGAGCTTTCTTTCTCCCGTCCCTGGATAAAGGCTAGAGTGGACACAGAATCTGACCATCACACAGAGACAGGGAAGTTCGGTAACAACTAGAACCACTTAACATGTGGAAATCAATGACCAAAACAAATGCTGGCTGTGCCATACCTGTCGACCCCACAAGGTCATTCATTTCAGTTCTGGCAGTTGAGGCCTCATCGCTCCAGTTTACAAATACCATGAAGCTAAGATCTGGCCCCCTCCCTGCTTCCTCCAGTAGTGCTGCTGATCTAACTATAAGGAGGGGCTTCCCTCTGTTGGTGTGAAATGGGCTGAGGTAGAATCAGGTATGTGGAGAGGCAGTGAGGGACACATAGTGGGCTTTTCCATTTGGAACTAAGACTCAGGAGGAGTCAGCTAGGGACTCTTTCCCTACTTGTCTCCAGAGAGAATAAAACCTTAGTGAATGTAAAAGAGGCAGCCTTGTATTGGGTGATGAGTAGTTGTATTTATGCAGCACCCCTGCGTCCAGGGCATCCTGGCACCAGCAGACACTCGGATGACGTGAACAGTGCAGGCATCTCTGGTGGCTGTGGCAGCCCTCCACAGGTTCCTAGCTAGGCAGGTTTACAGGCAGTGCCCCAGTGAGGAGAGAAAGCGGAAGACAGAGGCGGAACCTCCCTATCCTAATCTCCAAACCCCTGGCAGGATGGGGAGGGCAGCAGCCTCCCTGGAGCTCTGCTGTCCTCCTGACCCTGCTCTGGGCAGTTCTGGGGCCTTTTCCTTCATAATAGGGGTGGTAGTGTATCTGCTACAGGTTATCGCTGGCTAAGGTTTTTGGCTATAAATCTGATGGTTACTTTAAGGGTTAAGACAAATATTGTCACTTCAGGTCCTTGGGGCCCAACTCAGAAACTGGATTGTGCCTGCAGGTCACTCTCAGTCCGGCAGTTCTAAATGACTAGAATCTGTGGATCAAAAACAAAAGCAGGCAGGTCACTAAGGTGTGGACAGAAAGGAGAAGAGAATGGTTCCGAGAGTGTGTTTTCTGTGGTTAAGAGGTTAAGCAACAATTGTAGTGAGAAAAGAAAGCAACATATAATGCTAGACAGAAGCCCAGGAGGGCAGGGCCAGTCAGCAATAGCAAGAAATTGAAATAACATGAAGAATATGAAGTTGACCAGTTTGGTGGTATCTCTCACCTGGTTTTAGAGAAACCAACAGGTTTCCTGGGTACTCCACTATGGTAAACAATCTATTCCTCACTTACCAAATAGGATAGGACAGGCCCCACCCCTAGGCTTAGGTAACCATGATGTTTCGAGTGGATTAAATAATGCCCGTAATTCCATTCCATCCACTGGCCTCATGCTCACAAATAACTGGCTTCAAACTGTAGGTATAAAAGCAGATACCTTTCCAGGTAGCTTGTTTTCTAGTTAGTACGTTACTGGTCCTTGGGTGCGAATAAAAATATTTGGTCATTATCAAGGATTAACAATATCCTTATCCTGAAGAAAACATCTCAAATTGTAGAGAGTGGACAATGTACCTCAGTTCTGATATTTGCCCTTGGAAAGAGTGGGATTTAGGGGCTATGGTCCTCCCTGTTTAAGCAAACTAGAACTGCTTTTTCCAGTGGAAAAGAAAGCCTTGAAATAATTTATATAACTAAGCTTCAGGGTGAATCATCTGAATATTGGTTTTGCTGTACCAAGGGCATTCCAGGAGCTACTAGGGTCCCTTAGGTTTACAGGAGAGCTACCCAAATGAACCAGAGCTGCAGAGGTGGATGAGCAGACTGCTGCCACAGTGTCCCTCCCTGCTGCAGGTAGTTGGAGGGTATGGCTATGGGTCTCGCTCAGGCAGAGGTTCTAGCTGGGACACCTTGAGTGCTGTGCCTGTCTGCAGGTCAGCAGCAAGGTGGCATGTGAAAAGGCAGAGTGAAGACCTAGGGTTGCTGTGGCATATCTTTCTTGTGTATAAGGTAACCCATGACCCCCTCACATTTGTTATCCATCACTTCATTTCTCTTAGAGAGGGACAAGGGAAGGGAAATGAATTCATTAGTGGTACGTTACAGGGTACTACCTTTCATCATTTTGAACAGGAGTGAGAGACTCAAGAGCAGTACTTTGAGAAGCTGCTAAGTCTGCATTAAAGGGAGGGAAGGATAGGAAAGAGGGAAAGGTGATTTCTGACACCTGCTCTTGCCTCTGATTCTTTCTTGGCTCTCTCTCACTCCAAGTAACACTTAAGAAGCAGAGTGGGTGGAACTAAGGCTATCTGCAAAGACAGATTCGCACTGATGAAGGCTGGAAAGTGTTTTCTGCACAATGTGAACTTAGACCTGCTGTATCCTTGTCTCATGTGGTTCAGATAAATTTTTGTTTTATCATCTCACTTGGGTTAATATGTCAGAGTATGAACTAAGAGTAGTCTTCACATCAGCCCCAGGTTGACCTGGTGGCAAGGCTTGGCCCAGCCCCTTCATCTCTGGGAAAGCAGGGCAGGAGAGGGATGGGAGTGGCAGATGTCGCTGGATAAGGCTGCGACCATCTGCACTACTGTGAATCAAGGTTGGCTCAGACAGAAGGCGCGAGGGAGGAGGTGCAGCTGCTGATGGCTCAGACAGCTTGGACCTGTCCAGGCAAACAAGCCGCTCAAGTGCAAGAACAGCCAGCCAAGTAGGCAGAGCACGAATAAGGACTTAAAGCTTGAAATATCTGACAAGAGATAGAGGGAGGGTAGGAAGCTGTCTGGGATTTCAACTGGTATGTGGCCTTGCCTCTCACTGCTAAGACAGACTTTTCTGCTACCAAAGGGTGGGATGTGATGCTTGGGAGCTGGTGGGCTATACCGAGGCGAGCAATCCCTGAGCTAGGATTTAAAAAAAAATCTTTATCTTAAATTGCAAACACAGCTCTGGGTTGTTCTTCCTCACTAATGCCCTCAGAACAAAATCTAACCACTGTCTACAGATACCTATCTTCCCTCTTGTCAGCTGCCTAAGGTTAAGAAGCAGTGGGCTCTCTGTGTGTGCGCATGGCGGGGGTAGGGGGGGTTATGGGGGACGCTGGTGGTCGCAGGGACAGACTGCACCATTAATCGCACAGTTTGGGAGCTGCATATTAGAACTGGCTAAGGAAGATGCCACAGGTGTGCCCAGAAGAGGCCAACATGTGCTCTGTGCTTCCAACCTTCCTTGAAGTGGAGGAAGGCCAGTCAGGACATTCCAGGGCTATTACAGTCCTGTAATTCTAGTGAATGCTCTTTGAGACAATGGTTCTTGATCCCAAGTACATATTCCTAGCACTGAGAAAACTGTTAAAAAATACCAATGTTCAGACTCTAAATCAATGGTGTTCAATCGGTGTGCTACAAGAATTTTTAAAACATGCAATACCTGACTGTTTAGCCAGGGGCACTGACCTCTTTTCCTTAGACTGTCAAATAAAAAAATGACAACAGCTAACACAACAATAGCCATCTGGTGTGAATGAATCATCAAAATTATATCTATTTTTTTGGTCAGATTGGCAAAAAAAAAAAATTTTTTTTTGGCCATAGAATTTTAGTAATTAGTTTATGAGTGCCATAAGATGAAAAAGGTTGAAAATTGCTGGTCTAGATCAAATTCAGCAGAATCTCACTGGGGTTGGGGCAGGACTTCAACATTTAAACAGTATATCCAGGTTATTCCAGGGCACATCCAGAATGACAGCCTTGGGTCTACAGTCTAGAGAGATCCAGGAGAAGACTGAGTGAGTGGACAGATGGGCAGGACAGTTCTGTCACTAACTCCAGAAGAGCTCGTACATTTAAAAAAAAAAAAAAATCCTCACTGGAGGATATGTTTTTATCGATTTTAGAGAGAGAGGAAGGGTGGGAAGGAGGTAAGGGCGGGGAGAGAGAGAGAGAGAAACATTGATCGGTTGCCTCTCATAGGCACCCAGACCAGCGATGGAACCTGCAGCCTTTTGGTGTACAGGATGATGCTCCAACAAACTGAGTCACCCGGCCAGGGCACTTCTTGTACATGCTTTTACTTCAGCCGAGCTAGTGCCCTGAAGTTTCGTTCAGGTTCAGGAGGCATTAACTTCTAAGAAAGCTGACTAAGTAGCAACTGACTGACTGCCCTGGAAAAACAAAGAGAAACCATCCTACAAACATGTCACCTCCCTCAGGGATCCAGGTGAGGAGGGAGAGAAGACAGATCGCTTAGAAGCCCATGAATATTAAATGGGAGAAACCAAGGCACAGACAGACCACCATTTATTCCAAAGGAAAGTGGGAAGAGAACTAAATAACATGTTTCTCCCTAGCCATCATCAGCCAGAGACCTTCCCTAGTCATAAGCTGCTCTACAAGCTAGCACAGGCAGGGCTCAAGATCACCCCACAGTTTAGGTTCATAGCCCAAAAGAGAAATTACTTTTTAAAATGTTAGGTTTCTTACCCTTAGCCTAGTGGCTAATGTCCCTGCCACAGCCCTTCTCTGGTCCACTTATTCATGCGCATGCTTATTTAGAATCAGTACAAAGACCGGCACTATGCCAGGTGCTGGGGAACAATGGAGATGAAAAACTTGGTCCTTGCCCTTGAGGAGCTCAGTACAATGGGTGAAGCAATTGCGATGGAGAGACTAAGAGTGGTGACAGGGGAGATACATACTGGGGAGCAAGGAAAGCTTCTGTCTCCTCCCATCCAAAGAGTCCCCTGAAGAAATGCAGAGCAGGCCATATATCTTGGAGTTTTAAACTTTAGTGCCTCTGAGGCAACTTGTTCTTAAGACCCAGCTGAGGAAGAACTCCCATGGTCTGAATTCTGGATGTAGGCGCTGGACAGTGGTAGGACCAATACTGACTCAGCCCCTGGGGGAATGACAGATGCTCTGGGCCCTCTTACAAGCGATACAGAGGGTGACTTCTGCACTTCTCTCAAGCTGGCATTGGCTGAAAAGGCCTATCTCAAGGCTTCCCCGGGGAGTAGGAAATCACCCATAATCTCAGTAAATCTGATGGTAGGAATGCTCTGGGCTGGCTGGGTGACCTTGGGCAGCCTGTAGCCTTCCCTCTGCCTCAGCTTCTTAAAGCAACACAGTTTCACTTAGTGTTTAGGTATAAATCACACAGCCCCCTGAATAAACAAGAGTCAACAGCATGCCCCTGAATGAAGAGGTGCTAAGCTAAAGTCTTAAGCAAGGCTATGGTATATAAATATGGCATGGAAGCTTCTAGCCCAAGCTCCAGAACTCTATTTAGTTTGGCTGTGGCAAGCGCTGTTTGCCTTGTGAGCTGAGCAAGAGCACAATACTGCGTAGGATTTGGAAAAGGCCCTGAGGACACAAAGGAGCTCTTACATACTTGCTTACGGAGCTAAGAACTTGTGGGATCCTGGGAAAGGAGAGAAGTACATCTTTCAGCCCATTCCCCCACCAGAGCTTTAGCAAAATCCCACCTGCTGAGCATTGAGGAAATCAGGATTCTCCTGTGGCATGTGTCACAATGCCTTTAATGCCTTCTATTTCCCTGGTGTGGCAAGAGAGGTCTTCAGGGTGGTATGTGTGAGTGCTGGATGGTGACAAGACAGGTAAACTATATGGCACAACAGCTTTCAAGGCTGGGTGATGTTGAGGTCATTCAGTAAAAGCCAAAGCTGTCTAGTTGTCCACTCTAAATTCAGACTCTCTAAATAGGTCTAATTTGTCATTGTGCCTATTCTGTTCTTCACCTACCCAAAGGTTTAGGTTCCTTATCATCATGGCAACTTATTATCCTGATTGGTCAGCCTTAGGTTATACAATGTCCAAAATCAAAGTTGATCTTCCAGTGTGGAGGTCTAAATTTAATCTCTGAAACCACAGGTTTCCTACCTTAGCTGCACATTAGAATTACTTGGGGAACTTTTAAATTAACAAAACATTCATATTAAAAAAACCTTTGACTTGAAAAATTTGAAACACTGAAAATAGAGAATAGCCATCAACTCCCATATGCTAACCATCCAGACAGAACAATTATCACAAGGGTCGTATTTACTTCAGCTTCCCCGTTCTTCTTTGCCGAAGTATTTTAAAACATATCCCAGATATGATGTCATTTCACCCTTCCATACTTCAGTATGCATCTAAAAAATACACCCATTTTCTTACATAGCCACAATGCCTTTATCACACCTAACTCAACAAAATCACTCCTTGGTATCACCTAATATAACTGGACAACTTAAAAGATGGTACTTGCTTAAGCCAGAATCTTTGGAGGGAGGCCCAGGTATTAGTATCTTTCGTAGGCTTCCCATACCCTATGATTCCAATGTGCAGCCAGGCTAAGAACCACTGGCCAGATCAATCCAGGATCCTGCTGTGGGGTCTGCCACAAGCTCTGTGAATGTCCTTCAGCTCCTGATCACATGGAACACAACAAAAAAGACAAGGAAAAGGTGACAGGTCAAGGAACAGGACGAAGAGGAGGAAAACAAAAGCAGTAAGTCAGCAAGCCATGGAACTGGAGCCTTGTATAACGCAAGGCTGTCAGAGCCTCAGGAGTCAAGGTGTGTTCACGCAATCCCCCAGGTCCATCAAAGAGGTCTGCGAGGCCTAGAAGGAGGGTTGGTCCCAGCTGCTGGCCAGGCTGCTCACCTCACACTAGGCCAGTCTGCATTACTCCTTTTATTTCTAGATCCTTTCTCTTCTGTATATGCTCTCTGGCTTAATATTCTGGCAAACTCTGAGCCTTAGCACCTGGTTTTAGGATTAATTAGGTCTGTGGTAAGGGAGGAGTGCACCAAAACTTCTTTAGTGTTGGCACTGGGGTTTGGACCACAGTTTTCAATTTTATTTGTTTTACTTAAAATAACTAAACAAAACATCCTGCAAAAAGATGAGGCTGTATCATTGCAGCTAAAAATACCTCTACTGAAGGCATCTGCTTACCAGCTCCTCAATTAGAGATGCTACAGAGCCCTTTGTGAGCTGCACAGTGTTGGTGGCTCCACAGGGGCTCTGGGCGGTTGGGGATAATCCCTAAAGCAGTGACTAGTGAATGTTGGGGCGGGCGGGAAGGGGGACGCGGCGCCCTGGTGAACAACCAGCCAGCCCGCACAATTGGTACACATCAGGTAACATTTGCTTTATGGACCCACTGCCCAAGCCAGGAAACCTCTTACCTTCTTCTGCAACAGGCAAAATGCCATCTCTGAGGATGACCCAAAATAACTGGGGACAGTTCTGGACTCCCTGAGGTTCACATGACTATCATAATAATCAGAGGAGGTAATGCCATTCAGTCTGGCCCACGGTGTGTGTGATGCTGGAAAATTTCCAAGTATGGGCTAGTGATAACTAGACACAGGTAAGGCCTATGGTGGCCTGGGGAAAGGGGTGCTTTAAATGTAGGCTTGATGCCTAAAGGGAGAAACTGAGCAGAGGTATGGGCTTCATGGTAATTAGGGCTTCTGGAACTCTTTCTAGGTCCTCTCAGTACCTAAGTCATTTAGTTTAGCACACTCATTTTTACTGGGGAAGATGAAGCCTGAGGGAGGTTAAATGATTTTGTCTAGGTCACAGCTTTAGTAAATGGAAAAGCTAGGACTTAAACTTGGGAATTCTGCTAACAAGTATACCTTTGTTCCACTGTATTATGCCATCCCATTGAATGGGTTCATTCCAAGCATTCAACAGTACTGAAAGAGCTATATGGGAAAAGGTATTTTCAGTTCAGGTGACAAAGGGACCAGAGAAATTCAGGTGAGTGTTCCCTGGATGACCTGAGAATTTTGCAATCCCTGCAGGTTTTGAAGAACTCAAGGGTCAGAATCAGCAACTGAATCAGTTGTTCAGTGGGAACAGTGACAATATCGCAGACCTGTGATCTTCAGCCAGACATCGAAAGCTGCCCCTTCTTTTCTGCCCAGGAGAATAGGAAACACCTAGTATTAGCCTGACTCAGGGTTGTCAGGGGAAAAGAGGGGCAAGAGTAAGGCCATGGCTGTCTGGTTTGATGCAGGCATTGATCATTTTCATTTCTTGGCATCGTGTGTGGCCCTTATGAAAGAATTTGGAAGCTAATTCAACATCATGAGAGGACTGGGTCAAAAAAATAAAAAAGTATTGAGAAAAACACTCAGAGATATGGGGGAAAGTGCAAATTACTGGTTCAGGAAGAGTGCAATGCAAATCAAACACGTCCTGAGTATTCAGTGTGGGGAAGGGATGGTCTAGAGTCCTATGTTGTCCAATATGGTTGCCACTATCTATATGTGGCTATTTAAAATTAAAATTGATTACATTTCATTAAGGATTCTGTGCCTCAGTTACACTAAACACATTTCAAGTGCTCAATATCCATACGTGGCCAGTAGCTGCTATACTGGACATTCTTTATACAGATAAAGAATGTTTCCATCATCGCAGAAAGTTCCATTGGACAGTGCTGGTAGACTCTGTTGCATTGTCTTCTCTAGTTTCTTACTGGCCACAATGAGTAGTTTAGGCTCCTTTGGGGAAGAACTGAACTTGGGGAAGCTAGAAGATACCATTAACTAACACTCCAGCAAACCTACTAAACCTGGGAACTCAAAGCAGCTTAGGGCAACTATGAGCAGAAATCCCCCAGTGTACGAGGCTGAGCTCTACCAGGCCCTATACCTCTCCCTCTAGGGCCCTGTCTTCGTGGTCACAGTCACTCTGACCTTTGCATATTTTATTGTTTCTATTTTACGTAGTTTTAATTGATGTTTAATATAGCTTAACTCTGTGTAGTGTTCCAAGCCCTTCACCAGGGGGCCGCTCACAGGCAGAAGCACAATTAATAGCAACCCCTAGAAAATTATGCCCTGCATCGAAGTTGTCATTGCACCGTATAAATGCTTGTTATTACTGCTGAATTCTCCAGCCCTGACACCTCCCTATGTTTATGAGGTAGCAGATAAACCTCTGTGTTTTTGCCTTCCTTACTTTACCACACCATCAGACTAAATATAGCCCTGTGTGTATGTTTAGCTCCATTTAGCTGTGCTTTGGAAAAGGAGAAAAAAATCAGAGTTAATAAAATTAAATTGCCGGAAAATGTGATTTGTTCCTCCCCCACTTGACAACCCCTTAAAAGACAAACAGACGTCACTGCTAACAAGATGGGTAACCAGCCTCAGCTACAGGGTGGGGGTGAGGCCCAGATCCTGACAACCTGCTATTGCGTTCAGGTCAGCCTCCTGTGAGTGCTGGGAGCAGGTCTAAGAGCACAGTATGCTAGGGGCGAGAGACGGCGCTTGGGGGTCCACCCTGTACCCTGGCTGAATGTGACCAGAATACAGTGCTTGAACTAGAATACTGCCCAAGGAGCTCAAGGACACTGCCAGCTACAAAATTCCACGTGCTCCCCCGCCCCCACCTCTCTCAGTAAAAAAAGAAGCAAAACAACAGTGAAAGTTGCCCCCCACCCCCAAAAGAACAGAAAAAAAACTCCTCTCAACTTAAAACAGTCCCCACTCCTTGGTGGTTTCTTTTGAGCTCTTCTGAAGCTTAGTTTTTGGCATAAAAAGACAGCAGCTTTTCTATGACCACATATCAAGAAAAGCAATGGAAAATTCCAGGTCTGTCAGACACCTGTACTCCTCCCTCTCTGGCATGCCTTCTCATTCTGTGCACAGTGCTCTTTGCGCCCATCTAGGAAGTCTTCTTTATAGAATACTGAAGTCCTGGGTGACAGCCTCCTCTGATTTTGCCTCCTGGCCTTTTCTCACTAAAATAATACAACTTAGAGAACGTACCTGTTTACCTCTTCTGTCTGCCTCTGTCACATACACCTACTCCCTTTTACATGCCACCGTCAAAGTCCACTTATTACTTGTATGGCAGGTAGACGGACAGGTGGCGGCGGCTGTTGTCTGGGAAGCACAGAGAGGGTACACGTAAGGTTGACACCATGGGAATGTGGAGACTAGCTCTCCTATGAATTTATATCTGAAGGTGCCCAAGTAATGAACTTCTTCATGCCTCATGTTTAGTTCCTGTGAACAATTTGGATTGGACTGTATAACGATTAGAACTCTTAGGAACTACAAAATGCTCTAATTCCATATTCTGAAGGTTGTATCCTCAAGTCCTTGGAAACTGAATGGGTCATGCTTATTTCTATTTATAATCCATTTTTTATTTTTGCATTGAGTGCAAAAATAAAAAATGTAGATTTCTATTCTAAGTTTTTCTAACCAACAAAGGAAAAGCTCTATTTTAGTTTGTTTGACAGGGAAATGTTTCTAACTAGATTGAGTTTCCAATATTATATTTGCTTTGCCATTTCCCATATCTCCTAAAAAAAAAGTTTCTAAAAAATCAGAAATGCTTTCTGTACTCAGAGCAGGAATGCGCCTGCCTTGGCTGAAGGAAGAAGATGGTGCCGATCTCGGGCCCCAGTGGAGCAAGACTATTTGCCATCTGCCGCACTAGCTGCCTCATCTCCAAATTGGGCCCGGGCTGTAGTTTGCTGCAAATATTAGGAGCCAAGGCACTAGGACTTCCCACCATGGCAGGCCTTGAACCCTTTGTACTCTGGCTATCCCAGCTATCTTGAAAGCAGGGGGCCACATTTCCACTTAGGAGTATGACTCATGCATTAAATGGAAAGAGATTATTCCACGCCCAACCGCGAAACAATCCCCAGCTATTTTGAAAGCTTTAGAATGAAAGGGTGGAAGACTGTCCGACCAAGCTGAGGAAGGTGATGGAATTATGGAATTGCCAGAGACTTCCCCCGCCCCATCTATACAGGCCAGAATGGTTTATTAATGATCCATGGGAAAAGAACAATCGTCCTGCTGGCAGCTTCACATGTAATTAACCAGCTTCACAAGAGAGCTGGCTGCCTTTTCCGGGTCTGGTATCTGCAGACCGCAGAGCTACCTGACAAAGCGACACTGAGATTCTAGCAAAATCTCCCTACTGGGAGAGGGGCATCCAAAATAGTGGTCTCCACCCACTGGGCACTCAGAAAATGTGACCGTGATGGCTGTCCTCTTCTGGAGAAGGCTGGTTGTGTGCTCAGGATGACATGAAAGACCGCAAGCTCTCTGAGGGCACTCTGGGAACTGCTAGTTCCACTGATCACTGTGAAGTGCCCACTCAGGTAAGCGGCTTCCTCTACTGAGTACAGAGCTCACAGAGCACAACCAGCTTCTTGATAGCCCTCAAAATACTGCCTCCTCAGCTGAAACTCCACAAGGCACAGGAGTTCCTTGGGAACTGGCTCATGCCCCTCACGGTAACAGACTTCAGCACTGTGGGAGGGGCTGAGAAAGCTTAATGGCCTTGCTGGACAACAGCTGCTTCTATGTAAGTGTGTTGCTAAAGAACCAACACAATTCAAACTGACACCCAAAGAAAAAAGAGACTGGGTTAACAAAGCTTTGCCTTTGTAGTCAGTGTTAATTTCTCTTTTATGAGCCCTGGGACTCAAAGACCCTTGGTCATCGCATTAGGTATACATGTTTGCCATTCAAGGTGCAGTTTTAAAAATGGGCTCTTTAGTGCATGGCACTTGAAGTGTCATTGGGGGGAGGGGATGGTCCTCCCTTACCTCTCCCAAATGAGAATCAGAGGGTGTTTCTACTAAAGGAGAACAGGACAAAATACACACATACAACACCCCACCCCCCCACCCCATGCTTGTTTCTGGAGTTGCGAAAGCAGCTGATAAGAACTGTTTCCACTCTTCACCCCCTGGAGGATAGAGACCCCTTCTCAGCACCAGAACTCTTCCTGAACCCCTTGACTCATGCTCAACCCTAGCCACCCCAAATTCCCCAGTGAGCCGAAGCTACTACCTGAAGGTTCATGGAGGGAATGACAAACCTTTGCACCTTCAGTGAAAACAGAGGCAGTTCACACAGGTCATGGGCTTTTCACTCACCACACTCAATTTATATTCTGTAGAAAAACAGATAATAAAAGCAGGCTGTGCCATTTAGAAAAACAGACGGGAGGGAAGCGCTGGTTGAGGCAGAAACGTCCATCAACTGATGCCAGGCTTCTCTTCTTGAGAGCACAGCACATGTGGTGAACCCTCCAATAAAGCCATGGAGTCAAAGCACAGGCTGCACAGTCATTTTCTTGCTCATTACCTGCAGTCTCCTTCCTCACCCAGCTCTGATTATAGAAGCCAAACAGTGGTTCCCTCATTCCTATTAAAGCAGCCTAGCAACAAGAGTAACCCCCAGCTGCAGATCAACATGTAAGAAGCAGAGGTAGAGGTCACTCAAGGCCTGGTAGGAAATGGATAGTTCAAGATAAATGAATTGGTACTGCCTGCCGTTTTTACTTGCCGTCACTTTAATCAATAAGGGAAAAGGTGAATTGCTATTGATCTCTTCAACACCTCTCAACGATACTGTACAAATTACAGTAAAGCAAGGGGGTGGTGGGAGAATGAAAGAGGAAGGACAGATGAAAGAAGCCTGAGCAGTGTGAGAATGCCCTATGTCCCTGGAGTTAGCACTCCTGCCACTGGGTGTTAGGCATGCTTGGGTGCACGTGTGAATGTGTCACGAGGAGCCCTTCCTCACACCTTGAAGGGCTGGCCATGGAAAGCAGTCTCAGGGCCTCACTCTGTACTTCATGTGCTTGCTATGCCTCATCAGGGCAAGAGGGCATATGAAGCCATATGGTTTCTTTTGATGCAAGGCTAGAAGTCTGTATGTCCGATCCCTAGGGCTCATGATTTTTTTAAAGCTGTGATACTTGTATGGTGGTTGGCTGGGCTATCTCAGCAGCTGACCATAATTCTGGATGGGAAAGCAAGAATTTAAGGCTTCAAGGGCAATCTCTTGCTTTGCAGTACTAATCCCACCCCGGGGTCAACTGCCATAAAAAACCAGACAGGCAGCAGATAAAGTGAAACTATCTTGCAACATTGTTGATAATAGCACAGATCATGGCTTCTGGGGTTCAGAACAGTCTTTTGACCTCAGAGGCTTAGGTCCAATTGTGAGGTCTCATATGAATTCTGGGACAGTGACCACACGCAGACAGGCAAGATGACATTTTCATTTTCGAAATCTATGTATATGTACCTCTCTAGTCTTACCTAGAGAACCAGGAAACAGGATACATTGTTATGATAGATGGGCATAACAACCTTTATCAGGAAGACACACATTTAGTGTCTGATTCTCAGGGCTTAGTCGAACCTACTGGCTATAAGAAGACTGAGAGAACCCCTCAGCACTCGGGGGCAGCTTCTGTTCAGGATGCACTGCTTATCAGAACCAAAAATCAAGAAAAGGGCAATGTAACAGATTTTATGGCAGAAGGGAAAATCAACCAAAGTTTAGCACAATGAGGTAAAGAATGGTTAGAGCTTAGATTCCAGGACTAGCAGTTCTCCTATTTTATTATTTGGGTCTAATTATTCAGATGCAGGTAAGAAAATAAACTGACCAGAGGCCCCTCTCCAGGTCATACAGTGCCTTCCGCTTGTGTATGGTTATTCACCATCTGGGGCCTGGCAACCTTTATCTACGTAAGGAGGAATACATGGAGGGAACCTCGGGAACCTCAGCATCACGCTTTAGTAACCACCTTTCAGTATTCTCCAGGCAGAACAGGACCCGATGCTCCCATTTTACAGATGGTGAAACCAAGGCGAGCAGTCATGCATCAAATATGAAACAGATTCCAACTTTTGAAAACCCATGTGTGACAACAGTGAGAGGCCTTCAGGATGCTCTTGGCACTCTTGCTTAAATGACTCTCCAGAGATAATGACTCAGGGGTGTAACTGTATAATTCTGAAATCAGTGACAACACAGTTCCCCAGTCCTCCCTTTTTCCTCCCACAAATACCTGAAGGGCCAAAACATCGAGCAAAATAAAATGCAAGTTACAAAGCTGCTGATGTGTTTCGAGTGGAAGTGCTGAGATTAGAAGGAGGAAGTGGGTAAGTACACCCTGGGTGTTTGGAAATGGCCACGTCTGCAGCCCTGTAAGCTGATGAAGGATGAGCCCTGGCTGTCTCTTCCAGGCAGACAGAGAGTTTGGCCCTACCCTCCAGCGGTGGGGAGCGTGGCTGTTAGAGGACAAAAAGATAAGAAACAACTATTTAGCAAACACCACTACCCTCGTACAAGGAATCTTCCAATTCCAAAAGTAACTCCATTCTAAAATTACGAAGTGGCAAGTGGCCAGGCCAAAAATCCATATCCAATCAGTGGTAATGGACTATTTGTTGCATTTCTTCATATTAGGTCGCAGCATTGCTATAAAAATCCTGGGTCAGTAGTTTTAGATTTATTTAACTGGAGAGGTAACAGCATCCCAGCACTGCAAGCACTGTAGAGAATTCTGAAGTGAAGTGGCATATGCAACCTCTTGTAGGGGATGAAGGGACCTACTGGTCTTACTTGCATGATCTCCCACCTCTAGCTGGGCATTCAATGCCAACATCCTTTTCTGGTAAACATTAAATAGAATCCTACTGCACCAAGAGAAAGGGAAGGGAGAAGAGGGAGGCATTACGCTAACCTGGAAAAAGTGAAGCAGTTTCCAATTCAACTCTCCTGGCTCAATGGATAGCCTCTGTTCTTGCTGCAGTGACTGTCCCACAGAATGTGGCTTAGGGTCCCTTTCTTGTCCCTTTCAATCCTGGCTAACACCTAGATGTTTCCTTAGAGCTCCTGCCTGAGGTTTCACTATCCTCCAACCCTCCAATTTAATGCAGATCAAAGATGAAACTTTTGGCATCTTAGACTGCTGTGGTGGTCATGGTAAGGTGGTATGGGGACAGAAGAAAGCACTGCTGTTCCATTAGAGGATAAGGAAGCCAGGATCTAGTTAAGTCCTCTATCCTTCATTTTCAAGTCACAGTGACAGGAGGAAATGGGCAACATCAAAAGTCCTGTGTAAACAGAGGGAAAGCACGGAGAGCCCTCTGTATTGGCGGATCACTTCCAAATAATCCTATGGCAGTTCGAGCCCACAACAAAGATACTCAAGCCATGACTTCTTGGATGTCTATGTGTATTTTTGGAGTCCTGGCCTCCCCACTCCTTGATGATGGTTGGGCTCAGCTATCCGTAGGCAAGTGTAGAAGAGGCTCTGTGCATTGGTTAGGAGTCTTCGGCATTTCCTCCAGACCTTTGCTTTTCCACTGAATGTTACACTGCCTACAGTGTAGTGGTTCTAATGTGTAGGACCTTGCAGAAGGAGAGGCAAAGAGACCCTGTCTTTTATCTTACTTCATAGAAGAGTCTGGCAGACCCCTGATGGTACTTAAAACACTCTTGAGAACCTAGTCCACAGATGGCAAATAGGTTACCAGTGCAAGTGCTAAATCCATTGAACTGGTAGTAGCTTCTAGGAGCCCTGTTTTGAGAAGGTTCTAATTCCCAAGCCAATGCAGTGCTGTGACTGACTGGAAATGTCTGCCATGAATACAAGACTGGATGGGGAGAGCATGTACATATTTGCCAACACTGGCTTTGGGGTGTGTCAAGCACTGGAGAGGACTAACTACTGTTCTTTGTTAATTCTAGCATGAATGCTACTCCCAAAACACATGCCTATGTCCAGTCTACCTCCCTACTCTGGGTGTAGTGGTTTTTCCACACTGAAGTTCTAATTCTAGATTTTAGCTAAACCCCGAGAGAACTTTCATTCATAATAAAAATGATAATGCAAGCTGTCATTCACTGAAGGTTTATTATATACCAGGGCTCTAGTGCTGGGCACTTTACATATATACATTATTTCCACAATACTGCTTTGAAAAAGGTACCCGTGTTACAGGTGAGACAATTAGGTTTAGGAGGACTGCTGCACTACACAACCCCAGGGACACCATTCACATGGAATTCTATTAGGTACTGAGACAGGTTTGGTTTTAGAGAGGCTAAGAATCACGTCCAAGATCACACAGTAAATGGTGAAGCTGGAATGAGAACCCAGGTCTGACTCTGCACGTGTTACTAACAGAGTTTTTGTTAAGTGGCCAGGAAGGGAAAGATGCCTTTGAAAGTTCTGAAGATGGGTCTAAGAAGGAGCCTGTCCTTCTTGAATATGTGACACATGTTGTTCAGACCAGGTTAGGGTATCTCTGCTAGTAATTCTAACGTTTGCTCATAATCTTATTTCATGCACCATAGCATTTCATAAGAGACCACTGGTCACTTTCATTTTCAAAATCCATTTAAGTTCAGCTGACCAGAAACTGTCACGGGTGGAGTGGCAAATGGGAAGTTCATCAATAAAGCCTGGTTTGGAATGGAGGATCTCATCCAACCCTTGGCCACAGACATGGGGAGTGGCCATGGTGATGACAAGAAGAGGGCAACAGTAAGGACGGCTCATTTACCAGGATAGTCATTCCTGTGTCCTTGAGGGAGTCACACTGGAACACCAGAATGTTAGTATTACCTGGAGAGCAAATGCAATCTACAATCTGCTTACTCTTTGCTGGCAGCGCAGGCAGCCCTGCTACTGTATATTAAGAGCCATGTTCTAAAAAGATATCAGTTGAATTATATAATTCCAAGGGGAAATTAACATAGGCAGTGGGAATGTCTGGGAATGCTCAAGACAAACAGAACAGGGAGGGATGAGGCCTGAAGACCCCCGAACATGCCAACATGAAAGCTTACTCGCAAGTCTACATGGGTGTTAGGGTCCTGTGTGAAGTTCTGCAGAGGGCGGGCAAGTCTGTATGAGGTCATCTTTTGTGTGATCTGCTAGTCAGAAGACATTAATGAAACAGAGAACTATTTTCCAAACTAGGCCTCCAGAAGCAAGTGGACAGACATCATAATAAGGGATTTCACCTAAAAAACAAAAATTCTGAGTTGCTTTTCTTGAGCTCTCTTTTACTATATTCAGAATATTAGCTTCCTTAAAAACAAACAAACTAAAAAACGAACAGTACACTTACCAAAGCTTAAGAAGCAGTGAGTATTGAGTATTCAGGATAATTGAAGAGGTAAGAGAAACAAGGAATTGTTACTAGGGGCATCTAATATATCTAATTAAAATAAATGGCATTCAGCCCTCTGTGCACAATCCTCACTTCTGAGGAGCCCAACGGTCTCTTACCTCTTGATAGCATTTCTCCAATTGTTCCGGCTCATAGGCTCTACATAGCTATACGGAAGGTAGACCAGGAGACTAAATGTGCCTGGCAACAGCTGTCTTCCACAGGGGTAGCTCATAAAGAACATCATTTTATGGCAAATAGGTGGACAAAATCAAATACAACAGGTGGCAGGGGTGGTTCTGCTTAGCAAGGTTCTGTTTGAAGGATTTTCATGACCTTTTGTTTGTAATGATAATTTTAAAGTGAACCAGTAAAACATTCTCCAATGGTAATCACTGCCCACTATATTCACTTCCAGGCCTCAAATGAGATGAGGTTCACAGTAAGTACTGTGGACTACTCTAGTAGAAAGATGCAAGAGGAAGTCATGTTTGGGACACTGATGTGGGTCAGAACTAAAGATAGAGCAGAAAAATTAGTGGCCGGGGCTTGCCTTGGCATCACTAAGGCTTCTGCTTGTGGAGAAAACGGAATTTGTCAGGTCTAAGGACTAATACCTCTTATCTCCTCTTACTGGTGTGAACAGTAAGGAAAACAAATTGAATTGGCAGAAAAAAACACAAAAGTCTCTTAAGGAAGAGTTTACAACAGTAGGGACCGGCTCCCCAGGGGGAAGGAAGATTCCCTCTGCTGGAAAGGATTTTCTTCCCTGGGATAGAATTATATCCTTGAGACCTTCCTACATGTCTCTTGGAGGCCAAGTATCTTGAGGTCCTAAGCCTTACTTTGCCTTATTGTTCCCTCAACCCCAAGAGCCAGTCTGGGATGTGAGCACTGGCCTCTGGAGGGCAGTGAGGCCTATCCAACCTATAACAGTCAGCCTGTATGACATAATTACAGGTAATAGGATCATGGCCAAGCCAATGAAAAATTAGGCCCAGCAGCTATTTCAGAAGAATGGATGCAATTCTATGCTTGACTGGCTATGAAAGTCCCAAGCAGAAGAACAGGGAAATAGACACCAGCCTAGCTGAGCCAGCAGCTTTGCAGAAAGGAATCCCACTGGAGCCAGCACGCTGTTGGCACCCACCAGCACCCACCAGCAAATAATGCTGCTGAGCTTGCTTGGGGAAGCTACTGAATTTAAAAGCTGACAGAGAAGACTCAGCAGCCAGCAAAAAAGAAAAAAGGGCAATGTGATAGTATCCCCCTTTCTTCATTTTAACCTCACCTCTTCTCATTGTAATGCCATTTGCGTTTTGGGACTGGAATGGGATTAGAGGGCCCTACTTCTAGGGCTTTTAGAGATACTTGGCAAGGGCCAAAAGCTCAGAAATGAAGGGGCTCTAAGCGGGCAGATAACAGTCTAGTTTTCTTATGGTGCTTACAGCCTATCACTGAACAGGGATTTGTTGATTTGAACTTCAAAATAAGTCCTTCACCTCATTAATAGTTTGATTCACAACAACAGAAGCAGGGAGGGAAAGAGACAAATAGCCTAAATTAGGAGAGTGATGAAGGGACACTAATGCTTTCTTTTTGAACACTGGAATTTTTTTTAAGTACTCACACATTATTATTTCACTACCTTTAAGTATTCTGGTTGGACAGATGGGGAGAGGTCAGGGTACCTTACATAGTAAGTCCATAGTCAGGTCTTGGTAATAAGACTTTTTCAGTGAGTTCTTGAATTAGCAGCTGTGTGGCCAGCTTCAATACTCATGCTCTAGAGTCTTCCTCTCTGCCCCACAAATGCTGAATTTATATAGAGTTTTCCCAAAGAACTATAAAGGACAAAAGAACAGTTCTACTTCCTAATTTCTAGAATTGGGTCACAGGGAATCAGTTTATTTAACCAATATCTATTTATTGAGTATCTCTTATATACTAGGCAAACATACATAGAACACAAGACAAAAGCAAGTTCCTGTTTTTGAGTTGCTTACAACCTAGTGGGGAGAACAATACAGGTCCTTCAACATCGTTGGTCAGGACATGACAGATGTCTGCATGGGGTGCTATGGGGACTGAAGGAAGGGCATCTTACTCAGCCTGAGAGATCAGGTGAGAGCTTCCTAGAAAAGTGGATGTGTCTTGAAGGGCAGGTAGGAATAAGAAGGCAGGAAGGGGGGTGGTTGATAATACTGGGTAGAAAGCTTAAGTTGACCTAAGGGATCGGAGCGATAAAATGGCATGATATATATGAGTATAAGGTCAGCTCTGATGAGGTACAGCTTCTATGAAACAAGTAGTGGTGAGACATGAGGTTGGACAGATAATCAAGGATATGTATAAACTAAGGAAATTAGACTTTATCCCAGAGGCAGTGGTGAGTTATAGATTTATAAACAATGTACTCTGCCAGATTTGTCTTTTAAGATTAGAAGTAGGATTATAGATATACATAGTCCTGTTTCCTACTGATCACATATATGATCAAACTGAAGAAAAACAGGTTATAAGGGAATCATCATACAAAAAGTACTGCCCACAAAGGTCAAACAACAGATGCAGCGGGAATGAGGATGTCAGAAGACATAAGAACTGAAACAGGAGCAGAGCAAGTATTTTGGGGAGGTATGTCCCCAGCAAATTCCATAAATCAGTAATTATCAACCAGTATGCCCCAAGAGGCACAATGTTGTGCCATAAGGATTTTTAAAACATGCAATATCTGACTATTTAGTCAGGGCCACTGATCTCTTTTTCCTTAGGTTGTTAAAAAAAAATGACAAAGACCAACATAATAGCCGTGTGGTGTGAATGAATCAAAATTATATCTATTTTTTTTTTTGGTCAGACCAGCAAAAATTGTATTTTCTGGTGTGCTGCAGATTTTTAGTTTATGTGTACCATGAGATAAAAAAGGTTGAAAATCACTGATCTAAGTAAGGGGGAAAAAAAAGTCAGTGCCCCTGACTAAATATTGCTAGTTAGGTATTGTATGTTTTAAAAATTCTTGCACCACGCCGGTTGAAAATCACTGCCTCAGATCCCTATGCAGTCTTGTGAGCATCCAGAATCAGACTCTGGTTCCTTACTTGAAATGAACTCATAGTCAATGCTGGACCTTCAGAGAAGTCCTTTACAAATTAACTAGTTCCAGATATTTGAAAGCTGAGAAGTGATAAAATATAGTGAAAAGAATGATCACCTTCTAGAGGCAAAGTTTGGGAAGAAAAAGCACGCACTTTGATATGTAGACTTTTCGGTTTTGGTTAGTTGTCCTATAACAAGCTCTGTGAACAGAGATAGGCCACTGTGCATCTCAGTTTCCTGAACTGTAAAATTGGGGTATTTTTTCTTATAGGCTTGCTATGAGATCAAAATGAAGTATCAAAGCACTGTTATGCTAGAAAATGCTATGTAAAATGAAAGTGTGATCACGATTAAGACAGAGATTTTTACCTGAGCCCTCTTCAAAAAAAAGAGCTTTAAATGGAAAAACTTAAAGACCCCTGGTGGGTGATGAACTGTCAGGAGTGTGGGGAGGTGAGGAGAGCCTAGCCCCCACATAACCTCTCACACCTCGTGGGGTAAGAGCTGTTTGGAGAACAGGCCTTACTGCATTCCCTCTTCCCTGGGCAGTGGCAGAGATAATCTGGAGAAGGGTATCTTTCTGCAAACACATGAAACATCGCCGGACAGCCGGGTTACTTTTCCATCAGGTTACTATTGGTGGCTCAGTGAGGGTTCCAAGGGGGCACGGCACTCAGGGAGAGCCGGAGAGCACTGTGTCACTGACCTCGCCCATACCAGGTGTCCTTCGCCCTCACAGATTTCCCTGTGGCCGGAACTATCCGCACCACTTTGATCCAGACACAACTTTGCTACTGATCCTCCTCCCATGTGTCACCTGGACAGAGAAGGGCCTACAGACAGATGGGAACAGGAAGAGTGAGCAAGCATATACTACAGTGCTTGTGGGAAAATGTGGGGGAGGACAGAGTTATCTTTTTCAGACAAGATGCTGGACACTTGGTGCTCAAACAAAGGAGATAAAACGCTTTCCTTTTGAAGTTTTCTTTCCAGACAAATGCCCCTCCATAAATACATAACAATATTCACTGCTGAGTCCGTGTTCCCAGAACATAAATACACATTCTTCAAACAGCAACAGCTGCTTGTAATGCTTTTATGCATCTTTGTTTGTATAAAAGCAGGGGGCAGTGGGAGAGAGGGAATCCAGGACTGTGCCCTGGCCACTGTAGCCTGCAGAATGAGCTCCCCAGGGGGACATCCTCCCTTTCATGCCAGCAGGAAGAAGGGAAATAGGTCAGGGCAGCAGGCTGAGTTTTCAGCTCAGGCTGTCCAGCATGAGGACATCATTTTCCAGGCGGCAGCAAAGGGCAATTCTGAGATCTCAGAGAGGACTAAGGGGTCACTGAGAAAGTCCTTGGAAATGATCACCAAGCCTCCATGTCCTGCCCCCGACCCCGGGGAATTGCACTTCCCACAGCCTGGAACTGTGAAGAGGCTTAGATTGGGGTACTGATTCCTTTAATATCACTGGACCGTTGCTTGTCTCAAAGTGCAGGTTTCCCTAAGAGTGATCCCAGTGCTGTCTAGGCCACAGCTGGTCAGTGAGTGAGTGCTGGCTTGCTGGCCTTCTGGCAAGAAGGTGTGAAGAGGTCCCAAGTCACTGTTTTACTCACAGGAAGGGCCCCATAAGAAGAGGATGGCTGGGGACTGCTAGATCAATGTCTTAGTCAGGAATACCAAGGCAGGAATCATTTACCCAGGACCACATGGTAGCTGGAGTGTGAAAACCTAGCAGTCTGCATTCTTAAGCTGGTTATCCACCCATTAGCTAATGCTACCTGTCCCTACTTCTAGAAGATGCTGGCAATGAACACAGTTCCCCATCTGGGAAATTACCCCAGATCTTCCTATCCTTGACAGCATGGCAGGGGATTGCCTGCAAGAGGGTTGCTGGCGGGGGGGGGGGGGGGGGGTGGGGAGGGGGGGGTGGCGGCGGGATGGGGGAGGTGTCACCAAGCACATGCTGTTAAAAGGGACACGGCACTCATAGCTCACAGTGACAGCTATAGCAACAAACAAGACACAATGATCTCACAGTGTATGGTTCAGAAGCAGTCCAGCTTCAAAGGCAGCGGGCACAAGAGCAAACTCGTAACAAGCCATTTAAACCCAACTCTGTACAGCAGGGGTCAGCAAACTTTTTAAATAAAGGGACAGATAGTAAATATTTTAAGCTTTGCAGGCCATAGACTGTTATAACTACTCAACTCTGCTGTACAGCACAAAAGCAGCCTTAGAAAATACACAGAACAATTAGTGTGCCTGGGTTTCAACAAAACTTTATTTATAAAAACTGGCAGATTTGCCCACCCCTGCAATACACCATCTGAGTCAGCCTGGAAGGAACTGTTGAGCTTATCTGTCTCTGAGTAAAAATAAGTGAATTTCTTTGAGAGTTCCTTGGCTGCTTTGGCCCCCAAGGTGACAAAGGGAATCAGGAAAGAGGCAATCAGGTATTTAACCCTGGGGCAAGCACACCGGACCACCTAGACCTCAACCTGGAACAGTCCTTGCAGACCCCAAACTCAGGGAAAGGAACAAAAACCAAAGGCTGAAGAGAAGAACCACGTAATAAAATGGAGAAAAAAAAAAAATGGAGGGGAGATGCTCAGGAAAGTGAAGCTGAGTGATGGCTAGAAATGTCACCAGCTCCATGCTGACGATAAACACATTACGGAAAGCAGGGCTGTCAGGCCTCAAGTTAAAGGGGGGTGAGGGAGAACATCTGAAATGCAAAGAAGAGACTCATCTGAGACTGTGCAGGCTCCACATGAGGAATGGATGAAAAGACTACATTTCTCTCTTCACTTAAAAAACAAAAAGAGACAGGCAGCAATTCCTGGGCTGGCTACCCATAGCCAAGACATCGTACTTTATTCATAAACAGGGAATTACATTTCAGGGCCAGTCACCCTGCTCCCCAGCTTTCCGTCCCCTCCCTGGCAGAGGGCTGACCTAGGGGCAGTATCCACTAGACAGTACCTCCCCCACTCCATATCCTCAAGTCAGTTACTCGTTCATATGTGGGAGTCCAACACTGGCCATGCCTCTGTGGTATCTACACAGGGGCCCAGGAGAGGCGGTGAAATCAAGATACTTGTGTGCTTCTCCTTTCCTACATGATAATGAAGGTTTACAGTGACTGGGAAAAGCATGTAGAGAAATTTTGGCCAAAAGTAAGATAATTAAAAGAAATGTTTCAAGGGGAGGAATAGGACAGGGTCAAGGACAATCACACCTTCATAATACATAGTTATCTGAGCCAAATCTGACTCTCAAGGGGATAGGAGCAAGGTATAAAACATCAGTTCAGCTGCAGCCATCGCAGCAGCAGCTTGACTCCGGAAGAGTTCCTGGAGTGGAACGCGGCACAGTGGAGGCTGCCCTGAAGGTAAGAACTGCATGAGGTAGGAGGCTGTAGACCCACACTCAGGCATCCAGGAAATTACATGGTACTTTTTCCTAAAGGTGGGAAGGACCTCTGTATCCAGGAGTAACAATGCATCCAGTTTGCTAGATTCTTCAGGGCTGAGGAAAGGAGGGCAAAGAGGAAAGTTCCACAGAACAACGTAGGGAATAAAAATGAAGATACTATACAGGTGAAAGCAAATGAATAAACCTGCAACAAAACAAAAACTTCCCTTCCTTCACTGTTCAAAAAATAGTTTTCACATATCATATAAAGGAAAATGCCCAGAAGAATAGGCTACAACTGGTTTCTTTAGTCAAAATTCCAAATTACCTGTAGTTTAGCCCATAGTTGCCTTTCCTCTGGATAAAGATCTTTCAAAACAGTCAGCCCAAGCAATCAAATGAGCAGCTAAGAAAATGCAGGAAAGTTCTTTATTGAGACCCCCCCTACCCACAACTTAGGGCTATGAAAGACTGGGATACTACAAACATGAAAGATAAATATCAACTCTGGATTAGACTAAGGATCTGCAAACTCACATGCCTGGGGCATCAAAGAAGATGGAGAAAAATTTTTTATCTTTTTCAACAGTCAAATATCAGCAAATATACAAACAAAGGTAAGGTCATAATAACCATGAGAGAGTAAAAGAGCTTTGGGCCACTCACTCCTTTTAGTGGTCAGTATTCTCTTTGACCCCCTTGTGCTTTTGGGTATCACCAGCGGGCCAGAAACATGATCAGGAAGAAAAGTGGCTGAGGAAACAAGAGTTGAAAAAGAAAGGGAAAGAAGCTTTAGGAGATGAGAAACAACAGGAAGATGACTACAGTGAAAAATGGGGGGCAGAACAGAAGTGTGACTGAGATAGTTAAGTGATGAGAATGTAACTAACAAATGTCTCAGGCAATCCAAAGCAGTGGGTTTTTCCCCCGCTTTGGAGAAAAACAACAAACAAGCATCTGTTGCTCCTTCCTCTGTAATGTCTTTAAGTCATGACACTGAATGGACTCACCTGCTTACTCCAATATGAAACTTCTCTGTAGTTCCTTATTCAAAGGCCCTCATAGAGGAAAATTCTACAATGTTGGCCCCTTCTACCTAATCACCGGGCCACTTCAAAAATTGTAAGTTATTGATAGACAGCTGGAGTGTTTGAACTCTATCTTTAATTGATAAAAAGTCAAGCTCCATTGTGCAGTCACAAAATAGGGGGGAGGGGGAAAGCACTTTGCATGGCAATATAGGATTTCTTCACAAATATAAATGCTTCACTTAAAAAAAAAAGATTTTATTTATTTTTAGACAGAGGGGAAGGAGAAAGGGGGAGAGAAAAATCAATGTGTAGTTGCCTCTTGCAGGCCCCCTACTGGGGACCTCGCCTGCAACCCAGGCATGTGCCCTGACTGGGAATCGAACTGGCGACCCTGTGGTTTGCAGACCAGCACTCAGTCTACTGAGCCACACCAGCCAGGGCACAAACATAAATGACTCTTACAAAAACAAAATAGAGGACAATGTGAAACTGGTAAGACAACTAAGGGTATAATGAAGGGTCCCACCCCTCAGTGTACAGATGGCCAAGAAATGTGAAGCGATACCCAGGTTGTTGCAGCTGATGTTTGAGAATTGGAATCCGTGTCTCTCAAACTAAGAATTCAGAATTTCTTTTGCCACACTGCCTTCACGAAATGAGATGGCCAAGTGCTGGAGAAATCCTATAGAGGTAGCAACCAACAGCAAAGAGTACTGTTTAGTCAGGAGTCAAAGTGGTAGTTCTCTTGCCCTGGCCAGTGTGGCTCAGTTGGTTGGAGTGTTGTTCAGTAAACCGAAAGGTCACAAGTTCAATTCCCAGTCAGGGTACATGCCCGGGTTGCCGGTTCAGTCCCTGGTAGGGGTGTGTACGAGAGGCAATTGATTGATGTTTCTCTCACATGGAAGTTTCTCTCCCTTTTTCCCTAAAATCATTAAGTATGTCCTCAGGTGAGAATTAAAAAAGTGGTGGTTCTCTTGAGGCCAGGATAGTCCAACATAAGCATATTGGGCTAGCTTGTTCTCCTTTACCTCTCACACCTAATATACCTGCTGGTGATTCAAATCAAAAGGAGAGATGCTGAAGATTTTAGGTACTTGTATCACTAAACATTCCAAAGAGGCCCACACACCTGACCTCAAATATCTAAAAAGGCCCATGCACAAGATAACCTCTAGGAGCCCATCATCTTTTAACTGTGTGTATTATGATACTGCAGGAAGGCTGGAGGGGCCCTATGGATTTGAATTTAAAAGAAATGAGGACAAAGGGAGATCTAAAATCCTGAGCCTGAGCCCAGCACACTAGCCCCACTGTTCTTTTCTTGTGCCCACCTAGTAGAATTAATGGCTGGCATAGTCCTGTAAAGAAGATATATCTGTTGACTATGACTTAATAAAAATTAGCAGGTAGATGGGCATCATAGCCGATGAGAAGCCTGTAAGGGCCAGCCCAACAGGCAGAAACAGAAATACAATTAAATTAAGTCAGAAAACTCACTATAGAAAATGCAATTACTCAAAGATACAAATAAATGTTCAAAGAAAATTGGCCCCTGACAGGGTTAGTCAAGCTTCTAAATCCAGCTGGAAGCAGGCAGCTCAGGCTAATTCGCCAAGCAGGAGGACTGCAAAGCTGTAAGCTCTCTGCATCAGGATCCTGGCTACGTTCGCCTGAGCACCATGCATCCCAGGACACCAGTGGTGAGGAGCAATTTGGAGGCGGCTGGCCAATGATTCAGGGCTCCAGGAAATAAGATGTGGGCAGACACAGAATGGATCATGGATGTGGAAGGCTGAGCACTGGAAAAAGTGACAGACTGGTCTCTGACACAGCAGAGGAACATCAGACCAAGCAAGCCCACTTTCTCACCCCTCCTCATTCAAGAAGCAACCAGGAAGATGTCCTACCTCTCGTTGCAGCACCAGTTCCTTGGTGAAAAGTGTTGCTTCCTCACTGAACGGCTCTCCCTCCTGCACCAAGCCTGAGAGGTTTCGGGCTCCTCTGGGGCATTCAATGCCTGTGTCAGGAGAAAAGGAAAGTTAGTGAAGAAAAAGGGCCACTAGTTGTAGTGCCCAGCAAGGACGGTCCCTGGACACTTCTAATAAGGCAGGCACTAGATCAGAATGGCATCATATTTGAGATGCGGTAGAGGCAGTGGGAGAAGGGAGTTTAATTTGCTCCAGGTGGGAAAAACCAAGAGTGTCATGGCAGCAACGCAGGAGAGGAGCTCTCAGTCACAGTGTCTGGGACCTGTCAGGAGGACCCAGTGGGTTCCAAGTTAGGTGTAAAGGGAACACACACGCACATGCAGTTGTGGGATGAGTCCTCGCCTTGGACTCCTCGCTCCTTATAGTTCTAGTCTCACCATTTCAGCCATCACTTACATAAATGGCTCTCTTTCCTAGATTATACTGATAGCACCAGCGTCCTGCATCCTGAGAGCCATTCTAGCCTACTCCTACACGTTTTCTCTTTACTATCTGATTTTCCCATCGAATTCAAAGTGTTAAGTCAGTGTCATTTTCCTCTTCAAAGAAGCTTTCCCTTCTGTCCTCTGGCTGTATTTTAGACAACAGTACCACCAGTTTTTCATTCAAAACCAGAGACAGAAAAACAAAATACTAATTAAGTATCAGGTATTTGGAGTCAGACAGACCTGGATTGGCATCTTAACTCTATCACTTATTAGCTTTGTGACCTCGGCCAAGTTGCTGTATCATTCAAAGCCTCCAATGCCCTGTTTGTAAAACTTGTGTAATAACATATTTATTTCATATGATGGTTGTGTGAACTAGGGGAGATAATATTTAGCACAGCACCTGGCATATAGAAAGGTTCAATGCATTTTAGCTATGATTATTTGATCAGTATTATCATTATTACTCTTGGCAGTTACCCACGCTCAAAATCTCAAGGCACCTTTCACTCCACAATTAGCCTGTAAGATCCCTGAGGGCAGAATCCCATCCTTCATGCTTCTTTGTACCCAGAGACAGTATTTCATACAAAACAAGTGTTCACTATCCAACTTAAGACTGCCTTTTCTGCCCTGGCTGGGTTGTTCAGTTGGTTAGAGGAGCATCGTCCTGATATACCAAGGTTGTGGGTTTGATCCCTGTTCAGGGAACATGTAATAATCAACCAATGAATGCATAAGTAAGTGAACAACAAATTGATGTTTCTCTCTCTCTCTCATCAATAAATAAAGATTTTTTTTTAAAAAAAACACTGTCTTTTCTTTCTCTCTTTGATTCAATCATTCACTCTGCAAATATATTTACTGCTAACAGTGCTCTTCTGTGACAGGCCATCAAACAGGTCATGTTTTGATGTATAAATTAGACTTATTCGTATTTCCTCCCAAATCATACTGCAGTAAAAAGTTGAACTAGGCTAGAGACACAGAAAACGATCAAATTAGGGGGAGGACACATTTAGGGCCCATGTCTCTGATTCACTGCTGGTAGCTCCTGCTGCCATAAGGCAGAACTGTGAGGTGTTACTTCTTATTTACAAACAGCCTGAGGTGAAGGAACAAGAGATCTGGCAATGGGGAAACAAAGGAGCAGAGCATCTAGGCTACTGTAAACATCTGCTGGGGAGCCTTTGGGAGAAAAGGAGCCACTGCTGGCACAGAAGGTAAATCTCTTATGGATGAAGCCAGGTGTCTGTTCATGTTTCTGGCCACAGCACGGATTCAAGGTCATAAAGCTCAGAGGAAGAGGAATAGTTTATACCTTGAGTTTTCAGAAGCTCAAGAAAAGAGCTTTCTCTCTAAGCCTCAAGGCCCCACAAAAGGAATATATCAAATCAAATGGAATGCTAGACAGGGAACACATCATCAGGAGAGAAACTACAGCAGGGCAGCTGCTTGAGCTAATGGCCAGGGCCTTCTCCCACCCAAGCCGAGATGGGATAGCTGAAGCCCCCCGCCCCCCAAGTCTCATATAGGTAAGAAGGTCAACAGGGCTGCCTCATTCCCAGCATGGGGAGGTGAAACTTTTATTTGTCAGACAGCAATAAACTTATAGAGCCAAAGAGCCTGAGACTAACCTTGAAGGCAGAGATGGAGCTGGAGTAAAAAAGAATGAAAGATGGCCTATGGTTTTTACAATACCAACAGCCAAAAACACTTTTCACTTTATATCTGCAAACTAAGCAAGACAAGAATTGTCAGAGGGAAAAAAAAAAACAATTCTATTAAACTTTTGGGCCACATAACCTTAGTAAATAAAGCATCACTGCAGAAACAAGAAAAATGCTAAAGTAAGTGTTCACCTTGTTTCTACCCTTAGCAGCCATTTGGCTGGGGCTAACTGGGCTGCGCTGGTAGGGCTGGTATGAACAGGGGCCTAGTCTGGACAGGAGGCTAGAGCAACTCTCTGGGCGGCAGGGACTAGGGAAAAGAACTTTCTCTAAAAAGGCACAAAAGATAACTGAGTCTCACTGGATGAGTAGATGGATACATCCTATTCCTCTCCTCTGTCACTTTCTTGGTATCCTGAAATCTCAAGAGATCCTACCAGCTCTCTCTGAATCCTAGGAGACCACCAAGTGACTGAATCCAGACAACAAGATGGCTCAATGAACCCAGGGATTTAAACAAGTCAAGCTGAGATGTACTCAAAATGTCTTTCAGAAGAGAGTCCTCTGGGACGGTGGTGACCAAAGCTCAACCACTCCACTCAGCCGCGAAGGCAAAAGAGGGCCACCGTTAGGTGCTTCTCCGCTTTCCAACCCCACAGCTGAGCTCCAGCTGTTCAAAAGGAGAAAGCTGAAGTAGGCGGTGTTCCTGCCCTTTTTAAGTGGACAAAGTAAACACGTCCATGCATACGAATTCCAGTCAGGCAGTAGGTAGGTGAGAGAATGGGGCGAGGGGCGGGGAGGGGACATAAAAATTGCTTGAGAGCAAGAGTATTATGTCTGCTTTTATCATTTACTTCCTTTTCCTCTGGCCTGATTCTTTTCTTTGACTTGTCTTCTCTGAAGTCACACCTTCCCAATCATAACCCACTTCACTGTCCCATCTCAGCTCAGGGTCAAATGTGACTTAGCTGACACTACTTATTAGCACAGACAGACACATGTTGCATCTTAAAAACAGAGCCAGTGGAAGGAGGTATCAGAGTTAAACCCAGGCATAGGGCTATTAAGAACAAAGAGGGGAAACGAACAATTACTGAGTTACCCACGAGTATCTAAGAATTGACGTAAGTCCCCAGATCATAAAGCTAGTAAGTGGCCTATCTGAACCTTAGATTGTCAGATGCTAAAGCCATTGAGAAAAAGCAGTTTCAGAGTTGAACAACACTGTAACCAGGGGGTGTTATCACCCAAAACGGAGAATAGGTAGGAGAGCCTAGGACCCGGGGGCACTCGATTTCTTGTTGGGCAGGTGAGCGGAGTCAGGGGAGCCCAGGAACAGCTGGTGTTTAGACATGAAGCGAAGGGGGGCTTGGCGCCAGGGTGGTCATGGTGGCAGAGTTTCAGGCACTGTCAGACTAGAGCACTGAGGCAGGGCAATGCCTACATACAAGGGGAGACCCTAGGCAGAATACCAAAATGGGGACTCAGGAACGTGCAGTGGGCAGGGGGAGGCAGACTCCATTACTGGACTGGGAGTCAAAGTCAGAGCCAGGATAGCAGGAGGGGTTTGATGATACTGAACGCTTGAATGTCAGAGATCGATATGCCAAGCTAATTCTGCACATGAAGGATTGTGAAAAGAGTGTTTTTTCCAACTTTATGACCCATATACACATGTACATGTGGGTCTATACACTTTATACAGTATTAACAAAGTTTCTACAAAATAATGGTAAATCTTGACTATGTGTGCTGTGTTCTGGCTTTCTTCTTTTCTATTTCATTAAAGAAGGAAAAAAAAGATGGTTATGACAATGAATTAATTTAGGCCCTTCAGTGGGGCAAATCCCACAGCTTGAAAAACACTGGTATAGACTAAGGTATGAAGGAAAAAGGCTGGCAAAGATGGGCAGGCCCTGGTGGCCTTCTTGGAGAGTTCATAGGCTTTTCTGAGTGCTCATTTATCAGCTTCTGGACCTGCTTTTGTGTCCCAATGGATCAAAGGACAGGGAAGCAAATATGCTGTCCACTAACAAGAAACCAAACAAGTGTTAACATTCTAAAGCTGGAAAGACAGGTGTCACTGCTGAAAACCAGGTGAGGACACATGCTGTCAGCACGAGGAGTTCTACCATTCCCTCCCCTTCCCCAAGAGCTTGGCCAGGAGGTAAACCCCATCCACGCCGCGTCTTGACTCAAATGACTGCAGTACTGGGCGGGTGTCTCTGCTGTGCAGCTTTGTTACCAATATAATGAACCTTAAAAAAAGTTTAAAAAAACCCCAAAAAACCAAAAACCAGATGAGGGGAAAGTAAGCTGGGTTCTCAGAAAGGGAATCCGAGGCTGCAGTTGCTGAGCTGGACAGGCCAACATGCGGCAATGAAGAAATCTCCAAACGGTAAGTACGAAGTGAGATATCACTAGAGTTCCAGAAGCTCCTATGCCAGGTGAGGAAGTACCTGTGATCTGGCTAGTACTTCCAATATGAGCCATCTGTTCAGATAATGCACCGGCGTAGTGCTGCCGGCAGACAAGGGCATATTAACTGTGCTGTGCTTCAAATACCACAGGTCCAGGCCAGCCATCAAACTTCCCCTGAAACTTACAAGCCATTCAAAAAACAAAAGCATTCAAACTAATAATGATAATAATAATACCCTATACCTAAAAAAAAACTGCGCAAACATTCTTGAACATTTTCCTTCTCTATTATGGGACATGCCAAAATGAAGAGAGATGCCATGCCAATGGGGCCTTCTCAGCTGACTCCCACTAACGGCGGATACAGAAGAGCAAGCCAACATACCCCTCACCCCCTTGTTCCACATGGCCCCCTGGCTGCTTTAAAGCCCCACAGACGTATCTGCCTATAAGTAAGAATTCATTCTTTTTCACACCTTTTCTATGCTTTCTGGATGTGATGACTGAACAAAACATTTGCATTTAAAACAAAACTAAACGAAAAAGAGGACCTGCCTCACTCTGTATGGCTTAGGAAGAGAGATTTCAGCACATTGTGATTATAGTTTTTGTTCTGCCATCGACAAAGTATAAAACGTCTCTCCAGGCCTCATGGTCTCTGTCTATAAAATGAAGGAACTCCAAAGTTTTCCTGGACATAAAATCCTACAATTTTAGTTACGCCCTTTTAAGTCTCCTCGCCTAAGGCTTGCCTTGAGGAGTACAGGGTACCTCCCTTCAAATGTAAAATGCCGGGCTACAAAGCATTCTATTAAAAATAAATTATACCTTTAGAGACATTGACTAACTGGGTCAATTAACACAAATAATTTGGCCAGTCAGCTTTGGAAAAAGAGTACAAATTCTTGGTAGTGACACAATAATGGCCATATGAGAGATTCTAGTGATGGCTCTGTAAGAGTCATGTATCACTCTATTTTTACATTGTATGTTGAGTTTTATGATTATTAAGTCTCTGGGCTCTAAGTGCATTTGTTTTTTTCTTTATTGGAAGCTAAAGGGAAGTGTGGCAAATCTGCCTTAGCTAAAAGTGACAGCTTCCTAATGGTACTTAGTCCAGCAAACAAGAGACCAGCCATTAGGCGAAGAAAACAAAATTGTAGTGGAAACGATAAGCAATTGGAAGGACCTGTCAGTGGTGCGCTCACTACCACATCAGACATTACTGAGGAAAGGGCATCAACGGCACGCTGATGTCATATTCGCCTTCTTCTGCCTACTTAGGACACCTAAAAATGCCACCGTTCACTTTGCAGACCTTCCCTGACTCCACTTCACAACTACATTTCCAGTGCCTCCTCTGGGCTAGGCACTGTGTTGGAAATTGAAAACGCAACGATAAAAAAGAGTTTGTGCCCATGAATTACCATCATGGAAACATTACTTTCCTCTACCACTGTATAAGGTATGTTACTGGTAACTGAACTCACCGTTTGGCCTGTAGTTTGCAGAATGTAAAGAATAGCATGTGATGACTGGGTTATGTTAGGCACATGCACGTGTGTCTAGGCGACTGTTGGCTGAAAGTATCAGAGAAATCGTCATGGGGCTCCGCACACCACATCCCTTGTTAGGGTCAACCTCAGACATCCACGCTTTCTCACACACGATGGTGGCCTCTGCCCTCTCTCCTCACCACAGGCTGGGGATGGAGGTCAGGGCGGAGGGTGCAGAAGGACAGGGAGGCGGGGAGAGCTGCGGCTGCACCTGACTGAACGAGGGCCTGCGGTCAGGATGGCAGAGGGACAAAGCTCTGTCCAAACAGAAGTGGAAAGTACCAGGTGAGAAAAGTGCTTTTTCTAGAATTTGAACTGGGGTGGGTATAAAATGAGCCCATTGGGAGCTGGAGGGAGGGCACTACCTTGCACCAACATTCGAGCACCAACACTGGATACCTACAGAAGTCCCTGGAACAATCTCAGGCCCACAGTCATAGCCAGGATCTGCGAGATCTGACATAACTTTGGATCCTGTTGGTGTGGAATGGATATTCCCATAAACCTGCTCTCTCCCTCATTGCTACCATGAGCAAACCTATGTGAGAATAAAATAATCCAAATAAACTAAAACTAGGTTGCTGTTTAGGATGGGTACTGTATCATATTCAGTTTTTATTCTTTCTAGCATCCAACACACTGCCTAGCACATGGTGGTATTGTACAGCTTCAACAAATGTGGAATGAATGAGTATCAGTGAGAATGACTTGAAAAAGAAGTAAATACACAAGAAGGAAATGGCTAATAAACTGTCAGTGTTGTAGACCTAACGCAAATACCAGGAGAGGGGCCGACAGAACCCCTAACTCCATACATCACACTTTCCCATGGTTACATAGTACCTCAAGGAAGAAGAAAAGAAAACAAAAAAACAAAAAAACAGTGACATCCACTTACCCACGGCCTTTAAATTAGCACCATTGGGAAATGCAGGTTAAACACAGAGAGGGAATGGTCAACCCTGACCATCAGTGTCAGCAAGACCTGAGACTGGAGCGCTGCCAAGATGTTTAGTTCCCAATATTACAAAGGGGGAAACAACTTCCACTTCTGATGCTCTGTGTGGCTCTGGGAAGCGACGTGGCCACGTGGCAATGCGGACAACTGGAGCACATGCAAAGCGAGCGGTGGACAGAGACTCGGCGGGGCGGCAGGGGGGAGGCCTTGCCTCTCAAGGAAAGAGGAAAGGTGCTCAGCGAAGCGGTTACTGAGGCTGACACGGTGGCAACCTGCAAATATCTGAAAGGTGTTAAACACAAAAAGGAGGGAAATTGCTTAGCTTCAGAACAGGGGATGTAGTCATTAGGGGAAAGAAAATCTGGAAAAATACCAGAAAAAGTTAGCACGATAATGACTACTGGGTTATAAATCAGTTTCCCAATGAAAGTAAAAATGCTCTTATTTGATTCCAAAGATGAAAGGTGGCTAGTAAGCCTACCCTCTGCTTATGTGAAAGCAGCCCAGGCCAGGAAACTGACTTTATTTTCTATGTTTTGGGAAAGACTCCTTCACTGACAGTCAAATCTAAATACCTCCGCTTTCAACACTGCTCCCTGAAACTTCAACACAAGTTTTGTTGATTAGACCACAGAGGAGACAAAATGGCGGTTCTGATGGGATTTTCAAAAGAAAAACAGGCTTTATTAGCCACCCATGTGGCACATGCCTGGCTAGCAGACAAAAAAGAAGCTGAGTATAGAGCCAGGGGACAGACAGTTGGGAAAGGAGCAGGAGACTAGACTATCTCATCTAGTGAAGATGGGACATCTTCATCCCTAGTCTCTAAGACCCTAGGCCGGAATTCTATAAAATGTTAAGTTTCCCAGATGGGAGAGTATGGACACCCCTCCCTTCTTTCTATAAACACAGCAGAGCACAGAGGAACACCAAAATCAGCTTCCTGTCACACTGACTGCACCCTAGTACCTCTGCCTGAGTTCCCGCTGCTGCAGCTAGACAATTTATAATTCACAGACTCTCAGCAAAGATTTACCCCTAGATTCAATTAGTTCCATTTTTATACTTTCTCCTGCCATGCTTTCCCCTATTTAAAACAAAACCCAAAAAACCCAAAAAACCAGAATAAAACAATTAACCCCCCCCCCCCCCCCAAAGCCTCCACTACACAGAGTGATGCTGCATGCAGCCCAAGAAAAGAAGAACACATTTAACTATATCCAGGTCAATTTTAAAAATTCTTTGGTTTTAACAATATTTAGACAGATATTCCTTATCTAAGCATCAATCACAAAATCCAGAACTCAAACCATTAGTACAAAATGCAGAGGGAGACAGGTCATCTGCCTAATTTTAAGAATGTGATTATCACCTAAATATATATGCAAAAAGCCAAATTAGTTCCCATCGTGGGTTCCCCGAAATGTAACACATCTCACATACTGAAAGCTTGCTCTTAGTTCTGTCTCATAAGATTTAAAGCAGAAATAATTTGGAGGTCTCAAGTTGCAAATTCTGTCAATGAAATCAGTTACCGATTGAGAACCACAACCATCCCACTTTGAAGCAGATGGTCCTCCATTTTTATAATTCCAAAGTGGGCCAAAAA
Source organism: Pteronotus mesoamericanus (assembly GCF_021234165.1). Lineage (NCBI taxonomy): Eukaryota > Metazoa > Chordata > Mammalia > Chiroptera > Mormoopidae > Pteronotus > Pteronotus mesoamericanus. The sequence goes on along the minus strand of NW_026555329.1, from coordinate 64,919,728 downwards.
AGCAAGGCAAATGGTAAACCAGTTGGTTCCTAAGAGTTAGTTTTACATAGTATGAGGTCTCAATTTGTACTGAAAGGGTCAGAAATGAAACAAGAATTCTCCATTGTCTCAAATTCTTTATTCTCTCCCCTGTTCATGAAACCTGCTACTTTGTTACCTCAAGTGAGATAGCATCTTGTGGCCAATTTTGGAACATGTCACTGCTAAAGTTCTTTCAGTGATCAGAATAAAGTCAGAAAAAAAGAATGAATGGATCCTAATTAAAGGGATCAAACTCCTCATGTAATTGTAGTCAGGGAAGTCAGAACTGGTCAAGAGGTAAGACTGAAGCTGTTTTTAGTTCATAGTTCCAGTTGGTGCAGGTTGACTTTTATTAGGTTGTTCTGATTTGGTAACGTTTGATACATTTGCTGAAAGACCAGAAACTGAAGTTAATTGAGAATAGGGACAGTAAGACACAGTCTTCAAAATACAACACAGCTCCCTGTGAAGGAAGGAAAGGGGCAAAGGGGCGGTATCTGCAGAAAGGAGGTGCAGTCCTTGGCTTAAATGTGCCTTAGAATTTTCTGGTATGAGTCACTGATGGCATGACCTATAGGAGAGAGGTGATGTGCCAGGCCTCTTGTCTAGTTATTGTTAGCTTATTAATGGTAGTGCCCCGCTCTGCACTTATTTGAGGAAAGGGATATATGCCGGTTCTCTCTGTGTCCCCGGTATCTGGCACATACTAGATACTCAATAATTATTTGGTAAATGAATGACAGAAAGGAGAAAATCTCACAGAAAGAGATACAACAAATCTGTTCTAACAATGCCCTATTCCGAGTTTTGACTGCATACGAGGCAACACTTGGTGAGTTCATGAGAAATTCTAGTAACTCTTATTTCTGGACCAAGGTGAGTGTTAAATGTTAAATCACCAACCATTATCCAAGGAGACAAGGAAGAGATGGCTTAGAGGCCTTACTCTGTTTTTCTGGCTCTCAGTCTAGCTGGGCAGTGTGCAGAACTGGCTTTACCAACTTGATTTATCATTGGCTTTAAACACCAAAGAATCATTCCCAAAAGGGAGAGATGCATTTGTGCTGGTACAGAAGATAACAATCGGGCCAGCATCAGAATAACCTCTTATAATTCTCCGTGTTGCAGAGCGAGATCTGAAAACAGTGATTTTCAAAGGAAGAAGAAACTCTCACTGATTAACGAGGCCTTTTCCTTCCCTGGCATCCCAAGAGCAGGGCCATAAACTATCCAGCCAGGCGGTCTCTGGAGTGGGTTTGGGGTGGGGGTTGGAGACGGCAGGCTATGTGCTTCCCAATACATGTGTTCATTTTGGGAAACAGCAGCTGCAATAATATTCCCATCAACCAGGAGCAGAATGAAACAACTGGGCATGAGAAAGAACTGTGCCCTCCAAAAATGTTTTTTCTTCATTATCTGTATCAAAACAGCAACCTCATATCTTTACTACATAGAAAACAAGGTATTTGAGGTCAAAAGCTAGGGCAACCACGATCCTTCTAACGACAAGAAAGCGACATGGCTTAAGCTTTTACGTAACACCCTGGCACTATGGAGACAGAACCTAACAAGCACGAACCCCGAGTCTAAGCAACGAGGGGGAGTTGGTTTCTATGAGAACCTCAACTTTTGCTTTTTCTGACTTATTTTAAACATGTAACTTTATCTTTGAATCAAATAAAACTTAGGATTTATTTTTTTCCTCTTTCATTTTTGGCACTGAAGAATTCTAGCTATGGCCTTTTAATTCCAAGTTAATGGATAAAGAGAAAAATTTGAGTCTACTGTCCAGGCTGGTAGAGAATACTTACAGGGTGGGAAGAAGTCATAAAAAATACGCATTTGAGCCCTGGCCAGTTAGCTCAGTTGAGTAGAGCATTTTCCCAACATGCCAAGGTTGTGGGCTTGATCCCCGGTCAGGGCACATGGAAGAGGCAACCAATGAATGCATCGATAAGTGGAATAACAAATCAATGTTTCTCTCTTTCTCCTCCCCCACCCTTTCTCTCTTGATTTAAAAAAAAAAAAAATCAGTAAGTCAAATATAGAAAGGAAAGAAGGAAGGAAAGAAAGAGGAAAAAAAAGAGAGAAGGAAAGAATGAAAGAAAATACCTACTTGGATCTTGCAAGTACAAGTTTCCAGAAGGTATTCTGGCACACACCTGGCAGCCAAATGTAAAAGCTACTTACTTGCATAAATTTAGAGTAACTTCTTCTAAACCAAGCTGTGTTCTTATTTGAACAAAATGGTTCTGAGATGTATGGAGTGTATTTCCAGACTAATGGCCTTCTAGAGCATCCACTCACGAAAAATTGCTCTAAGCTTCTCCTCCTGAGGCAAGTGAAATATAATGTCTAGAGATGAGTATACTCAGAACTGGAGAAGAAACCAGCCAGACCAGGAATACTAAGACTCCAAAACCAAGGAATATAAATACAACACTGAGAGCTGAGGAACTCTTCAAGAGCCCTTTCCCTCACTAACTTTACTAATAATGAAATAAATACAGACAGACATACTTACATACAAGGCTGGGGGGACAAAAAAAAGGAATTCTGAAAAGCCAAGGTTCTTTAAGAGCACAGGCTGATCTTGGACATATAAATACATCCTATCCTGATGAGTTACTTGAATTCTTGGCTGTGGGTGAAGCATGGTATTTTTTGTTGTTACCACAATGTAAAGGGTAAACAGATAACTTCTGCAGGTTAAATCTAGCTTGCAGGCTGTTTTTGTACAACCCATGAGCAAAGAATGATTTTTATATTTTAGAAAGGTTAAGAAATCAAGAGACTTTTGTGACACGTGAAAACTGTGTGACAGTCAAATTTCAGTTTCCATAAATAAAGTTTTATTGTTGGAATACAGCCACGCTCTGTTGTCTATTTGTGACAGAGACTATATGGTCCACAAAGCCTAAAATATTTGCTGTCTGACCCTTCACAGAAGAAGTTTGCTGACTCTTGCTCTAAAGCATATTGTAGACCGGTTAAAAAAAAAATCCAGGCAAGGCAGAGTTCAACTCCTGAAAACCAGAACATCAGTACAGGTGACAGCATAAGAATATCATAAATAATAATAACAATACTAAAGAAAAGCTTAGGCAGTATGATCTAGAAGGTAAAAGGAGGAGGATGCATGGCTCAAGAGAAACTGTCTGCGGAAGCTGACCCTTACCACAGGCGTGTGCCCTCCACCTGCTGTGCCTGCGCCGTTTTACGGCTGCTCCCTCTCCTGTACTTGTGCTCCTTCCCCTGTGTTCCCACCGACTCAGATTTCCCCGTTCAAAACTTACACCCCATAAGCACAACAGACCTTTGTTACTATGATTTTGTACTCAGACTTTATCTTTCTATAAAACTGTACTTGGAAAAGGAAGCTCCTCACTGACAATTCCGATAATCTCTTTTCAGTGGGAGCCCTACTGGGTCTCTCTGTGGCATCCAATACTGTGCACCAAACCCTTAGTGAAACTCTCTCCTCCCTCTGCTTCTCTTCAGCGGTGTCCCACCTCTCTGGGCTGCTGGCCTTGTCTTCTGTTGCTGCCCTCAGTTTTGTTCTGGGCCTTTTTTGTTTTTTTTTTGACTCTACGCTGTCTCTTGAAAGGCCCCCCCATTTTCCTATCCTCTATCACTGTGATCAGGCAGAATCCACAGACATGCAATCTTTGACTGTCCTCTAAGCTCCAGACCCAAGTCTCAGATGTGTGACAGACATCTCCCCTTGCCTGTCCTGCCAATACCTCAACACGTCCACAACCAAACTCATCTTCCTAAGTCACCTCCTCTTTTCCCCCTGCCCCCTACTCTGGTTTCAGCACTTTCCACGCATCCTCCCAATCTGAAAAACTCACTTATCTTTGATTTGTCGCTACTTTATCCAACTAACCCAATGACTGTTACATCTTATCAATTCCATTAATTTCACCCCCACGGTTGTTGGTATAGTCCATTGACTCCTCTCAATTTTCAATATAACTCAGCTGGTTCAGGCTCCTGTCACTCTTAGCTGAGAATCTCATGATCTGCCTGCTGCCCTCCATGTCCCGGTATACTGATTCTTCCCACACACAGCTACCGAATTAATTATTCTCAAGCAAAATATTCTGCTTAAAATCCTCAGCGCCTTCCCATAGTTTACCATTAAAATCAGAACTCCACAATCTGACATCTAGGCCTTCTAAGATTTGGTCCAGTTCCTTGGGACCATACAAAACATTCATTATCTACTTGACAGCCTTTCAAATACTTCAAGACAGTACAACATCTATTTCCTCTCATCCTCATGTTGTATTTCTCCAGGCTAAACATCCCCAGGTCCTCACAAGACACGGATTTTGTCTGCTACCGTTCTGTTTTTCCACTTTCAGCCTACAAAATATGAAGGAATCTTCACATTGGAAATACCTTTCTAGTTGATTCAATTAAAAAGGTCTGATGGGGTGGTGGGATCCGTCCCTTCTCACAGCTTGGAGAGCCACCTTTGGAGGTTTAGGCAGAAAGATGTGATGCCTGTGTTGGGTTAATGGGGGAGGGGTGTGGAGACAGTGCACACCAGTGCCCCCTCCGTGTGACCAGGCCGAGTGAGACTTTCACTCCAGGCAGGACGCTGCAGTAAGAGAGAGCTCCGTTAGTGCAGCCGGAATCCCCGGCTGCGGGGAAAGGAAAGCCCTCAAGGGACTGTGTGGGAGAGGCAGAGCCCGCAGGCCGCTGGCCTCCAAGGCCCGCATTCCAGCCCACTCTCATTGTTTGTCTCTCAGCGGCAGCCCCAGGCACTGTGGAGACCCTGGTGATGTTGTGACAAGCAGTCTCTTCATTTCCTCCTCTCATTCACGGGGCTTTCAGGGATAAAAAAGGTACAGAAAATCCAAAACACTGCCAAGAATTCAGGAAAAGAGTGTTCCACTGAAGTGATTATTTTCCCTGTTTCGGAGACTGGAGGGAGAGAAAAGGGTATCTGCATACTTTACTTTCCCCGGACCATTTCAGTCCTCACTGCGGTCAGTGGGACAGTGAAAGCACGGCTTGCACTTAATTGCGGCCTTTTCGGTCCTGCCACACTGTGCCAACAGCAGGGCACCCGAGCATCAGGATGTGAACTGTGACACTGGATACAAAGCTTCAGTGGGGAAGTGGGAGAAAAGGAAGAACAGCAAGGGAGAAAAAAAGGTGCCCGACGGACAGGCTTCCTGATTTCTTCGCAGCCAAATCGGATATTAGCCTGTCTCATCGGGCTGTGCCTGCCTTCAAGGGCGGACAGCTGCTCTAGTGCACCTCGTGCACAACTGAAGGACAACACGAGGCCCAAGTTGCTGGATAAGAAGCTTGCAAAAAACCATGATTTCTTTCTTCTTCTTTTTTAAATCCTCACCCAAGAATATGTTTATTGGTGAGAGAGAGACAGACAGACAGACACACAGATATGGGAGAGAGAAACTCCCAATCGATTGCCTCCTGTACGTGACGCGACTGGGATCGAACCCCCTATCTAGGTATGTGCCCTGACCAGTGATCGAATCCACAGCCTTTTGGTGAATGGGATGACACTCCAAGTAACTGAGCCATCCGGCCAGGACGAAAATCATGATTTCTAATAAGGGTGTGACAGGGGAGGAAGTAGTGAGGGAGTGCGTAGGGAGGGTGGGAGTAGAAACTTCCTGAATACAGCTGGTGGTCAAGCAGGTGCCTGATTCCTGGTGCTTGTGACAACCAGGGGCCGCACGTGCCTGCGTGCAGGTACACTTGTGTGTGCTCACTAGCTCAAAGAAAGAGAGTGAGAAGAGGAGAAGGAGGCTGAGGAAACCACAGCCTCTGAGCCTGAACCTGCTTGTCCACGCCTACGGTAGGAGACAGCAGCTGTCCTGAAGACCCACGTGAGAAACTGACATTTGTGGGAAGAATGGTACCAGGGCGGTACCTGCCTGCCGATGGGCACATACTCAGCGTCAGTGCCTGAGGTGGCAGAGACAGGACAAGAATGGGTAGATCCCTTGGCATTGCAAACTTGAGAACAAAGTCTCATTTCAGGGAAAAGGGAGATAGGAGCCACCCCTTCTTCTGCCTCACACCTTTCACTCTCCCAAAGCCCTAGGCTGTCCGCGGGTTCCCTGGCCCCGCCCTGAAAAAGTCGAGGATGAATCGTTTGTGCCTCCTCACGGACTTCTGTCCCTGGCGCACTCTCTATCATACCCTAGCCCGACTCCCCACCAGGAAGGTCTTGTCCAGCATCTTGTCCAATGGCAGAAGGAAACACCATCAGCTAAAATGTTTGAGACCGTGAGTACTGGCTCCTCAGGGGTGCAAAAGTGGCAAAGACTCAATCCCTTACGCCCCAGCCCACACAAGCACAAGCAGTGCTTCTCCTGAAAGTGCGTCCCCTCCACATCTTCCTGTTAGGCCCAGGCTTGGGTATATGAGACTTGTGACAAAGCACCTTAATTAAAATAAAAATGCTGGGGTGCACGTCCTTGCAGGGAATTCTGGGGACTCCGGAAAGCTGCATACTTTGTCACTGCCTGTATTCCGGAAAGCTGCATACTTTGTCATTGCCTATTTTATGTACCTGTAATTTTGTTTACATGTCCTCTAAAATTATGAAACAAAACAAAACAAACAGTCATGAGTGGTTTTTTTTTTTTCCCCTGTGCCCTCCCTCCACAGTCTATCAAGTGCCTGGATGCCCTCCGGCCCAAATGGATCCCTCAGGGTCTGAGGCAATTAGATTTCCTGGCACTCGGAACTCTTAAACTATACAACTGCAGACCCAGGGTAGGGGAAAGGAAAAAGGCCTTTGCCCTGTCAGAGAGTCGTCCTGGGGAGACACCGACTCCTGAGTGGCAAAGATGACAGCTGTCAGCAAGGGGGTGGGGAAGTGACAAGGCAAAATTTCACAGCATAACAGCCTAGAGAAAAACAAAAACAAGTGAAGTGTTTTATATGGAGGCTGTCCCCCCTAAAGTCATTAAACTGGAAAATCCTATATTCCGTAATCCACTCATCCTTGGCAGACAGCTGTTCACGCTGGAGTCAGGAGAAAAGGTGAATGCTTTGGAAGGGGAAGGAGGGATTTCTCCTAGCTAGCCTGGAACCCTGGAACCTCAAAAAGGTCAGTCACATAGAGTCAGTATTTTGGGATGCCACAAAAAGTGGGCTTGCTTCCCTGCTAGAAAACTGATTTGCTCCATACACAGTGAATAAGAGAATAATCAAACTGCAGCTTCAACAGGAGCCTGGCCAACTCCATGGAAGGAAACCTGCATGATCACTCCCAGTCTCAGGGCAAATAGGACTGAAGGAGCATGAGGGGAGCTTGAAGCATCAAGTGTAGTCCAAACGACTGAAGTCACCTTGTGCGGACTGAGAGAGCTGGCATTTATAATCTGTGGGGCCCCAGCATTCTTATTTCCCTGTTACCAATGTTCTGGTTGAGACACTGTAATGTATTAATCTTTGTAGATGAGTGAGTGGTTGAAAATACTGCAGGGTTTGGCTGCCATTCGCTTCCCTGGCGTCTCAAAATAACTCCACACAAATCATTTTTGCTAAACACTCATCGGGCAGCTCTCTTCCCTGCCAGAACACACACATCTTATGTAAGTGAAGGAGCCACCAAACTTGCTGGAAGAGGGCGTTCCCAGAGTGTGGTAAAGTTCGTTGCTCCTGAGGCTCTGCAGAACAGGGTTTTAAAACCATCTCTGTCCCCTGTCAAAGAGCAAGCCCACAACACAACCTGGCCTGAGCTCCCTCTTAGCAGGAGGCCCCCCGGGAGATTCAGGCAGTCAGATCAGGGCAAGCCATCCAGTTCAGGGCTGCCTTAGTAACATGTGCAACCTGAACATTTAGGTACAACCTAAGCAACACTGCGCATGCATAGCAACCTTCAAACACAGCGGGTATCTGACTTTCCAAACTAATCGTCCACCACTGCCCCTCTTGCAGTAGACTTGCAGGCCATTTTAAACTATTGACCTTTTAAATAACGATACTTTTTCAAGGCCCTCTCTTTCCTTGCTGGGTTATGTGCTTTTTCCTTTCTTCATGTATCTGGCACTTTTTTGGAGAAAAGGACTATAGCTTTCTAAGGTGTGTAAAAAAGTTGTTCGGTGACCATCCCAAATAGAAAAGAAACGGAGAGCGCTAGTTGGTGAGGCTCAAGTGGATTGCATGCCAGCTGAGAACCAAAGGTCACCAGTCAGATTCCCAGTCAGGGCACATGCCTGGTTTGTGGGCTGGGTCTCCAGTTGGGGGTGTGCAAGAAGCAACCACACATCGATGTTTTTCTCCCTCCCTTCCCCTCACTCTAAAAATAAATAAATAAAATCTTTTAAAAAAAGAAAAGAAACTGAGCAACAGGTAAAAGTGCCATCTAAACAACTCAGAGCTGAATTCCAGCAACATAATCTATCAGCAAAGGGTGGCTTGGAGTTGGGGAAAAGCTTAGTAAAGACTGCTGAAGAAATGAATGAATCTGAGCACTTGAAGTCACTGCTTGTGGTCCTGTGAAAATGATCAAGTGATGACAATCCACACTTGGGCCTTAATCAGGTTATTTATTAACAACTGAACTGAAGGCATTAAAGACCTATTTATATAGTATCTCTAAGATGGGAGAACAAACACAGAAAGATTAAAAAAGAATCCACAAAGAATCAGGGGTTAAAGGTAACAAAATAACATTGAAAAGGGACAATACTCAGTGCTTAGCAGAAGACGAGGAGGAGGGTAACATGGTTTAATTCAAATTAAAAACACGAGCATTTGTATAGTTCCATGACATTCAGGATCTAAAGGGAAACTTAAGAAAAATCACACTGCTGAGGTAACATCGTTGCTTAATGTGTTTTTTCTTCTCTAGCTCATTGAGAGCAACTGAAGGAAGGAAGTAAGAAGGGAAGGAAGGAAAAGAAAGAAAATCATACTGACTAGCTTTCCTAGGTTTCTGGCCTTAAGAAAGGGAATGATAGAGAACATATCTACTGTACCACTTAAGCATTCACAGAACCACATTTTACAGCTGCAAACAACCTTAAAAATCAATGAGCTCAAACTCCCTATTTTTACAGAGCGGGGAACAGGAAACCACTTAAGTTAAATGACCTACACAAGGTCATACGCCAACTTGGTAACAAAGTACAGATTATAAGCCATATCTTTGGACAGACAGTTGTTCTTTCTATTGTATCATATCAGTTCAGGGGAATGCATTTCATCTTACTTAGGAGGCCTAGAGCCCTGGTTTAACCTATGGCAGTCTGTTACTGGATGTCCTTTCCCACATAGACAGATAATTCAATAGGCTATGCTGAACTCTTTAAAAACATATTAGGAAAGAGTTGATATATTCAGAGCTAGGTTTATATATAATTAAAAGTTTCCTGAAGTGTATCAAGAGATAAGACAAACAGATCACTAGGAAATTTGTGGAATAACAGTTACTATAACTGAGTGCTGCTTCTGTTGTATTAGGCACTGGAATAAGTACTTTTTAAAATCACGCTATATTCAATAGTTAGTGCATCCTTAATTTACAGGTGAGAAAACTAAGGCAAAGATAGGCTGAATAACTTGTCTTAGATCAGAGTGTTTACAAATGGCAGATCCAGCCCTGGCAGGCATGGCTTGGTTGGGTATCTTCCCACAGGGTGAAAAGTCGCCAGTTCAATGGCTGGTCAGGGCACATGCCTGTGTTGCAAGCCTGGTCCTCAGCTGGGGTGTGAGAGGCAACTGATAGATGTTTCTCTCACACATCAATGCTTCTCTCCCTCTCATTCTCCCTACCTCTCCTAAAATAAAGAAATAAAAATCTTAAAAAAAAAAAAAATCCAGAATTTGAGCCTATTCCTGTGAATTGAAAACCCGTATCTGGAATGAATACACTAAAGTGTCTCCCCACCAAAAGGGATATATCACAGAATTCCCAAAGCTGGAGTAATGAAGAGATCCTTGAGGTATTTGTCCACCCCTCTCCTTACATATACGAGGGAGGAGAGCAAGGATGAGACAACGAGTGTCTTGTCTCTGAAGTCATTCACTTTTCCTACATTCCACACTGCTGCACAGGCTTGCAAATTCTACCTAGGCTTGTGGTAGATGAAATACAAGATCAGCATTCCCTCTCTCCTCCCCTGGTTTAAGGCATTCACAATGACTGACTAGAGAAATCAATGGTCCACAGTGATGCTCTTGCTCAGGATGCAATGGTGGAGTAAGTAAATCAGCAGACCACCAACCCACCCCACTCACTATTTGCTGGGTTTCTACTATGTCAGAACTCCATACCAAGAAAAAGTTACAAGGATCAGGCCATGATAGAGGCTGCTGAGGATGTTGCATGAACACTGAGGGAGTAGAGGGGGATTCCTAGAGTCAACCTCACTCTCAGTCTTAAAGTATGAATAACTGGCCAGAGAAACATGCATCAAGCAGAGCTGTGGGGGTAGTTTACTGATGCTCCCAATGTTTAGAATGAGACAGTACTGTGGCATTCAAGAGGGAGAGCAGACGCAAAGTATACACATGTGCCCTGGCAGGGCACTGGAGTTCCTTCCGAGAACCACAGCCCAGGTCAGGGAGAGCACAATACTAAGTCTTATTATACTCACTTCTAAGTCAGAAAAGGAACTGGCTTAGGAAAACACAACTGCTTTCTTTCTCCCAGCAATTCATATTTTCACAGTATCAAAGAAAGTAATAATATTCAAACTCTGTGTGTATGACTACTATCTAAACACAGCTTTTTATGTTATTAGTCAGATTTATTTTTAATTAGAATCAGGATCTACTTGGGAACCATTATCATAATTTTCTTTCCTTTGTCAATATCTAATCATCAAACCTGACAAGAAATTCAAAGGGAGCTGGAAGAGTAAAAAAGTTGATGCTTTTATAATTCATCTGCACTTTACAAAACTCTTTAACTTTGTAGGATGTATACCATGCATATGTATATAATATACATATACCAGGCAACAGGGAATGCATGTCTCTGTTACTGAGACAACTTCCAAACCAAGAGCACAGAGGGTTAAAGGCAGACAGTGATATTTGATGGGCAGAAGGTCACAATTTCTTGGCAGAAGAAAAAAAGCACTCGTCTCAATGAAAGATCAGAATTGAAATGCTTAAAATATTCTTAAAAAAAAAATTGTTCTGACATCCAAAGAGGACTAATCAAATTGGCCTCCTCCCTCAGTCCCTGAAAAGGAGAGAGAGGAAACGGTGAAGTATTAAGTGCCAGTTCCATCCTTAATTAAGCTGCGTGACCTTGTCCAAGGGACAACTTTCCTGAGTCTCGGTTTTTCACTTGTTACACGGTGATAACAGGAGCCCTCCTTAGTTCAAGCACTGCGGCAAGCATCCGGGGCTGAAGTGTGCGAAAACACTCTGAAAGCTATGCATTATTAAACACGTTAATACTTTTAGAGCAGTGATTTTCAACCTTTTTCATCTCATGGCACACATAAACTAAGTATTAAAATTCTGTGGCACATAAAAAAAATATGTGGCTAATCTGACAAAAAATAGGCATAATTTTATTTATTTACACCAGATGGCTATCGTGTTGGCTGTTGTCTTTTTTTTAATTTGACGATCTAAGGGAAAAGAGAACAGTGCCCCTGACTAAATAGTCAGGTTCTGTGTGTTTTAGAAACTGTTGCGGCACATGAGTTAAAAACTGCTGTTTTAGAGAATAAACATCCTGTAAGTTTTTTTAGTATATTTAACTATGGTCTAAACCACTGCCTGAAAATAGCCTCACTGGTAACAAGAGATACCTGTTAGACCTCTTGGAAATTTTTTAAAAAAAATTTGTATTTTTAAATCCACAGCTGAGGATATATTTATTGATTTTAGAGAGAGAAGAAGGTGCGGAGAGAATGATGTGAGAGTGAGACTTCGATCAGGAGCCTCCCGTATGTGTCCCAGTTGGGAATGAACCTGCAACCTAGGCATGTGCCCTGATTGGGGATCGAACCCCCAACCTTTTAGTGTATGGGATGACACTCCAACCAACGAAGCCACCTGGCCAGGAAATATTTTTAGGAACTTTTTGTTACCTGGCGAATGCAGAGTAACTAAACTTAAGATAAAAAGACACTACAAGAAAAACTTAATATGGATAAATATAATTCCAGAATACTTTTGAGTCTAATGAGAAAGGCAGGAAGAAGGATTAGCCAGGAGGGGTAGGAAGAAAGGGCCTGCATCTCCCCAGGACGTGGTTCTGACTGAAGTTTGTGAAGCATGAACAGACAGCAGCTGGGAATTCAGGAAGGAAGTAAATCAAGCTGCTGTTATTCATGCTCCCGGAAAGCTACGGCATGGATGGCAACAAGTGACAGTTACATGAAAGGAGAAATTGCATTCCTTACTGATTTTTTCCATTGTCATTTCAGCAATTTCTTTTCCCACCACTGCCATCCCTGCTGCCACTAACTTGTAAATGAGGCACCAGGGTAGCATGGGAGTTCTCTCTCTGGATGCCACTGTGAATAAACACTGATCCTACTGAAAAGGAGACTGCTGACTCCTAAACCAGGATAATGACTTTTCATCAGTGTTCCCTCAGTTTCTACCTTCTGCCTTCTCCAATTCCGCTGCCAACTAACATCTCTCACTCTGGGACCGTGCAGTGCCCCCCACCCCATCACCACCACTGGGAGCATCTGGAAAGCTGTAGGAGTGGTTTACTGATGTTCCCAATGTTTCTGGCGGTAGAGGGTGCCATGGCATTCAGGAGCGGGAGCTAAGACAAGGAGGAATGTTCCACCCAAAATGCCACTGTTGAATGCTCCCTGCTGAGAAGCAAGCAATTCGGTTTCCCTCCCAGGACTCCACCACCCGTGATCTACACCTCAGCCAAAGCAAACACCTCACTCCACCCCATAGGCTTTGCATTTCGGTTTCAAACCTAGTCGCCCCAATCTCCTTGTTCAGGTCAGGACAGAAGGATTTCGGCCTAGGGCTGTTGAACTACTTAGAGAAAAATAGATCAAACAGGATACAATCATCGGAATAAGTTATAAAGTAATTGTTGATTTGACTTGAGGTTTTAAGAAGAAAAACGTGCTCCACTCTCAAGTTTTCTGTACAGTCTCCAAGAGATCACAGTGTCATCTGAACTGGTGCTTAAAGTACCTTTGGCTCTGAGCTGGAGCAAGTAGTTCAAAAAGGTGAGTAAGTAAAGAACATGTTATGCCAGAGTGTAAGTTGTAGAGCTGAAAATCATGGGATGAACCCCTGCTTTACTAACAAATACAGTCAGTGACTGAAATAGAAAAAATTCTCCATTTCTTTGTGCCTCTGTTTCCTTAGCTGTAAAATAAGAAGGTGGATAGTTTTTTAACACTTGCTCCAGGAAGGAAGCTGCCTGCAGGACCGGGAGGAAGAATGAACACCCTGGGCTTGGTCATCATGACCCACACCATGACCTAACCATCCAGGACTGATACATGCTCGCCAGTACAGAGCTAAGGAGAAAAGCTCGCATATTAAAAATAATAAATAAACAAGCATAGGAAAGTGGGGAATCTGTAAAGCTAGATAAACCATACTGGACCCACACACTGTTTGCCAATGGGCTTCTTTACATTTAATAAAGATTACTCTTGCCATTTGGAGAAATCTCCTCTGCAGTTTTATGGATGGATGCTACTTTTTGCCAAAGAGATCTGAGATTACAGGGGTGGAAATGCAACAATTCTTTGCACATGTCAAGAGAAATATACACATATGTACAAAGAGGCTGGTTTTGTTCAGCTTCAACTAAGATCATGTATTCTTTAGCAAATGCCTCTCTGTTTGATTTGCAGTTTGCTTACACAGCCCTATTTGGGTATCAAGGCTTAATTTATTTGACTATATTCAGTCCCTTTCCCGATCTTCCTTCCAGCACAGCAATTCCAAGTAGTGGGAGAATCTATCATACTCCTTTATGCAAAGAGTACTTCAGCTTTACATTAGAACTCTCTGGAATTACCTTCTCTTTTTAATAATGAAGAGAAAAAGCATAAATTACGTGCATCAGTGTAGTTATGCTACCTTTACACTCTTAATAATTTCTAAGAGCTATGCAAAATGGTCTTAATATGCTCACAAGATTAGATCACTGCAACTCGCAGGTTTATACGTTGCAATTGTCAGGACCATGGGCTCTTAAAGTTGATAGTAAGATGTCCTTCTGTCTCCAAAGGGCGTAACAGTTGTTGCAGAAGGTGTTCCTGTTTGTTGATTTAACCTAGCTTGGTAAGATATATACCAGCTTTCTTGCAGGCAGGTCTCAAAGGCCTGGAAAGGGAGAGGACACTGGCATTTGCATTGATTTATTTTGGTTGAGAATGGACACACAGGAAATGGTAGAGAAACGTGTTCCAACCCAGGCAATCTTTCTGCTTTCATAAGCCCATAAAGATACTAAAAATGAAGCATCAGAACAAACAGAAGCTGATGATGCCAACAGAAGAAAATGAGGCTGATTAGACAATTTCACATGGCAAAAGTGGAATTTAAATTTTGGTTGTTTTGGTTTTAAGTTTTGCTTTCTTTCCCCCTTTCTTGAAAACAAGTGCTTTTGCACGTGTTTGGTACAGTGGCAAACACTCAAAGAATTTAATTTTATTTGTTTTGCTATCATCCTAAGGTTTCTCCTATTCTCATGTTTCAGCTTTCTTTGCAAGCAGCTCAAAATGAAGATGCCTAACCATGTAGCTCCATTTGTTTTTTTAAAAAAGGAAGGAAAAAACATTTATAAGTAGACACCACCTGTAGTTGCTGGATAATAAAAATTACCATTGACTGACTAAAACAAGATCATTAGGTAATATGATAAAACTTCATGCTCCTGACCCATGGACATGAACAATGGTGAGGGGACTGCCTCAGGGAGTGGGGGAGTGCTGGGTGGAGGGCAGCAAAGGGAGGAAAATCAGGACAACTGTAATAGCATAGTCAAAAATATATAATTAAAAAAAATTTAAATAAAAAAAGCAAAAAACGAACAAAAAAACCAACCCCTCCAAACTCCATGCTCCTTAATTATGCAAGGAGTAATTTAATTTTGCAGAGCAGATACACACATATACATATGTATATATTATCTACAAATTCAATAACTGTCTGAAAAACTATTCCATAACTAAGCTATGACTGTTAAAAAAAACCCCAGAAGATCCACCTGTGTGCAGGTTGACATGGTCTGAAAGAATAGGGATGAATTTAATGAATGTCCTCCTGCCAGGAAGAGGAAGGCTGACGTTTTATGGTTTGGGGCACCTCTGCCAGGAACCTACTAATGCTTCCCAAGTCCTCCTGGGAAGAAAAGGACACACTTGCCATTAGAAAATCTCCCAAGACCTGATTTCTGTTGGGAGTCCCATAAACTTCATCCCAGGATGTTCCAGCATAGCTGGCAGGCTAGCATCGAGTCTCAGAAGTTGAGCTCTCATTGCATTTTCCCTGTAACACTGCAGTATCTGATGTAATCCCTTAAAGGCTCTCAGAGTTTGGCCCTAATCTCCCTCCTAAAATATAACTTAGAGAAGATCTGAATATAGATGGCAACCTGGTCCATTTTCTGCACAGATCAACACAGAAGGTTCATGGTGAATACAGATTTAATGTCTTTCTTCTCAGCAACTGATGCCCCTGGAGCTGTGAAATATAGCTGAATGGAGTAAGTCATATAACCAAGCTGATCTCATTTCATTATTTATTCATCTTTAACCTCAGCTGGGACTCGAAAAACCAAAACAAAACCAAAATCCCGAAACACTATTATGCTACTCAGCAGAACTTCTACAACCCATCTCTTTTCCAGATAACTGTAATAAAACATTTTCTTTCTTCTTAATCAGGAGCAGTATCCTGCCAAAGGGAATTTGAAAATACGTAGGGACCATTGCTGGTGGTTGCAATGGCTGGAAGGAAGGGGACAAGAAGGATGCTCCTAATGCTAATATGGGCACATTCTTCTGTTGGTTGATGTTTGTCAAGTACTAAGGATGAAATGCAAATCTACATGCACGACATGACTGCCAACACACCTTTCTTGGTCTCCATATCACAGGTTATTGTGGTTATTCATTAGAATGCCTTCATTCAGCAAATATTTAACAAGCACCTCCTGTGTGCCAAGCAGAGCTGTACACGTTGGAGATACTATATCATAGAGGGGTAGAGAGACACTTGTATGGAAAGCCATTGATAGAATGCCATCCAGTGATGAATACATATATAGACAGCTACATGTGTAGGAATGTGTATACCAAAAAAAGATTGCAATGTAGTCTGCCAGGGAAAAACTCTCTATGACCATGAGGATCTGGCTAGTATGCTGCAGAGTCCCAAGGGCCACTGCCAGCTGATGTCTACATACTGTTTATAACATTTCCTCACAGAAGAAAGACAGAGCATGTGGCAATGCCTGGGGAAGCTCTGGAGGGAATCACCCCCACCTTCTCCTGAACTCGTGGGCTGCTGGTATTACAAATCACCACCATTCTAAGATGGTGTTAAATTAGCCAATTTAACAACAACAACAACAAAAAGCCCCACACAAATGTAGCTTCCAATGGCATATTCATTTTTATTAATTGGTTAATTTAACTCTGCCATAGAACTGTAACAAGAGCAGCGATCAGTGAACATGCCAACATGATGCATGCTCTCTCTGTATCTGCATACTCCACTCCCATCTCTGGTCATATCTCCCGTGTGTGTGGAGAATCCAGCTGGCCAAGAAGTCCCTGGTTCTAGCCCGCTCCCCCCCCAGAGGCCTTCTGAATGCTGACCGAGGGTGTGCTCTTCCGCACCACTCCCCGTCTGTGCATTCTTGCGCGGGCCCGGGGGAAGGCAGGGGAGGTAACTGCTGCTGCGGGAGCAGACGCGGTTCCACAGGGAAGGAGCAGGTACTTCGGATACATAAGAATGGATGAAAATGAGGTAAGACAGTCAATCTAAGATGACGTGTTATTTTTATCCAGCGGCTTTACACAGAGGGTTAAACCTCTCTGGGGACTCTGGACCCCAGTCTTCATCAGACTCAGTTTTGAACACG
This sequence comes from Pteronotus mesoamericanus, assembly GCF_021234165.1. Lineage (NCBI taxonomy): Eukaryota > Metazoa > Chordata > Mammalia > Chiroptera > Mormoopidae > Pteronotus > Pteronotus mesoamericanus. Next base: position 64,902,654 of record NW_026555329.1, on the reverse strand, counting down.
TCTGCCAACGCTGACACCCAGAGGTAAAGGGCTCAGGGTTAGTCCTAGTTCTGCCTCTCGGGGCCACATGCATGGTTATGCCCTGCAGCCCTAAGCAATTCTAGCAGTGCTATTTACATAGACAGACGGTCTCAGTTTCCTTGCTTGTGAAAGAGATAAAAATTAAAATGCCTTATACGTTATTATAAAAGTATTAAATCAGATCATTTACTGTTCATCTAACAGTGCTGGTGAACAGTTAAGTGCCTATTAAAGTAATCTACAAAAGTTAACTATTTGGTCCTAAACCCTTGGGCAGCAAACACCAGTGTGATTTGAGAGGAAGTGTCCAATAGGTGACCTGAATCTTGAATCTGACTGGCCTTGTAATACTGGTCTTCCAGCAGATTCTACTGGAACCTGTTGGTACACACAATTCACCCTGTACCCTCCTCCTCCCTAGCCTTCAGCACAGACCCCTGCACCAGCTGAAGAAGCAGTTGAACATATGCTGATCACAACCCATTAACTGTAGCCATTTTCTCATCACACAATTCCTTAGGCTAAAGAACCCTGAGCACTCCTGCTTTGGGAGACCTGGAACCTCTGCTGTATAGCCAAGACTGGCAAGGACGGACCCACAATCTCATTGCTGTTTAAAAGGTACATACAAAGCAGAAACGAAATAACAGCCTCCCAAGAAACTCAGAAACAAATTTAGGAGGTCATAGTCTCAGTGCCTGTTTCAAATCAACAAGGAAATGAGTTTCAGTTCATCAAAGGCACTCTCACAGTGACATGGCCATCTAACAAGCTACCACCTACACAGGACCAGTGGCTCAGAAAAACTGGGCTCTCTACGGGATGCTGAGAACCTTGGCATCAGAGGACACAGTCAGTGTATTACACTGGCTCCAAACATGATGTCACTGTGGTCCTAACAATGTCACCTCTCTACTCTCTTGGCTCAGAAGCAGCAGGGACAACAGGGCAACATGGGCTTACTTTCTTGGGAGCTGGGGACAGGACTATGGGATCATGCAATTTTAATAATTTGCGGTTCCCCCTGCCACAGAACAATGAATAGCAGACTGACAAATGCGAGGTTGCTGTACTGCTATATGGCCTCTCACATAGAAACCCAGGATACAGAAATTCTAGAATAGGATTTCCTTGTTTAGGGAAATGGTCCTTACTGATTAAAGGCCCACTATGAACGAGACAATGTCCTAGGTGCTAGGTTTCACTCTAAGGTAGTGAATGAAGCAGATGGGAATTGCTGCCTTCATGGGACTTATATTCTGAGTAGAAGAAAAAGATAATAAACAAGTAAATTGTAAGTGTGATAGAAGTTGAGTGAGGTGCATTAAAACAAAGTAAGGGACACAGAGAGTGTTAGGGAGAAGACAGAAAAATACACACACATACATGTGCACATGCAAATACACATGTATCATCAAAGTGCCTGACCTGGAGCACTCGGGCCTAGGATGGCGAGATGGTCTGTCCTAAGCTGTGATTTGTTCTTGTCCTGGGAACCCAGCAGCAGGCCAGCGCTGGCACACCGGAAAACAGCCCTCAGGTCTCTAAATGAAGCTCAGGCCCTCCAGAGGGCCTCTCTTGACTACTTTTTCGCACATGAACTTTCACAGGTGTTCTGTAACCTCATCCTCACCATCTCACAATATAATCAGATTTAAAAGGTATACTGTCTTCCCCAACATGGGCTTATCACTCCAATGGATGCCATCTGATGAATCCATCATAGCTGTACTGTACACAGTGGGGCAATCAGAGCAAGTGGCGTACCCGGGCTCTGGATTTCAGAGAGCACGCAGTCATGGAAGAGGGACATGGTGGCAGACCTGGCAGGTGATCAGTGTGTGAAAATCGCTGTGCACTGCTCCATTTGTTTAGCACACACGGACTGCATATACTGCTCTGTACCAGGTACTGGCCCGAGGGCCGGGCATACAGAAATGAACAGGGCACACACAGGCCAGTGGACAGATGAACACGTCCACAGACAGTTGGTATGCTAGCCCAAGGTTTCTCTGAGAGCACACACCCGAGCCAGGCTCCTGGGGGTGAAACGGTGACGATGGGAGAAGGGCCCAGGTACTCTAAGCTGAGAGAACAGAGTATGTAAAATCCCTGAGGCCAGTCTGGTGGGTTCTGGATGCTTCAACGCCCCTGCTCAGAAAGAGGGCTTGGTGAGGGTGTAGAGTGGTGAAGCCATCAAGATGGACAGGGTTCAGATCATGGAGGGCCATAAATGCCTTATTTTGAAAGCAATGGAACCACTGGTAAGTTATAAGCAGGTGAATGACCTGAGCACACGCACATTTTAGAAAAGATCTTTGTGGCATATGAAAGACCAGAAGGGCCATGAGGACAGAAGCAGGTAGACTCATTAGGAGGCTAGAACCCTGTCTGGGGGAAAAAATTAGAATAAACAGATTCTACAAACATTATGGACACTGATAATATGCCCAAGACATGGGTGGGTATTTTTCCCTAAAAGGCCAGGTCTCAGCAATGCAAAAGGAGCCCTAAGTTTCTGCTCAAGCACAAATCCCAAGAGCCAGTACCAAGGACAATATAACAACAGAACTCAGCCTGTCTTTTATGCAGTTCTCTCTCCATTCAGTTTTCTATTTTTAATCTCCTTTAAATTTACCAGTCCTGTATTTTAAGGGCACAGAAACAGACAAGTTAATCCAAGTTACTGAGGACTCTTGCATAAGTTTTGGAGATCAAACCAGGTCTTTCCTTGCTCTCAGAGTGCGCAGGAAGTAGGCTGAGAACACAATAGGAAAGAGTTCCATGTAAATGCTGGAGACTGTTTGGATGATGGAAGTAGAATTGATTATTCACTTTTAATTTTTCTATTTCCACATATTCATTAGTAACTGTGTATTTCTTTAAGAGAGAGAGAGAGAGAGACAGAGAAACGAATTTCTTTTTAAAACCAAATCTCTATACAGTTAAAAAAAAAAAAAGGAAGGGAAGGCATGCCAAGAAGCAGGTCAAAACATGCCACCCTGAGGAGAGCTTATTAGGAGATGCACTCCCCTCTTTCTTGTTTTAAATCCTAGATAATTCTCCACCAAGTCTCCCTCATATGTATAATCATGTGCTGCTTTTCCTACCCCGCTTGTAGGGGGTGAAGTGGCTTTGCACACTGACAGTCCAGTGACCAGGCGGCATGAGTTATGGGTGTGCTCTCATCACTCTCTCAAGATAAGATGCAGCTCTTCGTGGGAGATGGGAGCAGATATATATCAGCGCCCTCACCAACAGAGATAAATGTCACAGCTCCAGCCCCTGCCCATAAATACACGGCGGCAGGAACAACCTTAAACAGCCCACTGTACTCAGAAGCTGCAGGATTTAGTGGGCCTCCTTACGTGATCATGTGCTGAAAAGCGCTTTTAGGAGGGTGTTAAATAGGCACATTACGCAAGCTCATGGACCCAAAATAAACGAGGCAGTCTCGTTATATGGACGCCGCCCACACGGAAAGGCTGCGTGTGCCCTGCTTGACAAGAAAGGAGAGGGAGAGAATTTTCGGAGCGACCACTCTGCAGCCAGTACCCTTCAAACCAGCGCCAGCTTGGACGGCAGGAGGGCAGAGGAGGAGATTCTTGATCAGCATGATCCTGCTGCAGATACCAGGGCTGCTCGTTCTAAACAGCACATGCTACCTCTTCTCTTGCCCTGCTGCCTGTCATCTTCTCGAGATTTCCGATTCCTTCGGTGGACCGGTGGGCTCCTTCCTGGTGCAACACCCTTTATGATGATGATGGTCATCCTTTAATCACTTCCCATCGTCTGCTCCCACCTCTAAGTCCAGACCATCAGTGTGGCTTTTCATACAAAGATCTGCTCCTAAACAAGCAATGGACTCATCTCTTCAAATCAATGAAGCTCTCCAGCTCCCCAGAGAGGGATATATCAACTATCAATTGTGTGCATTGTTTTATAATATAATTACTCCGGTGATTAATCTTTAAGAAGTATTGCTCTCCAGCTTGGGGGAGGGGGCAGGTTAGGGGGCAGAAGGATTGAGCAAACAGGAAAAAGGCCTCATGGACCTAAACAACGGTGTGGTGACTGGGGGGTCGGGGGGCAGGGAGCGCAGGAGGAGTGGGATATAAGGGGAGTTAAAGGAGATGGGGGAAAAATAAAGATTAAATTTAAAAAATTAATACTGATTTAAATTTCATCTAAATGTAATTTGTTGACTTATAGCCATATTACCAAGTGCTCATTCTAAAATATATACATTTTATATCGTAAAGAAAAAAAAAAAAAAAGTACTGCTCTCCAGATCCTAACTTTTGCCTTTACAAATAGAAAGCTTTCAAAAGAGTGGTCACATGGATGGAAACTGAATTTCCAGAGGAAGGGAGACAAAGCTGAAAACCTAAGAGATTAAAGGGAGAGATGGACCTTCCCCAGCTCTCCCTCAGCCTGTTTCAGGTGACCAGCAGAGCCCCTGTTCGATCATGGAAAAGAAGAAATCAAGGAGAAGTGGGAGCAGGCCTGACCATCTGGAGTCGGCAATAACAACAGCTCCTGCTTTCATGAGACTCACGAGGTGAACCGTGGGGAGTGAAGATACATATTTCCACAACACACTCTAAGTCCTGCACCCTCACACAACACCCACTGTTAGCCCCACGCAGGACAGCTTTTGTCCACAGCGTACACCAGTTCCGCCACACACTCCACCGAGAGGCACTCACCTACCTGCACTTTCTTGTCTGTGCCAGTCAGCTCACCCTCTTTGTTCACCATACCCAGAAGTACTTATAGGATAGTCAGTTTTTAAAAGTCAATCCAATTCCCCAAACCTAATTGTCAGATTTTACACATTGCTTCACAATAATCTAATTAAAAATAAGTAGCAACAGTTATTGCTTCAGTTTTATTACCTTTCCCCTCTCCTTCTCTATGGCGGAGGAGGAACAGTGAAAAGGCTAAGAGCAGCAGCAGGAGAGCGGAGAGAAGGAAGCGATAACTGCCACATTGGATGAGCACTCTGAGTAAATGAAAATTAATAATACTGTTTTCCAACAGCTTCAAATCTAAGTGGGAAGGATTCACTGATGGGATGAGGAAAAAATTTCATCTGATTCAAAACATTTACAACTTTTTCCTTGATATTTCATTTACGGTCCCAAAGAGAATCATTATGACAATGAATTAAATAAAGGGCAGGTTGAGAGAGTTAAGGGAGAATTAAAGGAGTAATCCATGTAAAAGCACTGAGCACAGGCACTGGATCACCAGCCCCACAGAAGAAATAGGAATCTCCTGCCTGCCCTCCTTGCCTATCAGGGGAACAGCGAGAGAAAAAAAAAATTGAGAAGGAAAAAATGTAGTTGGAATAAATAGAGGAAATACAATTGAAACTACGTAAGACTGGAAGAGACATTGTTAAATGAATAGAGTGTGTGGTGCGTGAAGCTGGAGGGAAGAAAAATTCAACGGGAGGGGAAGAGAGCATTCTAATTCTAGCACGCGGTCCTCTGCTCCCCTTAGCCGACCCCGAGGGCCCGAGGGCCGGGAGATGAGGAAACCTGGGAGTGCGTCACACACCTCATCACAGGCGTTTTCTTCTCTTGTAACTGTGTGCTTTTCTTACTTGTGTTACAGTCACCCATAATTGGAAAAAAGGTCAAGATTATATTGATAGAGATGTTTTACAAGCATCTACATAAATAAAAATGTTCTAATTAACTACTGGCCTCAAAATATTGGGTTTCTGACACTTTCAATTTTGATAAGCAGCTTCAGAAAAAAATCTGGATTGTTATAGACTGTCATGTCAACAATGAGTTGTTAAATGCAAAGCTAGAGCTAACAGCCATAAAATTCTAACATAGCTGCTTTCCGTGGTGGCTGATGGATCTGCTCGGGAATCTCCAGAGGCTGCTAAGGCCATGGGGTCTGAAAAAATGAGGGAAGCTGAGCGTTCTTAATTTTCAGCCTAAAGCTAATAATCTCAGTAAAGTTTGCTCTCTCCTGTTCCTGAGCTTGCTCCATCTATTTGCACCCTCTGTGGCTGTTGCTTGCCCTTTGAAAATCAGTGATGATCTCTATTCATACATAGTTCTGGTTCCTGGAGGTAGAATATACTCTTAGAAATGCATGTTGGCGACACACAGATGATTACAGAACAAAACTCCATGAGTATCTTGGAAATGATATCCAACAGAAATGAAGATCAAGAGCTGATACAGGATGAGCTTGTATGTAAGAACATACGTAACTTTCTTGCTCCTATTCACTGAATAATGCATGCATGGCTCAGGAGTAAATGAAATTTCCACTTATTTGACACGTATTTATTGAGTGCCCACTATGTGCTAGGGACTGTGCTACGCACTGGGGATGTAACAGAGACCAGCAACACAGTCTTGGGGAGTTTAGAGTCTACTGGAGATGACCTACACTCAGTAAGAAATAGGAGGAAGCAAATAAAGTTGGGAACTGGAGAAAACTTTAGGAACACGTATAATGTAGGGGAAGGGCTTACTCTACTCCAGGAGTCAAAGCTCCTGGGAAAAAGGGAGAAACCAAGAAATGAAGGATGAAAAGACGCTTGCTACTTCAATGTGTCCAATGTGGATTTTACAACAGGCAAGCCAAAATAAGGCCAAACAAAGATGAAAGGATCCTCTGCTAGAGAAAGTCAGCCTTTTGTTTTTTCACTACCATAAGACAACACCTGAGGCCATCTGCTGAAGTTGACACACTCACTGCTAAGGAGGGGACCAGGATTTGTGAAAGGCCCTGTGGTCTAGGGACAGGGTCTTCAGCCAATTCAGCTCCACATTTCCAATTTCCACTTCTAACCATCACATTCTGTCCCCAGCAGATTAGCTTTACTGCCTATTAGGAATTCCTTTTCAGATGCAAAATCTCTCTATTTTAAAAGTATGCGACCTTATATACAACTGAGATTTAACTGGCAACTACCCCTGCTACTGAAAACATACCTTGGGTACCCCTCAGGGTGGGCTAATGGTCTCACTTAGCTCTACCACACAGAGGATCTGAGTACAGGGATAAAGACAAGAAAACATCCATTACAGCTGCATAAGATGTGGCCACAATGACAGATGGGACTATGATGGTCCACTAAGGACCTCATACTTCTCAACAAGGACTAATATGATCAGGAGGAAGGGGAACAGAACAGTAAAATATAGTTCTAGTTTCATGGATGGAAAGGAAAGCCAAGGACAGCGCTGGTTCAAGTACAGGACTGCCCTAACATGTCATAAGGCTGAGGTCTCCCCAGGTGATGGCATTTGTGCAGACAGAATTCAAGTCATGCATCAAATCAGGACACAAAACAGCCACTTAGGGTTTTGCCTGTCACTGGCTTCTTTAAGAAGCACCTCACAGGAATGACTTGCTGATCACACAACACTGCCATTCTATCCCTGCTCTAATAATGGGGAAACAGAGTTTCACATATCTAGCAAGTAGGGGGAGCCTAAACTCAGACTAGATGTAACTGGCTCTGAAACCTGCTTTTTTAGCCACTAAGGCTTTGTATGTGTGCATTGGATATTTCATAATTTCCAAACCAGGGAGGGGAAAAAAAAAAGAGGGAAGAAAGGTGGTCTAGACCATTCTCACTCAAATGAGTGGTCTGCCAATCAGCAACACTGGCACCAGTCACCTAGAAACTTGTTAGAAATGCAAAATCTATGGCCCTCATCTAGACCTACTGAGCAAACTTGAGGCACTGTGCTAGAGCTCACTGGGAGTGATGATCTTTCGGAAACTCCTGAAAGTGCCAGACAACCGTCCCAGGACTCTAAGGAAACATTTCTGCCCAAAGCAACAAGTAGTCAGTACCGGCCAGTTCGTATCCGGGTCCTGGTGACTATGGGCCCTGTAAAGCTTCTGCTCTAAATTGCAAATCAAGAATTTCTGACATAGCATTCCAATATTTTTTTTAAGTGCAGTGAAAAGAGGAAGAATGAGAGGGATGGGGAGGGATAAGTAAGCACTCTTTATCTTCTATTCAGCATAAAACCAGGCCCACCAAATAACAAGGGGGGGAAAAACAAAGTGATAGAGCACCAAACACAGCTGGCGATTAGTGCTGACAAAGGCTGAGGGAAGCACCTTTTTCTTCTGTAGAGAATCTAACCCACGCTTAACCCTGAACTGGGGCCAAATCTTGAGCAGGGAGGGAGCTTGGTTTGGAATAGGAATTTCTTTCTCGGATGAAGTTCAAAACAAGTAACAATGACTTCTGAGCTCCTTGTATAAAGGGTGCTTTCTTTCTTTTTTTAAATTCAAGATTCCACACACAGGCACATGCTGTAGATGAGATGCTTTTTTTTTGGCCCCCACAACACATCAACAATAACAACAACAAAAAAACAAAAAAACCCCACGCAGTCTTTTTTTTGAGGGGGGGGGGTGGTTTCTTAAATGCTGCTGGGACAGTGACTCAGTTTCGAATGCAACAGTTAAAGCTGCACACTTTCGCACTGTGTATGCACATCTCACATCCTTTCAAACACTGAGAGATTAAAATCCACCTCTTCTAAACCTGGCTCATTAAAGGCAATCTTCCTGCTAAGTACTGAACTTGAACTGCTTTGAAGCCCGATGAAAATAAAGGTCAAACTGTTTTACCTCCTTATTAAAGATTTAGGGAAAACAAACTTCCAAGAGGGCACGAGGTGGAAGAACTGAATGACCACTGAGCATTTCCCATTCCAAGGGATCCAAGAGACAACAGAGTTTCACTTATTTGCCAGCTCCCTGTCTTATCCCTCCCTTTCAAATCTCTTCACATTTGCATTGTTCATGTAAAATGAGTCAGGGAATGGAAAAGTTAAAGTTCTCATAGCAACTGTGAACAATCCCACACCGTACATAAGCAGTATTGGCAGTTACTAATTGGGCTGTTGCTAAAGGTGAACCCTTAATATACCTCATGTGTGAAGTGGGCGAACCAGCATTCTAACAGAATTTTAAACTTACGTATTTTCCAACTTCTGTGTTTAAATCTGTAGTTTTAAAAAAAGGGCACGTGAAGAGAAATAAATTCCCGAGAAAGCAAATGCTTAGCATACTGAATTTATAACCTCACCAGGAACATAAGACAGCTGGGCCATGTAGAGACCCAAGTCCCAGGCAAACATGTGGGAGGCATTTGAGTAAAGGCGGTATCCCAAACAAGCAGCCTGCCCCCAAGAAGCTGGTAAGTCAATTCAACACAGCTTTCTGACTTCTCTCTGATGCTACCTAAGAGGCCCTTGGTCCTCTCCTCATTCAGGCCCTAATTGCTCTTCTGAGAAATGGATTGATGGCATTACCATTAGCCCTTGGCTGGCTCACCTTTGAGCTCAGGATACTTTAAAGCTAAGCTCTCATCCAGTTAACAGTGTTTATCTGATGAACTGAAGGAAGACATTGGCTGTTTCTAAGCTGTCATCTCCTACTCAGACAGATCACATTTATGCCAGGGCAAAATTTTGATCAACTCAATTTACTGATCAGCTGACTTCATTTCACACTCAAAATTTAAATCTAAAGGATCATAAGATCATGGCATTATAGGGCTTGAGAGAATGGGTGCTATCATTTAATGTAATTCAAGGCCACAATGCTAAAACCATATCCCGGAGCTAACAACTGTGGGGTAGAGACGATAAAGTACAGGTAATAAGCCAAAGAAGGGACAGATGCCCGTGTGAGCTTGGCTGGAGGCTACACATGAGCAGTAGTTTGGTGAGAAACAAGGTCTTCCAATTTCTTGTCCAATGACCTATTATCAACTTTCCTGTAAAATACTTCAAACTCACCTTTCACCTATTTTATTCCTCTATAATTAGGCTTCCTATCCCAACTCTACTAAACTGATTATTTCCTGCTGCACTGAAAGGACTTTCAATCTCGTTAAAAGTCCTCTACAGGATCATGGAAAGCAATGAGGACAAAATGCTTCACTAAAAAGTATAAATGCTAATCACAAGGGTATCATTAATTGTTACAATTCCTGCTGTTATAAAATCAAGGCCACTCATGAACGAACAAAAAAACAAAACAAAAAAGCACAAAACAAAACCAGAGCATACTGAAGGTGAAAGAAACAATGAAGACATGTATACATACCAACCAGTATACATTTCAGTGAAAATTCAGGAAGAAGGCATGAGATGGAGTAGATGCAGAAAAGCAAATATGTTAAGAATGTGCAAAGTTACCAAAAAAAAAAAAAAAAAAAAAAAAAAAAGGACGAGTCCTTTTAAAATTCTGTGCCATGAACTGTGAGGCAAGGAGTCAGGGCCCTCGAGTGACTTGTCATGCTGTTTAGCTGGCAGGGCGGGAAGCCCCAGCCTCGAGAATCTGCTTTTCATGGTGCCCATGGCTTGCAGCAGGTGGCAATTCAGGTAAATTTAGAGTTCACCAAGGAATCACTGACATTCTCAGAGTACCTTTAAGAAACAGAATCCAAATGTGCTTGGTAATACATATGAATGAATCATTTTGCTTTAATCTGATCCACTACTTAACTGAAATATGAAAGGAAGTAAGAGTATAAAGCCCCCATCACGACTATGGGCAGCATGACCACCTCAGACAGCAAACACAGAGCCAGGCTGAGACCGGCATGTTCCCAGTGGCTTCCAGGCAGAGCTTTAAGCTACCTCACGGAAGTGCTACTTTCAGGTTCTCACCTCTGCAAACATCTGGGCCTGACAGAGCCCCAATGATGCTACAATGTTATCTTTTGAACCAAAAAGATCCACTGGTCTAACACTTGGCCTGAATGCTGAACGAAACACTTGAAAGCAGAAATTTCCCTGGAAAGGCCAGGATGTACACTTGCCACAGCTCACCTTCCAAATGGGCAACACCATGGTGCCTGCCAGGGAACAAGTTTGGTAACCACACGTTTTTTTTTGTTTGTTTGTTTGTTTGTTTTTTAAAGTACATCTATTTGTAGTGGAAAAATTACTTTTTGCTATTTACAGGTGTGAGAAGCAAGCTAGTAAAAATCTTCTGATTCTAAAAATACAATGATAGCAAATGGGGCAATATGTTAACAATTCCATAAAGGTAAACAAAAGCCCTCTGTACTATTTTTGTAACATCCCTGTAAATTTGATATTATTCCAAAATAAAAAGTTATAAGAAATACTTTTTTTAAAACCCCCAAATTTCTAATTCTTAAATGCTGGCTATTATGAGATACTTAAATCACCATAATCATGATACTCTGAAAGGTGCATCAGATGCAAGAATCAGTCCAGGGAACCTTAGTAGAAAGCCTACGGATCTACAATGTTAACCTTTTGACACTAGTTTTGTGCATTATCTCTCAAAGCTCAGCTACTCAAGGAAACAGGTTTAACCCTTTCAACTCCAAATTAGAAAGAAGGGTTCCCTGGTGGTTAACAAATATTCTTTCCCATTAACCTGTTATCTCCAAGTTACACTTAAATATCACCAAGACTAGGAAGTTGCTTGGCCTTTTATTAGTAAAGCAGCTGAATAATTTATAAGGGTTGCATAGGGCCCATTAGAAGTGCTAGAGCAGTAATAACTGGCTAAGGACATTGCTTATTCAGGGCTAAAGTTTAATTTGTCCATAAATGCCCGGCTCATAAACCCACCCCACAGGTCTGACACGGTCTCTCCTTCACAATCACAAGTCCTAGCCATGCTCTCATCCTAGATGTGTTCCTATTGGTGTCATCTATGGGGCCAAAAACAAGTCCAAATTCCAAAACAACAACTAAAATCTCGTACCCACATTTCTACAATTCCTCAGGAGGGCCACTACTACTGTCCACTTCTTAAGCTTTGCTTCTGGTCATCCCAAAAGAAAGGCAGCACCTGGCTGATTCCCAGCCAACCAGAGGGCATTGGCAGATGCAATGAATGGAGAGAGGACTGGAGAAATGGAAGGGGTAAGACCTTTGTAACAGTATGTTCAGTGTCAATTTGGGTATGCATTCTAAATGGTAGCACATATACAATCAAGAAAATGTACCCTGATACTTATTTAGCAAGTTCATTAACCTCCCTAAGCCTTAGTTTTCTCATCTATGAAATGGGGATGGTAATAGTATTCACCTAATAGGGCTGTGGATTAAGTCAGTTAATTCACAGCATATAATACACATTAAGTAAAAGCTATTATTAGAGATTCAGACCCGAAAAGGACACCAGTGAGACCTAACTCAACCCTCTCTGCCAAGACATCAAGGCCCAGAGATGCTGTGTGACTTCAGGAATAGTTCCAGGCTGTAATCCAGTTTGGGGCTCTGTTCGCCATTTTAGAGCTGCTGTGGCTCTAACACTTTCTCCATGGGAACAGTGTCATCATTTGCTTTCTGAATTTCTGTGTTTTAATATAAGCTAAGTGTTAGCCCAGAATCAGTGCTCATTCACCCATCGAAGAACTATCAAGGGAATGCTGACTCTGGGTCAGGCACTATTCTAGGGTTCAGGAGTTACAAGAAAGACAATTTCCCTGCCTTTGAGCACCTTACATTCTGTTGATGCAAAGAATAAATAAAAATAAAAATAAATAAACTACGTAACTTCAGATAGTGGCAGGTGCTATAAAGAAAATAACAAGGTGATATGAGAGAGCAATGATGGAGGCTGAAGTTTAATCTCTAGGAAGATGGCACTGTAATCATGGTTTCAGTACATGCATGACTATATGTGATAAGAAGAAGTTATACAAAGAGGCATCACCCTCTAGAAATTTCACTTGGGCAATCATATCAGAAATGAACACAGTAATGATTAATGACTTTACCAGAAGAGATATTTGCTGGTCTTTGGCCTCACTTCCCCAACTAATCTGGTGCAGATAAGTGGGTTAAGGCAAAAGGATACCAAGGTTCATGTCACTGTCTTTCAGGTGAATCCATGTCTCTACCCTCTGGAGATTGGGTTCTTAGCCCTTGGCATCTGTGCTATGTGCCACAAAATTCCTGCCCCAAGAAACCAGTTCAGGGGATCAAAGAGCTATTATTAATGTCTCCATTTAAGCCAATTGAGGAAGGGAATGGCGGTAGAGGCAGGCCTCTCACCCCTCCATTTAGTCACCCTCCTCCACAATGGGGCCATTGAGCAGGCACCACAATAGAGTGCTGAGAAGAAAAGGCCGAAGGAAAGCATACAGAGTCTGCTTGCACAGACGCGGTCATTCATCACCAGGCAAGTGCCAATATCTGGGAACAGCGATCTCAATTTCTGCAAATCCTCCAACCTGCAACAGCTGCTGCTTACTCGAGTTTCCAATCCCAAGCCCTGGCCCAGAGCCAAGTCGACATTACTTGGGTTAGAGACACGCTGGCTGCAGAGAGCAGCAACAATGGACTTCACAGCTTATAAAGCAGCTTACAAAGGGCTCCCGTGTATTTCAAAAAGCACTTCAGATAGCTGGTGAGAGAAGCTATCTGCGCAAACGCATTCAAGCAGTTTATTCCTAACCCACTTAATTCAAGGTTTCTGTTGGAAGCCAACGATATAGTGGAGGAAGATGCAGAGAACCGCAAGAGGGCTGGATGGCCTGGCAGCTGGGGGAACGCAGTCAACCCCATCTCTCCTCCTCTGGAGCACCAGCTCAGCAGGGTGAGGAACGACTGGAAGTAATCAGCCCTTCACCTGGATAACAAATGCAATGACAGAATGAGAGAGAGTCTGTGGGATTCCTCAGCTTCCATTAGCATTGTTAGGTAGCGTTTATAAATGATACTGAACAAACACTCCGAGTGCCATCTAGATGCCTGCCACCATGTTACCCAAATGCACCTTTATCTGCCAGCCAACGACATGTCTTATTCTGTCACACCACTCTGAAATCTCCAGGGACCCAATCATCTCCTCCGTGATATCTACTTCTTATGCACAACTCTGCTTCTGGAGAACAATTTTGCCAGGTAACAGACACAGAGACCAAAAGAAGCTAGAGACTAGAGAAAACCACAGACTTAGGCTCAAAGGTTTGCGTTTGAGCCTGGCACTCATGGAAGCCACTAAAGGGCCCAGCAAACACTGAGCATGTCTAACACAGACCATCTCCATGGAAGAGAAGAACAGAGGTAGGCAGCAGTTTTTTATCCATTTTGTCTTGCCCATCAACTTTTCAGAATTTCATGAGTGCTTTTACTTATGGAAAAAAGAACTAATGTAATGATGTGAGGTGGAACTATACCTTAACTCTTAGATGCTTAAATGGAAGGAACCCTCACAGGACTAGAGACCGCATTAGGAGATCTGATTCCAAAGTTTGGATGTGGATTTCTTGAAAAACCCAATCAGCAGATTTCAGGGCAAGATATTATTACAAGACTAACAGAATCAAAGGAAATATACAGAGCTGTATCAAATGTGAGGTAGGATTTGGAAGTGTTCAAGTGATAGTATATAGAAGGGAAAAGGTTGCCAACCCTTTAGCACTCATTCTGATGGGTAAGACCTATTCACTAAGGGAACAAGGAGAGTAGGATATGGCAGGGTTTACTGAGGCCAATCTCAGAAGGCCAGCATCTTCTGTGAGGCATGAAATGGGTCAACATGAGAGTAGGCTTAGAATGCCATTACCATATCACTTCTTTTATTATTGTATTTAATGTCACGTGTGGCAATGACGCACATAAATGGTACCTGGTTCTAAACTGACATACTGTCTGTAACTGGATCATGAGTTTCAAAATATAACTTTTCATGTCTCGGTTATTCCAACAGCTAGGCAGCAGGATGAGAACTGCAGGAAAAAGATCTTTAGGGACAAGGGGGTAAAATAAAAATCTTTCATATTAACCACAGAATTTTTGCTTACCCAAATGCACATCTACTATGTCCATTGTGACATCCCTGAAATTTTTATGATATGTTTTAAGTCATAATTCAACAAGAGGAAAGGTCCCTGCAACAGGCCTCAGATAACCAAAATTCAAGATCACAAAGAAACAGCATCACTGGCATGAACGCAGACCTACCTACAAGAGCTCTGCTTTTAGCCGGAGTCTGCCGCCAGAAAGCGGCCAAAGACTAGCTTTGGCAGTGCTGAGCATACCTAAGCCTACGTGGGCTCCATTTCCGGGTCCATGATCCATGACTGGGCATCAGGTTTGGTTCCTGTGATCTAGGTGCTTAAGTCACCATTCACTAACAGGAATAGGTCCCCGAAGAGAACTTAACTACTGACAACTCTCATTTAAGAAGCCCACCTCTAACCTGGTTTTACACTGTTATCTTTAAGTATGTTCTGTGCTGTAGTGCTATCTAAATGTTTCTTGTTAAAAATAAGCTCTCTAAAGGCATACACTTATTTTCTTTTTTCCCATGTAGCACCAAGAGATAACAGATATTAATAAGTAACCACTGACTAATGAACTATAAAAGAAAAAGAATGTGAGCCCTGACTGGTTCACCTGGTCAGGCACTGCACAGCAGACAAAAAGGTCGCTGGTTTGATTCCTGGTCAGAGAACATGCCTGGGTTGCAGACCTGGTCTCCTGTTGCAGTGTGTGCAAGAGCCAACCCATCAATGCTGCTCTCCCTCCCTCTCTCCCTCCCTTCCCTCCCTTCCCTCCCTTCACATCTCTCTAAAAATAAATAAAAGAAAAAAAATAAAGATGTGAGAACGAATACAAGCAAGAACAAGTATCTGTTACCATGTCTCCCCACCCACTAAACTGGAGGAGAAAATTTCCTCCTCTCTCATCAAAGCGAGCCTGCCAGGAGCACCATGTGACAGGGAAAGATGGCCACTCTACTCCACGTAATATGCCTATTTTGATATGAAGGTTTGGTCTGTCATTAGCATTTCCCAATCAGCAGTACTCACAAATAGGTCTAAACTTGGAAAAGAATTTAAAAAAAAATCTCCACCAAACAATGAGAATCAAGAGTAAAAGACAAATAAAGACTAAAATACACCAGGGCCTGAGAGGAGTTATTTCTGCATTCCCTGCACATACAACATCATTCATGAAGAAGGCAATGGTACAAATATAGCATAAATGTCGTCTGCTCTAACTGGTAATTTAAAATGCAAATGCTAATGAGCGAACTGGTCTATCAGTGGAGTTAATAACTGCATGCCTAGCACAGGGGCTGCATCCAAAACACAGAGAAGAGACAGACACCATGTTCCAATTTAAAAATAAAAACACCCAAATTAACCCTAGAAAAATCACTAGCAGATGCACAAGATCAGAAGAAGGAGGCACACTCGGGCAGGGAGATGGGAACTTCTCTGCCCATCACAGACTAACTAGTTTATTTAAGTAGCTTCCCACATATAGTAGAGGTAAGCATGGGAGTTACTAGGGTTTATTCAGGACGGCTATTGTAAAACATAAGGATTGGGTTGGCCAAAAAGTCCACTATGTTTTTTTCTGTAAAATAAAAGACACATTTTTTATTTTCACCAATAACTTTATTGATCTGGAGATTTTGAGTATGTCGGCTATCTTCTGCTATATGGCTTCTAGTGGGTAGAGGCCAGGGGTGCTGCTAAACATCTTCCAGCGCGTAAGACTGCCCCACAGCAAAGAATTATTTGGCCAAAATGTCAATAGAAACTTAGCAAACCACTTTTGACATGTTTGACCAGTCACGGCATCCTCTCCATACACTCTACAAATCTGTTTTTTTGCGTTTAAGTTGTTTTACCTTTCTTGAAATAATAAAGCATAACAGTCTGAAAATGCTGTATATCTTCTTTCATCTTTACTATTAAAGTGGCTGCACAAAAAAGTCACCAATTTTGACAAGTTTTTTTTTAAATGCACGCTGATATGACAGCTGTCACAATATAATCTAACAAATATGTTTTGAGTGAAGTTAAAGACAACTAAATACTACTAAAGACATCGTATGAGAAAAAAACACAACTGACTTTTTGGCCAACCTAACATAATAAAGCAAACTACAGGGAATCCAGAAAGCTTAAACAGAAAATTTCTTCAAAGCCCACTTAGAAGCCGGTAAGCCAACCTTGCAGGGAGCCGTCTGTCCAGAAATCAAAGGCCACTGAAGAAAGATGTAGATTACATTTATTTTATCACAGGCAAAGGGTGGTTAAAAAAGAAACCACATACTTACAAGGTCTAGATTTAATGGGTAATTTAAATAAATGGGAAGCAGCTCTACTAATGAAAACACATGACTGAGGGAGAATGTGGCTGTGTGTCTCAGAGGCATTCCAACTGTGAAAGGAACTTCTGTGAATTGTTCTTGCTCCTACAAGGTCTGTACTGGCAGCCCTACATCAGAATTTGGGACCAAAACCATGGCACTGAGGCTGAGAGCAACTCCTTGGGCTTCCTCAGGGCCCCTTACATGTGGGGATGTGAGGAAGGACATTCTGTGGACAGTGGTCCTACCCACTTCCTTGAGTAAAAACCCACAGTGCCCCCTCAGGGCTCCAGGAGGAGGGTGTGCTTGGGCTGGCTGCCCACAACGGACATCTAGTGTGTTCTAATTCCCATGTTAGTGCCATTCATTCAAAAGTTATATAAAAAGCCAGGAAGAGACTGGTAAATCCATCCCATTAGTTTGAGGAAGCCTCAGAAAAACTTTCTGTAAGGAATCAAAGGTGAGCAAGGACCTGGGGTTTGGGACAAAGATACTTTTTCAGTGATGAAGAATTATTTTTTGTTTAATTCTGTCATAGCTCTGTTTGAAAGGGGGATATAAGGAGTGGTTCCCATAGTAATCGAGATTAGTCTTACAGACTAGCAGTCTCCAGCCTTTTTGGCACCAGGGACTGGTTTTGTGGAAGACAATTTTTCCACGGACTGGGACATGGGGGAGGGGGTGGGCCGAGGACGGGGAGGGTGGGGCGGAGCGAGATGGTTCTGGGATGATTCAAGCTCATTACATTCAAGCTCACCTCCTGCTGTGCAGCCCAGCACTGGTCTGCGGCCCGGGGGCTGGGCACCCATTACACGTAGTAGGCACTGTTCACCCCAAGACTGGCCACTACACAACTTCAAAGCCTTTCTCTTTATAATTTCCAATTACCACACCATTTAAACTCCATTTCCTGCATCCAGATCCTGCCATCTTCTACTACGAGGTTGGACAGACAGCTACCCCACAGGGCAGAGGCAGTGGCGAGTAGCCCAATCCTGAGTGATGCTGCTTGCCACCATTGCTACTAAATGGTTGCTGGGAAGTGCCAACAGGCTGACAAGATGGCATTGAAAAACTGACACTGAAATGCATTTTTCTGGGAAAACCACAAGAACAGGACTAGAACTAAAACATCTGGGTGCAACCAAAGACAGGCGCTGGCACTGGAAAAGAGTCCAGCAGAGAGGAGCCATGAAATTGCTGTAAGCTTCCCATTCCTCCCCGCTACCCCCAGCCCGTCCCCACCATGCCCACTGGGTAGAAGGCAACCTTTTAACAGACTCAGAAAGAACCTTCATGTAGAGGGGAGAAGAAGGAAAGGAAAAGGAACCCTCAGTGAAAAGTCCAGAGGTCTAACTGTTCCAACTACACTCTACTGGCTCTTATTAGCTCTGTATAGAATAGGCCTGATCCCATCCAGGATAATTTTCCCTTGTCTCATCTATATGAAAACTCCAAAGAAGGAAGAGTAAAAAGCAATGGTAAAAGAGAGAAGACAGAGGACTTAGGAGGTGAGGATTCTTTTAACTTTGACCTATCGATCCAGAGGCAATCAATGGGCCTACCATACAAGAGCTAATAAATCAACATCTTTCTTTTCCTGACCCGGAAAACCCAAATGAGATGGTGAGTGCTAAATATCCTAATCAGGAGGCTGTACCACTCTCAGACTTTCTCGACAGAAGGCGATGCTACCACTAGGATTCTCTCTCCTTCCCCTTTAGGTCCCAGCATCACATGAAGACACGCAGGATGGTCTAAGGGACATTAACTAGGAAGCAGGAGAGCCATTAAAACATACTGAACAAATATTATTTTCATTGATGTCCTTCTTACTCTGTTTCAATCAGAAAAATATTTGAACAATTTGAATCTCTGTCCCTTTTACCCTAAAATACTCCACTAATGTCCTGGAAGTCTCCTTTGATTCCCACTACCAGGTCCACTGGCATTTAGGTCTCTTACCATCCTGGTCACTCCCCTCTTAACCTTCTGCAGCATGCTCATGTCTGCCCTTCCTAACAGAATGGTCCTCAGGTTGAATATCACATTCCAGGCCCACTCTAATCCAGGCTGAGCCAGCACCTGACTCCACCGCTCTCTGGATCCTGTACTTCTGGGTTATGGATCAGGACTGTAGCCTTTCTGACAGTATCACAATATTTATTGCTATTGTTTCATAAAAATCTGAGTTGTTTTCATTTGTATGGTATTTAAGACATGTTTCTTTTAATCTTACCCATCTCAAAAATGTGTCTTTTTCTTTATGCCTATATATTCATTAAACACAACAACCTTGCTTGAGCGCTAGAACTCTATCGTATGCATTTCTATATTCCCAGCATAGTGCCTAGTGGAAAGAAAATAAATTATTAAAATAGCCATGCAACTGAATGACCCACAAGCATGATGAAGCTCATTCTGGAGATGACTCATGATCTAAAGATGGGAGATACTCAGGCTCTAATCGCAGGCTTGCACTTTGATCCACGTGACCAGCGGGTGACAGTGTGGTACGCCTGCAAACCGGGAGCTGAGGGCAGAGCACCGTGCACTCAATGGCAGGAGAGCTGAGAAGACTTACATACCCATACAAAAGCAGAGAGAAAAATGACTGATGAGTACATCCATTTCTTTTAGGCAACGCGTCCTCGGAACTAATGACACAGCCTAAGCTGGTTTTGCTTAGACGAATCAGAGCCAGCCTGACAAAAGAAAATGTTCCAGATCTTCTTGGACACTCAAATGCCATCTTCCTCGGGAAGTCTTTTTCATCCCTCAATTAATTGTGCTTTTCTCTGCACTCTCATGATGTTGCATATACTTTTCATAATTCATTGTTATTTTTCCTTGTTCAAGTTTTTCATATGGTTGTTGACACTAGACTAAAAGCTATTCAAGAAAACAGAAACTATCTCACTAATTTACATATCATCCATCATCTATCAAAGCCTGCCTTTCTTATAAGTGGTGCTTACAAAAATCTTGGCCTAATTAAAGAAGGCTCCCCGAATCTGTTTATTGTGCTAATGCCTACAAGCGATGTTCCAGGATCTTCTGACAAGAATGTAATTTGTATAATTCTTATAGTGATATCTTTAACAGCAAAGAACTAGAACAGACTTATAAAAGTCTCATGTCAAGCTGCCCATTTCCAGTAATGGGACCCAACTGAAAGTAAGTAGGCGGTAGAGACAGACTCAAACTGCGAAGTCCCAAGAGAAAGAATGCCTCACTTTACAAATATCCATTAAGTTACAATTCAATTAAAGCATCGGAAAGGAATTCATAAGTATCAGTAGACCCTGTAATTGCTTAATTAAGGATAGAAGCCCAGCAAACACAACAACAATAACAGCCTGATTCATTATCACCTCTGTGATAGCAGAATGGGATTTCTCACTTAAACATACATTGGCTTTAATTGCTTAATTTGGTTAAGCTCTGGTAATCAATGGGGATCCACCATTCCTGGGGCCAGGAGATGAGGAGGATGTTCCTGTTTACCTTCCCTCTCTTCTCATTAGAGGTTGATATTCCTATAGGATGGAGACATTAAAGACAAAGAAGGAAATGAAGTGCTTTATTCAAAGGCATTAAGGGTGGAAGGACACACAACCAAACCTTTAGTTCACCAGCCACATACCCACCACCACCATTCATCAAATCCCAGGCACCTAGAACCTTTTCTCATTGCCTCCCTTGTCATAATGCAGCTGCATCATTTGCTAGTCTTGTTCCATGACTAGGTAACTGGTTAATGATAAGCCCCCTGCTGGGATGCACACGGGAAGCCCCTACCACGTGGCTGCTGCCTTCTAGGTGGTTTGTGCCAGGAGTTCCACAGAAGGTGACTGACACTCACCCTCCCCGCCCCAAACCTGCCTTGGTCCACAGTTCCTCATACATACTGCTGTCCTACCTTTATAACACAGAAATGCAAATGGGGTGGGCCCACTCAGTGAGTTAGCGGAAGACCCCAAATCTGATAAAAGACTAAGTAGAATACGTATACTGCATTGAAGCCTCTGATTATTCTCTTCCATTCCAGGCATTTGGTTTACGGGCACTAACTTGATACCTGCTATGCTTAGCCAACAGGACAACTTCCTGAACTGTGCCCTCAGCATGACCCAGATACCCCAGAGCTAAGAAAGAAATTCAAAATAAGGAAGTGTAATATAAAGGTCACAGCAATAAAACACTCGCTCCATGCCTGCTGGTGCTATTAAATAAAAATGTGACTCAAGGGCCAAGCAATTTACCAAATGTATGCTTCAGGATCCCTTTAGACAAAGAAACTAAGTAAAATGGACACACACGACAAGTGAAAGTAAACTAAAAATAAAGAGTGCCAGTAAACTGTTTTTGTTCTAATGAAAGGAAATGGGGCTCACTAAATACTAGATGAGGAAAAAGAATGCTTTTAAACAAATTCACGCTGGCTGGGATCCTGACTTCCTGTTAACTCAGGACAAGAACCAACTGACTGCCTCCAAGACTGCAGTAAGTATGCATAGGAGGAGGCCACAGCAGCAGGCGGAGGGACCTTGAACAGTCTCAGTTCTGACAGGGTAAGGTCACCTGCTCACCAACCAAACCTAAGCCAGGTGCTCAAAGGACTAAAGGGCAAGAGCCTTCAGGAGGCACTAACCTGTTAGCTACAGCTGACGTTGCCCAGCCCCACCTGCTATCCCATCTGACCAAACAATCATTCCACGTACAGGGGTGCAGGAACCATGACAGAGAGGCCAGCTGGCTTGGGCCAAATGCCACTCCCTATCAAGCTGTGGGGCCGTCTGCCCAAAAAAGGCTACATAAAAATGGAAAGTGTCCACCCCACCTTGAAGTCCAGAGGGCTCTCCAAAAGGCTGGGATTAATGAGAGCAGCACATACGGGACTGCTAAACAATGATCTTGACTTTCCCCTTGAGAATCACCATCCCAACTCTCTCCTGGCTGCAGAGGCATCACTCCCAGCCATTCTTACATGGTGTGGAGCGCCTCCCGCAGAGAGCGGCAAAGCTGTGCTGTGAGGGTCACTGTCCAGGCGAACAGCTCCACAACGTGAACACTGTGCTTGTGTCTCCACTCACTTTCAGCTTTGGAGATGGTCTCAGAGGACCAGAGAGCCCTTCTCTCTCTGAGGACACTCCCTCCACCCATGTTCTCCATCCATCTTATTCATTCCATCCCTTCCAGGTCAGTACTCCATTAACCATTTCTCTACATCCTTTCTTAGCTCCTTCTCCTCAGCATCAGACCAGCAGTACTCTCATGTTCCTTATGTTATTTTCTCACTCCATTTTTTTTTATATTCTCATTTGCCAAGAAGACTTGTTGAGTTTTTACATTCTGTGATTGGTATTATGAAAACAATAGGTATACTGAATAGCTTTCCCAACTATACATGCTATACATTCTGTTCCAGACTTGAATAAGAATTACAGTACAAAAGTACCCAAATGCTGACATCCTCAGAATGTCACCCTGACCCTTTAGCTTTCCTTTTCAGCACTCCTTTCCCATTCTCTGTTAGATTTTTGTGAAGAACAGTCTATTTTTAATTCTGTCCCTTATTCCCCATATTTATCCCTCAATTACCTGTAATCTGCCTCTGGCTGAATCAACTCTGATGAGATTGCACTGACAAAGGTCATCTGTGACTTACTAATTGATAAATAAGAAAATAACTTCACGTTTTTATCTACTTGATCTTTTAGGTAAAATCTCACATTGCTAACTCCTTGGAACTCCCTCAGCTTCCAGAAGACTGGGTTCTCCTTAATCCTCTGACCACGTTTTTTCCACCCATGAATGCCTGGCCTACTCCTCACAGGCTGGAATTTTCCAAGGTGCTTACTCCTCCTAACCTGGCTGGTCCTCTAGGCGCTGAAACTGTTTTAACTATGCCCTGTACGGTGATGGCTCCTCCACATGAATAATATGCCTAGGCCCCTCTGCTGACCTGGATGTCTCCATGGATACCTCAAATATTACACTGCGAAAACCAAACCAATGATCTCTCCTAAAACCTACTCTTATTTGCGTGTTACCTTTGGACATCACACTCTGCCCAATCACTCAACCTTGGATGCTTTACGTTCTCTCCTACACTTCAACATCATCTCCCATCCTCGACCAAAAAAAAAAAAAAAAAAAAAAATTCCATACATTCCCCAAGTTCTCAAGTCTTCCTCTTAAGTATTTTTTCAATTCTTCCCTTCCCCACTGTCAGAGTTCAGGCCTCTATCCTGCTTGCCTCTTAACTGCTCTCCCAAACCACAGCTCCATTTAGCCCTATGTATCCACCAGAATGAACTTTCTTAACCCAAGAAGACTAGCTGCTGTCTGCATTTCCAGCTTCATACTAACACCCCTCTCCTCACTGTTTATACTCTACTGATACCGAAGGGTTCATGGTTGCCTGGACACATCAGGACATATCATACCTCTACAGCTTTGTACATGTTATTATCTCTACCCAGACCTTTCCTCTCTACCTCCTCATCTCCCCTCCCCCAACACTGCAAATTCCTATTTGTCCTTCAATACACAGCTCAGATTATCAAATCCTCGGCAAGACATTCCCCGATCCCCAGCTAAATAACCAATCATTGCCCTCTTTGTGCTACTTCTGTGCCTTGTAAATGATTTTATCATCTCACCTAGGGCCCGACACTGCAGTTTCTTTACATGTCTGTTTTCCCCTAGAGCTTCTTGAGATCAAGGACCCAATCTCAAGAAGATGGCGTGGAGTTCCTCGCTCCCGAGTCTCAAAGGGAAAAGCCAGTAGCCTTCCTTTCAGTGACCTTGTCTGTCAGGAGGAGACTAGAACAGCTCCTTTTCATGATTTGTTTCTATCGGAAGATAACTATGGCTCTACCATGGAGACTTTGACCTATGGTCATTTCATACAAGAGTTAAGGACAGCTCTAGTTATGACACAAAATCTTTGTGAGGGGATGAGGAAGGAGATGTATGTACTGAGTATCTACTTTTATGGTAGGCTTGTTCTGAACCCTTTTTCTCATCTCATTATACTCTCAGACAACAATCCTGACAGACATGATACTTTTTTCAGTTAACTGATACATAAACTGAGGCTTGAAGTGGGTAAATAGTCTCTCTAAGTCTCTGCCTGTACAGAGTAGAGCCATGATTCAAACCGAGGTCTGCTTTCTCTTATGACTTTTCAATGTCCTATATTCTTGCCAGGTTTCTAAAGAAACCAGAAGATGTATAATATAACCACATATAGTATAGCAGGAGACAAATGTAAAAGCTTATATTTTTATCATGTATTTGCTTCTGTAATCTATCTTTCAGAATGTAAGTGAACTCAGGCAATGCCTTTTGAATTGCTATGCTTAGAATAATGCCAAGTACACAGAGGAACTGGCTGATGCTGAGCTGAGTGATCAGACTGCTTGTGTTTAAGTAGGGTACAACCAAGGCTTCTGTAGGAAAACTCCCGCCCAGATAGGTCCAAAGCTCCAAGCAGGCTCCATTCAGGTAGTTTTGAGTTTATAAACCAGAACTACAGCGTTTTCTTTCCCCTACAGATCTGTGGCCAAGTTTCTAAGAGAAAAGAATACTGCTTCTCTTTCACACCTCTGGACGAAGCTCTACAATGCCAAAAAGATGCTTTTGTTTTGCAAGTATTGAGCAAAGGGTGAGATGAATATACAGGGTCCAGCAGAAGTAAGGCTTGCTTGAGTGTGGCTGATAGGGTACGTGAATGTCTCGCATGAGGTTGACAGCAATTTGAACATTTCACCTAAAATGTCATACGGTGTGTTCCAGAGTGATATTGTTGTTATAGAATTATATGCTTACGATTTTGTAATAAAAAAGGGGTGTTATTTGTGCCAGACCCTGTATGCCTCAAACTCTGCAACAAGAAATTACTGATATGGACCTTCTCCATGATAGAAATCTTTTTCTAAAAAGGTTGTTATTTATTTTTTAGAGAGGGGGGAAAGGATGGAGCAGGAGAGGGAGAGAAACACTGATGTGTGAGAGAAACATCAACTGGCTGCCTCTCACATGCACCCCAACCAGGCCCAGGCCCACCACCCAGGCATGAACCCTGACCAGGAATCGAACAGGTGACTTTTGCTTTGCAGGGTGACACTCCAACCAACTGAGCCATACCGGTCAGGGCAGGGCTACAGTAATCTTAAGAGTACAAATGGCTGCTTGGAAGGGCTCTCACACATTTCTACACGGCTCCACTGTACAACTCACATTCGCAAAAACACAAGCCCAGCAGCCCTCCAGTGAGGTGTGATTTGTCTCAGCCTATCTTTTTTACAGCTGCCCCTGAGCTCGTGTCAGGCTTCAATTAGTCCCTTCAGAAAGCCGCAGAGCTGCGGAGTGATCACTAACCTCTTAAGCATGTGCGGGAGAGTCTCAACCAGAAGTGACGGCCCAGCAGCAGCACTGAGCTTCACGGTCATGTGTTCAGTGAGTGATTTATCTCACATAACAAATCCACTTAGCTGGAGCCAGAGGGAGACCCTTAGCCAGAGAAGAAACTATCACTGCCTTCTAGGAGAAGAAGGCTGAGGCAATTTGGCAGGGACAACAAACATGGGGCCCGGCTCTTCTCTCCCATGGCAAATTTTATTCAAGAATCCAAGAGCAGTGCTGAGGCAACAGGACAGCCTCCGAAACGCAGTGCGCATTGGGAGAACACAATAGTGTGTCCCTTGTGAGGGAGAGAATGTTTTTGTGGGTATGGGGTGGGATACAAGCTGTTGAAGTAAAATGACGCTTTCTTTCAGAGACCACAGTTTCTTTAAAGTCCTGACTGGTGCTAAAGTTATTATTTGCCAGTAGGGAAGAAATGAAGGAATTTATACCTTGAGTACATAAATATAAACTGCTCAAAGAGCACAGTTCATACACAGTCTTGCTGGTTGTGAAATATTCAACTACTAGAAAGAGTCGGATAAGGAAGATGTACATTCAGTCAGCAAGGAAAGAAAGGCTTGCCTTAGTATTCCAACTTCAGTGCAACAGACAACTATGACAGATGCCGGAGCCTGTGAAGGCAATGTCATCTCTGGGGTTTCATAAAGGATGTGGATCCTGATGACATTTGAAAAGAATAAAAGAGAGACAATAGGCACTGCTTGCGGAGCTCCAAGGGCAGAGAGTCTTAGGTCCTCCGCGGTCTGCCCATGACTAACGCGGCAGGGGTGGTCTATTCCAAATAGGAAATGCCAACTGTGAGTATTCTATCATTAATATTTTTCTATGTCTGCAATTCCCTTCACTCAGGCTGCATGAGAATATGTACTGTCCGTGGTTGGTGGAAATGAGGCACAGGGAGAGGGCCCAGGACTGGGTCTGCGGTGACACTGGGACGAAACTAGAAATTTTGTGTTCAAGTCTCAGTTAGAAATGAAAGCACCCAGGTGGACTCCAGGTCCTATCTAAGACACAAAGAAAGAAGGGCATGTGACCTCCAGGGAAGACTTCTGAGCTCCAGGAAGAATTTTCAGAGTAATATGTAACAGGTAAGACTTACCTGCGAGCAGGAAGGTGATAAGGCAAGTTTCCTTTGGCAAATACAGCTTGAGACGAGAACCACTGAAGACATATTCCACCACAGCTTCTGAACGACCGGCCCGCTGGAGAAAGGGCAGGAACTGCTTTGCTTTTTGGGTATCCTGACAGAGAAAAGAAGAAGAGAAGCCTTAGAAGAGTAATGGGATTCAGGCAAATGTTTCTTTGTCTCTGGTTTAGGACACATGCTAGCAGACCACAGGAAGCTAAGAAAATAACCCCATAAAATTAGACATTTCTAAAACCATGACATAGACCAGGTATCCGTGTGACTTCCGCAGAAGAAATACAATTAATCAAAAGTTTCCAGAACATTCTCACTGACTCTGTTTCCCTCTACTCAGTTACTAAGCAATCAGTGGATATACAAATTAGGAAGGTGCTTTGAAATGAGAATTTCACCCCTTCTCTGGGGCAGGAAAAAGAGCTCCTCTTCCTGCCATGGGAAACTGAGGGAAGATCAATACTAACCTTTTATGAAGGTTAATTTAACCTTTAATTTTCATTAAGAAAAGAATGACTCTTAGGCTATGTGATACATCCCCTAAAGTCCTTTCCCAGGAAACCCAAAGAGGTCCATCGCCCATCTGCAATAGGTCACGCAGACCCAGAGCTCACTGTTCTTAATGAGGAGGCGAACGCAACCTTATTTGGGCACCAGTACAGCCAGCACTGCTCCATGCGCTTTCGGGGATGAGCCAGGACCTGGGCGCACTGCTCCTGCTCCCAGTTGGGAGATCTGACCAATCCCACGCCATGTCAGCACAGATAATTACAGAAACCATAAAAACATGAAACCACATAGCACTTTTAAAACTTTTTTCAAGCATCCACACAAAGTACATGCATTCTACCCCCAAAGGTACCAAATCATGGATTTCAAACCCCAGAGCTCTAAGCTACAGAGGAGCTAAGAGCCTTCCAAGCCTTTCAGTCTCTCAATCTACTTAAACAGATGATACAGTAAACATTAAAATATCACATCGCATATGCTGGGGAAACAGTCACTGGATGTCTGAATTTCTGAGGTTTTCAGCCCAGACAGCAGAGCTGTACATTCCCTCTGAGGACAGCAAGCTCTGCACACTCCTGACGCCTAGGGCATAAGTGGTCTGCACTCCGCCATGCTCTTCCTTGCTAACTCTGCTCCTAGCAACAGAGCTATTGTATCTAAATTAATGCACATTAATTAGATAATGAACATTTAACAAGCCATCAAGTTTCTGAGAGTCTTCATAGCAGCCAAAGGGGCTCTGCTAACTCAGAGGTGGTCAGGTAGGCTGGGTTGAAAACAATATTTATAATCATGAGATTCTTCCTTCTCTTCAAACAGATTCTTGGAGAAAAGGGGAAGACAAGTCCTCCATTCTCGGTGTCTCTAAAGGCACATTGGTAAAAGGTAATGGCACAATGGATTTTAGTGGATTGGAAACTCCCCTCAATGAATGCTTAAGCAACACACATTCCACTATACATATACAGTGGGAAAAGACCTTTCTGGCAGTTGGCTGAAGTCTAGAACAGTCAAGCAAGACAAATGCTCCATGGGAAAGAAAGGACTACCTGATTAAAATCCTTTTGCCATACTAGTCTAAATCTGGGACATTATTCATGAACTGAGCCAGTAAGTCAACAACAATTATCAAATTGATTATTGTAAATCATGAGGCAACAGTGTCTCTGAAGAGAAGGCCCTTTCCCTTAAGACTGCAATAATCTATATTTTTTTCCAAAACAGACTTTTGCTCATCACTGTCTCTTGAATGTATTTATCCAAAAAAAAAAAAAAAAAAAAAAGGTACACACGCACACAGAAGTATGCCTGCCTTTACTGTTAACACTGAAAAGGAAGTTGTACCTGACTTGTCCTATTTTGCTAAACGATTACTTGAGATACTGCTGACCCTTAACTGACATGGGTTTCAACTGTATGGGTCTACTTATACATAAGTTTTTTTCAATAAATATGTACAGTACTGCAAATGGACTTTAAATAACGTTTTCTTTTCTCTAGCTTATTTATTTTAAGAATATAATATATAATACATATAACATACAAAATATGTGTTAACTGATTGTTATTTTGAGTGTTCTGGTCAACAGTAGGCCATTAATAGTTTTGGGGGAGTCAAAAGTTATACACATTTTCAACTGTGCAGGGGGTGGGCACTCCTGACCCCTGCATTATTTAAGGGTCAACGGTACTTACTCAGAATGAGCTCCAGGAGAAGCAAAGGTATCTTATTCTTAGCCATAATCACCATCCTCATCATCAATACATATTCTTTTGTACATTTAAATTATATTTTATTGTTTATGCTATTACAGTCATTTGTTCCAATTTTCCTCCTTCGCTCCCCTACACCCAAGCCCCGCCTCAGGCAATCCCCACACCGCTGTCCATGCCCATGGGTCGTGCATTTATAATATATCCTTTGGCTTCTATATTCCCTATGCCGTTCTTTACATCCCCATGACTATTCTGTAACAACCAATTTGTCAATACATATTCCTGACTCCTTCTCAGTCTCAATCTATAACTAAACAGTCCTATATGAGAAACAACATCTGAGAAGACGGGCAAAGAGGTGCTGATATGTCACTGATTATGACAAAGATTAGAAGTGAAAGCCAACTATGACAATTTAAAGCATGAAAACAAATTTTAAAGGCCTTCGAGAATTGGCTATGTTTATTTCCAGGGGCAAAACTGTAAGACAATACATGGAGTTCCCCTAGCCTCTTGAGGTGAGTGTTCCAAAGGTTTGAAGAAGATATGTCCACAGATGATCCATTAAGGGACAAGATGGGAATTTCAGCCAGTTAATAAGATTTTAGAAATAAAAAAAAAAATTCTTATTAAGTCAACCAAATTGAATGTAATCACCAAAAGCTGTCAGCTCTTTCAAATCTCAGGCACAGACAGACAATAATGTCTCTTTCCTTGTCATTTCAAGCACTTCCTCTGCTTGGCATGTTCCTTTTCAATATAAAATTTCTTGAAACCTTTAATATTTGTTTCAGTGGCACAAATGAAAAGACCGTTAAGGCCAACTGACAAGTTCCCTCAGGTGATGTAGCCCTGAAACATTCCCTAATTTAGCTATGAAAATTATTTATAGTAGGAGTTTTGACTATATTACTATAAAATTGACTAAATGTGGTTCAACTATTTGCCTTCCTTCCAAAGAGCCTATCCAAGTAGAGCAATGTGCTTCAGTCTCTTATCCTCATTTCTAAGGTTACAATTAGAGGTAAATAAGAGAAAACTTGATTATGAGAAACATTATAACAGAGACTAATTTAGGCCCTACTGAGGAGATGAAGATGCCACGTGGATCTTAAGGATGATGGTAAAGTGATAAAGTGGAAATGATGTCACTAACATTACATTTTAAATTCTCTTCCAATAACCCTGAAGGAGGACCTACTGTGATGCAATCAAGTTAAGGATTTCTTTATATCTTTAGAATGCCAAAAAATATAGATAGGAAAAATTCCGTTATTTATTTTTTGAGGTTACATAATGTATTCAAGGTCACATAATTAATATGCAGCACTTGAATTCAAATGTATCCAATGCCATAGAGTTTTAATTTTTTTAATTATTTTTTTAAATCCTCACCTGAGAATATATTTATTAACTTTGGAAAAAGGGGGGGGGGAGAGAGAGAAACAACGATGTACAATAATGTACACCAACTGGTTGCTTCCCATATGTGCCCTGATTGGGGACTGAACCCACAACCTAAATATGTACCCTGATGGGGAACCGAACCCACAACCTTTTGGTGCACAGGATGACGCTCCAATCAAATGAGCCACTAGGCCAAGGCTAATTTTTACCCTTGGGAACTATAATCAGGGTAAATTCCAAGAGTTGTTTTTTTGGGGGGTGAGGGGTTACATGTACATTCATCTTATTTTTATTTTTTTCTGACAGTGACTGGGTAGATACTTTAATTTGGATAATTTAATTTGGGTGGTCCTTCCCCCCCCATTACAATTGACATTTAATATTATTTTATGTTAGTTTCAGGTGTAGAGCACAGTGGTTACACAATTATATGATGTTAAAAAAAATAAAATTAAAGGCCTCAGATTTTAAGAGTAACACCAAAACTTACAACAGAATGCTCCTTTTATGGTAAGACTATTGAATACCCAATATTTCTGCTTCCAAGTCTAGTAGTAGACTCTCAGCCCCGGGTTTTCTATGCTGTGATTTATTTACACGAGGTCTGGGAATCTGCTTGTCATAGCTGCCTAGTACTACATTGGCTCGAGGCTTTGAGAACCCGAGTAGATAAATTAGCCATAGTTTTCTGCTTTTTGTACCAATATTCCCTTCCACTGGTGTAAATAATCAAGAAACAACTGTACTTCTGAGAAGATAAGTCTCTTTGGTTGCACTGGTAGTTTTCACATTACCTGTGCTCCAAAACAAACTATATATAAGTATTCTCCTGTACTCTGAGAAAAGCTAATTTAAGGATACATTAGCTACATTTAACCTGCTTTTGTGGATGGTATCCCTTTAAGGAATGTTTCTGCCTCCCCAATGCGCCTTGAAATTGAGAAAGTAATGATGCAACAAATGTGCCTGGGGTGACTTCATTTCAAAGGATGTTAATATCTATACCTCAAACTTACAGGAGCAAGGTTCTGAATGACCCTGAAGAGAGGCAGTATGGTCCTAAGAGAGACAGTAAGGTTAAAAAGACACCTTAATCACACACTTCTACTCTCCCCTCCCTTCCATCCTGTCAGCCCAAACTTCTTCCAAACGTGGGTACATGTGTCTAGGCCTGAAAGAAATCCCCTCCAGTAATTCGGTTGCAACTTATCTCTACAAAATATCACATACATGTTTACAATAATTTAGTATTATGAATTATCAAGTTTGGGAGAGTGCAAAAGTTTGGGGTGGGAGTGGAGGGAGGGCAGGGGAAGCAGGGTACTTATTCAGCAGGTACATGACCAAGGTCCTGAGAATGCAATGTAGAAGCCAAGTAATCTGCATCCTAGAAGATCAGAAGTGACAGAAATCCAAATTCTGTGAATTCTGGAACAGGATTTTAGGCTGTCAGTTTGTACGAGATGTTAGCAAAGTGAATTCTATGATATTTCCACTGAAAATACCCATTATAGTAGGCAATAACACAGTTAAGACTGGTAAGAGGGGAATATCACACAACACACAAACAGCACAGGGAAATGGCAATCAAAGTAAACCTGTTAGTTAACCATTAACCACTCAGGATTGTCACGTGCAAGTCTCAAATGGGAGCTGTTAATAATGAAGTTCACTAATTAGTTCTCATCATCACAATCACTCTTTGATTAACATCACAGGAAAAAGAACTAAAAACAAATACATGCAAGAGCTTATTATGGTACCAAGGGAATACTTCATCAGCACTTGAGAAACTGAACTGGCAGGGGCATCAAATCTGACAAAGCTTCCTGGAGGTACAACCATGTCCTGTGCTGGCCACTCCAGCAAACCAGGAAGGATCCGATATCCTGTCTATACAGGGCTGACCTGAGGCTAAAGGACTCCAGAGCATAATGCTGTTTGGATTCAATAAATCTTAATACTGAAGGAGAAAAATCTGTGTGTTGAGAGCACAGACATACAGGAAACCAAGAGAATGGAAATCAGAACTAATAGCTAAGGATACTGAAGCAAACATACTCTTTCATTTTAGGGTATATGGTGATAACTCATCACCACAGTTATCTCTTTGCAGGGCTCTCCAGACCAGGAGAACTACTTCCGCAGCTGAGGACTTGGAAGACAAGTCCTAAGTATGTCCCTTATCAGGAAGGCAAAACAGTCATCCATCACTTCATACTCTTCCTCTTTTCCACAGCCCAGGCTCTAGGGTCCGAGTGATGTTTTAATTTATAGGACGAGTTTATGATTCCCTGTGAGGAACCAGCTGTAGAGCAAGATAATCTCTTGATATGAATGGGACCCTGGAGAATGTTCTCCATCTCCAGCAACACTACAAGACACTAAAAAATTTGAAACCAATCTTGTGTGGCTGGTGATCAATGTTTCACGGTGAGGTGTATGTGAAAAACTTGTGGGGGGGGAAGACAGTTGGGATGTAAACTTCAGTGAGGTCAAGTTCAACAGGAATGAGTGAACATAGGAGAGAACCCTAGAGAAAAACACTGAAAAACAAATAAAATTACAAGAAAATGGGTTTTTAAAAAAACGATGCTGAAGTTAGGCCATCAATAACCTTTCATTAAGCGCTCTCTGTAGTTCACAGTTTCTCAGTTTCCTTGGCTGGCACAGCGGCTCACTCAGGCTCACATCAGAGTGTAGGAGAAATCACGTTTCAGGCTCAGGGTTCCACTCCCGAGAGCAGAGCCTGAATCATGAGGACGATTGTAGGTGCACTAAGCGTCGGAGGCTGGCGTTCTCATCTGCAGTACTCAACACAGAGCACAATCTCTGTTTTCTTTCCTAACTCTACTCGTTTGAGTTATTAAGGTAGGATGGCCTGGCTAAACAAAGTTTCCAAACTCACCAGATAAGGACAGACTGAAGGGCAGAAGGAGCTGGCATGGTCTGCTTCCCAAATGGGAAGAAGGAAGCTGCAGAGCATGTTAGTGCAAGCATAGCTTCATGTCCCAAATGT
The DNA here is from genome assembly GCF_021234165.1 of Pteronotus mesoamericanus. Taxonomy (NCBI): domain Eukaryota; kingdom Metazoa; phylum Chordata; class Mammalia; order Chiroptera; family Mormoopidae; genus Pteronotus; species Pteronotus mesoamericanus. Next base: position 64,869,286 of record NW_026555329.1, on the reverse strand, counting down.
TGAGGAAACACATTTCTCTACAGTCAGACTTGAAAAAAGCCTAACTCTTCCAACACTTTATGATTATGCTTGCCCCCAGGAGCCCTGCAAAAGACAAGCATCTATAAATGTTTTCGTTTGGTTGGTCTTGCTCACCATCTATTTCTTTCTCACAAGGTACACTACTGAGAAATCAGGACTTGGCAAATGCTAAGAGCAGAGACAACCCTGTGTTTATAATGAAAATATGAAGAGCAGCATTCTGACTGACAATCACGGCAGTATAATTAAAAGAAAGCCAAATTCATGTTATAGAAACAAATTAGGGGTCCCTAGAATATGGCCTGGAATTTACCTGCACTCACCCCAAACTGGAAATATCCTAAATCTCCTTATCAGAGGAATGGACAAACAAACTGCAGTAAACTCACACAATGGACTGTTCCTCTGCAGTGAAAAACTAGGCAACAACATGGATGAATCTCAAATGCATGATTCCATTTATATGATACTTTTGCAAAGATTAAATTGTAGGGACAGAAAACAAAAACCAGTGGTTGCCAGAGACTAGGGGAAGGGCTGAAGCAGCATAAGAAAGTATCAATTCTTAAAGCAATGGCTAAAGGAAAGCATGATCCTTAACTGGCTATACAGGGGGAATGTCCTGTTGAAATAAAAATGTATTACTGAGTCCATATACCCATTGACATTTCTTTTCTACCTTGAAATAAAATCATGTGTTATGGCTTAATGTGAATAAAATAGTATCTAATTTTTTTTTTAAACCCTCAACTGAGGACATATGCATTGATTTGCGAGAGATAGGGAGAGTGACTTAGGGATAGAGATAGAAACATCTATGTGAGAGAGGAACATTAACATTGATTGGTTGCCTCCTGTGCATGCCCCGACAGGGGATCAAACTCACAACCTAGGTATGTGCCCTGACAGGGAATTGAACCCGTGTCCTTTTGGTGTACTAGACAATGCTCCAACCAACTGAGCCTTCTGGTCAGGACGCTATCCAACTCTTAATCAAATGAAAATTCTACACAGGGACAGAGATTATTCTTTTACTGAAAGACTTTCAGTTTCCCAAATTTAACCTGCTGAAATTATGCTGTGAGAACAATTCAATTCAACCTTTAGAAATAAATTCATTCTATCTTAGTGGGAAAATCTACATTTTGATCAACAGGAAATATAATGCCCTATAAACCTCCTTTTGTACTATAAGTTTAGCTTAGAAAGCATAGGGATGGTATATGTGTGTCTCATATAAAAAGGGTAGAAGTACGAGGGAGGGACCCAACCCCCCCCCCCCCCCCCCCCGGAATCATATTCTGGAGGACGGGACCCTTGTAGTACACTCACCCAGTAGGTGTTTTAGGAACCATCTGTATCAGTGCACCAGATGGCATTGTTGTGAGAGGTTGTGTTTGGCTTCAGTGAATGTTTTTTTAAGACTCTTTCAACACATCTGCCCATTTCATGATGGGTGATTTACGAGCGCACCTGCCCACACCAGCTGAGCAATTTTTGACCTAAAACTGTATGACCCCCTTGTCCCACCCTCTTTGTTCACCCAATCTAGCCCTGAGTGACTTTTTTTTTTGGTTTCCTGGATGACAAAAGTCCTCAAAGGGAAATGTTTTTGATGACGTGGAAGAGGTGAAACAAAATGCGGCACAGGCACTAAAAGGCATCAAAATCGGCGAGTTCAAATACTGTTTTGAGCAGTGCGAAAACATGTCTTGATAGGTGCATTGCATCAAATGGAGAGTACTTTGAAGGTGACTGAAGTTTAAACATGTAAGAACACACAACTTTTTATAAATAAGTTCCTTTTTTGGGGGTCCCCCCTCATACATACCTAGTTACAAGAAAGTATACAAGCGTGCTCTCTTCCGACATTCAGTCATCTTTCTCTAATTTATCCGAGGTGTGTAGTCCACCAGCACAGTGCTAAGGAATGTCCTTCCTTAGGCCTGCCTATCCACAGAACTATCTGAAAGTTATGGCTCATAATTCGTGGGATCTAGAAAAGGGTCCACACATAAACCGCATCTTCTTCCCCTCACTCCACTTTACCCCTTATCGTCCCTTTTCCCATTTCTCTACACTCTAACTTCCCAGCAGATTACTATAATTTTTTATAATATTGATATTCAGTGCTCATAAAATTATGACCGTAAATTATAGCCTCCCTGGAGCGCTCCCCCCCTCCTGCTGACCTCCGCCTGAGCCTTGCCCCCCCGCAGGCGTCCCGGCCTGCCTTTCACCCAAACCCTGGAGGGCCCGTGCACATCCTTTCTTGGCTTATTTCCTAAGTCCATGCCTTCCACTTTCTTGGCCTTCCCAGTTCCTTTAAAACAAACAAACAAACAAACAAAAAACCTCCTATTCCTATTTAATAGAGAAAATGTTTTATCTCCCTGGAGTAAAATGGCTTTTGTAGTTTTATTCTGGAGAAAGACTATCCTATGACTACTTTGACTCTAAAAGATAAATTCCTTTCATTGTCCATCGGCATAGTAATACATTATGTTTTTTGATACCACTGGCTACTTTAGTTATGATGTGAATAAAGTATTTTTTTTTTATGAACTTAAATTGTTCTACTCAAAAATACAGACATAAGAGATAGTGATTCAGGGATACCAATTTGTAAGTGAGAAAGGTGCACCGGAGCTTGAGGCGCTTGGAAGGCACACCTTCAATTTTTTCACATTACGTATTTCTCTAAAAACATGTAATTTATCCAATTTGTAGACATTTAACTTACAGCAAACAAATCATTAAATTGATAAGAAAACAGTTAAAGGTGGCACTCAATGATGACAGAAAAAGACCATTTCACAACTACGTTGCTACTTTTGTAAGAATCCAATGACTTTTTAAAATTCTCACCTGAGGATGTATTTATCAACTTTAGAGAAAGAGGAAGGGGAAGGAGAACATGGGTGTGAGAGACACCAACTGGCCGCCTCCCGCGTGTGCCCCAACTGGGGACAGAACCTGCAAACTTTTGGTGTCTTCAGAATGATGCTCCAACAAATAATAAATTTTTACAGGAATACAGTCAATGCCACATAATGATATTTCAGTCAACAATGGATGGAATATATGATGGTGGGAGCTGAAAAATTCCTTTCGCCTGGTGACACTGTAGTTGTCTCAATGCGGCAAAGCATTACTCACGTGTTTGTGGTGATACTGGTATAAACACACCTACTGTACCTCCAGTCGTAGAAAAGTATAGCATTTACAATTATGTACATTACATAATACTTGATAATGATAATAAATGACTGTTACTGGTTTATGTAGTTACTGTAGTATATTTTTATGTTAGAGTGCACTCTTTCTACTTACAAAAAAATACTTTGCTGTAAAACAGTATGTGCTATGTTATGCCAATAGTAGCCTTCTATATCTTGTGCTTACTGCCTCTTGATTGCATCATTTTCTCTTGCTCTTGATTTAGTTTTGTGTTTTATTAAACTTAATGTAGCCTAAGTGTGCAGTGTTTATAAAGTCTACAGAAACGTGCAGTAATGCTCTATCTAGGCCTTCACATTCACTCACCACTCGCTTACTGACTGGCCCGCAGCAACTTCCAGTCCTGCACGTTCCATTCATGGTAAGTGCCCTATACAGTTGTACCATTTTTCATCTCTTATACTGTATTTTACCATCTTTACATTTGTTTACATATAGAAATACTTAACCAGTGTGTTAGAAATGCCTACGATATTCAGTGTACTAACACACTGTACAGACCTGTAGCTGAGGAACAACAAGCTGGCTGGTACCATACAGCCTAGGTATACAGTAGGCTAGACCATCTACGTTTGTGTAAGTGCACTCAGTGATGTTTGAACAATGGCAAAATTGCCTAATGACGCATTTCTCAGAATGTATCCCCGTCGTTAAGCAGCTCAGGACTGTACCACAATAAACAACCTAAACATTTCAGGGAAAAAGGCACAAGGCTGGTTTAAAAAATAGCTTATATATGGTAGGTGACAGAAAGAACATGGAACAAAGCACATCAAGAAGAGCCTACTATTGCTCTGGATATCAATTACAAGGCTATGATTAAAAAATAATTAAAGGTTTGAAATACTATTTTTTCTTTAGAAGTTTTAGATCATTCTTTATCACTTTCCAAGTCTCTACAGGCAACAGGTAAGAATTTATTACAGAAGCAGAAAATGGCTTGGGAGATAATTAAAATAATATATGCAGAATAAAGAATTTAAAAGACGATCTGATGAAGCACAAGTTTCATTTCATGGGTAAATCAAGAACTCAGGAGCGAGGAAGTTGATGTCATGATAACCTTTGCCCCACAGAAGACAAGAACACAACTTCAGAAAATAAAAAAAATCTGCAAGGAACTTGTGCCTCCCTCCCCCAGATAAAAATATCATAAAAGGTTAGATGACTAAAATAATGTCCACATCCCCTACAAGTACTGTGACCATTCATTTTGTTGCCTGCAGTCATGTTAATTTAGGTCCAATAAATCTCAGATAGAAGTTTTATTATGTCTAATTAGTCTTTTTAAAACCCTACATTTTCATAGTTAATAAAAAAGATAATTATAAAATTTGTAAAAAAAGTTCTAGTTTTTGAGATATGAAGAAAAATGACAACTATTGTAGTATTTATTACTAATTAAGACAGAGGTGGTCAGTTATTTGAAGAACATCAAATGCATCAAACTAAAAAGCTAATCATTTTATACTCAATAAAGATGCATAGAATGATGACATTAAAAAAACTACATGCTATCCTTTGGCATGGATTCCTTATGGAATTGTAAGAATTACAGACTATGAATTAGCTGAAAAAATCAATGTTGTTTATGAAAAAAATAAAACATACACAAACAAAATAGCCAATGACAGGAAGCTGATTAAATAAAATTATAGTAATTAATAAGATAGAATAAGATAGAATAGAACCAAATATTCATACGGAGAAATATAATTAACAAAAAAAAGCAATTAAGCACCTACTATGGGCCACACACTGTTCAAGACACTGAATAAAGCTTCTATCACTTAAAAAAGGAGCCTGGGGGCCGAGGGGGACTGGTCGGTGGATGGGAGAAAAATGAAAACTAAAACCCCCACATTTTGGTAAGAAGATGTGTTTTTATTGAAAAATTTCTGATGGTGGTAGTAGAGATGATTTTATTTTGTCTTATTTACACTTGATGCATTTAAACAAAACTTCTGACAGAAAATTGGTGGTCAAAAAAGGTAAGTTTTTGTTTTTAAAAGAAAACAGATTTATATTCAGTGCTGACTCAGCTTTGCTCAGATAAACTTAGTTGGATAACTGTCTCATCAGTATTTTAAAGACAAATGCTATATTCTCATGCTAAATGCTAAATGCTAGATTAAATTCATTCTTTATTATTATTCTGTATATTTTGAGATGATAAATGTTATGGACACTGAAATAAAGTTTATGAACTGATTTGGAAAATATCTCAACTTGAAACTGGATGTAAAATTTGCTCCATGATTTCTTCAAAAACCAGCATCTAAGCATAGCGTTTTATGGCACTGATGCCACTGAACTAAGTAGCCCTTTTCCTTAGGAATAAAAATTTAACTTAGATAATTATAGTTCAGAGCTAAAAAGTATGTCAACAATAGGTAGAACATAAAAATTATACATTAATTTGCATAATGTAAGAATAAGAAAAATGTGTGCCTAGTAAAGCAAGCAGCATGATGTAAAATGCCCTATGCTTTGGCTTAGAAATTCATTTAATAAAAAGTACCCAGAGTTCCATGTAGACATTTTTTAAAAAGCGATATCATTCTTAAACCATAACGAAATTGTCCTTAGAGAAAAGAGTAATTAGAACTGTAGCATTTTGCATATATTTGGAGATTAAATTCTTCGTAAGGAAAAATATAGATTTAACCCTGCCCCCATCTTGTGTATCTTTACGACTCTGGTATGATGTACTCACATGTGAATATGGTATTAGGGTTCTAGAATTGAATCCCTGAGAATCTGGCCTATCAGTGAAAAATCATATACGCCAAAATGCATGATACATGGCAGAGTTTTGGTCAAGATAATATAATAAATTTGTTTTTTCAACTAAGGCTTTCAGATCATTGTCATTTCTCTCTCCACCAGTGCATATGTAATTATGGATGCTCTAAAGCTTTCTCACTCATTGCAAACTCCATAGACACGATTATCATAGACATCTATCCATTTACTATTGTTAGAAAACTTCCGAAACTGGTATAGAGATGTGAGCCATCCTGGGGGTAATCCAGTAGGGGAGACATCAAGCTCTCGCCTCCCATGCCTTCATTCCACAAAAACTGCTCTAAGGTCACCAGTAACTCAAGTTGCTAAATCCACTGGACGGTTCTCAGTCTTCACCTGTCTTCACTTTGGAGCAGCAGAGTCAACTCCTAGGTCCGAAGCTCTCTCTCCCCTTTAGTTTCTATGGTTTTCCTCTGACAGCCCAGGAAGCTCTATCTTTAGTTTCTTTGGCCAATGACTCCCTCTATATATGGTCTTTAAATTTTGGAGATAAAAGATGTGGAGTAAGAAGTCTTCTCTCCTAATATTCCCAAAAGTCCTAAATTCATTCATAAAGCCCAAGCCACTTTTCTGGGCTATGGACTATGTGAACGGCTTATCTGAAGGGTTCAGGGGTACCTCAGTTTTAGCATGTCCAGAAACTTAATTTTCCTCTCAAATCTACACCATCAAATATGTACTATGTGAGAAAAATAGCATCACCATCAACGGTCTTTTGTACTCAGACACATAGGGAGCTCATGCCTGATACCTGGTTTCATTCTCCTTCCTTGGCCCCTGATGCAAACAAAGACCAAGTCCTACCGGTTCTACCACCAAATCTCAAATATCTTTCCACATCCACATTAGGGTCATAACCATTGTTCCAGCCACCATTCAGTGCTTACATGTGCACTTGCAATGTCTTTCCCTACCAGTACAGCCTAAAGCCACTCTCGCCTCAAGTCTATCTCCACAAAGCAACCAGAATGAGGGGACAGGGTACAAATATGTGTGTTATATGTAGTATATATAAAATGAGGACCAAATTACTTCATTTCATTCTAATGATTTCTCATTGTCCTTCAGACAATTTCAAAATCCTCATCAGGGACTACAAAGTGCAAATGTTTCACTCATTCGTTGTTGTGTTTCCAATCACTAGCCTCACATTACAGCAATATTGGCCCTGCCTTTGAATCCAAGCAGCTTTCTATCTTAGGACCCTCCCGTACAGAGTTTTATCATCAACTACCTCCTTCTTTAGGATTCATTTTAAAAATCACTTTAAGGACTTTCACTTACCACACAGAATAAGCTATAGCCCTGCGTATATACTCTCACAGGACTCAGTACTTCTCTCACAACAGTAATTATATAGTGAACTGTGTATGCCCTGTAAGAACTACATATATCTTGTTTAAAGTTTTATCTTCAACACCCAACATTGTGTCTGGCATATAATAATCTCTTGATAAATACATATTGTTTGATCATTCATTCACTGACTCAACATGAACAATGCATCAAAAAACAAGCCAAATTGCATATGTTGGATATCAAATGGGAGATAAGGAGGCAATAAAAGAACTCAGCAGAGGGAGGAACAGAATTTGGGACTTGAAGAAAGCATGAAATAAAAATACTACTGATGACAGTGGTGGCAGTTATCATTTACAGGACTTCCTAAGTGCAAGGCAGAATACTCAGCAATTTAGTAATGATCACCACCACCAAGAACCACTGCTCTCTGTTGAGCTCTTACTATGTCAACAGTTAAGTATTTACTCATTCAATCAGACCACAAACCTAATGAGATATGGGCCATTATTAATTTTACAAATGGGAAGACTGTGGCACAGAGAGGTTATATAACTTCCTCAAGGAAACAAAGTAATAAGCAACAGAGCAAGGACTTAAACTCGGGTGATCTAATATTGGAGCCCATGTTAATAATGATGACTCCATACTGCCACTATTTTCTAGAATAGCAATTTTCAACTGGTGTGCCATAACAGTTTTTAAAACATGCAATACCTGACTATTTACTCAGGGGCATTGATCTTTTTCCGTTTAGATTGTCAAACTAAGGAAAAAAACAAAAAAACCAAAATACCACACACGCGCGCGCGCGCACACACACACACACAGACACAAGCTAACACAATAGCCGTTCCATGTGAATAAATCAAAATTATATCTAATTTTATTGTCAGACTGACAAAAAGTATAATTTTGGTCTGCTGCAGATTTTCAGTAATTAGTTTATATGTGCCAGGAGATGAAAAGAGTTGAAAATCACTATTCTAGAAAATATGCCTGTCCACTTCTAGCTACTACCACCACCATTAACCCTGTAGCTAGGAGCCAGGGTCACACTTTTCCAAAGAGTATCACACTGTTTAAGATCATCACCTGGCAAATCAAATCTAAACAAGGCTCTGAAGTGACACAAAAAAGGTGCCCTTTCCTTTGTTGAGAAACATGACGAAAAGCAGTGCACACATGTCAACTTCAAGAGTTACCAATCAATACATCAACAAGTGCAAAATCATGGTATTAAGCAGTTATGTAAATGCTGAAGAAAGGAATGATCAGAAGGCAGTGAGGGGTAAAAGGGGAAACTGCCTGGAAGAAGAGCAATGCCCTGGAGGAGAGGACAGAGGCCTGGCCAGCAGAGAAAGAGTCGGCCATTAAAGAAATGCTACTCAGAAAGAGCTAATTAATGACATCGTCATTGGAACCGAGAACTTGAAATAGTGGAATAAACTGAATGTGATATAGAAGAAAAGGGTCTCTATAGTGGCTGAAGTGCCCATACATGTTGCAACAATGGACCATCAATAGAACATTGGTTTTCCTCCAGAGTCAAACCTTGATAATAGTTTATATTCTCAGACACGCCCCAACTCTGATAATTGTGTTAGGAATTTTATCATTTCTTCCCGAGAACACCCTTTTCGGAGGAACTGAGGCACAGACTTACTGGGTCATTCCAGGGCGACCCACAGCTCTAATTCAAGGATATTCAGCTGGACATCAACACTGCAAGGAGTGTCCAAAATTTTGTACAACATATTCTGTACGGAATATGCTGGAAGCATGCTAAATAAAGCCTTAAAATACAAGTAAGCAGAATGTCTATGTTAATAAAATGACTTACTTTGAGATGTTTATTTAAGCAATAGCCACAGGACAAAATGAGTTCAATGTAAGACTAAGTAGTGTTATGATGGTGAAGTGGAGAGCAAAGCAGGGGCTGGGCAGAAATATTTCAGGTTTTATCACATCACTCAGTAGCCATGGGAGAGATTAAATAACCCAATCATATATCTGAATCTGGGAACCAGCAATTTTACCAACTGCCTTCAAAATACCCTAACATTCATTTAGCCATGCCTGTAATGGGCTCATTTAACCAATTTGGATCCATGAAATACAATCACAAAACAGTATCCACATGCACCCAGAGAATGGGAGAGAGAACTGAAGAGTATGACCCAGCAACAGAAGAATCTATGCTGCTAGAAGCAAGTCTCTTTGGAAAGAGATATGACTTTGGGAAAAAAGGTCCTGGACTCCCTCAATCTCCTTTCTCCATTTTTTTGAACAAAGAAAGAAAGTTAAAAAAATCATTATACCTCAGGACACTTAAACGAAAGCTGGGACCCTGTTTCTAAGGGGCTAGGCTGCACAACCTTCCTGTGTGTGAAGTCATAGTCAAAGTGGGAATCAAGAGAGAACTAAAAAATTTGTGGCAGAAAATTTTCTTGAAAACAGAACATACTACAGTGACATATCGAGTCTACTCATTATTTTGGGAAGATATTTTATTATAAGAAGAAACAAATACAGAATCTCTGTTTCTAATAGTGCTCCACCTCAGGCAAGTCACCAGATCAAGTCTTCAGAGGTGCTGAACTGCAGAGCTGGGACGCACCTGTCAAATGCCACGACACTGTGCTCTGTCTACCTCACCTGCTATGGTGTCTGAATTTCCCAAAATAAAAGCCTGTCGGTGAACGAAAAGGTAGACCAAGTAAGGTACAGGCATGGAACCAGACATTCTCCAGGTGAAAAAGACATATTCACTTTAGAACTGTTTATTTTTTAAAGAACTCTCACAACCAAATGACTCTTAATTTCCAGGTACTGAAGAGACAATAAAACAAAGGTTTTCAAAACACATAATTATATGATCTTTTACTACCCAGTGTTACACATGCTTTTGTATTACTCTTGTTTCTGCAACTGCTTCCTCTATTAAAGGATACCTTTTAAATGAGTAAAACCATGACTTTTATACAAATATAAAACAAACACATGTCAAAAATTTTATTTTAACCCACTAATTAATGAGTGAGCCAAAACGATGTTACAACTGATTCAAAGGAGAATCTGAAGAACAGACATATACATAGAGGTAACAAGGAATGCTGAAGTGAATTCAGTTAAACTACAGAGTGAAAATGTAATATTTGAAATCACTTCTTTTACAGGGCAGAAATCTATATGGAGTCAACATTTCTACAAACAGGAATCACTGCATCAACATCAGGCCTTCACAAGTTAAATTTTAAAAACTAAGCAACCCTGGTTGGTGTGGCTCAATTTGTTGGAGCGTCATCCTGCGAATGGAAAGGTCACAGGTTCAACTCCTGGACAGGGCACATGCCCAGATTGCAGGTTTGGGTCGGGAAGCACACAAGAGGCAACTGACTGATGTTTTCCTCTCATATCGATGTTTTTCTTCCTTCTTCCCTTCCCCTCTCTCTAAAATCAATAAGCATGTCCTCAGGTGAAGATAAATAAAGATCTGGCTAGGGATAAAGTTATTTCTCTCAAAAATGCATAGCAGAAGCTTCTGCATGTTTAAAACAAAAAGAAATCCGTTAACCTCAAAGGGTTTACGAGGCAGTACTCAGCATTCCAGTGAAAGGGTTCCCAATAATCTTCCCAGTTGCAAAGTCTTTAACAATTTTTCCTGATACCCCCAAATGAAGAAGAGAGGGGAGAGACTATGTCCTAAACTTAGTGTTTTACAGTGCAAACATTTACAAAAGGAACAGAACTCAGCTGAAAAGTAGATTAAATTTGTAAAAGGAGGTGCTTGGACACTCCTAACTGTGGTAAAGGCTGAAATACAATCTTTACAGAGCTCCATTCAGAAACATGCTCAACCTAATAAAGATACATTTTTCTCTCTTATTCCCATGGAAAGCATAAATGCTTGTAGATTTCCACTTAGAAGTAAGGAGGGATACCCTTGCACTTAGTTCTGGGGAGTATGAATAGAAGAACTTGTCAAAACAAGAACTAGCCACACAGGACTCTTAAGGCTGAAAGAACTATGGACAAAAGACCATTACTCAACCATTATTGAGTACAACCTGAGGAGAACCAAACTCCACCACGAGATCAAGGTCTCTTAACAACACCCATTCTTTTTCAGAGGGAGAGGGAAAAGGGACATGGGAGGAAAAGGGCTCAGGGGAAGAAAGGGGAGAGACTGAAAGAAAGGGAAAGGAGAAAGAAATGAAAAGAGCCTGGGAGAAACTTTGAGGGTAGTGGCCACTTCGGTGCTGCAGGTGCCTTGTACCACAAGGCCACGGTGTGCATTTCTTTGCTATGAGAATACAAGTCAATGGGCTTACACACCGCAGCCCAAGAGCCTTTGGCTGGGGGTAGAGAAAGAACCAAACAGAGAAAGAAATACCTTCCCCTAAACTGGCAGAGGTGAGAGAGATGCAAGGAAGCCACCATGAGAACCCACCTCCGGCACTAACCATGGCTCCCTTGCAGGGGCCCATCATATTTATGGAGAGCATAATGCCTGCTCTAGAGAGCAAGGTCAGCAGACGGTGAGTGGGCTCTTTCAGGATTCCTCTGGGATTTTCCTTCGGGAGGAAATGCAGAGCCCAGCCATGGGCCCAGAGGTTAAGGTGTGAATGGAGCTCTAGAGCTAAACAACACTTCCAGGTCACAGACACCCAACCAGGCAAAACCAGTCATAGACTGTGATCGGCACCAAGGGGACATCAGCATGTGATTTTAGGTTAAGGGAGAGTGACAGAGGGAACTGCCATTAAAACAAACAAAACAACAACTAAGAAAGGAGCATCTGTGCCATCAAGTTACCAGGGGTTGCAAAGAACACAAAGGCAGCTAGGCTGAAAGGTACTTTAAGGTTACATGAAAATAAGAAGACAATCTAACCAACTAGGCCTGAAGACATACAGGGGAAACTGCAGTGAACACAGACCTAACTTATAAAGCCTCTGAGTGATTGTGGTTTTTTTATACCTTTTCTGGACATACCATGAAAACTACTTTTTACTTCTCTAGAGCCAAAAAAACATTTTTAAGCTCTTCCACTGAGGACTTAACGGAAAAATAACTTCTGTACGGGTGGTCTGCAAGCCTCTTCTAGAAAGAACTGCTTCTAATACCCTGTGGAAAAAAATGGTGCTATTCAAGTTCAAGAAGGCACTGAAAAACCAGGAACTGAAGGAAGAGGTTCAGGAAGAGATGCCAGGGAAAATCCTACCTATTTATTTACTTATTTATTTTAAAGGAATACTTTCACCCTTTATATTTGTAAGTTTGAATCCCACTGGTCAACTTTGTAAGTCTTCATTTCATGAAATGATAGAATAAGAGGGATCCCAAAATCTGACTCCCTACCCCTAGAGCTAGTCTTTGGATCATGCCAGGTCATGGTTTAAGCAGTAATATTCTGCATCTCCAATAAAATCAGTCATGGATGGAGGTTTCAAAAAAGTAGGTAACATGATCCAAGAAAGCAACATTCAAGTGAGCGGTGATTAGCAGAAAGAAAAGAAGAAGAAGAAGAAAAAAAAAGACACAGGACTTAAAGGCAAGAAAGAGGAGAAGAGCAGAAGAAACAACAGCAAAATTAACAGACAAATTACCAGGACTTCATTATCATAAAAAGGCAGTTGTTCAGAAAAGTGCGAGACCCATTCTAGTAATCTGCCCCTTTCTGGAACTGAGAAATATGACTGGGGAGGACAGGAGGCCGGTTTGGCTCTGTCTTCTCATAGTGCTGTCTGCAAACAAACATCGTAACTCCTCATGCACCAGAGGGGAAAGAACAGACACAGTAGAAAATGGAGAAAAAGTGAGGGAGACACCATGGCTATTTCACACAGAGTTACTCACACACAATGGAAGAGGAAGGAGTTCAGGGAGTTACAGCAGGCGACTGGGGTGCGCTTGCTGCAACCTGAGAAGTGGGACTCTCTTACCTTAGAACTGTAATTGATTTGTCTGATTTACCAGAACAACAGTAAGCCATGTACCAGATCCATTTTGTTGCCTGTTTTACACTCTATCTGCAGGAGATTGTATTTATTACAGAGCAGACTACAACAAAAACAATAATAAATCCAAGATAAGCAACAGCCTTATATTCCACTGACACGCACATTCCAACTTCTTGTGTGCTGGTGAGGGACTGGAGACAGGATCAGGGCAAAAAGAACCCACTAATAATGGAATTGTGGGTGTATGACGTGAACCAGTCACCACAGAAACCATGCTCCAAATCTAATCAGATCCACTGCCAAGTCGGTCAAATTCTCAGTTGGTTTCACATTCATAGGAAAATCCTTGTCTAAAGGAAACTGGACAGATGATCGAGTGAGGGGGCAATGACCAGGACTTGTAATACCCACTTCCTTCACCTTGAAAAATTAAAACTAAAGGAAACTAGTAACTTCTTCAGGATTTAAATGACCAGACTGACAGTATGTTTTCCCTTAGTGGCTACCCTGAAAACAGGTGCAAAAGATGCAGAAGAGCCAAGTTTTAAAAAGCCCTAGCCAAAAGGTAGGGTTCATTCAGTTGGCATTACACCGAAGCTGTGTACCTTATGGAAAAACACCAAGTTGACATTAACATCAAAAATCATCTGTACTAACAGGTAAACAGAAAACAAAACCACAAGTTGGGAGCCACCATGACATTTTTGAAAAGTTAAAAAACTGTTCTGAGCTTTCAATATGGAAAGGGACAACAGGCTTAACTGAGATAGTAGAACACAGAGTAAAAACACACATGTAGCCCTGACTGCTAGGGCTCAGCTGGCTGGGCATCGTCCCACAAGTGAAAGTTCACTGGTTTGATCCCCGTCCAGGGCACACCCCTGGGTTGCAGGTTCGGTCCCCAGTTGGTGTGCCTTTTAAGGCAACCTACTGATGTTTCTCTCCCTCTCTTTCTTTCTCCCTTCTCTTCTCTCTAAAAATAATAAAATCTAGAAAGAAAGGAAAGGAAAGGAAAAAGGGAAAAGGGAAAGGGAAAGGAGAGAAAGGGAAAGGAAAGGGAAAGGAAAAAACACTTAGTAGCAAAAAAAAAAAAAAAAAAAAAAAAAAGCCAGTTCAGTCCTAGGGAAAGCCAATAAAGGGACATAAAAAAAAAAAGCCTGCTTGTTTCACCACCAAAGAGACCAGCGTCTCACTTGCCAAAAAAAGGCAGCCATCCTCTCACTCCTGTGCTTGAAGCACTGACTTTCCACCATTGAAGTCAGCCAGGCAGGCCTTGCACTTGCTAAGTCTTTGTAAGAGGCATTTTAATGCATTCTGACCCTTACATGTTGAAATCACTTTTAAAAATACAAAAGAAATATGGACAATGAGGTAGAAACTCAACTCTAAATGCTGGAATCCATTAAAACTAGAACTTTACAGGTGATCTGTCTCACAAGCATGATATATAATCTCTTCTATACAGCATATTTCTTGAGAGTATTAGCTTATAAAAACAGGGTGAGGCAAAAGTAGGTTTACAGTTGTATCCACTTTCAAATACAATCATTAATAAATTCTGTCCCACCCTGTATGTCCACCCCCAAGGGTGGGACTAAAGGTGGGATGAGGTACTATGCACAAATACCAGTTCATGGTCAATTATTTTGGTAATATATTACATATATACTGTCAGCCTAACAAAAGCTAAGATGGGGGTCATGAAGTAAGGGGAAAGAGGAACACATTTAAAAATCACAATGAGGTTAAAAAACTTCTATGAAACTATTATATGTGTGTATTCCATGGACTTTACTGCAGGTGTTCCATCTTCATCTAGCTGTAAGCTATTTGCCTGCCTGACGCCCATACGCCTACTTGTCCCTCAGACACTATCACCAGCATGCTTCAGGAAGCTGGAAACAGATACATCTCACTTTAAAGGCACACGGTGCACCCAACATACATATATTTAACCTGACACTTCGACAGAAAGAAAGGAAGGTTGGAAGGGGAAAAGGAAGATCTTCTATTGTAGAGGGCAGAAAAAAAAATAAAGTAAGAGCCTTGGCTGGTGTGACTCAGTGGACTGAGTGCTGGCCTGCGAATGAAAGGGTGGCTGGTTTGATTCCCAGGCAGGGTACATGCCTGGGTTACAGGCCAGGTCCCCAGTAGGCGGGCACATGAGAGGCAACCACACACTGATATTTCTCTCCCTCTCCTCCCTCCTTCCTTTCCCTTCTCTAAAAATAAATAAATAAAATCTTTAAAAAGAAAGAAAGAAAAAAAAACCCTTCCAATCTAAGCTGAACAATGCCTGATGAAAGGGAGACAAGGTCATTCTGACATCTGTTTAAATGAAATAGCTTTTTCACTTTCACTTGTCCACTTGCTCAAGCTTTTCTCTTTTATTATGTGCTGAGGAAGGTTTAATTGACATTTATTTTTAAATAACATAAGAGCAAACCGATTCTTCAATACCCAGACACAAAAGAGAATAAAGATATGCATGAAACTGAGCTACAGATGACAGGGGTGGCGGGCACATACACATGCACACACACGAAACCAAGGAAGACTATGAAGGCAAACCTCTTGCTACCAAAAATATAATGAATGAATGAGTGAATGAATGAATGAATGAATGAATGAATAGGAAGTCACCAAAACGCATTAAGACCGGAGGCAGCATAAACTTCACAGATGGCAGCAGAGACCATGAGGACACTGCGCCGGCGGGTGCTAAGAGGACAGCCCTAAAGAAAGTGTGCGTCTGCCTCAAAAACCCTGCTGAGGGCTCCCCTTGCTTCCAATGGGCGCTTTCAGCAAAGAAATGAACTCCACGAGCAAAAAAAAAAAAAAAAAAAAAAGGCGCGCCATCCTCAAGGTTTCATTCAACTTCTAGAAGGCCTTGGATTGTGAGCCTGGGCACATCTGGCCCTAATGTAGAGGGATCACCATTGTGCTTTCCAAAACAGGTCCTTGTAACTTTCCCCCCTGGGGCTGAACAGCCAAAAATTTGTCCTTTGATTATCCCAATATCTTCACCAAAATAATAATATTAAGGAAAATACTGTTAATAATG
The DNA here is from genome assembly GCF_021234165.1 of Pteronotus mesoamericanus. NCBI lineage: Eukaryota > Metazoa > Chordata > Mammalia > Chiroptera > Mormoopidae > Pteronotus > Pteronotus mesoamericanus. Next base: position 64,852,888 of record NW_026555329.1, on the reverse strand, counting down.
TCACAGCAGGTCCATACAGAAATTAATATATGTACACTGTAATTCAGCAAGGTAAGCCATAGGCCTGACACATCACAACTGTCATCAATGATTGGATACAACTTAGTCACCTGTGGCTCAAAGGCCTTTAGCAACAGGTTTGTGGACTGCTCAGAACTCTCTACTAGGAAGAATGCGTATCAATGTATCTCACTCACTAAAGAGAGGCACAGCTTCTTGACAAAAGTCCAATTAATGTAGGTAACAGTGTTTAACCTGTAATCTGCAGTGACTGGCCCAGAGAAAGAAAAGATCAAAAGAACCCCATCGCTTAGAAGGAACAAGGTACCACTCTATCTAGGCGAGGGTGAGCTGGTCAGACAGACACATTTATGACATGCAGTCACAAGGAACATCAGGCAAAGTCTCAGCCAGGCTTGGGAAGACAATATAGCAGGAAGATACAGTATTCTATTTCATTTCTGCCGTGGGTCAGGCTGAGCTCTAGCAGCTTTTGTTTACAGTTGCATTTACTTCCTGGTACCTAAGGTAAGCTTCCTGTAAGATTTACTAGCTCCTCCTCACCACCCTCAGGCTACACGGTCCTTCCTACACATGCCCTGAATCCCCTCTTTAACCATCAGTGACTATGGAAGTTGAAATGGATGGTGTATCCCAGGAACAGTGGGTGAACCGATGAACCAACAAGCCTTTCCAGGGCAGATGATCAAAATCAACACCTCAAATGCTCACTAAAGTTGGTTTTATTTCTCTTTATAGTAGTTGCCGCTATCTGATTTTGCCATTGTCTCTCTTTCCCATGTGCATGTAGAGACTTTATCAGTTTTGTTCATTATTATAGCCTCAGTGCCTAGACCAGTTCTAGGCACAGAAGAGCACTGAAATATGTGTTGAACAAGTGAATAAATCCTACCCACTAACAAAGGTATCTATTCAGCCAAGGGATCCTACTTGTGCAAGGGCAGAGTCCTAATCACTGAATACTCATTCAGACACAGACTTTTGGGAGCTCAAAAGGGTATCGTCTTCTATTCTTCGGGAGCATCTACATCCGTTAGCTCAAAGGATACTCCCACTTGGAAGCAACCTCCAAAAAAAGAAGTTTGAGGAAATGATGATACTTAAACTTGTCCTAAAATCTGTACTTAACTTTTCCCCACTGAGACGTTCCACTCATAGTGAGAATTGAACGGGGATTTTACAAAGAAATAATTTTTATTGTAATGCAACTGGAAGGAAATACCTATCTTCTAAGTCATAATAATTAAAAAATGATAAAGCAACACAGTGACAGTTCAGGTGATGAAAGAGGAGGTTAAGTTTAAGCCCTATTTTCAATTCTGCTTTTCCAGAATATAAAACATTATCTCTATAGATGCATAGGCAACAGCCCTGGAAAAATTCACATTCAGCGCCTGAAAACAAATGAGCTCCAGAAAACACATAAGCTGAAGTACTTGGTGAATCAGCAGCTAAACTCTTGGGACCTCTGAGCCACACAGGCTCTATTCAGGGACACAACTCACCCCAGATATGTCTGCGACACGGTGGATAGGCACTTCCTTCTTGCTATGCAATCCTTTGCCATTCTTAATAGCTCTGTAGAAGAAAAAAAACCCAATTAAAAACTCACACAGGGAAGGGGTAGGAGGGTGAGAAAATCGGGTGAGAAGAGAGGTCATTCAAGTAGGGGTCTCTCACTCACCGCACAAGTCACACTGCACAGGACTGTGGAGCCAGTCTCTGCAAGAGTATCTGGTGGAGGGAAATAATAAGCCTGCTCTTCTGAACCCAGTTATCAGTACTTGGCTGCTTGTTTCAGCCAGCAGTGTGCCTGGTAATCAGCGAGCTTGTGGACCTTGTTTCCAATTACAGGCATTGTTCCAGGCACAAGAGAATCAGCTGAAACAGTACACTCTTAAGCAACAGAAGTAACAATGTTTCCTTCAGTGTTTAATCACATGAAACATTTAAAATGCAAAATATGTAGCTAGTGTTCCAATTCTAATGGAAATAAGTTCCTCCCAGGTAAAAAGATAAGTTACCCTGAATGAAGCAATATTTATGGAAAAGCCATTTAAAGGAGAGGAAAAATTAGCAAAGGCTACAAAACTGACATTAAACCTCATTTTCAATCAGTTTCAGGTTGTGATAACAGTGGATTTAGCAGAGGACTCTGGGATTCTGTCAGATATCTGTCCACTGGTTGGCGTGCTCAAATCTCCCACTTTTTTATCTTTTAATCCCTTGAATGGTAATAGGGACGGAAGCCTAGGTGTGACTGGGTTCGATCACTCATGTAACAATGAAGGACTTGTGAATAAAAACTGATGGGTAAGTCACTCAGTGACTATGCTATTAGACAAAACCTTCTTGTGTCCTGCCAGTCTGCAGACCCAAGCAGGGAACATTTCTGAGTTTAGAGAACGAGGAGCAGATATTCCACAGTGTGCCCAGCCTGGGGACCAGCATTCTGAGAGTTTCTGAATTCTAGAGAGTGCAAATTGTCCAGACTGGGGCCAGTATTTCAAGCCCTCACACTAGTGACCACACTTCCACAGTCTTTCCTCCAGGCTCTCACTAAATAACCAGCAACAGAGGACAATGCTCCACAGGGGTTATGTTCAGGTCTTCACTTCCTAAGTCAAACTCACAGAAACCAAATGAGGTGAATGTTGTTCAGTGCAAGGTGGAAAAGTGTGGGGTCAGTGGACAGACATGGCCCTACCTGTCTCATGACTGAGGGCTGGTCAGACAGCCATTGGCCAGAAGGAATGTGTCTTACTTTGGAAATGGATTGTGACTGTCTCCTTATCTCCTTTTGGGAGTGGCTTCTTGTCCTGTGACTTGCTTCTTGACCTTTCCCTTCTGCACTTGCACACTGACCTAACTTAACGTAGCTCTGGGCCACCTGCAGGTTTGTGCAACCTGGACCCGCGCTGCCTTTGTCTGGGATGCCTTACGAGGAGCCTGAGACTGGAGGAGGCGCGGTCTCTCACCCTGTCCCGCCGCTGGTGGTGCACTCCCCTATAATGTGAGTAATAAATGGCATGTCCACCTCTGCTAGTCCTCCGGGTGGATTTTTTCAGAGTAACAAGGACACTTAAACGGCTCCCGGTTTTGGGCTCATGTATTACAAACAGTCATATTTCATTATATTTCTTACATACTTGGGCCGTTACCATTCTCTCCTCACCCCTCCATCCATCACAGGGTATCTGTCTCCATGCAACAGATTTAAAATGCCTTCTGTTCAGAAACAACAAACAAATGTTTTCCTTACTATCTAGTTTTTATTCCATGATGATGGTAAGATATGAAAGTACAGAGTTAACAAGAAAAAAGAACATCATACACTCACTCTGATCTGATCTGCTAACAGAAAGAAAGCATTCCCAAGTTCCTTGAATCCCATGGCTCCCTCCCGAATTTGACTCAAGGGCTTCTTCAGCTTTAGAAATTGCAAATAGGTCAGATTCTTCCTTTTATATTTTAGTCCAATGATTTATCATTCAGGGAGCCTGTTACTGATCATGGACCAGGGCTGGTTCTCAAGGTTTGTCCCAGTCCCTTGGGATTTATAAGCTAACAGGGGAAGACTAGAGGATGGTTTATATGGGAAACCACTGGCTGGAAGCCAACAAGAGATCTAACTCATCCTCTGCCACCAACAGGCTCTCCCTTTCCCCATTCTGCCACCATAAACTCAGAGGACCTGCCTTGGGAAGAACAAAAAGCCTTTGAGGCAAGGCAAGTACACAGCCATCCTGATTTTAACTTGCCTTCCTTCAAAGCGAGGCCCGCTAAGCTTTCTGTAGGTCCTCTGGGGCCCAAACTGCCTACAGCCTTATCTTCTTCTAACAACAAGGACAACTGAAATAAATGGACCTGCCCTATAACAGTCATCATGTGAGAGCATTGCTGAACTTGTGACCTTTACTGTGCTCTAGAGAACATCTCATATACCGAAAAGGAGAAAAGGACTGGGAGTGAGCAGTAAGTTAGAAAACAGAGGTCTAGAGGCAAAGGAAGTAAAGTGATAAATTAAAATTCTGCTTTCTTTCTGTGATTCCAAAGTAGCTCTGTGCCATAGTCAGAAATCCAGGACTTAACCAAGAAGATTAAGCATGTTATCCATGGGGGAAAAAATATAATGCCCCAGACCAAAAACCATGGATAATAGTGTGAATAAGACATTTAAAAACAAACAAACCAGAGTTATTTAAAATTAAGTCTTAAAAATACTTTATGACTGATCTACCTAGTTCCTAAAAAGTATATTATCACATACTTATTTATGTTCAGGTATTAATTTTGGAAAAAACCTTCAGACATCTTTCCATACTTTGGATTGCTAAATTAAATCAATTTCAGCTACAGTCAAGAGGTACCAAGAATAGTATTACAGTATCATACATAAACTGAGAAACAGTTCTCATTGTTTAACAAAATAGAGGCAAAATTGAAAGTTAATAATTCGTAAACGCTAAGTACAAGTAATGCCCACCTATGGAGCACTCGAAAGTATAAGTGGTACACTGGCCCCAGGCTGCAAAATGTGAGGGCTCTCTGAGAAATGAGCTAAATGGTACATAATTCGGTTTGGGTCTCTTCCCTGTGCCGGGGCTGCTTTGGTTCTTGTTCACACACTGCTGCAGAAATGACCTGGGTGAGCCATCCCCAGAACACCTCCCTCGGCCTGACACAAGGCTAGCAATGCCACAGCAAGAACCTTCCCTTAGGACAGTAACTGGGGGAAGTGCTCAGTGCGGAAATTCATGCGCGCATCTCAAAGAGGAAAGGAGTAAACTCCGAGAGTGGCAGGCTTGTCCCCGTTCTTTGCCGAAAGGAATGTATTGTAATATACATCTCTTGTTCCAGGACTATACGGCTATAGCACAAGACTGCCTCCTAACAGTAGTATAATAGATGGTAAAGTCAAGACCCAGGTTCTGCTGCATTGCCACCACTTCTCAGTGGGGCTCCCCGTGCATCTTATATAACCTAGTTTCTTTGGGACAGGTTTGGGAAGCTCTGTCTTTGAGACATGGGAGGGTAAGTCAGCTAGCAGGTTTGCTTCCACTGGTAACCTGCTCCACAATGCAAACACCAACTCCCCTCCCCACATTCCCTCTCCCCGCAGGCTGCAACCACAGCTCAACATCCCTTTTCATTAGGCAAGGAATGAAACTCCTGACTTCTAAACTTCTCCTGCTGTGTCTGCTTAATAGCTGCTTTCTCACAAAGGCAGGCTGGCGCTCAGGCCAGCCAGCAGAAAGGAGGCAGTGGGGCAGAACACAGGCTGCTCCTCTCAGAGCCTTTCATTTCCAGGAAGCAGCAGTGCAACGCTGGCAAAAACCAGCGGTGTCAATAATGGACAGAAATCGTCACCAGCCAGAATGTGAACATATGTCCACATTCATACAAAGGGGTAATAGATCAGAAGACAAATGAAAACCCAGCTTCTTTCTAGGTTGCTTCTAGAAGTTTTCAAAAGCTACAGTGTGGGAGCAGAATTTTATTCCAATCACTAGAAACAGCCTTCTGTACACAGCAAAGTTTAAAATTCTCACACAGGAGATGCTACTGCCTCCCCACTAGATCATAAAACCATCAACTGTGAGACAAGGTCACCCCCAGTGCCTTCGCACAACAGGAGCAGGATGTCAGCACACTTCATGCGATGAAACGGAGTTTTGCTCTGAGGTTTTGGGGTTCCTTACTCAGACAGGAAAACCAACAGACCATCTCTCCCCAAGGCACCCTTGATTCATTACAGTTCATACTGTGCCAAATAGGCCAACAGACCATAATCTTAATCTCAGTTCACTGACGGTAGGTTGTCATTCTGAACAAATATTCTTGTGAGATTAAAAGAAAGTCAAAAGGATCTATGGTTCTTAGATGCAACCTAATGCCAACCATAAAAGAGCTGTCACATCAGGAATTCTTAACCTGGGGACTTAAGTGAGCTTCACATTTAGAATGCTCAAAGCATCTATGAACCCTAAAATGATAAAATTGTCTGTGTGAATTTTTCTGGGGAATAGGAGCATCCAACAGTTTCAAAAAAAGAAATACTTTCAGACATGAAGAAAATGAAGTGATGCAAAGCAGAAAAGGCATACAGCAGAGAATTAGCAGGGAAATGATGTGGCAAGGGAAGCTACAGAGCTGCAAGATATCAGAAGCTCCTGAATCCATTATTTCCCTTAAACGAAGCTTTCTCAGTAACTAGAAACCAAAATGTTCCTAACTCTGTTTCTGCTTCACTGCCTATGTCCAGTACTTCCTTCCTTCCTTCCTTCCTAATTGTGCTCACTTGGCCCTTTTGTAACCCTGTTGGGCCAGACCCTCACCAATTTATTCCAAGAAAACATCAAGGATATTTTAACTAAATTCAATCAATCGCTTTTGATACGGCACACTACTTCGATTCAACATTGTGTTCCACTGCTGCATGACTTCTCACAAAAATCCATTTGATCATTTTGCTTCCCTTCTTCCACCTACAACAAATTTCTACTTCCAGCCTGTGATGGCAAGTGGAAATTTTAATGCTTGCCCTTCTGGGACCTCTGCCATGTGGCCCCAGTTTATATCTTCACATGGTTTCTACGTTACTCCTTCTGATCCAATTAGGCTCATTTTCTCCATCTCTCTAAACGAAAGTCATTCATTATGTGTGTCCTTCCAGGCCCAAAGTACAGAATAAAAAAGAGTCATAGTTATCACATCAGGAATTCTTTACCAGAGATCCTAAGTAAGCTGCAGTTTGTATGCTGGGTATATTTACACATGACTTTAAAATGGTAGTGGAATGATATAAATATACATATGAGGGGCGGGATGAATTCAGCATGTAATTATAAACTGCAACATATTACTTTCAAAGTAAATGATGTGTTCTTCTTTATTCCTATTCAGGCCCTTTGAATTCAGGCCCTTTGAGGGTTAGGATTCTGCCCTTAATATTTGCTATCGTATTTAACACAGAGCTCTGTTCACATAGTTATATAAACCCAGGGCCATCTAGTTCAGTTATTGAGTGCCTAGCAAAGCCGAACAAATGACTGGTGACTGACTAACGCAGAACACCGAAACCATCTCAAGTCGGAGACATGGACAATGCCAAAGTGACTGCAGGGCAGAAGAGTGTGGCTGGCTGCCTCTTCTGGGTGCACAGCGTCAGGACATATGCTCCAGTTTGCAGGCACACTGGTTTTACTTGGAATGGTACAGGGCAGGAGAGCCTGGCATCTAAACAGAAGCAGAAGTGCACCAAGGACAAAAGCATCCCATTTCCCTCAGCAAGTCTCTTAGAACCAGAGAAACAAGCAACAATCTGAATGGCAGTGAGTGGGAGCAAAGCTCTGACCACCATAAACAATAAACAATAAACCAACCAAGTGGCAGGACTGTATGAAACTCCAACTAAACAATAAAGGGGAGGTTAAAAAGCAGAACGAAGAGTGAATAACTTGCGAAACTTCTAAAGCGCCCCTCACTGTGTTTCAGGTCACATTGGTGAATATAGTGTTTCAGCATGAACCAAATACAGGTATCAGTGAAACACAGCAACAATAAACAATTTCTCTGGCCTCTCTACTGGTTCCCTGCCAGCTCAGGAAGCAACAGGGTCCTGACATTCAGAAAATAAGACACAGAGCAGACGCAGGTGCAGAATGGTAGGTGGGGGCGCTAAGACTGTACGGCTGTATTTTCAACAAAATCATAATTACGAAAAAGACAGACAGAAAAGATGGAGCATACACAGACTGGAAATGAGGAAATTGAGTCCAATAGCCGAGAGGAGTGGGCAGACTAATGACTCAGTAGGTATTATGAGGCAGTGAAGCAAGTAACATCATTTCATCTAAAATTAATATAAAAAAAGAAATAAAGACCCATTACATCGTGCTGGGCATGACAACAGGTCTGAAGTACTCAGTAGAAAGAGGAGGAAAAACTGTGAACTCTGTGGCAGAGGACCACCGGCCAAAAAGCATCCCGGTGCTAGGCTGACAGGAAACACAAACGAACGAACCCAGTGGCCCTGATTAGGACCAAGGGACTACTCGCTCTGGGTAGAAATGGTCAACACCAGTCCAAAGTCTCTTGAGAGGGCAAGGCCTCAAGAAAGGTGAGATTAGATACAATGATCACATTGAGGCTTGAAAGTGCCTCAATGACACTGGTTTTATGATTTCTCATGTTTTGATCACAAAAATCAAAGTGCCCTCAGATAAAAATTTGGTGTTACAATGACTCGTTAATTCTATTCCAAGACAAACGCATTATTAACATAATTTCTAAGTGCTTATACACACAGGCCCACTCACTTATACTTCAAGAAAAATGTGGAAAAGTGTTGCAGTCTCTTCCCCCACCAGAAACAATAATGTTTTACATTATTTTTAATAGCTGTACATAAAGCTATCATATGGATCCAAGTTTCATAATTTAATCAACTGCCTGCTGCTACATATTTATGTAAATATAATACTCCTAGTATTATAAATAATGTCATAAAGAATAACTTTTAAATAAACTATTAGCTGCCTTGCTATTTCTTCCTTAGGGTAATTTCACAGACATGTAACTGCTATGTCACAGGACAGCGAAGCACTACCGTTTTCCCTGTGCACAGAGAGGGAGCTCGCCTTGCCTCACGGGTTCTATTTGTGGTTACGTCTTTGATGCAGGCGCTCCTTCCCCAGGCATCCAGACACCCATTTATGTCTCCACTCTTACACAATTATATTTGCAATTATTTACTTGCTCCCCCAAAACCCCACAGAATGTGTACTTTAGTTTTTATCCCCAATGCACCTGACAATATATTTGTTACTGTAACATGAACAAATCAGAGAAAATGTTAAAGTGTCTTTTAACTGAGTGAAAAGCAACAGACTTACTATCTAGAATTGGTTTTTCCAATGTGAGCTACCTATACTGGGACCTGCTGGAAAAGATTCATTGACAGCCACTAGAAATTTGGATCCCTGAACCTGACGCAGAGACAAAGGAATGGGAAGTAATACATTTCAACTTCTGGCCCAAAGCTGCAGTGGGGAGTCAAGGGCAGCTTAGGATAAAACAGAAATGCATGAGGGCGTTTATGAGAAATTCAAATGCAAAGAATCCTGCAAATGAAAGAAAGCTATGAAATGGATTTCCCCTTCACCAGTAGCTATAAAACTCTGTTTATACATTGACGTATCAGTGATTAATTATTTAAACTATAGTCCTCCTGAGAGATCGCCAAGGTTTAGAGCAAAGCAGAATAGGGACATCTGTGATAGAGACTCAGCCCTCTGATCCACTCAGCCACGTCACACTGTGGATGAACCAAATCAAGCAAGCACAGCAACCCTCAAGATGATTGCACATTAAATTAGCCAAGAGCTGGTGAAGGCTACTCAGAAGGAATCGAATTAAAAAGCTGTGAATGCAGAGGATGAGGAAGGGGACAGAGATAAGAGTCCAAGGGAATAAAGCGCTGTTTGACTGACTTGGTGTGGAACGAGGATGGCTGTGACCACAGCAGAGGAGGCACTACAAGGACAGAGACAGGCAAAGAAATCCAAAGTCTGTATTCTCTGTTACTCACAACCATGATTATAATCCTAACTGCAATAAGATTATTAATCTGCCATAAAAGGACACATATTTTGATTTGTTTTACAACAGTCTCCTAGGAATGACAGTTCAGTGCAGTTCAGTTCAGTTCAGTTCAGGCTCTTCGATCTTTGTGTGCATCAGGTCGCCCGAACGATGTCTGAAGAGACTGCTGGGACTTCAGCTCCAGGGTTTCTGACTCAGCAGGTCTGGGGTGGGGGGAGTTTTAGAGGAACCTTAGAATTCACATTTCTAACAAGTGCCCGAGTGCCAATAACGTCGCTGGTCTGAGGTCCATACTTTGAGAATGACTGGTTGAGGGAGTCAAGCTCTAAGGCATTCAAAAGAGTCAAGGATCCAGCGCTATCACCCCATTGTTACAAACTATTTTGGATTAAAATTGGATTCCTAGTATGATAATCTTCAAATACATATTGAAACCTCAAATACTTAGGAGTCATGTGAAAGGAGCAAGAGCCATTGAGCGAAGAGAACAGTGAGACGAAAGCGAGGAGACAAGGCGCTCTGGACAGATAAACGGTCGTAGCTGCACGGGGATGGGGGCAGGGCAGCAGACGACTGACAAACGCCATCAGCTGGGACCACTCCTCTAGGATGACTCCCTCTGAAGGAATATAACAAGTGCAGAGTCATGATTACAGAAAAGTTCAGGCAAGGAAGTCTATTTCTTACTACGAGCTCATTATTTGACCATGACCTGGCAGAACCACCCAAAGCTTTGTATTCAAAATAGAAGAAACACCTAATGGGTTCCAACTTTACCCCGAACCGCTCACACTAGTCATTCAAGGTAAGTCTCACAGCTTGCCTTCTATCAGAGGAACTGAGGGTAGGAAGGGAAGGAAAGGATAGGATGAAGAGTGAACAGATCCTCTTAATATCCTGAAGGAGAAAACTATTTGGAAATGGAGACATTACACAGCGCTCCAGAAGTGGCCATTTGTGCTGCCTTAAATGCAGATTGATTACTGCTATTTGGATGTTGAGTGCATCATCTTTTCTGAAGAAAGGGAAAAGCTAAATTTCCCCACATTCAGCTGTGTTGTCCAATCACTTCCCCACACCAGCTCTTTTAATGCATTTTCCTGTTATCACAGGCTCCTGCAATAGCTGAACGACCCTCTTCCCCAACAGTGAAACACTCAACACTGACATGTGCTATATCCTATTAGCAACCTCCTGACCGTGGCACCTAACTGCAAGCCCAAAATGCAGGGGGGTGTGCACTTCTAGGGTTAAAGAAGAAAGGAAGCCATCAGCATGCTGAACAGAAAGAATGGCCTCCTTCCTCTGCGCCTGTTTCCAACCTGCACTGGCATGATGTAATGCAGCTGAGTGAGGAGGGCAGAAGGTAATTCGCCCAACTCCAGCTTTCTATGAAGCCTGCGCTAAAAATGCCACCATATCCTGGTGTTACAGAAATCTACAATTACAAGAGAAGAGAAAAACTCCAAATCAAAGCTGTTTTGAACACTATTCAGTAGGACCTAGTTTTATACAAAAAGAAATTTCACTTGTTGAGGTCATTAGATTGAAAGTGAGAAATCTTGGTTTATTTAAAGCTGTGTCATTAAACTATTGAGAAGATAAGAACAGAGGCTGAATAGAAGAGATGAATTTCAAGGAGATGCTCTCATGGGAAAATTTAATAGAAATGAGAGATGGAATAAAAAAGATGTACGGCAGGTAGTGGTAATAACACAGAGGGAGAAAAGAGGATGGGCTAAGAAAACAGGTAAGAAAAGAGAAGAAATAGGAAAAATAGCAATATCTAGAGGCACTGTTAAAGTTATTTAATGTCTGTCCCTCTGAAATTGCATGCTTTGTAAGGCTTGAGTCTATTACCTTTTTTCTTCACCACTATTATTCCCAATGCCTGGGCCCCAGGATACACTCACAGAAATGAGAATAAAGAAAAGAAATGAATGCACAGCTATCACATGCAAAATAAACTAGCCTTGAACAACTGTTCCCAATAGAGGAATGATTTGTTTTCTTGGAGAACTGGTTAACACATGTAATCTCCACCTTGTGATAGGATACATTAGTTTTAAAATTTTAAACACACACTCAAATTCAATACCAATTTTCTCACTGGATTGGTATGCAGATGAAACTTGCTTCTTATTATGATATTTAACAAATCAGTACTGTGTCAAACTAGTAGTACTGAGCTCTTCCACGCCAGTTTAATTAAAGATGCAGAGAGGAAGGACTTAATCAAGAAGTTTTGTGCCATGGCTGGTGTTGCTCAGTGGACTGAGTGCCAGCCTGTGAAATGAAGTGTTGACGGTTCGATTCCCTGTCAGGGCACATGCCTGGGTTGTGGGCCAGGTCCCCAGCAGGAGCACGTGAGAGGCTACCGATTGATGTTTCTTTCCCTTTTTCCCTCCCTTCCCCCCTCTCTGAAAAAGAATAAAGATTAAAAAAAAAAAAGTTTTGTACTTTTTAAGCACAAGTTACTTTTTTCTCCTATTGAAATTTTGAGGGAAAAACTTCTATAAGTCAGAAAAAATATGGAAAAATTTCTATAAGTCAGAAAAAATGAGGGGCCAAGAACACTTCTTTCCCAGTAACACTGAAAGCACTTCAGTACAAATACAACATACATTTACAAGTCACTGCTACAAATGCATGGAAATTGGCAGGCACATCATGGCCCTAGGTAATTACATCACCAGGAGAGACTCTTACTTAAAACATTTTGATAGGACTTTAATCAAGGACTGGTGTTGATGGGGTTTGGAGGCTGAAGATGCAGAAGTCAGCAAGGCAGGAACACTAGTTGGTGGTTTTTATTCTTTAAAAAAGGAAATGTTGCAGGGTTACTCAATCAGAAAACAGTCCTTCTAGGGCCTGGGAAGAGAGGGAGCCAAGGCAGAGCTGAGAAAGGGGCAGGCTCATGCTTGCTTCTCAGAGACACAGGACAACACCACAGTTCTCTTAACCTGCAGTGTGCTGGGCAGGAAATAGAAAACACATAAAAAGATAAGAGAGAGCCGGTCCTTTTCTCTTCGCCTAAGATAACCCTAAGCTCATTATATATGATACCAATGACTCTAAATTCATTTAAATTGGCTAGGACACTAGACTGTTCAAAACAACTGCTTTCCCACAGTCAAGCTGGGGTATCACTTTTTTTTCCTGAATATATACATCCTGTCTTGATATCACAAAATCTTAAGAATTAAGAGGTGCCTTAGAGAAATAAAGCCCCAACTTCTGTGTTTTCCTGCAATGAGCCACAGAGGCTAACAGTTTCTGGGAAACCTTAGAGTATTACATTTTAAAATACAGTTATTGCTAGTTTTTGAAGAATGCACAGAGATAATTTTCTCCAGGTACAGATGTCCAAGGAAAACAAGACACACAGCAGGCTTTGATCTAATTCCCAGCATGACCAGCTCATCTTCAGTGTCCCTGACAGGCTCAACAAAAGCCCACTGGGATGACCTCTAGAACACTGGGGAAATTCACATTCTGGCCTGTTTTTAAAAATCATACTGGATGTGTTATACCAGATGTTTAGGATAGAGTATATAAACACCTTAGAAAATAAGTAAGGTCTTGATAATGACTCAGTATCTTGGAAATCCCTCAGAAAGATATGAGAGAGTCTCTGAAGGAGTCAAAAGCCCTGCCTTTAGACCACTCATCAAGACTCAGGAAAGCAGCAGGCCAGTGGACGAAGACATTAGCATACCGAAGTCAACTGAGAACTGGGAATGTTGGAAAGTCAACACGGAGGATGAAAAATCAGGGTGGAGCATAAAATAAATAATGTGCCACACTCCCTAAAGGAGCCCATATGATGTCCCTAAAAAGAAGAACCAAGTTCAGGAGTGTCACCAAGAAGTGTGGATCAGCTGTTAAGTTCTTTTTGCTAAAAATAAGAACAACACACACTGAAGCACTCAGAACCGCAAACAAAATCAAGGGCTTTTCAATGAAGCCCAGAGGAGAACAGACCTGAGAGTACACACAAAAATGCCAAAACCTTATCTTGCCAGGACACAAGGTAATGAGAGAGGTGGCAGCTGACAGCAGACAACTGAACTAGAAAAGAAGGTCCGCATATTGGGAATTAGGGATTTATTTATCCTTGGAACAAAAAAGATTAGGCTTCCTCTACATGTGCCATGTATTTGAGGCATAACGAGGGTTTCCCAAGAGCAGACAGGCATCTGCATGAGGGAGCCTGGAAGGGCTGGCTAACTGAGCAGAGCTGTTGAAGCGGTAGGAGCCTGTTTCTGGAGGCAGGTGAATACGCTTGGAAGCAGTAGGCAAGCTGCAAATTGGTATTCTTCTTCCTCTTCTGTCTCACCCGGTCTCCCAATAGGTGCATAATGCAACAGTCCCTGAGCTCCCATCAGATGATCTGAGGAAGGCTGGCAGATCATACCCGCTTTGCAGAGGAAGCGTGGCTGCAGGGCCCTGAGAAAGCTGGTCAGCTCCTGGGCAGGCAGGTCCACTGACCTGGTAAGTCAGGCAAGTTAACAGCTGCCCTTTCCCGAAAGCTTTGAATGTTCCTCTGAAAGGATTAATGGCCAAGCAGAGTCCTGGAAAGTAAAGTCAAGGGAGAAGCACTGGGCACTGTGTTGATATCACTAGTGATAAACAGAGACCTAGGGATCAGAGACAAAGAAATTGTTGGAATCGGCACCCTTGTGGGAAGAGCCTAAAGAACCACTTATTATTTACCAAACTGAATGATACGAACACAGCAGATGTTATTAATTTGGCCTATGCTATAGCATTAGACACAGTATCTCAAGAAATTTTACTTGGGAAATTAATTCAAATTGGCTTGGTTCAGTACGCAATTGCCAAACATTAAAAACTGGCTAAAGGATGACAAACAAAAGACAGTTAAGTGACAGTCCATGCGGTGAGAGGCTTGGGGTCAACACCAAAGCCATTCTTGTCTAGGGATTCTATTCAGGGCCAAGGAAGACAAAAACAACTCACTAATGAGATCTGCAGAGGACACTAAGCTGGGATATAGAGGAAGCCCATTGACAGGGGCATAAAATTACAAGGCAGAGTTCAACTGGAAAAAAATACAGCTAATCTATCTTGGGGAAAACAACCCTAAACTCCCATAATATTCAACAGACAGACAGGAAAAGAGGCAGAAGAACCATGTAAAAAGAGCTTTGACATGCTGTAACGTGACAGAAGCAAGTAAGAACACTAAGGGAACATGAGGAATGTATTATGGAGAATGGAGCGCTTCAAACTGCAGGCAAATCAAAATAAGGCAGAGCATCAGAAAATACATGGTCTTGAAGTGAGGCCAACTTCATCATTTAAAATGGGAGGAGGGGAGGGGATCACTTTACACTAAAGATATTTTTTAATGGCTACAAAACCACCATTCCATTCCGGCAGGTATTCCAGCCTTTCTCAGATCTTAATTCACCTCACTGGTGGGGCGCATCTATGAGATGGCACTGGGCTGCCATGCTGAGGCTCGCTGAGGATCCTGCTCCAAAGGAAAACTCGCAGTTCATGCGGGCCATTTCTTCTAAATCTTTATGAGGTCTGTACTGCCTCAGAGCAGCGCCTCACAGGCTTGGGGAAGTAGTCAATTTCTCTCCGTTTACTCAACCTGCAACAGAGCAGTGACCCTGAAGCCAGTTTTTTCACCATCAGTCTGAAAGCAATGGCTCAACACAATTATCTCCAGGCAGCTCACTGCTTCAGCAGGCAAGCATCTTGTTACCGTACATTCCTTCAGCTCAAAATGAGTTCTAACTAGGCTAAAGAGGCTGTTTTCTTCTTAAAACATAAAACTTAAAAAATTTCATTCTATGCATACTCATTAAACATTAGTGTACAACACAGCTTCTTCCAACAGCATAAGAGAGCTCGTTGTGGCGTCACCTTCCAGAGCAGCTATGCAAATTATTTTCATGCCTACCTACTGATCAGAATTAAATATTCACTAGTGGCAGAGTGAACCCAGGGCAGAAAATAGGACTCTAGATCCCACTGTACTCCTAAGCGCTCCTGCTACTCTGGGAATGCATAACCTATTTCTCAAGTTACCACCAGATCAAGCTGAGTGTACTCAGCGTGGATCCAACACCCCTCCCAACCCCAATCCCACCTTAAGTATGGTCTAATCATTGTCCATTTCCCTACAGTAACTAGATCATCAAATAGTACTTAAGAGATGTGAAGCCACATTTCCCATGATGGGTTCTTTCAGCCCAGTTGACTTAGTGATAACACAGGCAGGGAGAGAAAAATGAGGAAGCGAGAAAGGATTAGAAAAACACCATTTACAGACTCCCCACCATATTATTTTATACTGACCATTAATGAGCCTTAAACAACCAAAGATATTGGTATTTTAACTGAACTCTTTGTGCTCAAGAATTAGGTTCTAAACTAAAGAGTCCATCGGGAAAAGCCCACAAGAAAGAATGAAAAAAGCTGCAGCAGCCTGACAGACTGATTTCTTAGCTGACATTCTGTGTCACATTGTACAGATGCTCTATCCATCAGGATGTGACACGGTGTGAGAGGTAAATGTCACATAATAGGGCAATGTTCTGGGCCGAAGAGCAAGAGAAGTGATATCAATGACAAAGTCTGAAGTATCCATAACAATGTGCCCAAACTTATTCCTCCTCTAACTACAGAGCATAAGCTGGCAATCACCAAACTTCTAAAACTAAATAAGCACTAGGTGGAAGAAAACTGGCTGAGGCAAGTTACCTGATATCACTTTAAAACATATGTATTTTGGTCAAGTCCAAGCACTCTGCTGAGTTATCCAAGTCAGTTCAGCAATAGTAGCTCAGTCCTTGCTCTGTTTCCTGGGAAGTCTGGGAATCACTCAACTACCTGTACCGCCCAGTGACAGGCCTTTCATTGAGTAAAAGCCTTGAGGAATGTTGCTGGTAAGAAATATTGCTGAGCAGAATACATGTCCTTGGGGCAACCCTCCACAGGGATAAAGGACAAAAGTAAAATGTCACAGGGCTTCTCAAATGCCCTCCTGCCAGCTGTCAGAAGTGTGAAAGCAAAACTCATTTCCTAATAAATGTTTTCATTTCCTTTGTACATGACAAAAGGTCCAGAGGTGATAAATGGGAGGGTTGGGGAGCAGAGGTCTCTGGAGGTAAGAACCAGAGGCAAATGCCCTGCCCACGTAAGCAGGGCTTCACTGTTAGTCCCAGGGAATGAGAGGCAGTGATGACAAGAGTACCTAATATTGTACTTCATCGACACAAAAAAATCTCTGATCTATCCCTATTACACAGATTTTAAAAAATAGAGGCCTGACTGTACTTAATCAAGGTTTGACTGCAAGTTCGAAGTGAGCCCCTTTTCTTTTCATGGGGAAAACCTGTAATGGAGAACACAAGCTTTCTCAGCATATTATTTCCCATAACACTCTGCTCAGGTTTAGGCAGGATATTGGGGAGAGCAGGGGGAAATAGTGGGGTCATGGATCCCAATGGTTGACTTTAATAATTATTCGTCTCACCTGGCCTCTGCAGCAAGCAGCTCATCATAGTGTGAGGATCTCTGATCGTCATCCTGCCGGTATCTGATCACCGTGGCTAGACCTTTGCTGACAAGGGCCTCAGCAATGTTTCTGCAATAGAAAAGATAGGTCAGTGAGCACTAGAGGTGCATATGGGACTCAGTCAACAGAAATAATAATTAGCACCTGGAGGTCTTAATGCCTCCTGGCAGAGGGGGAAGCTGAGGACTTTAAGAGCAATGAGTTGCTAAGCTAGAAATCCAAATAAAAGATGGAATAACAAAGTTCCCTAGCTCAGCATTTTTTTGTCTAGCACAGTCAGATGCTATATCAATCTATGCATAAAAACGAGCAGAAAATATCTATAAGAAGCACACATTAGGCCAGGCTATTTACAGAATGTTATAAACAAGCCACTACCCTCAAGAAAAGTCTGCTCTAAAACATCAGATATATAGATTTAAAAAAACACAAACCCATAAAAGCATGACCTAAATTTCTTAAAATCTCCTTTCTAGCCCATATTATAACTAGAAAATCTTGTTCCAGTTAAGCAGGGTTAGGAACACTGGTTTTAACCCTTGGCATGCTTCTCTTACCATCAGAATTTCTGACTGTGGCTCTCCCACCCAAAGGAGAGCGCAGCAGGTAAGGCTGTGAATGAACTGGGGAGGAGTGGGCGGAAGGTACTGTGGTGGAATGGAAGTTCTTCATGAAAAATGGCATAAAATGGAGGAACAAATAAAATCTGAGATGACGAACTTTGGAGTAATACTCCAAATGTCCTTTCAGGACTACAGAATATACAAATTAGAATCCTTCTTCAATCAATTCTCAATTGCGTTGAATCTTCTTTTTTTCACCAGAATTATAAAGAGGTTCCACTGCAAGTGACCTACATCTAACTGGAGAAAAGTGCCTTGGACATGACTCTCACACTAAATGTCACATGTCTGCATGGTTATGCCCCATCCTGGGAAGGGATCTTGATGCAAAGCAATCAAACCGCAAAAACAAACTTTCAAAAAATCACCAGTAGCAAGTATAGGAATTTAAGAGGCATGATATCATTAGGGGAGAGTGGTGGTTATGTCTTTCTTTGTGTCTGTCATAATTACATGAAAGTCCCCACTCAAACCATCTGGTTAGCTGCCCTTTAGGGAGGGGGTATGCTAAGCAATAGGCTACTGTACCATATGCTACAATTAGTGTTGTTTGGAAATGTAGTTAACCCATAACACACTGGTGTTCTTAGAGACCCAGACTTTGGAGATGTTAAGAGTTGAACTAACCACTTAATGTGAATGTTTAAGCCATTTAAACAAGGGTTTTCTTCACCAAAACCCAGCGACTTACTTTTTTAAAAGTCGAGGAAACAAAATAATATATGCAGGAAGGGAAAGGAGGAAAAGATGCTGTGGCTGATTCTCTTCTCATTATGTGCCCCTCTGCTGCCTGTTTATCTACCGCCAGCATGATATTAATATCTCCAAAGCACCACGGAATTAGCACTTCTCAAAATCCACTCCCACAAAGAGGCTGCTTTGCTGGCCACCCTGTCCCCTGAGTCACCGCATAAGCATGCTGGCAAACGCTGTCATTATCACACAGTTGCGTTTGGCAGCATGAAGAATGCCAACAGCCGCAAGTCAGCAGATGTAGATGTTGATATATGGTGAGAATTTAACTAAGGGTGTCACCATGAAACCCCAACAGGGCAGGAGACAGGCTCTAACCCACCAAGGAGCCAGAGAGAAGACTGGGGGACAACTCCACTTGTGACAGGCTGAGATGTCTGAGTGATTAGAAATGCCAGAAGAACAAAGACATATTTGTTACTGCATTTTGAATTACTGAGCATTGACATTTTAAAGTCAATACATGGGGTCTGGAGGATAAAGCTGGAATGACAAAGCAGGAAAGAAAAAATTCACACAAACAAGCTTCTATCTGAAAAGCTAGAGAATATGAACCAAAACAGCACAAATGTTTAAGGATCCACTCCTGTTAATGCCACTCAGATCAATTCACAGAATTACTGAGTGCCTGCGTTGCCAGCAGAGAGCCAAGAGCACCATCATTCCCCATCCCTTCATGGTCGCTGCCCTCATATGCTGTCAGCAAATGTGCACAAGGCCAGGCAAGGCCCCAGATTCCCAACTCCACACCCTGCCCACTATCCTCCTCTCCTTTCTCTCTGAGGCTTAAGAGTGTAAGCCATATTCTCTTAGCTTCATATCCCTAATTACAGATTTCTCCTGGAGGAACAGTTGTGGTGCTGGTGCTTAGCAGTAAAGAGAGTAAAAACACATGAAGTAATAATAACCACCATCATTATCGGGCATTCACTATGAGTCAGGCATGTGAGAATCACATCATACGTATTTGCTTCTCCATGTGGCCTCCCTATGATAACTCCCTCAGTGTCCATCTTCTGTTCTCGTTATGAGGGCTGAGAGGGCAAGGGCCACCTCGTCCTTGCTGTGTGCACAGGGACCAGCACCACACTTGGCATAAAGGAGACAGTAAATATTTTCTGGATGACATAATTTAGCTCATTTAGGATAAAAAATATTTTTCACTGTGGCAAAAATCACAGCACGTTCTTATAATTTTGTTTTAATACATCCTGAAAATTTTGGGATACTCTCCGAAATATCAGAAAAACACCTAATTGTTTTTGGAAATACAGCACTGGAACATTATTTATTATCCTAAGCATATATTAGCCAAGCTTGCCGAGAATAGTGTTAAGGACAAAAGCTTTCCAAGTATGCCTTACCAGCTTTTGTGCTTCTCCTCTCCATTACCTAAGACTTGAATTTAAACAGAATGAAAGGGAGACAGAAAATGGAATTAACCTAGATCCATGTACTTGACTCTCTCATTCATTTCTTTTGGCTGCTAATGAAAGGTCAGGAGATTTCCCCCTGGGCCAAAGATGGCTCAGAAACCAACAGTGGTATGTTGATCATTTGCCCAGTAAGAAAAGAGAACATTAAATCACATGCCATGACATTATGCTGTTTTAGACAAATTCAAAAGTTCTGCTTTCTTGAGTGTATCAGTAATTCTACTCCAATTACACATGTCTGCCTCGAATGGATAATTCACAATCAGCATACAAAAAGGGCACTGCCAGCCTTAGAAGTCTAACAGGAAGTCATCTCTCTCTGTATCAGCTAGAAACACAAAGAGAATTAGAGCTGGGATTGAACTGCTTCTCCAAACTAAAAGACATTTAGGTTCTGTTAAAAGTGAAGTTTCCATTAGACATGATCAAATATTCCTGATACGAACACAACCAACGTAAGTCTCACATACAGGCTTTCTCAAAAGCTCTCTAGCAGCTGAAACTTTCCCCTACCCCTCATTTCCACAGCAAGCAGGTTGTTTAATGAGTACATACTTTCCAATAATAAAATATCTTTGAAACTATGAGGTCCTAATATTCTGCCAACACGGAGAAAACGTGTTCTATGCCCATACGCGAGAATACGATTCTTTAAATAGATTTCATTTACAGTAGATTATAATTGCCTCACCACATTTTTGTCAGCCTTCCCCATTCTTAAACCCCTACCCCCAAATTGGAAGTAACAAATAATATATTGATACATTAGATAACTGCCTAAAATTACCTAGATTACTTAACTGTGTGCTCCTTAATTTTGGAACAATCTAAACTTACAAAAAAATTGCACATATTGGATGGGGCAATTTTGTGCCCTCCATCTTTGAACCATTTGAGAGTAAGTAACCAACCAACCTGGTGTGTACCATCACCCCCAAAATACTTTAGTGTGCATTTCCTACAAACCAGGATATTTTCCTATACAATAAAAAAATCAATACATAGAACCAGAATATTGACATGAACACATTACTACCATCCATGAACCCTACTTGAATTTTGTCAACTGTTCCAAAGGAATACTGAGAAAAAACAGGATCCAGTTCAGAGTCAAGTGTTACATTTAGTTTTCATATCACTTTAATCCGGAACACTTCCTTGGTTTTTTTCTTTTCTTCCCTTCCTCAGTCTCTCTTGACACTTTGAAGAGTATAGTCCAGTTATTTTGGTTTGTCTGATGCTCCACTGTGATGAGAGGCAAGTTATACATATTTGGCAGGGACACCAAAGAGATGCTGTATTGTTCCCTTAGCGTCCTATGAAATAACGTATAATTTACCATTCATGTCCACTTTGATCATTTGATCAGGATAGTGTCTACCAAGCTTCTCCACTGTAAGGTTACACTTCTTCCTCGTAATAATTAATAGGAATTTTGAGAAGACATTTTAAACTATGTAATTTTCTGCTGTCAAGCTCCCAAGTTATTCATTTATTTTTTGGGCAAGTATAAACTCATGGAATCTCATTTTATTCAAAGGGTTATAATCTACTACTAACATTGTTTATTTTGATGCTGAAATTGTTCCAAAACTGTCTAGTGGGAACTGGGTCAAGCAGGCTTCTATGTCCTATGGACATGTCCCCATCACTCTTTGAGCATTTCTTGATTTCTGGTACAACAACACATTCCGGGCTGCTGTTTTCTATAGCTCTGAAATCAACCATTTATCTAAGTTGCCCACATCTACATCACTGTTTCTATACATTTATTTCTGTAACTATTGAAAACCTTGTGTAGCAGTCCTGAAATTGTGCCTCTCAGAGCTCTGACTGCAGGAAGCATAACTGACTGACAGTCCCAGCTGCTGTGCTCAGAAATCCATCACTGCTTCAGCCAAGGTTATGCTTCCCACCAGCTGCTCCTAGCCAATGACTGAGCACAGCGGAGACACCAAGGCAGGCCAATTGCTGAGACCTTGGACTCCTCTGATGGACAACTCTGGCTCGAGGACTTCTTGTCGGCTTTGCAGAAACTCGTAGAACTAACTGCTCCACAGCTTTACTTTTTTCCAATTCAACCTTCCTTCCTAGCCTCCCTACTTCTCCACAGGGGTAAGGCCCACAGTGCAGTCTGATGCCTCTCCCAGCCTCATGCAGATCCCTCAGGAGAGTTTCCCCCAATTAATCTCTTGCACATCTAGTCCCATCTTCGCATCAGCTTCTTAGAAAACCCAAACCAACATACCATAAGTTCACAGAGATATCTACAATCCAATCCAACTTTACAAGGTTTTTAGTTTTCCTCCTTTCCATATTTATACCTCCCTTCTCTGACTGTGAGAAACCTGGCTTGCATTATCCTTAATTTTTTACTTATAAGATGCCCCTATATATACACATATATTTACTTACTCATACATCCTGTGACTTCCATGATTTGGTGCCTAATGATAGAGCTAATTTAAAGGAAATATAGTACTTCGTTAAAAAAGGACCTGGGTTAAATGAATAAGTATTTCGAAAGAGCAGGCATCGGATATAATACCACAACACACACACACACCCCACCCTTCGTTTGCCATCTGAACAAGGATAACAGGTAATTCGCAATAGCTCTGGCTCACAGATCTCTATCTAGCTGTTTGAGCTTAACATTTTCCACTTAAAAACCATCTACATTTTATCAGTCACTGAGGTGTCCATGGAGATTATAAAAGCAGAACAGTTTCCTTAAGGCAAACATGCACATGGGCGCATATTCAGAATAAAGCAAGCCCATAAAGAAATGCCTCTACAGTCTATTTCAGTCAATGCTAAAGGAAAAGAGTTGAAAGATACTTAACAGCTCAATTCATTCATAACATCATCTATAGCGGAGGTACCTATCTCATGTGTGCACACCTGCACAAAAATACATCTACTCCCCACATAATTTCAAGGCCCTGTGGTCAAATTCCATAAACTGAGCACAAAATACATTCCACAACTATTTGCTGTGAGAGAACATGGATCCAACAAGACATCAGGCACGCAGCCTGGGCCTCTGTCACCTGTGGCTCTCAAAGGCTTCAACATCTTGTGCTGGAAAACTGCCTCCACTTCCTTTTCAGACTGGCTGTACCTATGCCACAAGGGCAGGCTTTCTCACAAGTACTGGGATGGATATCCCCCGCTGAGAGGGTTCCAATATTGATTTTTAACCTACCAGATGGCTTATCTGACTTCTCGGCTATACAGGGATGTTCTACTGTGGGGCTGAACCACAGGGAAGCTTCAAAATGCTGACGTCTTTCTTTGCAACTAGGTTAGAGCAAGCAAGGAGGAAGAGGTCACCACGGGATTCCGTAAGAAGGAAGAAAGCCAGAAAGACTGAAAAGGTCTTTTTTTTTGTTTGTTTCCCCCAGAATATTAGGCCTACTTTTACTAATATATTTATGGAAAATGTGGGCTTTTCCACCCTGAAAGATACTGAAGAAGTGGGAAAATGATAAATGGCTAACAGGCCCAAAAGCCTTCTTTCTCTACAGGTTCATATGAAGACCTCTAATATCCATGCTTTTTGAGGCATGAACCTGACAATTTCAGACTTGAGTTTGACTTGGCTTTTATAGACTGACAAAATAAGCCTGTAAAAGGAGACAGTGAAACTCTAGATGAGCAGAATCTGCAGACAATGAGCAATAAATAAGCATATTTTACTAATAGGTTACTGTTTTTCAACTTGGCCTGAAACTAGGAAGAAGTCCTACAGAGTGTCAGGTAGCTTCCAAAACCTTATATGATGACACCTCCAAGGGGTCACACCTGACCTCTCCCACCCAGTGTCTTCTATGCTTCAATCTCCAATGACTAAATTTGCATGAATCTGAAATTATGACTTCCCCCATTTTTTTCTTAAAATACACCCAGGAGGTGCTTACTATGTAATCACACAGCATATGTAGACCAGAGATTCTGTTTTAGAAGCATTAATAATTAGAAACATCTGAGGTAGGACAACATCCTCCCATACATTTACCATCTTCTCCTACTGTCTTCCCTATTTTTTCACTTCTCCCTTCAACTAATGTAAAATTCTTAAAATAACTAATATCGTTTTTTAAAAATCTTTTTACACTTACCTATTTAACAAGACCTGTCGCCAGGATGGCCACCAGAGGGTCTACACAGCGGCTAGGGAGTTTCCCAGACATTAAGACATAGCATGACCCTAAGTGAAAGCCATACTCAAGAATGGGCAAGTATGGAACGGGACTCATCTGAATAGCCTTAGAAGCAAATCAGGCAAAAAAGGCACTCTTCAGAACAAAACTTCCCAATAAGTTTAGTTTATATTTAATGAACATTCAAAGTATGTATGTACAGGCTCTAAACACAACTGTTCTTTTCATGAGAGCATTTTCCAGAGACTGGAATTGAGATATGAAAAATCAAGAGCTCTTGGGAACAATAGGCTCTGCCTTCTCTTTGCATTTTAATGAATCCTAATTATTCTTCCTCATGGAGAAGGGAGTGTGGAAAGAAAACAACGAAGACTGACATGGACTTAGTCTAAAAATTTCAAAGGATGCATGATTAGAGTTAAACCAAAGGAGACTCGTAAATAAGATCGGCAGGAAGGAAAGGAAAGGAGGAGGAAAGGAGAAAAGGAAGAGAGGGGGGAAAGGAAAAAGAAAACAAAGAAAAAGTCATTCCATGGAAAAAATTACTGCTTTGTAAAAAGATAAATCCTTGAACCCCTACAGCACATATTCATCCAAACTTCATATAAATAATAGGCTTACTCCTGTGCCCTGACAAAAACCACTCTAGCTACAGAGAGGCCATGTCCCACTGAGCACTAACAGTACTCTTCAGTTTGAGAAGAAAAAGAATAAAACCAAAGATACCCACGGAGCAGGTTTTAAAAGTGGGGTGATGAAGAGGTATCACTTCATACTCAACCTGCCAAGAACAGCTAATTCTCTACTCCAAGGCAACTCTGGGCCCTATCACAGTTATCCCCTTATTTCCACTCACTCCCACCACCCTGAAAGAAAAACTAGCATCTCCTGAGAGAGAAACTAACAGACAGCAAAGTAAGATAGAAATATAGAGTAGTCCCCCTTATCTACAGGGGACATGTTCCAAGACCCCCAGTAGATACCCGAAACCAGGGAGAGTAGTGAACCCTATATATACTGTTTTCTTCTTATACACACATACGTATTGTAAATTAGGCATAGTAAGTGGTTAAAAACAATAACTAATAATAAAATAGGGTACTTATTACAATATACTGTACTAAAAATTATGTGATGAGGTCACTCATTTCAGGGGAACCCTTGATGAAGTCTTCCTGTAAGTCTCAATGCTTTCTGGTGCAGCACACTGCTATCAATCAGAACATATTTTCTGGTCATGTCTTCCACCTACAAATTTAATGCCTTCCCATCTTAACCAAGCATTTATCATGCACCATAGCTGTTAACTTTTGCAGTTGGAGGTGCAACAGCAAAACTAGCACAAATTTATTTTTCCTTCTTCACACTTTAAGTGACAAAAAAATTCATTCTTACTGTCGTTGATCTTGGCAACATCAGCACAGGATTTGTCCCCCTTTCTTATTAAGTGGAGAACCTTTACCTTTTCACTTAAAGAAAGCCCTTGAAGGTTTCTCTTTGGAGTGTCCGAATTGCCAGCATCACTGCTCTTGCACTTTGGGGCCATTCATTATTAAGTAAAATAAGGGTTACTGGAACCCAAGCACTGCAGTACCATGACAGTGAATCTGATAACCAAGATGGCTGTTATGTGACTAACAGGCAGGTAGCGTACACAGTGTGAATATGCCAGACAAAAGGATGATTCACCTCCCAGGAGGAATGAAGTGGGACAGCACAAGATTTCACCATGCTTTTCACAACAGTACACAATTTAAAACTTATGAATTGTTAATATTTTCAGACCATTGTTGACAGCAGGTAACTGAAACCATGGAAAGCGAAACTGTAAATAAGGGGGACTACTGTACTTGGAGGAGGTAGAATTAAACACCTAACTCACTTCATAACTCCCGCTAATCGAGAGAATAGTGTTGAAAATATAGGTCAAAGCGATTTCGAAAAGGAGGGGGAAGAAGCATAACACCAAACAGCTCCATCGAATTGTCATGCTTACTAAATAGACAATTTTATTCTGCCCCCAGGATTTCTGCAGAACTGTAATCTTATTGCCACCTCTTATATGATACTTTCATTTATTCAACAATATCATGGCTTCATAAGACAAGGAACTGGTATTATACTCTACTATGCCAGCTCCTGAGTATTACTGCACTTCCCAGTCAACAAAACATTTGAGGAAGTTAGGGCAATGATGAACCTTGGCTTTATGTATGAGGAGCACATTAAATGTAAATGTCAATAGAACTATTGTCACCTTCAATATCTAATATCTCCCCTGATCTCAAATCCTCAAAATAAGAAAGAAGAAAAACAGTGAAGAAAAAATGTCTGTGTCACAGACAAACTGCATGAACTTATCTGAATCTCCCTATATAGCAGGGCAGAACAGGGGTATGTACCCAGAGTGACACTCCCTCTATTAGACAGACATCTTTCCCAGAAGGAGACAAACAGATCCTTCAAAAACAATTAAGATAATCAATTAAATACTGGATCTAGCTTGAAGAAACTGTTTAACTAATATACTTCCACTCCAGCCAAACTGGTCCACTCATTGCTAAATATGTCACACAGTTACAGTTCCAACTATTTGCAGGACATGTGAATTTACATGATTCATCATCATGTAAAACTCAGCATTTCAAAAATAAAACTCACTTCTCTAGAATAAGCTTTTCTGAAGCCTACCAAACTAGCTCACTCTCCTAACATCTCTTGTTAGGACCACCATATTCCCAGTCACTGAGGCCTGACCTCTCTCTCATTCCCACATGAATTAGGTGTCAAAACTTTGATTTCAAATCACCAGTGTTTTCCCCCATGAATGTAATGTCATGTCATGTCATGTCTTCTCTTCTCTTCTCTGTTCTCTCTGCCACAGCTGTGGCTACCATTAACTCTCACCTGGACTCCTTGCTGCAGCCTCCCTTATCTGGTTTTCTCACAATGCTGACCAAACACTGCCAGTTTCATCCTTATAAAGCACAGGTCTGGCAAGAAATCCTCATTCTCATATGATCACAGAATACCTCTTGGACATTTTCCAATACAGAGACAATATTAAGTTATCATATACGCAATAAAGAGTATGAAGGGGAGGGAGAGGAGGAGGAGGAGACAGGCAGGGGAGGAAGGAAAGAGAGAGAGAGAGGAAAGGATGGATGGAGAAGAGGGGCTTAGAGGAGGAAGACAAACATTTTTTTGAACACTATTCTAAATGCTTTACATTTATTAAACTATTTAATGATCACAATATCCTGATGAGATAGGAACTGTTATCATCCCTATTGTACAGACGAGAAACTTAAGGCACAGAAAGGGTACAAAACTTGTAAGTGGCAGAGCTAGAACTAACAAGAAAGGCTACGCATAGAGACTTGGCATTTCAGCAATGAAAAGAATCCTGCTAATAATCCTATCCATTCCCATAAACATCTGATGATAGGACTATTTCTTTGATTTTTCACTCAAAAGATAATTTTAGATTTAATGAAGATCTGCTGGGTGTCTACTATAGGAAAGGCACCTTAACACATATTAACCTAATCCTTCTAAGGGTGCCAACTACAGGCTAATTCTATATACTGATAAAAAAGAGTGAACAGTTTCAGACTAGCCACAAGAAAGCCTGTTAGAAAGTGGCACAGCCAGAATCGGAAGCCAGATTTTTAAAATTCTAAATCTGGTTTTCTTTTGACTAAGTGCCACAAATTACAGGGTAATAGACTATAAAAGGCATTCTACAATGGATCCCTCATCTGTCTCTCTAAGCCTATTCCATCAAAAGCTTTTCAATCTTCTGCTTTAGTCCAACCAGTCAACTTAGCTACCAATCAAGACTTGCATTCTCTGCATCGCTATGCCTTTGGCTACACTACTCACTTGGCACTTACCTTTTACTTCTGTGTATTATTATATTCCTTTGTGTATATATCATGTCTTCCCAGCTAGATCATATTCCCTATTGGTCCAAAAAGAGCCCAGTACTTAGTAGGCACTCAATAAGTATTTATTGGCTAGCTGACTGATTTCACTCTCTGAGTTCCCAGAGGGTTCTGTGGGCTGTTGGATGAAAACAAAGTAATAACTGAGTCATTGAATTTTTGAGCAGAAAGAGTCTATAGAGATAAAATAATCCAAAACCTTCCTTACATAAATGATGACAGAAAGAAAACCTGAAAAATTTTTCATGAGTTGTCTAAGGAAACACAGAATGAGACCGTCACAGTGGGCACCTCAGACCCTTTCAATTCTCATCCTATTTCCCTTTATTATGCTACTGTTCTTTTAAAGTTCTATAAAATAGGAATAAATGTATTGTGCACAAGAATTATCCAAAATGTCATTAATAAATTTAAATTTTAACAGATTAAAATCCATATCATATTGTACATCTGATCACTCTAAAACTACTAATAATGCCAGCTACAATACATATTAAACAATTGTAATAATTTGCTTGCCTTCTGAGAATTCTGGGGGAAGGGGAGAAATTATCTGAAAAAGTCTGATGACTTTTTTCTCTCTATTCTAACACAAGGTAGAAATGCTCATTGTAGACATAAGTATGTTTTCTCTTCATCTCTTATTTCCTATTCTTTTTTTTATCCTTTGCAAGAACACTTTACAAAAGAGCAGTGTTAAGAGTGTGGATACAGGTGTGAGGAGAAAACATCCTCAAACACCCCTCCCTCGGTAATAGTGGAGGGAATGAACTGAATCAGCGCAGTCAGGAGGGGCTCCTCCCCCTACCCTCACTCAAGTTCCTCACTCAAGTCACTGATGTAGGAGAGGTCCTGCGACAAAAAATCGATTGTAGTCATTCCGCATTTTTGTGCGCCATATGGTCTTTACATGTGTTTGAAATACAAATATTCACATGTTAAGCAGTGGGTGTAATAAGGAGACGACTGCCATCCCCCTTTCTACATAGGGTGATAGCCCACTGTGGGGTATGTCATCTTCGACGCTATGGAAGATGAAAGTCATCAGACGCTCACCCTTGCCCCTGTCCTGGGCAGCCAGTGCAGAGACACACTGACAGTGGCTCTGCCAATTATATGCTCCTGCTTTCAGAGTGAAGCAAAGGAGAGTAGGCAGTCAGAATTCATTACATGGTGTCCTGCCTGTGAGACAGCGTCCATGCAGGTGATAGTGTCCTTAGGCTATGCCAGAGTAAAGACAATTATTCCGCTTCCTGCTTCTTGGCCCTTTGGAGCTGCCCTGGTCCCTGTCTATTTCCCAAGCCTGATGCTCCATCCTTAGGTCTGTTCTTTCAGCTCCTCAAAACACCCCTATCTATCTTCTTTTTCTTCAGGACAGTCAGACTTGTTGCTGTCCAAAACACCTTAACAGGATTAACTGACTCTTACAGTATGAGGTTGCATTCTTGAGTTTTGTTTTTGTTTTTTATTACAAAGTTCTGAGGCATGGGTTACAACATAGGTCACAGTTTCCTCTAAATCAGGAAATCTGGGAGGCTAAGCCTAGGGTGAGAAGTGAATGTCACAGTAAGGCTTCCAGAAGTCTGTAGGCCCAGCCTGAGTGCTCTCTTTCCAGGGCACCACTGTATTAGCCCAAAAGCACCCCTATCACAGGGTCCAGGGCAGGTGGTAGGAAAACATTTAATCTTTAACCTTTTGCTTAGGTACTTGGAGTAGAATAAATGGGAAAATACTCTTAGCTTGCCCCATCGCCTCACTACTAGCTGAGTAAGAGTGATTACAGTGTGATCTCTATTGAAACACTTGACACTGAATGAGGTTCCCTAACCAACCTGTAATCCAACAGTTGCAGCCACCCTTGCTAAGTAAAATCAGAAGTGCAGGAGATGAGCACTGAAGTTAGGAACGGCCTTGAGGATTTTGCCACTAGGTGAAAAATAAAAGCCAGTTTAGGAATATCCATGATCATATTAAAATGTGGAATATATGAAGGTGAATTATCTTAAAAGTCAAGAAAACATGGATTTATGTTTTTACAAAGATCCTACTATATTCAAGTGTAGGGATCAATTATAGGTGCTTACAAGAATGAATGAACAAGGTAAGTGTGAAGTAGGTCTATTGTTGGTATTATAAAAGAGATCTTCCCAGTTACTTCATTTGTGTTTCTAAACAAAAATGATGCCCCAACTATATTTACCAGTTTCAACAATTTCTTATATTTAGGTGCCAAAGAAAGAAGATTTTAGTTTATTTTGTTTGTCTGTCTGCTTTCCAAAATGCACATAAGAGGAAACCAAACCAACTAAAAAAAAAAAAAGAAAGAAAAGAAAAAGGAAAAGACAGTCACAGTGGCAGTTTTTTGTTTTTGTTTTTTTAAAGAAAGGTCCAATACAAGACATTACCTCATACTAACACTTTAATAGGGGGGGAAATCTAAATTATAAAACATGAGTAAGAGACAGAACAATACAGTAAAACAGATGAATAGGATGAAACAGAAACATTAAGAATAAATGTTGATCAATTCTCCTTCATCCAACAAAAGAGAGAAGTTACACACAGCATTTATATTTATTCTTCAATAGTGAAAGCCAGTTAATGTTTCCCACTTCCTCCAGCCTTTGGTGGCCATAGAGAGCAATTATGAGCTCATTTCATAAAGAACTCATAGCACAGAGCAGTCATTCAGGACAGAGGATCTGGTTCTTACCCCAGCTCACTGGTTGTTTCAACTCTTGTAAGGGCACTAAGTCTGTACCAGCTTCTGAATCTGTAAATTGAGGGGGTAAATCTAAATGTACTACTAAACATGTTCCACCCCACATATATTCTAATCTAATTTTTAAAATGAACTAGGATTGCCACTGGGTGAAGAATAAAAGCCAGTTTAGGAATATCCGTGATCATATTAAAGCATGGAATAAATGAGGGTGAATATCTGTGCACACAACACAACAGTGGTAAAGGGTGGGAGGCCAGGTTACTCGACAAATTTATGAGAAAATATTCTCTTCAACTCTTTAATGTCCACAGTTTCTAATAGATATAATGTATTAATCAAATGCCCTGGAGTATAAAAAATAGGATGGAGGGGTTAACAAGTAAAGGATATATAGGATATTTCCTACCATGGACGATTAATGTGCAAACGTTTTGGTTCTTCACTGGCTAATGCCTTCTACTTTGGCTAAGCCCTTTACTCAAAGACAAAAAGCTGACTTGTCTCACTAGTACAAATGTGTTTAAAGAACAGATTATGCCCTGGCCAGGTAGTTCAGTTGGTTAGACCATGGTCCCAACACACCAAGGTTGTGGGTTAGATCCCCAGTCAGAGCACATTCAAGAACCAACCAATGAATGCATAAATAAGTGGAATAACAAATCAATGTTTCTCTCTCTCTCAAATTAAAAAAAGATAAATACCTGATTAAGAGTAGAATTGACATTTAACAGGAGTTTGTTCCATTTCTCGTACCTCTGTGGTTCACTAGATTATGTAGACTAGGAAACTTACTTCTGTATGTTTCTTTTCACTGAAAATAGTGAAAAATCAGACTTGGCTTCACATTTACATTGTTTGCCAGGTAGTATTTTGGCCTATCAAGTTCATAGCTCATTCTTAAGAAATGAAAGTAGTAGCGATGTCAATAAAACAATTTTGAGATGTTCCTTCAGTAGTCCTTATGAGATTGTAGAAGATTACTACACGGGAAGTATTAACAAAAGAGGTGGACTTCATTACTACAGACAGGAAAAATCATAGAGACTTTATTCATTATAATCACTGAGTTTAGAGCCAAAAGACTCTTACTGTTCTACTTCAGTTCTCTCACTTTACAAATGCCTAATCTGAGATGCAGAGATATTAAACTAATCTGAGATGCAGAGATATTAAAAACTATTTAGTGACTGACCTGGAAGAGAACTCAGATCTCAGGTTATAAAACAGGCATCCTTCCACCATGAAAGCCTGCCCCCAACTTCCACATACAGACTTGAAAAATGAATGACACACACACACAACACCTCAGATGGATCTCAAGAGCATTATGCTAAATGGAAAACGTCTACCTCAAAGGATCGCACACTGAATGATTCCATTTATATAATGTTCTTGAAATTACAAAATTATAGAGACAGAAAACCGATTAGTGCTTGTTAAGGATGATGGGAGGGGAGAGGCACAAGGGAGATCTTTATAATGACTGAATAGTGCTCTCTCTTCACTGTAGTGGCAGTTATATGAACATGTGATAAAATGGCACAGGCCTTTACACAGACACTGTAATACCAATGTCGAATTCCTGGTTTGTATGCTATACTATAATTATGTGAGATATAACCACTGGGGTAACCGGAGGAAGGGTACACAGGGTAAAGCTATCTGCAATACCCTTGTAACTTTTGTGACTTTATAATTACTTAAAAATAAAATTTTTTAAAGTCAACAGAATTTGAACTTACTAACAAGGAAGGAAAAAAAACACCAAAGACTCTAAACTCCATTATCAACTGAATAATCAGAGTAATTCTCAGCCAGAATAATCCTTTGAAAATTACAGTCAACAGATGTTCCCATCACTCCTCTGCTCAAAACTCTACAATGACTTCTGTCTCGCTCAAAGTAAAAGCCATATACTTGTCATGGCTTACAAGAACCTATATGGCTCTGCTGGCCTCCTTCCCTACCATGTTGACCCGTCTCTCACAATTTCCACCTTTGTTCCCTCAGCTCCAGACACAATGCATTCTTTCTATCCAGTCACACTTGCACCACTAGACCTTTGTCACTGGTGTTACCTTTGCCTTCGTACCACTTGCTCCTTCACCTTTTATCACTGAAGTCTCCCTAACTACCTTACCGAAAACATTCCTCCTCCCAACCCCAGAATACCTTCTCTGCCCTTCCCTACCTTTATTTTCTCTATAGCACTTTGACCATCCACAGATTTCTTCATATTTTGTGTCTTTATCTGTTTGCCACCACTACAACATGCACTCCACCTTCCCACCCCCCAAAACAGAATTCTCCCTATAGTATTAAATGCTTTATCCACAGTGCCAAGAGCAGTACCTGACACATCATGTACTCAATACATAAACTAAACAGGTAACAAAACAAAACCCAATGTAGGAAAGTAAAATAAACATGTTGTGTCCATGTTGCTTGACAAAAGGGTACAATTTGGGGATTACATATAAGTGAAGTTGAGTCCACTTAGATTTGCAATCACTGAGATCTTGGCTTCAATTCTGGCTTATTTAGATAAAACTTAGGAAAAGACACATTTACCTTTTAAGTCCTACTTTTCTGTTTATTATATGAAAGGGACTAAACTGAAGAACCTCTAGGGTCCCAGACAAAGCTTAAGTTCTAAATGATTCCCCAAGAGGCATAGTTCATCTGCATTTCAGGTCTAACTCTGGCAGGCCTAGAAATACACCCATGGGAAGTCATGGAAGGTATTTCAGCATTTGTTAACTCAAAGACCCTCTACATGGCAAAATTGTATTATGCAATGGGAATTTAAAAAGAGAGAGAAAGAGATTTGTGACTTAGTGTCCTAAGTACTGTGAACCATACAAGTACGTAAGCACAGGGTGCTGATGAAGCACATAAACAGATGTTCAAGCAGAATCTTGCAGAGTACCTAAGGTAAGGCTTCCCTATGACATGCAGTGCTGAAGGATGCGTAGGGACTAGCCTGGGGAAAATGATGTTCAGGCAGAGACAGCAGACTGACTTCAAGAATAGTGAGGTTAATTTGTTTTTTATAGAAATGATGGATGAGAGCCAGGGGATGTTAAGTTTAAACATGGAAAGGTAGGCAAGGGCCAGATCACGAGTTTGTATTAATCCTAAAGGCTGTGAGATGATTAATGAAGAGTTGTAAGCAGGAGAATAACAATCAGATTTGTGTTTCAGAAAGCAAATTGTGGCAATAGTGTGAAAAATGGATTGGAAGGGAGTAAGACAAGAATTAGAAGGTCAGTAAGGAGACTGACAGCATAAACCAGGCAGTGAGAAGAGAGAGGCTGGAACGAACCTGAGAATTACCGGTAAATAATCAGGTATGGAGAATGAGAGAGGAGGAGATAAAGAGGACACTTCGACTTGTGGAATAAAAGACTAAGTAAGGTGACAC
Organism: Pteronotus mesoamericanus; assembly: GCF_021234165.1. Classification (NCBI taxonomy): domain Eukaryota; kingdom Metazoa; phylum Chordata; class Mammalia; order Chiroptera; family Mormoopidae; genus Pteronotus; species Pteronotus mesoamericanus. Next base: position 64,818,629 of record NW_026555329.1, on the reverse strand, counting down.
CATCCATCTAAACGGGGGTCATGAGAGCAAAGGAACAGCCTTTAAAGGGAGACCATGAGCCCAGTTTTAGCCATACTGAGTTTTGGTAACTGAGAAATTATATACAGTCAGGATATATCTGTATCTATCTATATCAATATCTATTGAGGGAGAGAGAGAGCGCGCGCGTGTGCACGCGCACACACAGACAAGCGCCTGGTAGGAAGAACTGGGCTAGAGACACAGATTTGGGAAAAGCAACATCAACATGAAAAGTGAAGCAACGGGAGGATGAATGAGATCACCCACTGAGATTGAGCAGAGGTCAGAGGGACCAGGACAGAAGCCTGAGAAGCACCGATTATTTAAGAGGCACTCAGAAGCTGAGTGATGAGAAAGCACCTAAGTTGTAGAAGGAAATCTACTCAAGTATGTTTAACTGAAAAGAAAGGGAAAAAGAATTTTCAAAAGGCTGTGATAAGCTTTCAATACTGCAGACAGATCAAGACAGACTGAAGGACTGGAAAACACCCGTGCAGGAGGCACTGCTCTTCCAGGTAAGCTCAGGTTCACTGATGTGGAAGGGTCAAGACCAGGTGGCAAAGGAAGGAATAGCAAATGGAGACAATGAAAATTTCTTTTAACTCGTTTAATTAATTTGGCTATGAAGAGAAGGCAAGGAGAAAGTACATATAATAAGAGAGAGAAAACAGAAAAATCATTTTAAAAAATTAGTTAAAAGGGGATAACTGATGGCACAAAACTCCCAGGAAACGAAAAGAAAGAATTCAGAGCATGTGTATAAGAAAAAGTAGTTTGAAAAGAAACAGGCCGAAATATTCCACAGAGATGAGAATTAGGAGAGAAGAAAGCAAGCAGGAGGGAGACCAGTTTGGAACTGAGAGAACAAGTTAAAGGCCCATATTTTCTCCATCAAGTAGGAGAGAGAGAATAGAGCAGGAGACTTGATTGAAGATGGTTGTGAAAATCTAAAATAGCTGTTGTGGTGGTGAAATAACAGCATGAAAACAGCATTATGGAAAATTAATCCAGCAGCATTATGCAGACAGAAATGGAGATGGGAAAACCTGCAGTTACAAAAGGCACATCTAGAAAACTGAATTAATTTAGATCTGAATTGTTGAGTGCATGGGAGTAGAGTGATGGCAAAAGTAACAGGAAAGAATATATAAGGGAATTCTTTAACAAACAAGCAACTAACCCACCACACCTTCCCAACTAAATTCTTTATCCCAAGACCCCAAGGGTCACCAAGGTAGGATCAAACATCCTCAATTATTTCAGCCCCTGGTGAGAACTACAGTTATGGATCGCTTGCCCTTGACTTTTAGGTTTCCTAGACCAAAATGTTTGTACTGCTTCTTGAATGATATTACGGATCCCTTAAAACTCAACAGCCATGCCTATTGAAAGTACATCCAGAAGAATGCCAGTGATCAATTATGATATCTGTCCAGTCAACTAGGCTAATCTAGACTTTTGGCTTCTCTCTAAGCTCAGTAAGTCACAGACAGATATGAAAAAGAAGAGAATCTTTTGAGAGAGAGAAGACTGTAATTTAGCGAGCACTGCAAAAGTTGGGCCCACCCCATTGTGTGGGGTGCTTTTTAATAAGCTACACTGGTGATTCTGGGGCAACTTGAGTTTGAAAACCATTTTTTAAATCAGCATTTGTGTTAAACATGTTGGCTCTGAACTGAAAGTAGGGCATACAAATGGAAATAAAAAGCAGGTATGTGGTAAGTTAAGAGCAGGAATAAGCAAAGAGAAATAAAAAGTTGATAATCATCAGCATACAGAAAAATAGGGAAAACTATGAATTAACTATACCAAAGGGAAATGATTTAAAGAGAAAATTATAGCAGGATCAGGATCGATCCTTAAGACTCTTAAATGCCAAAAGAACTTAATTATATATTTTTAAAAATATATCAAAGGCAAGATATGGCAATTAGGAAGAGCACATCCACTTTTCTGCTCATTTCAGTTCTGAAGTTCATTTCTGAAGACTGACCAGCAACAGTATTTTTGATACCTACACGGCACCTTTTTCTCTGGGGCATAAACAGCACAATAATGTTTTGAGCCACATGTACCTAACCTACATCCAGTTTCATCTTCCTAAATCAACCAAATGGAAAGAAACCACCTCAAATCCTTTATAGCTAGGAGCAAAGAGGCCCAGTAAGTTAGAATGGGCCATGGTCAAGAATATGTAAATTATAAAGAAATTCAAGAAACCCAACATATGTGCGGATGTTCTCAGAGAAACACACTAATGTAAGCACCAGTAGTGTCTGTCTCTCAATGGAATTCCTGCCTGACTGCTGATCTGGGTGCAGGCTAATTTCCCCCTTGGTGAATAGTGCTGTTGAGATGCAGAACTCGCCACCATCTGTTACCTAGAATTAGCATAATGACAAATTATCTAATCCCTTCCATTTAACAGATACAAATGGTACTCTTATAACACCAGTTCAGTCATATTCTCATTCATGTGGTCTATCCACACCCCACAAAAATTAGTCTTTCCCACCCTGCTGATGATGGATCTATTGAGGAATTTAGCCCCAATTTTGTGGAAGAGTCCAGGTGCTTTACCACGAGAAGCTTTCCTGACTCATTTTATTCAGGCGTTGGAATGCAGCTGTTATTCCAGATGCATCTGAAAAGGGGCATGCTGAACATAAAGAAACACTGTCTCTAGGAGACCAGCAACTACAGTGCACGGCTTCTTAAACTAGAGCAGGTTGAAAATTTCAATGGAGTAAGAAAGACACAGAGAAGGTATGTCAATGCTGATCTGAAGAGTGACAAAAGGAGAAAGAAAAAAGAAAGAAATCAGAAAATTAAATGGGTAGCAAGTAATACAATTCTAACAGGAAAGACTGCTGCTTTATAGTTCTAGATAGCAATATGTAGGTAGCGTTAAACAGAAAATGAGAATGAGACGCTTAGAGAAACAAAAACATGCTCATCGGATCAAATAACCAGAAGAGCACAATCAATAAGCAGATGGATAGCTGTCTGTGGCAGCACATAAAGGAAGTGAATAGTTCGATCACCAGTGACCAGTACAGAGACAGTTCAATTAAGGAAGTGAAAAGCCATCAGAATTAGGACACTGTATTGAAACCAATTTCCAAAGTCAGCCATTTCCTCATAAACTGAGCTGTTGGTAGACGTCAGGAGAAGACATGATAAGAAAATATTTAATGAATGTATTTAATGAAATATATTTATAGGAAAACTGATATCACGTAAAGGGGGGGAGTAGGAGGGATTTCTTGTTCATCTTAAATAAATAACTTTTTGGATATATGTGAAATCATCAAATATTTATCACATTTATTCATCTAGAAGTATTGTTTAAACCACTACATTTCAGAAATATTTTTCTCAAACTACACTTTAGAGTACAAGTGTTCTCAATCAGAAAGTACATCATTATTAAAGCTGCCTCTGGAGATAGTTTTCTCTTCTCCATCTTAAAATTTTTAGACATAGCTCTTTTGAAATCTATGTATGACGCTGTCAGAAGAAATTCCTTCCTTAAACCACAAGGATTCATTTTTATAACATTCAAATGCCTGGTTTTACCACTTGTTCTATAGGTATTTATTCATATCTGTACAGCGTAAGTCCCATAAGCCACAGTCTATTACAAACTCTTTGCCTTTTTTTTGCAAATAAAGTTTTATGGGAACATAGCCATGCCCAGTTGTTTGCATATTACCTATGGATGCTTTAACACTGCAAAGGCAGAGGTGAATACTTGCAACACAGACCACATGGCCTTCAAAGTGGAACTATTTACTACTTGGGTCCTTTACAGAAATAGTTCACAGCTCTCGCCTTACAGCACTGCTCTTCAAGTTGAACTTTAAAAAGTCACTTCCTATTACACCTAACACCTGTGTGTGTGTGTGGGGGGGGGGGGTCCACACTCACCATAATAGCAGCTACATTTGTGTTAAAATATTTGGCTGCTTTTTCATGATTCTGCCATGTGAACTTCATACTGCATTGACTTGGGTTGAGTCAGGCTAATTCATGTGTTCAAAATAAATAAAGTGAGGAAGCACTTGTGATACAAGAGCCTCTGCGAAGGCTCAAAGCAGAAGGAGACTTCCTTTCTCCTGAGCAGTAATTTTTTGGGGGGTGAGGGGAGAATCTGTCAATTTTAGGGGCGGGGGTTCCCACTCTGGCCACAAGCCTCTACAGTAAATAAGCTAGGCCCTCTCTTCAAAAGAGCATTTACATGCTTCCATTAAGAAAAAGGGAAGCAAGCAACACTATCATCTCTGCTTTCAATGGCAGCAGGAGGTACAGAGAAAAGCTGCGCGGAGCACTGGGCTTGCTGTGCAATGCATGTTACCTCATGACACTGCTGTGGGAAAGAAACAAGACTATACTTAGATTCTGCCTGGCACATAGTAAGCACTGAAGGTGTCGGTGATCATTCCTCTTGTTGATTTCCATTATCATTACCATAGGCCTAGTTGTGTCACTTCTCCTGGACTAAGCCACCTTGTTTATAAATGAGGGAGGTGGACTAGACATTCTTGAACATAAAATTCTATGACTTTATTAGAAGAAAAAAATTTTGAAGCACAGACATTAAGGTACATGTTCTCAAAGAAAGCATCTTTTAGGAAATAGCTGAAAATGTTAAACTTGATTTCATGAGTCCAGAGATCTGTCCAGTGGGCAAAGCTGTCAGCGCCAATTCCTACTTCATAACCAGCTATGCTGGGAAGAGGTCACCCTGAGCTGATAAAGACATCGTGTTCACCTCTTCAGCAGCAGTGCGCGGCCGGGGAGAGCACCCATCCATCCGCAGCACTCAATCATACACACCGTTGCAGAGGCAGGATTCATGGCTCCGGCAACAGTCCAGTGTTATCCAATATGCATGAAATCAAAGGTTTCATCATTTCCAATGGTCAAAGGCCAGTGAGTGTTAAATCCCAGAATACCAGGATTAATGAAGGAGTCATTAAAAACCCAGCATTAAATCACTTCTGTAGCCAATGCCAGGAATGATGTCTGTAATACATTACAAGGCTGATTAGAAAGAAACAAGTTCCAATTTAGAAATGAATTACCTGACTCTTAAAAAAAAAAAAAAAACAACCAACACACAACTGGTTAGATGGCTATCAGCAATTTTGTTATTATAGGGGAAAAAAGTGTAGGGAACATATAAATTATGTCATGAATGGGAAATTATCATTCTAAAATCCCAGGGAACAGAATTCAAAGGGAATAACCTCCCTAAGATATACCAAGAGAGAGAAGGAAGTCTTGACAGCATGGCCATATTTTACTTGGTTTTCTTTTTTTGTTTGTTTGTTCTTTTTTTTTTTTTTTTAATTGGGATGTGTGGTGGCAGGCTGGAAACACTTTATGCCCTGGAAACAAGTTTAATCTAGGGAAGTTTTAGAACAATCACAGTCTGATTAAAGATATGACTCATTCTTCAGCTCATGTCTTTTGGAGATGCCACAAATAAAGAAGCACACTTTTAAACAAACAAAGGGAAAAAAAAACTACTCAGCTATTAAAATGGAAGGTAAACTGTGGAGAGGCCTTGATAAGGGGGAGAAGGGGAAGATGTGTGCTAACACTAATGAACTATCTTCTGATCCACAATGAGTTATGTCTTATTGATGAACATAAACTACCAATGGGGAAAACAAAGACCTTCAACAAATGCTCTAAAGATAAAGTGTGGTGAGAATCAGGGAAACACGGAACTGGCACAAGTGTGCCAGGCTATCATCTACCAATTTTCCTGAGTTTATGAATGGGGAAAATACAGCCCCCAAAGAATTCTACTTACTTTTGAAGGTTCTATCCTAGGTCAGTGCATGAGTTAGAAAAACAAATGCCACCAAGTAGAAGCTCAGGCACAGAGAATCCCTTATGGGCAAAGATTCTCAACCACATCCCCTCAACACAAAAAGCTCATTAATGCAGGACAATGTGTAGAAAACGGTTCCGGGTCAAACAATCCAAACCAAAATTTTGCCAGTCCACTGTAAGAACACGATCAACATCTCTCCCTAAAAAGAGGTCTTGAAGAGCAGGTGATATAACTCAAATTCTTGTGTGTTATAATCAGGGGTGATATTCAAAATATTTAACGTAGTGGCACTGGCTGGTTTGTTCTACGTTTGTATGCTAGCTGAATATAAGCCCTGAGTATAAACAGAAAGATGGGGAGAGGGGAGACAACAGTCAGGGTCATAAACGGTGTTATATCTATTGTAAAAGGGAATCGACATAAAACAGCAAATCACTTGAGGATATTAGTTTGGATTAAAGGCCAAATAATTAGGCTTCAGTCATTGAAATACCCATTATTAATTTCAGATGCATCAGTCTACACCCAAAACACAATAAACTCTAGGACGGCTTCTTCTTTTTTAAAAAAAATATTTTATTTATTTTTAGAGAGAGGGGAAGGGAGGGAGAAAGAGAGGGAGAGAAACATTGATATGTGAGAGATACTTCTATCAGTTGCCTCTCACAAGTCCCCACCTGGGGGGTCTGGCCCACAACCCAGGCATGTGCCCTAACTGAGAATCAAACCAGTGACTTTTCACCTTGCAGGCTGGCACTCAATCCACTGTGCCACACCAGCCAGGGCAAACTCTAGGGCTTCTTAGATATTTAAGTACTGGCTGAAGTCTTTAATATACCCACAACTGGCATTTATTGAGTCTAACAAATGGATAAGTTATACTTGAATTTCTTTGGTCACCTAAAGTATTCAAAAGAGCTCTGGCTGGTGTGGCTTAGTGGATTGAGTGCCAGCCTGCAAACCAAAGGTTTGTCGGTTCGATTCCCAGTCTAGGGGCACAGGACTTGGTGGTAGGCCAGGTCCTCAGTAGAGGGCATGCAAGAGGCAACCACACATTGATGCTTCTCCTTCCTCTCTTTCTCCCTCTCCCTCCCTTCCCCTCTTTAAAAAATAAATAACTTTTTTTTAAAAAAGTATTTAAAAGATACAATTTACTTACCAACAACCCCAATAACAAAAGTCATTAATACCTTTTATTGCTTAGGAGTTCCTTTCACAGAGGGAATTTTTAAACAATAATATCATAGTTACCAACCAGACAAAATTTATGAACTTGATAATTACAGATAGAGGAAAAAGGAATATAGAAGTCTCAATTCAAAGCTCTCTCCAATGTTGTATATTATTATTCCTTCAGGTAAACAATTTAACTCAAGATCATGTCCATGGCTAATGGCAATGGGGCCACTGAGTCAAGTGGTAGCGATCACTCCTATTCAGGTAAAATCTGGTTTTGCAAATCCACAGACATTCTCTGGGACCTGGCCCACAACCCAGGCATGCACCCTGATGGGGAATCGAACCAGTGACCTTTTGGTCTTGCAGGAGGACACCCAGCCCACTAAGCCACATCACAAAGACCTATGCCTACATTTTAAATACGGGGCACCATTACTATTTTTTTTTAAGTGCCCTAGGAGGTTCTATCACATAGTCTTATGAGTAACTGCCCACACAAAAGAGTTCAACTAATATATTCTATATTCTTCTTTTCCAGAATTTAAGGGCCCAAGAATGACCTAATGCAACTTAAGCCCCCAGAATCATAAATGTGTCAAAGAACTTGGCATTCCCCCAAAGACCAAGAATGTGGTTAGGGAATAAACCAAACTTTGGAATTGGTTCAGAAGCAGCAAATTCATACCTATTGGTTCTTTTTAGGTCACAGGAAGACAAGAAATCGATTGTGGGGGCAGCCAGAGAGACGATGCCTCACCTCTGTCTCTTCAGAACAGAACCGAGAGTTCCGTGCTGCAGTTTCTAGGCAGCTGTGATGACAGGAGCCCCCTCCAAACTGTAGGCATCACTTGGGGAGGGGAGTTCCCTGCCTCTCAGGAGAATAAGGGACAAACAAGCAAACTCGTGGCCATTATGACAAAACCAGGCCTACGTATCCAGTTTATTATTAGCCTGACATTAAACACCACTTAAAAACAAAACTACCCACCCACACACACACACACACACACACACACACACACACACACACACCCCAAGACAGAAAATTATATAATGGCATCTGGAATGATCTGCTCTGACAGTGAAAGTAGAACTAGTGAAATCAGAGTGGTCTGGCAAAGATCAAAATGGGGGTAGGGTAGCCTCAGAGAGTCATTTTTATATCCTCAGTAGTCCATGCAAATGCTTGGTTTAGAGGGAGAAGTTCAAAAACATACTCTCAATTCTGGAAGGCTGTCATTCTACTCTGAGAAATTCCAAGCCACTATTAACGGGAAGAACAACTCCATATACTTTTACCAAGACCAATCATTTTAGATAAATAGGAAGAAATCTTTTTAGACACAGGCTGCTTCTTAGGGTGGAAGCTCAATTTAAGTTTTCTCATATGGGTCAGGGAGGAAAAGATGGCCCAGTAAGAAAAATTTCACTACCCATCCCATTACGGTTTTTGGACCACAACCAGCCAGCTGGCACCATAGGAACATAGCAAGTCATGATTTTGTTCCCAAGAATCCATTAGCAAATGGACCAAGCCCAATGTCATTGTGGTTAAGGTCTAGAATGTGGCAGCTGCTTTGGACTTTCACTGCATAAACAAAGTATAGAACCTATGCAGGTGGAAACTCTAGAAATGAGTCTCCACTTATAAAACTAAGTTAAAACATATGTTTTCTGGTGGTCAACATTTGTTCCTAAGAATAAGAAGCCATAATATTTTTTTACTCAATCATTCTTAGCTAAACATAAACAAATGAGCCCAATGAAGTGGCCAAAGGTTTTGATACTCCTTATTCTCCCCTACGAGTTGTGTGTCAATACTCGCTCAATGGTCAGATCTCATACTAAGTGACACAAAGAAAATCAGATTCAGAGGGAGGTTTTTAAGGAAGTGGTGACAATAATAAATGATTTGCACACTTGCTTCTTTATGTTTTTTTTTTAAAGGTGATTTGCAATCAATGTCAAAATAAATTTTTTTGGAAAGGGATGGTGTAAGAACTGGAGTATAATTGCCCTTGCTACTGAACTGATATGTGATGGTTTATAAATCACAATTTTAACACAATAGAAGTGCACACTGAGACAACGGCCTGCTGAATCACAGCAGATATGTAAGCATATGCATCAGAAAGCCATAGGCTCTATGCAAAACCCACACTGGAAACCTGATGGAAGGCAGACCCAAGTTTCCTTTACCAGTTGTGAAGCTCATGCTACTGGACATCTCTGCATTCTTCCATATATACTGCCCTCCAATATACTGGTCAAATATTCTCTAAATCCCTCCAGGTTCCACTTGTTGTAAATATATTTTTAGTGATAGCACAAAAATTCACAAAGCATCACAGCAAAAAGGATCATTCTCTAAGTTCCACAGAACAGGACTTTCAATAAGATTTTAAGGTGGGGCTAGAGAAGAGCACTTCCTGAAACACTTAGTAGCCCTCTGCCTTTTCCCCACTTCAGATATACAGATGCAAAACAGAGAGTAAAGATCATTAGCTAGAGCAAGTATATCCATGCAGGTTGCCTGCTACACACCATTTAGTTTGAAAGATATTATTCAATATATTGCTTTTATTGAGGGATAAATTGTGCGCCTATTCAATGGGAAATGTGTGTTAAAACTTCTGGAAACATTAAAAATTATTCATGGAAATCTATCACTTCTGCCTTTATACAAGTACTTATCAATCATTACTATGTTAAGTTAACAGAGTATACATTCAATATTTAGTGGAAAAATGGATGTAATTTAGCCATCATGACAATTTAGAAAGTGAGAAAAGAGATAAATCCAAACCAAAGTGCCTGCTGTGGAACAATAAAAATGAACTACTACCACAAAAGCTAAGTCATAATCCAAGGGGGCGATTTTGTTTTGTTTTTTATTTAACCTTTGGGCATTTCCTACATCTTATTTAAGCTAATCCTTAGAGCGTGCTGTGAGGCAGCAGTATTAGCAATGAATAACCGTGGCGAGGGGCTAGTGAGAAGAGTAAGACAACACTGCAATATAATAATATTCAAGAAAAACGCTTAAAAAAGAAAAAAGTTTCAGCAGAAAGAAGTAGCTGGAGGTGTTGGAGAGGGATAAAGAGAGAAAGGACAGAAAAGACCACTAGATCTGAAATTAGGTCAAAGGCGACCAGTTCTGTTGCCAGTTTATTTAGTGATGATTTAAGTGCTTGGTATGTCTTAATAACTATGTTAAACATTTAGATGCTTTAGCACATTTTATCTTTACAACTGACCTATGAGGAGTGAGACTATTATTTCTTACACAAGAAAATACAAAGGCCCAAGATTCCATAGGTATCTAGGAGGACTGAGGTTTTACCTCAGTTCTGCTCACCTTCAAAGCCTACTTTAACAAAATACAGATTCTTAAAATCCAACAATAACTTGCCTTAGACTTCATCTCAACCCTATGTCAAGTGGTCATAGTTTTCCCATTCCTAAATTCTTAAAAAATAACCAGCATTCAAAAGGAATACCCCCCCCCCCGAAATAACAGCTGTTACATTAGCACAGATAAATAATGGGTAATTCTACCCTATTTTCTAAACTTTTGAATTTTTTATTTATTTGTTTTTGGTTTTTGTTTTATTATTTTTAGATTCACTCAATATGAACTGGAACAAATTCCTGTTAAGGAGCATCATGACTGGGAAATATAAAAATCTATAAAAACCCCAGTCCTATTTCTTGACCACTTTGTACTGTGCTAGCTACAGAAACTGTAAAGAGAAAGGATCTGAGAAATGGCTTATAAAAGATAAAGAATTTTTGCTTATTGGGTAACCATGTCAAATATCCCCTCTCCTTATCTTATCAGTTGCACTATCGAAAGGAAGAAAGAAAGAATGCTCAAGGGAGGTCAGAATGGCAGACTGAGAACTTAAGTCCACATGACATCCTTTATAATGTTCCATTGAAATGACAGAAAAGACAGATAGGGATGAGAATAAAGCCCTAATGGTGTAAAAATCAAGAAAGTGTGTTAACAGCATATCAGAAAGTTTGCACAAATCCTGAAAGACAGAGAGCAGATGCTATGAATGGGCAGGAGACTGGGGGCACCTCAAGGACCTTTATCAACAAATACAAAGCACCACAGTGAGTGCTCTTTGGGGACATCATCTGAGCGACTGATCAGGAACATCATTCATAAAAGCTGGGCTAGCCAGCTTCTTCCTGGTCCCTATGAGGCCCACAGAGGTGCTAAGAGGATTTTTCACCCTTGGCAAAACAAACAAACAAACAAACAAACACAAGGCCCTGCTAGGTAGCTCGGCTGGTTAGAGCATTGTTCTGATACCCCAAGGTTGTGGGTTCTATCCCCAGTCAGGGCATATACAACAAACCACCAATGAATGCATAAATAAGTAAATCAACAAATCAATCAATCTCTCTCTCTCTCAAATCAATTAAAAAAGGAAAAAAAACCGAGGCATGAAAAGGTGCCCTTTTTTAAAAATTAAAACAAAACAAAAACAAGAAATACTCTACAAGGAGTACAGACATTTCTTCGATTACATTACTTTTTATATGTGTTCCTGAACAGCTGACATTCCAAAAAAAAAACAAAAAAACCCCAAAACACCAAACGCCCCCGAACAAACAGGACTTGAAAGAAGAGTAGGGTCATGGGTAGACCACTTAAATCCTATGAAATTTTCTAACCTAAGCACCAGCAAAAACAACCTAGGCTCATAGTTAAATCACTACTGGCAGAGCAGCCTTTAACCCTGTGGCTCTCATACTTCCCTCTCCTTCTAGGTGAGGTAGTGGAGGGCTTTATAAAATCTGACCCAGGGTGTGGCCTGTCCTCACTAACCCACGGTTTTAGTACTGGAGGAGTGTTCTCACAGCTTCTCCCACTGCAGGTGCAGGCGCTACCTAGCTTAACACTGCAGAGAGCTGTAGAGCAAAAAGCAGAGGTTCTTGAAACCACTAAAGCAGTCATGACTTAAATTAAAGGAAGTTACTGCTATAAATTTTTCAACTTTACATTTTCAGATTTTTCTTTAAGTCTTTATATATTGCTAAAGCTCTCCCTTTAACTCTCTTACTGTTTCAATACTTTAGCGTATTTGGGAATGTCACTTACAGACCAACATGACTTCAACTTTATACCAATGAGATTCCCTAAATTACCAAGGTCATATGAGATAATTATATGAGCTACTTCAAAAAAACACATGTTATAGTAGAACAGAGGATAGGTGATTCATCTGGGGAAGGACCTTAGATGGAATCTGTAGCCTGAAAGAAAAGCAGAGTATGCATAGCATTTGAGAAAGAACTGGCAGAGCACATCACAGACCCTATCCCTGACCCCCATGTCTCCTATGCTACCCCAGTGAAATACACTAAAGCTCTCTACCGGCTGAGGAAGACTCCCTTTGCCTTGACAATTTTAGTCAGATCTAAAATTTGCCTGCTTCCTCTATGTTCCAGGGCCAAACACTTTCAGGCACTGGGTAAGGAGGGCTGCCTCTGATACCTCCTGCAGACCTTTCATGAGAGATTCTTATGGAAGCATATGCTGCAGAGGAGCAACCATGCCAACTCCAACCTGGCCCTTCCGTCATAAATATAGATCAAGTCCACAACATATTTCAGAACTTATGAATGAAAACAAACAAAATAAACAAAGTACAATTAGTCATGGGGGAAAACAGGTAATTCAATGGAAGAGGGTATTCTTTTATTTTTAAATAATATTCTCAGATATCAGAGAAAATATTGTACTCAGAATGCTATTAAAATAGAACACTTAAAGAACAAAAAAATTAAAATATAAATGCTGCAATATTAAAAAAATGGGCTAGAGTAAGAGAACAGTCTCTCTGTAAATTTCATGAGGGTACAAATCGTTTCAGTTTTATAACTACCAATATATTTCTGATGCCTAACACAGTGCGTAGTACATACCCGACATTCTATAAATACTCCATAAATGAACTAATATAAGTAAATGAATGAGGAAGGTGAAAGAGACTGGAAATGCATGAAAATGAGTCAATACACATGGCTAGCTGGCTAAGCAGGAAAATAATATTGCAGACATCTCCTTGATTGAAGAAAAATGCAAAGGAGATCTTTAAAAAAAAATGAAAGAGAAGTTAGAGACATGAAGCAGAAGATACAATATACTGATAGAATTTCCAGAGTCAGAGGCAAAGAGAAAGAACATAATTCAAGAAGTAACACAAACCAAATCTCCTTAAGTTGAAGACATGAGTATTCAGATGAAATAAGCCAACTGAGTATGTAAAAAAAATAAATAATAAAAACCACAAAGAAACATTTTAATAAAATTTCAGAAAATCAAACAGGGAACAGAAAATTTCCAGAGCCAGAAAAGCTTTCAGAGTCAAACTTTTACCATCCAACACATGAAAAAAAAGAAATTAATTAATTAAAAAATAAAGGCTCTTCAACAAATGAAAGGCAATCTCACAAAAAGAACTGACTTTCTGAGATACAAGAAGCAGCTGCACATGAAGACGTGCGGAAAAGGAAAATGACAGACATATAGAGAGATGTACACAAAGAGAATTAATTTAACATATTTTGGGGGGTTTAACAACATAGGATTCTTTTTCTAGAGGTCTAATCAACTAACACTTCTTGGTCCAACAGTAACACTTTCACAATATAACTGCTATGGGGGTGAGGGTGAGTTAAGTTTTTAGGATCCACTTACAAGCAAAGCTTAGAAGGTAATTATAGTGACAGAGGAAAAATGCAATGAATGGTATAAATCTTGTTAACAGAAAAATACAACCTTTTTGAAAAGCAGGAAAGAAGTGTAAGCATTCAGATTTCCTAATCTTTTGCTATAAAGTTAATCAGAATCAGAGTAACTGAATATTACTAAATTTGCTATTAGTAAAAGTAAACTAATATACACGTTATCCCCTAATTTTGTTGTAATAGTACAAATACTCAAAAATAGCTATCTTCAATATAGACTAGCAAACAGATAATATTCAGTGCTAAAAAATTTTACATCAGTACAGTTAATTTATAAAATTATAGGGATAACCATCCAAAAAGGTGCAAAGCGAGCACTGTTTAAGATGTTAGCACCTATGCCTCTGCCAGGTGAGGCACAAGGAGAGTAAGCACCCCTTTAGGTTCCTGGGAGAGGAAGGAGCAAGAGGAGAACCATGGTGCACTGTCAAGATTCACAGAGCTCTATAAACACAGAATGACCCAAGAGCTATAATGGGAAGAGGAAAAGGACAGATGGGCTACAGTGGGTACTCACTTGATCACTTTATTTTGTCTCCTGAGAGGTTAAGTTACTGACTTATAAAAAAAAAAACCTTTGTAGGCACTGTTTAAATAAAGTCACTTGTGTTTCTTAAAGCAAAAATCTACATAAACACAGTCCTGTGGGCGGCAAAGCCAGTGAATAATACCCGCAGGACTCTTGTGGCGTCAGCAACCAGAGCCAAAAAAATGCTGCGAACTGCAGCCAGGAGAGAGCCTTAGCGCTCGGAACCGTCTTTGTTCACTGCTACATTCCCAGTGTCTGGCACATAGCAAGTGATCAACAAATATTTACTGAATAAACTGATAAATCTATTGTTACAGTAGACAGCTACAGAAGCAGCAACCTGACCCTCGTCTGGGCTCAGTGTCTGGCTGAGCTACTCTGAGGGCCAACAGAAATTGGAATAGAAAGCATTTTTATTTTCAAACAGGGTCTCTAACTGAAATTATTTTGAACACACTTATCTGTTATCTCTAAACATTCCAGAATGCTCCTCCCTTATACTGAGCTCCCTTTATTTGGAGAAACTTTCCCCAAAGCTCTCCATGTTATACTAGAAAGAGAACACACATTGCTCAGCAAAGGATTCTGCTGATTCATATGATCCAAGGGTTCCATTATGAAAAACTTAATTGAACTTCCATATAGACATGATAGTAATACAATAATCTGAACTCAAGAGGTCTTTAAAGAACTAAGAGTTGGCTGCATGGGTAGGCAGCCACAAGATATTTGAATAAAAGAGAGCTCTGTCAGAAACCAGAGAGTGTTTCCCTGACTCCCACCCTGAAGCCTTAGCAAAAGCCAAAGCCAAGTTCCTTCTCACAGTGCTTTGTGGGACAAATGTCTTAAAAATGATCACTATCCGATGTCTGTTCTGAAAGTATCCAGCCATGCAATACAAAAAATAGAACCATTTACAGAACAAGATACAAGATACAAGAAACACTGTATGTAAGACAATGATGTCTCAGTCCCCTTCAATGTAGGCACCTTGGGACCTCACATAGTTCTCCCAATTGCCATCAGCTACCCCGTTGTATTTTCCTGAATCTCATCAACGATCTAAAATCTCTTCCCTTTCAAAGGTGATTTTAGCTCTGAGAAAAGCCACAAGCTGCAGGGCACCAAATCTGGGCTGTGGTGGGACTGAGGCACATGGGTGGTTTGATGTTAAGCAAAAAAAAGACTCTGCACGAGGTGATGCCTGGCACGCTGTTGTGATGAAGTTGCCCATCACCAGGTGCCCATAGCTGTGGCCTTCTGAATCATCTCAACAGTTTCCACAGAGGAAATGTTCAAGCTTAACGCAAAATCTGATGCAGATTCATTGTTCTGCACATTCAGTCCTTTTGAATGCGACAGCCACACAGTACACATGCTCACTCAAGGGCACCTACCACCCCCAAAGACTAGTACCATGAAGTCATTCATCACTGTTATGCATGCTCATTCCAGGCCTCTCTCTTCCTGCCAGGTTACATCAATGTCGTGCAAATCGTTCTTGTTATGTTAACGATGGCTGGACTTTTTCGGGACAGATCTAGACTTTAGCTAGCAGATGACATAAGCAGTTATTCAACTATTTCCTTCCAAGGTGTTCTAAACTAGATGCCAAAGAGGCTTCCAACAGCTTCAAAACAGTGGACAGGAATACTTCCACCATTCAACATAGCAGAAGTAGCACAACTGTATAAATCAAGCAGCCTATGGTGCCCAGAAAACAATCTAAGGTGTCCTTTTTAGAGGTGGGGGTTGGATAGATGTTTATGATTTAAGTGGCAGGGGGGACCGTATTCTGGTATCTTTCCTTCAAAGCAGGAAAAGGCGCAGGGGGTGGGAGCCCACTAAGTTTGATGAAATGTAATCAATTTATCTATAGAGAAAAAGGTTGTTACCACCCAGACCCCACCTCCTGGCTGAGCCACTGACATTAATACTGTCTCCATACTTCCTTGGAAGTCGAGCGAGTACTTTCAGGATGTTGTCAGCCACTCTGGGTAAGAACACTAGGCCAGAAAATAGAGTTTCCTCTATTTTCTTAAAAGTGGCCTTGCTACTTTCTTCCTATGTTCAGCTTAAAAGTCAGATATTAGTGTGTTTTAACGTTAGAAAATTCTAAGAGATAGGAGTTTTGGTCTATCAGTGAAAGCCTTAAAATCTAACTCTAATCAAAGAAGCTCAGGGTATCCTAGAAGGACAAGACCTAACCTCATCCTTCAGTCATTAATACAATGGCTGAGAAAAGGAGTATTCTTGCAAACTGGAACCAAAGAAAAAGAAGAAAGAAGCAAAAGAAGTCTTATTCCTTATAAGTTTAGTAGTTTGGTTTATGTTAATATCATGAAGACAAGCTCTGTCTATGAAGAATCCAAAGAGACACAAAGAAAGTTCATAAAGGTTGCTTTGAGTCTGCAGGATGGTAATCGTTAGAACACAGAGAACTAAAATGCTCCAAGCCCAACAGAACTTTAACAACATCTCTGCTAGCAAGGCCCTGAACTCAAACTGGCATGAAGGGGGACCACAGCCAGTGGCTTTGCATGGTTCACATCAGGGGAGCACAGATGGGCAATGCAGGAAACCAGCAGATTGAAACAGTGCTTCTAAAAGCACTATTACAAAAAAACCAACAAATCACCTCTCGAAAAAACGTGTCCTTGTGCAGAAAATAAACAGGTGTTTTCTAATTGTGCCTAGTCCACAGTTCTTTCTCTGTGGCATTCACTTTCCCAAAATGGACCATGTCTATTGTCCTCTGTTATTGTGAAATGCTTCACACAATGGGAAGCACTGGGGAAATACCTTAGTGACAGTATATCATTGGATACGTGACAACTTTCCAGGGATGGAGGTTGGGTGGTGCTAAGTATGAGTGTGTATGTGTGAGGCTTGACCCTAAGTTATATATTTTAGGTGTCCCTTTATAAATGTGAATTTTCTTTTTAACACCTTTCTTTGAAAATGTGATATGCAAAAAGACATGAGCAATCAGTTAACAGATTATACAGGTTTGCCAAATTGGAATTCAAAGTAATTGGGAAATCCAGCACAAGTAAAGGTCACCCAGAAAAATCTCACTCTTCAGAAAGGCTCTGGCAATAATGAAAGAATGAGATTTTAATCACTGAAGCTAATTACATAGAAGACTAAATCACAAGAAGAGTTATTTAAGTGTCTTAAATACAATAAAAAGTAATTAACAGGAAGAGCCATTTCGACAACTTCATGTCACAAACTGGACCTAAAAGGATCAGCTAATTCCCAACCTGGGGGCCAGGGAGTGAGAAACAACTCAAAGTTTGCTCTTTTTATTTTTTACTTAAACTGTTTTGATCAGCAGATAACAACTCTTGCCAACTCCACAGTGAAGTTAATCAAAAAACCTTACATACATTAGAGGAATGATGAACCTCGTTTTGGTTCCCCAGAGGGAAAGAGATGGGAAGCTGGAGACTGTCATACCAGAGAGGCCTCCCAGAGACCCTGGGACTCGACTCCCTCTCAGATACCAAGAAGAAAAACAGAAGCATTAGACTAGAGCCTATCGAGCATACAGACAACTCACACACTTGGGCATGTGAAATATGTTTAAAAATCTGCTTTGAAATGACCCTGTAAGAACCTCCATCTCATCTGTCTCCTCTTTCCTATTACCCTGGACTCAGCAACTGGAGGGAAGCTCTTCTGGAGTCAGAGAATCTCAGCTGATCTCTGGAATAACGGGAAAGCCATTAGATGCCATGAAGGCCAATACGTGGGTGGATAAGCCTACAGACAATGGCAGGCACAATTTAGGTTGGACTGCTCCTTAATTCTGCAGCATTTCTACAAGCTTGGACAAAAGCCTGTCTTTGAAAGAGGCAACGCTTACTACAAAAACTCTCCTGGCTAACCTTCCCTTAACTAACCTGGACTTTCTATGACTCGCTAAACCTACTGGCTGATGCTAGTTAGAGTGATTGAGGGCCACTCTGACACACCTGTGCACTTCTGTTGCAATGTGTTGTACCATTTGTTTCTGTGTCAAGATTTATATATACTGGCTGAGCTTGTTATTTTAATTATGTAATTCATTAAATGTTACATTAATAATTAAAATATGAGTACAAAAAGAATGTGTATGAAAACAGTTGAATACTTTAAAAAGGTGTAATAATGAGAAATTGCTTTAAAATGGCAGCAAAATAAACATGAGCAGGATAACTGTAATAGATGAGAGAGGTGTGAATCACAAAAATCTATGGTTCCATAATTAGTGTTTTCAAGTCCTCATGCCAAAGAGGAAGTTATGCAATACCATACAGTTGATCCATGCTGCTCATACATCAAAGATCTGGAAGTGCATATATATTTCTGTGTTTAAAATGAAATTAAAATGTTTGAAATTAAAAGTATTAAATCCCCTTCTCTAGCCAATGTTTTTTTAATAACTAACCATTAAAGTCAGACGGAGTGCTTTTAGAATACCTTAATTCTGAATATAAGACGAGACATGTTTACTAGTAATTCAACTTTTCTACAATATTATTTGGAATTGTTTAAGCACAGAGAATTCAGGAAAAAATGTAAATAAGAATAAAATCAAGGCAAAAGGAAAATAAAGAGAAGCTATGAGTAAGATTGGAATATAAAAAGTATGCTGCCAGGTAGACCTTCTAGAAACGTACTCTTTGGCTCTGAGCTTCCAATAATCAAACAAACGTGGAAAACTGTCAGAAACAAGTTTTTTAATATTAACCAGACAGAAACCAACCTGTAAGTCCAAAGACACATCTAAGTGTCCCTGTTATGCTTAATTAAGGGATACTTAATTAATTTTAATTTAAATTTTTAGTGTCACAAACAATGAATCCTTTTATTAGATAACTGTTCCTCTTATCTAATTACTAGTAAAAGAACATCACTATTGTAAAAATGCACATCTTTATTTTTTGACAGATGACATTGACCCATTTAAACAATCATTTAAATTTAAGGGACACTTTGCAATACAAAGCATTCATAAATTTACTGAACTCCTACCAAATGCTGAATGAGACCACAACAAGGAATAAAAGAGACAAAAATCACTATCTTCTGGGAGCTTAATGTCTAGCAAGAGCTGGTCTCAACAATATCACTAAATCCTGTATTTCTCCCAATTGCAGCTGAGTAGTTTACTTCAAAGTCTGGCTTAGTAGAAACAAATCTAAGAGGGAACTTTATCGTTCTTAGGTAGCCTGCCAGGCTGGTCTAATTCAAGGTAAATATTTGGTAAATTGTAAAGAATTATTTCTTACAATCTAACTACAATAGCCAAGAAAGAGAAGGTCAAGGTTATTATCCCTGGCAGAAATCTGAAATATAGATACACAATGTTGTCAATTAAGACCAATCAACTGTGTTGTTAACTGACCAAAATGATTAAAAGGTTGGCGTCTTCTTCCCAACAATCTAACCAAAATGTTGGCTGCAACAGAGTCACCTGAACCTTGGCAGAAAGGCAGGCTATTCTGAAGGAGTTATTTTGGTCAAAGCCACAATCAATGCGGTTGAGACCTCAAGGTCTCATTGCATGGGCATGGCTATAACACCCTACACTGGAAAAAATTTTACATCAGCTGCTCAAATTGCCTTTTAAAAATCCCTATAGAATACTCTTGGGAAAGAAAAAGAAAACAAAAAGAAAAAACCCAACAATAACAAAAAGAACACCCCCAGAATATCTAATTTTAAGCAGTATAAATTTACTTTAAAAGTATACCTCAGTGGTAACTAAATTTAAAAAAAATCCACTCTAAAAGATTGTTTAAATGGGTCAATGTCATCTGTCAAAAAATAAAGATGTGCATTTTTACAATAGTGATGTTATTTTACTAGTAATTAGATAAGAGGAACAGTTATCTAATAAAATGATTCATTGTTTGTGACACTAAAAATTTTAATATAGGGAATAACAACTTTCCATCTTTCTATAGTACGGAAGCTTGCATCAAGCTCCTAAGAAGTGGTGATGAATTAATTTAAAAACATTGCAATTTATACAGATAGAAGAACAACCAAGGTATTTCCTACATTCTGGTATTTCAAAATTATGTGATTTGTCAAGAATCTGCTCCTAACAAAACATGATCCCTGTGACGGTGTTATGGTTAACGACATCAAAGATTGTATTAAGTCTCCCTTGGCAAAAATAGTCTCTGATTTGTTATAGAGTGGTAATAGTGGCTAAAAATACTTATTTGCAAATGTGATAATACAAATGAAGGGAAAAGGTTCCTATTTGAGAAGCGCTTCTGAAGGTACATTTGCTACAAGATTCCCTTTCCTTTCACAGGCATGCTGGAACTTAGAGGTGTTTCTCCTATCGTGCTTCATTGTATTTTCAATGAGACAATCCCTGTTTTGATGAGAAACCTATTCTTTTCTTCCCTTCCATCTTGCCCCCTTAAAAGAAAAGAAAAATACCAGTTTGGTAACAAACAACATTTAAGATTGTTAAATAGAGAAGGAAACAATTACCATGCTGGTAGAGTTTATGCAGAGTAAGAATTGCTACCGGGGACTGACTGTTTTAATATTTATTGTGCAAGCATGGCCCAGCAGGCTTCCTCCGTCCCCCATGAGATGCCTCTCTTAAAAGACTGTTCATCAATCAAACCTTCAAGAGACTTTGAATATAACCAGGAGACAGCCAGCACAGTACAAGGGAAAGACCCTGTCATCCACTGATTACATACATCTATACACAGAAAACATCCAATTAACCTCTCTTCTTCCGTCTTTTTATTTTTTTGGTGGTGGGGGGGGTGCGGAGGGAGGAAAGGGGGTCTAAAATTGAGCTTCCAAAACTAACAGGCAAAGAAACTTTCTAACTACTTTTGATAGTACCTAAGGCCTGAATGACACCCAATAAATGGCATTATTAATAGTAATAACGTGTGCTACATAGTGCCAAGTACACAGAACCCAAGAAATCGGAAATAACAATAATGAAGTACATGATTAGCTAGTGAGTGATTATAAAGTACTTTGCAAACATAAAGTGCTGCGCAGGCACATAATAATCGTCAATCATTGTGTTAAGAGCAACAGAAAGCAAATCAGGGCGAGGGGAAAGAGAGACATGAATGAGCAGAGAACTCTTAGTTATGGCTGAGCACTCACATTCCTCCGATGGTGACAGTGGCACAGGTACGCTCTGAAAAGGCAGGCACCGTCTCCGTGGCTGGGCTGGCCGGCCGAATGTAGTCCACAGTCACATTGACCTGAAAATAAAGAATCAAGGCAGTTAAGGTTGGGAGTCTGCAGCACAGCTCACTAATAGCCACTCACATCCGCACAATTATGAAATGTCACCTCACTTACAGTTTGATTTTTCTGGACATAATATTTTAAAAACCAACAACTGAAAGACAACTGACCCACACATTCATCAAAAATATCTACATGAAAGTCCTATCTGATAGAGGAATGCTAACCAAAATGTACCAAAAACTCTTAAATCTCAACAGTAAGAAAATGAACAGCCCAATTTAAAAATGGGCGAAAGACCTGGATATGTCACCAAAAGACTTAGAGATGGCAAATAAGTACATGTAAAGATGTTCCACAATGTATGTTGTTGGAGAAATGCAAATTAAAACAACTGTGAGCTACCACAACACACTGATAAAATCCAGAACCCTGACAATAACAAATGCTGGTGAGGATGTGGAACAGGAATTTTCATCCCCCGTTAGTGGGAATACAAAATAGGACAGCCACTTTGAAACCCAGTTTGGGGGTTTCGTACAAAACTAAACACACTTTACCACACATTCCAACAACAGAAAAATTATGTCCACACAAAAACCTGCAAATAGGTGTTTATAATAGCTTAATATATAATTGCCAAAACTTGGAAGCAACCAACAGATCCTTTAGTAGTTGGATAAATAAACTGTGGTTGAAGTCAGAGAAATGTTATTCAGTGCTAAAAAGAAATGAGCTATCAAACCATGAAAAGACATGGAGGAAATGCATATTATAAAAAGAAAGAAACTAATCAAAAAAAGCTGCATGTAATATAATTCCAACTATGACATTCTGAAAAAGGCAAAACTATGAAGAAAGGAAAAAAATCAGCTGTTGCCAGGGGTAGGGGAACAACACAGGGATGAACAGGCACAGTAGTAGATTTTTTACAGCAGTGAAACTACTCTGTATGACACTATAATGATGGATACAGGTCATTACACATTTGCCCAAACCCACAGAAAGCACACCATCGAGAGTGAACACCAATGTAACCTGTGGAATCTGGATGATGATGTGTCAGTGGAGGTTCACAGGTTATGAGAAATGTACCCCTCTGGTGGGGGGTTGTAATCGTACTGGGAAGGGCTTGAGAGAGGACAGGAACTCCGTACTTTCTGCTCAATTTTGCTATGAACCTAAAGCTGCTCTAAAAATATACAATTTAAAAAAAAAAAAGTGAAAAGGTGAATGATACAGGAAGAGAGACCAATGGCTAACCATGTAAGGCCCCACAGAAATCACCCTTGTCAGAGCGGAGGTGCAGGGGGTCCCTGCAGGACCCCCGCATGCTACCGTGAAGCAGTTCTTCAACCTTCAGGCTTCTCTAAAATCTGTTTTTAGAAAATATGAAATGTCTCTACAGAAAAACTGCACGTAATTTCAGTCTGCCACAAATTCTCATGGGCCAAGTTAAGAGCTATCAAGAAGAACAAACAAGATGACCAACATAAAGATGCTTGGGGCTGGTTTCACAGCATGTCAATCAAAACAACATCGCTAACTACACCTAATACCAAAAAATTGGCATTATGAAATTCTGAAAACAGCAAGAATAGAATGGACCAAAGAACCGTTGCATTTTGAGTTAAGATAGGCTATGTATACAAAAAGGTTAGAAAGTAAGGAGCCTAAAATAGGAATGCTGGCTAATCCTAATATACACTAAATATAGGGATTATAGACATAATGAGCCATGTTTTTTCTTCATGCAACCTTTTAAGATAAACATGTTTATGTGTCAAAAGAAATAAGTATGTAATAACCTTAAGAAATATACAGGGTGTTTTATAATTAAGGTGTATGCTTGGCTTGGGTCATGGCCAAGGTTTCATACCTGTACAAAAGAGACATATTGGGTTAAGCAGCCTGAAGCCAGCCCCACAGCCTGAAGCCAGACCCATAGCCTGAAAGTCCAGAATCCCATTTTCTAAATGTGTCTTTTGTTCCCACAGATCAGCTTAAATACAGCCTACAGCACAAGCATCAAGTTCAACCACACTGCTGGTGAGCACCATTAAAATCCTTTCAAACTGTTCTTCAAAGACTCATTTTAAAATGAGAATGGAAATTTTGAAAAGGACAGCTGCCTCAAAATTCCACCTATTAGATCACTCAATTACTTGAACACTCCCTCTAATCACCTATTTTAAAACTGATTTATAGAGAAGGGGGAGAGGGAAGGGGAGAGAGACATCAAGCTGTTGTTCCACTCAGTTATGCATTCACTCGCTGCATCTTGTATGTGCCCTGACCACGGATTGAACCTGCAACCTTGGTATACTGGGACAGTGCTCTAATCACCTGAGCTACCCAGCCAGGGCCATCTAATCATGTTTTAAAAGCAACAAGGAGCCATGCTAGAGAGAAAGCCAATTAAAAGCTAAAAGTAAAAAGTACTGTCATAATACAATAACTTAGAAAAGAAGACAATATTAAGATGACTTCTACAATCAGGTGTCTGCACTGAAATTACTGCTCTGTCTTACCAACTTGCCTAAAGCTAAGGAGATGGGTACATGTAAGGGAAATGACCAGACTGGGGTCGGGGTGAGGTTGAACAACTTGTACCACCAACAAAAAGGTTTGGTAGTTTCCCTGTGTGCAGCTGGTCCGAGTCAGGGCAAGGAGCGGAGGAGGTCTACACAAAGACAGGCATGGCTGACGCAAATCCGCAGGGGGGGGGGGCGCTTTTTATGCTGTCTACCTTAGTACACTTGGCTCTCCTCTGGTAAAGTCCTAAAACAAATCTACAGAGGCAGGAAGAGGGCCAGGAGTGCACTTGGGTATCTGCTGAAGTCATGGCAAAACCACACAGGAGTGCATGGAAGCTAACCCTTAAGGGTGCCCACACTATGGAATGTAAAGTAACTCAGAGCCACATTACAAAGGGGTATAGTCACAGCGTATGGTCCAAACTGGGGCATTAGGTGGGAAGTCAAAAAATACATGGAGATAAGTAAAGAGGCCCACATATCTTTTCACTTAATCCATCTGAAAAGGTCAAGTCCTCAATTCTATTACTACAGGAAAGAAATACATCCCTGCTTAAAAATAAACTAAATGAATCTCAAATTTACCTTGCACCTACCCATGCCAAGCCTCCTCCTCAGCTGACAGGCGTGAAGAGCAGCTCTTTAGTGCCAAATACACTGCACAGAGTCACATTAGCTTCTACCCAGAAGGAGCACCAATTCCAACAGGAAGGCCACTTGAGCGGTAATGGTGTTGGGGGGGAGGGGGTCGGCTAATGATAATAAACAAAAAGGAACACCGAGCATCCCCTAGCTCAGAAGGCCAAAAGACATATCCCAGAAAATGTCTCTCAGGGAGATCAATGAGAAGAGAAAAAGAAAGTAGTTATCACAGATATGTCCCCTAGAGCAAGAGACATAAAGGTAAGAATAAACAAGTGGGACTCATCAAAATAACCAGCTTCTGCAAAGCTGAAGAAAACATCAACAAATTGAAAAGGGAACCAACCATATAGGAAAATATATTTGTCAATGACATCTCGGACAGAGGTTTGATCTCCAAAATATATAAAGAACTCACTCACATGACTCCTCTCCAGGAAGACCAACAATCCAATTAAAAAATGGGCAAAGGATCTGAACAGACACTTCTCCAAGGAGGACATATCCATGGCCCAGAGACACATGAAAGGATGCTCAGCATCACTAGTCATCAGAGAGACGCAAATTAGAACCACAATGAGATACCACTTCACACTAGTCAGAATGGCCATCATAAACAGATCAACAAACAACAAGTGCTGATGGGGTTGTGGAGAAAAGGGAACCCTAGTGCACTGTTGGTGGGAATGCAGACTGGTGCAGCCACTGTGGAAAACAGTTTCGAATTTCCTCAAAAAGCTAAAAATGGAACTGCCTTTTGACCCAGTGATTCCACTGCTGGGATTATATACTAAGAATCCCAAAACTCCAATTCAAAAGAACGTATGCAACCCCAATGTTCATCACAGCGCAATTTACAACAGCCAAGTGCTGGAAGCAACCTATGTGCCCATCAATAAATGAGTGGATCAAAACTCTATGGTACATTTACATAATGGAATACTACGCAGCAGAAAGAGCTACTACCCTTTGCGACAGTATGGATGGAACTGGAGAGCATTATGCTAAGCAAAATAATTGGGGTGAAAGACATATACCATTATGATCTCACCTGTAATTGGAACCTAATCAACAAAACAAACAAGAAAAATATAACCAGCAACATTGAAAGAAAAAACAAAGTGACAGTAACGAGGTGGAGTGGGTAACATGGAAAAGAAGAACAGTCAAGTCAAGGAACATGTATAAAGGCCCCATGGGCAAAGCCAAAATGGGGAAGGACTGAGGGTGGGGCAGGGGAAAGTGGTGGTGGGGAAAATGGAGACAGATGTATTTGAACATTAAAAAAATTTAAAATAATTTAAAGAAAAAGTATTTAATCTTCAATAACCAAAAGAACCAAACACTTCATTTACCTGCCAACTATTTTTTCCCTATATCTAGAATAAGAGAACTGAAAATAAGTAGAAAATTAAAGAGCTCATTGGGGAGGCATCATTATTAAAGAGAATCTCACATACAAATGAGGCCCTAAGAAAAACCCACAGCCAAGACACACATCTGCAGGCAGCTATGACAAATCAGGAATTAAAGTCAATGTGTAATAGGCATTTATGTCCCTCTCCTGTGGATTCTGAGATCTATTCCCCTACCTTGGAGTTTTTCATCTCTAGATACTCACCATTAACTTGTCAATCACTTGAATACACACACACACACACACACACGGTTTAAACAGTTTCAATTAAAACAACTGCAGATATTAGCAACATCTTTGTCTGAATAAATGGTAACCTGAATTTTGTGGTTGTGGGTTAAGTACATATGGAATGGCATGAGTTAAAGAGAAGGTAGTAGGATAATGCAGACGTGGTCCTCATTTTTCAAGCAAAGATACTCATGGAACGTTTGGTACACAAGAACATGTTTTACATGCACGTGACACAAAGGCAGCTCGTGCCCCCTCTTTACATTGAGAACAAGGAGCCATGGGCTCTTGCTTGGTCCCACCTGCCATTCTCTTCCAAATGAGCCCTAGCACATCTTTGTTTTCATTTTTTCCTCACCTGGAAAATGAGCACACTAGACTAGAACTTTAGAGCATGGCTGAACTCCAGAATTCTAAAAGATAGCTTAGTTAAAAATTGTGTACTATATAGGGTTTTCTTGGTTCTTTGTAATAACAAGGCACGCTGACCCTCTCTTAAGATGGATGGAAATGTTCTTCATTTGTATTTTTTTGAGGCTCTCTTAGATAAGGTTAAGGTTTCTCTTCAGGCACTTCCCAAACCAATGCACCTGTGCCAGTGAATGCCGGCCCACAGCAGGAACCAGGAGAACAAAGGGGTCTACTCTGCGCCTGTGTGAAGAAATGTAGCTCTACATAAACCAGAGCCCAGCAGGAGTTAGGGGAGTCATACTCTGTTAGTGTGCTCCCTGGATGCAGCAAGCTCCCACTCTTTCTCCTTTCCTTCCATCTTGTTTTCAGTAAACCTTCTTTTGAAACTGTTTTGCCTCCTCTCTTGATTTCTATACTGAGGAGCGGGACAAGAACCACTTCTCAGGTGACAATTCCTACCTTACACTTATGACAATAAACTGGAACACATAGATTTTAAGTTCCCAGAGAGGGGAAACCATGTCTTTTATTCACCAAAATTACTGCCACAGGGCCTGTACAGTAGAAGGGCGTAGAAGAAATACCTGTTTCATGAATAGCCTTCTGTCATCAGGAAATCTTTCAGACAAAATTCTGAAGGACACTTTTGAAATGAGGGGGTTAGGCATTCTGAAGACCATTTTATCCAGCTGCTGCCCATTCTGCTTTTTTATGTAACAAAAATACATTAAAGGATGAGGGAGAGGAGGAGTATTTTGATAATAAAGCTTTAATCAAAGCCATTCCTGTAACAGATTAAACAAGCAAAATATATATAAAATCCCACATTATTTGTTTTTCAAAGAGGTTCGGAAGGAAGGAAGGGAGGGAGGAAGGGAGGGAGGGAGAGAGGGAGGGAGGAGGGTAGCAGGCAATCTAATTAATATTTTGGTCCATTAGATTGTGGAGTTTGCTTAAAAGCAATTTCAAGGACCCTTTGGAGGAACTAAGATGAAAATTAGGGTTGAATTTATATCTCAATCTCTTATAATGACTGGAAGGAGTTTAGTACAAAAGAATAGCTTTGGGCCACACATAAGGAATTCTGAGGATCTATGAATATTCTTCATACAACTAATCGCTACAAAAGTGTCAAACCACCAAGGAACTTCGACTTTATGATGCTGATGATAATGAAATGACAAAATCTGAACCATCTATGCATAAAAGATAAGGTAGGGAAAAAACAACTACATATCCACAATATTTCCAGGCTAGAGCCTGAGTTAGTTTTAATATAACTAGGGCTGTTATGTGTGGCTATTTGCATAATTGACATATAATCCTGCCCACTATTCCACATGGCCAATCATAAATTCACAAAGAGCTATAATAAATACCCTGTCTTTCAAAATGAACTCTTACATGACTTGTCACTCTTAAGACAATTTCCAGGTAGTTATGAATATCCTCTATGCACCCCAGATACAGAAAAGACAGAATCATCTGAGCAAGTACAGCTAATGCAGCCAGGAGACAAAAGTAAGTACAATAAAATGTTTACACAGCTGAGATGAGAGAATGAACTCCCGAGCTGCTAATCTGCTGGGTTTGGTTCTCAGCAATGATGCCTATCAACTGAGTGAACCTGGGTAAGTTATTTAACTTCTCTGTGCTTCAGTTTAACATGGATAACTCTGCCTATCTTGCTGTTATAAGAAGAAATGCATTAATATGCATGAGGCATTTAGAGCAGGGCCTGACTCACAGTAAGCTCTGTGAGTCAGTTATTTTTAGATAAACATATACTGATTTTCTTAAAGGAGAGCCTAGCACACAGTAAGTGCTAAATAAGTATCCACAAGATAAATAAAGATGCCTAGACATATATATATATGTGCATATATATGTGTGTGTGTGTGTGTGTGTGTGTGTGTGTATATACAAATAAGATGAACACTAATTTAAATCATTAGACTACTGAAATCATAAGGCAGAATGACTCAATTAAAAACACTTTTCTCCTTAAAGAACCACAGCAAACAAGAATATATACTTCATGCATATTCATTCCAAGTTAGAAATAAATAGGGCCTATTTTAAAGAATGATATACTATTTAGTATTTATTTAGACATTTTCCAGATTAATGTTACAGGTACCAATTATTGGAGATTTTATTTACTGAATATATTTGAAGCAGAGTATAGGGAATCATCTTAATTAATAGGTTAACTAAAGATATTTTGGAGAATACTCTGGGCCTCACAAAATTAGGAAGACAATGAACAAAAACAGACCAAGTGTCTTATTTGCTTTGAACATTACAGAAGTTTCCATAATCCTTCTCAATATTTATGTATTCTTGCTTTTTTCCCTAAGAAACACCTAAATATAATTATTCTAAAAATGTAAGAGTTACCTATTTTTTAAAATTTTGAAACACATTTTCGTCACTGATTTATCTAGATAGAGGATGAGCTTCGAAACAAATTGGTAGGGGGGTTCATGGTTCTGCTTCTGGACACACTCTCGGCTTACCTCCCAGGTAAGCAGCAAGCACCTGAGGGGCTGGCTACTCAACAGAAGAGGATGTCAAGCTTACCCCCCCCCAGGCAACAAGTGTAGCAAGAAACAATGAGAGTCACAATTGAGAGCAACATATACATTTCCTAATAACAACACTTAAAAATAAAAAAAGAAACAGATGAAGTTAGTTTTTAAAATATTTATTTAGCTCAAAATATTCCAGACGTTATCACTATATCAATAATATAAAGGAAGTATTGAGATTATTTTATTTCTTTCTCTGATGTGAAGCCTTTGAAATCCAGTGTGTATTTGTCAGGTACAGCACACCTCAATTTGGATCGGCCACATTTCAAGTGCTCGACAGCCACATATGGCTATAGCCACCGCAATGGACGGGGCAAGGCACAGGAGTCTAAGCCTCATTCCTCTATTACATTATCTAGCTTTTGCAATTCTAACTTTCTCTTTTCTCCTCTGGGAACTTTTGTTATCTTCTAGTTTGTGAATCCTTATAAACATTCTTAAACCATATATGAAAACCAGGTATAAAATGTTTATCTTCCATTATATTTTAAAAATCTATGACCTCACTAGACTAGAAGGATAAGGAATTTACTTTTTTCAGCTTTAAAAAAGAATTTGGAGTGAAAGAATAAATTTTAGAAAGGAAAGAAATTCCTCAAATTTGTAACTACCAATACTTTAATGAAGATACTTTTCAGGAACTTCTGTCAATTCAATGGCTGTACTTTATTTACTCTTGCTTTGCTCACACAATTCTAGAATCCTTTACCTTAGTGTCTGAAATTTAGTCTAATGGATGGACAGTGACTAGAAATTCAGGTTAAAGAAACATGCTTTTGGAGTTATGAATAATGCTTCTGGTGACTACTGATATTATTAAAAAGAAAATGAGCAATTGGTATATGTGAACTATTTATTTTTATAACCATAACCCAACGCTGGAATTTATATGCTCCATCGGCACATCTTTGAGCTCTGGTATCTCTTAAATTAAAACAACTTTTACAGATACATTGACAAAGGACTGATTATACAACTACTACTGCAAAGATAAAACAATGCTCCCTTCCTACTTCTCCAATCCAATGTAGATGTATTCTGTAGCATCCCCTTCAAAATCATTGTAATTAGCTGCTGAGGCTGGTTGTTTATTCACATATATTCAAGTTGCTTTCTCCCATCTACAATCACACTTCCAAACTCCCCCACATAGTCAGAACTATTTTAAGCACGTATGATTTTCATCAATGGGATGTTCATCTATAGTGCTCATAAAACTCTATAAGAACAGAGTCAAGGGACTTTCCTATTGACATATTTGTGGCAAAACGAACCCCTTACCACCATTCCTCCACCCCCAACTTTCCTGCTGAATGAGCAGAGGCTTTTCTATCTGTTTTGAGGGAAGAGGTAAAATCCAGTTTAACCCAGGGCCCCTAGAGACATTAGGAAGCTCTATCTGACATTAGGCCGGCATCAAAGTGGACATCCATGCTCTACAATAAACATTCAATAAACATTTAATTAGAAGCATACACTGGCATGAGACCCATAAATATATGTGAAACCATTTCATATAAGGGGCCATTAGAGATTGTTATCACTACTTCTAGAAATATGCCAATCTGGCAACAACCATGTCATTAAAATGGACTTAATATATACTGCACAATTTGTAGTAGGAGGGAAATAATAGGCACATATAAATCATTATAGAAATATAGTTTGACAACTGAAAATATTTCAAGTAAATCTGATAGGGATCACAGAGAAAAAAACAGAGAACACTATTTGAAAATAACCTCACAGCTGCCAGAACTTTCATTACTCTTCTCGATTCAAGTCCTTATAAACCTACAAATATATTAAAAAAGTGCAACATATATTTGTGCTAGTGCCCTGACCACTATATTAGTCATTACTGTATATGATACAACTCATCCCAATACCTAATTTTAATACAACTCTGTTTATGTCCCTAAAGAAGAATGCTGGGAGCCCCAGAAAGTGCCAAAAACTGCCCCCTGTGTCCCCTGCATGTCTCGTCTTACCCCTCATGAGAGCCACAATCACCTACTGCCTTCCTCTAGAGGATAAAAGTTGAGTGGGAATCTTTTTTCTCCTTTATATAAGTGTCAATCACAGTCATGTGTCCAGAATTTCCAAGGTCAGCATCAGTCAGGGGAAATTAAATCACTCTGTCCAGAACTCTCCCTGGAGGAGTTCAAGCCACGCAAGCAGCACAAATATACAGAGATACTTATGCCTTTGTGTAGAATACATACAATGTCACCCAGTCTTTAAAACAACGACGGCAGCAAAACTAAGATGCGAGGCTTAGGGATATGAAGAAAGGGGATGTGCTTAATGACATCTAAGAAAAATTACTGAGGGAAAAAAGGCTATTATTGATAAAAAAAAAAAACAAAAAACAATGGTTACGTTACATTTTCTGTGCAAATATACGCCAGTCTGTGAAGAAAATGTCTCCACTCAACAAAAGACGAAACTGGAACACCTAAGCAATAAAAGTGGGGGCTAAAGTATTCATCTTGCCAAGAATTCCAATAAATTCTATTGCTCTGAGGGCTATGTATTGTCTGGGTGAGCAAAGTCAGTATAGAAAGGCCATCTTTCATTCACTACAGTTCAGAGAACACCCATTTCTCCAGCATGAGCTGGCATTTAGAAATCACTCAGACAAAGGAAATATATTTATATTCAGGTGAGTTAACTAAAGTCCACACTTAGAATGGAGAAATATATTTATATTACGGTAAGGTAACTGGAGTGCAAACTTAGAATGGTGTCTTGGACTAAAAGAAGTGTGCCATGGCCTCAAGGGGAATTAGTAAGAAAAATATTAATAAGAAAATGTTTTTCTTACTAAAATATTAGTAAGAAAAAAAAAGAAAAATAGTTCAAGGATACTGCTCTTCTGTTAAATAAAAAAAACTTCAGTTTCGTCCCTAAGTAAAGATTCTAAGATATCAGATTAATAGTATATGCCTTTCTTACTTGGTACACACCAGCCTCTCCCTGTATTTCACACAGAACACAGAGGCCCACTAAATGAAATTAAGTTCCTTGATCAAAGGCACAGAGTGCACAGAGCATTTACACTTAAGGTCAATGTCTGAAACTCCACACCGATACCGATCAAAGACCAACCTGAGTTGCATCTGTGTCCACCTCCAAATTCAGGTCTCCTGACTTGGTGTAGCTACTGTTTTAAAAAACAGTATAAATATATACAGTCAATCCCAGGCCACAAACAAATTACATTTTCAGAAACTAGGTGATCAGCACTTAACAATGAACATTTGTCAAATGCACTGCTTGCATCACAAATAGCCCAAATGCATGGAGCAAGTTAGCTCTAGGCAGCTGTAGAGACGAAGATGCCTTCTCCCAGACTCACAGTCCTCCAGTGTCCACCATTAACTTATCAGGGACAAGAATACAATTATTGCTCGAGTTGTTCAAAAAATTAAAAATAGAATTACCATAAGACCCAGCAATTCTACATTTGGGTATTGGGTATATTGAACCCAAAAGAACCGAAAGCAGCCTAAAAGATATTTGCACCCCATTTTCATAGCAGCATTATTTGCAACTACCAAAAGGTGGGAGCAACCCATAAATCCGTCAATGGATGAATGGATAAACAAAATGTGGTATAAACATAAAATGACGTATCATTCAGCCATAAAAGAAAGTAAATTCTGACACATGCTATAACTTAGCGGGACCTCAATGACATTAGGCTAAGTGCAATAAGCAGTCACAAAGTTGAAATACTGTACAATCCCACTGAAAGAAGATATCTAGAGTGGCCCAACTCAAAGAAACAATGTAGAATGGTGGTTGCTAGGGGCTGGAGAGAGGAGGGAATAGGGAATGTTGTTTAATAGGCACAGAATTTCAGTTTTGCAATATGAAGTTCTGGCGACTGGCTGCATGACAATGTGAATATATTTAGCATTACTTAACTGTATGTACATTTTAAATTGGCTAAGATGGTAAAATTTATTCAATGTGCACATTACCACAATTAAATATGTGTGCATGTTTGCTTGGCAAATTCTACCCACATGTTCCATAAGACAATAACTTAGCAGCATGAACCAGGCAAAGGCCAGACAACTATTACCTCAAACCCAGTAACTGCAAAATCTTCAGGAAGTTCAAGAGAATACTTCCATTCATTCCCAGAAAAATATATGGTTACCCAAAGGCAGTAATAATTAGAACACACGTCGAATTACCCATTTAAATAGGAGAAGTCCAAGGTAGGATAAATTATTCCACCTTTCTCAGTATATGAAATATCTTTGTCTGTTTTCCTGCTTTATAAAAAGAAGAGCCAAGTCAAGCAACATGTGAAGGTACCACAAGTATAATTGAATGTACCACCTTCACCATTTCTCAGAGGCAGCCATAGAGTGGGACAGAGCCATCTATAGCCCACCCGACTTCCTATAAAATTGTCAAATATTTTTGGATGTCTTGTGCTCTGACCACTCCCTCTATGAAGAATAGACTTCCCTTCAAGATTTGTCAGTGTAGATCTACATGCATGGGGAATTTTCTTTGTGTCTCATCATAATTTTTCCACCTCTATCCAGTTCTCCAGTTGAGTTTAATCACTGTTATTCATTTCTTTGTCTAATGAACCTTCTTCCATTTTCATGTGTTTCTGTATGTGGTATTTTTCACTGTTGGCAGGAACCAAAATTAGTACACCTTTGGAGGTCAAACTGGCACCTGTTCTAATGTTTAATATGTGGATGTCATTTGACCGAGCATTTCCACATCTAGGAACTTAGTCTATAGAAACAAAGATATACGTAGAAGAACTCTGTCCTTTCTTTGTGTTGTTGGTAGTTTAACTTAAATGCATAATTACAAATTGTGATCTAAGTCTCAAACTAGGCCATGAGTTCAAAGTTGGCAATAATTATGGCTATTTGTTTTCCACTAGTGTATTACCAGCACTTCTCAAATATAAAATAGCTGTTAAAAGCAAAGGAGAGCTATACATTCTGCTAATAAAAAAATTTTTAAAAAAAGAAAATGCACAATGGTACATATAATATAATCCTGTTTGGCAGGAAGAGATTCAGGGAAACACAGAAACGGAATCTGAAGGAAAAAACCTAACACTGTTAGAACGGCTCACCTCCAAAGGTACAATTACAGGGTACTTTCAATTTTACACTATCACCGTACGTTTCTGAAATTAAAAAATTTTAATTATATTTGGAAGAGGAAAAAAGATTAATTTTTTAAAAAATAAGCAAATGGTCAACTGGAATAAAATATATAAAGCTAACAGGTGCCTTTATTTAAAAAAAAGCAGTTGGCCTGTTCACAACCACACACTTCAGTGTTACTATTTTGTCACACTATTTCCCAGGCTGGGGCAGGTTCCCCACTCGGTAATGTCTGCCGACCAATAAGAATTATACAGGGCGGGCTAAACCCTGTTAGGAGGACACAACTGTGAGGGTTTCCGGGTGCCCAGTGGCGCACTATTTCCATGGCAGGTGGGCATCACTATCTGCAAATGAACTGCCAATCTCACTGTGAGCTGATAATGATGCTGCCACCACCACCTGCCTGCCATATGTTTTCTCTACTTGTCATGTAACAAGGAAGTGCATTTTGGCATGCTGATCACTGACATGTCTGATACTACTGATTGATGTTTGTTATACCTCACTGCAGCCCTACAGATAGCTGAGGAAATGTAAGTGAAGGATACAAAATAATATTATGCCAACTGACCATTCACCAAACCCCAACATTCTGCAGTGAACTAGTCTTTTAGTTCTAAGACCAGGAGCTACTAATGTCTAAAGAGCTGTACCCTATCTCCAATTCATGCCCTGTGATCCTGTTTACCATTAGTACAGTGGATGAACGGCACAAGTTTCCCCTGCAGCCCAAGTCAGTTCATTCTGTCTCCCTAAATCATCATAGTACAGTCAATAAAAACTGATGTTAACCAGATTAGCAAAGAGTGTTACATTATGAGTCTCTGTCTCATGGTAGCAGATAATCTGAAGATAACAAAATATGTTAAAAGATGTTTGGAGTAGCAATAAACTGCCTGTACAGCCACTGCCGCTATTAATAGAACTCAGAACAAAAACAACAGCTACCGTTTAGGATGCCAAAAATGATACAGATAGAAGCTACAGAAGGAGTCTTCCAAAAAAATACATTCTGTATAGGTTTCACTCTCTCAGTGGTTGCATTTGCTTCTCAGTTTCCTTGCACACACTCACTCAAAGGGAACTGAGCTGTAATTCAGGTTTCAAGGACTCTCACACCTTCATTATTTAGCCTGTCTGAATATATTCTTGGTATACACCGCAATGTATCTCTCCCTGATGTGTCACGTACGGTAATTTCTATGAGCTGCTCTTCATACCAGCTGACCCAATTCCTCTCCTGCCTCCCCTAAGAGTCCACAGTGGAAAAACCAATGGTAAACTCTTCTACAGCAGAGTTGTAAAGGAATAAACATGAAGACCCAATAAGCTCTCCTCCATAACTCAGCATGGAAAGAATTTTTATTCTTGTGCTTACAAGATTAGTATCTCAAAAATACAGAAGTTGTTTTATTCAGATAACTTTTTGAGCAATAAATTTGTTAATCTGATCATCAAAAGACCAGTCTAAGAACACAGTGATATTTACACTAAAAAATCAGCAACTGAGATTTCTAACTAGAGATAAGAGCTTATTGCAATCACTGGCCAAGAACTTCATGCAAACTACCCTGAGAAGAGACTTTCCATCTCAAAAGAATAATCTAAAGCCCAATCACTTAAAGAGTACATTCCAGAGCAACCTGTAGATGCAGGAAAATCAAACTTACTGTGTTAAAAAAAGAACAAGCAAAAATGCAAAATGCCACATATATATAGTATGCATACACACACACACACACACACACCCCCTCATATATATACACATACTATATATACTATATATATAATATAGATACCAGCAGGAAAATCAAACTTAATGTGTTAAAAAAAAAGCAAAAATGCCACAAATATAGTATATATATATACACTACATATATATATATATATAAAAAATATAGAGATATATATCTCTCTCACACAGAACAGTGATGTATTAAATACATTAAAAAACAAGAATAAAGTTTCAGGTTAATTGTGTGCTGAAATAGAAAGGATAGATCCATAACATATTGTCTCTTTATTTTCTCTGTAAAAGATAAGCCGAGATGCATAGGCATGTTTTAATAGTGATATACTGATAAAACTAGAACCTGCAATAAGAAATGGTTGCAACTGATGTAAGTTTGTAAATTGAAATGCTGTACTATGTCTACTGAGTATTCTGTTAGTAACATCTGATAAAATTCCTGTGAGTAAACATCACAATAAACATAAGAATACAGCAATTAGGAGCAGCTTCAGGGGCCTGTTTAGGAATCAGCAACGTGGCAGACTCCATCAAGACCAAAATCAAGAACTACAAGCAGCTTTTGATAGCCTCTTCCCCAACCAGAAACAGAACAGGAACTGTTAGCAGAACTACCTGGACTTTCTCCCTGTGAGAAGGCAATGACTGCTAAAGAGGGTGACGTCTCCATGTGGGAATGGTACCAGTGTGTTTTCAAGTCCCTTTGCCCCTTATCCTGAGTGTCTGCCTGGGATGACCACCGGGCGGCAGGCACACTTCCTAGGAAGATCTGAACTGCCTGCATCCCACCTGTCCTCTGTCCTCCATCCTTCTCCCAGGGAGGTAAAGGGGGACCCGGGGACCTCTCACCCTAGGATCCTGAATCATGGCTTAACTAATAATAATTACTTGTTGGAAAAGTGTAAAAAACAAACAAACAAACAAACAAAAAAACCCCCACAGGAATTAAATCACTTAAATATTCAATTGTAAGTACAGGGTTCTAAAGCCTAGAAAAACATCCTACAGTTAGGAAATTGCAGGCATGTTATAGACACTCTGATCAGGAACAAACAGAAAGAACACAGAAGAATTAACTGGTATTGATCTCATAAAAATCAATGCCCAAGCCAGAAATGAATATAACCAATTTTTAATAATTCCACAATATATCAGTAATAAATCTTTATCTGATAGGTTTTTGTCCTGTATTAACATCTTTGCTTCTCCTGGTATGAGGATATTTTTTAGCTGCTCAGAGGTGGCTGGGCCATGGAGCAAGGAGAAGCCATATTAATATTTACAACATGCCGGTTACTCAGGTTAAATAATCTGTTCAAAAATCATACAAGAAGGGTCTTCTACAATACAAAAGGCAAAGTCGTACAATTTGGGATTAGACTAGCTTACAAAGAATGAAAATAAAAAATATTTGTATAGTGAGTAACTTTTAACAATGATTAAGATTTAAATGCTTTTTTATATAATTAAAGATGTCTATTTTTAATCGAACTCTTAGTTAACTGAGCTTTTAAGGGATAAAGCCAAATGAATGATTTTTATTTAAAATCAGACTGCAAGGGAACAACACAGTTGTACCTATGGCAAGCATACACTACTGCATAAGAGAAAGTAGAGTATGCAGGATTACGTGAATTCCCCGAATTTAAATAGCAATTCAATGAAAGAGTTATGGCTAGATCCTAAATATCAGAGCAAATAAGATCTGAAGTTACAAAAATAATAATCCACAGTAAATTAAGTCACTTCAGTCTGTTATATGCCTGTAGAGAATTAAAGTCTGGGAAGGTTAGCCCAAGGATATTCCTATTCAAGTTTGAGTCATTTTATACACTACCCTTAAAATAAATGGATGATACAATGCAGGTGGCTGAAGGTGTTGTGTTCATATACGAAGTCTGAGAAACAGAGAACCTACTACTCCTGTTATTGACTCCGGTTCTCTCCAAACTATCCAACTGACAGCTATACCTCCTGTTGCTCCATATACAAGCAAATTAAAAAAAAAAAAAAAAATACAAAGGAACTATTTTGTTGTTATGTTGTTTTAAAATAAGGGAATAGTTGATGGTTAAAAAATTAAGCATTAATTAACTAGGTTAGCCCTGGCTGGGTGGCTTAGTTGATCTGAGTGTTGTCCCAAAATGCCAAGGTTGTGGGTTCAATTCCAGGTCAGGGCACATACCAGAAGGAACAAATGAATGCATAAGTGGGAACAACAAATGGATGTTTCTTTTTCTATCTCTAGAAAATTAATAAATTAAAAAATTAAAAAGAACTAAACTCAATGAAATTTAAGAGAAAAAGGAATAAATATAAATTCTGAGAAAATTAGAGAATTAAAATCTCAGGAAACATAAAAGCTTGACCTTTACAAATGAGATAAAATGTATGGGATAATGGGAGTGGGGTGGGGGTGGGGTGGGGAAGGAGCTATTACACTTTTTAAATGACCAAGTCCTGTCTAAAAAAATATTCAGTAACACCAAGTAACAGATGGAAAAGCTTTTTTGTCCTTCACATCTCTAAATTTTAGACCTACCCAGGTCTAGATCTGATTTTGTATGCTTAGTGAATCTAACTGATTCTTTTATACACTATGACTGTTTATTATAACATAAAATAAAACCACACTACCACATTCCACAAAAATTAGAATGAACACAGACTGGTAAAATAAACATCATATCATCACAGAATAAAATGACATAGCCACTGAAATTACTACATTAAAAGTTCATTTAACAATGTGGGAAAATGTTCAGGTTTTACTGTCAACTGAAAACCTAAAGTCATATAGATTGATTCAGGTATAAACTTATATAAATAGAAGAGAATATGCCAGAATATTAAAGTGATTTAAATTACTTTTATTTTTCCTTTATTCTTTTATAACAACATATGTTGTTTCTTAATTGGGGAAAAAATAAACACAGAAAGAAAACTAAAGAATATCATAATTAAGGTGTAATCTAAGGTAACATTAGTTAATGACACTCCTAAAAAGCAGTAACCTGTTACAATAGGAGAGACTAGACTCTCTGGCTCTAACTTTCCAGAAGACTTATAATCAGCTGACCAATTCTTACTGATTGCATGTTCCTACTTCCCTACTTTAAAAAAAATAACCTACTAAGTCATGGTAACTGTGTACAACATCCCAATAAGGAGATTTAAAAAAAGTGGTAAATATACAACCTAAGATGGAAGTCAATGGGGTTACTCACAAAGGAAGGTCAAGATTAAAGGCTTGCAAAGCTTTCCAAAGTCAAGAACTAAAGAAAGATGATGGTAAAAAATAGCAAGATAATCAGAACTACCTAATTGAAGACACTCCATTGCCCAATTATTTTTTTAAAGCAAGCTTAAAATATAAAATAAAAATGAGATTTTTAAAAAATATCCTTATCTATGGGAATTGCAAAGGAATCCATCTTTCCCCAGCAGTGGGAACGCTGCTCCCACTAGAGCGATGGCAAAACCAGATAAAGTGACCAATGCAATGAACATGGACAAAGATCAGAATTTACATTCTAGGAAAGTGAGTCCTAAACCTAAACTGCTTTACTTCTCTAAAGAAACAGGCTTATGCAATTTCATAACATGAACAAAAATCAAAGAGTTAGCCTTGAACATTTATACTTGTTCTGCCTCCAATGACCAATGAAAGAAATAGATTCAATTACCTCAGGGAACTTAACTTTGGTATTTATAAAAACAAAATAAAACCTTACTATTTTCCTAAAAATGAAGCTTTCTGTAACTGCCTTTCTATGAAGAATTAACAAAAATTGACAGAGAATTTTTTCTGAGACATGAAATGACAACAGTGGAGTATGTATATAAATTATGCCACTTAATTGTAAAAATGGACACCACTTAGAATCAGTGGGAATTTAAAGGCAACATCAGGGAAAAATGACAGTACTATAACATAAAATTGTCTGCATGACCAGTTTGCCTACATTTATTAATAAAGCAACATTTC
This sequence comes from Pteronotus mesoamericanus, assembly GCF_021234165.1. Lineage (NCBI taxonomy): Eukaryota > Metazoa > Chordata > Mammalia > Chiroptera > Mormoopidae > Pteronotus > Pteronotus mesoamericanus. The sequence goes on along the minus strand of NW_026555329.1, from coordinate 64,778,322 downwards.
TACCTCATTGTTTTCAATATCCCCTATATTTACTATCAGAGCAAATCCTTAATTGCTTAAGTGTTGACTATGATATGAGCAACCAAGAATCATCACTATATAATACAAATCATAACAAATCTCTCACCTGACGTACTTCAAACAAAATACGCTGCCTATGAGATTAGAAATAAACCTACTTCATAGTATGATTTCAAATTTAATGAATATCTGAATTCATTAATCTATTTAAAAGCTCAGCTTTTAAAAGTAAATGTATCAAATGCAAATATATAATGTTTTGAAATCCTGAATTAATGACTGAGCATTCATTTGGGGAGCTGCAGAAAAGCAGCATATCCTACACCCCTCATTTCTTTCGGATGGATGATCAAACAGCTATGTTTGCATTGGTACAGTCAGGGGATGGAGATCCTTCCATTTTGAGCTTTAAGTTTGAGATTTTAAGAGACTGGCGGTAAACAAACAAACAAACAAACAAACAAACCCAAAAAGGACTGAGGCATACTTTTCCCTTTATTTAGGTTCTTTTGGGCCACTGTAAATTAAGTTCGCATCATCCTGCCAGTTCCCATGGAAACTCTATCAGGCTGTGAAAAATGTACCAGGAATCTCAGAAAAGAAGGAAATGGGATGTTAAGAGTGCTCTCCAAACTCTCCCTTCCCCAGGGCCACTTCCTCTCTGAATCAAGCTGATCCTAGTCAGGGCCACGGAGCAGGGGTCAGGGCAGAGTGGGGCGGTTTGAGGATCAAAAAAAACTTTCTTAAGAAGGTGGAGCAACAGACTAATTTTCTAAGGCTGGTTGTAAAGGCTACAGGAGCCAAGGGAAATAAAATGTTAGCCACCTTCTCCCTCTTAAGAATTCACTTTACATTCCTCCCCTCTCCCCCACTGCTCCTTTCCCACTTCCCTTTCTCTCGGTCTCACTCAACCTCATATCAGGACACAGAAAAGAACTAGCGCATTTTATTTGTCATTATATACTGCTCCGTGTTCTTAATATTCCTAAGCCCTGACTCCGTAGTTTGCAATTATCGACTGAGCTCTTTCGTTATGCCAAGCATTGCATTTAACATGTATAACCACATTTAATGTTCATGACAGGTCTGAGTTAGGTAACGCTACCCTAGAGGTTCAAACTCATGTCTATATGGTTCCAAAGCCCATATGCTAATAAACCACTATGAATAGCCAACAATAGGACAGTGATTAAATATTCACTTGATATTAAATGATAAAAGTACGTCATGTAGAAATCTATTTAATGACACAGGGAAACCATCATATTGAAGGTTACAAAACAGTAAGTACCATATAATTACCAGCTAAGTGAAAATTATGCAAATGCCCAAATGCATAAAAAGAAGACTAGAATAATCTACACTCAAGTATTTCAGAAGCCATCCCAGGGTGGTAGTATCTTTTGGTTTTAACTTTTTCCCCCAAAATATTTGTTTAAAATAAACAAGTGTTGCTTTTGTGACTGATAAAATGGGCAGTAACTATTACAACAAAAGAGCAAAAACAAAATACAGTTCATAAACAAGGATAGAATAGACGGTATCATCCATATTAGCAGTACTAACAATTACATCTTCAAGTAGGATAATTATGGCCACAGAGTAAACTAAGCTGAAATTTTGTAGGAAAATCGTGAGCTTTCCCTAACTTGTACAGATCAACACCAACAACCCTTTAGCACTTTTAAGTGCATAAAAATGAAATACACAAGTTACTATTTTTGGTCATACATACAAAATGTAACTGTATTTATGATGCTAACATTTGTGTAACATGGGAGAAGAATATCCACTCACCCACAAACACATCTGCCTATACAGGCCTAAAATAGCTCTGGAAAGGTTTCTAAGGAAATGGAAACACTGGTTGTTTTTGAGATGGCAAACTGAGTCAGTGAGGGGCCGGGGAGGAGGATTTAATGGTGCCGTACTCGACACCATTTAAATAAAAAGTGAACACTACCTCCTCAAAAAAAGAAGTTTTACTTAAAACAATGTTATTGGCTTTCTAATAAATAAAAATACCTAAAAGATTAAAAAGATATGTTAACTAATTTAAATATCTGGTTTTTTTACACAATAGTTTGTCAAAAATATTGTTTCCATATTGGCTTTCCTGCCAAATGATTTCAAAATGTCTATCTCAGCAAATGAAACAATAAAAAGCATTTAGTTTCTTGACTTGCCTTTGAAAATCTTTAGGAGGAAATTAAAAAAAGAATCACAGTTTTATCCATATATGTGCTTTCTAAAAATGATGTCTACAGCTATTTTCAAAGAAGAACATGTTATGTTAAATAAAACAAAAAATGTTTTAAATAATGTCTCTCTGTTTAAAAATTAAATGTAAAAAATCCTAAAAGGTAATGTATCTTTGCAGGGAGCAATCTCTGTGTGAACAGAAGAAATGAGGACCCAAAGACATCAACCCTGTACTACACTCATTAACCTGGATCCACAGGGCTGGAGGACAGGGATGATGACACGGAGTCAAGGAAGAAACAATCAAATCTGACTGTGAATGCCAGGAAGTTAGGCCATATAAGGAAAATATACTTCCCACAGACTCTGAAGCAGGTCAAAGAGTTATCCACATGGTTGTTTTCTTTTCTTAGCAGATACAATGTCCAAGCAACCAGTGTGGTGCTGGTGCCTGGGGCAGCATCAAGCTGACGTGTCATTAGAGCACCTAGCAAGGACTCACATACCCTGTTCCATCAACTAGAAACCCTCAGGGAAGGGAAATCCAGACTAATTTCTTCCTTACCCATGGTTTCCCTTCTCCAAAATCAGCAGGAAAGGAAATGATAAAGTAGGCAGAGAGTTTAAAATGTATTACAAAGCTATCTAGCCTAGAAAATTGTGTGCTCATCCAGAAGGGTTCCTTGGACTCAAGCCCAAGGAACAACTGAAAACATCAAGCAAAATAAGTGGACTTTGTTCAGAGAGAAGCTAATGCTCTGTCAACTCTGGTTCTGAACCAAGTTGTATGCTGCTGAGAGAAAGAACAGAAACAAGAAAAAATGACATTTAGCAAATCACTTTTTTCCTCTTAAGGCCAGAAAGGTCCCAGGGATCCACAGCAACAGCCAAGTCAGAGAGTAAGGCAGATGGGCGTGTGTGTTGGAAAATGAGAGCTACTGCAAGCTTCGAATTTTGAGGCTGCTCATGCTGATGGTCTAAGCACCTTTCAGGAGGGGAATGGAAAATGGAATGCAGAGGGATGGGAGGGGAAAGAAAGGATATAGCAAGAGGGAGAAAGAACAACAACAAAGAGCTTAGAGACAGAGGGAAGGGAAGGAGGAGTCTGCACCTGTAAAGAAGGGACATAAAGACTATCAGTAGCACCTTCACTCTCTGACATAATAAATCCACATAGACTTAGTGATCATATTACCATATTCCTTCAGAAAGCTATGATTAGCGACCACCAAACCAGAAATACTGAAGAGCGACAACGTGACTCATCTTTGTCTTTCATCTTCAAACACTCTCACACGCTGGGGAGTTCAAACCGCCTGCTGCTTTTCTTCTGCGCAGCTGGCAGCACCACTGGCAATGGGAGAAACTAGTGGAAAATGCGAAAAAGCGGCAGGCCAACATCAAGGAGTCAATCATTCTGATGGATCTGGCTTCTAAAGACGATACTTCAACGTTTAGTGAACTGATGAATGATAGAGGGAAGGAAACACCAGCCCTCAAATGGAAAAAAATCATTTGAGATAGACATAGGTCCTAGAAAGGGAAGAAAAGAGGTCCTTGCCTCAATAGTAAACTAGACTGGAACCCCAACCATAACAATTTTAACATTTCAGATGAAAAGGTATGTCAGTAACACAAGCAGAAGAAAAGAATTAGTTCAACTTCCTGGCTTTCTCTTGTGGTATGGGAGGAGGCCAGTACGTAAAAGATACTTAAGAGTCATTCTACAGAGGTGGTAGAGATTTATACTGCGGTTGCCTCAACAAACAAGCTGCTAACATTCAGCGCTCAGAGTAAGAGGATAAAGATTCATCCTGTGGTCACAGGACTCAGGGGAGTGCGTGTGTCTCACATACTCGAACTCTGTCATGTTGTCTACCACAGGTATTCACGTTTATTTCATTGATTTTGAAAAGAAAACAAAAGTCTTTGTTGTGAAAAGATTAAACATTCACAACTATAAGGTCAAGTAGGTCAATCAGTGTAAAGAGGGTAAAAATCTTCATTACAGGCTTTAGGAATAGAGATCTTTGGCGACTGCCAGTCTACTCTTCTTTTACAGATAAGGAAACTGCCATAATAGGATACACCCAAGATCAGGGAGTCAGGTGAAAAACAAAAAAGCCTAGGTGCACTTCAGGTCTGAAGCTCCAGATTTTCTTCACTTCCAGCCCATCCTGTAAGGTGGAGCCCATGCCAGGAAATGGAAATCGGCCTGTCTCTTTATGTGGCCTTTCCCAGACTCACTACTATGAGAACTACACATTGATTAGTAAATGTTGTTCCACCAGAGCCTAATTAGAGATACCAGGATGACTAAATGAGCCTTTCTGGATTTTTGGATTCTTTAGTAAGATCATCTTTTTAGAAGATAGAAAATATGTTTCTTTATATATATTTTTTACACATTAAGGAAGCAAGGTACACTGTAAGAAATGAGTTCATCCCAAGTGTAAGAATTTGGACATACACAATCTCCAAGTGCAGATCTTTCTGAGTCTGAGGTCACAGAAATGACTTATCCTCTTCATTGCAACAAGGGCTGACAAACTGTGGACAAGGCTGCAGGCCTGAATTTGAGGAGCTAGTGTCTACTGCCACCCTGAAGAAATTAATCAGTTTCATCCTTTCTGCCCTGCCCCAAAGTTATTCCTAATGCAGCATCTGCTGCCATTCCCTCCTTGTACTCGTACAACCAAAGAAATCAGGGCTGTCAAAATACTACCACTATCTTACAAATAAACAAAGAGGCTTCATGAATGCACAGACCACACACTTAGGATTCTATTTCTCTGCTCTCCAGCCTCAACTAGAAAAGTAAAGAAGCTTCCCCAGCTCTCCAGCTGCATGTGCTACCAACTCCCTCCAAAAATGTTCACCTAATTTCTAATCAGTGCCCAAGCCACTTCTGTGGCTTTCTTCCTTCTTTACATTCCCTTCCCTACTCGTGTTCTTTTCTTTCTTTCTCTTCATTTTTTTTTTTTTAAATAAAGAGGGCCAGAAGTTTACAGATGGCAGAAACCAGACCTAGTGGCGCGAAGTCAGATGCTTAACTGGTCTCCCCTTTCTGAGTACTCCATCATGCATCAAAGTCTAGCCTGGTAGGCTCTGAGGAGCTGGGCTCAGCAGCAACCTTGTCAGGCTTTTAAAGGGTACCCCACATGCTGCAGAAATGGCAAAGTGGAACAAGTCACTGACTTATTCCCTCCCAATTCATTTTGAACTACTATTGGAGAACAAGGACATGATGAACTCCAAGGCAGGAGGGAATGGGAGCAGTAGGGAGCAGTCAGGGTTCCTCAAGTTTCTGTCACTCAGAGCTTTAACATAATAATGAAGAATTCAAGACAAAACAACCCCCCAAAAAACCCCGACCATTTCTAACTTACTGCCTACTAGGTTGAGTAAATCCCCCTGTCAAATCATTTTTAAAAAGAACAAATTACAAATGCTGCACATTCTCAATTATGAAGAAAAGACACAGAAATATCCCTAAACCAGGCCTCCAACTAAGGAGCGACTGCTCAGGCTGTTTCACAAATAACGCCAGCAAGCATAACAACGAGGTGCGGACTACACAAGGCATCCAGCATGCTGCCGCCTATCAGGGGAAGCAATAATAACCTTAATTCATACACAGAAATTTAAAAGAATAACACACTTATTCTACCTATTTTTAAAGTCCTTTTCTGTGTTTTAGTCAGACTGCTATGCCTAAAGTCTTGACAAAGTGGGGCTGGAAGCCTACACTAGCATGAGGAAATTAAAGAAGGCGTGTGACAAGAAAACCATCTGCCCAGCTTAGGGCTAAAGGATAAGCTTTTTGTATCCCTCCTTGGGCCGGGTAGCTCAGCGGGTTGGAGCATCATCCTGATGCACCAGGGTTATGGGTTCAGTCCTGGGTTAGGGTCCATGTCGGGGGGCGGGGGGCAACCAATGAGTGCATGAACAGTGGAACAGCAAAGTGATGTCTCTCTCAAATCAATACATTTAAAATTAAAAAAGTATATTCCTTCTCTACATCCAAATACCCCCAAGCTTTTTAAAGACTTTTTAGGTACAGAACAAATCCCACCTCTTCTCTAAAGACTTACTGGGGACCCTAACCTGATTATTGACGTTAGGAAATGTGAGCTGAAGAAAAGGCAAGACAGACTCTTTGCCCTTTAGGGGTGGAGGAGGGAGGTCAGACCTGGGAAACAGCAACTACAAAAGTGGGCAAAACAGTATAGTAGGCAGTCAGAGACCCCCGCCAGACTTTATGTGGGGAGACAGAATACAGAGCAGTGGTTTCTTACAGAAAAACAAGTGTGAAGACAAGAAGCTGTGAAAGGGCTTTGTGAGTCCATGGAATGGTGAGAAATTCTTTATGGCATAATATGGAGGGTTGAGGAGGAAGTAAGACTGGAAATGGGAGCAAGATCCTTAAGTGATATTACAATTTTTTTGCAACAGCCTTTCCTTTACGTTTATGTCCATTTAAGGAGTTAGATGCTTTTCTGCAAGCATCTGTACAGATTATTAACCCATACCCCACAGCGTGTGAGAATGATCATGACTGTGCATACAGAAAGCAATTCTGACAGTGATGTGAAAGGTGGCTCAGACTACAAGGGGGACAACTGCTTAAGATGGAGTTGCAATAATTAAAATGAGAGAGAAGGGGCACACAGACTAAAAGGCACTGAAATACTGTGAAAAGGAAGAGTTGGAAAACATAACAGTGGCAGAATCAGATGAACTTGAGATGGGGAGATTGCTAATTACAGAGTTCAGGACAATGGGTAGGCAATGACATTATTTAAGACCAACAACAAAGGTAGTGCGTGCGTGTGCAGTGAGGAAAATCGTATGACAGTCATAAACTACATTTTGGACAGAGTAGATGTAATCTATCTACTGGAATCTGGCTATCCAGCAGTTAGCAGCTGGAAACAGATCTGTAGACAGAGAAAGAAGTTAAGAGTGGAAATGTTTGCAAGAGTCAGCAATATGTGCAGCAGATGAAGCCATGAAGTGCATAAGGTCACATAGCTGGTGAGCCCTCTCCTTATCTTTAAAAGATAGCTATGATCTGTACAATTCACATTAATATTAACCCAATATTAATGTGCCAAGAAACACAGTTCTGTTATCTCACCAGTCATTCAAATCTGTTTTTATTCAACTTCACACATTTTGATATAATCTTACCCCAATTAGCCTGTAAGCAACTTGTGAGAGATATTTTATTCATATTTCACTTCTAAAAAGGTACTCAGCAACCATATGTGCCCTTTCTAAAATATTAGTTCCATAAGAACATGTATTTGTTAAGGCTCTATCTCCAATGCTTAGAACAAGGTATGGCACAAAGTAGTTGCTCCAAAAATAATTGCTAAATAATAAAAAAAATAACAAGTTGATTTTGCTAGACTACCTCCTCTGGCTTTCTTAACACACCAGGTGATTAGGCATGACCTCAGCAATGGGGACTGAATTCTCAAAGAAAATGAAACTACTCAACCTTTGTCTCCAGGAGAGGATTACCTGCTTATCACTCAGCCCAGCCCAGTCCTAACACTTTTTGAAGCCAGGAGAGGTGAGAAGGCAAAGCTGCAGAAAGGATGCCTTGCCCAAGCTTCAGGCTGAAGACAAAACCTGAAATTGCTATAGTTACAGAACTGAAGTCATGCACAGTTCCACACAGTGTGCACTCTAAGCAGGCAAAATGTTAGACATGGTGCTCCAGAACACAGGCTGGCGATAATTATCTCTAATGTTCTATTCACCACCCCTGAATGGAATGAGCATGGTTCAGCAAAAGCTACTGCCGGAAATAATTCCTACCAGGGTGTGTCATATTTCAAAATGCTGCTCATTACTGAAGTAGAAGTGATGGAGGCCCTCTGACTATGGCAGACTTCTTAAGTGGACATGAGCATCCATCCTTCAGTGTACAAACCCAGAAAAGGGCCAGAGAGATGAGATGCCGCCCCACTTTCCTGCTGTATTACTTTCCTAGGGTTGCTCATCAAAGTAAGACAAACTTGTTGGCTTAAAACAATAGAAATTTACTCTCAAGTCTGAAATCAAGATGTCAACAGGGCCATACTCCCTTCAGGAGGCTCTAGGAAAGAATCCATCCTTGCCTCTTCCTCGCTTCTCGTGGCTTCTGACAATCCTTGCTCCTTGGCTTGCAGCTGCATCACTTTAAAATCTACCTCCAACTTCGCATGGCCTTTTTCTATTTGTTTCTGTGCCCTACCATGTTCTGATGAAGGCCCCAGTCTGTGGGGCTAGAGCCCATCCTAATAAAAGTGTGATCGCATTTTAAATTAACTAAAATTACATCTGTGAAGACACTATTTCCAAATAAGGTCATTCTGAAGTTCCAAAAGGACACAAATTCTGAGGAACACTAAGCAGCCCACTAGTCCTGTCATCAGGAAGGCACCAGCAAAGACTGTCCATGCCAGCAATCCTCATGGGATAGAATTGCAGCATTTTAGAAATACCTAAAAATTTGTCAGAGGTAAGATAACTTGCAAAGTGAAAGTAGGAAGGCAACTCCAGGTATTAATAAAAGAACTTGATTGAAATAAGAACAAAAAGCTTCACTGAAATTGTAAACACATTAAAACAAAGAAGCTCATATTCTGAGCTTATAACTCTGTGACCCCGATTATGAGGTTGTGGACCTAAAACACCACTTCTGTCACCCAGTGGAAAAGAGTTGGCAGAACTTTCACCTTAGACCCAACAGATACTCATGCATAATACCTTCTTGTATATATGCAAACTATTCATTCCCTGGGGAAAGAAATAGTCAAGCAACTGGAGGTATTAGCCCAATTCTAAACATAAAAACAGCAATAGCACAGAAAGAAACCCTGATAAGTTGATACTTAAAAATTAGACTCACTACTTCTGAATAATGTGTATTTTCTTATTAGAAAAGTTATATACACTATACCTATGTACAGCCTTATTAGAAGATAAAACTAGTGGAGGAAAAAGATGTAAGACAAGAGCAAAGTTTCCCTTCACAGCTGAGCACATCTGTACACAGTCTCATTTACTTTTCTACAACATAAAATATTCTATACGCTCTTATTGAGCCCAAGCTGAAAAGAATATATTCTCTGTAAACCAGGAGGTATAGGAAGTTGGAAGATTTGCAATTCAGCACACTTTATAGGATTTTTGGCACATACGGGTTATTTTTAAAGTGGGGAAAAAAAGCCTGTCCTCTCCCTACCCACAAACATAGCTGAGCTGATTCAGCATAAAGCTCCCCCTAAAATAAAATCCCAGTTTGCAGAGAGTAAGCATGGAAAGTTCCAGCCCCAAAGACAACATTTCAGAACCCCAGCTGAAAAGACCAGGGGGTGGCTTAAGACAAGCTGACCACTAATCATGTAATAGACGCAATATATGCAAGAGTGTTCACTAGAACCACAAACAATTTGGGAGTCCAGGGAAGACAGTTGTTAATAAGCAAAGTAATATGAGAAATTACCATGGTATCAGAACCTCAAGGATGCTGGTAGCTAATATGGCACATCATTCCCCACAGGTGACCATACAGAAGAAATTTCCAGGAATGCAGTTGAATGTTCTAGTTTCTCCATTTAACTCAGACATGCTTTCTGAAGAGGATATTACAATGCACATCATACAAAAACCATACTTCACCCAACCGCTCTGTGCTCAGCTCAACACCATGGCAGTCCCTAACACACAGAGGTACTTCTCACAACCTAGAGATTAAAAAAACAAGATCTCATTATCAAAAAGAGTGTTTAGGTGGCAGCAGGTAGAAAGCTACCTTGCTGAGAACAACAGTGTTTCCAGATACCTACAATTCTACAGTTACTTCTTTTAATTATACCCCAGACAAGGGAGCTAATGAGTCAAGGATCACTCCCAAACCCAAAGGGTAAAGGGTATCTAAAATGACCCTTGGTCTCCAAGTGTACTGACACATTCCCATCATGTCTAAGTGGGAGAAGCCTTACTAGAAAAAGGCACGGTCAGAAATTACAAGTCCTTCAAAACATTTCACGATTTGGTGAACATCTTCAGTCATTTATTCAAAAAATTTACAGCCACTTTGATGGTAACAGCTGGCACTAAGAAGGCAAGGACAAGCAACCTCATATAAACCTGTCAATTTAAATCACAATGCACTCACAACCTTAGGGCCTGTTTTGATCATTAATATAAAGAACTTTTCCATAGCGTGAGTGAATCAAATTAATATGGGGTGAAAAGTGTGGAGATGACAAAAGAAATGTTTATAAAAACCAAACTAAAATACATCAGAGGTAATTAAGAACAAGAATCCCCGACTGCCAGCTTTGCACTTAACACAGCTGATTAAGTAACAAGTCGCAAAAGAAAGAACCACAAGTGTTTTTAAGAAAAAGCACAGCCCTGTTAAATGTGATCTACAGAAAAAGAGTGAAGGAGTCCTCCTCAAGAAAGTTCCATGCCCTTGAAGAGCTCTCAGGAACTGAGTGAAAAACTGCTCCTGGTAAGGAATGTTGCTCCTGGTACTTCAGAGAGTCGTCCTTGCACAGGGAGGAGCTTTGAGATTGCTCCTCAACCGCTCCCTGGCTCCAGGCCAAGACAAAAAAAGCAGCCTGTGCACTTCCTTCTCCCAGAAGCCTCACCTATGCCAAGAGACTGAAGGGAAGGGGAAATCAGCTTCAACATGGATTCATCAACAATGTTACCTATGACCTCACGTTATTTGTGTAACTAGAAGAACATGTAATCTGACACTGCTTTCTCTGAAGAACAATTTGATGAAATGTCACTTCACAGGGACACCTCAAAGACTAATGAGATAATGTCTAGTGGGCTGAAAGCATTGAGAGGGCTGATCGACGGTGCCTTTCCCACCTGCTGATATCTATGCACTGGGATAATGCAGCTGAAGATAATGAAGTTCTCGTAGCATGGAACTGTGTGTGCTATACAAGAACTGACATTATTCCAAAAAGAACCATGACCCTGGCTATCTGCACATGATTCAGCAAACACAAAGGGAAGCAGGCCTTTCTAGATGGCCTCTAATTTAACAGAGCAATTAAAAGCACACAAACGTGGATAAAATACTTAATTTCTATGAGCTTCAGTTTCTTTAGCTGTAAAAAGAATGACAGACACATCTTGCAGGGTGGAGGTGAAAATTAAATAAAGGTGAAAACATTCAAAGTTTACCATAAACTCAATAAATGACAGCGCTGACCCCATTAAGCTGGAATGAGCATTATATAAATTGCTTTAAGAAATCTGTCTAGCTCACAGTACAAACTGGAATGGCATGAAATCACACAAAGGTATTCACCAAATTATAAATGAGCTACATCTCCTAGAGTTGACTTAGACATTCACAGTATTATATCCCAAGGAAACAAAACTGTTAACAGTAGTTGGATTGACAACCAGATTCATATAAGCACATTAACCCAAAATAGAGAGTATCATTTACATATAATATCAGCCATTTCCAGATGGAGCTGGGAGTCCTGAAATGAAGAGGCGATCTCACCTTACCTTTTGCACATACGGCTAACCTTTCACAAATCAAGCGGTCCCTACTTCTGCCTCCCTTTGTATGCTCTTATCTGCATCCACAGCCTTCAGCCCAGTGTCTCCTTTATCCCCTAAAGTTCATTAATTTAGTAGGATTTTACTGAGCACCTACTCTGAACCATAAACTGTATGTGCCAGGCCCTAGAGTGGTGACCAAAACAGATGTAAGCCTCATCTGCCCAATAAATCTAACAAAAGAGACAGATTTTAACACACAATCTTTCAAATACATTAAGATATGAAAAATTATGTAGAGATTAATATGTTGGAAGTGTGTGTGGGGGGGAGGAGATTGTTCAGGGAGTACTTCTCCCAGAAAATAACGCTTACTACTATGAATCTAAAGTCTAACCATAAGATAAATAGAAAACAGAAATTTAGAAAAAAAAAGAGGACATCTCAAACAAAAAAAGACCTGTAGGTACAAAAGCCCTGAGGTGAGAGGGGGCAATAACGCGTTTCAGAAACTTAATGAAGATCAGAAAGGCAGCCAGAAGATGGGCAAGAATGCAGGCAGGAGGTTAAGTCTGGGATGCAGGTCAGAACCAGGTGATCCTGGGCTGCGTTCGCCACAGGAAGCAATGGGAAGCCATTAGTCTCAGGCAAAGGCAGAGCATGATGTAACTGTCTTTCATAAAGCTCCCTTTAGCTATAGGCCCGGAATGGACTACAGTGAGAAAGAATGGCTGTGGGAACACCAGTAAAAAGACTACAGAAGTCCAACTGAGAGGAGATGTAAGACAAGGCAGCAGCAGTGTAATGAAAAAAACATTCATGCATACACCCAGCAGGAGTCGGGGAAAAACTGGAATATAAGGGGTATGGGAAGATAGGGTGTCAAAGATGTCTCTGACAGCAACAGATAGGGCTGTGATTCCCAGAATACTGAGGAGACCCGACTTTCTGACAGGATATCATGAGTTCAACTTGGAATATGCTGGATTTATTATGTTTGGCACATAGGAAGATCATTCCCATCCATCCCCAAAAGAGTTCCATGCCCCCGTAAGTACGGACCTCAGGAAGATGGGTTTAGAAAAGATAGATTTTGAAAAGAGAACAATCTAAAGCAATATGAATTTGAAATAATATCCTATCAGTCCCGTAACTTCCCAAATGTCTGCATTTATCAAGAAAAATGCCCAATCTTAAGTGCCTAATAAAGAGTCAGCCTAGCCCTGGCCGGGTGACTCTGTTGGTTGGAGCGTCGTCCTATACACCTAAAGGCTGTAGGACACATACCCAGGTTGTGAGTTCAATCTCTGGTTGGGGTTCATACAGGAGGCAGCTGATCTATGTTTCTCTCTCACATAGATGTGTTTCTCTCTCTCTCCCTCTCTCTCTCCACACACACAACACCCTTCTCCTTCTCTAAAATCAATAAAAACATTTCCTCGGGCAAGGATTTAAAAAATAAGAGCCTAGTTCATAAAAACCATACATTGTCATCTGTTTGCAAATAAGCCTCACTCCCAAAATTTTGCTTATTCAATAGAAACAGTGGCAAAAATATGTAAGGAGTAGACATGTATTTCTGGGCAGAGGTTGCTGGAAACAGGAGAGCCTGAGCTGAGCACCTACTACCAGGGAAGATGCTTCATTGCAGTCTGGCTTCATGCAATTCTATCTCGTCTACCATATTCGACCCTTCAATTGTCTAAACCAGTTCCAACTTTGAACACAGTGGTTCCCGTAGTGATAACTGCAATTATGACATTTGTAAATGCCATATTAAACAGATAAGAAATACTGAAAGATTCTACTTTAGAGATGCTCTGAGATACTTGGGAAAAATTCATTAGTACCTTATTCCCCTGGGGGGGTGGGGACAAAAAACGACAAGCACACAAACTTGCTTTCCATGGGCTGAATTGTCTAAGCATTAAGGAAAAACATGTACACACAGAAACTGCTTCCGCTATAAGAATGGAACTATATAGCCCTGATTCTTTTAGGAAGGTCTCAATCTCACCATCTTACATACCTGGGATATCATTCTGGAGAACTAAAGGACATGTTGAAATTACTGCAGATTCCATTTGTCCACTCTACTAGAGCCATGAAGAACCCAGAAGAAATTAGCTAAACAGTGAAGACTACGTATATTCCTTAGTCCAGATTTTTGTGAAAGCACAGATGGAAAACAGTAAACAGGGTATGGGGAGGGCATTCTACCAGCTTCTGACACCTTCCAGCATACCCTATCTCTCCTTCAGCCAGAGAGAACACACACATTCACACTCCAGCATGAGTGGATACTCATTTTGTGGAAGCTGGAACCCTGGTGTTACATCTAACCAGGTACCAACCAAATCTGTAAAATGGGCTGAAGACAATCAAATTAGTAGCACAATGATTTACATCTCTTGACTCCAGAACCAGTTAAAAAAAAACAAACCTGAAAAAGTAAAGCTAAACTGAATTCTATACATCAGCGAAAGCAGCATTATTAAAACAAAACAACATATCTTACTGGCATCTGGAAGGATTAGCACCATCTTAGATTTTCATAACAACCCCATGAGAGGGAAGGCAAATAATATTCCCAGTTCACAAGTGATAAAACCAAGACTCAGGAAGGTGCACCGTTACTGTAATTAAGGCACTTAGCCAGAATTAAATCTTGGAAGTGAATCAAAGTGAATTTCTATAACCAAAATGGAGGCCATTGAACTTAACAAAACACCTTAGCAGTGTACCTTCAATCTTATTTCTCTGTGTTCTAGAAACTACTCAAAACTGTCATATTATAGACTCTCTGAGATGGTCAAATAATAGTCTGGACAGAGAAGAAGATTTTATCTCCATTACCTTGCTTAAGCTGTGACAGGCTGCCCTAATCAGCTTTCGCGCACATAGGCACAGTGGCACGCACGCTCCCTCTCGGTGCCTCTTAATCACCATGTGCCACGCTGAACAGCTGCAGCGGTCTGAAGGGAACTGGCAGAAATGTGCGGTGATGTGCTAGCCACCCCCCTTGAGGCAGCGACTGCCCTGCCTGCTCTCAGACTCAAGAGCACATGGGTGTTTGCTGTCGCAACTGATGGCCCCAGAAGACAGGCAAGTGGTTTCAGGTGGTGAGTCAGGAAAAGCAGTTCGCATCAGGAATGTTCCAGCCCAGCAGAGCTGAGCTGCATCCTACTCCCTATGCAGGCGTACAGTATTCATCATTTACACAATGTCACCGTGGGGGACAAAACTTGGGCTCAGCACAAATAGCATCCAATCAGTTCTGATGCAGAGGAACCAGTAAATGAGGCTTCTCCCACCAAGAAGGAACCTAACTGCTTAAGAAATGCCATCACATCTGACACTAGAGGTCAGTCCTTTTATCCTGAGATAGAGGACTTTACAAAGGCCTGGCACATGGTTTAAGAGCCAAGCCCTGGGCCACCTTGTAGGACCATTCAGCAGCTGCTGCAATCAACTGTGATGTATATTTCCTGGGATGAAAGAGAATAAGGAAAGGGCAATCTTCAAAGAAACCAGGTGGATGCCGTAACACATGCCACACAACGAGCTGCTCATGAATCGAATATGTGCTGCCATTCCTTTCAATGTGATTTTGGATGGATTTCAATAAAACCCACCCGTGTGAAGGAATTCCTTTTTTGTCTCTATGGTATTGTTTATGAACCAGTAAATGAGTGATACGATATCAACTTGGTGAGATAGAGATGTTGGACATTAGATCAGATAACAGGAGACCTGGAAATTGAAAGAGGCTTAAAGCCATCATTTGCACTACACTTCATGAATGAACACAGTTTTCTGTCAAGGTTTATACGATGACAAATGAGCCAATTCTCTGAAGGAACCTGAGGAGATTTAATACTTATTTTAGGGAATCCAGTTTGCTTCCTCTACCTCAAAATTAGTGATTTCACTTTACGCCTGATTTAAAAATTTCTTGCTGTAATTTATTATTCTAGTGACTATGGTATATGATAAAATTGGTGATATATTTATTATACACTATTTTGGCACTAGTTCAAAAGCCAGAGCCTTATTAGGTATGTCACATCATCAGTAGCTTAAAAATCTCCATTTAGGTAAAGAATGTTAATATGGCTTCAATGTCTTAAGACCGGGCATTAGCAAAATGGTCTTTCCTTTCTGAAGATACAATAAAAACTGGCCCAAAACATGACATTGCCTGCAAATATCTCCACTAAACCAAAGTAAGAAAACAACAATCACAGTCCCTCCCTGAACAAAGTTTCTTCAATTACCAAAGGAATAATCCCATTCATGTCCTTTGTTTATCCAGGACACAAAAGAACTGCCCACGATACTTAGGGTGAAAAGGTCAGGAAAAATAAGGAGGAACTAGGAAGCTCTTTACTAGAAGGGCAAATTCTGCAGCTGGTCATAGAATATTATGCTCTACGAACACAAGGAAATGCACTCTGAGGGCCTCTGAGCTGCTGCATGCACAAGACTAGAAAGTCAATGTGCTACCCAAAAGGCTCCACAGGACACCACGGATGCGCCCCCTCCCCTCGGAGACATGCTCCTCTTCTAGGAGAAAACCTCTTCTCCAGAGCCAGCCTATCCCTCAGAAGTCAGGACGGCAGAAAAAAGTGCCAACCATTCCTCACTAGCAAATCCCACAGCACCAACTTTTAATGGAGGTGGCTGGAGAAAACAAGAGAGCCAAGTGATGGAGGTCAAGGCAATATGCAATTACTGAAACTGGAACCGAGCCTGGGAAAGAACGTGTTGCGAGACTCTTGACAATCGCACTGTGGTCAGGGCCCCAATTTCAAACCTCTCCCCAGGGATACCACATCCTTATACATGGAACACCTCTCTACATATCAAAGTAATTCTGCCCGACTTGGTCGAGAAGTGTCATCTGCTGGCCTCTGAGAGTCCATCACAAGGGCCAGCTTAAAATAAGCCCCGCCCATTCACAAATACATTTGTCATCACTTGCCTTTTTCCCAATTAGCTTCTTTCGAAGAAATTCCCGGGCTTCAAACATGTAGGGAATGTCATACAGGGGACGTAGTTTCTTGTTCTTATCCTAAAAGCAAAATAAAACAGCATATCAGGAATGAAGAACTAAACACACACAAAACACAAATGAATACAGCCAATGCACAAAGTACTAGAAGGCAGTGAAATATGTTCCCTGCCTCTTAGGATCACAAATATTAAGTAAGTGCTAGATACATAGTAAATGATTAATATTTGGTTGAAATGCTTTGCAGGGAATAAGAGTATCTTTTTTCATGTGACAGACTCAAAACAAGCAATTAAATGTCTATAATTACTCAACGTGGAAACAACCTAAATGTTCAATCAACAGAAAAATGCCTACATAAACTGATATAGGAAAAGCTTACTAAGTAATAGGGCCCTTCAACTATTTTAGGTATACCATAAATTAATTCTTCTATTCTGTAAGCCTTTATTAAGCACCTACTAACTATTAGCCCCATAAAATGCACTCTGTAAATATGTTATAATCGTGGATTAAAAATTCTTGTAACCTAACAGAGTAATAGAAGAAAGCCTACAGAAATGAAATAGCAACACAAAGCAGTTTTGAATAAGTGCTAAATTGTATGACATAAACTAGGGAATAAGTACAACAAGAATTCAGGTAAGTGGAAAGAAGTAATCAGGAAAGGTTTCCCTGAAAAGGTGGGACTTGATGTGAGTCTGCAGAATAGGAAAAAAACGAGGAAGGAAACTGGAGTTAAAAAAGGAGTTAAAAAAACAGAACAAACAAAAGGAGAAAGGCAGAAATAAATGGTATTTCAACATAAACACACAAATATAAACACACACTTCATCATTTCATGGGCCCCAGACTTCTTATCGCATGTAACCTATAAGCAATGTAACTTTGAGAGTATGAAAGAGGGTCTAGATGAAGGTGACAGAACTGAAAATGGGTAGGAACTGAAGAGATACGAGAACTGTTTCTAAGAAATGAATGAACAGGAACTGACTACAAAATGGATAGAGGGGATAAAAGAGAACTTCAATATTCTAAGTCATGATGACTGGCATTCAAAGTCAAGGGAAGTTTGTCTTTATGGGAGTGGGGAGGGTTAGGGCATGCACACGAGAAGGAGGATGTTGGCTAGATCAGTTGGTGTAAATACTGTAAGATCGCTCTCCCTCCAGCTCCTACGCTCCCTAAAGACTGAGATCCTATCCATTTCTGTTGTTCTCTGTGACCCCAGAGCCAAGTACAGTACCTCCCTCATAGTACATACTCAATAAATGGTTGTACAGATTTGTGAATCTCCAGGACCCAGATAATTTTTGAAAAAAATTCACCAAGAAAGGAGAAAATTAAAGACCCCTCACCTAGGTGTAGGCTGTTGTTCCGACCCCCCCTCCCCAGGCTGTGTGGTTAGACTACCTAGCCTGCCTTTGCCATCTATTACCCATCTGACTAAACAAGATTATCTTTGTATAAACCATTCCATATTCTGAAAGTATTTAAATCGTTATCTCCAATAGCCAACTACTCCCGAATAATTACTCTCTCATTCTAATAGCGATACTTAAACTAATCCTAATGAAAATATTGAGGCCAAAGAAATGGAAACAAATGGTTCCTCCTAAACCCTAACTAAGCCTTGGGGTCCAGAACATATCATTCAAACACTTCAATTCACTGATATCACCAAGAAAAGTCTCGTATCAGAATGTAGAAAATTTTTTGAGTTTGAGTTTCACATTCATCATCAACTGCCTTCTACTTCCGGCTAAAAAAAAAAAAACAACAAAAAACGGAGGCAGCATCATTCCGATGTCCATCTAGGAAGTTAAGACACCTTCAGAAATTAAGGTGAACCTCTGTTTCTTCTCCCAGGTGATGTGTGGGAACCCAAATATTCTACATAGAAATAAGTGATCAATGTCCTCATGTATCATGATCACCGTCTAATAAGTAAGGTAAGGCACTAACATGAAAATCTTTACTAACGTAACACTGCGGTTTTCTTATATGAAACAACAAGAACAGTGAGACAGATGAGAGTTTCCTGGCTAGAGGAAGTGTTTTGTAACACAAGGGCAGATGTACAGAATACAGATATTTTTATAAACACCCAGGCAGCCAAATGAAATTAGTGGGTCACTACTGAGGAGCTTAGTATAATAGATAAGCCATAAAATAAAGTTTATGATGAAACTCAACGATACAGTAAGAATGCTTGCTAGACAGAAGATGTAGGGTGACAGTAATGAACAGGATTTTTAATAAACACAAAATCAATGGTTATCAGAATCAGCCCTCAGGAATAAAGAAGTGCCAATGTATTCATATTTGCCAAGCAATAAAGGACAATCTATTTACAGAGAGTAGCTGTGTGATACACTAGCCTAAAGTGAACATTTTAAAGAATGAATTGAACAAAATACCGACATCTATCTTACATAGCCTTATGATGTGCCACAGAATCTGGGTACCTGAACTTTATCCTACTTATTCTGAAACACTAACAGTACACTCTGACTGAACTCCAAAACAATAACCGAAAGGTAAGAAACAGAGTTCCGACAAGCACTGAAATACAGAACATAGGATGAGGTATGACATCTAAATGTGTGAAAAGGGCTGTCTGAACAAGAATCCTTTTCTTAAGACACTGAACAGGACTGGACCAAGCCAAAACACCCTCAAAAGAATGAAAGAAAACAAACAGTACACCAACAAACATCCCAGTAAGACACAGGGCAATGGGGCAGTCCGATTAAGTCTCTCATGGAACTAGAAAACAACTAATACCACCAGCTGAAAACAAGATATCACAAGTGAAAACAGAATGATCTTGTTACTCTAACCCTTCAGAGCTAGCAGTTATTGACATCTGCAAACATCTTACAAGAGAGATATTAGAAGTCCCTAAGAAACTATAAAATAAAAGCAATTCCTCCAAATTACCAGGTACATAAAAGCCTTTGAAATCTCTAAAAGGCAATTGAAGTAAGGAATGCATTCAGAGAAAACAGGACTTAGCTAAATCTTGCCTACTAAAAAGGACTGTCTAGTTTAAATTCTAATTTACATGAGATTGTTTAAAAAATAAAAATAGAAAAGAATGCCTGCTTATCTGGTGGGTGGACAATACACAAACGAGTATGTACTGTAATCATTGTGCACCTCAAGAAATGACACTGTAGGTAGGCCTGGCAATGACTCACATGAGCGGTAACTGCAGCCTTCTGTAGCTCTCAGGGTTTGGGAGGGAGGCCCAATGCCCACATCTCGGCATCTAAAGACAAGCTTGGCATTTTTACAGGAAGGTCAACTTTTGGCTGATAGCCAAAATGAGGTCTCATTTGGAGGGGATGGAAGGGACCTCCAATCAAGGTCTTATTCTCAACACTCATTCATTGAGGTCTAATTTTATCTAGCCCATGCAGTCGCCAAAAAACTCTTTCCAAATAATCTAATGATCTAGGAATACTGCAAGATTCCTTAAGGAAGGCTGAATAAATACAAACAACTATGAAAAATAAAAAGATTGATAAATGTGGCTCCACTAAAATTTAAGAAGTTCTTTACTGAAAAAAACATCATGAATAAAGTGACAGGCTAAAGTGAAATGGATAAAGAAATGGCAGAGCAGAGTAAGGGGGAACAGGGGTGCAGGGCCACAGTTGTAATCACCTCAGTGAGGCCCATCCTGACCACACTGAATTGTAGCAAAGACTCAATGGAGGTATGAGACGCAATCATCTGGAGAAAGGCAGAGAGAACAACCAACGCAAAGGCCTGAGTTAGAAGTATGCCAAGGTGACTTCAAGGACCAGCAAAGATACCACTGTGACTACAGCAGAGTATACAGGGGGACAGCTGAAGGAGACAAAGACACAAGTCTGACTTAACCTTTGAAAGAATTACTTGGGCCACTGTGTGAAGAACCGACACTATAGTAGAGAAACGGTAGAGCAAAGGGAGACCAATTATGAGATGATGACAGTATCTGGGAAGGGAATGATGGTAGGTTACATCGAAGAGGCAGCAGGAAGGGAAATAAGACATCAGAATCTGGATGTATTTAGGAAGTAGATAGAATGTTAGGTGTGAAAGAAAGGGAGGAATCCACAATGACTCCAAGTGTTTTTTCCTAAGCCAACAGAAATATGGGAGAGGCCACCAAATGAGATGGGAAGGCCACAGGTAGAGTAGACTCAAGAAAGTGCATAGGTCAGGAGTGCAGTAACAGACACGCTAAGCTTCCAAGTGGAGACTTTGAGCAGGTAGTGGGGTATGCAAGCATGAAGTTTGGAAGGAAGGTCTAAACTGGTGATATACATTTGGAGGTTGTTGGCATATAGGTGGTATTTTAAAAGCTAAGAGATTGAAAAGGACCAAGGCTTGGGTCTTGAGGAATGACAATATTCAGAGGTAAAGAGTAAGAGAAGAAAGGAAACCTAGAAAGAGTAACAGTGAGCCAAGTAGGACGAAATGACCAGGGTGTCATGTCCTAGAAGCCAAGCAAAGGAAGGGAATTCAGAAGGAGGGAACGACCTACCATGTCAAATGCAGCAAGACAAGCGAGGCGAAGCCTGAGATTTGCATGTTGGATTAAGCTAAGTGTGGGTCACCAGTAACTCGATAATAATTTTGGTGGAGCAGCAGGGGCAAAAGCCTAATTTGAACCAGAACTAGGAATGGGGAGAGAAAAACTGAAGAAAGCAAGTACATACAATGCTTTTAAAAATGGTGACATAAAGGAATACAAAGAGATTGAGTAGCAGCTGACAAAGTAAAGAAGCTGAAGAGAAGGTGCTTTCATTTTTGATTTTAGATGGCAGCAGTAACAGGCAATGGTCCAGTAAAGAGCAAACTAATGATCAAATAGTGCAGAGGAGAGAAATGCTAAAGCAATGTCCTTAAATAGACAAGGAGAGAGGGCTTTACAGAGGAGTACCAATCGTTCATATTCAGGTGTGTGGATGCAAATACTATTAAGTGGGTAGATGTAGTAGTGAGTCTCTGGAAGTTCTCTTCTATTTCAATTTATTCAGTATAGAAAGGAAGAACTAGAAAAAAGAGAAACAATTCAATAGAAGATTTGGTAAAAGATATGAACAGGCATACCTATTCAAAAGGTCTACAACCGGACATTGTGCGTGGGGAAAAAAAGGTGTAACTTCACTTTTAATGAGGGCAATGTAAATTGAGATACTACAGGATATCCATTACATTGGCGAAAATTGTAAAGGTGAGAATGTAGGGAAATGGGAGTGCCCTTTAACCACTGACGGGTTTATAAAATGATTTAACAACTGCGGCATCTTGACAAGGAGTTACTTGGCATCATTTATGAAAGTTTAAGATCTGCACCCCTATGATTGGGAAATTCTACTTACAAGTAGATTTATACCCTGGAAAAGTCTCACATACGAAGACAAGTCCAACAGTGTTCAAGCCAACACTGTTTATGGTATAGTCACACAGTAGAATACGACAGAGAGTTAAGCTGAATTAGACCACCACAACAAATGAACAAATTTGAAAAATACTGAGGAAAAAATCAAGTTGTAGAATGATACAGTAAACTTCCATTTAAATACAAACTAAAAACAGACACAAGCAATGTTCTTCATAGAGCAACAAAAGAATAACGCTGTTGGAATACAGAATGAAAGGTAATAGCTACTGATATAGATGGGTAGTGGAAGAAAGAAAAAGAGAGAAAGAAATGGGGTTGAGGATGAGTACACAGGGGCTTTCAACTTTATCTGTAAGGTTTTATCTCTTTGAAAGGAGAGGATCTGAAGCAAATGTGGCGTAATAGCAAGGATGAAAAGAAAATGTTTGTTATATTATTATATAACATTTGTGGGGGTTTTTTTTTTTAAAGCTAGAAATTTTTAGGAATAGAAAACCCCAAGCTTCATTTGGGGCAGCTTTTTAAATGTTAAAATACTTTGCCTTGGCTGGTGTAACTCAGTGGATTGAGCGCCAGCCTGAGAATCAAAGAGTAACTGGTTTGATTCCCAGTCAGAGCACATGCCTGGGTTGTGTGCCAGGTCCCCAGTAGGGGGCAATCAAGAGGCAACTACACAATGATGTTTCTCTCCCTCTCTTTCTCCCTCCCCTCCCCTCTCAAAAATAAATAAAATCTTTAAACAAAAAATAAAAATAAAAAATTTTTAAATATTTTTATTCCCCTGTGCAGCAGAGTAACTGGCCATTCTTTTCCTCATTAAAAAAAATTGTATTAATTTGTAAAAAAAAAAATTGTTTAAGTAAATTAAAAAGGTTTTTTTCCACAGAGGTATGCTTCCACAAGGCAGAAGGGAATAGTTTATTAACAAACATTCTCTCAGATAACCAGGGTTAAAAACAAGTCTAATTTTTATTTTTAAAAGAGACTTGAACTGTAACATATTAAAGTAGCCATGTGGAATTATGCTCCATGAAAATCTTGAAACTCACTGTTGAAATAAGAACAGATGTGATCAGATTAAAACGGAGAAAATTCCAAACAGTAAATAATGGGCCAGTCCTAGTTGCCCTACCATACATACCATTTTAATAAACAAAGGCTGTGATTTCCATTTGAATTATAGACTTAAAAATAGGAACACTACCACATGCCCTGGGCATATTTACAATCAAGGACCTTTCAATTCCCCTGGCAACCAGGAGACAGAATCCACAGGAGCGTCCACTATTTTATGAACCTTAACACATAGGTGGCACATTTTTATAAAAGGTAGGTGGACAACTAAAAAGCTATAATTGGCAGCTGGGAAAAGTTCAAAATTGTAACCATGCTGGCTCAGTGGAAGATGTCTTGCACATTATACCTTACCAGCCATACACAGAAGATTCACATATCCAAACATTTCCCGAGGAATTGTTTATTTCCCAATTAGTTCTATTTCTTTCTCCCAAGAACCAAAAAAACAAAACAAAACAACAACAAAAAAAAACAAACAACCCAACAAAACAAAACAAACAAAAAACCTCTTAAAGGTCAATAGGAAGACATGGTCTAGATAAGTCACAAATTCACAACAATGCAACACAGTTCATACGTATTTCCAGAAAATGAAGAAATGAGTAAACAATAAAAACTGAAATCAAATTGAAAAATAAAATAAAATAAACACTAAAATGTGATTATAAAAATTCACAGGTGTGAGACTGGAAGGGTGCTGGACTTTTAACACTATGATTATGCAAGATACCAGACGCCTAAAGTTTCACTACTTTTATAAGACTCTCAAATTTCTAGATTTTTCTGAAAACTCTATTCCATCTTACTGATCCCATGTTTAAGGATCTAATAACACGTGTGAAAAACACTGAATTTAAGGTATAATAATAACTGCTATTGTTAATGGTAGGGCCCAAGCTGAAGGGGTTTTTAGAAAACTGCAGAAACAGGAACATCACTTTGATCTTCCTCCTACCTTTTCCCCTGCAACAGGTCACATTTCATAGACCTCATGTGGGAACCGCCCTCCCTACACCTACGGGAAAGGACCGTCCTTATTTCCAAAGAATAAGGGACACCGTGAAGAATCCAAACTGACGGGCCTTGCTAAGTTCCCCCTAGTTTAATACACTCCCCTCATATTCTTTGACCTATCTTATTTCTACAGGACTGCCCACTTTTTGTCAGACGTAGCATAAAATACTCAGGTCTGTTCCTTCCAGTCTCCATTTCCTTATGGAGGCTCCCATGTCATATTAAACTTACATGAAATATACATGTATGCTTATCTCTTGGTAATCTTTGCCAGTTTAGTTTTCAGATCCAGACAGGGACCCTATGAGACTAGGAAAACTTCTCTCACCTACAGTAACAACTCTCTCAAAGTAGGCTTAACATGGACAGCACTCTGACCTAAATGGCTGTAAGGATTATAATCCCCATTCTACAGCAAGGAGAGTGAGGTTAAGTGATGGGCCTCGTGTCAGGTAACAAGTAATGGCAGAGCTGGAATTCGGTCTCAGCTATCCCAGAGGCCCCTGGCTGGAGAGCCAGACACTGCACCCTCACTGCCAGAAGGCCAATCAACACCATTCAGGGACTGTGAGGTTTTAGTGTTCCTAAGAATCTTCCGGGAACTTGTACACATGCAGAATGCCAGGCACACGCCAGATATTCTGATTCAGGAGAGATCTGGTGGGATTCCCACAGGTCTGTATTTTTAGTAAAGCAGTAAAAGGTGGGCTGTGGGTCACACTTTGAGAAATGCTGCTGAGCACCATTTCAGCACCTGGCCCCACCTAAACCAATGGAAATAAAAGGAGAGGGAGTGTAAAGGTTTAGAAAATCAGAAAACACCACTGAGACGCTTGATTAATGTCAAAACAGTTAAATTTTTTTTTTTTAAATAAGTAACAACTGGAGGGTTCAGGTTTATCTCTGTGTGTGTAGATGGAGGTAATCCAAGATATTCCTTGAACTTCTATACAGATGAGACATTTTGAAACATTGTAGTAAGGATGGAAAAACAAGATTTCCAAATATTCCTCAAGTCCAACCGCAGGACAACAATGTCAAATCTGGGAACCAAGAGAGAAAACCAACCGACCTATGCCAAGCATATGCTCTCTGCTGCCCAGCGACACCTAGTACTCTACACCAGCGACTTCCAACCCTTTTCATCTCAGAGTGAGACAAGCCAGTAAAACAGAAGTAAAATAGGGAAACTGAAGCAAATAGCTGAAAAAACTGGCCAGCCAATTGATAGCCAGATACAGAAGGTCACCTCCCTAGAGATAACATCCGAGACTCAGTTGTATGTCAGCTCCAGGCCCAGAAAAGCAGCAAAGCCAGGTATGCGACACCAGGACCTGCTGCAGTGACTGATGATGCCCTGCCCTGGCACTGACCAATCAGTGGAGATGATCACCCTGAAAGGGCACACCTGGGAAACTGATGAATATTCTTCTGCAACCCTCCCTAAAATTTCTACCTACCTGAAGACAAAGGACCCAGCTCGTGTGCTTCCCTTCCACTTCTTCCCTGACAGGCACACATCTCCTAAATGCTAAGGGACGCCACGAGACTTGCGGCCAGAATGGGCAATGACAGCTTGTCCCAGGATATACCCCTGAAGCTGTCTCCAAGGCCCCTGTTTCTCTGACTTCCCAGTGAGATAAGGGCACCCCAGGCTAGGCGCTCCTGTTGCTTCTTCTATGCTAAGCAACACTCCTTGTTTCACTGCCCCAGCTTTAAAAAACGTACCCCTATAGTCACCTGGACTTGTGTCGTGAAATCTTTCCTATATGAAGCTCAGAGCCCACATGCTACCAGCTGGCCCTAGGCAGACCCACTTACGGCCAGGCCCCCTGTCCTGAAACAACAGCACACATAAACTAATAACTAACCTTCTGCAGCATGCCAAAAAAAATATATATTTTGCCAATCTGACCAAAAACAGGTATTTTGATTCATTCACACCAGACAGCTACTATTATGTTGGCTGATACCATTTTTTTATTTGACAATTTAAGAAAACAGAGATCAGTGCTCCAGTGTTGCATGTTTTAACAATTCTTGCAGCACACTGCTTGAAAATCGCTCCTCTACACCTAAGACCAGCCAGCAGAAAAGAAATGGCAAGTCCAAGAATCAGCTACGGTTACAGAGTTGCTTGGCAACATGCCAGGAGGAAAAGAGTTTCACAGTATCCAAAAGAGGGAAAGCAGCAAAGCTGGTGTAAGCAGCCTCATGCCCTTGAAGGGACTCACCTGTCATCTGCAGTGCATAGCATATGATTATGTTCAAAGAAGCTTGCACATCCCAAAAGTAAAGTACCATTTTCAAGACCATCATGTAAGGGGAAAAAAATCTGTCTCTGGAGACTGTTCTTCTACTCAATTACATTAGCCAACAAAGAGCATTTCCAGAAATATTTGCTATTTATTGCTCAGATGCCATAAGGACAGGGGAGAAGAAAGAGTCCAAACATAAAGTCTTTTGCACCCTCAAGACCCTGTCAAAGTTTAAACGATTTAAAGACTAAATGCTTTAAAGGCTCTAAGGGCTCCAAAACCATTATCCAAACAGCAAACCATATGGGGTCCCTTCACTTAGCTACCAATACTTCTGCAGGCATAGGACAAAGAGAGTGGAATAAAACAGCAGTACCCCTCCCAGACCACGGGGCCAAAGAAAGAAAAGGCTCACAAGCATCCTATCAATCATTGCTGCAGATCATTAGAGCAGAAGCCTGCACTCTAAACAATGATCCCGGCTGCTGGCTTGTCTTAGTTTTCTCCAAGAATCTGCCATTTAAGAACTACCTGGCATACATAACTTAAATGCAAAATACCCATTTACTTCACACAGGATGTACTTACGAAAAGTCCTCACTTTGCACAGTTGTGGTATGTATCGATTTCAGTTATCACAACTCAGTAGTAGTCAACTAACAAAAGTTCAAATTCCACTCTACCTAACACTTCCCTCTTTTCTCTTTTGCTAACATCGTCATCATCATGAACAGATACCGAAATTCTAGGGAACATATTTTTGCCATCTTTGAGATAATGTACTTTTTATCTTTAGTCTGTTAAGGACGTACATTTCATTTATTGATATTTAAATGTCAAACCAGGTTTGCTTTCTTGGAATAAATTTAATTTCATGGTGACATAGTAAAAGAAAAAAAAAAAGAATTGCCTGACATTATATATGACTTTGCTGTGAAAACCAGGCAAAACTATTTCAAAATGTTCTAAAATCAGAAAAGGATTAAATACACTGGTACAAATTAGGCCACTCTAAGTTCACATT
This sequence comes from Pteronotus mesoamericanus, assembly GCF_021234165.1. NCBI lineage: Eukaryota > Metazoa > Chordata > Mammalia > Chiroptera > Mormoopidae > Pteronotus > Pteronotus mesoamericanus. Next base: position 64,750,768 of record NW_026555329.1, on the reverse strand, counting down.
CAAGGAACATCTCAGGTAACATAAATGCCATGGGAAAACCAACTAACTACATTTTGAGTGTTATTAAGAAGCAGAGCTACTTATCTGAGTTAAGTTTTACAGCATCTAACATGGATGTTAACAAGAGCTAAAATGTCAAGAGACAGAAGACATAAGCCAAAGTTACAGCACTAATCACTTTCTGCCTTGTATTACTGTAACTTAATTACTTTATATGGCTCTTATCTTCCCTACCAGACCACAAGAGGGTAGATCTGAGAGAAAAAAAAGATCTTTATAATACCTAGAAAGCACCTAGTATAGTGCCATAATCCTAGAAAATACCAACACACTGACAGAATAAAATGAGAAATATAAAGAGGCCCATCTAAAAGATTTTTAAAACTCAAACTACACTTATTGTGATTGTGGAAATAAATGGAACTGGTTAGTAAACATAAAAGTGAATAAAAACAAAGGTGAGGGGAGAGAATATGACAAGCTCCATACCACAGTTAGCAAATTCATCTAATGAATGCCACATATACAGCACTAGTTGAATTTGAACTGTTGCTAATGTGCTGACTTTCCAGCTACTATTGCCAGATATGATTCTATACTACACAAAAATACGTGTATTACTGAAAAATGATTAAAAGATTCTAGACTAGGTATCTCACTGTACAACTGTAAAATACAGGCTATTTGTAAACAGTGATGCAAAAGTAGTACTCTTGGTAGTTTCACCATGCAATATTAGAAAAAAAACAAATTTATAAAATTGAAGTAATCAGGTGTTCTCTTCTGACCTGAGACTTTAAAGCAATCTTCTGCTGTCTCCATTGCTCTTTCTACAAATGTGACATAATAAATTCTATTACTTATGGGTTTTTTGGGGAAAAAAACAAGCAAACAAACAAACAAAACTCTCAATCTATCATGAGTTAATGGTTATTAGAAATCCTTACCAAGCACATATAATAACGTTCAGAGTTTAAGTAGAGTTGAATTGATCATCCTAAAAAACAGCAAGTGTGACAGTTCAACAGTAAAATAAATGATGATGAGCTACAATAAAAAGGCAGATAATTTCCTAATGTTAATCCAAGTACCAGCATCCCCCAAAACACTTATGTATTTGAGATTAGGCTAAGCAAGGGCATTTGCTATGGTAGTATTTTTTGTGGTTAAGATGGAAGAACAGAAGAAGAGTAGTGAAAGATTGCACAGCCCTTCATTCTGGAAAGGCTAATCTGCAACAATGCTAACAGGTGTGAGGTTTTGTTGACGAGTGCTGTTCAAAGGAGGAAATGGAGCTAAGAAGAAATAAAAAAAAAATAATTAGTGTCTCTCTAATAGGGCTCTTTCTACCGAGCTAATAGTTCTGAAGATAGATTGCAAACATTAATCAATGTTAACATGGAAAACCCCTTCATTAAAAAGGACACCAAAAAATCTACAAGTAAGAAACCAGAGTTTAAATGTGGAAGAGGGGAGAGGAAAATGGAGTGGGGAGAAAGAATCTTCAAGGACAAAGCAGGCTGGAGGTCTGTGAGGAAATAAAACCAGCAGGGACCAGTATATCACAACTGGCTCTGCCCTTCTACAGTTTCTTTCCTTTTCACTGGAAGCTCGTAATTAACCAGTTGGCCTCAAATCATGTTTTCTAGTAATGGAGAAATCTTCTCCCATATTTCTTACCCTTCATCCCCAGGCTAAAAATGGAGAGCCACTGCCCTCAGAAGAGGCAAGCCTGTTACTTAAAGTACAGGCTTCACGCCAGATGAAACCCATCCAGCAGGGTGATGTGCCACAAGCCCTCCCACAGTCCTAGTACAGGAGGAAGGAACAAGAGGAAAAGAAAATAAATCTCTTACAATAGGAAACCAATTTTCTCTGTAACACACAGCAGGATCGGGTGAGCCCATTCAGAAGATAATACCATTTTGTTAGAGAAATGTTTCTTTGTGAATGCCTTCCTTTCTTTATCATATTAAAAAAATAATAATTATTATTAAAGTTTCTTCCTGGAACAACACAGAAGGGAAAATGATGCAGGATATGACACCATTATTTAGCTGATGCCAGTGAAACCTTCAATTGAGCCAGATTTCCAGTCAAATTTGTGCAATAAATTGTGATGCATTTCCAAAAATGAGACTGAATTATGTAAGTCCACGGCAGAAAGGTCTCCCGAGTTTCTGCCTTGCCAGTTGCATCACTCCCAGGTCTAAATCAGGCTGCCAGGTCTAGTGTCACATATTTTATCCACCAAAGTCAAAGTACTCTCAGCCTGCGTTTAAATATTCAGCAAAACGAGGCCTGTACCTTTTCAGGACAGATATCATTCTAATCTTACAGAGCAAAGATGACTCTCTTTTACTGTAGAGTCTGCTCTGTCATCAACCAAAAAACTACAGTATTTATCACCCGCTACTACCATGGGGAAATACGAGCAAATGAAGTTACCACAACTGTGAACAGCACAGACATTCAGGCACAGCATCCAGCTGGCAAGGCAATTACATTACATATACACGATATGCCTTGTCCTGCTGCAGAAAGGGACCTTGACAAGCCTGAAGCCAGGCCTGCTGGAGGCAGGTCCTGGCAAAGAGACTGTCCCTTCACCCACTCTGAAATAAACACACCCAGGATTGGCGTGGTTTTGTACCGGTGGTTTGCACCTAGTGAACAAGCAGGCAAGTGACCAGATCCCTGGAACGGTCAAGTGAGAGCGGGGGGCAGACAGGCACGTGCAGGGACCATCTCACTCTACAACAGCAGTTGTCATCTACAGCTGTTTGTGTCCGTGGGGAATGACAGGAGACCTGAGGCGGGTGCCTTGGTCTGCGAGAGGGCGGTTTTAGCTCCTGCATTACGTTATGTCACTCTAAATCCCCTTGTTCTTCTTGCCAGGAAATGAACTTTAATTGTGCTTATTTAACAACATTTTTATGTCAATCACATCACCATCCCATTTTGACAACCACACACCTACCTTTCCTACTGCTGGCCGCCTGACTAACTCCCTTAACACAAAGGATTGGCTCCGCTCTAAATTTCTACAGCACATCATTAAAAAGCAAAATAAACAGCGCTGCCATTTGAGTGCCTACTGTGTGCTTGGCATTTTACACATATTATTTCTAATCCCCACAACCACCAATAATGCTGAAATTATTAGCTTTACTCAACTGAGAAATTAGGTGCCCAAAGAAAAAACATACCCAAGATAACATGTCAGAGCAAAATAAATCTCAAAAAAGATCTGTCTAGCCCTACAGCCCACGTTAGTTTCTCTATCATCTGCCTCTGTCCCATTAAGGCAGCAAGAAGTGACAGAATGCCCACTGGCTTTTCCCTCATATCTGGTTCCACACTCAGTCCCCCACAGACCTGAAAAGGTCCGCTAATTTCAACATGTAAAGCATGCCCACCAAAGCTACCAGTTCTTGGGAAGCTCACTGAGATTAAGTTAAGTTGGACTCTGTACCTGTGCCAGTTATGAAGCTTTTGTCACTCAGTTTCGAACCTAACCTTTTTTAAATTCCAGTTTGTGATGCTGGGGTGGGAAAACTGCCAACCGTGTTTCTGTTTTGCCAGCTGGTTCCCTGTTGGGCTCTGCCAATAGGGGATATTAGAGAGAGAATGAACAGGAAGAGACAAACTCTCTCCCATTGCTATCAGCTTCTCCAGTGCAACACTGCTCCCTTCCAACAATGGTGGTGTGCTCCAGGAGCAGCAACTGATTTCAGCTCGCAGTTTTCCCAGCACCCCCAGAAGCAGTCTCGTCACACCTCCTCAGATTCACCAGAACCAATCACCAGCAGCCCCGTCTGTGAGGTCTAGGTCGGTCCCAGCTCCATAAAATTACTCCTCCAAGCTTGGTTTTGACACACACATCGGCTCAAAGGAGGTCTGTGTCTCATTTCCAATGGGCCCATCCTCCTATTTGTTCCCAAAGATAGATGATGGTTAAAAGGTCCATGTGACCATTAGGGTTCCCTTGGGGGCTTTTTAGTATCCCTATACCTGAGTAGTAACTACTTATAAAGTTCAAATTCAACATGCAAGTTAACGTAAGATTTTTCAGATAGGAATCCTAATCTTTGGTTGACTGCAGAAAGAGATTAGTCATTGTATATGAAAATAATCAAACATGTTAGCTCAATTCTGGTCTGAACAACTATATTCTAAATTGTTTCCTTCCTCACCAAGCCCTATGACTAAACTTTTTACTCCTCTTTTTATGTTATTTCCGATGCGTGGATGTGGCTGTTATCTCAGTGCTCAACACTGTGCTTACTAAAATGCCAAACATTCTGTAAGGCCGAGGTCAAATGCCACCTACCCCCTCAGGAAACTGTTTTCTGGGCTCTCTAATCAATTATCCTCTTTTCTCTCGTGGCACATAGGACCCAAGTCAGTATATATGCTTCTTACATCCCATAGTTGATCAGAAGCTACTTGAGATTAAAATCAGCATCTTATCTTTTTAAATATACTGTACTTATTTAACCCTCAAAACAATTCAACAGAGTAAGCAAATATTCTGTTTTCACAGACAAAGGAAAAGAGATTCACTGTAAATCAGGCTTTGGGTCACACCAGTAGAAAATGGCAGGGGCAAAAGGTGAACTCTAATTTAACTGATTCCAAAATCCACGACCACTGGATTCTATTACAAGGTATCCAAGGATTCTGCAAAGCCCTCCAACAGCCATAGCACAGAAGACTCATTTCTCTTCTTAGCACAAAGCTCTTTGACTTACAGGAGTAGAGTTCCTATTCAAAAAGAAACTAGAAACCAAAGTCAGTCAGTCTGAACATTTCCTACACAGCAGTCACCAGGGAGGTGTGCACAAGGTGACCTTGTCACCCAGAACCCCAGTTCGGTCTCACCGCTGGATGAGAAGAATGCTGGGTGGCTCCTAACAAATGCTGCTGATTGCAAGAAAACTATCCAGGGTCACTGCTAATGAGAAGCCAGAACATCTTGCCACTTAGCTAACAGAATGTTCACCTAATAAATCTTGCAGATACAAGTGCAAACAAAGACCAAGAGGTTACAGGGGAAAAAACAAACAAACAAAAAATTTAGAACAGTTTAAAAATCCACATCATTGCTCCATAGTTCCAAAAAATAAATTATAACCTATAGAGTTTTTTTATCAGTAGTAATCAGAATTTTTTTTTAAAAAAGCTATAAAATAAAAATAGAACAAAAAAACACCTAATATTTCCTTCTGATCAGTTTAGTTGTAACATACGGTCACTTATACTACCAAGGTAATTCCTCTTTTTATCTTGATTTAGCTTTGTTGATCTAATTTTAAGAACAAGTGTACAGCAAAGGATGAAGGGTGAGCAAACCAAATGAAATGGGGAAACAAGAGAAAAACATTGGGGCTAAGCAAATAGATCAGCTTCATAACAAAAAAGACTATCACAGCCACATAACAAGGCATTGGAGAAAATCAGTCTGTGTGCTTTTCCCCCAGCAGCACACCACACTTCTTTAAAGGCAGAAACTGTCTTTTGGTCTTTTCCAGGCTGGAATGCTGCCCAGCACACCTAAACCACAAAAGCTTAGGTTATAATTAAGTATGAAAACAATACCATTATATAGGACATTCACAACCACAGCAAAAGCTGGAAAATCCCCTTAATTTACCTGTGAAAAAAATTCAGTTATTTGTCTCACTTTAGTTCTGAACTAGGACTTAATCAAACAGGGATGGGCTCAAGTTTATAATGTATAATTTATGAATTTTAGAAAGGGTTTGCCAATGGATTTGAGTGTAACTAAGGGTTATGTTTAGGTTTCTTAACGGAACTAATATACTGACAATTGAGAGAGCTATAAATCTACCTTTACCAGTGAATCACCACGGCCTGTGTCTTGGCAGCCACACGCTGGCCCAGCTCACAGAACCCAGCAGAGCTGGGGAGAGAAACAAAGCGATGGGCTGGGAGGGGAGGACTGGCCTGAGCGAGCGAGAAGTCTTCTGGGATAAACGACATTTTAAAAACACTATCATGTGCCAGCTGCTGGAGAAAATTGTCCCTGTTCTCAAGATAAGGAAAAGCTTGATATACAGCCCACAAAATTACAGGATTGGGAAACATAGACAAAGTATTATAAGAAGAGCAAAGAGAGGAAGTGCCTAAAATCTTGAAAAGGTCAGATATGCTTCATGAAGAGATACTATTTCAGCTAAGTCTTGCCTCAAGGATGACCAATTGCTATACGTCCCATCTGAGGAAGAAGTGGGCAGCTGAAACTCTAAGGGAAAGAGAAAAGAGGCAAGGGAATAAGGACACCTATAATCCAGCTTTAAGAAGGCAGAACAACAGAGTCAACAATTCAAAGCAGTCACAATAAGGACTGAAATGTGCCCAGTAGGGGTGGCAGTAGGTTCAGCAAGAGTCATTCCAAACAGATTGTAGTGGGATGAACAGCGGATAAAATGTTAGGTGGCTGGTGTACACTAATCTTCCAAGAAAGCGTGTTAGACAAAAGAGGTATTGAAGTCAAGGAAAGACACTGGGTTTTATTCTAAAAGCAAGTTAAGTAAGTGAAAATCGTCTTTATTGGATGGTTTAATATATTAAAGGGGTAACAGACAAAGTTGACATAATTTTTGTCATATCAATACAGAAAGATTTGATTATGAATGATTCATAAAAATCTTACTTCCTGACCTGCTAATTACGAACTGTATGATCTGAGAACTATGTGTTTATCTCCAACAGGAACTGAAACTTACTCATCTCTGTAGCCCCCAGCACCTAGTACTGAATCTGACATATGGTACACGCTCAATTAATGTTTGTTGAATAAAATTACTCAATCTCTCTGGGATTCCATTTCTTCCTCAGTTGACAACAAACAAATAAAAGTGACTGGATCTAAATGATGTTACTTCGAGCTCAAAGTGCCCATCAGTCTGTAAATGTTACATAAAATAAGTCAATTCCCTATGATTCCTGGAATATGTGCCATGTTGTAACATTCACATTCAAGCAAGAGCATTGAGAACATCAAAGTTGTACCTGTTCATCTAATAATGAAACTATATAGTATTCTTGAGATCATCCTTTGAGGTGGAAATATCTTCATTAAATTAGGTCACAGAAGGAAAGAGAAGAAAGACCTCTTGAGAAAATGTTTTGGTGAGTGTTAATTCTTCTGTCCGCCCTCCCCCCACAATGTAATTGTCAGCCTGTACAGATATGGGAACCACTTGAAAATCTTAAAAATATAAAAGGAACCTTTAAAGTTCATTTTTAAAAATTCAAAGGGAATAAATCTGCAATCGTGTAAATGTCTTATGTCTTCTAGGCCTAAGCTGTTTAAGTTTTAATCCAAATTGGGAACTAGGGAGGCAGGAAAGGAAGAACAGAGAAAAGAAACAAAGCCAAATTTCAAAAGTAGACATTAAAACACCAACACAGATCAACAGTTTCTCAAAGCACTTAAATGAATAAACAATTTCCATTATCAAGAAAGCCACATACTCTGAGCCACATGCCCTCCCCCACCGTGGGGAAGGAAGGAGCACAAGTGGAGAATCACCTACCAACGCAAAGATGATTGGAGGCCTCCTTCGCCACCCCTGGCAGCCACCCGCCACCCCAGGACAGGCCATTCGCCATGTCCACCTGTACTGCCAGCATCCACCATGCTCTAGGCTGAGCTCCCAGCCCGCCCCCACCCCTCACCTGTAAGTGAGATTGCACGTTAACTACTATAAGGAGAGGAGCGCACTAGGAAATGTGAACATGAGAACACCATAAACACTGATGAGAATAAAACAAAAGCCTTTGTAAAGTAAGGAAGAGATGGAGGGGAGGGGAGGGGAGGAAGGGAGAGAGGGAAAGGAGGGAGAGAGAGGGAAGGGAGGGAGGGAGGCAGGCACATACCCTTAAAAATCAGAAGGTGACTGTCCAATATTACTGTGAAAAACTAGAAATGCCAGATGGAAAGAACCAGACTCTGATGAGGCAGTGCCCTACCTAAGTCACCCACCACCACCACCACCACCCTACAACTCTAGTACCTCCACTGGCCCCTTAAATCTTTCCAGCCTTTTCTAGACCTTCTACACAGTCTGCAAAATCAAAATTTAAATATAAAAAATAGGTCTCATCGATATGCATTTTGAACAGATGGAACATATTTAATCTGTCGTAATCTGCATGATGCATTAAAATTACAGGTCGAAGCAAATAAACTTTTTTTTGCCTGGGATCATTTTCAAAGAACATAGACAATCTCCAAATGATGATGTGTTCATACTTGATAAACTACATCACTTTGTCCTGTCTATTTTCTATACTGATCCACAAACATTTAGTTGATCAATCCAAACTCAAATTAAGTAGTACTGTTCGACATTACAGAAAAATAAAAACAAAAAATGTTATGATTATTTATATTATAAAAAGATTCTCTGTACATAGAACTATGTGCTTAGGATATAGAAGTGAAGAAAACAATGATGGCTTTATTTCTTTTTCATCCCATTTTTCAACAGCTTTATACAGTGTTTTCAATGCTAACATATAATCCCTCCCCATTCCACACTGAGGTTGTGACTGAAGAATTATGAGTGGCAGGCGCAGAGGAGTAAGTAGAAAGTGTTCCAATGAAACACAGATGGATACATGACAATAATGGGAAGCTTATGCTGTGTAGTAGAGGTGCGCCCTCACAAGGTTTTGGTGGAGAAATAAAAGCAAATATGCAAATTTGAGCCTATCATAAAGAGCTTCTTATTCCGACGACCCATATGGGCTGTGTGTATAACATCATATCCATTGAATTATTCCAAAATTCCTTGTTTTTTAACTCAGGTGCTCACACTTTTCTAAGAAAAAAATAAACAAGATGCTAAGACACATGTAGCCAAGGATGAATGTGAAATCAAAAGCAGATCAAAAAAGCAGAAGAGATCCATACTGCTTGTATTGAGAGTGGGGCTGTTACCCCAAATCCAGGTCTCCAAGGTTTAACTCTTGTGCAAGTTCCAGTACTACACACCAACAGAATATATGGTTAGCAAAGGATGGACAGAGAAATTGTTCTAAATGAGATTTTAAGTGACTCATGCTCAGTAACCCAAGTGATTACATTTACTTATCTAACTGAACAATGTTATTTTATCCATGAAGCCCATTAACAAGACATTCCTAAAATCTTTCTAAAATTCAGTGATCACTTTAAAATTCAACACTAAATGATACGGGTATAAAACAGACCATCCTTTACAGCTGTAGATTTACTAAATTTAGCCTCAAAATTTTAAGTTGGAATGCAGCAAAACTTTAGGCCTTGAAATATAATCAAAGAAGGAAAACAGAGAAGGAAAAAACAAATGATGCCCACAAATCACACAAAACTAGTATGCTGCAGGCTTCAAGCAGCGTCCTGAAAATATCCCTTGCATTTTTTTAGACATCTTTCCTAATGCAAGTAGATGTGAAGGTAGAAACAGAAATTGTTTTTATTTTCTTCTGTACATGCTTAGAAAGCAAAAGGCACAGAAAGGTCCTGGGACTAAATAAACAAGCTGCATAGCTTGGGCTATTAAGGCAGCCAGATCTTCTGTAATCTTGGTACAACTTAAATTCAATGATCTGTGCCAAGAGTCAGATAATAGAAGAATTTAAGTATCCAATACATATTGTCCTTAAACACTATCCTGTCAGCCACCATTAAATACCATTTTGCTAGCCTATAAAATTGATATTTCATATCTAGGGATAGACAACAGATAACTCTGGGAAAGCATTCAAGGCCTTGGTCACACACTTGAGGCTTTGCAAATAATCATTAAAAGTCAATTCAACAGCAAGAATGCTAACTAAATTTCATGACGATTGAACATCTAGCAATTACAGTCACCCAGAAAGTTACTGAATTGTTAAATTACTTCTAGGCCAAAAGGCTTAGATGGCTCAAGTTCCTCGGTGGCCACCACAGATGGTATTTCTTAAAGAATGTTACCTTACCCCTAATAAACTTGTATAAAGAATTTTCTACCTTTCCTCTTTCAATAGCATGCATCAGAAGTCACAAAATGAATCGATACCATTTCTGTCTCTTTGTAATGAGGAATCCACGCACAAAACTCAAGTAGTCATTAAACAATGTTGGAGGAGGACTTCAAGTCTCACCCTTTTTCTCTGTGCTGTTCATCTTCCAATTAACTTCTACTTTGACTACCCCTTTCCCCGCTTCCACTGGTCAATTAAAATGCTGTCTCTTGAGTCAGCGCCGTTTTCATGATTACCAAGTTTCAGTTATTTCTGCTCTCACACTGCTCCTGCCTTACCTAAAACTACTCTTCCAATATTTCACATTTCCATAACATTTCTAGCCTCTCTGCCAATTTCACTACTACACAAGAGGTTCAAAAGCACAAATCTGTGAACTAGGGCCAGCCTGTGGTGAAGCTGTCCCCAAGTTTCACAAAATGAAAAAAGGGAAAATGATGTGGCAAGTCTGGGCTTGAATAAATCTATTGTAAATTCTTCCAGATTGAAGAACTGTCCATTACTCTTAAATTACATACATCCATCTGCCTATGACACCACAAAACTGTTACATCACAAATATATTGTGTGTGTGTGTGTGTGTATGCACATCCTTTCTTTTTCAACTCTTGTGGAACTAGAATTAGAAAAGATACCTTTCTCAAGTTTTCAAACTTGAAAGATCAGTTAAGAGTTTTCCAGAGGGAGGACAAGAGATAAGCAGATGGAAAGAATGGAAAGTTCAGAAAGGAGGTAATGCTGGACTGGGAGCCTGGGACAGCTTGTCAAGGGCCCAGCATTGTTTGCCAGGCGGGGACACTAACCTGTGGAGTACAGAAACAAAGAATACGTTTGGGGAAGGGGAGTGGTGTAATCTGAATTTGAAAGATAAAAATGAGCAGCAGTGTGAACCAATAGATTGAGAAGAGTGACATTTGAAACAGAGTCAAAAAGCTTGTGCAATAAATAAGACAAAAGATAAAGCCTGAGAGAGAGAGAGAGAGAGAGAGAGAGAGAGAGAGAGAGAGTGTGTTGCGGGGGGGTGAGGGGGTGGAATTCAGAGATAACTTTCCAAAGCGTAAAACAGTTAATATATATAAAGCGCCTGTGTCAGTACAATATGACCCACGTTTTGGTGGGGTTTTTTTTTCATTTTGTTTTCTTTATACCTAGGAATAATACCCATCTAGATCACCTGCATTAAGCTATAATAAACCTAAGCACCCAAAGGTTTCAATTTAATATTTCCTAGCAATACAACAAAAACATCAAAATAAAATCACTGGTGTATGTTCCCACCTTAATGAACACTAGTTAACCAAAACCCAAACTATAGTATTTTATAACATAAGTAAAGCATAACCAAACCAGAAAAAATTTAAGAAGTCTTCAAGGAAGAGCATAAAAAAGACCTGGGTACAGCAGGTGCTTGCTCAATAAATACTTGATGACTGAAGGGAAATTTCTCTCATAAAATGTCACCTGAAGGAAGAGTTAATGAGAGGTTCAACTAAAGTCCAAGTACAGGTGGTCCCTGACTTACAATGGTTTGACTTAAATTTTTCAACTTTACGATGGTGAGAAAGCTATACGCATTCAAAGAAAAATGTTATTTTGAATTTTTATCTTCTCCTGGGCTACAATATATACACGAATATTCTCATGATATGGAGCCTTATAAAATAGGCTTCGTGTTAGATGTTTTGCCCAAATATAGGCTAATGTAAGTGTTCTGAGAACATTTAAGGTAAGACAGGCTAAGCTATCAGATGTTAGGCAGGTTAGAGGTTATTAAATACATTTTCGACTTACAATCTTTTCATCTGATGACTGGTTTATCAAGATATAACCCCAATGTAAATCGAGAAGTATCGGTACAGTTGCTACAAGAGTCCCCAAGAACATAAAAGCATGATTGGCCTATCACCATTCCCTTTACTTTTGGCAACATTATAACGTGTTAAGAACACCCAACCTCTTTAATAGCTACAAGCACATAAAAAATAAAAATGGAAGGAAATCCATCCCTCTATGACACCACACAACTGGTACATCACAAAGCTGTTGTTAGTCTATTAACACAAATATTCATCAGGGCAAGATGAGGATCACAGCATTGTGCTGATCACTGCCTACTGACCAGTATCTTGCAAATCACTTAGAGAGAGGAGGTCTGTTCCTCTGGGCAAAAACTGTTCATATCTATTAAGGCTTCAAAAATCTAAAAAGGCTGAAGTAGACACAATAAGGATATTAAAGAGGTTACATAACAGCTGTTAGACTTCACTTCCGTAATAGCAGTCACATCTGGTTCAATGTCTGCTGGAAACACTAACCACAGCTTTACATACCCAAAAGAGTGTCACACTGAAAAGTAACTTATTCATGCCTCAGAAGGTGAAGTCATTAACAACTTTTAAAGGAAATACAGTCAGACTTTACTTCCCTCCCCAATTTTCTGTGAGCGTATGTTTACCACAAGTCCCCACACTCCTACAATTCTTTGTTGAATTAAAGAGGGACTCGCTGACCATGGACATTACTGCACTAATAGGTCTCTTGGCAAAATAGGAAAACCTAAAGTCAAAAAGAGGGAGATAATGCCTCATCTGCTGGGCAGTTCTAGTCCTTGGCATTTCCATAGCAAATAAATGTATAGCAGTTGAAAAACTCAGTCCAGGCCACTGAACGTCATCACTAGCACGCCTCAGAGGTGGGGCAGACGCTCCGCACTCCCCCTGCTGCACAGAATAATCAGATACACCAGTGTGCACAACCCACAATCCCACAGAGAAGTCTACAGACGTGGTTTGCAAAGGAACAGTGTTCCGAGTGAGGTTTTAGTTACTTTTTCTAGCTTCTATACAACTTTAAAGACTGAATAGGCTGACTGAATTATGATTCTCTTGCCAAATTAAAAATGACTACTTTGTACAGTAGCCAATTAAGTTCTATTTTGGGCAAACTAACAACCCATATCTGCCCCCAAAGGATTGTAAGCTACGACAGAATGAGGTTTAAATAGAAAAATAAGCTTTCTGGGTAGTTTAAAAAATGACTTAACCTCAAAAGAAAAGCACATCTCATCTAAAGACCAGTTATCTTCTCAGAGTCCCTGGCAAGAGAATGCAGACCAGCATGAGAATGTAGGACCTTGGGACTGGTTTTCAAAGTTATATGCTGGTGTCACAGATACCACAATTCTGTTTAAGTTCTTCTTAAATTAACTTCCTTTTTCCTCCTGGAAAACAATCAGGCCTGGTTGGTAATCATCCTCAATAACCACCAAGGAGGTCGGTATGTTTGAATTAATTTTCCAGGCCTGAGAGAGGCAATTATGAAACAACAGGAAATCTGACAGGTAAATAAGGTACTGGACTAAGAATAGTTGCTAAGGATCCTGCCAGGCAGTGCATAAAACTACTCTCTGCCTCCTTTATAAGAGATTTGCAGCCTCCAGCGGGATCACAGATACTGCAGCTTGATCACAAAGATACGGAAAGGAACTGGCCACCAGTTATATAAGACAACCAGCATATGACCCAGGTAAAAGTTTTATGGGAACTTCTCAAGTTGAAAAAGAAAATCTGGACTAGGTTCTGCAAACAACTCCCTAATATCAGTATCTTGGGTTTCCCCTCCATGAAATGATTATTGTGTATAATCCAGGTAATCATCTTCATGTATTTTATGAGATTACAAATCTGAACATGCTCTAGAATAGTTTATTATTGGAATGACATTCCACTACAGATGTTTTTATTTTAAATATTAATAAGAGAATGAAAAGCTCTATCAAATATATAAGCATCTGGCTAATTTGCTCTACAACTAGCCAAAAGTCATTCCTGGGATAAAAAGTGGGAAGTGGGACTTACAAATCAAACCATGAAATAGGGCTCAGACCCTGATTTCTATTCCAATGAAAGATCAAAAAATTTAAATGCTGCTATTATCTCTGTCTCTGCAACTTGGCATAGCTGGTATGAGTTGAACTATAAAGGAAATTCAGTACCATAGACAATAAACCAGTTTCCATTTTTCTCAATGAATTCTACAGTTCAATTATATCAATTAGTATAATAAAGGAGGAAAAGGCAGAGTCACTGTCACATGGTGTTGGCACGCTTCAACAAGAACCAGCCACTTCACTTATAATGAATATAAGGGAGGGCGGGGAGGAATCAGTGCAAATGAAGTATACCTCTGGTGGGTTAATCAATCTCATTATTTTTGTGAATTATTAACCACAGGATTATAGGGTCTGTGGGTTGGATGGGACTTAAAAGTCTACATCGAGCTTCCTATGTACTGCCAGATCCCCTTTACAACACTCCTACCACATGGTTATTCAGCCCGTGTGTAAACGTCTTCAATGAAAGGAAGCTATAATTTCCTGGGGTAGCCCACCCTCTCACTGAACACCTCTCTTACAAAGTTATTTTCCTATATTAAGTTGAAATATGTTTCCCTGTAACTGGTCTTAGTTGTACTCTTTGATGTCTAACAGAACAAACCTAGTAAACTTTCTCACTGACTAGGCAATATTGGTTTCTCTGCATTTCAGCCTGAAGCAGAGGTGATAAAACTTGGGTATTCTGTAGCTCAGTAGGAATCTAAATGCTACAGAGTCATAAAGAACTCACTTTTCAGCCATAGGGCAGCTTGGGCTACTAAATCCTAGTGCATTCTGAAGCCCATTCTTCATGAACTGGACTACCTGTTGCTCTGATCTTCTAAAATAACCAAATAAAAAGGAATCAAAAACTAAAAATTTCTTCTCATTGTCTAACCTGCCAGTTAAGGCACTGAAACAATTCTAGCAAAAGTGTTAAGAAAGACTAATGGTGTCATTATGACTAGAGAGTTAAACCTTAAACAAAACAGAGAACACTGGGACAGGCTTTTGTTACGTCAAGAAGAAAAATTACAAGTGAGGCCATCTTTGAAGAGGCAGGTGATTCTAAGTTCACATTTGAGATGTCAAAGAAAACAAATACAACAATGCTGAAATTATTCCCATTAGAATTCATACTGTTGCCTTGGACAAGTTAGTCTCACGAGGCCCCAAATGATATTTTTAACCTCAAGAGCCTGGACCTATGCACTTTAGAAGACTAAAATTTTGCTACTCCATTATCCCAACTTGTGAAAAAATTCAGACTCAGACACCCACTCTACAGCTTCATGCAAAGAATATGAGCCTATTAACCATAAAATGAAACAATCCTGCTGTTTCACATCTTGCCTAGATTTCACCTGTAGAAGCTACCACACTTTAATCAATGTGATCTGAAAGTTAATTATAAAACATATGAAAAACCAAAACTACCACAACAAGACTCAGCCCCTTTACTGGTGATTTCCAAGTATGTACATGGTGTGATGCTGAGTCGGCTCCGACTCCTGGCGACCCTGTGAATGAGTGACATCCACAATGTCCTGTCCTCACCAGCCCTGCTCAGCTCCTGCAGACTTGTGCCTGTGGCTTCTTTTATGAAGTCAGTCCATCTCATATTTGGTCCTCCTCTTTTCTTGCTGCATTCCATTTTTCCCAGGATTACTGTCATTTCCAAAGACCCCTGCCTTTTCATGATGTGCCAAAGTAGGACAACTTCAGTTTTGTCATTTTTGCCTTCAGCAATGCTTCTGGCTTATTTTTTCTCTTTGATCTATCTACTTGTTCATCTTTCTGAAGGTCCATGATCTCCTTAGAGTTTTCCGTCAAGACCACAGTGCAAAGGAATCAATTATTTTCGCTATCAGCCTTATGTACATATGGACATGGTAACTGGGAATACAAAGGTGTGGATGATCTTACCCCTGCTCTCCAATGACACATCTGTGCTCCTGACGATCTTTCCTAATTCTTCCACTGCTGCCTTTCCAAGTCTCAGTCTTCTCTTGATTTCTTGGGTACAGTCTCTATTTGAATTGATGACTGAACCAAGGTAAGCAAGATCTTACCTTATAATTTCAGTATCTTTGTTGTCTATGTTAAAGTTGTATATTTCTTCTGTAGTCATGATTCTCATCTTCTTGACATTCAAACGCAGTCCTGTTTTGGCACTTTCTTCCTTCACTTTCCTCAAAAGTCATTTCAAATCACTGCCTTTTGCCATTAAGAATGGTGTCATATGCATTATCTTACTTATATTTCTTCCACCAGCTTTTACCCCTTATTCCTTTGAGTTGAGCCCGGTTTTTCTATTATGTTCTACATGCAGATTAAACAGATAGGGAGATAAAATGCACCCCTGTCTAACACCTTTCCCTATAGGAAACCTTTCTGTCTTAATATTCTGTCCTAACAGTGGCCTCCTGTCCACAGTACAAGTTACATATCAGGACAACCATGTGCTGAGGCATGTCCACTTCCTTCAGAGAAATGCACAGCTTTCCGTGTCCCATGCACTCCATGGCTTTACTCTAGTCTATAAAACACACTAATCTTCTCAGGAAATTCTTTGGAGCATGCACTCCAGTATCCAACAAATGTTTCTAATTAGATCTTGAGTGGCTCTTCCATTTCTGAATCTAGCATTTTCAAATACCTAGCAGCCATTTCTGAACTTACCATTGCTTCAAGGGAGAAACAAATGTCTTCATCCACTCAAATACAACAAGTGTTCATGATCTACAAGGAACCATGGTGCATATGCTGGGGATAGAAACAATTTAAATATGAAATCTACCTTCAGGGGAGCTAAAAGTCTAATAACAGAGATGAGCCATGGGCCTACAGTGCAAAACAGAAAATGGTACCATAAAACAACATGTGGATAAAGTCTTAAGACAGCTCATCAGGAGAGATCACTCCTGGCACAAAAAAATCTGAGGAAGCTTCATGGACATGGTTTTATCTGCCTGAATACTGAAGAGTGGGTAACACTTATACATGTAAGGGAAACAAAGAATCATCCAGGCTAGAGGCAGATTTTTAAAAATATCAAGAAAGCATGAAGCACGTATAAAAAGCCACAAGCCTATTTGTCGACGTTGTGCTGTCCTGCTCAAACGGGGGCCCCACCGCCATCCTGGATAGGCCAAATCTTCAGCAGGCAAGGCTGTTCCGCCAAGCACTCTTGGCCTCCACCCACGATTAAAAATGTCCCCCAGTGACATACACAAAAAAAGTCTACTCACATTTCTGGCTCCCCTCCCCCTTAAGAATCACTCTAAAAGCAAACAGTATGTATAGAATATTATAGCAAGTATGTCTGGAAGCTTAGGTCATGTCATGGGACCTTAGGTATGTGGTACCTTTCCTCTAGGAAATGGTAAGCTTTACAAGGGATAAGTGGCAGAATCAGAGGTGTATTTTAGAAGATTAATCTAACAGTCACATATACAGCTGCATTAGAGGTGGGGGGCAACTGGAGATAAAGAGGCCAGTTAGGAGGCTATTACAATGGTAGAGGAAAGACGTAAATAGGCCCAGAACTATTTAAAAAGTGTTCTGTTCCATACAGCACACTATCCAAACCAAGTTTAAATGATTCCAACAAGCATGCTGTCCCTAACTTTCATGACTTACTCTGGCGTAATGTCACCAGTGTTCATGTCAGAGAAAGAAAAGATTTCTTTATGTGCTGCAGCAATCCCCACCCACAGTGCAAAGCCGAGCTAAGGAAAGTTTGTATGCAAGTATGAAGGTGGGCACCCTGCCTTACTACATATGGACTAATTAGAAAGCACATTATTTATTCAGGCATTAGCATACCAAATCAACTTAAAATGACACTTAAGAATATGCCGTTCAAAATGAAAACCAAGATCATTAGTACACATAAGTCTTTCAACAGGAAAAACCCATGAGACCTTAGGGTAAGCTGTCAGTGCTCTCAGCAAGGTGAGGCAGACGTACAGTAACAAATGAAAAGCCAGAGACTCTTTAGGCACCTTCTCCTTTAGGAATCCAAAGTTGAGTCAGAGCTGCTAAATAACCCTGACTGACAAAAATAACCACTAAATAACTACATCATATTTGAAGCCTAATATGCATAGGCAACATGCAAGATCCATTAATATTCACAAAGATTAAGATTTCAACAATATCATCATTTTACAGATAAGGAACCGAGAGCTCGAAGATGTTAAATCACTCATGTGAAGGTAGTCACTACTAAGGCAGAGAACACTTGAAACTCAGGTCAGTCTCACTGCAAACTGTCCACTTTTGACAAGGCTCAATTAAGAAATCACTGTAACAATGACAAGCCAAGTGATTTGAAGACATATGTAAACTGAACTAGCAAGAGGGTGGGCAAACATGACCAGTTAGGGTTAAGAAATTTTACATAGAGGTTAAGTGCAGAATGTAACATTAAGTGCAAACTTCTGAGAAAGCCCAACAGAGCTACTAGACTAAGTAAGACTGGCTGCAAGGAAAAGAGGGTAGTACCATATTTTGGGAAAGTGTTTGGGGGTACAGATAATGGACAACAAAAAGTGTCTTTGTCCTCTCACTCGTGAAATGTATGAAGACTCATAACATGCTCTGCTGTAGTAAAAAATGTTTCTATGCTACTGACAGTTTTTTTATAAGCTGACAAATGTGGGCTTTCCTTTTTAACACTCTGAAATTCATTCTACTCTGGAATAAGAGGTATACCATGGTTATATAACTTTGGACCAAGGAATACAATGTCTAATCTCATCCACTATATTAGCTAGCCTTTTACTAGTGCCTACTCCCGACTCTGTCCCCAAACATGGACAACCTAACTTCCTCTTCCATTTTACCCGAATGAGCAGGAAGAACAGCCACCGGAGTCTGTGCTAGAATGCTAAAAGAATCTCGATTCCCAAGCTGCTTCCTCTACTGAATCTCCCCTTAAGCTGAATAACTTTATCAACTCTTCCTGAGTTTCTGTCAAGTTCAATCCTTCTGCCATCTGAAAAGGCCTCTCTTCCTCTTTACAGGAATTTGTTTCCAGTCATTGTGGGGAGGTGGGTAGTTAGGAGGTGCAGTGGGGGCCTTGATCATAAGATAACGCTGGGACAACTGTGACCGGCTCACTGGATATAACCTCTTAACTTGCGTTGTAAACTGTTTGTGAACAAAGATGAAAAGGGCCCTCGTGGCTAAAAGTTAGGAGGTGAATATGCAGACGACTAGAGAAGAAATGTATCACATTTCTGTGTGTGACAAGAGAAGAATGTGCCTTCCCTGAACCGACAGATCCCAAAGGGTAAAGGCCATGACAGCATTCTTAAAAGTAATGTGTCCCTGGGCAGAAATTTCTGTTCTGAGTTGAAGTTAAATGGAGCCTCATTTGCATGAGCACTAGCCTGTAAAAGTGATCATCACCCCAACATCCTCATTCCTGTGGCTTCACCATACATACCTTGAACCCCTGGTTTTAAGAAATATCCAGTTTCATACCACCCCCCCACACACACACAACTGGATGTGAAAATGGCAGAATAACTAGAACAGCTCACACACAAAAAAGTCTCACCTTAATTTCTTCACTACACCCATATACACAGGTAATACCACGTTAACACACTTCAACACTATAAGCCTTTGCTTGCAAGAAAGGTCTGAAGATGAGAGGAAGATTTATTTACTGACTAATAGGAATATTCTATAAAAAACAAATACTATAAATAAACTAGTTTCAAGAGATAATCAAAGTTGAAACATTAAAAATCCTGAGGAAATTAGGGAGATTTTTGTCACAGCAATTTCAAGAGCTATACCCTGTGTTGAGGTCAGCCCAAACAAATGAATTCCTCAGATTTTACCAGGTTTTGCCCTGGTAAACAGGACGAGAAAGATGAAGACTATGCTAGTTTGGCCAAAAGATGAAGAGACCAATATAAATTCACATGCTGATTAAAAAAGTGGAGTTAGAAACACCTGTTCATTATGGAGACCAGTAAATTTCTATTATGTAGTACAATTTCTGTTATAATAATATAGATTACAATCCTATGTTCATTTCCCTATGAAAAACCATTTCCAGTTTCAAAGGAAAAGCAAACTGTACAGGAACATCTGCACTGCATTTTTCAAGAATTTCTTGATGTTCATTAGACTTCCAGAATCAAGAGAGTATTAATGGCATCTTGTTCACACTTGAAGGTCAAGTTGGGTTAAGCAGAGTCCGAACTGCATACAGTCATGAAACCTATGCTTTGTGACCACCATTAACTTAGTCAGGCTGTTTTTTATCTTGGAACAAACATACAGTTTTCTAGTCAGCTTGCATTGCGATTATACACTACAGTCAGACTCAAAATAGGGTCTGTCAGAGGATAATTTTTTTCTTCTTCTAACTTTGGCTACTTATCAGCAACATTACCTTGGGTAAGTTTATTGAACTATCTGTGCCTCAGTTTCCTCATCTGTAACTGGAAAGAACAAATCTTTTCAGTTACATACTATAAGTAGGATTACACCTGTAACATATGTCAAGTATGTAGAAACAGTCTTGGGAACCACCAACAAACTCATGTGTGGAAAATACACATGACTAGCATCTGTGGAAAATACACATGACTGCTGTGCCTGTCTATTCCTATGTAAACTATATACATTAACAATGAAACCAACACACAGGGGCATTCCAGCAAGATCTTTCACACCTCAAGGAACATCTACCGATGTCTGCATTAAAGCCAATTTTCATTTTTCAGAAATGATTAAATGTCTGCACTAAAACCACACAAGTGTTTTGCCACCAGGGAGTTCTTGATGCACAGACTTCCAGAGTATCTATATGACCATTTCGAAGAAGCAGCTTGTTGAAAAACTAGGGTTTCAACAACCAGTTTTGAAAGGATGATTTGGGTTGGGATGAGATGAGCAGGTATACTAATCAAGAGAGCTGGTTTCTGTTAAGAATTTTGCTTGTTCCACAAGACATTGCAGTAACCTTCTACTTGTATCCCATAATCAAGTATTAAACAAATAAATGGGGGAGAGAATGAAGAAAGAAAGATTTAAGAAAGATTCAAGCCTAACCATGGAAAGACAAATTTATGAATAAAATGATCAATGTCCTAGAATTTAAAAAAAAAAAGTTTAAGAAAATTTACATGTATTTAAAAATCCATACATAAAAAAAGGAATGGTGAAATTTAATGGCCACACAAGATACAAATATATAGCCAATAAAATAAATCTATTTTGAAAGTAATTAAAGAAGATGGTTTAAAAAAAGGGAAATAAAATGTGGTAAATTGCATGAAAGATGCACATCTTTAATAGGAATATTATACACAAATTAAGACAATTCTAAGGTGCCCCGTTAATCTAGGAAATTAACAAAAATAGTGACTAAACAAAACTGGATTATATGTACAGAAGTTTAAATATTTATGGATGCAATACAGAGATATGATCAGATCACTGGGGGAAATAGGGAAGGGCCATAGCAGGCGGTAGCCCGAGGCAATGGTTAAGTCTAGCAGGGAATTGGCCGAGAAGCTGACTGCCTCCAGAGTGCACAGAATTATGGACTAGAAGATTTAAAATAAAAGAAGGGCTCTCTGGCTCTCAGGCAGGCTGGCTGACTCTCTGGCTCATTGGCTCTCTCCCTTCAAGGATGCCTGGATGACCGTTCTGCAGCTGCCTGCATTTCCCAGTGGACCATATTTTGGATGGGAAGGAACTCTGGGGGCAGCCCAGCATCGGGCTCGCCTGGCAGAAGGCGGCAGGGCCATTCTTCTTTGGGTGTTCTAGAGGGGACGAGCTCTGAGGCAGAAGCCTGCCATTCTCCCAAAATTGTGTAGCTTCTTTAATCTTTTGTTGCTTTACTTTGTAAGCTAACCCTAAGGAAACGAAATAAAACTAAGAGGGGGAATGATGGGAGAACTCAGGTGTTAAAGACTTTAGCCTAAATTGATAAGCTTAAATGATTAAAGCTGTAACTAAAGCGTTAAAGAATTTAGCCTTAATTGATAGGCTTAAGTGACTAATGCATGTGGAAAGTTATTATTCCAAAATTGTGAAGTTTTTGAATAAAGACTCCTTCCTTTATCACCAATCCTTTGCCTCTAGCTTTTGCCTAGAGGGCAGCGGCGAGCAGTAGGGCCCTGCTTACTGTTTGGTAGCAGATGCAATATGAAAATTCAGCTTATTACCCTTTGATCTATATATCCACTCTAAAGGTGAAAAAAAGTACATCTGTAATGCTATTGGAAAAAACTGAAATCTGGATTAATGGAAAATTTAGGAAATAGTATATTAACATACTAGAATATGCGGGTATGTGCGTTTAAAACCAAAGTGCCATAATAAAAAGAAAATGTGGGGCTTCCATTTCCAACCAAGACAAAACAAGGATCAAATCTATCCTTCTGCCTATAACATTAAAAAAAAAAGGAAAAAAAGTTTTTTTGAAAGATGGTTTGCAAGATGCTAGGGTAACAGGCAACAAAGGAAAATGGCCCCTAAGAGATGAAACACAAGCAAGCCCTACAATTGCCCCAGCTTATTGTCTTGAAAGAGTTTCTAGAGGGAAATGAACAAGGGTCTGGGGAGACCAAGGCGATGAGTTCCAAGGAGAAGAGAATGGCACAGAGAGAGAACACACAAGTTCCAACCATTCCATTCCAGGGCATTCACGCATGAGATTAAAAAAAATATATATGTATATATATAAATTCATATAAAGAATTGTACAGAAATGTTCATAGAAGCTTTATATGTAAATAGTCAAACACTGGAAGCAACTAAAAACACATATGACCACTAACAGAAGAATGTATAAACAAACCACGGTATAGCCATACAATGAAATACTACTAGGCAATAAAAAGGAGTGAACTATTTGATATACGCTTTAACACAGACGAATCTCTAAATAGTTGTGTTGAGATGAAAAAGGTCAGATTAAAAAGAGTACATACATATTGCATTATTCTATTTAGATAAAACTAGAAAGTGCAAGTTAGTCTTTAGTGACAGAAAGCAGAAGCTTGGAGAGGGGTGTGGGAAGGGAAGAAGGAAAGGGATAGAAAGGGCACAAGGAAACATTTGGAGGTAATGAGTATGTTCGTTTTCTTTACTGTAGTGATGGTTTCACAAGAATACACATATTTCAAAGTTTACCAAATTGTACACTTTAAATATGTGCAGTGTCCCTACATATCCATTATGTTCCAATAAAGCTGTGAAAATAGGGGGGAAAAGTGGTTGCATGAACAGTTTTTAAGTGTCAGAATACAAAGGAACACATATATTAGCCACAATCATCAGAAGTTTAGAGAGATCTACATACAAACTAGTTCAAGGTCTTTGGAGAGATCTACATACAAACTAGTTTAAGGTCTTTGGAGTTTTTAATTACCTTTTTAAAAACTTACTGCTACTGAGTTAATTTAATCTAAATGGCCATTCTTACTCTCCAGAAACAAGAGCTGCAAAACAGTTTGCTCATAATCATATGAGACGGTCACATGAAAGAAATAGAGACCACACAACTCATAAGATACCTCTATCTCTGCTGTACCTTCATTACTCAAGTAAGTTTCACCAGTGCCAACATGAGAGAATGCAGTTAGAATAACAAGATGCTTGGCAAACAGCTGCTTTGGAAGAGCTGTAAGCAGAGAAACTAGAAAATGTTTCCTAATTTCACTAGGGCAGTCAGGCTACTCCCAAGGGTAAAGCATGAAGGAAAATCTTGTACACAGGAAAGACAATATTTGGAAATTAGCCCGGTCTCACAATTTCCAGAAATGCCAATTCTTTTAAGATTGACTGAAGCATTCAAAACAACAGTTTGAAAATCCAAATTAACATTCCTTGCCAGAAATGATGTTCACTTAAAAATTCTATGTCTCTTTTTTTTAAAGGCCATTCTTAATCACAAGATGTAAAATGTAAACAAGGGTGGGGGGATCCCCACAGGTATTAGTTTCCCAGGGCTGCCACCAAAAATTACCACAAGCTGGTGGCTTAAAAACAACAAAAATTTATTCTTCACAGTTCAGAGTGCAAAGTCCAAAACAAAGGTGTCAGCCAGGCCATGCGCCCTCTGAAGGCTCTAGGGAGGAACCTTCCTCTGTCTCTTCCTAGTTTCTGGTGGCTGCCAGGAACCCTTCCCAGTGCTTGGCTCGCAGCTGTGTCACTCCCATCTCTGCCTCCATCGTCACAGGGCTTGCTCCATCTGTGTGTGTCTGTGTCCTGCCGTCTTCTTAGGAGGACACCGGTCTTTGGATTTAGGGCTCAGTCTAATCTGGTATGACCTCATCTTATATTAACTACCTCTGCAAAGACCCTATTTCCAAATAATATCATATTAATGGGTACTCAGCATTAGAACTTTAACATATATATCACTGAGGGGGAAGACAGAATTTAAACCACAATAGGGGGCAAATATCTGACATAGTAAAATTCTCACCAAAAAAAGCAGTAATGAGGGAGAATAAGATTTCAGTTAACGTGGCAAAAAGTATCTTCACTTCTAAATATATACTTTTGGCCACTTCACCTTGATTGAAAACTTCAAAACAGCTAGCAAAAAAAGCAAAAATCATTTATCTTTTTGGTTTTTTTCTAATTTCAAATTTATGTTTGTAACACACACCCCTGTTATTCCATCGATAAAGTTCTTTGATTAATAAATAAGAATTTTCATTCTAAAATATACTGCTTGAACTTTGGGGACTAAGACACTTCTTGTATAACCAAAAAAAAAAAAAAAAAAAGGTAAATGAAACTATTTCTTAAGTCAGAAGTGAATTTGCTTCTAAGAGAATATCACTCTTATTCTTGGAAGCTATCATCCTTGTAAAGGTGCTTTATGAGCTTATATATAAGTAAAATGTGTTTGTATATACATTCATTTACATATATGCATAACACTACTCTTAGGATATACTCTTAGTCCAGGGCAAAAACCAATCAAATGAGCTTAGCATAATGATTGCTAAGAACATAAAAATGATTCATATCCCCTAGATTTTCAAATGGAAAAGGTTTCACTGCTACATAGTGAAATATATGTAATTAACTGAAAGTAAGTAATTAGACCTATTATATCACCAAGGAAGAAACAGAGGACATAAATTGCCTGAGATTCAAATGACCTCTCAGAGATGGACAGATGACTGAGGGTTCATTCTGTCATCAAAGCAAATGTATCAAACAAATGTCTCCGGTTCATACGATTGACTTACCAGACAGTGCCTACAGATGTCTGTGTAGAATATCATTTGGTAACTTAAGAAACAGAAACACATTCCATCATTTATTTCTAGGCAGCATGTAAACAACAGCATTGACATGGCCCTCTAACATGCCCTTTTTACATTCGTCAGCAATGTGGCAGCACAGATGAGAAACTGGGGCCTTGTTTTTTTTATGATTTTTAATAATGAGTAAAATATGGTTAATGTTTTAGGAGTGAATCTAGAGCTGGTATAAACTAACACCAGATCTAATAAAGTGTATTCCTTCCAATCCTAAAAATTACCAAATATATTTTAAACATTGTATAATGTTTTTCCCCTTACATATATAACGTATATACACACACATATACGAGTTCTGTTCAGGAAAAAGTCCAGCCATTGTTAATATAACGAGAACGGTTTGTACAACATCCATGTAAACTGGCAGCCAAGGAGAGTGGACTGGAATGCACATGCATGAATAACGATGACTTCACTGTACTAGTCAGTGGGGGTGGGAGACGCCATTGAGTGAGCATGTGTACTGTGCGGCCATCGCATTCAAAATGATTGAACGAGTAGAGCAACAAATCTGCATCAAATTTTGTGTTAGGCTTGACCATTCCTCCATGGAAACTATCTGGATGATTCAGAAGGCCACAGCTATGCGCACAACTAGCGACTGGCAGCTTCATCATGACAACATGCCCGCTCATGCCTCACGTCTCATGCAGAGTTTTTTGGCAAAACATCAAAGCACCCACGTGACTCAGCCCCCCTACAGCCCAGAAATGATGTTCACTTAAGAAGCACTGTGACTTCTGGCTTTTCCCAGAACTAAAATCACCTTTGAAAGGGAAGAGATTTCAGACTGTTGACAGGATTCAGGAAAATACGATGGGACAGCTGATGGCAATTGGGAGAACTATGTGAGGTCCCAAGGTGCCTACTTTGCAGGGGACTGAGGCATCATTGTCCAATGTCTAATGTTTCTTGTACCTTCTTCAATAAATACCTTTATTTTTCACAGTACATGGCTGAATATTTTCTGGACAGGCCTCATCGTATATAATAAAGAGGCATCTCTAGAACTGACAGCACAAAGCCAACTATCTGCAGGAAAAGGTCTGCAAGCATAGGAAAATGTTCTTAAAGAATGGGTGAGAAAATACCTAACCTTTGTTTACATGGAAAACAACCATTCATCTGAGGTACTGAAATCTAATTTTGACTGGTGAGAAAATACACATCCTCTCATAATTCTCCTCCAGGTCTAAGTCTCTAAGATTCAAGGGCATAGCTACCGCTCTTTCTTTATCTTGGTGAAGGTAAACAGCATTAAATCTAAATGAGTTTTCACTGAAATATGTACTCCACTCCCCTCCTCTAATATCTCTCCACATTATTGTATTTGTGCAAACTACACTTCCCATGCATTTAAGATGGGCAGCATATTTTCCATTATCTACAATTCTCTAATGTTACTTAAAGTGTGAAGTGTTAAATAAATTATCACAAGTGTATAAATGCACCAGTGACAAACAGTGAATAACACTGTAGTAAATGGCGAGGCCAGGATCAAAGGAACTGAGGTTTTCCAAATGTACCAAACATTTTCCCAAATCAGTAGAAATAGAGATGACACAGTGGGGGTTAGAACCAAATGATGATACATAATGAAGTCATCATATTTAATCAAATCTAAGTTGCCACTTTTAAGAGACACTATTATTTTACACATCACTAAAATTAAAGCTGTCGGTTATGACCAAGTTTCATCCTGAAGTCAGAGATGTTAAAACTTGAGGCATAGGGAGGAAAATACCTTTAAAGAATTAAAGAAATGTGTTATATACTTCCAATAAAGTCAAGAAAGCAGGCTATATATCATAATGCAACGCTTGATTTTTCATCTATGACAGCTGAAAAACCTTACTGGCAAGTACTACTTTTATATTTATTCTCACTCCTTACTTTCATTATATATCATTCATATCAAGTATAATCATTGTACCTGCAAATGAACCAGACAATTAAGATTATACTGTGCCAACCACAAAGAAACACATGGACACAGAAGGCAACTAACTAGCTTACAGCATGGCCAAACATCACCCAACCAAATCACTTAAACCAATCTAGGAAAAATACAGAAACTTAAATTTGGTCCTTTGGGAAACCAATAGTATGTGTAGGCCAAGAATTAGCCTGTGGTCCCCAAGCTGATCATTTTCTTTGCATTAACTCAGGGTGAATAATGATCAGAAGGCAATTGGCAGAGACACAGAGCCCCCAGCTCCATTTGATGTATGATCCTATGACAATACGATTAGCAAGAACCATTTCTCTTACACCAAAATACTGAGTCCAGATGTCAACCTGGTGCCTGGAAAAGATGCTGCACAGTGACAGCTGTTTGATGTTTCCACGCTGAATAACTGCATTCTGACGAGACACATGCTTTAACCAAATGAGGTATCAGTGCATTCATAAAGAAAACATTACCCCCCCCCCAAAAAATAAAAATTAGCACACTTTCTTGCTCTTTCTGTCTGCTTAAGTCATAATAAATAAGGGGCAGTTTTGCAGAAAGATGATAAAAGGAATACTGCATTTTATGTAATTAAGCAATAAGCATATAGAAGCAATTAAGTGTATAGCATGAAATAGCAATAAGCATTCAGCACAACACAAATTACTCAACACATTCATTTCATCACTTTTTTTTTTTTTTAACTGAAAGAACTGGTGACCTAGATAAAGCAGCGAATTGAAAATCCAGAGAATTTAAACAGTAGGATGTACAGGCACAAACACAGCCTTTGGGCCAGACCTGGACTCTATACCAAGGGCTCTATTTACCAACTGATTGACCTTAGATCAGTAACTTAACCTTTCCAAGTCTCAGTTTCTTAACATGCAAAATAAGGATAATAAAACCTTCACATGATAGGACTTTGGATTTATGCAGAATCAATTACATAGTGCAGGGAAACTTTTATCTAGTGCCTGGCACAGGGGTAAAATATGCAAAATGGCATGTGCTAATTACCACTGATATCAGTTATAGTACCATGAAGCTATGCACTTCCCAACCCTCAAACAACTTTCTTGCTCTGAATTTCATTGTGTTCTGGGTTTTCTGCCTCTCCTAAAACTTCTACCCTGCATTGTCTTTATTTTATTTTATCTTGACTCATCCACCACCATCCCCCATCTACTTTCAGAAACATCTTTGTACCACCTTAGTAACTAAAACTGAAAAATATTTAAGTTCTATAGAGCTGCTAGAGTAATATTTAGGCAACGAATGAAGTGTGAGTGAGCATAATTCCATGGGTTTAGGACCTGGTTCTCACCACCTGGCATCCTGCACTCTGGTGAAGGTGAATGGTATACAGCTGGAAGGCAAGCCAGGCCAAGAGGTCCCAAAGCATTTCCATTTCCCTCCATTCGGAAGGATGTCTCTACGCAAATGCTTCAACTCCGAGGAGACACTAATGTGCTTCTGTGGAATTCTGCCAGCCCAACTCATAAATATCCTTATCAGGAAGAGTCCAAAACTATTTAATCCATTACAGGCTGAGAGTTTAAAAACCAAGAGAAGATTAAGCAACGCATAATCTAGTAGTGGGCTACAAAAGGGCACTGTTCCAGTTAACGCAGCTGCCTCTATAATAAAAAAGGAATAGAGAAGATACAAGACAATATGTACTATAGAATTTCATGTAAAAATATCTGCATATATACCCCAAAAGACAATTTTTTATAAATAATCTGCCAACGTTATACAAGGAAAAGACAAGACGTTTTCAAGAACCCTACCCAAGAACAAGGTACATAAAATAAACAGAACTGGACAAGGAATATAAATAAACTAGTCAGAATACACCTAACAAAAGAGGTACCAGAGAGAACTGCCAGAAAAAGAAATAACCAGAATTAATTGGACATGTTGCTAGAGAGATACCAAAACAGCCCTCAGAGCTCAGCAATAACTCAGAAATCTAGGTATAAAAGTCATCTGAAATGGCACAAAGAATTCAACAGAGCTGGACAAGGGTGTTTACATCCTGCTCTGGGCGAAGGAGAGCCTGCTGGACCTGTGGACACGCAGTCCAGGCTTCTGGCTAGCCACCATCCTGAGAAAGCCGAGTTCAGTTGTTTAGCACTGCCAATTCTTAAAAACATCCATCTAATGCTCTAGAAACAAACCTAAGCCCTCCCTCTTGACAAATATTCATTGTGTATCTGCAGCTGACACATTTTCATTGGCAGTATCAAGACCTTGTCTATTCTCTTCAATCTCCTACTACCTATAAATCTTAGGGGATTTACTTTTCCAGGGGCAGTTCCTTATAAATTCTGGAGGTACAATGAAGACAAAGGATTTACCTCACACACATATTAAACTTACTGGAATAAAACCATATTTTCTCAAAGAGAAAAACTGGAGATGGAGGAGTGAGGGATAGGAATTTAAATACTGTTAGCTGTCTATCCATCCCTGTTCCACTCAGAAAAAAAAAAACAACTTAATTTTAAACTGTTCCTGATCCTAGACAATCCTGAAGTACTTCTGTTTGTGCAAAATGACAAAGTGGTTTTTCAAGGGTAATTTTCACTAAACACAATTTTTAACACATACTCTGACCTTAGACTGTAGTCCCCAGTAAAATACAAATTCTACTGTAATTTGTCATTTTAATATTTAAATAGAAAACCACAACTTATCTATATTTCATTGGCTATGAGAATATGAATACCATCTATACAAGTTTGAAACCAGAGAAAAATGGCTCTTCCAACCACAAGAACACACACACACACACAGACTCATGTCCTATACATTTTTAATTAGTTTTATCCTTTCATTTAAAAATACTCCTCAAATATCAAGAACACGTCTTTGTTCTATAATAGTCCCCCTAATTATTCCATTCAGATGGCTACACAGACAAGGCCACAATCTAAGACAAGAGGTGACAGACGGTACATGAAGAGGTCCCTGGTTCAAATCATCCCGGGAGGGAGGGAAGGAGGGAGGGAGGGAGGGAGGGAGGAAGGATTATGAACTTAATTGACAAAGTAAAACTGGATGTCCCTTCTGAGACATTGAGCATACCCAGGACAGTTATTTGCATCTCTAATGACTTTGTAATCTTCTCAAACTAGAGGAGTTACTGTATCTCCCACGTTTGTTATAAGGGAAAAGTGATCCAAAAACAAACACCTAGGTCCTTTGCAAATGAACAATGAACAAGGTAGAAAAATAGACAGTTAAAGGACAGACTTTTATTAAAAATCAGAGAGGGCACAAACACTGACCATGGAGGTGACAAGCTATTAATGAGGTGCTAAAAGATAAACAGGGCAGCTCATCTCTGACAACTGCTCTATCTCAATACATGTCCCAGGTTATACTACAGCATATTCACTTATTCAACCCAGTTTTACAAGAAAATCATCTTCCATGTTTTGTTCCTTCAAACGACATATGGAATAAAGGTGAACAGACTGATCTCTCTAGGAATGAGGTTTCTGATAATGCCTAGACTGCAATTAATTCTGTGGTTGTGTTTATTCTAAACTTCGCCTTTACACATCAAAACCAATGCTTCTAGGCCTATAAACTGCAAGTTCTGAATGCAATTGAAAACACAAATACTGACTAACCATATATGTATGACGTTACTCTGACCTAGGATACATCCAAATTATAGTAACTGCTTTTGATTCCTTAGAATGAGGGAGAAAAGAAAGTGGTTGTCATTAGGAACATTAAGAACTCTATATGCCACTATCATCCAGAAACTGCATCTTCTGAGTCTCCAGCATTGACCACCAAAGATAGCTAATAGACTGTTAGAATTATTATTAGAACCTAAGAGTTATTAGACCCTCATTAACAGAGTACAATTACAGAGAGAAAACCAAGCTATTTTGGCTGAACATTCATTCCAATGGAAAAAATAGAGCCTTCTTAATCACTTTCATTATCAAAACAGACTCCCTGCTGGAGCTTTTTAATTGGAAGTCTACCATTTTAAAGACATTTGCATTTTATCAAACTGTATTGACAGGGGTAATAGAAATAACTGCTAGCTCCTAGCTTCACATCTCCTAAATATGTGATAACATCTGTAGTGATCCACCAGGGTGGGGGAGGGGAGGGGAGAGGAAGATCAGGATAGGACCTCGGCCACTAGCACACAAGCATCTGGTTGGAACCAGTTTTTCTCCCCTTTCATCTCTGCTATGTTAAAAAGAGAAAGAGATGGGAAACACCATCATACCCAGTTTCTATCTATAAAATATACCCAAGATAGAGGGGTGTCATTTACTAACAAATGAACAGAAATCAGAAACATTACTGATGTGTGAGAAGATGAATAGTTTTGCATGCTAGACATTCTGTACCCAAGATATATGTCTCTCTCTCCAGCTTTCTATCTCACACGCTCTCTAAACCTGTAGGATGCCACAGTGTTATTGCCATGAGCCACATTTTGTTATTTATAGAGGCTATAAAAGTGCACAGCACTTTACAAACCACAGAACATAGGCACTATAGCCTGGAGGAACTCAGCCTAAATTAGACATGGACAGAGTGGTGAGAGAAAAAGGAAAATATTTAGTTGCACCACATTCTTGGCAAAGAATAATTTTGAGAAGCAGTAAGAAAGGGACTATTAAGTCGTGATCTGTAGAAGGAGAGTTCACGCAACCCAGAATCAACCCATTAGTAATCCAAAGCCTTAACTCTTGACGGTAAAGAGTGGTATCTTCATAAATTTGATTGCAATTTCTACCTTTGGCATTAAACGTGAATTTGGTTTTCCAATCATATGATGCCAAGTGCACTCATCAAAATAATATTAAAATGTAAATACAATAAACACCCAAATGCTTAGGAAAGAAAGAAAAATGGATCAAAAGTGATCTCATTGGTGCCAAAGGGGTACTAGACTTACCAGGGTGATCACTTTGTAAGGTATATAAATGTCTATGCACTATGTTGCAAATCTGAAACTAATATATTGTTTGTCAACCATAATTAAAAAATACATTTTTTAAGTGGTCAAGCCCACTTTTTAAAAAAGTGATCTTCTAATGGGCCTAGGAGAACTAAAAACCTAAATTATTTTAAGCTCGGTCATTATTAAATTACGGTTACACAATGCTTACCAACTAAGGGAGTCATCAAGTCCTTTTCCTCCTAGACATATAAAAGATTTGAGCTCTTACAAGGTCTACAAAAAATTTCCAAGAGAAACGGAACTAAAACGCAAGAAATTCTCTCCATTGAGAAAAGAGTTGTGTTCCCATTTACAACATCCCCCACCAACTCAATTGAGCCACAGCTCAGAAAGTTCTCAACATCAAATTTAAATTCTAATCTGGATTCCTAATTTAGTGCTCTCTGCACTTACCAGAGATTCAGTACAATGGACAGAAACATGTTGTTAGCATTGAGTTTTATCAATTAGAAAAGTCCTGATGTTGTCACACAACTTTTTAATGTGTTATTACTTCCATTTTGCAGAGAGCCCAAGGAACTTTCTCAAACACATGGAAGGTGTCTGGGAAAGACATAAGCTAGGTCATCAGAATACCCACCACAAATACACTCCTGATGGTCTCTATTACAACATAAAGCCATAAACAGTCAAAACCAGTCAGATTCATTTTTCAAAATGAAAACCCCAAGTGCTCAGGAGTTGACTATGAAGTAGAAATCAGAAATTACCTGTGGAATCCCCTGATCTCTGAGCTCAGCGAGGTTACAAAGTTTCTTGATTCTACTTTTCTATAATATAAACTACTAGACAGTCCAATGTTTCCACCATGTGTTCTTAGACATCATTTGTAGTCAATACTGAAAATAATCACCTAATTGATCCTGATGGACTTTTCACAAATTTCTCTTTAGTCTCTCAAAGAGTATGATACCAAGTCACTGCAAAATCAGGCTTTAATCTCCTCCCTTTATCAATAGTGACACCAGCCCCCTCTCTTCTCTATTCAAAGGGGCAACCATCTGCAATAGTTCTACCCGATTTCCCCTGGAGTGTTAGCTTCGACTGCCTAGTTTCTGAACCCTCAGCAATGGGAGCAATTTACCTCGATCGACTTCACCAGCCACTGTTGCAATTTAGCTAAGGCATTTCCCAGGGGCCCATTAGAAAAGGTTCCAATTTGTGAAATGCACATCTGATCCCTAAAAACCAGCCCTGGAAACATCATTTGGTACCAACTTACAAATTATTCATTTTCTGATCCCATATCCTACACTTTGACACAGAAATGCAGAAAGGAATTTTTTTAAAAAAAAGGACAGGATTTTCAAAAATTTCCTCAACTATACAAACATTAAAGGACATTCTGATAAAAATCACAGCATGCTATATAGGCACATCAAAGTTCTAATTGGTTTGGTTTTGTTATTTGACTCTTATCTATACCAAGCAAACTGAAGATGGCAGCCCAGGGCAGAAGAAGCCTTCAGCAGCATCTGCAATATGGCAACATCAGAAACTAATGGAAATGTTAAGTTCCTTCCAGAGTTAAGGACCATGAGAAACCAAATCACCCTATTTAAAGTATTTCACAGATCCACACACATTGCACCTATTCAATGCAGCTAACCAAAAGAAATGTGAAAGTACACATTATGTGGGAATGGGCAAAAGGGTGGAGGAGAGCTCTTCCAGCAAAAAGAACAAAATAAAACTCTTTTTAAATATCAGTAAATAAAAAGTCAGTTGCAACCCTCAGATTACTGTTGTGAAAGCCATAATATTCAGATTGGAATTAACTATCCCATAAATAATTATATAATTACTTGAAATTAGACTTAACAGGCCATGTCAATATATTTTAGTAGGTCTCAGTCTACTTTTCTGGAATACCAGTACTTCTGAAACAGAGTGTACAGAAAGTGTTACCTAACATCATCCTCAACAGAGAAAAACAAAGCATTTCCCTTAAGATCAGGAAAAAGGCAGGATGTCCACTTTCACCACTTTTATTCAACATAGTACCTAAGTCCTAGCCACAGCAATTAGACAAGAAGAAACAAAAGGCATCCAAATTAAAAAGATGTAAAACTGTCATTATTTGCAGATGACATAAAACTGTATACAGCAAACCCTAAAGATTCTATCAAAAAACTACCAGAACTGATAAGTGAATTAGTAAAGTAGCAGGATAAAAAAGAAACATTTAGAAACCAGTTGCCTTTTTATACACCAACAATGAACTGTCCTAAAGAGAAACTAAGACAACAATCCCATTTACAATTGCATCAAAAATAATAAAATAAAATAATAAAATAAGATTGAAATAAAATACCTAGGAATAAATTTAACCAAGGAAGTAAAACACCTATCCTCAGAAAATTATAATATACTGAAGAAAGAAACTGAAGAAGACACAAATAAATGAAAGCATATACCATGCTCATGGATAGGAAAAATTAACATCATTAAAATGTCCACACTATAGTGTATAGATTGAACTCAATTTGTATCAAAATACCAATGGTGTTTCTCATACAACTAGAATAATCCAAAAATCTATATAGAGTCATGAAAGGCCCCTAACTGCCAAAACAATCTTAAAAAGAACAAAGTTGGGAGGAGGTGGGGAAGGGTCATTGTCCCTTAAAAATAATCTTACCAAAAATTAAGTTATTAAACTAAATAGTCTTAGTTTGGGAATTTTGTCCTTAAGTTTCTCTTTAATTAAAAAAAAAAAAAAATTTGCTGTCAAGTGTAAATAAATCAATGAACCAATATCAACTATTACTATTATATTACTATTAATTGATGCATATTTTAGTGCACATACATATAGGTTTTATATAACTTAAATGTAACAAATTTTCTACCTGGAGAATTATCCCAAATTAAAATGACAGCATTGCCCTGACCAGTGTGGTTCAGATGGCTGGACTGTCATCGTAGACCAAAGGGTTGCGGGTTCAATTCCCGACCAGGACACATACCCAGGTTGCAGGTTCAAGCCCCAGTTGGATGCCTGCAAGAAGGCAACCTATCAACGTCTCTCTTTCTCCCCCCTCCCCAAAAGCAATGAAAAAAAAAAGTCCTTGGATGAGGATAAAAAAAAATTTTTTTAAATAAAATGACAGCATTAAATATTTTTATGTACAATGAGTTCCAGGAGTTTTGCCACCTGAGCATGTTTGGGAGCCAACGCTATTAATTACCAAACTTAATGGTGGCAGAGTACCAAATGCATATTCAGAAAAACAAGTCACATTATGTATTAAACATAGGACTCACAAGATACAAAATTCTAGTTCTAATCCTGTTCTCTGACTACAGGCGTAGGCTAAAAATTCCAGGGATTTCTTATCTTGCCTAAGAATAAAGAGAGCACATTTGCTCTTTCAGGCTACCACTTTCATGTAAGTCTCAACTGAAAGAGAACAAAATAAGTGGACTCTCAGGAAATATTGATTTATAGATGGTACCTTTTCTTTATCAACGGTACGACCCACAATTTGTACCTACACACACCTCAAGTCCATATTTCTATAGGGTTCAAGTACTACATTCAATGTGATCCACAATGTCACATGGGAAGTACTGCTGTTTTACAGCAGCAGTTCTCAAAATGTATGCCAGACCCCTGCTCTTCTCTTTTCCTCCTTTTCTAACTACTTATATGTGTGAAACTAAAATTTCTTCAAATTTTTCAACCAAAGTAACATAGAACAAAATGCAGAAGCAGATAAAGGATTCCGGCTGTCTTCTACTAAGCCACACACATCCAACAGATGAGCAAAAAACAAAGTAACGCCACTCAATTATTTTGAAAAACAGTTATTTTTCATAAAAACTTATTTCTATTAACATATAACAGGCTTGTTTTTTTAAAAAATATTTTACAATATCTCAGTTTTACTTCTTATACAGTATGTACCAACAGATATAATTATTCCACATTAACAAAAGCTCTTTGGGTCCTCAGTAATTTTTAGTAATATGCAAGAGTCCTCAAACCAAAAAGTTTGAGAAACACTATTTTAGAGGAACTCAAGAGATAAACTATAGTTACTGACAGGATAAGAGAGGCTCAATGCAGGAGAGCTTTAATGAGACGGTTTCTCATCAAAAATCATCTTTTTAAAAAGAAGTTATTGACATAGACAAATTTAGTAAAAACATAACAAAAACATGTAAGGAAAATTAAAATTAAAAAATTCACTCTATTATTTATCCAAACACAACTGCTTAACCCTGCTCTAAAAACAGTTCCCTTTTGGTACTACTCTATGCTCATGCTTTCTACAAATATAATTGTAGAACAAATAGAATGTCCTTTGACATTTTGTTCACTTAAATTGTAACCGAAATAATCTTCCCAGCAGACACATAATCTTTCTAATTTTGGTAGGTACAAAACTGGAATGCATAGTTATATGTAAGTAAAAATTCAAACCGTACACTAAATACTTCTACACTGGACTTAAAGTAATAATTCAATTTTAAATAATTTTAACGGACATTCTAGAACTAATTTACCTAGCCCTGATTTCTGAGTATTTAGACTATTTCTCCTTTTTCTGAGATTGTGCTACAACGAATATCTTCATGTACAAAGCTTGGACCATCCCTTAAATCCCTGCCTTAAGTCGAGTTTTAAGAAGGTGACAACTCTGATAAAAATTATGCACAGATTATGAAGCCACCCATGTCCTTTATCCAGTTTGTCTGCTTGGCCCCAATAGCAAAGGATTGGATGCCACTGCAGATCTAATTTCTCTCATAGTTATTCTTAGAAAATAAAGAGAAATCTACAAACATGAAACACCTATGAGTTCAACTTAGAAGTTAGTTAAGAACGCCAAGCCTTCTTCAGATGAGAGTCAGCGTCATGTGTCAAGCCTAACTTGGGGCTCAGTCACAGCTGTAGATGTAAAGTCTAGGGCAAAGTCTTCTCTGCCAGACCAAGCTGCTTGATCCATTCAGGTTACTGTTATGCACTCAACTGTGTCTCCCCAAATCCATGTGTTGAACCTCAGAATGTGACTATATTTGATAGGACCTTTTCAAAGAAGAGATTAAATTAAAATGAAGATAGCTGGATGGGCCATCATCTGATTGGTAAGATGTCCTTATAAAAAGAGGAGGCTAGAAAGACATGATGGTCACATATGTACAGAAACGATGACCACGTGAAGAGGAAATCAGACAGCAGTGACCTGCAAACCAAGGAGTGAGGACAAAGAAGAAACCAAAGCCTTGACCTTGGACTTCTAGCCAGCCTCCAGAACTGTGAGAAAATACATTTCTGTTGTTTAAGCCCCTTAGTCTGTGCTAGTTTGCTAGGGCTGCCGTTGTAACGTAATGTAGTTACCAATCTGACCCCTGAGGACATTTCCATGCTCTTCCCAATCTTCCCAATCTGGCCCAATCCCTTCCATTTACAGATAATGAAATCAAACTCTGTGAGGTTAGAATTTTCACCTGTGACCAAATACAAATAATTAGAAAATCAAGGGAGAGAATCTAAATCTCTCATGCCAAAGCTCTTTCTGCAATAGTATAATAACTACAAATGAGAATCCCGGATACATCTGAGCATCAACAGCAGAGACCTACAATCTAATCTTAAATCGATTAATTTATGGATGCTCAGTAATAGCCAGTAGTTTTGAACAATGATGAATTGACATACAAACCTTTGAAAAATACTATACCAAATATACATGCTATACAAGAATTGTGCCTTCAAAGAAAAACTGAAACAGGACCATTTAAAAAGACACATCAGCTTTGAAACAATAAGAGTAAAGATGAAGCAAAGTTTAAGTTTTCAAGGAAAAATGGGTGTGAAGAATGAGATCAAATGACCAGTAAGACCAGATGGGTGCTAGCTTTCTGGTGGAGATAAAGGAATTGAACCAAAACTAGAACTTTTGGGTTACCAAAGCTGAAGACTTAGCCCTGATTGTGTAGCTCAGTGGGTTGGGCGTTGTCCTGCAAATCAAAATATTGTCAGTTCCCAGTCAGGGCGCATGCCTGGGTTGCAAGCCAGGTCCCTGGTTGAGGGCCCACAAGAGGCAACCAACAGATGTTTCCTCTCACATAGGTGTTTCTCTCCCTCTCTTTCTCCTTCCTCCCACTCTCTCTAAAAAATAAATAAATAAAATCTTTTTAAAAAGCGTAAGACTTACAGAAAAGAATGGATGAGATCACTGAATACTACAGAACAGTTTAAATATGACCATGTTTACTTTAAATGTCTATGTCTCTGTCAATCTTCTATCCTTGGCATGTTAAGAGTTTTTGTCTGTCTGTCTGTTTGTTTGTTTGTTTGTTTGTTTTGGTTTAGCTTTCCTCCCCTAGTTGACACCTTCTCAGTTAATCAAGGAAACAAAGTATCCCAAAATATCCAGATGAGATGGTGGCCACAGCTTTCCCACCTTGAAATGAAAAAATAATCCACTAAACTACAGCTCATCAAGTGACAGCACAGACAGCACTAGTCATGAAGTCCTCAGGCCTGGCGATCTGCTTTAATAAAGAAATTTACATGTAACTGTTAAAAGCATTTTACTCCCCCCAACCTTCACCCTTCACAAAAAAAGAAATTTGAGTTTGGGGATACTTAAACTTAGTTGAAGTAAGGGCAGTTGAATTATAATTAGAGGCAGGCAAAATATTCACCAATTCTTCAGCATGCTAATCTTATACTGGATGACCAAAATGGTAGCGGTACGTGACCTAGAAAACCATATGGAGATACGATGAAAACGGTGATTTCCAGAAGTCCTAGTTAAGGTATATTTGGAGAGCAATAAACCACTTGAAATATATTTTTGAAATTTTTTTGTACTTTTTAAATGTGCTCTAAAAATTATTGTGCTATAAATAGAAATTCCAATGATGTACAAATTTGTTCAGAATATGGTCTGCAATTACAATGCAGTTTCTAGTTCATCAGGTCCATTTTCTCACAATACCAGCAATTAGTAAATGCCTGGGCATGCAGTAAGGTCTCAATGCTTGAAGGTATGAAGAACCAAGTAAGTAAAGAAAGGGAAAGCTATTAGACAAAAAGCAAGCACTCCAAATAACTACTGAATATAAAGATAATAAACTAAAAAGATTTTGCTGAGACGTGACCCTCAATAATAAAAGATTAAGTGGCAAAACATATGAGAGGTGCCTTCTGGGACTCTTACAAAGTTATATATTAACCTCCACCAATTTTTCTTATTGCCATGTATGCACATAGATGACTGAACTTGGCAAAGCTAGGAAAGTTTAAAATTAACAGTGCTGGTGGGACTTCAGTCAGGATGGAGGCATAGATAAACATGGTTCACCTCCTTGTACAACCACATCAAAATTACAACTAAACTATAGAACAATCATCACTGAGAAACATCAGAAATCAACTTGAATGTAAGTCCGACAACTATGTAATTAAAGAAATCACATCCATTCAGGCTGGTAGGAGGGGCGGAGATGCAGAATGGGCTGGTCCAATATCCATATGTGGTGGATAAAAATTCACGAAGAGTATGTTGGGAGTGAGGAATCCCAGCTCTACACCAGGACCACCAGCCCAGGGTTACAGTACCAAGAAGGTAAGTCCCCATAACTTCTGGCTGTAAACCAGCAGAGATTGAGATGTGGGCGAAACTGCTAAAGCCCCAAGCAGTTCCCCTTAAAGATACCACACACACACTGTTTTTAGACCCACTCCCTCTGAGTTCCAGCACCAAGGTAGTAGCTTGAAAGGCACTAGAGCATATGGGAAGGAAATTAAATGTCTGGCATCAAGGCAAGAGCTAGGGGACAGTTTTTTCTAAGACAAAAGGCAGGCGGAGATCACTGAACCCACCCTCAAACAGAGTCACAGGGTCAGTATACAGGGTGCCTAATCTGAGAATCCATCAGCCTAGCTAACACTGTTTGCCCCAACCCTGGATACCAACTGAGGCTCCCATCCACTGGGCCTACCCAGGCTGTTAACACCGGGTTTTCCATATGAACGGCTGGTCTTGGCTCATGCTTCACAACTTCCTAAATCCTCTCAAAAAGGCAACAGCTCACCTCTGTGAGCCCCCAAGACCTCGTACCTCTTGCTAAGAGCCCCCAGGCCTGGCACTAGCAGCAGCCAGCCCAGGTTCACAACTGGGCTTTGCCTGGGCACCTCCAGGCAGAACACAGGTGGGAGCTGAATTCGGCTTGCACTACCCAAGAAACCATAGAATTTGTACACCCACTGGACAGCTACAGACCACATTAGGGAGCTACCACCCTGCCCCTGCACAGCTGATCCTCCAGAGAGGGCAGAGGTTGGTGGTTAGTGGTCACAGCCAACCCTTATAACTGAGTGGACTTAGTCCAACTGACTTGCCAACAGCAATCAAAGCTCAACTACAAGAGG
Source organism: Pteronotus mesoamericanus (assembly GCF_021234165.1). NCBI lineage: Eukaryota > Metazoa > Chordata > Mammalia > Chiroptera > Mormoopidae > Pteronotus > Pteronotus mesoamericanus. The sequence continues at coordinate 64,710,178 of NW_026555329.1, read as the reverse complement.
AAGGTGTGCTTAGCACACACAAAGGATACACCTCGAGAACCCAGCTTAGGGGACAGGGCAGACTGTGCTACTGGACCCTACAGGACACACCTATTACATCTGGTCATGTTACCAATAAAGGGAATCATAGCAGCTTTATAACAGATAGAAACAAACACAGGGAGGCTGCCAAAATGAGGAGACAAAAAAAAATGGCCCAAATGAAAGAACAGAGCTAAACTCTAGAAAAAGAGCTAAACAATCTATTGAATGCAGAGTTCAAAACTAGTTATACGGATGCTCAGGGAACTTAGTGAGGACCTCAGCAGCATAAAAAAGATCTAGTCAGAAATGAAGGTTACACTAATTGAAATAAAGAACAATTTACAGGGAAACAACAGTAGAGTGGATGAAGCCAAGAATCAAATCAATGATTTGGAACATAAGGAAGAAAAAAACAACCAATCAGAACAACAAGAAGAAAAAAGAATCCAAAAAAAAAATGAGTACAGTAAAAGCAGCCTCTGGGACAACTTCAAGAAATCCAATTTGCATCATAGAAAGAGAAGAGAAAGAGCAAGAAATTGGACATCTAGTTGAAAAAATGATGAAAGAAAACTTCCATATTTGGTGAAGGAAATAGACATACAAGTCCAAGAAGCACAGAGAGTATCAAACAAGATGGATGCAAAGAGGCCCACTCCAAGACACATCATAATTAAAATGCCAAAAGAATCTTAGAAGTAGCAAGAGAAAAGCAGGCAATTCGCTACAGGGGAGTTCCCATAAGACTGTGAGCTGATTTCTCAAAAGAAACTTTGCAGGCAAAAAGGGATTGGCAAGATTTATTCAAAGTCTGGAAAGGCAGGGACCTACAGCCAAGATTGCTCTACCCAGAAAAGCTATCATTTAGAATCAAAAGGCAGAATAAGAGCTTCCCAGACAAGAAGAAACTAAAGGAGTTCATTATCACCAAATCATTATTTTATGAAATGTTATAGGGATTTAAGAAAGTAGAAACTATGAACAATAAAATGACAATAAATACATACTGACAATTGAATCTAAAAAACAAAAACTAAGCAAACAAGAACAGACAGGATCATGGATACAATAAATACATACCGACAATTGAATCTAAAACACAAAAACTAAGCAAACAAGAACAGACAGGATCATGGATATGGAGAGTGTTTTGATAGTTGCCAGATGGAGGAGGTTTAGGGTAAAGGCTGAAGAGGCAAGAGGATAAGAAATACAAATAGGTAGTTACAGAATAGCCATGGGGATGTAAAATAAAGTATAGGAAATGGAGTAGCCAAAAAACATAAACTCATGACCAATGGACATAAACAAAGGCGCGGAGATTGCCTGAGGGAGCTGGGAGTGCTGGATGGAGGAGGGCAAAGAAGAAAAAACTGGGGCAACTGTAATAGCATAATCAATGATATATAATGTAAAAAAATTAACAATGTTAAAGTCAAATACTTTCCCATTTTAGCTAGGAATAGGTGATCAGATTTCTCTAAAAAGTAAAAAGGGAAAAAAAGGAATGTTTGTTAAATGTCTCCTATATATTATCATATTCAACCTAATTTAACACACAACAACCAAGAAAAGTCATCACTATAATGCCCATTTTACGAATTCAAAAATGGACTTAAATTTTGTTATCTTCTTAATAGCTCCAAACTAGTAGTAGGCTGGTTTCAGACACAAACTATCAAATCCTTTAAAGTCCATTTCTTTCCTATTCATCATTAGGTCTTTCAAGTAATAAATAAGGACAAATTAATAAAACTGTAAAGTCAAAAAAGCTCAAATCCATCCACATTCATCTGACCTATGATCCAGCCAACACCATTCCTAGGTATACTATTTCTCCCAAGAGAAAAAAATGTGCATGTCCAACAAAAGCCATATACAAAAATGTGCATCTGCATCTTTATCAGAATAGATCCAAGCTGGAAAAAACTTGAATTGTCCATTATAAGAGAATGAAAAAAACAAAGTGTAGTTTACTTATGCAATGGAATATTATACACAAAAGATGCACTACTGATACACAGAAGAGCATGGATAGATCTCACAGGCATAACATAGCATTAAAAAAAAAGCCAGACGCAAAACAGTAACTGATGTACAATTACATTCAATGAAGCTCAAGAATAGACACACCTAACCAATGATGATAGATATCACACTAGTGGTTACCTCAAGGCATTAAAAAAAAGGCCTGGGATCGGGTATTTTGTGGGATGCTAAAATATTCTAGGTCAATCTGGGCTGTAGATAATGGGCATATGCATACCTAAAAATTCATCGAGGTGTATACTTAAGGTTATTGTACCTTATACACATGACTGGATATTTAACCTCAATTAAAAAAGTTTCTTTAAAAAAAGCTTTCAGAAGTGGCAAAGATAAGCAGGGTAATACCATTTACATTTAAACGAAGAATAACTACTATTAGTATTGGGAGTATAATCTAGAATATACTTGAAATTTGTACTATTATGTAAATATATTTTTATTTCCAGTAGCAGCTAGCAATTCTACTTCTTAAAAGATAAATGAAGACAAAATGGAGACCATATCGACAACTATTCTCTAGTTTATGATTGTTTTTTAATTGTACAAAATGCACTTACGGAACTTACCTGCAGTCACACATCCCACACCACAATCACACAGGCCTGAAGTACAAAAGCTGCTACTAAAGCAGATGCTGGGAGGGAGGTACCAGGGAGAGCACAGGAGGGCTAACAGGCAGCAACATCACAATTGTTGGCGTGCAAACAGTAACTGATCCCAGAACGCAATACACAAAACACAAGTTGACACTACTAAGGCAGAAGCCTCAATCACTTACTATTTTAGGTTTACTAGGATTTTTTTTAAGTGACTTTTTTTATGCCAGTGCCCTAAATTCTTGATTGCCTGCCGCATTAACTTGGCACAGTTTATAGGCTGCGTTGTCTAAATGTCTGCATGTTGGTGGCTACACAAGTGACAAGAGCCTGCTCCATTGCTACATTCCTTACCCAATGTCCTGAAAGAAGCCCACTGTTACCATTTCGAAGCTCTGAAATATCCCAACATTTATGTACTCTTATGCAATCTCAAACTCCCTGGTTTTTATGCTGGATCATTTTCCATGCTGGAAACACCTCTCTCAGAACCCAGAATCAGATGACAGAGTTCACAGGAAACTTCTTTCTTATCTACCTGGATTAACCTAGTTTCTCTTGGGTGATGAATTCTTCTCATAAACACAGCTAATTCATTCTAGTCAACATAGTCAACAATCCAAGATTCAACTATCTCAGATTGTCAACTTCATATATAAGAATATAAGAACGTGAAACTAAAATACTGCAAATCAGAGGCCATAAAAATATAATCCATCTCTTCAGAGCCTCCAGCACTCTCCCAATGGAAGACAGAACTCCAGACAGATTTAAGACAAAAGCTCCTTTAGTTGTAATTGGTTTGTAAAAACCAAATACTTCAAAGGCTGATGCAACGGCTCATTTCATTTGAGATTCATAAATCCCTGAACATTCCTAAGAATTTTTCAATTCAAATCCAAATAAATACAGGACAAATGGAAATACCAAATATTATTTCTTGAAAAATAATCTATTCGTATTACCAAACCCAGAATACAGGTCTTCGTGGGGTAGCATACTCCTGTATTTTTGTGTAATACTCCTACATTCATACCACACTGCAATGCCATTAGCGGCAGGCTTAAATTAATAAAATTGTTTGTCTTGTCAGCTTGTGTTACACGTTGTACAAACTTGTTAGAAAATCAGCAGAGGCATGACAATTCATTATCCTACAGGGAGCCAGTCTGAAATCAGCAGCTTCCGCTTTCAGACAGAGCCACCACATCAAGTGACGGCAGCATTTGCAGCCGCTTGATGCACACTCTGAAGGGCACAAACACAACAACTCAGCTGACATCTTACTGTTCACCAACAGCAAGAGAGATTTTATATTTCACTCCCAAATACAAAGTGCCTATAGCTGCCTGGCACCAGCAGGACTATATTTCAAGAAGTCTCTTAAACAAGACAGATTGAACGTTTTTCTCCTGGTCCTCAGACTGAGTGGCAAGGGTAAAAGATGTGGTCGGTGGATTTTAACATCAGCGCCTGGCTCATATCACACCACCAAATGTTATTCTTCTCCATCAAAGATGGGGGAAGGGAGGAAGACCAATGAGCCCTTACTGAATAGCAGAATTTCTTTTTGGTTCAGCTTCAATCAGATGCCTCCACACTAAATTGCACAGAAATAGGCATTCAGTTGTCACTCCACTGGCTGTTGAAAAACAAGATGTTACTCCTCTTGGGCTCCATGCTACCCAATATAAGCAATACTGCACTGAATTAGGTTTGCATAAATCTACTCGGTTATTTCAGGTAACAGGAAGTAGATGTCAGTTACAGAACATACTTCTTGGCATCATTTACCCAAAATACAAATTGGTGGCAGATGGAAGACCATATTCCAATTGTTTTTTGTAGGTTACAGAAATCACCCCTACAACTTGGCCTCAGAGCTAAGTACAGCTATGCAAATCAGAACAAGTCCATGGACCCAAGGAGATTTATTCAGGTCTAAGAAGAATTAAGCTTTTGGAAAATGTGAAAATGTCCATGAAAATAAGACCTACAACTTAAATACTAGAGGGCCTTAGTGTTTTAGTACTTACGGTTACTAATCCAACAGACCATTGAAATTTTTGCAGACCAAAAATTTCAACTTTTATGGGTTCCCCTTTTGGGGCTGGATAAATGTGGCCAACCATCAAGTCTGTGGTATTATTCCAAAATATTGTCTGTCTCTCTCTCTCTCTCTCTCTCTCTGCAAGAGGATAGTAATTCCCCACCTCATCGTAAGACTTGGCCCAGTGGTTTACAGAGGCCTTCCCTGAGGATGGACTACACATCCCTCTCCTGGTGAATTTGGGAGTGGCCAGTGAAATCAGACTAAGTCAGCTCTTGGTGCCATGTCTCTCTTTTCCCTCCACTATAATATTGGTAAGCTCCCAGATAATGAATGATCGGTCCCTCAGCCTGGGTCCCAAAAAGAAGACAACATGAGGCAGAGCCATAGCCTACCTATGATGGATACAGGAATGAGAAATACACTGCTATTGTTAGAAGCTACTGAGATTTTGTTGAAGTGGACTAAATAAAGGCTTTAAGAAATTTGGATCCAGCAAGGATACCAATGTTACAGTGAAAAGCAACAAAGCACCCAAATAAGAGAAGCAGGACAGGATCTTCCAAAGAATAATGGCTAGCTTTAGTGAAGCAAAATTCTTTTACTCTACTTGACCTCCTCAGCCTGAGACCTATTTTCACTCAAGAAAACAATCTATACAATTACAACAGTAAAATCATTTCTGTTCTCAAAACAGAAAATACCATGGTGCAAAATGACACATAATATTCGGAGTCTAGTATCTGTTGTATCTTTCTCTGCTTTCTATCTTACTGCTAGATCCAATTTACTTCTAACTGATAATCTCCTTTGGGCTAAATATGAATAATAAATGAATAAATAGGCTCTCAGTGTCCAAGGGGGTTCTAATGAAAGCTAATTTTTAGAAAGATACCTATTTTGGCTCTTCGAGTCAAAATTGTACTTTCTTACTGTGATCTGGATAGGTGAGGTATGAGAAAGGGAGGTGACCATTTTAGCAGGAATCATTGTTACAAAATTGTATTAGTCATGCAGGGTTCAAGAGATAAAATAGACTAAGAGCTGAAGCACATATTTCAGTGTCAAAAAATATTCTTCAGAGTGCTAAGAAGGCAAGATACAACAAATAGGACCTTGTATGAACATAATGGGAGAAGGGAAAGGATCACAGACCAGACTGTTCCACCTCACTTTGTTTACACTTTCTGGATTTTCAGCCAAATAAACACACGATTTTCAGAGATGAGGTGCACTACCCTTCTAGACAATCAAGGAGTCTTTCTTGTCCTAACCTCAACCAAGACTACCTATACAACCAATGTCACAAAAGAATAAGCAAAGAGGGAGAGAAGAACTTTTTCTTTTTTTTCAATTCGTATTTATTGATTTTGAACAGAGAAGAGAAAGGAGGGAGAGAAAGAGAGAAACATTGCTTTGTTGTTCCACCCACCTACGCATTCATTGGTTGTATATGCCCTGATTGGGGATCAAATCAGCAACCTTGGTGTTATCAGGACAACGTTCTGACCAAATGAACTGGCCAGCAAGGACATTTTCAATTAAAAAAAAGAAAAGAGTGTAAGAAAAATCAGCATCTCAATTTTCGTACCTAACACACCTACAAACAACATCTGGCTCCCAGCATCCAAGACTCCAATGAGCCTGTTATGCGCTACCTCTGCTCTTTGAGAGATTAAAGTTCATTGTTTTCTATTATCATTACGGCTGTTAGTGAAAATTCCCACCCAGATTATGCTCCCAAAAGCACAAAGTACTCCAAGAAGAATTTAAAACATGTCATTCTGGACCCAGTCTCTTCTATACCAAACTCTGAGTTAAGACACCTGACAGGAATTTGTTATCCAGGAGCAGCACTGAACCTTTGGCCTTCTGCAGCCCTAAATGGGGGGTCCTATTTGTCCCTTCAAAAGCTGGGAGTGAGTTAAGATCACTGGGTCAATACCATGTTTGTCTCCAAGCTGCCAAACCACACAAACATGAGTTCCGGAAAACACAAAACACCACGGCACCTGATCAATGCTAAGCCAGCTGCCTTTGAAGAGATACTCCGGAGACGGCAGCAGCAGAACACCAAGTCACAAAGAGAAGCCCTCGCCCAGGGGGTCAGCAAACTTCTGCCCACCAGCCAAATCCCACCTGCCACCCGATTCAGAACCATAAGGAAAAAGGAGACTGAAAACCATTCTTTCAATTTCTATGGAGACCAGCATGACCAATACAATTCCTACTAGAATACACTCTATCCTAGGAGGTTGACAAAAAGGAGAAAATGAGAAGGGGAGAGGCTGAAATACTACATCCAACAACATGGCTGGCTTGGCTGGATCCCAGCCAACACCCTGCCCCACAGATCAGATATTTACAGGGCAGCAAACAGAAAGAAAGGGAGCAGGGCAAGCACCAGCCTTACACTCAGACGCCTACTTGTGATTCAAGTAACAGCTGCACACCCGGTAATGCTCCCGCGAGCAGTCGGCTGGGGAAGTGCTGAGCCCCGGCCTCACTGAGAACTCCGGCTGCAAACCCACACACGCTATTTGCACAGCCAATTGCCCATGACTAGGCCAGTGTCCAGAGCGTGCTGAGGAACCAGGGACTGCAATAGGGTCATTTGTTCAGAATGTTTCTGGGATTCTAGAAAACTACAAGGACACTCCTTGTTTTCCAAATCCTGCCCTAGTCAAGGGTTTGCCAGGGCGAGTATATTGCTGCAGGTCACAAAGAGCCCCACGCCATTATCTTTTAAACAAGTGAGGACACAGAGGTCAGTCTCTCTAGAAAGAATGCCCCTAGGACAAATGACGTCAACAATTAAAGGCTCCCCTCTGTCAAGTTCCTTTTTTTCAAACCAGTAAATTAGCCTGACTTGGAAAACCTTCTCCATTCTAACCCATCTCTCAAATCACATATATAAAACCAGGTCAAATACTGGGGGTGGTACAGAGAGATTGACCTGGGCAGTGCCCAAGCAGTAAAGCAGGCTTCCACTCCTCACCTGAGGTTCTAAACAACGCATACCATTATACTGTCCTAGCTTACGGGCGACTACACACAAAAGGTCACATGTACCCAGAGCCAAGCCAGAATCTGTAAAGCCACCCAGAGAAGCTAAGAATGCACCTTTTGAACCAAGCCTGAACACTCATAACCTGAAGTCAGGTAGGCTTTTGCTCCTTTCAACAACCGAGGGGAGGAGACTGACTAGACCTTGGAAATAAATGCTGTCACAGAAATGGAACACCAACACCACTTAAAATACACTTGATTGTTTATACTGTCCAATTCTTTATACTGGCCTCAGTAACATCAACAAAGCACCCATTGAAATCGAGAGAGAGAGAAGGAAGGAAAAAAGCACCCAAAATGATCACCTCATCAGAGCCATTTGTAAACCAAAAAAATTCTATCACCAACACAGATAAAGTACATAGTATTATTACATACACCCCAGAATGAAGGCTAACTTAAATGGAAGGGAAGAAAATTGTGGAGTCCAGAGATACTAATACTAGTACAAATTCATCTTTTAAAAGAAATTTCCTACATTACACATTTGACTTCTGCCTCTCTCTGGTTTGGGGGGTAAGGGTATAGGTGAGTGGTAATGTTCTTTCCTTGTCCAAATTCTCTAACAGAGTAGCCTCAAACTACAGGTCTAAAATCTCTTATCTACAATTGCAGACTCCAAAAAGCTTTAAAGACCAAAAGATTGTTCTTAAAACACATTTGGCAGTAAACCTTATTAACCTAGCTTGAACTTATTTGCTACAAAACTCGAACAGATGTGACGTTAAAAAGTCTTTATCCCATTTAGTGTGAATGTTCATTATTTCACTGCAAGATATATTAATGTGTTTAATTATGGGGTTACTATCCACAACCCCACTGAGAGTGATTCATAATTAATATATGATACCTGTACCATATAACCTGTCTAAAACTCCAAAACTTCTAAATTCAGAAACATGTGACCCTGAGGATTTCTGACAGGGGATTGTGGGCCTCTAGTTCCTTAACCTTTCTCGTCAGAGCTCTGAATCTTTCCACTCATGGGAATCAGCATGTGGAATGCCTCCAAATCCTCCAACCTAACCCTGAGGCCTTCAAAACTTCATGTTTGACCTATCTGCAGCATATGTAACACTTCACTGGATTAACAATCAAATTCTATGCAGATGAATTAAAATTTCTGTCGCCACACACATTTTGCCTAGATGTGCCTCATGTAGTTCTAACTACTGCTTGAATATTCCCACTTGTAGATTATGCCAACTTGTCTGACGTTGAACTTTTGGAGTTACCCAGTATTCCAAAACCAGTTCCACTTCTACTTATCTATGTTTATTAACTAAATTCTTACTCTCTGGACCAAAAATCTTAATCTCTATGGACAAATACATATCCAATGATCTACAACTTAACCACCCCCTCAGCACTCTCTATCAAATTTAATTGATCGAGAAAACCTGCTGACTCTTTCTGACAGGAACATTCTTGCATCCTTTCCTTTTCAATATCCTGAATTCAGACTCTCCAGACCATTATGTATGCCTCGACCTTTCATTCACCTACCCTTCCAGTCCTGCTAAAATGATATTTCCTCTCCTAAACCAACCTGTTCCACACCATCTTGAGACACTTTATCCTGCCTCTTAATAACTACAGCAATTTCTAACAATCAATTCATACAGTCTTATAAAATTATAATCTACTGAAGTAGGAATGTTTTATAAGACACACTTTTTTTTTTAAAACTTTCTGTGTGTTTAAGCTTATTGCTCAATTAGATAATTTAGAGGAAGAAGACATATTTAAACTTTTCATTATTCTCACCAGGTACTTAGCTTAATTCTCACACATACCATGAGGGTGTCTTTTAAAAACTTCTAAATTGATTTTAAAATTCTGCCATGTATCAGAGAGTTACGAGAATTCATGGATACCAACTCAGACAAACAGCTGCCAGCATCCACCCGGCTGGCGCGGTTATGGCCCCGCACCCAAAGGGGACAGCAGCGCTCTAGAAGAGCAGTGATCGTGCTTGCCCACTTTGTTCGCAGAGCACGTTCTAAGGGAGGTGCAAAGACAAGTCAGAGCAATTATATCCCCAAATATTATGCTCTGTTTGAATGGATTCAGAAGGCAAGAAACAGGACATCAAAATGAAGATACAGACCAGGCCAGGAAAGCAGGAAAGAAAAAAATCATAGGCACAGTTCATCCAAGATGGAATGACTCTCTTGAGTGTCAGATTCTCACTTCAGTATCACGTTTTCATGCAAGCCTGTGTTTCCACTGCGCCCAAAACAAGGGCAAAGAAATTGGCTAGTACAACACTGAGTTGGGCAGCTGATAACCAAACATGTAAGAAAGATATAAAAAAGACCAAGATGTTTCCTAATGCAAAGCAATAAAACACACGCATAGAGATAAAGGGGTATGGAAGGGGGACAACAACTACATTTGGGCCATCATATAAAAATATATTAATTCTACAATTATCAAGATACACTGTTTACTCTTGTCTTCCACAGTTTCTTCCTACATTAGTCAAATAAAACACCAAAGAAAGGAGAGAAAGCCCAAGTAAGTGGCAATACAACATAGTGACATTGATAATGAAAAGGTACCACTTGCCTTTAGCTAAAGCACTGGTAAAAATTATTACAGAGGCATGTCCTAAAAAATCAGTCCTTGTAAAAAAAAAAAGAAGAAGAAGAAGAAACACCATGCTGTGGGCCTATACAAGTAACGGTCATTTCCTCAAACCACTGATGTTCACTATTGTCAAATATGTCAACCAGGCTCTGATAACTGCTGTCAGATGGGGGGAAAAAATTTTTTTCTAAGCATCTTTCAGGCTGAACACTGAAGGTTTTGGATTATGACTCCAATTTCCCTCCAAGGCTATAGTTAGAGAAACCATTTTTATCCAGAGAATGCATTCTCCCAAACAGTCCCCGGACACCCAATGCCAATTCCTTGGAACGTCCTGTGAGCCTGCAACAGAAACAATGAATTAAGGTAATCGGCTGCGTTAGTACAAATACTGGTGATCTACATGAGTGAAAAACAGATGCACAAATTATTTCAAATCCATGATTCCTCTGAGAGACAAGGGCAGGAACTGCCACAGGCAATCCTACACTGGAGAGAGTCCTGTCTACAGCCCCATGTGCTATTTATAGCCAAAGCATAGGATACAGGGCTTTTAACAATTCATTTAATGATAAGGCACACCAGCAAATCTGTAATTTTCAACGGAAGAAGGATATTTGTCACTTTGAAGAACCTGCCCAACCTGGAAAGTTGCCCTGCAAATCACATTTCCCCTTCATTCCTATATACAAAAACCTAACTCTGCCACTCAAGCTACATCCTCCATATACACAGACAATCAAAACACACCTTATGTGTGCTTAATGCTAAGTCATTCATAAAGTATTTATTCAATTATTCTAACATAAGCTTTTTAAAAGTTACTTTAATACCAAAGAAAACATAGAACAAAATGTGCCCCTGAGTCATATGGATTGTCTGTAGTCAAACATGACTACCAGCACAGGCCGACCAGCTCACTTGCTGAGAGTGAGTATTAGCAACACATTGACACCCTTATATGGTTCAGGCCATTCAGGCCTGTCACTGATAGCGTTCTATCAAACTATACAAGGTTTCATGAGTTAGAAGGATTATCACAGACTTCTGTCTATGATGGAGACACTCAGTGAACAAAAGAAGATAAAATCACTTTAGAGTAAATTTGTGGAAGACCTTGGAAGAAGAGAGGGAAGTTTGCATCAATCATAACCTCACAAATAGTCAAAGATACCTAATCTGAATTTACTTTACTCTGTGCTAAGGTTTCTAAAGCTGTCTCCCTATAGCATTATGAGTCATCGATTGCATGGGCACACTACAACAGGTACACAACTCGGAGAAGATTCTGAAAATAAGACATAGGAACATCCTGAATGCTGCCACTCCCTTCCCCTAAAAACACCCCAGTCCTGGATCTCTGCATATTAAGATTCCTGTTTCACTTTTTTCCCAAATCTTCACAGTTGAGTGAGGACTTTTTACTTATAAAAGGATGAGTGTCTCTCTACTTATCAAGGACATCTTTAAAAATTAACTATACTATTTTTAATTAGTTTAAGGTTCTTGGAATTGATCTTCCTGAATGTCAGTTTACAAATAAAATAGTTTAACAAAGGAAGAAAAGGCTGCTCAGCATTACATAATTTGCAAGCTACAAATGAGACAAATCAGTTGTATATGTAGTCATCTTAGAATTTACTTCATGTGGCCATCTAAAGATTCGGGGAGTTTTAGGTACATTTTTCTAAGCAGGACTATTTATTATCTCTCCAAACTCTCTCTTACCACTATGTATTTTGCATTCTTTGAGAAATCATTTTTCTTTCTGCACGTACACTTCTTAATTTATAAGGGACCAAAATTAAAAGTCATTATCTGACAAAGGGCCTTATCAAACACATTATTTTCTTGAACACAAGAAAGGAAGAGATGAGCACAGGTGATTTCTTTGAGAGAAAACATAAAAGAGCTAAGGGGAAATTAGCACATCATCATTTACATACTCACATGGAAACCTGAATGGTCCATTTCAAAATGTTTTTTGTGCAGGACAGGCCAAGAGACACAGAAACACATGTCTACCAGGCAGTAACATTTACTTCATGCTCCCTATACATGCAACAACTCTAAGCTTGGTCATGCATGGATGTACAAGAATAAAAAGTGACTTAATTAGCAAATGAGTGCTTTTATCATAAGAGTTTACAGTTTTTTAAAAATGTCATAATTTCAGTACACAAAAGGAAGCAAACATAAGTAGAGAATGCCACCAAAAAGAACAAAATGAATTTGAAGAACACAGAAGGAACATGAAGGAACAGGAGCCTAAGTATATTTAACAAACCTTCAATATCTATTAATTATAAATATAGATCTTCCCTAAATCAGTTCTAATTGCAAAGGGAATATTCATGATCACTCTGCTACATAAACAGACGCTTGACTAAACTTACAACTAATCACCATCATGAAAAATTTATCATAATCAACTTATCATTAAAAATCACCACATACAAACTTAACTTTAAAGGGATTTTCATAGCAAGTCTTAAGGTCTTCATTAGAACCAGCATGATTATACATTTGAAAAATATTTGTACATATGTGCAATTCACATGCCTGTTGTAGCGAGTCAGGTCCAAGATCTGTGAAATGAATGGGACCTCAACATCAGATGAGAATTCCACCACTAAAACCACCATGACTGACTTGGCCAATTTCAATAAGAAAACCACTCAAAATGACAACTTAATTTAAATTAGTTTAAATGCTTAAACTGCGAAATAATTCAAGAATAACAGGAAAACAGGGTTTAAATAGAAAACATCCTCCCTTTAAAAAAAAAAAAGTCAATTACTTTTTTCCAAGAGCCAAAAACCATAAATCATGAACTTACTCCTGAGAATAATGTGACCCTCTCAAGCTCACAGTCAACACTGGAACCTTCAGACTTCAACCATTCTCTTTAAAATACGGCTCTAGTGCTTTCTACAAAAAAAAAAAAAAAGAGCTTCCAGAAAAGACAGGTTAAAAAGATGACACTGAGGACAGAGGAGACAAGAGAAGGAAAGAGAGGGTGCTGACCTTTAAATGTAGAGCCACCGAAAGGCCGGGGGCTGTTTTGCTAAAAGTAAAAACATCACCTTCCTCCCTGGCATCAGAGCAGTGACAGTAAATGCTTGCTGACATTCAGCAAAAGAGACAAGGGCTGCCTGAGGAGTGGCCTTCACAAAATGTCTAGGTAAAAAGCAGAGCTTGAAGGTAAAACACCTTGCAGGTTCTTGTACACTGCACAGGCAGCTCTCCAAATAGAAACCAGACAACTAACAAGCAACGCCTTGAAGGTTCATGGGGTTCTTGACCAACTTACAAGTAGCTCCATCCCTAGCATCAAGCTCTGCACCAGTCTTTCCAATCTCTCTTCTTCCTTTTTCTTGTCCCCAAAAGCAAAGTTAAATTGTTGTGTGGATATGAAGTTGGTTCCTGTAACACGATTTGACTGAGGGGATTTAAACAAAACAAAAAACAAAACAAAACAAAAAAAAGGAGAGAGACAAATCCCTGAAGAAAGATTCAGTTTGAGGACGGAAAGGTGGAATATGCGTTTCCTCCACAACCCTGCCCAGCAATACAGTCTCTGAATGGCCTGTGTCTGGTTTTCTACCTCAGGAGAGGTACAAGCAGGAAGATTGCCAGAATCCAAGTGGTGAAAAACAAGTCAAATGTGATTTCTCTCTCTTTTGAATCCCCATAGCACTGGGCTGCATCCTTCCTGGCATGTAGCATATGCTGCCTTGTTTAAGATGTGCTCAAGTTATTCCCACTACCAGACTGAATTTCTCATGGTGAGGGAGGGCTTCATCGTCCACATCTTCGTAGCCCTCCCTCCTCATTCCCAACATGATACAACATTCAAAGTAAGGGCTAAGTAACCACTTGAAGAACTGTTGCTATATTGCTAGAAAATGACTAGGCACAGAAAACACTCCTATGAGCCACACTTTCTGGAGAACTTTCAAGCAAGAAAAAAATACATGGTGCTTGCCACACTCCCCCAGCCACACCCAGTACCTTTTGCTCTTTTAAGTATGGCAGACAGGAGTTAACATGAACTTATTACAGGCTTTTTTTTTTTAATTTGATTTTAGAAAGAGAAAGGGAGGGAGGAGAGGGGGAGAGAAATAATGATTTGTTGTTCCACTTATTTATGCACACTGGTTGCTTCTTACTTCTTATACGTGCCCTACCAGAGATCAAACCCACAACCTTGACGTAGCAGGATGATGCTCTAACCAACTGAACAACTAGACCAGAGCCTACAGGTTTATTTTTTTGGGTGGGAGGGGGCGTTAAATAAAGGACTACAGGAAAAACAAAGCTGAGTAGGGCTCAGTGGACCTGGAATAACTCCTCTCCTAAGAAGTCATCCAGAGAAGTTTCTTGCCTCTTCAGATTATAAAATACTGAGTTACTACCCCTAGTGACTCTCAGGGAGAGTGATAGTTCCAGAAGCTCAAAGCTGCAGGAAATGACACTAATTCCACCCTCTGGTGACACCACAATGGTGAATGAAAAATAGCCTTTAATTTGATGCAATTTAAACATCAGCCAATGACACATCTTAGTAGCACATGTTGTCCTCTGGTATCACTGGTTCTGCCATGAATCAGTCCAGCTTTGATGCCCACTTTCACACACTAACCCTAATAGTACAACATCCTTCTTCAAAGACTACCCACACCCAGCCCATGGTTCTAGCAAGTTCTAGCAAGTGTGACAAGTGGCAAGCCCATCAAGTAGATCTCTCCATCAAAGATTAGAAAGAACATCTTTTTCAAGTCCTTGCAGGATTTATCCTCCAGGTAAAGAAAAGTCAGGTAGTAAATCTTACTGCTCAGATTACCAGGAAAGCAATCTGGGAAGCTGTCCAACCTCATAGGTGTTAACAGTCAAGTTGAGAACAAGACAGCAGAGCCCAGAGATTTCAGGGTATTAGATTTCACAATAAGGAATCCCTTACCTGACTCTGGTAAAACACTGTGGGGATTAATTATAAGACTATTAAAGAGCTCCGAGCTCCCCCAAAAGAACATTGAATAAGGACAGTGTTATCATTTATTGAAAGCAAAGTTCAAAAATAGAGAAATCGACTGAGTTCCACTTAACAAGAGGGACTTTTAAAGTCACTTGCAGAAGAGAAATGATTAGGTCTAGAGAGGCCATTACCAAACACAGGGTACGCAGTTGAAGGCAATGTTAGAAAGAATAAGGAAAAAGATTAAGGGCTGGTCAAGAAGCAGACCACCAAGCAATACTTGAACACAAACCAGTGGTCTTCAATTCTAATGGAAAATAAGAATCACCTGTGGTACAACAACGCCTGAGCTGCATTCCCAGGGAATTTAATTAATCATTCTGGTTGAGACCTGTACACTGGTTTTATTTTTTCTTTAAGTTCCACAGGTAAATTGAAGGTAAGGCTCTAACATTAAACAAAAAACAAGTAAACAAAAAATAAACAGGTACAGAACGAAAGGACAAGGAGCCATCTTGTAAAAGAAGCCGAAAAAGTAAAATCACATTGAATATTTAAGAGTGATTTAATTTTTCTTTCTTGAGAAAGTTATTTATATAGAGGATAAGACAAGTCTGGGACAATGCACCCACCTAACTATCTGTCTTGGTTTCAGGTATTTTTAAAAGAGAATGAAAGTTTCCCCAGATAAGCTTCATAAAATCAGGCCACATTATGGCTTTTAAGGCAACCACTGGCCTGCATCATAGGACAGAAAAGCAAACTCAGACACTATTACTATGAATTACTCTCATACCAATTCTAATATGGGGGAAGAATGTGTCCCCACACCAGCAATAATTCTCCAATAGCACCTGGGTGTCCTAGAATTTAATTCAATTCTGACACTTTCTACCTGGAAAAGGCTTCAGATACAGTTCCTCCAAGAGTGCCCACCCCCTTCAGATGCCAATCAAAAGTCCACGTTGTCACCTGTGCTTCTGACTACATGTCTATAGACTGAAGGTTCCAACAACCTCGTCCTTGGGTTCAATTAATTTGCTGGAGAGGCCTGGAGAACTCAGAGAAACATTTTCCTCACTGGATTCCTGGTTTATTATAAAAGGACATACATAACACAGGAAGAGCCAGATGGAAGAGCTGCATGGGGCAAGGTATGGAATACGGGCATGCAGTTTCCATGCCCTTTCCTGGAGCACCGTTCTTGCCCAGTCTCCACCTGTTCACCAATCCAGAAGCCCTCCACACCCAGTTCTTTGGGGTTTTAATGGAGGATTCATTACACAGGCCTGACTGATTGAAACACTGGCCATACTGATTGGTTCAACCTCCAGCCCTCCTCTCCTCTCCCCTTTTGGTCCAAACATCCAATCACCTGTTTGGATCTCCTGGCAACACACCCCAACCCCAGGTGCATTCCAAAAGTCACCTCATTAACACAACAAAAGATACCTTTGTCCTCTAACCAAGGAGGAAATTCCAAGGGTTTCAGGAGCTCTCTGACAAGCAGGGATGAAGACCAAATACATATTTCTTAGTATAAATCACAATACCACAACTGTGATAGTGATTTCCTCTCCCTACTGCCTCCAGCGGAGACAGAACTGTCAGAGAGTGGTATTTCAGTACTCATCGTTAATCTGTTCCCACGAGTGGCAAGATTGATAAAGCATTTTCTCTTGTGTGGTGGTGTCGTGACTCACACAAGTTCTAGCAAGTGTGACGAGTGGCAAGCAAGCACGGAGCACTGAAACATATTTTCTCGTCAAAATGCGAAGAGTACCAGGTTTGACAAGCTCTGAGGCCAACGAGTACCGAGGTACCACTCTAATACCTTATAAGGGAAAAGTGTTCCAGAGGGGAAATATTTAAACTCATCATTTAAGAAATGAGTGGCTACGACATCTTTATTATGAAATAACTGAAAATCCCCCAAAGTGTAAAAGAATATGATTACTTCAAATAATTCTTAAGGTACACCTAACAAGATTTACATCTACAATATTTTATTTGGGTTAGATGCCATGAGTTTTAATCACAGGACTCCATCCAGAATCGGTCCCACCAGACCTCCACCACAGCCACCCAGGCACAAAAGTGGTGGTTCTCAACTCTAGTTGCACAGAGAAGCTTCTGAGGAGCTTTGTGGGACCCACCATTATAAATTCTGGTTCCGTAGACCTGGGCCACAGATGATTTTTAAGAGATCCCTGGGTGGTTCAGATGTGTAGCCAAGGGTTGAGAACCTCTGCATGAAAAGCATCAACAACATTTTTGCTCTGCATTATTCTGCTGACTGCATGAGCCATGCTGCCAGAGTCAGACCCTAAGCAAGCAATAATGGTTCTGTTCTGTGACACAGATGAGTTATCGTGACACTTTAGGGGCTGTAATTTAGTGGAGTTGAGACTCTGATGAGTTCATGGCGTTGTTTCTCATTAATCTTTTATCGTGTTCAAGTTGTGTGTGCTTTTCATTCCATGATTCCAAACCAACACATAAAAATTAAATGTCTGAAAGATACCCAAGCTACTTTCGTTTTTTGTTAAGACTTTTGCATTCAAACGTGCTTCATGAATAAAAGATAACCCCAACACAAACACACACACACAGAGCTAGGCATTGTGCATTACAAACACAGCCAGTTACCCTTAGAGTAGGAGAGATAAACCTCTTCTGCCCTGAACCTTAAAAACACCAGAGATCTGTGCTTACTGGTAACAATGAAAATTTATGGAAAGTAATCCAAACACAGACTCACCAAGGAGGGGTCTATCAGCATGATGGCTCAGTGTGTACACTGGCAAATAAGAAGGGGCTGGAGCATGTGCATTGTGCAAAGTGCATCTCCTCACTCAACAGTTTCTCTCCTGAGCAATCTTTTACAACCATGATTTTAGGACTTGGACTCCAAGACCTGTTATTAATTTCCAGAGCAACATCTCAGACACCACTCTCATCAGCAACTGCCTGACTACCAAGACAGGTGCTTAAGAATTTCTGGAGCACCTCAGCCAGCAAATTAACCATGGCTGAAACCCTCAGACCTAGCCCAAGAAAGGCTCCCAGATCAAGAGGTCAAGTCCAATTTGACATGTTGCATTTTTACTTTTACATTTCTTCCAAGGTTGTCCCTGGAACATGTCTGAGGAACAGGATACTGAGTCTTATCCACTGTTCCGCTATATACCTTAAAATGAGTCACAATGTCTCTTGGTGGGGGCATTCTGAATGGATTTATTACCACCCACCCATGGGGAGAAACAGCTAGGGGCTTCATTAAAACTGGGAAATCGCAAACTAGTTCCTTAAGGATGCAGACCAGGGAAGGGCAGACAATTACGACAGAGGAAATCATGGCGGTATCTGAGCCTCAGCACCCAGCACTAGGGAGAGGCAAGTTATTAAAAAAGACTATGAAATAAATAAATCAGCTTTCTGGGTTCACATAGATATTTCACTCATCAGTTAAAGTACAGTAAAGGGAATATAGAAAGAGCGCCAATCACTTAATGGAATTAAGGTAAAATATTACACTTTCCAAAAGTTACTCAAGTGTGGCAGGGAGTCTATGAGCTACAATTACTTTTTTAAATGACCAATATACTATTTTCTTCTTCAGAACCACAGGGAAGGACCCATACAAATGACACTGTATCACAGATTGATCACTAGCCCTGAACCCATTCTTCCCTTCCTGAAATTTCTGGATCATTTCAGCACAAATCCACTGTTCTCAGTTTCATCAGAATCAAACCAGAGGGAGCCAACATCACTCCAAGCTACACACCTGTGCACAAATTAAAATATCTCCACGCATACTTCCTGGGCATCGCACACAGCTAACCCCAGAAGTGTCCTTCCAAAAACCTCTACCAGCTCTTATAGCTGGTTCTCCAGAGCCAGTCAGAAGGGAAGAGAAAGAAAGATTACCAAGTGGAGAGAGGAAGGTGGGGAAAAAAGAGCGAAGACCACCTCTTAGGGTCATACAGGTCGCCTCTTACAGACAGTCAGAAACCGGTAACTCAGGTCCTAACCCTCCAACTCCCCTGTTCTCCTGGGTTCCCTGAACCATGTTTATCTGAAGAGATGACCATTTCTGAAAGATGGAGATGTTTTTAAAAAACAAAAAAACAAACAAAAAAAACAATGTAGATAGATACATTTGGGATCTATCCTCTCACATCTGGCTGTTGGAGTTCTCCCAGATAAGCAGCGGATCCTTAAAGTAACAGCTTTCATTGTGGCCAGAGCTGAACTATCAGCGGCTGAGAAAATGTATTGGGAGTAAGCAATGTGCCATTCCTGGGGGTAAGGGACGGGGGTGGAGAGGGAGGAGGGTGAGACTTCCAACAGTAAGTACTGACCCTTAGAGAAAAGACACATGAAGAATGGAAAATGTCCACTTTTAATAATAAGAGAGTGTCTTCTTATTACGCCATACAGAAGTTAGACCCAGAAAGAGTTGCAGTAACTCCAGAGCTGGTATAAAAAATAATATGCTCTATGCTCCCAAGACAACAAACAAGAGTTTTTAGTCAGTAAGAATGCAACAGTTAGCCCTGGCTGGTGTGGCCCAGTGGATTGAGTGCCAGCCTGCAAACCAAAGGGTCGCCGGCTCGATTCCCAGGTAGGGCGCATGCCTGGGTTGCAGCCGAGTCCCCAGGGGTGAGCGTGTGAGAGGCAAACCACACACTGATGTTCCCCTCTCTTTGTCCCTCCCTCCCCGTCTTTCTAAAAAAATAAATAATATCTTTTAAAAAAAATGCAACACACTGCTGAGTGCCGTGGGAGAGAGTACACTACTATACCTGCATTTGTCAATGGCTGCCTTTTGCTTGAATGAGTATTTGAGATGCTGCCTGCCTGGTTATACTGCCCTCAGTAATATGAGCCTTCACTCCCTGTAAATACCACACTACTTGAGATCAAAGATGATGATGTTGCTAGTGCTCAGGTAACACACACACACACACACACACAGACAGAATAGCTGTGAAGAAGCTGCATTTGTCTCATTTCCTGCCAGCCTCCTCAATATGTGGGCATGGTATATGCCTTTAAAATGGCAATAGTGATCCTAATATCTATTGGTCACCAATGCTGCAGTAGTTTAACTAAATATAACTGCTTTATATACATTTACTCGGAGGTAATTGTTTTTATCACAATAGGGTGCAATGTAATTCTGCAAATACAAATGCTTGGCACAGTGGAAGTCACTGACAGAGCGGCACATGGTATGAAACGAATAAATACCGCAGGCCGAACTCACAAAGCTGCCACAGGAGCCTTTGTGTTCCCATTAAAGTGTCTCACCATATCCCAGCCAGGGCAACAGAAAAGAGCAGTGGTCCCCGGGAGGGAGAAGATTTAGCATCCACCCTACCCTTTATTCAGAAGCAACAAGTTCAGCTGCTGGGGGAGGGAGCCATCCTGGCAACAACCCACAAAGGGCCTGGATCACAGCCTGCTTCTAAATAACACAAACAGATAAGGAGCTAGGTGATTAGAGAGAGTATTGGCAGGAGGGCTAAATATCAGCCCCTCTGGAACATGTATGTGTGGTAAGAATTTTTTACATTGTACTCCAGCACGACTCACCCAAGAGCTACCTCAGACCTAAATGGACCTCTTCATATTCCTACTTCAAGGCAAATTTTCTCTTTTGAAAATAAAGGTCTAACAATTGTAAAAATTGGAAATAATTTATATATACAAAGATCGGTGAAAACTTGAACAAATTATGGTATGTCCACATTCTTAACAACTACACAACAGTTAAAATCATGTTTTACAAAATTATTTAAAGGCCAAGGGAAATGCTCAGTTACAAAACATAAACACAGAAGCAGTTGAAGGCCATGCGATATTAACAGTGGTGATGTTGCCTCTAGATGGTGAGATTTAAGTAATCTACTTTCTTCAAGTTTTCCAAAATTCATAAAATGAACATTTCATTTATAAGGAAAAAATGTCTAGGATCAAGAATGTATATAAAGATGAAACCAAAAGTCTAATCTAATGTGGTTAATATATGAAAATAATGAATGAAAATTAAAGTGCTAATGAAGTGCTTCGAAGCAGATGCTCACAGGGCTTAGAGACTTATACAAAAATAACTAGTATTGAGGCTCTTTATTAAAAAGAGAATATTTTGTACACATGAACCTAATACAATATTGTATACCAACTACACTTAAATAAAAAATTTAAAAAGAATGGGGGGAGTGAAGAATACTGCATATTGTGATTGTTCTAAAGTGAGGTTACTGCCAGAAAAACTTGAAACAGGAGACGAGACTAGGACATACAGTTCACCTACTTCTCTGATGTTAGGCAACTATTAGAAATACAAATTAAAATCCCTCTTGATATAAATTGTGGTGCCTCCAAAATGGTTACAGAAAATATTCAAATTTTTAAAAGTACGCTGAAGACAAATGCTTGTGTTACCATAACAAAGACAACCAGTTGCAGCTTCTACTAGCTCGTTGAAATTCAGAAAAGCAGGAGCTTGGAGAAATCCACCTAACCTTGCATAAGGGAGATAGTCAACAACCTGCTCAGCTGACATAACAGTCCATGTGACACATCTGGAGACAGGTAAAACGTATCTCAGCCATGATCCTGGTTCCTCCATTTAGTAGAGAAGGAGCCTTGAGAAAGTTATCCAGCCTTTCCAAGCCTCTGTTTCCCCACCTGTCTCACAAGGAGAGCGGTGGAGACAGCACATGCCCAGCATTTACACTCTGCCTGGGTCACACAGTCACCCAGGGCCACCTCAGCTTCCCTCAGGATCCAGCAATGTCCTTTACTGGGATTCTAGACATAATATGTCCATTTTCTCCATGAACAACAGAACACCCTGCCCCTCAGAACATCCTGGTCCACCTGACAGCTGGAGTTACCTCATAATATTAGCAATCCACAAACTAACTTTTAAGTCCCATTTTTGTGAGTGTATTTGCATAAATCAGCTAACCAGTCTAACTGACAGCATTTCTCAACCTGTAAGGCTCAGAGCTGAACTGAACCTTGAAAAGAAGCTGAGCTGAGCAGAAGACCTTCTATAAAGGTCTTAAAAAATGGACAAGCTTTCCTCATCATCTGTCTTTATAAGAGTTGTCACCCAACATTAAACCTACACGATGTACTTTTTGTGCACCTGTCATGATTCAGAAGTCACTTCAGGATTTTTGCTGTGCTATATCCAGAACCACAGTCAGGCTCCTGGCTACTCTGCATGTGCCATAAAGCGCCCACATTTTTTTCCAATCATTCTAGGGCTGTTCTCACATGCCGAAGGCGAGCACATTCCTCATTCTGCACCTTTTTCTCCACCTTACCAAGTTCAGTTAATATAACAGCACATGAGGTGTGAACCCAGATCTAACAAGGCACCACTTCATAAACCTTTTCACTTCTTATTATAAACTGAAATTCACCCTGAAACCTTCACAGGTCCCACTCAAACTAAACACTGGCTCAAACGGCATGTTATAAACCCTAAGATATTCCACTGTTCCCCTAGAGACCCTGTTCTCTGAAGCAGATAAATTTCTTCAGGCAGAACTCTCATATCTCCTTTCATAGAATCCTCAGGAGGTGTTCCAAGCTAAGAAAGGATATGTCTGGTTAGCAGTTGGTTCTGAGGAAAAGCTCACACAGGAAACAGCAATGATATTGTTGTGTGTGTTGTGTGTTGTGTAAGTCTGGTTCAAGAAAGAAAAGTGGTGTTGTCAAAGACCAAAATCCTGGACAGACAGCCCTTAGTAAAGCCGCCCTACTTTTCCACCGCCATGACCAACATTCTACAACAGCAGTTCTCAAGCTGCAGTGCACACCCCCCCCCACACAACGCCCCCCCCGGCAATTGTGAAAAATTAACAGCCCAGGCTCTAACCAGAGATTCTACTGCAAGAAGCTTTTAAACTGAACCATAAGAAACCCTGGCCTATAGTCTTTCTCTAGGGGGAAAAGCTCTCACCTCATTTTCACTGTGGGAGTCAACAGGGCATATACCTTTACATCTGAGCTAGGGCTTAGAGGGAGGAGGGAATAAGGGAAACTGCAAAAAGAAGGACAGTGGCGGACCCCTCTGTACACTGCAAGTCTACTGTTCAATGAAAAGATAGGGCATCATCAGAGATCCACTTAATCTTTGCCCTCAGAGCAATCCTGTGCAAACCAGAAGAGTGGAGCTCATTTGTAGCAAATGAGAAGCAATAATGTTGGCAGCCATATTTGCAGTGAATCTAACAGTTAACAATCAAACGATTTGTCCTTGTAGAACTTCCCATCATGGAACGCCATAGAACAGTACATGTGAACAGCCTTTTCCTAGCAGGTAAGGGGACAGAAGTCGAAGGGGGATGTACCAAGGTCATACTGCATCCAGAAATACCAACAAGTCCCTACTCTCAAGCTTCTGAACTCCACGTCACTGCAGCATCTCCACCCACAGTGCTGTAAGATACACAAGGACGAAGATAGGAAAGTCAAAACTGCTTCTTCCTTAGAGTTTACATCATGTCTCCTGCTATATTAAGCTGTTGCCTCTACTACCACGAGGGGCTTTAGAGCCCTGAATTAACGATGGCAGTAGGTTACAACTGGGCAGAAAACTCACAGTCAGGGTCAATGTGGACTTAAGGTAAAGGGAGAAAAAGGAAAGTATATTAATCTTGTAACTGTTCACTTCCTGTTACTCATCCTGACAACCGCCAAAGACAGTAATAATGAGGGCCATGCTAGGAAAAGGGACAAGAGAAGGAAAAGTGTAAAGATAGCAATGAAAGAGGCAACGAAGTAAACTGGGAAAAGTATCTTGAAGCTACACCCACAAGCACCACAAAAGTGAATCTTGCAGTCTGTAGAGAACTGGAGTTTTGAAACCTTCTACAACTAATTACGGACACCAAAGTTAAAACCTGACATCACAAATGACAAAGACTCTCTCCTTGACCAAACTCAACTCAGGCCCCTCTGCACTCTCTCTTCACGTAGGTCCTGACTTTTGGGCACCATGTTGATCTCTGCATTATCCAGTTTGAGCAAGAAACCTGCCAAGTCAGTTTAGCCAGAATCCCTCACCCTCAATATCTCATTATCCTCAATATCTTATTGGGTTCTTTGTCCTCTACCATCCCCAATCTCCACTCTGATCCTTGATTTAAAAAAAATTAAGTCTACCTTACTATACTTCAACAAATGTCAGGGATACCTTTTTCTTTAACACAAACAAGGTAGAAGAAGGAAAACCCTACCTTCTCTCCTCCTCCCCCCATGAGCCCACTGCACAGGCACAAACACTTGATGAAAGACAAAGAGTCTATGAGGTCAACCCCAGACAATGTGGCTCGGTTTGGTTGGGAGCCATCCTGCAAACCAAAAGGTCACTGGTTTGATTCCCGGTCAGGGCACATGCCTGGGTTGTAAATTTGGTCCCCAGAAGGGGTGTATACAGAAGGCAGCCAATCAATTCCTTCTCCTTCCCTTCCCCGCTCTCTAAAAAATAAAATTTATAAAAAGATTTGACTGAAATCAGAGAGATGCCCTCTTCAAATCAACATCTATCAGCTCCAGATTTACATATTTGACCGATTAAGATATCAATTTATATAAATTCTCAGAGTAGAATGACACTGACCTGGCTTAAATTGTACAAATGCAGTTTTCTAGAACATAAAATTATACTTAAGTAGTTTAAAAGTGAATATCCAAGAAAACTAAAGTAATCAAGTTTAGTAGAAAATTCAGATGAAAGATGCTACTCCTTCCTGTCTTGACTGAACCCAGACAAGACAGCTAAAGGGCAACTGCGAACATCAACAATGCTCAGCATTCCTTTGTGGGCTCATGAAGCATCTATAACACAGCACGGGGAATTTAAGAGCAACACTCAAGATGAGGGGACATCGGGGACAGCCACAAGTTCCTTTGCAAGGTCTTCGGTAATGAGTAAGAGAATGACCAAATTGTGTGGGCCAGGAGTGACCTCATCATTTAAATGACAGTTTACAAATCCCCTCTCTGCACCCCGGGAGGGAGGGTAGTAGGGAGTAGTAGGGGGAAGGCAGTAGGGGGGAGTGGGAGGAACCACAGTGGGTATGTGGGAGGTAAGTAAAAGAAATTCCAATGAAAACTAAAATAACAGGAATAGAAATCTATACTCTTACCACTCAGATACTTCCAGAAATATTTCCAAGTCAAAACACACAAGCAAACAAAAGAATAGGCACTAGCTTGTATTAAAACTTCTGAGAACCCTGAGGTGGGGGAGATAATGAGCTTGGAGAAAAAGCAGAATCAGACCACAAGTGTCTAAAGCCACCAGCTCTGGGGTGCACAGGAGCAAGGAGAGAGCATGTTCCCACTTGAGCACATTCAATTATATTCCTAGACAGACAGGCCAGAGATATTAAACACTAACAGCTTCTGCCCTTGGAATTCATTTCTTGCTGGGTGATGAGGGTGAAAGATGAAAGGCTGTACGATTTTATTACACTGAATTTTCAGTTTGTCAGGTTCCATCAACTATCTCAGGTAGCCTGGGACTAATCTGCATCCTTTAGGATGGAGACACAGCTCTCTAACAGAGGCCCAATGACTGTTCTCTACCTGCTTTATTTTATGTATTTCTAATAATACCAATGGGCCCAGGTGCTGTTACAAACTGCGGCTGCCCAACGGCTTCTCAATTGAGAAGCATATGTTTCCCTGAACTCTGATATTACTGAGTCCAAGCACCTCCAGAATAACTGTAACTTGGTATGCAATATGCAAACAGAAACGTCTACACTGAAAGAACCATTCACTTCTCCAACAGAAGAGGACTGGGAGGGGTGACAGAAGGCGGGCTGAAGCCAAAAAGCTTTGAACATGAAGAGGCGGGCACCACAGAGCAATGTGTGAAGCTAAGACAGACCCTGGTTCAAGTGGCAGAGTGGAACCCTGGATGTTTTCCCTAAGGAAAACGATGAGCTGATACTTTAATACACACTGAAAGGAACAGCAAAGGGCTGGAATAACTTTTCTCCTCTTAATAAGAAATAAGACATAAATAAAATAAGGCGCTTTGAGTGATGTCAAGTCTCCCTCCTCTTATAGTACAAACTGGCGTGATGATCCTGGCTGTCCCAAAGGTCAAACCAACAAATGGAGCTGTCTGCCAACTCTCCCATGCAGAACACAGTGCCCCTGCTCACAGCACCTGCACCAAGAGGTAAAGAGGAAACAGGGTCCAGGAAGACTATGGTGGACAGCATGGGCTGCACACCCATCTACAGGGTCCAGCCTCCAGCCAGGGCCCAAGGGAGCAAGCAGGCTGGAAAGGCAGCAGCCAGCCACCCCTCTGCAGAGATTCACCTGCAGCTTCTGCATAGCAGTGTTTCTAAAACAAGCCCCTCCAGCTGTATAATCAGATACCAAGGGCAGCTCCATATGAATAAGCACGTGGCTTTCTCCTCACTCCAGATCTCCTTACAAAAGACAACAGCATATTAGAAAGTCCAATCTTCTCCCCAGCCTCCCTAGTAATAAGGAAACTGTCCTACAAGTGGCAGAGTGGTAGACTCAGCAAGTCAAGTGGCTGCCCATGCCCCAGCTCCAAATGACAAATGAGTAAAGCCCACCAATGAGAATAAAATGCAGAAGTTCACATAAAGGGGGCCCTCCTGAAGGACCCAATGAAGTGAAACAAGGATGAAGGAGACTATGAAACTGGCTCCTGGCCGAGAGATGAAAAGGTAAGGAACACAGCCTCCAGAATACCTCCACAGATAAACTGAAGAGATCGTCCTAGGAAACAGCAATACACCAAGGTGGCCACCAACAGACCCGGCCCTGAACCAGGCAAAGTCATTTGCATTCTAAAACAGACTGATAGCATACTAGATGGTGAGGTTAAGGCCTAGGAAATGCAAACAACCCATAAACTGGCCTTAGATTTTCAGAGGGTTGAAATGGAGTGACATCCAAAACATGCCGAAGCAATAGGCCTGTCACTCACTAGGAAAAAAACCACGATTCTGTGTCCTTCAGCCTCCCCTTCTAGTCTAAAAAGCTTTTTCCAAAACAGTGACATGAACTGATGCTCCTTCATCCATAATCTATCATCCAGTCTAAAGTTTACCTTAGACTTTAAACCACAAAACATACTTACTCATTAAGATTAGAGATTTAGCCCCGGCTGGTGTGGCTCAGTGGACTGAGCACGGAACCAAAGGTCACTGGGTCAATTCCCAGTCAGGACACATGCCTGGGTGACAGGTCAGATCCCCAGTTGGAGGCGTGCCAGAAGCAACCAATTGACGTATCTATCACACATTGACATTTCTCTCCCTCTCTTTCTCCCTTCCTTCCCCTAATACTGTCCAAAAGAGACGTCATTTAAAAAAAAATTAAGAGATTTAGTTTCTAAAATTATAAACACATTATTAATAAAAAATAATTTCCCAGATGCACAGTGTTTGCTATGAGACGTGAGGAACTTAAATGTTTGGATTTTGAACTGAACACAACTTTCCCAGAACAAAGCTAATTAGCCCGTGAAGGAATGAAACCTATAGGCCCTGGCCTGCAGAAGGGCAAGGCACTGGACAACTGCACTAAACTTCCCTTGAATATAAATGCTACGGGCAGGGGGAGGAAGGGAAGAAAAGGTAATTTATCTAAACACACTGTAGGTAGCTCTGCAATCAGTATCTCATAAATAAAGAGAAGGATGAAGGGAAAGCATTCTAATTGATTTTAAAATTAGTCCCAAGCAAAGAAATAATCTGACAACCAACAAGGTTACCAACAGTAGAAACATATATATCGCCGTCAGGGAAAACGTGCATCTAAGAACTTCAGTGAATTAGGACACAGGAACTGCTATGCAAGAATATTATTTAAGAATGCCAGAGTAAAAGTATAGGTGTTAAAAGAATGTCAATTGGAAACCAATCTGCAAAAGCACTTAAAATCCTAAAATTAACCCCTCTGGTAGAATGAGCCAAATGTGCACTGTCCTGATGGAATATATATACCATTAGGAGGAAAACCACCACCCAGAGAGGGAGGGCTGGTCAACCCGATGCCTGCAGCCAGACAAACAGGAGTGAGGAACAGAAAGTGTCTACAGAAAACTAAGCCATGTGCAACCTGGCCATCAGAACAAGTAATCCAATTAGGAAACAGGAAAATGGGAGTGCAAAACCTCCCTCCTTTTGACACCAGCACACTGGCCCAAGTTGGAAATGCTATCAGACGCAGTCGAGGAGATTAGTAAAAGACAGGGGTGGTGGTAAAAATGCCTCTCAGAAGCAACATATAAGTCTTATTAAATCTCAGCAAATATTTTGATTTAAACATTTATTAAATGCCTACTGTATTCACAGCACTCTGCAAGATTTTTGAAAAGAAAGGATATGAAGCTGAAAAAACCATGCCGTTCCAGCCCTCTGAGGAGTTGAGGCTTCACAGTGGAATGTATAAACAGTACAGGATGAAGCAGAGGAAGGATATACGTGTATGGAAATCTCTGGCCTAAATGCGCCTTCAAGAACCAGCAAAAGAAAGGGGGTTACCTGAGCACAGAACTATGTTAAACAGTCACAGGACAGTAAATACGATGGTGCTGTCACCGCTGGAAACAGAGAATTACTGCAGCTCATGGGATCGAAAAGAGGCAAGAAATAGGAACACACCAGCCCCAGGAAGATTTAGATAAATAGAAAATACAGAACTGTATAATGGTGATGATTAAATGAAGAAAGGAGAGAGAGAAAGAGATGGATTGCAAGAGGTAAATGCACATGATCCAGGGAAGGATTAATGCCCAAGACCCATTAGAAGATGCTAAAATCCCACAAAAATTACTTGAAGGGAACAGGTAAGATCATAGGAAAGGGGTGCATTAACTGAGGGAAACAAAAAGAACATATAATTTTTAATTGGGAGAAGAAAGCAAATCAAAGGGAAACAGGATAGGTTCTTGCTGTCTTCTCCAAGTCATAATTCACCTATAAAAGATCAGAGCAATGTACACTTTAGGAACTCTGCTACCTACCCAAACACCAGTGTCTTCACCTCACCACGTTGATGCGGGCATGCCCCCAGTGACCCCCCGCAGAGCAGTGGGTTGTACCTAGATATGAATCTTTTTACAAATGGTGAAATCTTCAAAAGATGTGCTAAGACAGTCTCTTAATAATTTTTTTTCAGTCCTCTAACAAAGAAGTTTTCAAGTGTTCTTCTCAAAAAATGCTCACATCAAACAAATCTGAACCATGCAGGACGCCTCTGCCAGCGCTCCAGCATATTCTCCGACTTTTGATCACACTGCTGCATTCCCCAAATCTCCCCACTGGAAACCGGTGAAATGCTATATCCATTTCAAAGAGCTTTTGCTTTTCTCCAAGGTCCTTAATGCCAAGCTGGAGTCCCTCTCTAATTTGCTATTTGCCTTATGCTCCCGTCACAAGTGCGAGATCACAGTCAGTGGGTTTATTGGTTCACCCGCTTCACTTAGGGGCCGCCGCTCCACAGCTTTCTGTTGGTGTGCATCTCTAAGTGGCAGCATCATTTGCTTTAGGGTCCAGAGGGACCAGTCATCTTGCTTTCAGAAATCTAAACTGGAGGGAATAGGTTGAGAACTGCTTTTAATCGTGTCTAAATGGCAAAGGACTCTGGGGCCCTGTGCAACAACGAATGGAGTTATTAGCACCTGAAACTGCCCTGCCTCTGACAAAAAGGCCTTGAGAATCCCGGAGCATCTCTCCTAATATGCCTACCTGCAGCTCCATCTGCCATGAACTGCCTACATAGGAGACCCTGTGGGGTCAGGACTAGGAACAACCCCTTCCCCTGGCAGCAAGGGCACTGGGAGAAGAGCAGATTGCAGCTTTAACAAAACTGATCCTTTTAGTGTCCTTGTCTGAATATTTAGAGGCCCTATTGTGAAAAAACACTTATGTGGTAAATACTTTCACAGGAAGAGGGTGAAAAAGACAGGTGATGGAAATGAATACAAGGTGAAAGCACAGGACTAGGAGACGAGAGGGAAGGCTCCACCTTTGGGTTCCCAGACTTACCAGACGTCCGAACTGAAGAGGTGTATGTGGCGGGGGGGGGGGGGGGGGGGGACGCGGGCGGGCAGGGTGTCATGTAGAGGGAGACAGAGAGAAGCTAAGGAAAGGAGTTTGAAGGAAAAGGCTCTGCAACTGAAAGCAAACTTTCTGCACTTAACACCTTAGGGTTGGGTAAATTATGTGCCTGATTTCAAGGTAAATTTCAGCTCAGATCTCTCTGCCCACTACAATAGCCCTGCATGAGTGGAATTCATGGGGGAATAAGTCAGCACCTTCATCTGATGCCAAAGGGATGTAATTCCATTGTCATTAACACCACAAGTGTTAAAACGAAGCCCACAGCAGTCCTGGGCAATACAGCACTAGGTTTTCCAGGTTCACATCAAAGCCACTTACTCTCTAGGAAGTCCTGAGATTACACAATGTGTCCTTTAAGGCAGTACCTAAGAAATCCCACAGCCTTTCTCCAAGATTTGGCACCTGTTTCTTTGTAGCAAATGACTGGATGAAATAAACTATACATTCTGCCCTCCCTATCCATGGGTTCAATATCCACGGATTCAGCCAACTACAAATAAAAAATATATCGGAAAAGAAAAATGTAGTGAGGCAGAGCAAGTGGGAGCCAGGCAGGCCTAGCGAGCGAGGCCCATGTCCTTGCCAGTGGCGCCCCAGGGCGCTGGCCCACGCTGCAAGGAAGACAACCACCACCAGAAAAATATTTTGCCTGATCACATTTGAGGTGGAATGATTTTCTTGGCTTTACAAAAGAAGGGAAAAAAAAAAAAAATTTAGGACTTCTGGTCAAGATGGTGGCATAGGTAAACACAGCTCACCTCCTCAAAGAACCACATCAAAATTACAACTAAATTATAGAATCACCGTCATTCAGAATCATCAGGAATCAAACTGAATGGAAGTCCTACAACTACGGAATTAAAGAAGAAACTACATCGTGACTGGTAGGAGGGGCGGAGATGCAGAACAGGCTGGTCCTGTACCCAGAAAAAATCAGGAGGGATAGCTAAAAAGTGAAGGGTCCCATATCAAACCAGGCCCCAGCCCAGGGTTCTACTGCCAGGAAGAGAAGTCACCATAACTTCTGGCTGCAAAAATCAGTTGGGAACTGACACTGTAAAAAACAGAAACTGCTGGACCACCTGACAGTTCCTCTTAAAGGGCCCAAACACAGACTTAGTCAGACTTGCTGCCTCTGAGCTCCAGTGCAGGGGCAGCGGATTTAAAGGCATCAGAGACATAGGGGGAGGAACTGAATTGTCCAGCATCAGGGCAAGAGCTGACGGGCAACTTTCCCCCAGACAGAAGTGATGGCAGAGACCACTGCTCCTTTTATGAGCCTTCCCCACACAGAAATATAGAGCCTACAAGTGGGCACCACATCTGAGACTCCATCAACCTTGCTCACTCTGTTTGCCCCACTCTGATGATTCCCTGAGACCCTGCCCCACAGCTTTCGGGCCCACCCAAGCTGTTTCTAATGGCTTGTCTTGGCCCACGCTTCAGATTTTCCCAAATTCTCTCAAAAAAGCAGCATCTGGCTTTAGTGAGCTCTGTACCTCGCTAAGCAACCCCAGGCCAGGCACTAGCAGCAGCCAGCCGTGGTTCACAGCTTAGCCTCGCCTGGGCACCTTCAAGCCCAGCACAGGTAGCAGCCACTGCAGATTCCTTTGTAGCATATGCTTTGTGAACACAGACAGAACACAAGCGGTGGCTGACCCTAGATGTGTCAATGGTAATCAAGGCTCAACTACAAGCGGAGGGAGTATACAGCCCACACAGCTGGTGCACCTCGAGTACCCAGCTTGGATAACAGGAAAGCTGTGCCACTAGATCCTACAGGAAACCTACTACATTAAGCCATTCTACCAAGCCTGGGAGACATAACCATTCTACCTAATACATAGAAACAAACACAGGGATGCTGCCAAAATGAGGAGACAAAGAAACATGGCCCAAATGCAAGAACAGGACAAAACTCCAGAAAAGAAGAACAAAATGGAGGCAAGCAAGCTACTAGATGCAGAGTTCAAAGTACTGGTTATAAGGATGCTCAGCGAACTTAGAACAGCATAAAAAAGGGCATGGAAACCATAAAAAAGAACTAGTCAGAAACGAAGGATACACTAATTAAAGAACAATTTACAGGGAATCAACAATAGAATAAATGATGCCAAGAATCAAATCAGCAATTTGGAATATAGGAAAGCAAAAAACATCCAATCAGAACAGCAAGAGGAAAAAAATACAAAACAATGAGGACAGGGTAAAGAGCATCTGGGACAACTTCAAGAACACCAACATTCGCATCATGGGGGTGCGAAAGTCGAAGAGGAAAAGCAAGAAATTGGAAGCCTATTTGAAAAACTAACATCAGAGAACTTCCTTAACTTGGTGAAGGAAATAGACATACAAATCCAGGAAGCAGTTCCAAACAAGATGAATATAGGCTCACGCCAAGACACATCAAAATTAAAAGGCAAAAGATTAAAGACAAAGAGAGAGTCTTAAAAAGTAGCAAGTGAAAAGTAGATAGCTACAGGCAAGTTCCCATAAGACTGTCAGCTGATTTTTCAAAAGAAACTTTGCAGGCCAGAAGGGACTGGCAAGAAATATTCAAACTGATGAAAAGCAAGGACCTACATCCAAGACTACTCTACCCAGCGAAGCTATCATTAGAATGGAAGGGCAAATAAAGAGCTTCCCAGACAAGAACAAGTTAAAGGAGTATATCACCACCAGACCAGAATTTTATGAAATGTTAAAAGGGTCTTGTTTAAGAAGATCAAAAATGTGAACAACGAAATGGCAATAAATACGTATCTGCCAACAACTGAGTATCTGCCCTGGCTCATGTGGCTCAGTGGACTGAGTGCTGGCCTGTGAACCAAAGGGTCACCAGTTTGATCCCCACTCTAGGGCACATGCCTGGGTAGTGTGCCAGGTCCCCAGTAGGGGGCACATGAGAGGCAACCACACATGATGTTTCTCTCCCTCTCTTTCTCCCTCCCTCCCCCTCTCTCTAAAAAGTAAATGAAATCTTCAAAAAAATTTTTAAAAAAACATCTGAATATCTAAAAAACAAAACAAATAAGCTGAAAATAAAAAGAATAGAGAACATTTGACAGTTTCCAGATGGGAGGGGTACCAGAGGGATGGGCAAAAAAGGTGAAAGGATTTAGAAGCACAAACTGGTAGTTCCAGAAAAGTCATGGGGATGTAAAGTACATCATAGGAAAAAAGCAGCCAAAGAACACATACGCATGACCCGCGGACACGAGCACGGACAAAGGTGTGGGGGTTGCCTGAGGGTGTGGGAGGTGCTGGCTGGATGGGGCAGAGGGAGAAAAAATGGGGACAACTGTAATAACATAATCAATAAAATACAATTTAAAAAAAAAGAAAAGAAAAATGTTTTTACAGACATGTACTATGTAGCTAGGCCTACGATGGTTATATATGTATTGAACATGTACAGACAATACAGTGTAACAACTATTTACAGAACATTTACACTGTAGTAGGTATTATAAGTAATTTAGAGATAATTTTAAGCACATGGGAGGATATGCTTAGGTTGTGTGCAAATATGACACCATTTTATATAAGGGACTTGAGCATCCACAAATTCTGATATCCACAGCGGGCCCTGAAACCAATCCCTTCGGGGTGCTGAGGAAACACTGCCACAGGAACACCACACATCAGCGCCCAAAAGCACAAAAACAAAATAATAATCCAGAAGCACAGTGCCAGTGCCACAGAAACAGAAATCAGCAGCATCAGCCATCCAACTGTTATCTTTCTGAGGGAACTACTACTTTGCTTTTAACTCTATCACACTTTGAAGCAACAAATCAAGTTCCAACCAATATCTGAAGCATGGATTCTGGGGTACTATTGGAAAGCAGCTGCCTAGGGTGCAAACAGTTCCTTTGATTGTGCTGTTTTATCCAGGGCCCTTCTTCAGGCTGCAATTAGAAAGTAACCAAAAGTGGGGAGTGGAAGTATACAGTTGTCCTTGGGCAAAGCCTTCCTGCCTCTATGCATAATTTAAGGGAAATGAACTAGGCTCTACAAAAAAGGGAAATCTAATTTGCCCTACTCTCCCCACAACGTACAGTTGTCTCGGCAGATCTATATATTCATTGACACATTATTAGAGGTTTTAAGGTCTGGGGAAGATAAACATTCGGAGAAATCTCTCCTGCCTTACTTGAAGGGCAAGCCCCATTGGGTCGTCATCTGGGAGTTTGCAGGGAGGCCCAGCCTGCAGCAGGAGTCACCGCACGCCATCTGCCTGCCCTTGAGGAAGCTCATGCAAAGACTCCAGTTCCTTCATCTGCGCCTTCTCCCACTCCGCTCAGAACAAACACCAACACCATAAGCTGTCAGGATATCTTTTTCTCCATTTAAAGGCAATGGCCTCCAGAAAATGTCCAAATATCAGACAGAAGGCAATCTTCTGAGTGTTGTATTCAAAGCCCTCCACAGTCCATCCAGTCTCCAAATAATCCTCAAGCATTCTGTGTTTCTGCCACTATGAGACTGTCCCCCAGTTCCTGCACAACTCTTGACATGTTCATTGGAGAGTCTACCAGTCCTGTTCTAACTAGGACAGCCACATATTCTTGTGCATTTTTTGTCTTGCTCAAGGGCACCTGGCCAAGGGGACAAGGGCTGAATGGAAGCTGAAATTCAGCCTCTCTTTTGTTTGCCAAACCATGTGCCCTGACATGAGGCTGCCTGGAGGAAGGGGCAACCTTTTCTAATTTATACAAGGGTGCCATATGGGATAATAGAGCTCTGGCCCCAACATCTCTGTCTTGAGTACTTGACTGGCCTCCCCTTGTGTAAGAACAGTAGATGTATAGGAAAGAAGACTAGAAACCAAAACCCCCAAGGAGAGGAATGCCTACCTGCCCAGTCATTACAGACATAATTATACACTCAATGGGACCTCCCTGTGATTTTTATTCCTACGTGCATATTGTATATCTATGATAACTTTAAGATAAGCATAGAGCGGAATCTTCTACTGATTATGAGTTCTGTGAAATTCTTTAAGCAGGAAGGCAAGAACTCTGACAGAGATTGCTAGAGCTACATCCACAAATTCTCAGTCATCGCACCATTTGCCCCCATGGCCTTGGTCAGTAGAGGCTTACCAAAAGGAACACCAGAACTCCTTGCTATATGGCTCAGTTATCATCTAATATGATTTCTTATAAATGCAAATTACTGTCATGTTTTGTAAATGCAAGCCACCAACACAAGAGTGCTCAAATCCAAATGTTCCCTTTGGATTTAAACCATTCCCAGGTTTAAAATTCTCAAAAACAAAATTTAAAAAATGTGGCACACAAGGTTAACACATGGCCCCTGCCTAACTCCCAAGCCCACTTCTCCACTCTCTAGCAAAACTATCGCCTCTATTCCAGTCATACTAAATTATTTGCAGTTCACCGTATGCCCCATATTCTCTCTCTCCATGAGTATCCTGAGATACTCACAAAACAAGCAAGATCTGGCCCTACCTATATTTTGTACCATAAAGGCATCATACCACTCATGCACCATCCAGAGTCCATCTACTCCCTATTCTCAAACTCATGCAATTCTTGTCAGAACTTGTCTTCTCCCCCACTTTTTACTTAGCTAACTCCAAATCACCCTTCCTCAAAGAAGTTCTCCCAGATTATGCATCCTCAGAAATTCTAACATAAGTTAAATTTCATAACTTAAGTAAAATTACTTGTGCACTACCCCTACTAGACTGTAATATTCCATGAGGGGTTGCTTTACTCCCTGGCTGTATCTCCAGCACAGTAGCTGGTGCAAAGTGTCTCCCAGTAAATATCTACCAATGATGATGAACCCATTCATTTGAATTTCTAAACCTGTGCTGTCCGTTACAGTAGCCACAATCGACATGTGGCTGTTGAGGCCTAGAAATACACTAGAACAAATTGAGATGTGTTCCAAGTGTAAAATATACACAAGATTTCAAAGACTTAGTAAAAACTTAAGTATCTCATTATTTCTTATATTCATTAAATGCTGAAATGTTTTGGATATAGTCTATTAAATAAAACGCATCAGAAGTAAATTTTTAATATATCAACTAGACAACTTAAAATAACAAATATAGCTCACATTTGTTGCTTACATTATATAGCTACTGACAGTGTTGGTCTAGAGTGCCCTTTCTCCAATCTGCTCTTCCTCTTCATCCATGAACTGCCAAGATGTACACTAGCTGCTCCTGAGTAATCTCTCCATAGCATCCACAACTGGGTTCTTCATGGCGTGCTCCTTTCTGTTCAAGGTGCATTATATTAACTTATTTAACTTCTTTCTTATGTGAGCCCTCATTACAACCTTCTAAAGGAATAATAAGGGCAATCATTCCTCATTTTCCAGTCGAAAGCCAAATGTTGTAGACTCTTAGAGCTAAGCCTTACTTCAAACTTCTTTAAAATGGAGAAAAACTCTCAGGAGTGAAGAAAGAAGACGGAGGAGGAGAAGAGAGAAGGAAGAAGGAGAAGAAGAAGAGAAGCAGGGAGAGGAAAGAAGAGGAGGAGGAAAAGGAAGAAGAGAAAGAGGAGGAAGAGATAACCTTCCTTGGTGTAAAGAACAAAGAATTCTATCAAGAGGATCCTGCCTAAACTAGGGCATATGTTCCAACAACTTCTCATTGTCTGCTAGG
The DNA here is from genome assembly GCF_021234165.1 of Pteronotus mesoamericanus. NCBI lineage: Eukaryota > Metazoa > Chordata > Mammalia > Chiroptera > Mormoopidae > Pteronotus > Pteronotus mesoamericanus. Next base: position 64,673,016 of record NW_026555329.1, on the reverse strand, counting down.
CTAGGGAAAGTCCATCCATTACACCCTGAGGAGTTTCAAAGGATCCTAGAAAACCTAAAAATCTTCAGGAATAGTTTAGTTCTTACTCCAGAAAACCTGCTATCATTCTACCTAAGCTGTAACACTCCCAGCCCCCACTAAAAACTGCTTAAAATTCAGCTACATAGTCTACATTAACATAATGCTTTTGGCTGATGATGCAGGCACAAAAATTAACGTTTAAGAATTTCAAAGTTGTGGTTGCTGTGGGAACCTTAATTCCAACTGTATGGCACAGATGCAGAATTGTGGACTACTCCCAATACTGATAAAATTGGAGATGTATATTTACACTGTGCAATGAGGCAGAGCTACAGTTACTGAGAGAAACTTATTTTGGCATTTCTAGGCTTTCATGCATTGAAATTCTCAACCTTACCACAATACTGTTTGCTGCATTAAACTGCCTCCTCCATAGGGGGGAAAAAAGTGGAGAGAATGAACTGATTGGCCAGACATTCAAAGAACCCATTCTGTATGTGTTTCTTATGCATAATCTGATTCAAAAGACAATCATGATATTTTTATTTTACTCTTATGAGCTGTCTGTAAACTCTCATGCAAATGAAAACAGGGCAGAAATTTCAATTTGTGAATGTACCAAGTCACGTAGACCTGCAAAACATCAGAAAGGTAAATTTCGTGTCTTTAGAACTACAAAATAGGTAAATTGTACAACTAGATAGCACTAACTTCGACCATGCTTTTTAATTTATGAAAACTGTCCAAACATTTGCCTGGGTCACTGGCTTTCATTGAAAACTCAGCTCTGTGACCAGTCGACACAGCTATACACGTTGCTTATCAGAGGGCAAAAACAGGAGTTGTAAAAGTGTCTGTAACAAGAAATAAGCACAAAAAAAAAGTTCTACCTCAATCCCTATTCCTAACAAGGCCTTATTACCATGCATGTGAGATGCAGGCCTTCCCCTCTCCTTGTTCTCAGAAAAACAGTATCTCCCTACTAAACAAACTCATCCTCCTCCTCCTCACATATCCTGGCCTTACCTCCTCTCCGGCCCCCAAGGGAGGAACACGAGCAGTGCCCATCCATAACGAAGAAGAGCAGTGAGTATGGTTCAGGAGAAACCGAGGCCTGCCCAGTAACAGCCAGGCTTCGAATATTAGGAGGTACTTTGGAGACTTAAAATACTTGTCTTTTAGCAATCTCAGACATATGTACCATACTTAACTAATTCTCCAGCCCCTTCCATTTGGTGTTTGAAGGGAGGCTGCACTGTTTCCCTATTCTTACCTGTGTGTTCTCCCCCTCCAGCCTCGGGGGTCGGATGCTGGACAGGTGGATGGTCTTGTAGTCACCAGAGTTCAGCTTCACAACAATGGCATCAGCATTCAGCACCTGCATCACCTGTGGGCATGAAAGCAAAAATACTGAAACCTGCTTCAATGGCCCAGACACCACAGCACGCGTGCTAAGGAATGAGGCCCTCCACAGTCAGGAGGAGACAAGTGAGAGCAATAGCCACTGAAATAGATCTAATATCCTTCATGAGACAACAATCCTGGGAAAAAACTATGTTACAACTGCCAGTCCCCAAAGACCTGATTACGATTTCTCAATGAGCAGAGTCTATAGCATTCATAAAGACAGTCAATCTTTTTTTTTTTTTATCTTTTGCCCTGACCAAGACATGTGGTTAACTACAAAGCGTATGAACTAGAAATCCAGTCTCTACTTGTTACTGAAGATTTTTCTGGAAACAGGCTCTAAACTAAAATTGATCCCTATCTCAACGTGAATCTAGGATAAGTGGCAAGAGCTAGATTAGAAGAAGGTACCGGCACTGTATGTGAAAGAAGAAAATAGCATGCCCAAAAGAGATCAGGAAAATCAAAGGCAAATGAAGGGCAAACAGAACTGTCATCTCAGCATGGAAAAGTTGTTAGTCTCACAGGTAGAAACATTAAATCACTAAGACATTCATTACTTCAGCTACTTTGAAAGCCACCTTTTCAGAGCACTACTATGGGAACTTTGTTCTGGAACCCCAAATCAGTGACACTGGACCCCACACTCAGCTAAAAGATTAACTTCCAGTCTGAGATAACTTACAAGGAAAACTATTCAGAAAGACAAAAGCACAAATGTTCCTCGGTGGAGGTTATCAGGACACTCCACTGATGTGCACAGAATAACATTCCATTAAAACCAGGCTAGTACTACATCAGGGTTACAACTAAAACTACAATTCAGCCAGCAGTCTTTAATTCATCTAATTATACTCAGAGTCTGTTGTTATATGGCTGTTCCATTTCTTTCTTGCCTTTTTTTTTTTGCAAGCAACACTTTGCTACAAGGTACCTATTGATTACAAAACAGTGTCACCATCCACTTCATCTGTAGAATCAAAAACACCTCTAGTCTTCAATCAGGCCCCATCAGGATCCGACAGCCAGCCAAACAAACTACAGGGTCAGCTGCTACAGTGAGCACAGAATCCCCAAATGAAACGAAAGGAGCTAACTCTCCTTTGCTATGGATAAAAGGGCCATCGCTAACTACTCCCTGGAAGGCTTCAGATCTTTGAGGCTAAATATACCGATTTACTTGCAGACTCCTCCAAAATGGCTATCCTCTACCTTTTCCCAAAGAACCTGCCAACCACACACCAAAAAGAGAGATTTAAGGGACAATCTGAGTGATTTAAGGGACAATCTGAGTGATTTAAGGGAGCAAAAAGCAAAAACAAGAGAGAAATTATGCAGAACAGGAAACAGCAGGAGGAAAGTGCCATCAAACAGAATGGATGAAATAAGAAAGATGATCGTTAGAATTGAGCTATAGATCCATGGAAGGCTGACTAGGGCTGGTGGATGAAAGACGTCCCTAGATTTTACCACCATCAGTAAGGGAAGCCATGTTCAGAAAACCATGCCATTAACTGGAAAAGTAACGAAAGTCTGAGAAATAGCTGAGTAGATGGGGCGAGAATGGGAGACATATACATTTCTAAAAATTATATTTACTGCGACAACTAACATTATATAAATTTCAGGTGTACATTATAATACAGCATCTACATATACTCAATGTGCACTCACCACCCGAAGTCTAGTTTCCTTCCTCTATCATACATTTGCCCCTTCCATCCTCCACCTAGCCCCTTTTCTAATTGTCCACTATATACGGGTTAACTTGCAACTCTGAAAGCAGCAAAAAGCTAGTCTCAAAAAACCACAGCCATTCTGCTGTAACTTTTATGACAGATCTGATCATCACAATGGCTAACCACAAATAACCAAACAGCCAGAACCTAAAACTCATCTGATCAGAAAAACTTGGTGAAGTCCAATCACCAATTTTAAGTAATCAAAAGCATGGTCTTTGGTCACACCAAGACCAAGGTCAAGGCTGATTACCTAAGTACGGATGGTATCAAAGGTCACCGGACCCTCCAAATCAAAGAGCCCTCTATGCCAACCCAATCACAAAAATATGTTCATGAGTGCAGAACTTAAAAATAGGCCGCAAGATATAACCAAAAATACAGGTTCAGTAATTGAATGAAGAAGAGCACATCTTATTCCTACTACCATCTAAACATTAATGCCAAGTAAAAATGTCCATTATAATGGAAACTTTCTCTCATTCCCTAAAGATACCATCAGTAGCTTGGAGACCTGACCAAAACAGATAAAAAATGATTTCCCTATCCTTTAAAATCCATCATTTGAGTGAAAGGAACAAATTATAAAATGGATGACAGAACATCCCAAGGACGAAGTATTCATGATACATGCTAGTCTGCTATCCCACCTTCAAACCAAAGAGAAGAAAAGTTCCACAAAACCATGCCAAGCAAAATAACTAAGTAAAGCAAACCACCGCTGCTCTTCTCTCAAAGGTACAGGACCACTGCCCAAAGGAAAGTAGGGTAATTGTCAGGCATCGCAGACGAACAAAAATCATTTTCTTAATCTCAATAATGAACAGAGCTACACATTCCTCTCATATCAAAACTCTTATCGTCAATTGCCAAAAACATTGAGAAATTTCTGGATCAGGACATGAAAAATATCTAGACATCCTCCAATCCCTAGTCATGCTAAGAGAGGAACAAAACCAGGGAAAGTACCATAGTGCTCACACCTTCACCCCTTGATTACAGAACGTGAAGATCTAAGCATAACCCTGTGACAAGTTACTGGTGTTCGTCACCCGCCGTCATGCGTTAGCAGCAGCAGCAGCGAATGGATTCCTGAAGCTGTAAATTTCAGGCCACAAGCAGCAGACTTTCTCTGCTTGGCAATTCCCTGATTAGAAACCTCCTCTTCAAGACCTGTACACCCAGACTGCCAGCTAAAAGAGGTTTGGCTTTCTGGTGAAGGGGTGTATGGTGAGTGCATGTGTGTGTGTCTGTATGTGTATTTAAGGGGGATTTATGACTTACTATTCCTCTGTAAATTGTGTCATTACTGTCCGGAGAACAAGCAGCTCCAGAGCTGAGGCATGGAAGAGGCAATAAAATAGTGGTTCTAGTCACGTACTGTGCAATAAGTAAAATGCAGAGTGGATTACTACCCAAAGCCTGCTCATCAGCACCGTTACAGACCACATTTATAACAGTGATATTTCTTACGGCGCTTTTCATCAGGATAATTCTAAGTATGCCCACATCACTCACTTTCTCCACAAGCTGCAGATTCCTGTTCAATCTACCCACACATACACCCCCATACCACACACTCTAGGAGATAACCTAAGGCACAGCAGAAATCTACGCTAAAAAAAGTCACTAGCTGGACTCAAAATACATGCCCTAAATCCAAATCCTTCCCCATTTCTTGAAGCCCAAACACAAAAGAAAAAATGAGTGGTTGATTAATGACGGGTGTAGGCTAAGGGCTGCCACAAGTTAAGAGAAGTGCAGAGTGCTGTCAGGGGCTGGGACACGCATTCCCATCCCTGGCCTCCGGCCACACTCGCCATCTGCAGAGCCCATCCACAGTGATCACTGGGCGGTGAAGGGCTGCTACTGTTCAGCTTCTTAAAATCCTGCAGTGCATATAAAATGAGCAAAAAGAGCCTACAATAGCCTCCTGAGCTACAGAGACATTCAGAAGAGCTCCCCAGATACAACTACCAATATTCCCAAAGTTAACTAAATTATCAGTACCAGATAGGAATAAAAGGACCAGCAGCCAAAAGGCGGGGGTTGTACAGGCACCAGCAGGGACTGCCCTTGATGGGGCCACTGAAAATGGGACAACAAATACCCTTTCTATTCTCTGAAATCATGACATCTAGCTCCTTCTGCTCCATAAGGCTATAGGCTATGTCTAGTGTCCCCAAAACTAATCCTGTCAATGCTAATGAATCAACACCAAAAGTGGGTAAAATAAGGAATACCCCACACAACTATTACAGGAATGGCCTGGAGTTACTACATAGTCCCTTCCCTGTCCCGCAGAAGTGTGTGTCCTCAACAAAATACTAAGCACAACATTTCCTGATGCAAATACCTCTGGGCACCTAAGCATGATCAAACACACTAGATGTTATAACAGGTACTTCAAAGGAAACCAGACATCAGACAAATTCCCATGGATGGGCATTCTACAAAACACCCAGCCAAGACTCCTCAAAACTGTCAAGGTCATCAAAAGCAAAGAAAGTCTGAGAAACTGCCAGATCCACAAGGAGCCTGAGGAGACATGACAATGAAATTTGGTGGGCCATCATGGATGACATTCTGGAACACAAAGCAGACATTGAGAAAAACTAAGGAAATCTGACTAACGTATGGACTTCAGTTGAAAATAACATATCAATATTGGTATTCTACTTATCTTCGTTGTGCCATAATCATATCAGAGAACAGTAGGAGAAATGGGAAGGAGAGAGGGAGGAATGGGAAACTGTCTGTACTATCAGTCCAGCTTTTCTGTAAATTTAAAACTGTTCTAAAAAAATTAAGTCACTATTTAAAAAGCCAGGTAAATACTTTTTACAAATCTTTTCTAATTCAATCATTTTCTTTTCTATCAGCTACCAGTTTGCTAACTTAAGCTATAAACTAAGTCTTGATATCTTTTTTTAAGATTTTATTTATTTATTTTTAGACATGGGGGAAGGGAGGGAAAGAAGGAGAAAAATATGGATGTGTGAGAGAAACACTGATCAGTTGCCTTTCACACATCAACTGGGGACCTGGCCCGCAACCCACGCATGTACCAACTGGGAACTGAACCTACGACCTTTCAGTTCACAGCCCGGCACTCAATCTATAGCCACACCAGCCAGGGCTTGATATCTTTTTGGTATAACGGAGGCCACCTTTCCAACCAGATCACCCACAAAACTTCATCTGAAAGCCCTGTAACAAAAAAGTCAAGGAAATAGCTAGTATTTTTTGTTGTTGTTGCTCTCTCCACATTACCAAAGCACATGATTACCAAAGGAGAATATAATGGAAAAGTCTAGAAAATGCCAAAAATATTAAGTATCCTTGCCCAAGACACATGGCTCAGTTGGCTGGAGCATCTTCCTGTACACCCAAAAGACTGCAGGCTCAAACCTCTGGTTGGGGCACATACGGGGGGCAACCCATCAATGTTTCTATTTCACACTGATGTCTGTCTCTCCCCATGCCTCCACCCACTGTCCCCCACTCTCTCTTCCTCTCTCTAAGCATATCCTTAGGTAAGGATTAGGAAAAAAAAAAGTATCCTTGCTTAATAACCATTTTAGAGAGACATGATAATGAATTCCATTCAAAGCAATGACTGAAATGCAGCAAAAAATAATCAAGACCAAACCAAGTAAGAACTAGAATCCACTGCATCCATGGATAGTTTCTAACCTCACCTCCAGAACTGGACATGGCCACCAATACCAGAGAGTTATTAGGCTTAGGGCGATCTCCCAGACAAAGCCCTAGAGGGTAAGCTCCTTGAAAACAGAAACAACTCCCCATTTTTTTTGAACTACCTCAAAGTACCTCTTTTAGGGCTCTGTATTTTTAAGCAATCAATTGGTACAGAGAAGCAAGCTAGAGGCCTCTAACCAGGCAGGGTAACAAAAAGATTCCACCTCCTGAGCACATGATGTCCCCTCTTACCCATGCCCCCCCCCCAAAAAACACACCCCCACTGCTGTATTATTCAGGTCTGTGAAATCTGCAAGGCCCAAGCATCCAGCAGCAGGGACAGGGAAGCCAAGCCACGTGCTCAGGGGACCATATGGCTACAAACAGCACAGATCAGCTAAAGCGCCACAGGGAAGGCAGGCAGGAAACTGGCAAGCCACAACAGGCACAAAAGTCTCAAGTAGGCTCAGCTAATCGCTGTGAAATGAACATGCTTCTCTGCTAACTTAGAGAGACAAGAAGAGCCCTCCCTTGCATTTTTTTCCTTAAGAAGTGAAACTGCTTAAGCAGAGAATAGAAAACCTGTTTTTCAGTAGGCCACATGTATCAAGATACTTTGCTGAGTTACGAATTTCTCAGAAGTGAGACTCTTGGCCAACAGTCTGATTTACAGTGTTGCATCAGTTCCCGAAATCACCTATAGTGTCCCAGAGGCATTCAGTTAAGAGTTCACAGGTCTCCTTTTGTGGGCCTTTCAGGCTATTCAGCTGCTTCCTGTGCAATTAATTCCTAGGAGACAGGGTGACTGCTGAAGAGAGAACAACTGTGTGTTCAGGTCTTAGAGTCACCACAGAGCAGAATCCTTCAGCAAAAACTTGTAGGACTGTCAGACTATGTACATGAAGGCCCCAGGCATCTTAGGACGTTTTTAGGTTTCCTTGGCATTAAGAGATATTTTAAATCAGGTAAAATGACTACAAAACTGCAGGTGGATTCTAGGTTATGAAAAGAAATGCAGATCACTTTTTTCTTTCACATTTACTGCTTATCGATATTCCAAGATCTGTGAGAGCGGTTGGCAAACTATGGTTCAAAGGCCACCCAACCCACTGCCTACTGCTGTAAATAAAGTTTTATTGGAACACAGACACCCGCATTCATTCACATATTGTCTACAGCTGTTTTTATGCAACAGTGGCAGCATTAAGTAGTTGCAACAGAGACTATATGGCCAATAAAGCCTAAAATATTTATTAGATGGCCCTTTAAGAAAAAGTTGGTCAACCTCTGTTCAACAACATATTAAAAAATGAACACACATAGGGGTAGGTATACACTAGATAACATTTGTGAAAAGCTATTTAGCAAATATGCTCTAAAACACTCCTAAGGAAATAACTGCCCTTTACACAGAGATTTACTCTATTTTCTAAATAACAGAAAAATTACAAACTATATGAATGCCAAACTATTGGAGATTGGTTAAATAAATTACGTTGTGGTCTTACAATGAGGCAGAACATGATCAACAAACTAAAGCAAGCTCAAACATTTACTTTGGTTCTCTCCCTAAGTATCTCTAGACAAAAATAAAGGAATTTATTTTGTTATTTTATTGTCATAGCTCAAAAGGACAAAAATTAATAGGAGAAAAAAACACATCAATGAAACTTTGGAAGCTGGATAGCAGATGTATCAGTGGTAACAGCCTTCAGACTCACGAAAGCTAAATCCTGAGCTAGTGGTAAGAAAATACAATAGCCAATATGATTTATACTAAGGACTTCCCCCATTCGCCAAAACTAGGATTGGTTTAAAACTTATGTAAGAAGCATCTGTATTTCAAGATATACACCCATACATAAGTCTATTGTGTCTAACCCAAGTGTTCAATACCTCATCCTTAAACAAGAGAAACAATCAAGGACCACCAGATAGCTGAGGAAAGCCTCTAATATGAAAAATAAGGGACCAAAATAACCAAAAGGGTTCAAAAACAACTTGGAGAACATAGACTATGTGGGGAGAAGAAAATTTTCAAAAGATTATAATAATTTCCTCAGAAAGCTAATAGATAATATTCCTCTCTGAAACAAGTATTAGATTTTTTTAAATACTAATAAGAACATTCGAGTAACAACAAAGCTGAGAAATTAAAATACAGTATCATAAATGAAATAATAGAAGGGCCAAAAGGTAAATATGAAGAAATCTGGAAGGAACAAAAAAGACAAAAAGATGGAAAATAGGAGGAAAAAAAATTAGAAGGCCAGTTCACAAAGTCAAATATCCAAATAGGAGTTCTAGAAAAAAGCAGAGACACCAGATGGAAATCAACAAAACTGTTGAAGTTCCCAGGCATAAAGGATTAAAAATTAAAGCATATGAAGGAGGATCCCCACCCAAAAAAGCCAGAATTATCTTCTGGAGGGCAGACCCCTTGTAGTACAGGCTTCCCCTTCGAGGTGACTGTTCTAGCAACACATCTGTATCAGCACATAAGCTGCCGTTGTTCTGAGAGGCTATGTTCAGCTACAGTGAAAATTTTTCTTGAAGACTCTTTCAATGCATTTACCCATTTTATGATGAGTGATTTATGAGCACACCTGCCCACACTGCAGTTTTTTTGGGTCCACCCTTGTAACATGTTCACACATGAATAAACAAAGTGCATCACTATCGAATTTCAGGATAAAAAAGAATTTGCTAAAATCCTGCAGAAAGAAAAAACAAATCATAAAGGATGGGAATCACAACAGTTTCAAACATCTAAAATACAAGAAAAAAATCTCTAATAGCTAAATGACAGTGGAGCAATGTTCTCACAATTCTGAAGAAAAATAACTTCTAACAAAATTCTATACCCAGCTGAACTATTATAAAATAGACATGAAAGATCTCAAAATATTTACCTACCAAGCACTCTTTTCCCAAGAAGCTAGAGAATCTGTGCCACCAAAATAAAGTATTAAATCATAAAGAAGAAGCCATGGGATCCAGTAAACATAGTTCCAACCCAGGGATAAAGCACAGAAAAGCCCTGGATAACGGTAAAGAAATTCAATGATGACAGCTCTGTAGCAGGAAAAAAAGAACTACGCCAGACTGGTAAAGCTCCTGGAAAGTATTGCTGAAAGAGATAAAATTAACAAACTGAATCTTTGTTTTGAGAGATTCTTACAGTGTGTTTAAAAAAACACACAAAATTTTAAAACTATTAACTCCAGATAAAACAAAAAATTGTGCAGGAAATGAAAAGTAGGCAGAATATGCTACATAGCTTGGTGGTGATTAGCATATACCAGCTAAACTTTTAATATTAATTTAAGCAGAATTATGATATAGTCTTAATAGAAGGATTACATGCACACCCATGTGAATATATGTGCATGAGTGAAAAAACTAAGTGCTCATCTTTCATTGTGTGAAAAAGGGGTTCTACTTAACACTGAAAAAATTAAAAAGTACAATATAAACATTTTACTCAGAAGCAGGGATACTAAGTTAAAAATGGCTGCCTCAAGGGAGAGGAAAATGACTCGTTCATTTCTCAATAAACCCAGAGTTCTTTAAACTCATATTAAAAATAAAAACTTACGAATGTAAAATTAAATACAAAAGACTATAGAGCATTACTACTCAAAAGTAGCTACCAGTCCACAATGAGATAAGGAGCTTGTACCAGAACGTATGTCAACTACATACATCACTGAAAACACTGCTGACAATTTTTCTATAGCAAGATTTTCTTGATGACAGAAGCAATGCCTTGATTTACATTTTGGCTCAAGTTCCTTATATCGTATCAAGGCACTTTGAGTAGGACAAGGGTAGGTGAAGGGTCAAGAAACGTTCCTGTAAAAGGCCACAGGGCAAATATTTTAGGTTTTGCAAGCCATATGGTCTCTCACAAATACTCACCTTTACCGCTGTATCACGAAAACAAGTATAGGCAATATGTAAATGAACAGAAGTGGCCAGGTTCCAATTTATTCATGGCCCTGAAATTTGATTTCATCTAACTTTCATGTGCCACAAAACATGTTTTTTCTATGTAAAATCCATTCTTAGCTTGCAGACCATGGCCAGAGTTGGCCCATGGGCCATAGTTTGCCAACCCCTATGATAGACAGTATCATCAACTTTGTTAAAAAGAAAACTGTGTCATAGTAGTTCCATTTAGTATAAGTGTCTTCTCTTTTTTATTCTTTTTGTTTCCCTTCCAGAAATAGAAATAATACTTAAGAATTTTAAAAAATCATAAAGTTTTAAAACAAATTTATCTACCTACAAATATACTTTTCTCTCTATTCTCTAAGCAGGCTTATATCCAGATGATCTAAATTTATGTTTAGGCTATTCCAGGAGTATGATTATTCCTCATAAACCTCAACCCAATAGTTACTAGGAACAATCTCCTCTATCCTGGCATTGTAATAAATAAAACTCAATTGTAATGAAAAAAGCCTCACTGTTTTAAAACTAAACAGAAAAGACCACAAACAAAAATCAAATCCTGAATTTTTTAAGTGGAGGAAATGTTCCTAGAGCAGCTCTCCCTTTTCTAGTTCCAATAAAGTCATATTTAAGATAAATGCAAAGTTACTGATTCAGTCATCTAATATTTTTAATTTCTTCAGCAACGCCTTAGTTTCCCCACCAGCAGAGGCCCAAAACCCTCAAAACCTTCTAGGTTTCTCTACAACTGAGGGGGAGGCCGGCAGCGATGGTACAGGGTAATGGGAACCTCCCAAGCCTCATTAACTTCACTAGTGTCACAGGTCCTCAGAGTGAATGGTGAAAATGGAAGACGTTCCTCCCTTGTTGATTGAATGATCATCCTTTCTTTGTGTAGCTACAGTCTTCGAACAGAACAGGGTGCAGGAAATATAAGCACAACCAAATTCCAATTAGGTAGAACAGCCATGTCCAAGTTTCCAAGCTAGCACGGTCCTCCCACAGAAAGAAAGCAGGGATCCATTCTGGTATGCGTCAGAATGGGAACAATGCATGGCAGAAAATCCAACCAGGGACTGCCACCGCTGATGTTCACTAAAAGGCGCAACTATGGTTAACCTGACCACTGCTTAGAGATCACATACTAGAAGACGGAGAGGGGCCACTTGAGTACTCTGTGACTTATTGCTTTGGGCATCATAAAAAGAAAGTGAAGAAATTCAGCCAATTCCTCAGAGACTATTAAAATTTTACCATTCTAAGATAAATTGTTCCAGAATTTTTCAGGCTGAGAGTGCCACCTAGTGGCTTTCCATCTTAAACTGTTAGGTGACATTTGGGACAGTCACCTCTCTAAAAATTCAATATTTAACCACTTTAATACATAAAGACAAAGCTTCCAGCCTTTCTTGCCAAAAAGTAAAAATAGGTTGGAAAACATTAGAGCATTTGGGGAAAGTAAGAACAGGTCAGCCCTAAAGTACGAACCCTGTAACTAAGACAAAACACTTATGGCACCACTGCTAGAATCAACCTACTTAGTAGCTCTAGTTCCCCTCAAAGAAATCCATCCCAGAACACAGCAGTCGAGAGCTCTCAGAAAGAAAATCACAGTAGAAAAAAAACTCAAAACCACAAGAGTCCCAAAATAGGAAAAAATAGAAACTTGAGGTCATATATATTTGGGCATAGGAAATGAGAGAAATGCCTTTTGCTAATGAGACAAAAAAAGAAAAAGAAAAAGAAACCCTAAAAGATAAGTGATATTTCTAAATGGCAATGTCCACAACCTTAACCCATGAATTTCTAATGAAGGTATGCTAATATACAAAAAAAAAAAAAAATTTAAGTTCTTATGGTGTCCAGGTCCCCTACAATAAACACACACTTGTGTACAACTGTGCATATACCTCTACATACCACTGGCTTGTCTTGAATTAAAAATGCTTCAACTCTCGATCGATTATTCAAATTTTTGTATTATCGGTAGCCTCACAACAATCACTGTGCATCTTAAGATGCTGGGAATGACTCACCTTGGCAACAAATTGCTTGTCCTTTTGGTCCAAGTTAGCAGTGGGAGCCACATAGTCTCTCCATATTCTCAGCCTGCGTTCCTTGGCAAACCTGACAACAAAGCAAGGATGCAAATCATTCAGACAGATTAGATCAGTAAAGGGAATCCACCATCACCATGAGAGCAAACAGTACAGAATCCTACCCTACCTCACCGACAAGGCACCCAGGAGAAAGGTCACCAGTCAAGGCAGAACAAAGTGTGACAACAGAAAAAGTGTATAGCAACTGTAATTATCCAAGATGCATATATAAACCATAAACCCATGGCTGGCAGACTAGATCTAAATATGCAATTTTTGAGAATAAAAAGTTCACGTTCACCTTGGTAATTAGCTCTTAGCTTATCCAGTACCTCCCAAGTAATTACTATATACTAGGCACTGGAAGGACACACAGCAGGTGTTCTTTTAAATGTAAAGAATACACACACCGAACAAACAAATATACATGTTTTTTTTAAAAAACAACAGGCTTGCTCAAGTTCCACTTGAATCCAAATCCTATGTGGAAAACAAGAACAAAATTGTCATTGCAGTGCATCTAAAGAGTGAGAGAAAAGAACAAACTACAATAGAAGTTCATTAACAAAAGCTTAAAAATCACGCTGGCAGAAATTTTGTAAAGTACTAAGCCCAGGAGACAATCTTTGAGTCAGACTAAGAGAGGTAAATGGAATATGTGCAAAGCTTTAAATAAATAAATCAATGAACAGCTGTCTCACGATTTTACAAGTAAATGGATACATGTGCAGGGGAAAGCAACTATTATTTCTGAAAACAGTATTGCAACCATTTTTTTTAAAAAAAGAAACGTTAAAATAAGAAAAAGACAAAGCAGCATGTTGTAGTTGTAAAATATATGAAGTACTTCAATAGAGATTTTCCGACAATGCAAACAAGTCAAATATAGCACGTAAAACAGCAGGCAAGTAATCACAAATTATCAAAATATGATTTGTATTCCTTGGTCTAAACCTCTTTTATAATGATGACCGCTCTCTAAAAAATCCATAAAATCTCCTACAGATGTTATAAAACATGCAGATACTACTGTCACCACACCCACTTTCTTCAGAAAAGAGGCAGGAACCTAAAGAATGCAGTAAGAACTACCAACCAAAATAGTAATTTAGAATAATGGACTAACAAGATTTTTTGAACCCCCCCCCAAAAAAAATTGGAGCATCACAGAATAATCAGAGATATTTGGAACATTATACTTGATAATAGTATTGTATCTTCCAAATGTAATTGTGGAACATAAAGACGAGTAACAACTTTTATATAATAATTGTGTTTTTCTTAATCAGACCATCTACCTTTGTCAGACATGCCATATCAAATGCCCCAGATTAAAATCTTTTATAAGAGGTTGCAAGTATTCCTGCTTAGAGAGTAGAAGGATGTAAAAGACCTAACAAAGGGGAAGAAGATTATAGTCATTCAATTCATGTTCTTAAATATCGCTTAGCTGTGTGCCTCAAAGGCAAACATGTGAAGTTACCAAAACCAGGATAATTTTATGATTCTGAAATGAGCCAGGCAACAAGCCTTGAGAGTGGAAACTTGTCATCAGTGGTCAACAGCCTTCACTTAATTCATCCTGGAAGGTGGTGGCTGGAATCCCCAGACCATCGTCTCTGTTCATCTACTCTTGCTACCTGCTTCACTTTCTTCTCTCTACCCACCAAGTGAATGAGGTTCACGTACATCTGGAAACACTTGACCTTGACACTTGAAATCACCACCAATGTTTAAAATCCACTATTGTTTTTCTGGAAGTAAGTTATTTCTACATCTGCCCCTAGCCAAAAACATGACAACAGCACCTCTCGCAGTTTCATTAGTATTTATAATTAAAACATACTTTTAAATAAATTAGGGTATTAAGCCTCACAACAGCATTAAATAGTTCTGTGTTCGGCCCACAAGTTTTACCTTTCCATAATGTCCCTGGCTCCAGCCTGCCTGTTTGAGAGTAGCTGGTAAGCAATTTCACTGTCCTCAAATGAACCTCAAGTTTATTTCATCCCAAATGCCTACAACCTGGAATTTGAGAGGTTTTTTTTAAAGTGACCTGGAAAAGCACATCAGGTGAAGCATAATTTCTGAGTAAAAATCTAGTTCATTATAAAGCACTGAATTCAATTAAATCTAAAGAATTTACAAGTCCTCTATGAGATCCCAGCCTATTGTGGAATTTCTCTAATCCTTTACAGAAACAAAACAGACACTGATGTAGATGGGTGAAAGATCCCTAGATTTCTTTCCCTAAAGATCCTTAACAAGGTCCTTGGCTGGAAGGATTCCCTGACAGACCTTACCTCTCAGCTGCCCTCAGCTTTTCCGCACCCCGAGTGTACACCGCAATCGACCAATCCACACAGCGTGCAAAACCTTCCTTCAGGAGGAGCTCTGTAATGTTGCCATTCTGAAAAACAAGGCACATGAAAAGGCAGGCACAAATTAGATTCTATGGCAAGAGAATCATTTCTCTAGACTTCTGACACCACCGCATAGTCACAATCTAGTCTGCAGTTCATTTAAAAAAAGAGAAAAAAGCCGTTTCTCAAGCATTAAGAAATAAGCCCCAAGACAGACACACTATTGTGACTCCTCTCAACAACCTCGGCTTCATATCCTCCCAACACCAGGCACAGTGACTCTCACTTAATAGGAACAGGATAAATGTTAGTGGCATTGAATGGAATTGACATTTCAATAGCTCTTCTTGTGGGCAGAGGAGCATGTTAATCTTTAGTGGAGATTACACCTTATTATTTCCTTCCCTAAGATCAGCACTTACTCCCTTTTTCATAAGGGGAAAGCTAAAGAACGAGCTGAGTAAGGGAATAACTTAAGCTACATTTTGCCCAATGAATTACAATTCACATTCTGCTATGACACAGAGCCATCTGGCAGGGCATGGGCAGACAGCTAGCACTCCAGAAGAAACAGACATGACCTTGGCTTATTCCAAACCAAGCCTCTGAGCCTTCACAACTGCCACGATGGAAGAGTTCTCTAGCTAAAGAAACACTAGTTACAATACAGTTACTTTACATTGGATAGAGGTTATAATAATGGAAATCCACTTAAATTCTGGTGTTAGAAAACAAGGTCATTTCCTGTCCAAGAATAACCCACCTACCAAAGTATAAAATAAGGTCAGAACATAAAGAACGTATTTCCAATAGTCAGAACATAAAGAACCTATTTCCTGCTCAAAAAGCAGAGTTAGGAAGAAACTGGATTAAAGCCTGGCATACACAAAATAATTTTTCCATAGACAGATTTCCTCATAGTTCTACCACTATTCCAAATAGGTAACTTCTAGACCCACATACGAATTCCCCACTCCTCTTCTCCAAGTTTCAGCGTCACTTCTAATCCATGTTGCAACCTCCTACCTTTCCTAGGCACAACCTCTAAGACCAACTCTTGGGAAAATAAGTGATAGAGTTCCCCTTGTAAATCCAGCAACATTTGAGATTAATTTTCTAACTGTAAGAAGTTGCAGAGATTTGTCCAATTCTATCAGATAAGTGATATCTCCCTTGAAAATGCCTCAGAAACCAATAGATGATAATCCTGCCAAGATATTTAATGGCTCTTAAAAACAGAGGGGGGGGAAAAAGAGAGAGAGAAACGAAATATAGCTTGTCAAACCCCAAATGGATCCCCGACCCCACACAGCCCACTCTGTATGGCACACTCACTGGATGAAGGATGGTACCCAGAATGTTCTGGTTATGGCAGCTCTCCAGGATGATCTGAACATCTCTCTGGAGCAGTCGAGATTCTGTGAAAAATTTGGCTTCTGCAGCAAAAGGCTCCGGTGTTTCACTGCCATCTGCTTCCCGTCGAAAAGTTGGGCACTACAGTGAAAGTAAGGTGAGTGAGTCATGCAGGCCAAACATGAGTGCTCGCCACTCTCACGCCACATTGAACCCTCCAGAAAGCACAAACCAACAAGGTGATGCTGGGGAAAGTCTCATATCAGATCTTCTAACACTTTTTAAAACATAGTGGTAAAAAGTAACTGGGAATGGCATCATCTAAGACTTCGTCGTAAGGCAAATAAAACTCATGTTATCATGGAGAAAATAATTTTATTTACAGTTGAAAATTACCCCTTGCAAGAAAAAAATTCACCAGTACCTAGCACTAAATCCTTGGTTTGTTGTTGCTGCTTTTGTTGTTGTTTAATCGGAATGTGTATTTTACATTAAGAAGAGTCAAACTCAGAAAACTTCAGAGCCCCCTATCCCCACTGCTGGGTCTTGACAATCTCTCTACACAGCCCACTCCAAACAGATCCTGAGTACTTAAAAAGTTTTAAAAAATCTTTGCTCTCATTGGAACTGTCCCACTGCAAAGTGTAAAGTACTCTAGCCAATGCTAATGGCTCATTGTAGAAGAAACAATAGATCCAAAGTCCCCCAGTAGTAAAATCTACCTGTGACTGAACAGTTCAGCAAACCCTAAACCCGCCCTGCAGCCCAGGGTGTGGTCTCACCTTGATCCCTGACAGCATGACGGTGACCAGGTAGTAATCTGGGAGGAGCAGGGCTCTAACCACACTGCCGTCCCGCACGTGCTCGATGATGGCTGCACAGGGAATAAAAAGCTTCAGTCATTCGCAGAACTCACTCCAGGGATAAACAATGCCCAATCAACACAGTTCCTCTCCCCCAAAACTTTCGGGAAGGCCTCCCTCTAAGAAATGATGAAGCACTGGCAAATCATGAGTATTCACACAACAGACTTTTCGACAACTATTCCTGGGGAACACAGATCAAAGTGACTTCTACATCTTCCAAACCCTCTGGCACCTCATGGCTCACACCTAAGCTTTAATGTCAGTAAGCTGCTCGCCTCAGTACCAGGTACCCAGCAAAAAATAATTCAGGATTGGAAATCATTTTATTTTACTGAGTGAGTGTTAACAAGGTCTCAGAGTGGGCCAGAATTATAGTGTGAGCACATGCATTTGATGGTATAAAAAGAATAAACATTCCTACCTCAGTTACAAAAATGGTATTTAAATAGCCATTTTTAAGAAAACAGAAAGAGCCCCAATGTCCAAAAATACCAGTAATTTACTATCCTAAGGACTAAACTTTGCAAAATATATCTAATGTGACCCACACGAACTGGATCGAGTTTCCTTCCAAAACACCATGGCATTATTTACCCTTCACGATTTCCCTTGGATACTAAATAAGTAATACAGGTTTTATAAACTTCAAGAAGCTTGAGAGCAACTAGAAAGAAATCACCGCGAATCACATCTGTCTTTGCCCAGAGCCTCACCATTGACAGGCTTCTGGTGGTGCGAGTCCACAAAGTGCCTAGGGTTCTCAATGGTATACTTGAGGTCCCGGATAGTGTGTGAACTGTTCCCATCACTCCACATCCCTTTCTTAGCTGCCTTTGCTTGTTCCTCACACTCCGAAAGCCGATTCTGTTCAGGACTGGAATGTGAAAAATAAACACGTGTGGTTAGTGAGTTCAGATATATTAGGCTCTTCTTTGACTCTGAGTTTCTTCAGCATCTTCTCCCCCTGAAGGGACCACAGAATTTCTTTCATATCAATAGCTTCAGACTCAAGCCTACAAGCAGAAAATCACCATGAATGCAACTTCAGGATTCCCCATTTGTTCCCTCCAACAACAGATTCTATCCTAAAAGCATTTAATGAGAAGATCCAAAGAATACACATCTCAGCACTGCCACCATCAGTGATTACAAGAAAACAAGTTGGTGGCTCAGAGGGAAGCCACTCCAGGGGGTAGAGCTTCGTTTAACTAGCCCAGGTTCAGAAACTGAAATCTAGACAGAGCTCAGCAGGTCACAGTGCAGGAAAAGTGACTAAGAACCACTCTTACTCCCTGTTGTCCATAGAACAGGGCTGGGGAATGTAGAGCAAATACTGTTATTGCAGATAATGTTACCCCAAAACTACTTACACATTCAATAAGGCCAGCTAAGCAAAAACAGTTTGAAAATGGAAGATTCCTCCTTCATCAGGTGGGAGACCAGACTACACACAACAGCAGCCAGAAAGTCAGCAAATAGACAAACAAACAAACAGAACCAGAAATGGCTCTGTTCTTCTCTCTCGCACACATTATCTGAGCAAAAGAAGTAAACTGCATGGCCTTTCCACAATCTCAGTGCCTGGTTCCATCAAGGCTGTATGCATACATGGAATCTCCCACCTTGATCTGTATGGATATCTATGCAGGGACCCCTGACCCATAATTTCTCAAACCAGAGGTCTTCGGTACCTTTTCCCCCTCCCACCCCCCAAAAAAAGACAATCACATTATCAGGGATCCAAAATTACAGCCAGAATTCAATGAAAAAAGAAAACAAATGCAGCTTAAGAGAGAGCAAACATAAAAACTGACAAAAGAAGGCTTTAAGTCAAGACAATTTTGAAGAAAAAAAGAATTGGTATGCCAGGGGAGATACCTTTGTTGAGATAGTAAAATACTACTATGGGCTTTTTAAAAATTCTCCATTCTGGGTGCAAACTGGATTCCTAAAAAACAGTGCAATAATAATCATGCCAGCAATTGTCCTTAAGATACAACTTCAGCATGCTTTCAAAACAACCTAAGACAAATATCTTAATGTAACAAATTCCCAGCAAATGACTCTATGAAGTCAGAAAAGACCACAGAAGTTTACAAGTGGGCCCCAAGACTACAAAGGCAGGAAGAACACAAAAAAATGCATTTTTACCTTTGCTCATTCCCATTATTAGTACAGGCCATACAAGTATTTATCCAAAGCCTGGACATGATTTAAACAGCATCTTTAGCCTCCAAATTATTGATGTAGCTTATCACTTTTCAGAGACTAAGTACTAATTAAAGCCAGCTGCAATCCATCCTACTGAGAGCCAACACTGGTAAACTTGAACATGACTACATGTGCTATAAAGCCTACATACATAACACTCATTTCTAGTAAGTTCAGACTGCCATTAGTTAAACAAATACATTTGCACCTACAAGTATCTATAGATCCATAGACCAAAGCAAAACTTCAAAGGCTTTGGAGAGAGAGAAATTTTCCCTGACTTTAAAACAGAACCATTGATTCTTTATCAGTTTAACTAGACTCTAAGCAGTAGATTTTGCTTTGAATTCTATTTATGCTCTTCACTTTATTTGTCCTTGATAAATACTCTGGAACTGAGTATCTATGGTGTAAAACAAGGCCTGTTGACTCATAGACCAAGGCCTGTTTGGTCTATGGATCTATTCAAATTATGAAGAATAGAGCTGCCTGTCTCAAAGCCTATTTTTCCAAGGGGTTACACACATCAACTGCCACTAGAAAATGGTGAGTGACCTGCTGGCTCAGAATAATTCACACCTGTGCAGGAATGTCCTAAAAGCTGGAGAGCACCAGAGGTTACCCACTTAATGTCAGGGGGCAGTAATGAAAATGCAGCAAAGCCAACACACAGCTGACTACCCAAACTCCCTTGAGCAACCCCAGCTCTCACAGTGGAGTAGAAGGAAGTCAGAAGATCAGAAGAGTAATGAAGACTTACTTATTAGCTCTGATGCCTTCTCTCCGGGTGGCCAAGCCCTCTGCAACCAGAGACTCTGCAATGTTTTCCCCACTGGTATCTGAGGAGGAAAAAAAAAAAAAGAGCAAATTAAACACAAGATTCAAAGCTGCCTCCAATGGCGCTAGAGAGCAAATGAAGCCCACTTTCATCCTTAGCTCTTCAAGGGGAATGAGGTTGCCAGCAAATGGGACAAGGAAGCGATGTAGTGTTGGGTTTTTCAGAAAACACTTTCTCCCAAAATGTCTAGTCTCTAAGACCCAAAGGTGTACAAATCTTTTTCTCAGGACTTAGCTTCTAATTTTCTTGTGTATCTCCTAGGCCAAACACAATCTCAAGAACTACCGGAGACTGACAAGAAAGCGAGACACATGCAGCAGCCTAGCAGTGTATACAGAGCACTCACCAAGGAGGAGAGGCCTGGAGCTAAATGAACATTTTGCCACTTAATGTCTTAGACAAGATCTTCAGCCTTAATTTACTCATCTCTAAAATGAGAAGAGCACCTCCCTAAGATGGGTCTTAGTAACATTTACTGTTACTGTTAAAATTAAACAGTAACGTTTGTAAATAGCCAAGCACATAGAAATTAAGAACATATTATACATACAATCAGACAGATCCGTTTAGGATTGTCCATCACATTTTACACCAGGAAATCCAATTCCTCTCAGGATGCCCTATTCTTTGCACCAGCGGAACACCTAGACAAGTTACGCAGTTTGACAGACTTTCTCCTGCTCTCACAGAGTCACAGGGACAGTGTCTAGATATCTAATCTCTCACACAGCAGCCTTCCGAGCAGGCAAGAAAAATACAGTTAAACATAAATCCCAACCTGATTAGGTTTTACCTGGGCACTTGAAACAGTAATTGCATTTCCATGCTATTGAAAAAGCTTTTAGGCTCTGTGTATTCTCTTAAATCTCTGCTTGTCAGCCAGAACGATAAAGGAAGACATCTATGAGGGAATCGCCACATAAAAATGTTTAACATGGCAGAAACAAGCTCCTAGATAAACTAAAACAAAGTCTAGCCAATCGGTAATGACGCACAGAATAAAATTCTGTAAGATTTCTATTTGGTACACTATACGTCGTCTGCAAGCAAGCACTGAGTGTGCACACCATCCCCAAACCCAACTTAAATGCCTTGCCATTAGCTTGCCCCAATTTCTGCACAAGTAAATTATAAGCCTCTCTTCTTACCAAAAGTTCGGATGAATGGTATTTATACCAAGGACGCTCAGGTTCTGAAGTCGAGCATGGATCACAAGAACCTTTCCACTGAAATTACTACTGAGGCCAGACATACACAGCTCCCTGACACTAGCGAACATTACACTGATTCTCTGAAAACAACAGGAATACAAAGAATAAGAAGTCGAAAGGAGGGATTCAAGAAGTAAGGGAAAAGTTGAGCAGTAAAGGGCCCAGAAGTCAGGGGGTGAAAAGAACAAAGCCCAGGTACAAACAAGATGAGTGGTCATAACAATAGCCGATCAACAGCATACCCAAAGATATTTTCTTAGCACAGAGCACTCTGATAATGGCTGTCAGCAGGCCCACTTCTAAAAATTTTGGTCTGATTGCTCCTTCAAAGGGAGAAAAATACATTTCTCTGAGTCGGCCTCCCAAAGGAAACAACGAAATATGGTAGACAAATACTGAAAACAGGGAATTTGTATGGCACTAAGAACTGATGGGTGACTACATTTTCTCCAAAATTGGAAAGACTAATCACCTTTTTTTTAAATAAGTTCTAGGTTAACCACAATTTCTCAAATTCTACCATTCTCCCCATCATAAAAAGAGTTGCTATGAATTAGGATAAATATATGAGTATTAATTAATTACCTAAGCCACTGTTTCATTAGAATGGCATTAACAATTGGTTAAAGTATCTGAATGAAAATATTAAACTTTAAGCCATTTAAGCCTTTAAAATTCAAAGATGTAGGTAATTTTAAATCATTCTTTCAGTACATATTTATTGACGAAGTCCTATGTACCGGAGTTTTAGTCTAAACATTAGTACATTAACTGCTCAATCATATCCAGTTTATAGTTTGGGTCAGTTTAAAAAAATAAACTTTTTAAAAACAACATTGAAAATTATTTTAAGTGTCAGATTCTCTTAACAATTTGACCATTTTAGTTGAAGACTAGGGTTATTTAAATGAACTCTTAGACACAGGCTGTGGAATTACTTTAGGTAATGAAATCCTTGAACAATGCATTTGGAAGACAGTATACATCTATTTGTATTACATTCTTTCTAACCAGTAACCATTCAACAATAACACTTACGTGTTTTATTTCCTACTATATTATTTGAATTACGTGTAAAAGACAAATCTATTTCTCTTTTTGAAAAGATTACATATAACTTCCCATCCAATCGAGAAACAGCCATTTGTCTGGGAGGATGAAAATGGTAGTGTTTCTCTACTGGGTAAACTGGGCAAGATGCCTCCAAAGTCATGCCCACGTCACTTATCTAAGACCTCTAATTTAAAATCAGAATCTTAAGATGATGAGCCCTGCCCAGGTTGTTCATATGGTTAGAACATCATCCTGATATGCCAAGGTTGCAGGTTCAATCCCCAGTCAGGGCACATACAACAATCAAGCAATGAATGCTCAAATAATTGGAACAACAAAACCGGTGGGGGGGGGGGGGCGTGTGTGCGTGCGTGTGTGTGTGTGTGTGTGTGTCCCCCTCTAAATCAATAAATATTTTTAAAATTATATTATAAAAGATGATGTTAGCCATGTCATTCTATCCTGCTTGCTTACTTCTAGTACCCAAGTCAAATAGACTATCTAAAGCAGCTCAGCTGGAAGGTTATTTTATCAAATAATCACAGGAAACTTAAAAATATCTGCTACTAAAATAATTCCAGATGAACACAACTGTTTTATCCTTTACAGAAAACATTCTACCAGGTCTTTCAATGTCCTATTTCTGTTCAAACTCTATTCCACAATGTTTCTCCCCCTCTACCTAATTCAAAAGACAAGAATACCTAATATTCCATGAGCCATCTGGCCCAGCTAAATAACCAATGTATTTGTGCACATACACAAATGTATTTATTGAGCACACACTCTGTGCCAGAGATAAGATGCTTTACATATATTATCTCTTTAAACTCTCAATAATTTACAAATGAAGGAACTAGGGCTTAGAAAAGTTAAGGGTTAAATTAAGTAAGGGTCTATGAGAGAAGAGTCAGAATTCTAACGCACACATACAAAACTCCAAAGCCTGTGTTCTTCCCGTTCAATTGCAAAGTA
Source organism: Pteronotus mesoamericanus (assembly GCF_021234165.1). Taxonomy (NCBI): domain Eukaryota; kingdom Metazoa; phylum Chordata; class Mammalia; order Chiroptera; family Mormoopidae; genus Pteronotus; species Pteronotus mesoamericanus. The sequence continues at coordinate 64,649,221 of NW_026555329.1, read as the reverse complement.
TGTGGCTTGCAAGAAAAGCCCCACGAGCCCTAAACAAATCTTTCTTTTCTAAAGAGAGTCCCCATGAGCAGAAGAAAAACCACAAGACAGATAAAAGAAATAGAAGATGTAATCGGAAATCTATAGGAATTCAATTAGCACTATGACCTAGAAGCACAGAGCCATTAAGTTCCATGGGCTGAAGGCCTCAATGCAGGGAAGAATGCTATTCTGTACAACATACACCTAAACCAAGCCAGGAAAGCAGGCCCAGGAGTAAAACAAGAAACCAAAATATCAGGTAATTACTCTGCAGGTATGTGCCATGAACTCACACTGCCAACTACATCAACAGCCATCTGTCCTACGGCTACCTCCACCAGCACTTGCGCTGGCCTTCCACCAGGTGAAACTGACTGGAGGAACTTCAGACTCAGAGGAGAGAAATGAGTCCCTTCCTCCTTGATACTCACCTTTTCCAAGGTAGATCATGCCATACTCTCGTCCCTGGGGAGTCTTGTTTTCTATCGTGAAACAGACTTCCTTCCCAATCAGCTTCTTCCGAAGGAACTCTCGAGCAGGAAATGCCCAGGGCTGAGAGACAAAACAAATGTGTCACATGAGAACTGCCTAGTTTCCCACAATCAGCATTCAAGTTTATTTCTTCAATATCCTAGCCCTGCGCTAGGCCCTGAAGAGAATATAAAAATGAAATGCACACAACACAAATCACACACTTAGGGAGCTCATAAAAGGAGGGTCTAGCGATTGGGTCTAGCACGGGCCCTAAAAGCAGGCCTCACAGTTTTCCGGAAGCCGGCAGTAGTACCCTTTCCCCCATCACTGTCTATTCAAGAGCTATAGCTTACTTGGTGAATAACAATTGCCAATAATTTTATAGCACTTATACCACGTGCCAGCCACCACTCTAAATGCTTTATATTTATCAACCTACTCCTGGGTAAGAAGTCCAGGCTCCAGAAACTCATGTAGCTAAAGGGAAGTCCCAAACAACTATGACCTCCATTTGTCTCTTTCCAGTTTACGAGACACTTTCACTACTGAACTAGCCTGAAACCAGTTCACTGCACTGTTGAATTAGGGATAAGGTTCTAGAACTACTAGAGTGAGTCCTCAAGTTAAGAGCATTGCATACATCATTCCCTTCAACTTTTTTAAGAACAGGCGACAGAGCTGAGAATGGCGAAAACTTTTCTCCTCAAAATATCTCCTCCTCCTCTTCTGCACTAGTCTGAAGCTATACCAGTGGGGCTGCATAAAGCTCCCAGGATCTCTGGGAAGACATCGGTAACAGGTCCTGGTTAACTTGACAATGACACAGGGAGTTACCCATTAAAGGCACTGACACAAGGAATGAGCCACACATCAACACAATGGGAAGCAGAGTCTCCATGATCTCTAGGTACTGTGCAAAGGAGTGGTTTTGCCTCACCCCCAACCCATCCCTTCTAGGATGATAAGGACAAAATGAGATGTCTCCTCTGAAGAAACCCTGTCAGTCAGCAGTCACAGGCACTTGAATTTACAGTCTGGATCTAGCTCAGTGCCACAAGATCCCTGGAACAGAAATGAGGAAGGAAGGAAGAAGAGTTCAATGAGCATATTGATCAGCAGGAGCTCATGCATAAAAAGTGCAAAGTATAAAAAAGAAGAGTGGTATATGACACGTGTACAATGTCTACTACAACCTCATGGAGCCACAGCACTCGGGCCACACACAGTAAAAGGAAGAACAATACATGTGTGGCCAGTAAAGGAACCCTCTGCTGACCTTTTCAGCCCATAAGGATTAGTCCAAGAGGTTATCCAATGAGATTTTCTAGAAGAAAACATCCCAGATACCAGATATGACTTCCCAGAAACCAGAAGCAACCAGTTGGGCTAGTATTCAAAAAAACCAATCCTGTTATATAAACCAGCTGCAGATGGTTCTAGGAAGAATTGATCCTGCATAATTAATTAAGTGCTATTGAAGACACAAAAGCTTTCACTCAATTCATCTAATGCTCTCTCCTCAAAGCACCAACAAGCTAAAGAGCCAATCACCCAATGGCAATATAGAGCTCACCATATTTTACATCCCATTTGTACTTCTTGCCCCACCTCTAAAAATGAAAATTGATACCTGTAACCATTGAGTCTGATGACTGATAAATGAGCCCAATTATCAACTAATCACAGAAACACTACTGAATCAGTAACAGAGGTTCCTGCCATTTTTATTGCCTTAGTGATCCACTTACTCTAAAAATATCTTCAACATTCGAGGTCTGTCCAGAAAAAGTCTAGCCATTATTAATATTACAGGACAGTTTGAGCAACACTGATGTAACCTGGCAGCCAAGGAGAGTGGACAGGAATGCACATATGTGAACCATGAGGACTTCACTGTACTAGTCAGTAGGGGTGGTAGATGCCCACTGAGAGAGCATGTGTACTGTGTGGCTGTGGTATTCAAAATGACTAAGCAAGTAGAGCAACGAATCCGCATCAAATTTTGCATTAAGTTTAAACACTCCTCCACTGACACTATTTGGATGATTCAGGAAGCTTTCAGGGACAACGCAGTAAGTGCAGCACAAATAAAAGTGTGGCACAAACACCTCAAAGGTTGAGAATATATTGAAAGTGATGCACGTTCTAGAAGGCCTGCAACAAGCTGAACACCTGAGAATGCTGAATGTGAGCTGGCTACAATCAACGAAGACTGGCAGCTGACAGTGCAAGAACTAGAAGTTGATCTGGGGATTCCAAAAACCACTGTGTCCGAGATTTTGATACAGGATCTTGGCATGAAACGTGTCATGACAAAATCTGTTCCACAGCTTCTGCTACCAAAGTAGAAGGAACATCGTGCTGCAGTTAGTCACTAATGACTTGATTCAAATTGCTACCAGTGAACCAGATTTCCTCAAGAAGGTCATAACTGTAGATGAATGGTAGGTCTACAGCTCAGATCCTGAAACAAAGGCCCAGTCATCCCAATGGAGGTCGCCTGGTTCTCCATGCCCTTAAAAGTCACAGCCCTTAGAAGGCACAGCGAAGTCACAGCAAGATCAAGGCCACATTAACTGTGTTTTTTGATGGAGAAGGTGTTATCCATCATGAGCACTCCCCTCCAGCCAAACAATGAATAAAGAGCACTACTTCAATCTTCGTTGGTTGAGAGATGCCAATACAATGAAAATGGCTGCAGCTATGGGCAACTGGTAAATGGCAGCGTCATCACAACGTTCAAGCATTGTGCAGTTTTTTGGCAGTCATCAACTCACCCAGGTGACTGAGCCCTGCCATGGACCCGACTATGTGCCCTACAACTTACGACTTTTCAAAAACTAAAATCACCTTTGAAAGGGAAGAGATTTCAGACAGTTGTGAGATGCAGGAAAATACAATGGGGCAGCTGATGGCAATTCCAACTAAAGATTTTGCAGAGTGATTTGAACAGTGGAAGAGTCACTAGAAGAACTGTAAGGACCCAACATGCCTACTTTGAAGGAGACTGAGATGTCATAGTTGTATGTACAATGTTTCTTGCATCCTCTCCAATAAGTGTCTCCGTTTTTCATAGTATGCGGCTGGATACTTTCTGGACAGACCTTGTAGATTTAATACTTAGGACTTAGTTCTGAGTGCCATATATCATGAACACACTGCATTCCTAAACACTTGAAAAGCTCTGATAAGACAAGTACTCCTAGCCCTGATCAGTGTGGCTTAGTTGGCTGGGCATCATCCTGCAAAGCCAAAGGTCACTGGTTTGATTCCAGGTCAGGGCACATGCCTGGGTTGCAGGTTTGGTTCCCCATGGAGTGTGTATGAGAGGCAACTGATTGATGTTTCTCTCTCACATCCATGTTTCTCTCCCCCTCTTGCTCCCTCCTTTCCCCCTCTGTAAAAATAAAATCTTTAAAAAAAAAAGTTCACTCCTACAAAATGGAGTTTAAAATAAAAGGACTCCTAAAGGGGGCTAGGCTTTTGGTAAAAATTTATTTATAAACAGTCAATTCATCAGAAAATATCTAGCCTCTGTGGGGAAACCTCCAACATCTACCAACTGGGCAGAATTACTAAAAGCTTGTAAAGCTTGCTGAAGGAGCACCCTCCTCTAAGGACCTTGCACTTACAGCTGGTCAGGCACTGAGCTATAAAATAAAGTCATGTGACGTCTCAAAAAGGACATATACCTAATCCTGTAAGAAAAAAATAATCTAGTTTTTATAATCTTCCTTTTTTTAAACCAGCCTTCTCAAGTTGGGCAAATTCATTAACTGGACGTTATATTATATGAAGAGAGGCAACTGGGAGAATCAGAAAAGCAAATGACCACCTCACTCCTCACAAGCACAACAAAGCACTCCAGGAAGAATCTTAGTAAAAGTGTCCACACAAATGACAGCCAGCAGAAGGCTGCCTGATGGAGACAGCTCTCCCAACCTAGTGTCCCAAAGCAACTCTAAGAGACAAGTGTAGGGAAGTTAGTGCAAAACATTTATCAAATAAGGTCCAGCAGGGCCTAATAGGAAGAATAATTGTGATTTGTTCAAATGATGTCCCATAGCTCCATCTAAGAAGCAAATGGACATTAAGCCCAACAGTAGATGATTTAGCAGCTTGCTCTCCACCCCTAGACCCAAGCCAGGTTCTAACGACTACCATGATGAAATGGAATTATTAATTCCAACCTTTTCTTTGGACCAGACAGACTCCTGAACTACTGAAACCAGATTAAATCCCACAACAATATAAAAACCTTAAAACTAGCTACTTTGGAACCTGGCCCAATGCGTAATACTTCTTTTCCCTCCTTCTCTTCTAATGATGCACCACCTGTATATAAAACTAATCCCTCTCTGCCCCAACCACCCCACCAACTCAATTCTCAAAAGCTCTACTGACATAGGACTATGACATTCATTTCTGTATTTCTCATTAAACCAACAGAGCGTCGCACATAAGAGGAGCTCAATAAGTCTGTGGGAAATAAATATGTAATTCCCACAGTGTCCATCAATGCAGCATCTAGGCTGCTTAGAGTAGCGAGGTAACACTGGGGATTAAGCTGCAACAGGGCAGTGACAGCTGGGAACATGATGTGGAGCTGCTTTTATTTACACGGGACTTAAGAGAAAGCTAAATTTCTTGAAAAAGATATCATAAGGGAAAGGAGAGAATTATCAAATGAATGATATTTGGGATAGTGAATGAAACAAAGAGAAGCAAATGAGCAATAATGTCCTTGACTCTTATTTGAATGTGAAAATATTAGACAGCATGTACTAAAACAATGGAAAGTCAAAGACAAAGGGCAGAGGCACACTGCACAATCTACTGATTCCTCAAAAAGAGTCAGGTTCTTTTCCTTATTGTTCACATAAATGTATATTTACTGTATACCTGCTTCACATCAGGCATTGACCAGGCATGTGATGAGAGGTAACGCCCCTCCACTCAAAGAGCCTACATAGAACAAGACAGATAAACATGGAACGAAAAGCTATGACAGTATAAAAATGGAATGATGAAAGGAGATGGTAAGAGTGACTTCTCAGGAGGCTGAATCTTCAGAGATAGTAGGTATTTACCAGGACACAGATGGAGAAGGAGTTCCTGATGGACAGAGCAGCATGAGGCAAGGCACAAGCAGGGAAGACTTAAGTGGCTCTTAATATTTTCAGCATGGCTGGAACTTAGCATCCGCAGGTGGGGTCAGCAAGAGACTAAAAATCAAACCACAAATAGCCTTGAATCCCAGGCTAAGGCATTTAGATTTGCACAGAGGTAATGGGATATCACTGAGCAAGAAAATAAAACAAAAGTATGTTTCAAAAAAATCTGGGAGCACATAGAGAAAAGAGGAGAAGGAAAATAAAGGCAAAGGGACTATTATTTCAACATTCCAGGACTTTCAGTCAAGATAGCTATATAGGTAAATGCCATTTCTCCTCCTCCCACAACCACATCAAAATTACAACTTATCTGTGGAACAACCATCATTCAGAACTGCCTGAAACCTGGCTGACTGGAAGTGCTTCAACAAGAGAATTAAAGAAGAATGGAGAGTGGTAGGAAGGGAGGAGATGCAAAACAGGCCGGCTCCACTCCTACATGTGGTGGATAGAAAATGAGAGGGATGTCTCGGCTGCAGAGGTAACCCCTGAGGAACAAGTGGTCCAGCCCCACACACAGGCCCCCAGCCAGAAAGAGAAGTCCCCATAACTTCTGGCTATAAAAACCAGCGGGGATTGAGGCTGAGTGAGGCAGAGAGCTTCTCTCCCAGGAAGTTCTTCGAAAAGGCCCATGCTGTCTTACTTGGATCCGCTTCCTCTGAGCTCCAATACCAGTGCTGGCAGCTGATCAGCCTGGGGGTAATCCCTCCCACTGACAGGCCAACAGCAATCAAGACTCAACTACAACAAGATGGCGTACACAGCCCACAAAGGAGGCATACCTTGAGTGGCCCAGCTTGGATGATTGGGAGGATTGTGCCACTGGACCCTACAGAACACCTACTATTACATATTAGGCCACTCTACCAAGCCTGTGAGACAAGCAGCTCTACCTAATACACAGAAACAAACACAGGGGGGCTGCCAAAATGAGACAAAGAAACACGTCCTAAACAAAAGAACACAACAAAACTCCGGTAAAATAAACTAAACAAAATGGAGACAAGCAATCTACTAAATGCAGAGTTCAAAACACTGGTTATACATATGCTCAATGAACTTAGTGAGAACCTCAACAGCATAAAAAAGATCCCGTCAGAAATTAAGGATACAATAATTAAAATGAAGGATAATTTACAGGAATCAACAGGAAAGTAAATGAAGCTGAGAATTAAATCAGCAATTCTGAATATGAGAAAGCAAAAAACATCCAATCAGAGCAGGGAAAAAAAAAAATCCAAAAAACTGAGGATAGTATAAGGAACCTCTGGGACAACTTCCAACTGTACCAACACTCAACATCACAAGGGTCCTAGAAGCGGAAGAGAGAAAGCAAGAAAATGACAAAACCTATTTGAAAAAATAATGGCAGGAAACTTTCCTAATCTGGTGAAGGAAATAGGCATACAAGTCCAGGAAGTAGAGAGTCCCAAACAAGATGAACCCAAAGAGGCCTACACCACAATTAAAATGCAAAAGGTTAGCCCTGGCTGGTGTGGCTCAGTGGACTGAGTGCCAACCTGCAGACCAAAAGGTCATTGGTTTGATTCCCGCTCAGGGCACATGCCTGGAGTGCACACCAGGCCCCCACGTGGCGGCATGCAAGAGGCAACTCTCACACATCTGATGTTTCTCTTTCTCCCTCCCTTCCTAGCTTTCTAAAAATAAATAAATAAATAAATAAATAAATAAATAAATAAATAAAATGCAAAAGGTTAAAAACAAAGGGAGAATCTTAAAAGTAGCAAAGAGAAAAGCAGTTACTTGCCCACAAGAGAGTTCCCATGAGACTGTCAGCTGATTTCTCAACAGAAACTTTGCAGGCCAGAAGGGATTGGCAAGAAATATTCAAAGTGATGAAAACCAAGGACCTACAACGAAGATAACCCAGCAAAGCTACCATTTAGAATGAAAGGACAGATAAAGAGCTTCCCAGAGAAGAAAAAGCTAAAAGACTTCATCAGCACCAAACCAGTATTACATAAACTGTTAAAAAGTTTTCTTCAAGAAGAAAAAAAGATAAAAATATGAACATTATAATAGCAATACATACATATCTACCAATAATTGAACCTAAAAAACAAAATAAACAAGCAAAAGAGAAACAAATGGAGGGAGGGTTGGGAAAATGGGTGAGAAGAGTCAAGGGATTAAAAATTACAAATTGATTGTTACAGAATACTCATGGGGATATAAAGTACAGCATAGGTGATACATTCAATAATATTCTAATAACTATGTATGATGTCAGATGGCTGCGAGATTTACTGGGATGATCATTTAATAAGTTATGTAATTAATGCCTAATCATGGGGGTATACACCTGAAACTAATATAAGAATGAATGTGAACTATAATTGAAAAATAAAAAACAATTTAAAAATGAAAAAAAAATATTCCAAGCACATGATCAGAGCTGAACAAAGAACAATAGGAATAGTAATGAAGTTTCAGGGTTAGAGAAGAGGTTTAAGGAGGAAGAATGTTTAGGTCTTGATAAAGGCCTGGATGTTGCAGGTGGAGGTGAATGAAACACGAGCAAGGGAAATCAGATTTCTGATGTGAGTTACTAGTTGGCGTCACTACTTACTTGAGCCACAGAAGCTTCAAGGGCATGGTGGGGAAAAAACCAGATCCCAATAGGATGAGGGGAGGCTGGATTATTAGGATGAAGAAATAGTGACTATAGCTGAGAAAGGGTAAAATCTACAGCTGTCAAATACTTATCAGAGACCTTTGAAGAGTCACTAGGAGTAGCTAAGTGACAATGAATTGCTCTGAAAGAAACAAAAAGCACTAAACTACATAAATATGTAAAACTAAAATGAGAGCTGGGATCAGATTATGTGGTATCCTTTCACCTAGGTTGGTTCTCGTAAGATTTTATTGTACTGTTACATAGGATACAGTTAAGATTTTTAGAAGAAGCTCCAACTGACCACATGTTTCTCTGCCCTAGATTTTCATCCACAAAACAGGAAATTAAAACCATTTTTTCCTAGAGGCTACACAGCTTCTTCCTTCGGAGGAAATGAACTTAATCAGCTCTAGCCAGCCAAGGCCAACACTCTTCTCTCAGAGGCAGTCAAGCTGTTATATAATATACAAGTGAAAGGAAAGAAGTACTCAAAATGTTGGTCAAGAAAAGCACTTTGCACCCAAAATTTGAAAGGTACTGAGATATTTAATCTTCAGGGCTTGATCTTACAGTACTAGGAGTATTTGTAACAGCAGAAAATAACAAATAAAACTAGTAATAACCACTACTAACAACTAAGTACTTTGTAGGCATGTGCTAAGCATTTCACTGTTATTAGTCCCAAGAACTTGTGCTGAGAAAGGACCAGTGAAAGAGACCTGATTTTGATCTATTTAGTCATTATCCCAGAATCTGACTGCTGTTGAAAGTAGAATTTGGGGTGATTTTCTCTATTTTTTTCTAGCATTGCTTCGCTGCCTTATTAATTCCAAAAAAATACCCTTTATTATAGATGGAAAAAATTTTCCCTAAAGAAAAGATCCCCATGAGCTGCTTTTTACTCTTCACTTGTATGTCCAGGAATAGTAGGGGAATGCTGACATAGCAACTTGCCAAACATCATTAGGTTGGGGCAAATGACGAATAATTAGAATCCAGAAATTTCATTTTTGATAGCCAAAGCACAATTAAAGGAAAGACAAGAGTTCATGTTTCAAAGGATAGGAACCAAGATCACTAAATAATGCCAAATTAGGACTCATAGTAGCTGCCTGGAGAGGCAAGACCAGAAGGAATCCAAAGGCAGACCCCAAGGGAAGCTAGGTAGCCAAGCATTAGCAGTGGGGGGATAAGGGATGAGGAGGAGATGGTGGAGCGAATGCTCAGAAACTTCTCGGCTCACCCTAATACAATGGTTCTTGACTATCACTGAGCCACAAGTTGCCTTAAGAAATTGATAAAAGCTCTCTTCTTAAAAACGCATGTCTACACAAAATTTTGCAAGCATCATGGAGTTCTAACGCCTTTAGAGGTATATAGATCCCAGGTTAAGAATCTGTAATAAAGCACACGCCTAGCATTTATAGTATGCCACCATTTAGAAAAATGAGAGTGCTTCCAAAAGTGATAAATGTCTCTGGAGGGAGACACAAAACTAGTACTATCAGTAGTCCTTAGGGAGGAGAATTCGATTTTTCACTGAATACCCTTCTGACTTTTGAATGTGAATGAAGAATTCAAACATAATATTAGAGCTCTGCCAAAAGCAATGCCAACCTCAAACAGCCGAGACTACCTAGGAAATGTTCTAACCTATTCTAAGACGTGGAGGAGTAAAACACCGACAAACCTGAAAAGGCTCTAAGGCCTAAAGGAAAGGGTATGAGAAAAAGCCCCGAGATGGGGAAGGAGGACAATGGTGCAAAGAAGGGGAAGGGACTAGACAAAGAACAGGTATGAATGACCCATCCCATGGACATGGACAACAGTGTGGGAACTGACTGTGGGAGAGGGGGGTGGAGGTGGGATGGGTGGAGGGGGATAAAGAAGGAAAAAGTGAGACAACTGTAATAGAATAAACATGATTTAAAAATTTAAAAATATAAATTTAAAAAAAAAGATACAAAAAAGAAAAAGAAAAAGAAAAAGCCCTGAGACTGGGATCACTGCCAAGGGCAGTGAATGTATATAAACCATGCAAGACATTGTGGGTATATCTAGTGTCATCAGTGCTGTGATATAAAAACACTCAAAATACACAGAAAAGGAAGAGTAGCTCAACCTTGCATCAGTCAAGATCAGGCTATCACCTGGGTCCACAGCCTCAGGGAGGCCTCAGGAAGAACCTACCTCATCAGGCGTATCTTTTGCATCTGGCTGTGTTGCAGCTGCCCGGCGAGCAAGGTTTCCAGCTCGTATGTTGCTAAGGTTGATCTGTCTCTCTGGAGGAGGCCCACCACGAGGCTGCCCTCGTACAATGATGGCACATCCTGACAGGACCTGAGTATGGGGGGAGAAAGAAAAGAAAATTAGCAGTCTAAAAGTAACAGCATATTAATATAGATTATTCGGCCCTGGCTAGTCCAGTTCAGTGTGTTGAGCACAGGCCTGTGAGCCTAAAGGTCGCTGATTTGTTTCCCAGTCAGGGCACATGCCTGGGTTGCGGGCCAGGTCCCCGGTTGGGGGCGTGAGAGGCAACGAATCTCTTGCACATCGTTGTTTCTCTCCCTTTCTCCCTCCCCCCTCCCTCTCTAAAAAAATAAATAAAATCATTATATATGGTACAATACTGTCCCCAATATGTAGAACAGTACTTGGCACCTTGGAGGCACTCAAATATTTGTTAAGTAAGCAGATGAATGAGATTTTTAATTTTATAACAGAAACACCCACATAAAAACAGTGAAATATGAAATTATTTGACCCAGAAACAGAAGAAGGAATTAACACAAATGACAGAAGACTCGTAAAATAGACTGGCTGGGGTTAAGAGGCACATGAGACAGGCAGGTTAATGACCTTTGTAATTTCATCCCCCCCGTGCACCCGTCACCTGTGTTCTTTTCAATTATTAAGTTAATGTCTCTATCCACACATTCCACTCCAGGGCAGAAGCAAGGAACAAAGGCCTCAGAAGAGGGGAAACTGGAGGAAGGAGCCCCTACACACCATCCAAAGAAGATGAGTAAAAGCAGTGTAGCCAGAGCCCGGTGCTCATGCTTCCATTGTACGCAGGGCTCCCAGTCTAGGCTAAGAGAAAAATACAGAAGTAATCTAGGAAACCCATGTTCTAGACGACTGAAACAGCAGAATCCAAGCACCTAGGCTCCTGAGCACTGCAGCTCCTTTCACCTCTCTAATCAAAGACACCAGGCATAGAAGCCTCTGGCAAGGGAACTGTGAAGAGAGCTCTGAAGCTCACTAGTATTTAACATTTAAATATCTGCAGGAGAGAAAAAAGGAGGATTTCAAATGGGAGAAGAGAAGAAAAGATGTAAAGAAAAAAGGACAGATACTACCCCCAGCTACTCAAATTGCCTTTGCTTAGTGAGGCATATTTTAATAAACAGGTGGGCTCAGGCACTCGCTTCACTAGATCTGAAAGACCCTCATTTTCAAGCTTCAAAACAAGAAAAGCTGCTGAAAAGGTCGCAGATAGAAGATTGGAGAGTTCTGCCAATGTAGACCTCGGTGGCAGACAAGACCATGGGGTTCTCTACAAAGGAACAGTCCCTGGAAAGGAAGCCAAATCAAAGGAAGAAAGGAAGGAGTACAAAGGGAAGCCTCTCCTATACACATCTGCTTAGCTGACAATCCTCTTTCACCCTCCACCTTAACATGTAAGTTGTGAAATATTAATATAAATATTAATATTAAAACATAACTGTACATATGAAAGAATAAGATAAGTAACTGAGTAACCATCACCCAAGTTAAGAACTAGAACATTGCCAGAACCTTGGATTCCCCCGTTTCCCTCTCTATTTGTAGCCCCTTCCTTTTCCCAACCCCCCACTACCCTACCATTATGATAATCGCTCCCTTACTTTTAGGTAGTTTTACACCATCTAAGTACAGAGCTCTAAGCAATATAGTTTCAGTTTACCTATTTCTGAACCCTATATAAATTGAGTCTACTGCATGTACCATAAGTAACTTGCTTCTTTTGCTCATTGTTTCTGTTTTTTTGATAACACTCATTCATGGTGTTGTGAAACACTCATTCACTTTTACAGTTCTATAGTATTTATTCCACTGCATGACTATACCACAAGTCATCTATCTATTCTACTACCTTGTTATAGAAATTCCGTCCAACAAATACACATATTCCAACTTTTAAAAAAACAGTGCTCCAGCCCTGGCTGGTGTGGCTCAGTGGATTGAGCACTGCCTGCAAACTGAAATGTCACCAGTTCAATTCCCAGTCAGGGCACATGCCTGGGTTGTAGGCCAGGTCCCCAGTTGGGGGTGTGTGAGAGGTAGCCAATGGAGGTCTCTCTTGCACATCAATGTTTCTCTCCCTCTCTTTCTCCCTCCCTTCCCTTCTCGCTAAAAATAAATAAAATTGTTTTTTAAATAAATAAATAGTACTCTAATCAGTATCTAAATATCCCCACTGCCCTCAGGACAAAGACCTTGGTCTTAATGGCTCCTCCCTGGCTACACCATGACACACACATAAAAAACTGTCCCCCTCATCACTAACAAGTAATGCTCTTCATTTTCATCCTTTCTGATTAAGTGTGACCAGCAACTAAAGTCCACAGCTTCCAACCAAACAGCCTTGCTACAGCCTCTCCTGAGAAGCCATGCCCTGCTATCATCCCAGGGAACTGACATTCTAAAAAGACAAGCTCTCAAACAAAGCGAAGCCAGGGAAGAACAGGTACACTAAGGTAGAGGATGTTTCATGCTCCTGAAATGAAAGTCCAAAGGAAAGAAAAGGAAAAGAGCCTGGATCTGATTCATTCATAGTTAATTCTTCACAAGTGGAAGGAACAAGAATAGCACATTTTAGAATACCTGTGCTTGAAATCATTCATGCAAAAATTCTGAACAAGGCCAAGGAAAGCCCAGCTACATACAGCAGCAAAGTCAGAGCATCTGCTTCCAATGCCTGCTCCTCAGTTTCAGTCAAGTTTCCACAAAAAATAATAAAGCGCTCCCAGGAAAGCCAATGCCTCTTGGTAAGCCCAGCTGGAACAGCTAGGACCCATTTACAAGAAAACTTACCATGGCTAATCAAGGTAAACTCTGGTAAGTGAGCACTGGCCCAAGCTAGCAAAGAATCTTTATTTCTTAAGTCCAACGAAGGCCACTGAGAAGCTCCAGAGCAGAATGACTCACGAGAACCACCTCCCTTCTCCCCTAAATATCAGAAAGGTTATTACCTCCAATGCCTCCACCTAGTACACTAGGTCCCTGGGGAACAATGAGTCTGTAACTATTCTCCTCACCCCATTAAGGCCTTTGGCAAGGAACTTGTGCATAGAAATTTTGCAATGCTTCCTTTGTACACCCCGCTCACCGTCTCCCGGAATGCTATTCTAAAACCTATCAGAACTTCTTTACGTTATTGCACCAAATAATGCCATTTAGACAACAATCAACGCTTGAATCAATACTGGAGAGAGATGACTTTTATTTTATAGGCTGCTCTATACCTTTTATACTATTGTACATTAAAATCAAGCAGCAGTCACCAATTCTAACTTTCTAGCAACAAGAATAGATACTCATGTAGAAGACACTGCTATTCCTTATTCCTGCAGGAGGAAAGAACTGACATATGTACATCTTTACTCTGAAACTCTCTCCCCCTCATTTGGCCATAGCCTTGGCAGAGAAGCAGGAAGAAACTCTTGTCTACAGACCATTATGGAAGGAAGAGAGACCTGTCTATAAGGAAAGAACTAGTTTCCTTCCTAGTATTTACAGGAACTAAAGTAGCAGAGAGTACATACAGTTTGTTCTGAACTATCTCCATTTCATCTTCAAGCACTATTAAATTCCCTCCACCTGCCTCACTTGCCCAATGACCTTCTCTTATCTAAGGTTCTCTGCCAAATAAAACCAAGGAAAAACAGTCCTTAGGGGGAAAAAAATACTTAAAATGTCTTGAAGTAAAATATGAAAAAGAACCAGAGTCTACACATCAAACTTAATTTGTCTTCTATGGCATCAAAACAAGTCATTTTTCCTCTGTGAAAAACCTGACATTATAGTTTTATACATTGATTCATTTATCATTAATTAAATGGAAATTTAATAAGTTCCTACTATGTGCCAGGCATTGTTCTTGACAAGTGGTATACTTCTGTGTAATAACACTCACAAAAATGTGTTCTTGGAGAGCTGACATTCTACGGGGGGGGGGGAGACAAACAATAAGCGTAAGGAAAACATATCATTTGTTTATCAGAATTTTAATTTCAGAAGAATATTAAGATTGAGAGAAAACTGTCACGGGTAACTGTTCTGCCAAAATTGTACTGATTCATGTTGCAATTCATGCGGTAATTATCCTTAGTGGCTAATTTATAGGGCATAGAAAGCAAGTCATATGGTAACTGCTTTATCCAATTACATTAATAAAATGGCATTCTAGAAAAATGATTTTAGCCCTACCTGATACAGCAGGGGGTTTGTGAAAATAGCTGTCACAATGAGTCAGTTTGATTGAGGTTATGGATTAGACATTTCTCAGTTCTGCCAATAAAGGTCGCAGAGGAACACAGCAGGATTCGGAGGACCTGGCTTCAGGGCACAAGTCGGATGGTGACAAAGGCTGAAATAAACCAGCTGAGAAGGAAAATAGCGACTCAAACTGTTCAAACCCACTTATGGGCTTACTAGGAGATTTACCTCCAGTGCAACACTTCGTGGGTAGCCACTAAAATGTTGCCCAGCAACAGGAACACCAGACAGATCTTCACTAGATCCTGATGAACAAAGTGGTACATTTAACTCTTAAACCTCCAGACCACAGACACCGGAAGACAGAATAATTCTTAAACAAAAACCTAGCCACACTATACTTCAGGCAAACAAAGTGATGGTGCAGAAATCCATAAGCCTGTCAATAAAGCCAGTATTTTTTTCACAGCCCAAGGGCAAAAATCATCTTGGCCTCCAAGTGGAATCTTAATAGCTGAGAGGATCTTAATAAAACCTCTGCAAGGACTGGCAGAGCTAATACCAGGTAGACCTTAGCAACATTTGCCAATAGGAAGACCCAATATAAAGAATGAGGACAGCCATCTAATGAACACTAAAATGTTACCAAAAAAAGAACCCAAAATAAACTCATACATTTATAGTCAGTTGAATTTCAACAAGGGTACCAAGATAATGTAATGAGGAAAGAATAATCCTTTCAATAGAAATTGCAAA
Source organism: Pteronotus mesoamericanus (assembly GCF_021234165.1). Classification (NCBI taxonomy): domain Eukaryota; kingdom Metazoa; phylum Chordata; class Mammalia; order Chiroptera; family Mormoopidae; genus Pteronotus; species Pteronotus mesoamericanus. The sequence continues at coordinate 64,633,678 of NW_026555329.1, read as the reverse complement.
TTGGATATCCATGTACAAAAGAATGAGATTAATAACTTTTGTAGATGGTATGAGGTACAGGTTAACTCAAAAAACATCAGATGTAAGAGTTAAACTATTCGTAGAAGAAAAAGGAGGTATAACTCTTCACCTTGGATGAGGCAATGATTTCTTAGACATGACACCACCTGAGAAAGTACAAGCAACCAAAAAACTATATATATATATATATATGTGTGTGTGTGTGTGTGTGTGTGTTGAACTTCATCAAAATTAAAAACATTGTGTTTCAATGGACACTTAGGAAAATGAAAAGCATGTTTGGATAAAAGTCTAGTACCTAGAAGAGAGAACTATTATAACCCAACAATAAAGTAACCCAATTAAAAACAAAGAATTTGGAAAGACATTTAACCAAGGAACATATATACAAATGGCCAATAACCACATAAAAAATGCTCGATATCATTTGTCATAAAGGAAATGCAAATCTAAACCACTGTGTCAACACTTCACAGCCCCTATGAGAGCTATTGTCAGTAAGACAGACAGTAAGTATTGGCAAAGATGTGGAGAAATGGAACACTGAAAAAACTGTTGTAATGCAATCAGTTTGGAAAACAATCTGACAACCCCTCAAAAGTTAGACAAAAGAGTTATTACCATATCACCCAGCAATCCCATTCCTGGGTATACACCTAAGAAAAACAAAACATTCTGTGCACAAAAAACCTGTATGAAAATGTTTACTGAAACTATTCATAATAGCCAGAAACAGTGGAAACAATCCAAATGTCCATCAAGTGAGATAAATAAAATGTGGTTTACCCATAAAATGGTATTATTTAGAAATTAAAAAGAAATGAAGTACTGATTGATGCTACAACAGGGACAAACCTTGAAAACATTATGCTAAGTGAAAGAAGCCAGAGAGAAAAACCACATAGTGAATGATTCCATATGAAATGGAATTATATGAAATGCCCAGCATAGGCAAATTCATAGAGACAGAAAAGTACATTAGTGGTTCACAATGAGTGAAGGGAGGGGAGAACAGGAAATAACTTAATGGGTACAGGCCTTCTTTCTTTTGCATATCAAAAATGGTATGGAATTAGAGATGCTAGTTGTGCGAATACAGTAAAAATCAGTGAGCTGTATACTTTAAGAGGGTGAATTTTATGGTATGTAAATTTATTTTGATATAAAAATATTTTAAGGCCCAATACATAAATACAAAAGCATGGAGACATAAAAAGGTAGATCAATCCTACAGAGAATTTCCATATCTTGCAGAAAAGATTAGATGCTTAGCTGAACAGTACTAACAAAAAAAACTTTGGGCCCTAGCTGGTGTGGTTCAGTGGGGTGAATGCTGGCCTGCAAACCGAAGGGTTAACAGTTCAATTCCCAGTCAGGGCAAATGCCTGGGTTGCAGGCCAGTCCAGTTGGGGAAGTGCAGCAGGCAACGCTGTTTCTCTCACACATCAATGTTTCTCTCCCTCTTTTTCTCCCTTCTCTTTCTAAAAAATAAATAAAATCTTTTTTTTTTTTTTAATTTTTCAAAGGCAGCTGACACAGAACCCAAAATCATGCATGGTGATTCACCACAGAATGTACTGTAAATTTTCAAGTCCTCTAGAAATGACACGACACAAGTCACAGAAAGGAAGCAGAACTTCAGTGCAATCTACAAACCTTTTAAAGGGTGAAAATAACTGAAAACAGTGTCAGTTTTCTGAGAATTGAGCAAGTACAATGAAGTCCTCTCCCTATGTGAAACAGAAAAGAGAACCAGGAAAAATCACTGAGCTGAAAGGTCCACTGTGCCATCTGGAAAGCCTGCAACGGCCACAACCCAAAGCCCGTGTAGGGACTGTGAGAGTGACAAAGAAGCAAGCCCGGCAGAGACTCTCCTCTGGACAAGGCTTTCTCCTCCTACGAATACCATCAGGGAAGAGGGAAGGAGCCGTTGTGGATAGGGAAGGAAATATTTTATTACCTACACTTTAATGAAGCAGAAAAATTCTAAAGAAACAGAATTAAAGCAAGAGTAACTAAAAAGAAACTAAATTGGAGAAAGTTTCAGAAAGTCTATCAGGAAAAAGTTTTCTATCAACCAGAGCTGTTGCCTCCACAGGAAGAATCATCTCTTGAAAATTAAAGTCATTTAAACAAAGAGCAAGCAATCCCGAAAGAACATAAGCTGTGTGGTCTGGGAGGTCTTTCCCAGAATAGTCGCCAACACAGCCAGCGCCTTCTTTCTTTTCCTGGCAAAAGCAAGAAGCAAACCTAAATGAGAGAGCCCAGCATTCAAATACAATGAACTGGGAGCCCATGGCCTCCCAGTGTGCCATTTCACTCCCTCTGAGTGCACTCGCGCATTCAGCACAGACAAGCTTAAGTAGCTGCTCCCAGGCCAGCTGTACCACAAACTGGGCCTCAGTTTGGAAATAGGGGAGTTTAATTCTCATGGGGACTATAAAGATCATCTACAGAGAGAGGGCAGCTATAGAAAGCATCTAATCTGAGCCCTTTGATTTTACAGATGAAAAAGCAAGCAAGACAGGTAAAGTGACTTTTGCTTGAAATAAAGTATTGATGGCAGAACAAGGACTAGACCTGAAATTCCCCCAACCCCGATATCCCACTATGCCACATGAGAAGTAAGCACCTGGGGAGCTGCTGTCTGTGAGAGCTGTGTCTGAGGTTACCTACTGATGGGATCTTTCTTCCCAGTTAATATCTCCATTTATATGTGCCAGCAGAGCAGGTGTCAGAAACTAAATCATTAAGCAGGTACAGCTTCCATGCCCCCAATCAAACCAACATTTATTAAACAGCACCATATACAAGGCACAATGATTCACTGTTTTGGGTTGTTGCCAAAAATAAAAATGCCCCTTGGTATTCAAGGCTATAATACAACGGAATTTCCTTCTTCTGTTAAGGAACCCCAAGAAAAAAGTTTTCCTGGTGGCAAGGAGACTTTTCTGCCTCCCTCTGAGGGCAAATGGAGGTGAGGCAGGGGTTGCCATGGCGCGGGGGGGGGGGGTGCGGGGGCGGGGGAGAACCCTGAGACTGCACTGCAGGGGCTGCTCAGTAGGCTCTCTACGTCCAGCTCCCCGTCTCCCTTAACTGACGCTTTCCTCCTGCCCAACTGCAATGCTCAGAGGAGGAGAGAAGCGCAGCCACAATTCCTGATCCAGGGAGGGGGAGAAAACAGCTATTCCTACCTACGATGGCTGTAGGTGCTATCATCTTATTTTTCCTCCTCACAGCCCTGCCATCACTGTGTCCCTGAGCAAATGTACATTGGACAAAGTATGAAATTATAGTCCAATGACTAAAATCAAGTAGGAAGTCTGTGAACCAGATACAGTAAGTGAAAGTATACCAGAGATCCTGAAATATCCAAGAGAAATAAGATTGTAGCGTTCCCTATTCCTCAGGTTTGCTTCTGTAAAGTCGGTGCATTTTTTTTAGAACTCACAGCAATACAGAAACTAAGTTATTAAGCATAATATTCAATACTATTCAGAGTGAATCATCTCTAAAGAATACATCTAATATATTTATTTATTTTTTTGCAGGACTGACTCTAGAGCTTGAGATCATTCAAATTCTATGCTATCCATGAAAAGCACTAAATTTCTAACTTTATTTTCTAAACATGTTTGGAAATTTCCTATTTGAGAGCTTGTTTGGAGGCTCTAGCAGGGGAGCGCAGCTACTCCTATACCCTTGACCGAACACCAGTCCTCTCCTCTAGTTGGGAACGTCGTCCTCTTCAACTGACGCGCAGCTTCCGGAGGGACGCACATGGATCGGTGAGGGAGGAAGGGGTCACTCATCTAGCCAACCAGATCGGCCGAATCAACCCTGGCGATCAGTGGAGTGACAGATGTCACAGACTGCCCCCACAACCTAAACTTCCTATTTGAAATGTTGATAGTTTTAGATGTCAAAATAAAGAAGTACAAGTCACAAATCTACCACATATGTTTCAGAGTTCTTTTTTGCTAAATTAATCCTGGAAATCCATCCCAGGGTTCTCACCATTAAAAGCCTAGGGAGACAGTCATGAAGGAGTAACTGCCAGACAAGTAGTCATTCCTTCCCCACAACAGGCTGGTGCCCCAGCCCACTCTACCCTCCATCAGAACACAGACTTGCACACCTCCTTGACACGTTAAACAGAAGGCTAGTTGGCAATGATCTGGAACTTGCTATGGTGGTATCTTCATTGCATGTATTGTCCAGAAGAGACTGCTCCTCCATTTTTAAAACACCAGTAATATTCTGCTTGCCCTATGCAAACCAAACTGTTCAGCTGTGTGATTCCCCGCACCTTTCGGACAGGAAGGCACTCTCTCTAATGAATAACAAAATAAATGAACTTTAACACATACAGCATAGAAATTTCAAGTGAAAGTTAATAGGCAGCTCAGACACATGGGACATCTTTACAATTAGCCTGTTGTACCATTAACCACTTTCAAAAATCAATTTTCTGAGTTCCTGTTCCTCAAATTATCTGAGTATCATGCTTACAGTCCTCTCTACATTGGTTTTTAGCTTCTGTTGATAAAAGAAACACATTTTCTTCTGAATCAAGAGTAAGAAAGGTACCTTCATTCAGAGCACCCATACAAGACCTCTTAAGATTTTAATGGAACCAAGCAGTCTGACTAGCAGCCCTACACTGCCTTGCTATGTAGGAAAGGGATGACTTTAGAGCTAGGAACACAATGACCAACACAGGGGCAGGGCAGGGTTGAAGGCAAGCGGGGCCTATGCCCCACAGAGAGGCTGCAGGAGGTCTCAGGAGATTCTGAAGCTCTCACTGGAGAGGAGTTTAACAAGATAACTCGGCTTTTAAGTAATAGAGGCAGCCACCCGGCCTCTGGACTGTGAAAGGGCTCACCTGCCAAGTACAATAACACAGCAATTACTGCACACAGAATAATAGATCTCAGTGGGATTCCAGAGCGGGATTCCAGAGCCTCTTCTCCTTCACACACAGAGGGGAGGAAGGACAAGGAGGAACACAACACACCCTTTTTCATGAAGACCTGTGAGAGTCCTATTAGGTAAGCAGATAAATTACACTTGGCATAATGATTCATTCACTGTTTGGGGTTGTTGCCAAAAATAAAAATGTCCCTTGGTATTCAAGGCTATAACACAACGGATTTTCCCTCCTGGAACAGAATTCATTCATAAGGTTTAAAAGCTCACTAACATCACTTTAGTGTATTCCACACACTAGAAACAAAAACTCAGAAGACTTATTTCTTATTCCTTTCTCTCCTCCAAACCTCCTGCAACCCTTTGTCACTTTAAGCAAGTTGCCTTTACCTTACACGCTGAATCCAGATTGCTCACAGCTGCTTTTAAGAACGTGTGAGTATTCCCACCTATACTTACCCGTTTCTCTTGACTTTTATCTCATTTATTTTATTCCTTTGCCTCTGTCAAGTCCTGTCACTTTCACCATCTCCCCAGAAAAGATTTTTAAAACAAAAGCAGATCTGAAAAATATCATCTGACTTTTCCAATTCATTCTCCAAGAAAACCATCAGCATTTAAATTCACAAGTCCCGCTTCCCACCAGAAAGCAAAGCTACCTGCCTCAAGTGAACAGCTTTACCCAGAATCAAGTGTACAGCCTGGGGTCTCAGGCCTAGGCTACCCACTCTCCTTAAAAGGCTCTCTCCTCAGCCACAAGGCCCTCCTCTTCCAGGCCATCCTACAAGCTAGGATCCAAACAGAACCATCCACCTTCTGTTTATATTAATCTGTGACCTGTGCCACCCACACTTTTTTCCCTAGACTTACCTGCTCTTACTAAGCCCGCTAAACATGCATTTTGTCACTCAAATCAGGATACTTTGACAGTGAGAAGGGGGTGTTAACTGATAATTATGCCAAGACAACAGGTTTAAACCGAAACAACCCTAAGCAGACTGTGATGCAGGTAACCCTGTCCAAGGCCAGGTAACGGGCTGTGGCTGTTCCTTGCAAAGAACCAACGTATGCGGGTTCCACATGGTTGTTCTTCCCTATGGGTTTGGGGAATTGGCAAAGCAGATCAGAAAATCCCAAATGTGGACTACCCAGTCCTCCTTGGGACAAAGAAAACAGAAAATGTTTTACATTATAGTGAAAAATTTGTTCTAAACACAGTAACTTCAAATTTTGATAAGTGGGGTATTGGGGGGAAGGGGTCAGTGATAAGAGTGCTGGAGAAGGAAGACGAAATACAGGCTGGACCTAAAGGACCAGAGCCTAGAGAGCTGCTGGGAGGATTGGGGCAGGAATCAAAGAAAGCCTGCTCTCATTTTTGCCTAGCTAGTCACACCTGTGCCAATGAATAACGACAAGTACCCACATAACTGCACTCTTCCACACATTAAATTTGTTTAATCCTTCCTAAATAATAGTACAAAGGATGATACCCTTAAAGTTCCTAAGAGTTCTACATGTGCCAGTGCACAGGTTTCTGCTACACCAGAGGTTCCTAGACTCTTTAAGTTTCAGACCAGGAAAGTTTCCCCGACTCATCAAAAATAGGAACCAACATGTATTTTTTTGGTGGTGGGGGAGGGGGGGACTAAGGACATTAAATAAAACAAATGCCATCACTTTATAAAATAACGGACATTTTAGCGCCCCCACCCCGAACACAGTAAAAATATAAGCTCAAAACTAAAGCCAGTCCTTTAAATTGAACAACTTTAAACTCACAAAACTTGCCAGGTGTCTTATTCCTCTCATTTTGCGCCAGCCAGTTCCATTTTCACCCCCATCCAACTTTGGGGCTGATAAGAAACTGCTGGACTCCTAATACCAGCTAATGGTTACTGAACACTGCATGTGCTAGACTCTGTGTTTTATGTGAGTCTCTCACTTAATCAGCAATAACCCCATAGATGAGTACTGTTATTATGTCCTTTTACAGGCAAATCTGAAACTGGAAGGGGCAAAATTACTTGCCCAAGGTTATATGACTAGTCATCAGTGAAGTTAGGGATGTGAACCACAGCCACCCCAGAAAATCAGTTCAGCTCTGCCTCAAGACACAAGTTACATCTATTTCCCAAAGCACAGTGGGCTTGTATTGAAGGAAAGAAAGAAAAGAAAGAGAAAGCCTGCTTTAAGTAGTATATGAACCCTGTATGTACTAGCACTTAATATTTACACATACACAAGAACTGTCTCCTTTTCAATTCTCTTTCAATCCTTCCTAGTAAATGAAGTTTCAGTTTGGTGGCAGGTAGCCTTTTCTTTTCTTTTTTTAATCACATCTCCACCACGTGTTAAATGTCTTTCAGAGTACTCTGCAAAACACAATACCTAGCTAGAACATAGTAACGCTGTTTTCATTGTGGGTTTTTTTTTTTAAAGGTACTGTCTGGTTAAGACAAGCAACATTGGTTTTCCATTTTCAATAGTGAAATTAAGTTTTAAAAACAGCACTTCAATTTGAAAAACAGCTGTTTATCCAAAAGATTGTCAAACTAAATATAAGTAGAGATAGCATTCAGATATGCTAACACCCTGGTAAGGGCACACACACATCTGAAGCCCGGAAAACTTTAGGTAAACTATTACCACAGCTGGGATCAGCACATAAGTGAAAGGCTGATAACTTGCCTCCCTTGGTTCAGTCTTTCCAAAAAACTAAAAAAAAATGACAGTTTCCCAGCCCTGGCCAGGTAGCTCAGTTGGTTAGAGCCATCGATATGCCAAGGTTGTGGGTTCAATATTTGGTCATGGCACATACAGTAATGAACCAATGGAGGTATAGATAAGTGTAACAAGGCAGTTTCTCTCTCTCTCCCTCTCCCCTCTCTAAAATCAACAGATATTTTTTAAAAAATAAAAATGACAGTTTCCTCATGCAGCATACAGTCATACTTACCACCACCTACCTTGCCAACCTCTTACCCAAGAAGAAAAAGAAAAAAAGGAACAATTATGTACCAGTCCTTAGGAAAACAATCAAATCTCTCACATGATCTTGCCTCTCTTCTACTCTTGTCACCTGTGGCCAGGTAGTCGCGCACCTCCTTAGTCATGGACCTCTCTAGAAACCAAAGGGGATTACTCAACTTGTAAGTACTGAGACCTGAAAACACCCGGGGGGGGCGGGGTCAGCAAGCAATTAAAAAAAAGAGTTATTTAACGTTCCCCAGATGCTGGGCCCTGCCCTCCACTAAAGAAACAAAAGTGGTTTGCAAAGATTCTCAGGTTGGGGAAACAAATTACCAAAGGTGAAATGATTAATGAATAATGAGATATTAAGTTGTATTTTACCCTAAATTTTATCTAAGATGATACATACCTATAACCTGATACCTGAAACAGGTAAAATTAAAGCTTCCCTACAACCACCAAAAACATTAAGTGATTATTAAAAGATACCAGCAACTGCACATCTAGTAATCTACCTCATGGAAAACCCAATATAAGAATACAAAGATGTATAAAAGAATGTTCAGTCAGTGTACCAGCATTTAGAATCATGAAAAACCAAATAAAACATGTCTCAACAAGAAAAACTGCATAAGTACATCTAAACTATGGACTACTTCTCAATCTCAAAGAATGAGGTGCACCTATATTTATGGCATAGATAGTCATGACAATTAATTTTTTAAAAAAACAAAACTGCAGGACACATACAATATGACCCCATTTGTGTTTCTTTAAGAAAAAAAAGCAGAAGGGTGTATATATCTGCATGAAGAAGGTTTAGAAACACATTAACTTACGGAATGAGAATGAATGATAGAAAATGAGGGTAAGGAGGGCAGAGGGAGAGAGAATTTTGTATTTAACTTTACATACTCCTATGCTGTTTTAAAGTCTTATGAGCCAAGTATTAAGTCCAAAATTTAAATATCAGTAATTATTAAATTACTAGTACTGGATGGAAATCACCTGAGTATTTTGAAGGAATTCAGGAATGAACCAGAAAACTGCTGGTCAAAATGAGGAAAGGCCACCAAGGCAACTGCATATGTGCTCCCTAATCAAAAAGACTCTGAAGACCTGCAAATTAGAAGAAAATTTTATTTCTGCACTAGACACATAGTAGAATAAAAAGTAAAGATTAAGACCACCAAGGCGGTCATTTTAGGTTTTACTGTTGTTAAAAAACAAGGGGTTTATAAACAAGAAAGGGGACAGGTACAGACAGTTAAAACCAAAAGGGCCAAGTGTGCGGCTACTAAGGATTAAAGCAGAAAGTGAGAAGCACAGAATCTTCATGTTTATAGATAACACTAAAGACTTCCATAATAATAATGTGCCAGGTTATTGGTGCCAAATTATTGGAAGATCTTGGAAATTTATGCAAATAGAAAGAAAAGTGGCAGATGAGTGTTAAAATGAACATATGGCCTAAACCGGGCATATAAAACAACTTCACAGCTGTCAGTCATGACCGAGGAATGGGATCTCAGAGTCACTGTAAAAGGACCTTAAAGGATATCAGCCCAATATCAAGACAAGTGCTAAAAAGAGAAAGACAAACTACTACTATGCTACCACATAAAAAATAAATTTTGTGCCCTGCCCCTTCAACCACATACAATACAGGAGTTAAATAAAGTTGATCTCAAATGCCAGCACCTGGATCAATCCCAAACCAACCATTTCAGAACCTAGAATTTTTTTCAAAATATAGGTTCCCAGGCCAACTCACAGAGATTCTGATTCAATTCCTCAGAAAATGCCTTCTAGGTGGTCCTAAAAAAAAAGGACCTGTTTAGGAAATCAATGAGTTCCTCCTTCTCCCTAAGTTTACTCCCAGAAGGGACTTAAGAAGGCTTACAAATAAAACAAACCAAAAAAACCCTCAAAAGAAAAGAAACCACGTGAGGAACTACCAAAAATAGATTAGGATGGTTCCTATGCTTGCATGTAAAATGGAAGTGGAAAAGATCTGCAAAAGACCATTAGAATGATCTGAAGGAAAACGCTCTGGCCGGGAAGTATGAAAAACAGAACTCAGAACTATTGTGCCCCACACCCCCACGAGACTCCCCCAATCAACAGCAGGGCCAGAACAAACTCTCCCCAGGAGCTACAGGCTCCTTGAGTGCCCCCTGTCATCCCCACCCTCCCCAAATCAAGACCTAGTGCACTACGAGGTCAAGGTGTTCTGAAGTCGAGTTGAGACTGGGTGAATAAAACGCACTGACACCATGTTCCTCCAAGGCTCAACCAACCAGCCCCAAGAGTCTATCCTAATAACGCTACTGAAGCCAGGACCCCCTGCCTGGCTCACTTCTATCAACCCTCCACCCACAGATTCACTTAAGTCTTCCACACTAGTAAACCATATTTCAACCAATTCACCTTCAAAAACAAAAACAAACAAGCAACAGAACAAAAACCATGTTCCATGCAGGATAAGCAGCAATTCAAAATGAAGCCCACTACAAGTATAAGATTTCTCACCTTTGGTTCACCATGCCTAAAAAACATAGTATATAAGCTTTTTTTGTTATATAGGCTTTCTTTTTTCTTTTTAAGATTTTTATCCATTTATTTTGAGAGAGAGAGGAAGAAAGGGAGAGAGGGAGAGAAATATCAATGTGTGGCTGCCTCTCAAATGCCCCCTACTGGGGACCTGGACCACAACCCAGGCGTGTGCCCTAAGAATCGAACTAGCAACCCTTTGGTTCACAGGCCAGCACTCAATCCACTGAGCCACCAGCCAGGGTTATGTGGGCTTTCTTAATCAATCTCAGCCTTTTGGGACTGGAAGAGGCTTAGAGACAATGAATCCAACCACATCACTTAAGAGAAAAGTCTGACAGGTGGAATCTTACCCTATGCCACCCAGGTTTAGAACAGCAGCACCTGGACTATAACCTGTCTTCCCTGAATCCTAAGCCAAGGATCTCTCTTCTCTGCCAGGTTGCTTCCCAGGGACAATGTTAATAAATTAGATTTATTAACCTTAAGCACAGATTCCCCAAATCTCCTTATTTTGGTATTCCAAAACCATCCCAAGCAGGCTACTTCCCAATTAAAGCATCTCAAAATGTGTTAAGGCATACAGAGAGAAAAAAGGGATGGTGCCTTAAGTCATTCATCATAAGAATATAAACGGAGAAAATGTACCACGCCAGGTTTATAAAGTAGACTGAACATCTCAAAAATGACATCTGAAAATATCTAAATTTCCATTCAGTTTGTTTTTCCTGTAACTTCCTAATTAAAAAGAAATAAAATAAAATTACCACCATGGCTAGTTAGCTCAGCTGGCTGGAGCACTGTCCCAATATGCCAAGTCTGAGGGTTCAATCCCTAGTCAGGGAACATACAAGAATCAACCAATGAATGCATAAGTAAGTGTAACTAAATCAGTTTCTCTCTCTAAAATCAATTTTTAAAAATTAGTAATAAATTAACTCTTCAACCTGTTTTTATTTAAAGAGCCAATTAATCAAAAAATAAAATAAAATTTACAAAAAAGCCAACTGAAACCACTGCTCATTTTTTCCTAAACATTAGAGCTAAGTGAGTAAAACATAACATTAATTTATGATATTGAGTCTCATTGAAAATAAGTGAAATCTCAAAACACTCCATCTGCATCAAATGTTCACAACCTGCGATTCTGCATCAATTTCTGCTGTAAAAACAAAAAGCATATGTCAGTCTCCCAAGAGAAGGAGCAGCAACAGAACCTGGGTATGTAGCCATTTCCCAACAAGAAATAAGAGAAAAAGCTACACAAGCCCAGTATGAGGTGAATCCCTTTACTTCATTCCTTGTCCTTGATAAGGCGAAGAATTTCCTACAGTTTTTAGCTATGCTCTTCCTTGGAGACATAAAATAAAATCACGACCAGTCCCCAAAGGTCTGCTAGAACCATACCTGTGAGGTGAACAGCCAGCCCATCCTGAGAAGTGACTGCACAACTTTCCTGGCCAATTTTCTCTTTTAAAACCACAAATGGAAATTAAAATTTTCACTTATTTCCCAAATTCCACTCTCCAAGCAAACTGAGGCAAAGGCTCATCACGTCCTGTGCTCACTTATAACCAGGGACTGATCACTACCCAGCCTCAGGAGTCCCCATTCATATTAATGAAGAGTCATGCTGTGTGTGAGCTAGTTCCTTCCTGACCATTAGTGTGACCTCTGAAGCAGCCACTTGGTTTTTCACCACCACTAGTGAAAGCCTGGCCAAAGCTTGCTCGGTTACGGGTTGCCAGCGGCCAAAGTAAATTACATGCAGCAATAAAATGCTAACAGAAGTATGACTACTGACAAGTTTTAGATGCTATTTAACTCTCACTGAGCTTGCTCTTGGCATTCATCTTCTTATCCAGGTCCCCTCCACTGGAAGACACGTACAGGTTTCCCCTGCTATCTGAAAGCAGAGTAGCCCTGTGAAACATTTTGTGAACCAAAATGGGGTAAAGTGAAGATGCAAATACCATTAATTTATATGGAAAAAATTGTGAGCATTCCCAGACCCAAAATTCAACACATACAATATCTGTATTTCGTTCACCACAATCGAAATGCTTAATTACATCGTTTTACACTATGCATAACACCATTAAGAGCTGTCTTAGCCTTTTCTGATACTTGTAAGACATATCCTGCTAAGGAATGCACAAAATAAATTAAGATGAATTACAGATGCTCAGACACAATTCAAAGCTGTGGAAGCTTGACGGTGAGCGTGGTTCCTGGGGAAGGAGCCTGGCACAACCGCACGTGCTGCTCAGGGTGCACGTTGCCTCTATAAGGGTCAACAAATGCTGAATGTTATTCTTACTTTTCTCCTTTTCCTATAAAAGTGAAAATTCTTTTTCAATTGTTTTCAGTTAATGAAAATAAACAAATGTAGGTCTTTCATAAAAGCTAAGGGGCATAATATGAACTTCTGAAAAGCACAGGATACCTGTAGTGACTTTGGGAATACATAGGTCTGGCTGACAGGAAGTCCAAAAAAACCTTAGTCTTGGCCCTAGAAGAAACATGAATATGAACAAGAGCAGGTATGTTTTTACCAGTCTGCCATTGGTTACATTTATTCAGTGGGCTTAATGTCAGCTACTAATCTCACCAGGGCACCAGAACAATGACCACCTCTGCTGCCTTTCTGCCTTTTATCACCCTCAAACACACACATTAATAACAGACTGAATGGATACCAATTATGTGGAGCACTGAACTTGGGAGAAATTTAAGAATTACTATGGGAACACTGAAGATAATCATCAGTGGTGACCCTAGGGCCTTTGGACTTGCTGTTCAGTCTGCCGAGAACACACTTCCTCTCTGGTTCGTTCTTTGCTGTCCATCAGATCTCAGAGCAAATGCTGAGAAAAGCCCTTGCTAAACACCCTACCACAATAAGCTACCCCTTCCCTATCCCCAGCCACTATGCCACATTCCCCTACCTGAAATCACTACTTATGTTACCATGCTTATTTAGTATTTACTTGTGCACTGACTGTCTTCCCCATGAATCGTAAGGGAAGGATTCTGATCTACGTTTTTACCACTGTTTCTCCAATACCCAGAGGGAGCTCATCACAGCAGGTGATCAAAAAGTATGTGTTTAAGAAAGAAAGGAAATATGATTGCTCATCAATCTATATCATTAGTACATGGTAGGAGCCACTGTTGGCATAATTAGAGCCGGACAGATGCTTCCTTTTCACCAGAAATGAAAGAAAGCCTTTAAGATGTAGTAAAAACTTAAGTGTTCCTTTACATACAATCTTGACTGAAAGTTACCTTGTTTACCTGCTGTGAAGTAGACAATTTTAAGACTACAGGGAAAAGTCTTCCGTCCTATTCTCCCTACCTCTTTGCAAGTGGTTCTATAAAGTATCGTTATTCAGCCATCTTGTCCCATTGAGTAGAATAAGGGTAGTTTCAATAGCTTGGGCAAGGTTTGCAGTTTTTTTCCCTTCACAGCCTGCATGAGGTAAGTGCACATATGAAGAAGCAAGTCAACACACTACTACACTCTGTCCATACTACACCATGGAAAGACACATACTTCTTAGTTCAGAAACCTAAGAAACACTTAGCTAAAATGTCTAAATTATAGGTACCATTTCCCACAGGCTGGAGGAAATTTCCTGCTGGAGAAATTTCCACTAAGCTGTTCACCAGGAAGTCGACGTCCCACTTTACCACAACCTGATAGCACAATTCCTGTCGAAGGAGAAAATATGGGCCATCTCCTTCCTCCTTTAGGTGACCCTCTGCCACAGCCACCTAGTGAGAATCATGGTTCTTAGCATAAAACCAAAGTCTTGCCGAGGGATTTCTTTTGCCCCTTTTGGAGGCAATTAGAAAGAGTGGGGTAAAATGGGAACTGGGATTTGGCACTGAGCTCGCTTTGGCCTTCCACACCACAAGCAAGATAAGATATGCTGCTCCCACGGTTGCTCCTGATAAGCACAGGAGATTCAAGAACTGTGGACAATATATCCTGCTGTTGTAAAAGCAGCCTATGGGCTCTAGATTGAAAAAACATGCAAACATACCAAATTAGATGGGAAAGAGTAAAAAGATACAGAAAGGGCTTCTATAACGGAACAAAAACAGAAAAGCAACCCAGATGAGAAAGCAACTCAGGTCAGTAAAACCAGAGAAAATAGCCAACTTTATGTAGCTACTAAACGGGGTGAGTGAATTTTAGACAAAAGTACCCCAAAATTTCTCCAAACCTCATCTATTTAGCATGCACTGACGATATTCTGTTGCAGCTAAATACTGTCTAGCAAACTATTCAACAAAACCCAAAGTTAGAATCCTTTAGGATTTTGAGAAAGTAGTATCAGATTGACAGAAATATTTACTTTTCCAGGTTATATTTTGTCTGCCCACACACTTGCCAGTCTATTCCAACTCAGAAAATATTTAAATCCACCTTCAGTCTTCCGTTATCCTTGCCTTTTCAGGAACAGAACATCTCCAAAATGCTTGTGTGAACTTACTGCCTGCCCACTTCCTCCTTAAACACATTCCAGAACCAACTCTGTCCCTTTCTTCCATTCAAATAGCAAAGCACAGCATCTAGCCATCACCATCATTTAAAAAAACTGGTCAAATGTAAAAATTTTTTACAACTTGATTCTCAAATTCTTTCTTCTTTAACCTTAAAAAAATCACCAGGACTTACTAGGAATGCAAGGCAGAGACCAGAAAAACTAGCACTTTCCCCGGTCCGATAGCCCATTCTTTTGACAAAAAAGGATTATTCCTCTTCACTGCAGCAAACCTCAAGCCTAGATCTGTTCGGACCTTCAGCTCTGCCTAAGTACAGATAAATCCAGAGGACTCACTCTGAAATACATGCCTATGGTTAGTGTTCCAGTTTCTGTCCCTCCCAAAAGGCTGAAAAGCTGTGATTACTGTTTTCCTATTCATCAAATTACTTCCTTCTCACTTTCCTGTCTTCCTTTGGAGAGTTCTTACAACGCAGTTCCTAGTACCGATGGAAACGATTACTCTCCAGGAAAATACAACTTTGCTTAGCAAAAGAGCTTCACACAGAGCAATTTGCCAGTGGTCGATTTTTTATTCCAGACAAGACTTTTAAGCTTGGCACAAACTGCCTGGCGCTCTGCAATTCACTGGGCTTTCTTCCCCTAATTTCTGCCTGGAACTCACCCACCCACCCCAAGCAGTTTGGTCACAGAAAAACGGCAATACAGACTACTCAATTACTGCATTTTAAAAGCCTCCTCTCAAACGCAAATGTGTCTTCCACACCACAATCCTCTGCACGCAACAACCACAAGCACCAAATGAAGTCACTCACCACAAGGGCAGCTCCCGGAAAAGACAAGGAGTAACATCTAATCTTTCCCCAGCTCAATTACAGTCAGCTTCACTGTCCTGCAATTTTGCGGCCAGGCATCACTGGCCCCACCCTTATAAATTCATGCCCTGGAGTTAGAGGTATCAGAGCCCATGCTGAAAAGCATGTGCTTTAGCAGTCAGGCCTCAGTTCAAATCCCAGCTCTGCTTTTTAGTAATAATAAAAAATGCCTGCCCTTGGGTATACTATTTATCTTCTCTAAACCTCAGATTACCCATCTGGAAAATGTAGCAAATAACTGTATCTACTTGTTAGGTATTATAAATGAGATATGTTTATACAATATTCGGCATAAGACATGACCCTTAATAAACAAGTGATTATTGATATTCAGTACCCATGGGGGTATTCTTTGGGCAGGCATGGGCACCTCAGAGAATCCAGACGGACCGGAAGCCTCCAGCACTGGCAGAAGTAAAAATGTGTCTGGCCTCATTCCACTCCCACCCCACAAAAGAGAGGGGCCTTATCAAATGGAAAAACTCAAGAGAGATCCGCTCAGTGCTGCCAATCCCACCATCGGACCACCAATCCATGCTTTGCTTCTTCGGTAAAGGGCAAGATCAGTGCAAATGAAAAGGTCAATGAAAGAGGAGCCCCTTGAGCATAATCCTTTCGTGGGTCAGGTCAGTATCTCAACAAGGGAAAAATATGTGGATCTTGGAAAGTCCCTTCTCATTCAGTTTCTGATAAATTCTGACTCTCCACTTATGTAAAAATAAAAGCGGGAAAGCAATACTGAAAACCCTAAGGATCTCAACTGGTGGCAAAATATTACCTACCAAGTGAATACATGAAAATTGGGGAAAAAAAGAAATCCTTGAAATCTAATTTACACAGACATAAGCTGAAGAATGTTTCAATCCTGTGAAAGACCATGGGCTAAGAAAATAGAATGTTTTTTAAACTTTCTACAACAGCAAAAACTGTGGCACTTTGGGAGAAAGTGTCATGAAGGATATTTGCTGTTCCAAATGGAAAAGTCAGAACTTAATCTGAAACAAAAATACGGAAGTTCACAGTCATCACAACCAGAAAATCTGGTAACAACCAAGAAATGTCAGGTTCCAGGATTTGGGAGGGTTGGGGGAAGGACAACAGAGGGGACAAGCCTTAACGGGAATGCATACAAAATTATCATGGAACGAGGGATAAATTTTTTTTAAATGAACTTTACAGCGTTTTGAATTCCAAATTCAAGAACGTAAGTAAGGGGAGAAAAAAAGCAGGCAGAATTTACAGTGTTAAGAGTCACAGCCTGGGAATCAGAACACTTGGGCTCTGGGCCTGGCTCCAAACCAAACCACCATGTGACTTTAGGCAAGTCACTGTTAAGGGGTGGGAGAACAATAATAATCGCTAAGATTCCTACCGGCCTAACAGATTAAGAGTCAAAAGGAGGGGAGAGCACAAATATCCCAGGACTACACACTTGACACAAGAGGTGGGGAAGAAATGAAGCGAAATGAGGGCCAGAGAGTAAGGAAACTTGAAGTAACTAACAGTGTCGGTGGAAACAGAAGAGCTTCAAGATGGCCAAGTACTCCTAGAGTTCCAGAGAAGAGCGGGTATCAGGACCTAGAAAAACTACAAACTGCTCAGCAAATGTCAAAATGGACAGAAGGACGGGGGGGCTGGGAAGGCATATATCAACCAATTATCTCCGTTAATCAATCACTGTTCGGTCTGTCCTGGTGAACAGCCAGATCAGAGTGCCGCGACCACGGAAATCACTGTGACCCCTGATGCCAGGGAGTTCGGGAGGCAATATACGAAGCGGAGTCCGTGACGGGTTCTTTCAAGAGAGGGCATTCTGAGAATGGTGTAAAGTGAAGAAGGGGACATAGAAAAGGGGACCTGGGACACTTTGCAGTCTGGCGGGAGGGGAAGAGGAGCCACTGCCAGACTCCCGCCTGGAGACAGGCGGTGGGGTAGGTATCTGGGGCCCCGTTCTCACCATCTTGACAATGCCCCGCTGCACGGTGGGGACCGCGGGTCCCCCGGAGGAGCCGCCGCTCTGCGCGGAGGAGGCCATGTGTGGAGATGGAAAGACAGCGAGTAAGGCGGAGGGCCGGCTTGGAGGTGTCAATGTGGGTGTCGGTGTTGGTGAGGGGCCGCCGCGGCAAGGAGCGGGCGGGCGACGAGCTGCGGACGACAGACCGGACGGACGCGCCGGGTGCTCACAGAAGCAGCAGCGGGACTAGGATCGAAAAAGGAGACGCGATCTCGGCCGCCGCCACACGTTCTATTCGCCGCGCAAGCGTGCCAGAGCGTCCCCGCCCTCCGGCCAATTAGCACCCAGAGCCGGCCAGACCTCAAGCCAATAGACACCCTGCTCGCGAAGCCCCGCCTCCTGGTTCCAAAACGGGTGGCGAACTCCAGGAAGCGCTGAAAGAGCTGATTTGCAGTGACGGATAAAGTGTGGGGCGGGACTTCCGGGGCAGCCTAGTAGGTAGTGTCGGGAGGTGTAGTGAGAAGGAAAGGACACGTCAGCATCTGGCCGCGGGGCGCGGTGGGCCCTGGGAGCCCCAAGGGTAAGGCCTGCCTCGCCTACCGGCCTGGCCCCGCCCATTGCGCCCCGCCCCGCCGGCCACAGGGGAGCTCACGTGAATGCCGGCGTACTGGGAGGGCGCATTTGGATTGCGGTATGCTTACCAGGAACGAGGAGTGAGAGGCCAAGCATTGGAGGGCTCAGAACCGGCTGCACACTGACTTGAGATATTTTACCTTAGCTAAAAGTCTGGGAAGAACTTGGAAAAGTCTGAGCAACGTGAAACCTTCTACCTAGGCCTTGGCACGAAATGGGACTGCACTTTCCTGAAGTCCGGAGTGTATCTCGCTCGTTTGTGTCTCGCTGGTGTCAAGCGCTTGTAAGGCGCTGCGAGTACTGTTTGTTGCTGGAAAGAATAGAAGTCAGGAAAAGCTTCGCTGTATGATCTCCCTGAGCCGGGAGGAGACAGTGCCGTGATAGAGTGTGTTGAACCCCACAAGCCTTCAACCAACCACCCATTCCCATCCCCTCACCTAGCCCTTCTCTCTTTTGGATGAAAAGATTGCGGGGGCGGGCGGGGAACTATGGTATACAAATATTTAAGTGAATGTTTAGAAACAACTAATATTGTTCGAGTGCCCACTATGTGAAGCCAAGGACTTTACGAATTACGGTATTTAATCTTAATCTTTAAAACCTAGCTCTGCTCCGAAAACGCCATTTATCCTGTAGTTCTTTTAAGAGGTTGTTTGCTAATTCTCCCACATTTCTCATATCCCATGGTCGTTTTGGGGTCAGAGCACAGCTCACAATATGGTAGCTGGTTTCCATCAGAGCAAGCGAGAGCAAGAGGAGACAAGACAGAGGCATTTATAGCCTAATCTCAGAAGTAACATCTCATCACTTTGCTATATTCTCTTCATTAGAAGAGTCACTAGGTCCTGCCCACACTCAAGGAAGTAGGAATTACTATGCAAGAGAAAGAATAATAGGAAGCAGGATCATTAGTGATCACCTTAAAGATTGCCTGTCACACACCGTAACTTTAAGTAGAATTCAAAGTCCATGAACTTCTCTATCCTCTTTTTATCTGCTCCCTTCTACTGGAAATTTCTTCTGTTTACTCAGTCACTTTGATCTCCAACTCCATTTGGTCTGGGTTGTATGTTTGTTAATGAATCCTTTTTTTTAAAGAGCAATTTTAGGTTCATAGCAATATTGAGGGGAAGGTACAGACCCTCCACATATCCTCCCTGCCCATGCACATGCGTAGCCTTTCACATTATCAACATCTCCCACCAGAGTAGTACATTTTTTACAGTTGATGACATTACTTTGACACATAATCACCTAAAGTCCATAGTTTACATTAAGGACTTCCCTTGTTGGTGTACATTCTCTGGGTTTGTACAACTGTATAAAGACATGTATACATCGTTACGGTATCATACAGTGTTTTCACTACCCTAAAAATCACTGGTTCTGTTTAAAACCTGTTTTCCTCTTAATTTCAACTCCAATGGCTCCCACACTCTCAAACAGTGATAAGGCCTTCCACCTCAGAGAGATAATAAAAGCCATCAAGAACTCTTCCCATTTCCCACCACCAAATTTAAAAACATCTTCCTTCTCACTCCTCTCTTCTCCTTTGTTACAAAGAAAAAAACTCCCTCCTACTGCCTAAACAAAACTCTCCCTTTCAGGATCCACCCCTCCACCTTCTCAAGGACTCTCTTAAGACATAATCCCCACTCCTGTTTTTAGCACCTCTCAGTTTTTTCTGGATTCTTCTCATTAGCATTTAAACATCAAATTTCTTGCACAGTAAAAATAAATTTTAAAAAATCTTTCCTTTACTCTGCATTTCCTTTCAGATAGCTTTCCTCCCTTCACAAACAAGCCCTCTTGGTGAAATTCTTTGTTGTTGCCTCCACATCCTTAACCTTGCATTCAATTCTCAGCCCACTACACTCTAACTATTGTTCTTAACATTCTACTGAAACTGTTCTCTCCAAGGTCACTAATAACAATCTTGTGACTGCATTCAATAGACACTTCCACACTCCACTTTGCTGAACCCTCCACAGCATTTAACACTATTTGCTCTTTGAGGAGTCTTATTCCTTCCAAAATGCCTTGTATTCCTCTCATCTCTCTAGTCACTCTGCATTCCATTGTGAATGACTCTTCTTTTGCCTGCCACTTAATATTGATGTTCCTCTGGACTCTTCTGAAATTATCTTCTTTTCTAATTTGAAACATTCTTTCACAGTATCTGATTCATTAGCGTGGCTGCATGCTAATGATTCCCAAATATATAGAGACTGTTTAAAATCTCTCTCTTAGATTCTAGACATATATATCCAATGATACTCTCGATATCTGCCTGTGGCTGTCACCTTGTAATTCAAGTTCAACATGTCTCACAAGGAACTTATCTTTCCTCCCCAAACTGCCCTTCCCTAGTATGCATCTCAGCCCAGACAATGACACCCAGAGCTACTCAGTTGTGAGCCAGAAATCTGGAGATCATCTGCAACTGCCCCCTCTTCCTCTTCATTCCTGTATTCTTAGTAAATCTCTGAAATCTGTTAGGTCTACAGCAGGGCAGTCAAGTACACAGGTTCTGGAACCAGACTGCCTGGGTTCACATCCCAACCCTGTATAACGTTAAGCAGGTTATGTAGTATTTCTGTTCGATGCATTTCTCATCTGTAAAATGAAGATAATAACAGGACCTACTTCCAAGGATCGTTCTGGTATTTAGGATTAAATGAAACAGTATATGTGAAACACAGAACACTGCCTGGATCTATGTGATAAATTTGTTATGATTATCTAATACCTCCTGTTGCTTTAACCTGGCATATTTTCACCTAGATTATTGCGCTAGGCTTATAATAGAGCTCCCTGGCAGAGTCCTCCCTTGCTATACCTCAACAATCCTTCATACTGCAGCCAAAGTGATAATTCTAAAATGCAGATCTGATCAGGCCTCTCTACTTCCCAAATTCCTCCTGTGATTTCTCAACACCAGCTCTTTTCTCACAGATCTACCTCACACAATATGCACAAGCCACATGAACACGTTCTTTCAAGGTCATGTGTATTGGTTTAGTATACTTTAAAATCCACTTGTTTGTGACTTAAGTGAAGTTGTTTATGACCATAACAAAGACCAAAAAAAGTTGTTTTAATAAATTTTTTTTTATTTTTACAGAGAGAGGAAAGGAGGGAGAGAAACATCGCTATGTGAGAGAAACATCGATATGTGAGAGAAACATCGGTTGGTTGTCTTTTACACATGCCCCCAACTGGGGACCTGGCCCACAACCCAGGCATTTGCCCTGACTGGGAATTGAACCAGCTATGTTTTGGTCTGCAGGCCGGGGCTCAATCCACTGGGCCACACCAGCCATGGCTAGAAGTAAAGTTGTTTTGATGTAAGAATGAAGTAAGTTATGCCTGGATGTCAGTAATGACATTGGTGACAAACCACTCAGAGCCCCCTTGAAAAAGATCAAAAGAACAAAAGCCAACACTGGTGTCTTTGTTCCCTAGCAATGTCCTTTAGCAACAGGAGACTTTTACTTTTGCTCTGGCAACTAGAAATCAGCTCTAAGTTGGATGATCTCTGTCCTTGTATAAAAAAGTACACCTCTGTTAAAATTTGGACTTTATTCCTTCACTTCCCCTTGCCTGGAAAAATAGCATGATTAATCTGTCATTTGTTTGGAGTAGGTTATTTCATTACTTGGCTTATTGAAAGATATTATCTTATATATGCTATTAGCTTATAAAATTATTATAATTCCCACAATGAATATGGCTAAATAAATTGCTGGAAAAACAAAAATCAGTCTTTGAATATAACTTTTGCTGCCTCTCCATTCCTACTCACTTCACCTGACTACTACCTCCTCATCCTTCAACTCCTCACTGAGAAATCAAAATGCCTCCCCCGGAAGGCATTGAGAAGATTGCCTTCCCTTAGGACAAGATAAGTTATCTTTCTTCCTATTCTGGGGCTATCAGGGCACTTATTAGACTGTAATTTAATTGTCTCCTTGCCCACTAAAGTGTTATCAGACTGTCTGACTTATTGGCAGTAGCACTCCCAGCACCATGCCTGGCACAGATAGCTGCTGCTGCTCCGTAAGTAAATACACGCATGAGAGAAAAGTATTAGCACATTCATTTTAGCTACAAGGAACTAGAGACGCATGTAGAATGTTTGTTGAAGGTCACGTGGCTAGTAAGAGGTAGAGCAGGGATTTGACGCGAGTTCAAGTGACTCTAAAATTCATGATCACTATGCCTTTACAGGAGGAAAGAGACTATGCTCATCCTTAGAATTAAATTCTGGTCACCACTGTGCCTAGTCAGCATCAGACCAAATGGGACGAACTGAGTGTTGAGCAGATATAGAGGTGAAAGAGGCTCGCCTTCTCTCAAGAAAGTTGATACATGAATATCTGCTAATTTAGAAGCATGGTGC
The DNA here is from genome assembly GCF_021234165.1 of Pteronotus mesoamericanus. NCBI lineage: Eukaryota > Metazoa > Chordata > Mammalia > Chiroptera > Mormoopidae > Pteronotus > Pteronotus mesoamericanus. The sequence goes on along the minus strand of NW_026555329.1, from coordinate 64,610,827 downwards.
AGATTGCATTTCTAGCTCCTCTCCATGGAAACCCCACATAATGGGAGCGTCTCTAGGTGGCCCTGTCAGAGGACGGTGTCAGGCATTTTATATCAAGGGTAGGATGAGCATACTTTTTTTTTAAAGGAACTATGTTGATCAGTTTTATGTATACTGACAAGCTTTTAAAAATGCATTTAATTTTGTAATGTTTACCAATGATTTATTTACAAGCTTTTTACAAATAAATGGAGCTCTTTGAGAGAGAGAGACTTTAAAATTCTTAAAGGTGATTGATTCCTTCTGTGTGATGGAGGACATGAACACACACACACACACACACACACACACACACTTGAGACATGGGCAAGATTCATTTAAACAATCACCCTATTTCCTGTACTCCTTTCAGATTAAATTTAGGAAATTTATTCCTGGCAGTAATAATGGTCAAAGTATATTGAGCACAAAACATATATACTACACAGACTTTAAGCCCTGGCTGGCTAGCTCAGTTAGTTAGAATGTTGTCCCCAAACACCAAGGTTGTGGGTTCAATCCCCTGTCAGGGCAAATATTAAAAACAACCAGTGGATGCCTAAATAAGTGGAAGAACAAAGCAATGTTTTTCTCTCTTCCTCTCTCTCGCTCTTCCTCTTTCAAATCAATAAATAAAATTTAAAAAAGAAGGAAAAGCATTACCAGAACTGATACCAGGTGAAGAGGCATGGGCAGTGCTTCATCTACTGCAAAATGAACCCAAAGCACAAGCAAAGTCAGATACACCTCCTTTGGATGTGAAATAACATCCAAGAAAGATTGTACCATTTCCTTGGGAAATGGTGTTACCTTAACAAAGAAATAAATTGTAAATATTGTTTAATAAACAAACAGACAGACAGACTTTGAACTAAATGCGTTTACCTGCACTAGATACTTACCCTTAGAACAATACTTTACAGGAAGGAAAGAGCCTATGATCCTCATAGCAGATATAACCAATCTCTTTCTTCTAAGGAGGATATTACTGCTAAGAAAAGGCAAGCAATCAACTCTGGGTCAATAGCTAGTAAGGAATGGAGTCAAGATTTGTTTGAACCCAGAACTTTCTGACCGTAGTATGCTCTTAGCTCTTTGACAAGGGTCCCCCTCATCCTAGACCTGCACAAGTACAATAGAATCCAGAGGCTTGGCAAGCAAAAATTTTCAATTCTGCAGTAAGTTTCCTTTGGGGAAACAGGAGAAACTTAACACTAGAGTTGACTGACTCCCTGTCTTCATTCTCACCAGCCTACCTCCGACTTCAGACTTTAACCACCCTCCATTCTGTTAACCTGGTGTTCCTTCTAAGATGTAAATGTCAGTCATATAGACTCCCTCCTTAATACAGCAGTGGTTCCTCTTCTGCTTTAAGATAAATGTTCAATCCCTTAGCATAGAACGTGAGACCCAATCCATTTGGTTTTGATGTATTTTTCCCTCTCCTCCTTTTGTCCTCCTCCCCCATTTTAAAGTGTGTTATGAACTAAATTGTAGTCCCCAAAATTCCTGTGATGAAGCCCACAGCCCAATATTTGGAAACAGGGACGTTATGGAGGTAATTAAGGTTAAATGTGGTCATAAATGAGGTCATAAATGTGGGGCCATAATCTGATAAAATTGCTGTTTTTTAAAAAAATTTAAAAATATTTATTGATTTTAGAGAGACAGAGAAAAACATCAATGTGTTGCTCCCATCTGTGCCTCGACTAGCGTCTGAACCTGTAATCTCTATATGTGTCCTGACCGGGAATTGAACCCCCAAACTTTTGGTGTATGGAATGACACGCTGACGACCTGAAGCACACCAGACAGGGTAGGGTTGGTGTTCTTATAAGGAGAGGAAGAGGGACCAGATATTTATGTACCTGTCTACCTCTCTGCAATTCACTTCTTCCCCACCTTTGCAGGTGTACAGAGAAAAGGCCATGTGAGGAGACAGCAAAAAGGTGGTGTCTGCAAGCCAGAAAGAGAGGCCTCTCTAAAAACCAACCTTGGCACCTTGGTCTTGGATTTCTAGCCTGAATAATTTCTGTATTTTAGACCACCCAGTCTGTGGTATCTTGTTATGGCGGTCCGAGCTGACTTATACAGAGTTTCACTGTATGTTTATAAAAGAAAAGTCTCACAAATCCAAGTTATCTAGATCAGCCCCATCCAAAAGAACTTTCTACAGTGATGAAAATGTTCTATATAAGCTCTAACACTGTAGCCACCAGTCACATGTGACTAAGAAGTACTTGAATTGTGTCTAGAGCAACTGAGGAGCTGAATTTTCAATAGTTAAATTTTAATTAACTTAAACTAAATTTTAAAACAAGGAAAAAAACAAAAAAGAAAAAGAGATGAATTAAGTTTAAATAACCACAAGAGGCTAGTGACTAAAGTATAGCATGGTTCTGGTCTAGGTGATTAAACTTGAATCTTGCTATCATATCTGATACCATAATCTTTTATATAGATTTTTAAATTAAGTTATTTCTATATGCCTCATTTAGTCCAAACTTGATTAAAATGCATGATAACATAAGGCATCATTTTTTAAAAAATCTTAAGAAACAACAAAAAATATATAATGTTAAAAGTTGGACCCAAATACTATTTTAAAGAAAGAAAAGAAAACAATTTAGCCTTAGCCTATGACTTAGACATTATTTCTCAAACTTCACAGCAGAACAAAATTCATATCAACCTAAGAAAAATAATGTGCTCTTCCCAATTTTCCCTATCTATATAGAAAGTCCATGTAAAGGATTTATTTGTACAACTATATGATTTGGGTAGTGGTTACAAAACTTTTAGTTAATGGATCAGCTTTGTACCCTGTGCTTTTTGTCATTTAATAGCAAGACTAACCCTCATTCCATTCTCCTGAATGCCATTGATCAATGCCTCTGGCTTCTCAGTAGCCTTAGATAATTGTATATTGATTTGCTCCTGCTACAGCCATTGGCTTTAACCACTGTCGAGCTTTGTCACCTTGGACCCTGTCTTTCATGCTCAGGTCTCTAGAAAAAGGCGTAAGTAAATATCCAACCAGTGGTACCACCTTTATAAGAAGGTAGTATTGTTGTTTTGAATCTCTTCTCTCTGCAAGCTGACATGATCAAGCAAGGACGGCAGCTGAGGCTTCCTCTCTCTAACCCCAGAATCCTAAAGTCAGTGGGTTGTACACTTAGAGCTAGGAACATCTTAGCAAGTAATAACAAATTAGATTAACCATGGGATAAGCATACATTTTTCTTTCACAGACCAAAAGGTTGGTGATATTTGTTGAGAGGCTCAACCATCGCAGGGCAGACATCTCTACAGTTCTCTTGGTTTTTCCCTTGTAGTTGCAAAACAGTTGCTTCAGCTCCAGATGTCTTAGCAAGAAGAAGAAGCAAAAGGCTAGTACAAGAAATGTCTGCACATTTTTATCAGGAAAGCAAAAGTCTTTTTAAAGTCCTGCGCACTACACCTCTTCTTTGCTTCTGGTCCCATTCTGCCCTTTGTAGTCCCATTCCTTCTCTCCAGGAAGGATCCTGTGCCCTCATTCTCTCCAGCCTAAAAAATCCAAAAGCAGTGAGCCTATGTTTCATCTCTGCTGCCTCTGGTCTAGGGCCCCCATTACAACAACCTCTGCTCCTAAAGCCCCCCCCTCCCCCGAAGTGGAGGTAACATGGGCTTCCTCCATGTCTCCTCTTTCTCCTACCTGTGGGAAGGACTCATGTGCACTGGAGGACCGACCCTGGTGTTATATTGCCCTGTGCTACCCACTGTGGCTCCAGCAGCTCTAGGTACACTAGAAAATTCACGTAAAAACACCCAGGGCTTCCTGTCCCTGAGCTTTTGCTCTTCCAATTCCCTCTACTTGGAATGACCTTTGATTCAGTGCAGATACAGCTTTTCCATACAATCTCCTGATATGCCTGCAATCAGAAATGATTGCCCTGCATCCCCAAGCCCCTTGGTTTATACCTTTCCAATGGTATGCACTATACTTTCCCTGTATCATAGTTATTTCTGTAACAGTTGAACGGGCCTGTGAACATTTTTTTTTTTAAGATTTTATTTACTTTTAGGGAGGGGGAAATGAGGGAGAAAGAGAGGGAGAGAAACATCAATCTGAGAGAAAAACATCGATTTGTTGCCTCTCATATGCCCCCCAACTGGGGACCTGGCCCACGACCCAGGCATGTGCCCTGACCAAGAATCAAACCAGCAACCTTTCGGTTTGCAGGACAGTGTTCAACCAACTGAGCCACACCATCCGGAGCTGATGACAAGCTCCTATGAGTCATGTTAATTTTTGTGTTCCCTATAGCCCTGACACTACCTTGTAAAGAGTAAACACTGAAGAAGTATATTTGGAGTTAAGTTGAAGTATTCAGTCTGTTCTCATGATTTATGAGATGACTTATTTACCTTCTCTTTCTTCTGGTATATCCATCACATACGCTTTGAGTTTCCTGGAAATTAAAATTGAGAATGTTGGTAGTGTCTAGAGTAGAAGTTGGGGATTTTAGTGGGAATAATTATCATTAGACAGATCCAGGCATAGGCCAGTTCACCTGAAAAAATGAATTATATTTAACTCCTATCAACAATTGTCCATGTCTTCACCTCTTCTTGACTTCCGAAAACCACACTTAGCTTACCTTTAGTTTGCTCCTTGTATTAGATAGAGTAGGTCAGCTGCAGAAACAACAATTTTTTAGTGTCTTAAATAATACAGAGGAGTGTTTCTCACATAACAGCCCAGGATGGGACTCCCCTCAAGTAATCGTCCAAAGACCCAGGCTGGTGGCAGCTCTTCCATCCATTAACAGAGATTGTAATAGAACAGCCCTCCTTTAAAATTAAGACCTAAGGAAAAAGGGTCATGAAATGATGCAGAAACATTCTGAGGAAGAGAAGAAAGACATTCAGATGGTCGCATTGGACATTCTCACCTTCTACATGCAGTAGGAAGACTCAGGAGACAGAAGACAGAATGAGTCTACGGAAGCAGTGACCCTGCAATTGACCGACAGGTGCCTGGAATAGCCAGGAGCTAAGGCCAAACTTAAGGTCGAGACTCTGCAGTGGATTGGCATGGTCCTGGACAAGACACCCAGTGTCAACTATCAGAGCTGAGGAACCAGCAATAAAGAGGAATCAAAGCAAGAGGTCAGGTCCTGGGTAGGCGGTGACAGTGAGGAATGTAGAGACAAGGTGAGGGGTGGGAAACTGGAGTGTACATGGATGGGGTGCCAGCATTAAATGACCAAAGTCCAGGCAGACAGGTCATTTGCTGGGAATGAAAGGGCAGGGGTGGAGCTAAGTCAAGAGGCCAGGGTTCACGTGGCAGCCTGAAAGGGCATGCTATTCTCTCACGGTGGACTTCAGGATGATCCATGTATTTTTTTTTCAAGAGTCCTTTTCTGGATCTCCTCCAGCTTAATTCACCCAAAGAAGTGCCATCTTAAGTGAAAGAATACCTTATTTCAGCTGCATCATTTTAACACCACAGAGATATTTTGATGTCAGAAAATGTCTTTTTCCTCCTCACCCCAAGTCTTTGTTTCATGTATTCATGAGTAGAATAAATGCCAAAAAAATAATTTTATGAAAAGGCAAGATAATTCTAAAATTATACTGCAACCTGTTGTTTAGTGGAAAGCAGTTAACAGAGTTTGCTCCCTTAAGAGTGCTTCAGAGAATAGGATGCTGCTTTATGCTGCAATTGAAACAGGCGAAACAACCATAGAGTTATGTGGTATTTACATGCTTTTTTTTTTTTTTCCAAGAAAAGCTCTTTCCCAATACAGGGCCCTTGGGCTGTTTTCCCTGGCCTGCAGCTCTGCCCCTGCAACAAAGAACAAGATAGACAACCAGGAGCAAGGATATCTCTCAGAAATATCCACAGAAATCTCTCTCAACACACATGCTCTTTTTACAAAGTGACCTTAATATTCCTCCCATTAAAAAGGAGGAATCTGCCCTGGCTGGTGTGGCTCAGTAGATTGAGTGCTGGCCTGCAAACCAAAGAGTTGCTGTTTCAATTCCCAGCCAGGGCACATGCTTGGGTTGTGGGCCAGGTCCCCAGTACAGGGCACATGAGAGGTAACCACACATTGATGTTTCTCTCCTCTTTCTCCCTCTTTTCCCTACTCGAAAGAAAAGTGGAATCTATGGGCACCCTTTCCCTTTGTCCTCTTTTTCCCCTCAGGCGTTACCTTTGCCTTTCTTTTTCCCAAGCTACAAGAGCCCTTCTTCTGCCTCTGTAAATTATTTCCTGAGCCTACACATACCAGCTGGCTCACTTCTACTACCTCTGTAATTTTCTAAATAAACTTTCTCTTATAATTAGGAAGGAAGGAAAGAAGGAAGTGGGAAGGAAGGAAGGAAGGAAGGAAGGAAGGAAGGAAGGAAGGAAGGAAGAAGGGGTTGAATCTATGGTCCCACCCATTGAATCTGGTTGGGTCTTTGCTCTGCCTTGGCCAATAAGAGTGTCATTTCATAAATATGCCTTATACTTCCACTTGGTTCTTTTGGGATGCGTGCACTTGAAACCCAGGCATCATGCTGTGAGAAAGCCTGAGCTACTGCAAGGAGAGTCTGCATTCAGGTATTTTGACCAACAGCCCCAGCTGAGTTCCTGGCCAATAGCCAGCATCAACAACAAAATGTATGCATGAAAAAACCTTTTGATGATTCTGTCCCCTCATTGTTGAGTCACAGCCCATAAGTCTTCCCAGCAGAGGACGCAGACATTGCAGAACTGAGACAAGCAAGGTCCTTTAGGTCCTTTCTGAACTCCTGACCCACAGAATCTACAAGCATAACAAAATGGTGATGGTTCTATGCCCCTAAGTTTGGAGTGGTTTACCACACAGCAACCACTGTTTCTAAACTGAAACTGGGTTGTATCCAGTTTTTATCTATTATAAATAAATATTCATGTGCATGCATTTCTTTGGGGAAATTATAGGGGTCATAGGTTATGAATACGTTTAACTCTGGCAGTCCATGGCAAACTTTTTCCAGAGTGAGTATACCAATTTAGAGTCCCTCCAGCAGTACATGAGGCTTCTGGTTCTCTCACATCCTCACCAATATTTGATATTGTCAGCCTTTTTAAATTCCAGCTATTTAGGTTGATATGTAGTAGTATCTCATTATTGTCTTAATTTGCATTTCCCTGATTTTTAATGAGGTTGAGCATTTAAAAGTATGTGTGTCTAGCATTTGGTCATAAAGATATTCTATCTTATCTCCTAGGAGCTTTATTATTTTACCTTTCACACGAATAGCAGCAATTCCAGGAAGTACTGTGATGTCTTTTGTTTGTCTTCCTTCAAGTCATACTTTGGGATTATAGCCATTTACATGTTATTCTAATCCAAAATGAGGTAGGAGAGTGAGGGAGGATCTAATCCTGGAATATTTTCTTTCTCCCAAAGCTTAGAAGTTCTTAATGGTAAAAGAAGTGATAAATTAAAAAAAAAAATTATAAGGCCTTAGAAGAGTAAAACTCTTTGTTATTCAAATAACCTAATCCAAGTAAATCATTTGGGACTCAGCCTCTATAGAAGAGGTTACCCACTCACTCTGTTCTCCTACCTCAGGCTCCATTCTCACTGTGAAAGCCAAACAAGCAGAAACCTTCCTTCCACCTGGTCTTTGTGGCCAGGACAAGGTTACATTTAAAATGCAATAACATCCTTGTGTTTGACCCTAAATCTGAGAATCCAGAGTTCACAAGAGACATTTCTTTTAATCATCTTACCAATTGGAAGGGGAGTTGGTGTCTCCGAGCACTCAGAGCTGCCTTGTCTTTCCCAAGTTTGCATCTCCTTTGCTCCTGTTAACCTGACGCTGGCTCCCCGGCCAATCGCACTCAAGGGGAAATGTAACGGAGAAAGTCCGGGTACCGACATTTAAATATCAGGGCCGCGTCCCTACCCAACGTCGAGCACTGAGCAGACTGCAGGGGGAGCCCGCGCGCAGACCCTGACTTGGGGTGGGAGCGGGCCGTCCGGCTCTGCCAAACTCCCAAGTGACAGATCCCCGTGGCCAGGTCTAGCAACTCTGACCAGCTTTCTTTCCGAACACCGTTTGATGAAAACATTTAAATTGTACATTAAATTACAAGGAATATGAGGAAAACTAAGAGAAAGAACTCAAAGTACCAGGAGGCTGAAGAGAAAACCGCATTGCGATTGGAGACAGTGAATGGTCTAAACGCTGTAGAGTAGGAGAAAAGAATCAGGGAGTAAACAGAGGTACTCACTAAGCATTAGGGTGGCGCTGCCTTCCAGAAGCAAAGACAAATGTGGAGCAATCCAGGGAAGGCTAAATCATTGATTTTGGGCAGTGGAATCTTGAGAGAGGAAGAGTAGTTTGCCATAGAACCAAGCAGGGGACCTGAGGACAAGTAAAGAGGAATTAAGTGAGCTGAGGATTGGTGATGAAGGCAGATGCCAGCTGAGCTGAATGAAACTGAGACAATGGGTCGTTCACAGTCTGGTTACTGTGTTTCATGGTGCCAAGCCAGAGACAGTAATGAGACTTCATTTATAATAACCTCTCTTTACATAGCTTGCTCTCCGGGTAGAGCAGTGACTTCTGTTGGGCTGAGCCGGTGCTGCTTTGGGGGCTCTAGAGGGTGCAGTAAAGATAAATAGCTCTGGATCCCTGGGACAGAAGAAAGTAAGATCCTTATCCTTAGGGAGGGAGTTTCCTTCCCCTTTGTCTTTGGTTCTTGCTGAGCAGTGGAAAGTTACTGAAGCTGGACACGTAAGACCTGCTACAGGCTTATTTTCAGCGATGGCTAGATTAAATTAATACAGTTCCCTGTCAGTCCAATGAAGGCCAGGGCAAGATCCTACAGCCTTTAGAGAGCATGTAAGCAAAGACTTTGGATCATCCCTGATTTATACTCTGCATCCTCTCCCCTTCAAAAATTGTAAAGATTTGGTATATTTCAAAAGTAGCACAGAAATAATTACTCAACCGTCTCTCAGATAAGGTAACTGTAGGTCAGAGAAGGAATTTCATGTCACAGGCTTCGTGGGCCTGGAGATCAAGAGGGTCAACCGAAGCAGCAGAGAAACAGGAAAAGACAGGCATGCAGAGTTTGGGCAGCAAGGGCAGGGCTGGAAATCTCCTAGACCGGAACTATTGAACTCAGTCAATAAATAATAACGTTGCCTATTGGCATGTAAAAGTAGTAGTAATAACAGTAACAACAACAATAATATAAAACTTCTATAGAATGTTCTTTACATAGATTAACTTATATAATACAACAACCCTATCAGGTCAGTACTATTGTAGTCCCATTTTATTCACTGGGAAAATTGAAACACAGAGAGCTTTAAAACGTTAGCTTTTAAAAAACATAAGCTCTAAGAGGGCTGGGATTTGTACTTTATATTCGCTGTTGTTATCCCAGTGTCTAGCACATAGTAGGTGTTCGATAATGACTTGTGAAATGGCTCAGGATCATGCAGATGGCATGGAGGGCTGCGTTAAGAACTGAGGTCTGATGGCTCTCAAGGTCCTGCTGCTAATTCCCGAGACACGCTGTCCTGGATGCTGTTACAGGAGAGGAGCTCCATGTATCTCTCAGCTTGGTAAACCCTGTCCTTGCTCTCAAAGCTGGCCACCGGAGAGAACACTTTTATGAGACCTAACTCATTTTATGAGACCAACATTATCCTAATACCAAAAGGGATAAAGACATTGCAAAGAGAAAAAGTGAACCAATATTTCTCATAAGCATGGGTGAAAAAAAATCTTCAGTGAAATATTAGCAAATTGAATCCAATAATGTATAAAAAGAATTATACACCATGGCCAAATGGGTTTATTCCATGTTTGAAAAGCTGGCTCAACATTTAAAAACCAATCAGTGTAATCCACCACATTAACAGCAAAGAAGAAAAAAAATCATGTTGATTGATATAGAGAAGTCATTTAACAAAATCCAATCCCCATTCATGATAAAAACTCTCAGCAAACTAGGAATAGAGGGGAACTTCCTCAATTTGATAAAGAACATCTACAAAACCCACAGCTTAGTTTCATCAATTGCTACAAATAAAGGATATTGAAAATGGAGGCAGCTATGCATGTGTGGGGATATAAGATATATGGGAAATCTCTGTACCTTCCTCTCAACTCTGCCATGAACCTAAAACTGCTCTAAGAAATTTAAGTTTATGAGTTTGGTGATGTATTTTTAGATACAACACCTAAGACATGATTCATGAAAGAAATAGTTGAAAAGTTGGGCTTAATCACAGTTTAAAACTTCTGCCCTTCAAAAAGGCAGCCTTAAGAGAATTAGAAAAGTCATAGACCAGGATAAAATATTTGCAAAAGATTCATCTGATAAAGAACAACTACCCAAAATATACAAAGAACACTTAAACCTCAACAATAAGAAAACAACCTGATTTTAAAATGGTCCAAAGACATTAATGGACACATCACCAAAGAAGATATATAAATGGCAATTAAGCATAAGACATGATGCTTCACGTGGTTTATCATCAGGGAAATACAAATTAAAACAATGATGAAATACCACTATACACCCATTAGAATAGCTAAAAGCTAAAGCACTGATGATGCCAAATGCTGGCAAGGATGTAGAGCAACAGGAACTCCCATACATTCCTCTTGGGACTGCAAAATGGTACCACCACTTTGCAAGAGAGTTTGGAAGTTTCTTACAAAATTAAACATATGCTAGCTATATGATCCAGCAACTGTGCTTCTTGTTATTTGCTCAAAGGAGTTAAAAATGTATATTCACACACAAAAACACTTGCACATGGATGTGTATAGCAGCTTTAGTCAGAATTGCCAAAATTTGGAAGCAACCAAGATGTCCTTCAGTAGGTAAATGGATAAATTGTGGAGCATCTGGACAATGAAATATTATTCAACACCAGAAAGACATGACCTATCAAGCATAAAAAGATGTGGAGGAACTTTAAAAGCATATTACTAAGTGAAAGAAGCCCATCTGAAAAGGCTACATACTGTATGATTTCATTGTATAATATTCTAGAAAAGGCAAAACTGTAGTGGTAAAAAGATCAGTCATTGTCAAGGGTATGAGGAGAAGAAGAAAGGTTGAATAGGTGAAGCACCTTGGCTCTTAGGGTGTTGAAACTAATCTGCGTAATACTGTATTTGTGGATACATACCATTATGCATTTATCAAAACATATAAAACTTTACAGTACAAAGAGTGAAATCTTAATCTATACAAACTTAAAAAAAATTATATAGGGGCCAGGGGGTCCTAAGATAAAATGCAGAATGTGACAAAATAATCTAACTGTATTACAAATGTATGAAACAACTTTAGTGAAGGGAGTGGCAGAAAAAGTGCCAATTTAAGTACCTTTGGCAATGAGCAGAGGCTATAAGACTATAGGTAAAATAAATTGTACATAAGCATTGTACAGAGTTTACAAATAAGCAAGGGGGAAAACTAGAACGATCTATGTAGTGGTAGATTAGAGTTGGAGACATCAGAATGAACTCAGGTTTACTTTATTATAGATAAAATGATTACACATAGAACTATTTATAGCAGCATCTATATACATGGGTTGGTGCACATACATATATTTTTTTGCTCTGTCAGCTGAGAGAACTTGCACTGACACCCCAGTAACGAACACACCTAGTACCCAGACTTTGTTTCTCATACCATTCTCCAACAAAAGGCTCCTTGGAGGATTGGCTGATCCTTTGACTGGGGCAGGACATGCACAGGGTAAGCCTGGAACATGTTGTAGTGCCAGGAAGTAAGGAAGTGCTCACACACATGCATCAAAAACCAAACCCCACAACGATGGCGGTGTACCAAAGAGACACAAAGGTCAACTGAAACAGCTCCCAATGGCCAAAACTGGAGTGCTTTGAGCATAAAAAGAAATAAAGTAATAATTGCATTATAATCCAAGTAATAAAATAAGTATCCATAAATCCATGTTGATATAAATTATTGAATAAATAAGTGGAGGAGAGAAGGGAGAAACCACCTGAGCAGAAGAAATCCAGGTGATCTCTGTAGATACTCTGCCCTCAAGCAAGTAAGGCATAGCTTCCACTCCTTAAGTGTGGGTTGTGCATAAGGACTTCTTTCAGAACAGTACTGTATGGGAAGGAGGGGGAAAGAGTAACTTCCATACAGAAACCCAACAAACACTACTACGGAGGCGATCAAGGTCAGTCAGCATCAGCAGGGAAAGTCATGTTGAGGGTACGCAGCCTTAATAGGCTGTGATGAAATGGCACTTTACACCTCCCCTGTATCCTTCTTTGGGTCTTCTTCCCCAAAACCTACAAACACGACCTAATCATGAGACAATCCCAACTGAGTGACATTCTACAAAATATCTGGCTCCTCAAAATGTTCGGTTATCTAAAGCAAGGAGAGTCTGAGAAACTCACCGCCAAGGGGAGCTGAGAAGACAGAATGGCTGAGTGTAATGTGGGATCCTGAGCGGGAACCTGGCACAGAAAGAGGATAAGGGGACATTAGGGGAAAACTGAGGCAATCGGAAAAGGTGTGACCTTTAGTTAATGGTAACACATCAATATTAATTTATAAACTGTAACAAATGTATGCTACTAAGATAGTATGTTAATAATAAGGGAACCTTGGTATAGGGTGTATGGGAATGCTTTGTACTGTCTTTGAAATTTCTCTGTAAGTCTAAGACTGTCTGAGAAAATGAAGGTTATTAAAGTATATATATATATATTTTAAAATGCACTGCCCTCTGCTCCCCAGACTCTCCACCCCGTGCGGCGTGGGGTTGGGGATGGGGGAAGCTTTGGGGAGCACAAAGCTGGCAGTCCCCAGGGAACAGATTGAACTTCAAGTTTCTGTTGCTGCCTGGATTTGAAAGCACCAGCTAGGACGCATCACCTTCCCCGCACTTGGCAGGGCCGGTGCGCATGCGGACCCGAGGGTGCGCGCTCCGTAGGCGACTTACAGAGCATCATCTGACCGCCCCTGTTAGCTGTGATCTGAGGCCCGCGGTGCGGGTCCTGCAGGCTCTGGGCTGGGCTCCTCCCAACCTGCCCTTCGCACGCCCGTCAGTTTCTTCTCCTGGCCTCCTGCGGCCCTTGGCTCTAACCACTGAACTTTGCAGCTCTGCTGGGGGCTGTCCACGGGAGTGCGGTCTCAGCACCCCACCAGCAAAGAGAAACAGGAGGCAGGGCTGAATTCAGAGGTGAGGGACTCCTGGGAAAAAAGAGGGGAAAGAAGGAGCTTTTTCTGTGCTCCCAGTTCAAAGCCACAGATGGGAGGATGTGCTCTTCATTCCTTCCCTGGGCCGTTCAGAGGGAGGGAGCTGGGTAGCCAGCGTTCTAGAAGCTGAGCAGAAAAGCGCAGCGATTTTCAGCTGTTAGGCTGGGAGAGTGGAGTGACGGCAAAAAGCTTTGAGGAGGGGGTGCAACTTCAGCGCCAAGTTTAGAAATACCTAGGGACCTTGGAGATTCCCCATGCTTTTGTAGCAGGAAAACTGCTATGACTTTAAACGGGAAGGCAAGTGCTGCCAGAGAGTGGTTTTGGAGACCGAGAGTGGTGCGCTCTGGGAAGCAGAGGGCTGGCAGGAGGCGGAGGCTCGCTGGAGAGAGGGAGGCTGCGAGCCGCAGCACACAGCCTGCTAAGAGGCACCTCAGGGAAGGGTAGAAAGAGCCTGAGGCTCATGTCACCTCCCCCGGTGGGAACCAAAAGTCCGAGGTGAGGTCTCGAACCAAAGGCGCCAAAAGTCCCTGCGCTGGCTGCGCCCTGCCCTCTCCAGCTTTGCGCATGGGCTTGTCTTGTCTTCTGGCCCTGCGAGGAGGGCAGGGGAGCTCCATCCGCCTCTCCCGAGGACACATCTTTGCCCACAGCCCTGGGGCTTTATGTTAGAGGGTTCCAGGGGCAGAAGAAACCGGTAGTCAGGGCTCTACATCAGGGCGAAGGACAGGCAGGAATGGCCATGGCTGCCCCAGAGAGGGGTGCACAGCCTGTCTGGCGGGTGGCAAGACCTCTGAGTTAATGTATAATTGTGAGCAGATGGCGGGGGCTGGCAGCAGCCTGGAGCCTGGGCCCAAGCTAATGAGGGACAATTAGCCCCAAACCTGGTGGGGGTGGTTGAGAGAATCAGACAGTGAAGGCAGATATTTGCTCCTCAAACAGTCTGGCGCGCTGGGCAGAGGGCTGAGTGGCTGAGCCTTTGGGCTGGTTAGGCCCCCCTGCCAGGGCCCTTCCTCTCTTTTCCCTCCCTCCATCACCTCTGGGTCCAAAGCCTCTGTTTGTTCAGACCCAAGAGTGCATTGTAAAGGCAGGGGGGAGAGGGTAGTTTATGGGGGAAATCGCTGCCACCACCATCTGCCAGGGCTTGTCCCTTCTCCCTCTGACACCCCTCTTTCCAGCCTCATGCAGCTGTCCATGGGAAGAGCAGGCCAGGACTGGGGGCCTTGCACCCCCAGATGCAGGGGCAGGTGGAGGGGGAGATAGATAGGCAGGAAAGGAGGACTAAAAGCAGGCTACCTCATGCTGCCTTGGGACCCCCGTTCACCCAGCCTGGCTGGGTGGAGGGACCAGCAGTCCCAGGTGCCCTGGGACTGAATGGGCTCCACAGGCAGTAGGGCATGTGCTTTCCTGCCCCTGGTGCTGAAACCAGTGCCACTGCTGCGCCTCCCCCATGCCCCAGGGCTCGTGACCGGCCCCAGGAGGCTGGAGGAGGCTGGAGGAAGCTGGAGAGGAGGGGAGTACATATAGGGGTAAGGTAGAAAATGCACTTCTGTGATACCTTTGGACTTGAGTTCTTTGTATGGTTTGGATATTATATTAGCCCCTTGTCAGAACTGTGGTTTGCAAACATCTTCTCCCACTCTGTTGGTTGCCTTTTTGTTTCATTGGCGGTTGGCCTTGCTTTGATCCCAGCCCTAGGACCAAGCTGAACGTACAACAGCTGCCCCCCACTCCCCCCAAACCAAAGCATTTACCAGTGAAACCCATCCTCCCCCCTGTCTGAGTCTAGTTTTGCTGCCTCACACCCTGCTCCCTTTCAGCCTGACTTTTGGGAGGGTTTCACAGAATCCGAGGAGTGGCATGGACCCAAGTGGCTTTCCATGTTGGCTCCTTCACAGGTCATCTGCCCAAGGCTTGTTGTGGTGGCAACAAATTTTCCATGCACGGGGGGCTCTGTTTCACCACCAGCCTCCCACCCCACAAGAACCACCAGCTACTTGGTGCCTCCACCCCAACCGTGATCCACATAACCTGTGGTGTTCTCTTTGGGAACAGGAGGGTCAGTCATAACTTAGAGTCTAAATGCACCAAATCCCTAGTGGAATGGAGCCTGGTTACATCTAGAAATGGAAGAATGAAAACCAGGCTGCACACCTCCCCATAAACACCCCGCCTAGTGACTCTCGCAGGCTCATTCCCAACACTACCATGGTTTCCAGTGTTCTCAAGTCCAGGATCCCCCTTTTCCCAGGAAAGAACTCACCCATGGTGTCACCTCAGTCAAGGGGCCAGTTGGAGAATGGGTGGGGACCCTCTGTGGAGATAACTGCTGCTATGTGACACACACTCTTCTCCATGCACCCCACGCTCCCAAAGACTGAGGAGCCACTTGGCCAGTGTTTAGGTATCAGTCTCTATGCCCATTTATCCTTTATAGTAATGCACACAGGATCCAGGGGTTGAACCCAAAACCCAGGCATGTGCATGCTAGCTGGGAAGATGTGTGTGTGTGGTTTTGGAAGTAATTTTGGGTTTTTGTGCATTCAAACCCTTGGAGACACCGTCTGAAATTCCCCATCTTTCATGTTCCCCATTCCCTTCCGGAGCACTGACCCCTGAGTGGGTGTGCTCAGAGTCTGGGGGCCTGCATGAGAGTGGTTCTGTCCCTGCTTCAGGCTGGTAGGTGGACACAGGGTGGGCTCTGAGGACTTCTCATGGAAGGACCCAGTGGGTCACTGGCTGTGGTTTGCCCTGCCTCAGGGCTGGTGTCAGTCAGCCCCATGCACACCTCCCTCCTCCTCTCTCCTCTGCTCATGGCCTGTGACATCACTGGCTGCTCCCAGAAGGCTGCCCTCTGCTCCTGAGCACAGGCTCTCTGCACCTCTGGACCCCTGGCAGGACTGACGCGGGAGGAGAGCGGAGGCTGTTACCAGCACTAGACCACCACCACCCCTGGAGCCTGCAGGGGTCTCAGGAGCCTGCAGAGGAGACTGAGACTCTCCCACTGAAGCCTCCAGTTCATTGCCTCCACACAGGTAGCTCACCTGCAGGCTCATTGTCTGCTCTGCCTCCCATGCTGTCTCCATGTCTTTGTGTGGCCAAGTCAACTTCTCTCCTCCTCTGTCTTTCCAGCACCCATTCTTCTGCCCCTTTAGCCTCCCTACCTTGCTTTTCCACCCTGTGAGCACAAGTTCTTTTATTGGATGAGTTAATATGAATGTTAGGATGTGTGGTGTGGCTACTGGGAATGGAGTTTCTGAGAGTTGGGGCGTAATGATTTTAGGTTTGGAGATGGTTTAGGTTTGGATATTGAACTTAAGCCCCCACAGTTCCTCTGAGCTGTGGTCGCTTAAGGGGGACACAGTCCTATCAAGGATTCAGAGTTTGGCTGGTATTCTGAGCTCCCTACCCCCGCCCCCGGTCCTGGCAGAGCCTTTCACATTCCCAGCTTAGCTCTCCTCTCTCCATTGCTTTGGTATCAATTACACAAACACGAATCAGGGATGGGGGCAGAGAAAGGAGCTGGAAATTTAAGCTTCTGGCAAGGAACTGGCTTCTAAACTGCCTTGAGTTTAACTCCCTGGGTGGCTCCTGACTTGTGGGAACACAATTTTTCTTATTGGAAAAAATTTGCCTTCCCTCCTGACTTTCTGAAAAGATGAGAACTTTAAAGAGAATGTGTCTCTGCCCAGAGAGGAGGGAATAAACACCAATTTAGCTACTGAATTTTAAAAGTAGCTCTGATTCCATACTCTCTGTGAGTTCATTGTTCCACCTGTACTAGTCCCTGCTAGTCCCCTCTTCTGGCTGCACTGTAGTCTCCTGGAGGACAAAAACCTTGCCCCTTTTCTTTTTACTCCTTTCATCCTGAAAAACCAGCAATATGCTCATGATTAATACCTTATTCAGTAAATAATTGCAGATTAGTAACTGAACCAAGATAGCGTGGTTATTACAGGAAAGTTCTAAGCCTAAGCTATTCTCTAGTGACCTCCAGCCCTGCCAGGGTTCCAGGCATGAAAGGAAGTGGCTTCAGCTCCACTTACTTGCTTATGAAAGCAAGAAAGGCTTGGTGGCCCATGACCTGTGTTCCTTGCTTGTGCTCACAATGGCTCCTATGTCGGTCGGTCAGCAGAAAGCTCTCTCCTGCTTCTCACTCCCTCCCTTCTACACGCCTTTGATAAATGTTGGTTGAGTGAATGACTGTCTGATACCAGAGAGTCAGTTTCTGAGAATGAAGCTTTACTATGAGATCTAGAACCCTCCAGAGTTACCAGGACCCAACCATCGCAGCAAGTTAGAAGCTGTGTTTTCCAAAAGAACTCAGGTCAGGTCAGGACTCAGGCTTGTTTATCTCTATTTCCAACAAGTGAAATGAGAACCTCAACGCCTGGGGGGTAGATCTGTGCCCCATGTTTCCCCAGAGCTTGAAGAGTATAAAAAATGAGAGCAAGACCCTTCCCTAAAGTGCTCTGAAGGAAGCTTCCTCACTGGTCATTTGGGGAAGCTAACCTCAGGAGCGGACCGAAAGTGAAGGCAGAGCCTTAAGCCTGGTCTCCAGCCTCAGATCTTTGGCAGCTGGGATCTTTGGTCGCTGATGCCCTCTCCTGGCTGGGCAAAATATCCTAAGTGTGGCTTTTGACCCTGTCGAGCCTGAGCTTAGGAAGAAGGAGCCCTGTCCCAAGTGCATTACCCACGGCCGAGAAGGCTGTTTGTGTGTTTGGGAAGAGGAAAGCCTAAACATCGGGAGGCATCATCCCTTTCCACCTCCCCGACCTCTTCCGATGGACATGTGAGCAATGGGAGCCTCTTGCCCTCCCAGGCCCTTGTCAGGACATCCAGAAAGAGTCGGTCCTCTGCTAGCCCTGTGATGTTTTACTTCACCACAGGAGGGTTTAAGTAGAAAATTTGAATTTTCTTAGCTAACCTACCAGAAAATTTTAGAAACCTGGCCCTCTATCACAATATACTATATCCCAAGACCATATTAAGCAAGAATCTTCACCCAAATCACCCCTGAATGTTCACTATTGCAGGCCTAGCCCTGAGACTGAGGAAGGAGATCCAGGAGCAACTCCCTTCCCAGTTCCTGCCCTTCTGCGAAGAGGCCAGCCTGGAGCATGCCGCAGGATGGTAGGGTGCCTGGGGGGAGGGGGAAGAACAGAGCAGGGAGGGGATTTCTCCGGGCTTTGCTCCCGTCCCTGTGATTTCACCTGCCCTTGACCAGGGTTCTGGCGAAGCTTTGTTGTCACCCCACCCTGCCCCATCGCTTCCCTGAGATCACGAGGGTCCGTGCACGTGGTCACAGAGCAAACGCTCACCCGTGAGCCAGCTCCCAAAGAAAGTGGCATGTTCGCAGGACCCTGTGAGGAGAAGGGGAGCAGTCCTCTGCGGGGAGGGCTTTCTCTGTGGTGGGAAGCCAGGCTGGAGGGTCCCTCATGCCACGGGCGGGCCGGGGAGAGGGGAGACGTGGCATGTGTATGCTTCCTTCTCATGCCCAGGCATCAGCAGTGTGAATCAGCTCGGGGGGCTCTTTGTGAATGGTCGGCCCCTGCCCCTGGACACCCGCCAGCAGATTGTGCAGCTGGCAGTCAGTGGGATGCGGCCCTGTGACATCTCACGGAGCCTTAAGGTAGCGCGCTGGGACTTTCACCCAGGGATGGGGACAAGAAGCAGGGAAAAGTGGCCTCTCTTAAGGCAAGTCTGAGGCTGTTACAGACTCTAAGTATGTCTCACTTATAGCCACCCTATGTCCCAGGTACACTCACCCTCTGCTCATTATGCCTTACCTGTCCCTGCTTCTCACCTGACCCAGGTATCTAATGGCTGTGTGAGCAAGATCCTAGGGCGTTACTATCGCACTGGTGTCTTGGAGCCCAAGGGGATTGGGGGAAGCAAGCCGCGTCTGGCCACACCCCCTGTGGTGGCTCGAATTGCCCAGCTGAAGGGTGAGTGCCCAGCCCTCTTTGCCTGGGAGATCCAACGCCAGCTCTGTGCTGAAGGGTTTTGCACCCAGGACAAGACTCCCAGTGTAAGTGTCCTCCTCTCCCGACCCTGGGGCTGGCTAACAGGTTGTCTAGGGTGAAGGCCCCTCCTTATTAGGCAGGGCTCCGGGCTGTCTTCGGAAAAGTAGTGGTGGTGAGACAGGTGAGAAGAAGCAAGCACAGGGAAAGAGAAAAGGCTGCCTTTACCAACTGTGGGCAGGGGCAGAAGGCGAGAAAGGATACTGGGAAATATCCCCAGGATACCACTCTGGATCTGTACCACCTCCCCACTCAACACCCTGACCCCCGGCCAGGTCTCTTCCATCAACCGAGTCCTGCGGACGCTGCAGGAGGAACAGAGACTGCCCTGGGCACAGCTCAGACCGCCAGGTGGGTTTTTGAGTTGTCCTCACGGATGATCAGAGCCAACCCTAAGCATTTTACAGTCTTATTCTCTCCTGGCAGAAGAAAATTTAGGCTCAGAGAAAGGAAATGACTTCCCCAAGGTCACTAGCTCATTGTTGGCAGTTCCCAGAACAGAACCCAGGTCCTTAGCCCCTAGGTTCACAGGATCTGCTGAGGAAGAGGCAGAACTGGGCCTTCTCACCCTTCCTCTGCCTCATGCACAGCTTCTCAGAGTACTTTTCATGACCCGTGGGGTCATGCAAACCTGGGCCAACTTTGCTGCTATTTCCCCCTGAACACAGAGCATGCAGAGTGCCGTGGCATAGAGCATGCTTCCTACCAGGTGCCTCTGCAGTGACCTCCAAGTAACTGTGGACGCACCCCACCCCCCAGCGCAGCTCTGCTCTTATACCCTTGCTGTCCCCTGTCCATAGACCCAGGGCCTCGGGGACCCCATCTGACCAGAGGAACAACCATCACAAACCACACCAACCATTGTCTCCCTTTTCAGCCTTTTTGGCTCCAGTTCCTCGCACTCCCCACAGTGGCTCTGAGGCTCCTCGAGGCCACCATCCAGGGACTGGCCACCGGAATCGGACAATCTTCTCCCCAGGTCAAACCGAGGCGCTGGAGAAAGGTGCCGGTGCTGGGGCGGACCGTGGGTCAGGGGCTGCTCTGTGTGACACATGGACGCAGCGGCCCTGAGGCCTGCGGGCAGTGGTTGAGAGGTGGGGGCTCTGGTGGTCCTGTCTTGTGGATAAGGGTAGTTTAGGGTGGTAGCAAGCGGGGAGTGGGGCCGGAGGGGGAGACCATGCCTCGCTCCTCGCCCCACACCCTTGCTGTGAGCGCCCATCTCTGCAGCATTCCAGCGTGGGCAGTATCCTGATGCAGCGGCCCGTGGAAAGCTGGCAGCTTCTACCTCTTTGCCCGAAGATACGGTGAGGGTGAGTGAGCTCTGCCACATAATGCGCACAGACCACAAGGACAGGGTCTGTGCCAGGAAGGCTTTGGGTTCTGGTGAGGCAGAGAAGGGGGCAGGAAGGCTGAAACAAATATATTTGGAGCAGAAATTAGAGACACGACCTTCCTTGTTTCCCTTCTGCTGATTGGTTTCCTCTCCTCCTGACTTGAGACCTTTGAGTTGAGAAAGGGGACAGAGAGCAGAGGCCAGAGCGGGAAGGGAAGATACCAGGTCTCAGAAAGGGTCTGTGCTCTGAGCCCAGGCCAGGAACAGGTGCTGAGAGCAGCCAGCTACTTTGTTTCTGCCCTTCCAAGGTCTGGTTTTCTAACCGAAGAGCCAAGTGGCGCCGACAAGAGAAGCTCAAGTGGGAAATGCAGCTTCCAGGTAATTTCTCTGTGTGTCCAGCCAGCCAGCCAGCCGTCCATCCACCCACCTATCCTTCCTTCTTTAATTTGCTTTTTATCTGAGAGAAAGAAAAACAGACAGAGAGACAGACATGTATTTGTCATCGGTGGCTTCATACATGTGCCCTGACTGGAAATTGACCCGCAGTCTTGGTGTTCCCGCCGCCTGGCCGCCTGGCCAGGGCCCTCCCTTCCTCTCTGCCATCCATCCACCCACCTAACGTTTACTTGGCACCTCCCGTGTGCCAGGCCCTGTGGTCGATGCTGGGCACATGTAGTTGCTGCTCTTCAGGGCTGCACTGTCTTCCGTTTACCATCCCTGGGATGTAATCCTTCTTCCCTAGTCTCCCGAGGCTCTGCCAGTTTAAGGCTGCAGCATCCATCTTCTCTCACCCCTGCCGGAAGATGCTGCCTTTTCTTGGAACTCCCGGCTTCTCACTGCCACCCTCCCCTCCTTGGACCCTGGTTCCTCCCTCTGAGTGGATCCACCCTCACCTTGTAGGTACTTCTCCGGGTCTGACTGTACCGAGTGCTTCCCCAGGGATCGTCTCTGCACAGGTATCCAGGAAAGGAGGGGGGTTTATGAAGTCGGAAGACTGAGGGGCCCACCACCTCTCCCATTCCCAGCGAAGGCCTGAGATAAATTTCATGATTCTCCCAGGGTCTCACAGAGCACACTTCCAGAAAGTGCCATTCTCATAGTCCGCTAAGTGATTTGCACCCTCTGGAGTTGTGTAGTATACAGTCTGGGGTGCGGGCAGCCCCGGGGTCCCAGTCCTGCTAAACAGAAGGCATTGCTGGCAGCTCAGGGTGCCCTCTTGTTTTTTTCTAGCAGTCCCCTGGCAGTGTGACCACAGCGGCCCTGCCTGTTCCGGAATCCCTGGGTCCCTCCTGTTATCAGCTGTGCTGGGGGACAGCACCAGACAGGTGTCTGAGGGACACCCCACCCCATGCCTGCCTCAAGCCCTGCTGGGGTAAGAATCCAGGCCACGCTTCACTCCTGCAGGGAGTGGGGAATGTCGGCTGGCTCCACAGGAGGACGTGGGTCTCCGGTAACAAGGTCACAGAGGAAACGCAATGCAGCTTTTCTCACTCCTTCCATGGCCCACAGAGCTGGGGAGGCTGGTGTCCCCTGAGTCTGTAGTGCCACTGACAGCCATAGCAGGACACAGGGGTGGGACCAGGAGGTGAGTGAGAACCGGGGTCTGCAGCGGCAGCGGCACGCCCAAGCTCACCCTCTCTTTGTCCCTGCAGGCTGCCTGCCCCCCACAGCCGAGCCCCCTGGATTCAGTCCTGCTCTGCCGTCCTTGGCCTCCCTTCCACTGCCCCCCGCGACAGTCTTGGTGCCCCTCAGGCCCTGCTCTGGCTTGGCTCCCCCCCACTGCAAGGCCTGTGAGGAAGGCGGAGGGCCAGAATGGAGAGAAGGCGGGGTGGGGATGGCCTAAGGCCGGCCTGCGCAAGCACACCACCGCTCCGTCCTCCTACCTGCGTCTCTTCCTCACCTGCAGACCTTGCCTGGTCCTGCCCTGCTGCCCCTCCATGGTATTACCTGTTTTGAGGGGCTGGAGGAGCCATGCCCACCCATTCTCACAGTGGTCTTAAAAGGCCCCTGCTTGGCAGGAATAAAAACATTTTAAATTAGCAGCAGTTCCTGTTGTCTTTTATGTTTTTCCTATGAGCACTCATACTCCCACCCTTATATTTAACAATTATAAAGTTTGCCCTATGTATGTATGTATCAATCATAGCTAATGTATTTATGTAACTGTATATGCATCCATGTATATATATGTATTTATCTAGCTATCTACCCATCTACATATGTATGTATGTATCTATCTTGGTATTTGAGTGCTCATATACCCACACATATGCACACACACACACACTGATAACACATCATAGCACATCACCCCTAAGTCTTCCAGCATCCATCTCCAAAAAATAAGAAACTTTTCTTATATAACCACACCACCACTATCACATCTGAGAAAATTTTCAGTCATTCCTTAATCTAAAAACATAGACATTAATTCTTTAATGAATGTGTAATTTTATTTTGCATAGTAGCAAACAATGGGAATGTCATTTTCATATTCTGCTGTCCCTTTATACATGGTCCTGGGGCATGTTTGCTTGCTGCTTCTTGGCAGTCAGTTCCCAATTGGCTCAATGTTGTTTCCTGGAGAGAAATCTCTAGGCTCCTCCTGGGAAGCCTTGGGATGGAGGGGAAAAAAAGGATATGGGACAAAGGGGGTAGTTGGGGTGGAGGATGGAATTATCCCTCCAAACTCTTCCCCTTTTCAAGGGCAGAGGTAGAACGAGGATGCAAAAGGGTGGCAGAGCGGGGACATCATTGTTTACTCCAGGTACCAGTCGGGAAGTGTTCCTTCAAGAGGTCTCTTTATCATCGGACACTCTTAGAACTATGCTGTTCAGCAAGTAGCCACCAACCACATGTGGCCATTAAAATTTAATTAAAGTTAAATACAGTGAATAATTCAGCTTCTCACTCGCACTAGCCGTATATCAAATGCCCAATAGTCACATGTGGCCTGAGGCCACCGTACTGGACAGTAAACATTTTCATCTGCACAGGACGTTCTAAGGGGGCAGCACAGCTCTAGAACGCACTCCCAAGGGTAACAGAGCGTACCCTGTCCCTGCCCTGCCTTCAGTACCCTCTGGCTGGAGGCCTGCTGGACAGGCTGCCTGGGGAAGTGGGCGAGGCTTTGTCGGGTGACAATCTGCATAGCACCATCTGAGAATAAGCCATTCACTTCAGTGACAGAACCGACATCAGCAGTGGAAGAAGCTGTCAGCTGAGACCCCATGGCTGAGCACATCAAGTGGAGAACGGATGGCCACTTTTGAGGAACAGGGCATAAGAGAGAAAGGATGTGTGTATGTGTCCCTGTGCACATGCATGTCTGCCCATCTGAGTGTGGATATATACTTATGGAATGTTGAGAGATGCTGAGTTCAATGACCTACAACTTCCTATCTCTCTGAAGACTGTGTTCTGTTCCTTATCTGTGGCCTGTTCTTAACGTGCTCCAGGAAAGGAGGTGCTCTAAAAAAGCGTGGATGCTGCTTTAAATAATACTGAGTCAGAAATGAGAAAATAAGTCCCTTTCACCTCCCTTTCGATTTTGATTGCATCAAAGAGAAATTCTTCATTTTAGTCCTACTTTTTAATACCTCTGTAACAGCTGTTAATCTTTTTTTTTTTTTTTTTAAACAGAGGGAAGGGGGAGCCTCAGGTTCTGAGCCTTGAGCAGGGAACAGAAAACTCTAACTAGGATTGATAACATTACTTTGTTTGCATTGTATTTATTTTTATGGTCAGTTTCTGTTTATGGCAAGCAATTCTGGTCTTCCATTTTATGATAGTGATTAAAATATTCCTTATAAATAAATGTACTTAAGAGTCTATGTCAATAAAAACATTAATAGGGCAGATGGCAAGCAGATAAACAGCAATGTTATGAAGACAGTGCAAGACAGTCACTTTGGAAGCTATGTTTTGATGGAAAGAGGAGGGGACATTAGAGTCCTCTCTAATTAAAGAATTGAGCCAGGGGTCTCAGTCATGGGATGGGACCCAGCTCCCTGTAAAAGGTGGGCCGTGATGGCGAAAGTACCTGTTGTGCCCAACTGACTGGGCCAAAGGTAATAAGGTGGGATGATTGGTAAACTTCGGGGGTGATGGAGTGGTGGTGAGGGCGTAAGCTATATAGGCATAAGGTATTATTACCATTATCTTGTGCCCGTAGGATTAATAATCCTTCATTCTTTCTAGACCAAAGGACAATTAGTCATATCTGGATTCTGAATCCTTCATTCAGAATCCTGGATTCAGGGCAAGGTTAACTCCTCATGGTATCACTGGGAAAAATCTGGTGGTTTCCGTGGAGGTGGGGAGGATCCACGGAAGAGCCATTGATCTTCTAGTTACCATTTGGCTTCCCCTCTTCTGGCTAGAACTCAGACTGGCCTGGGGCCTCAGTCCCAACCTTACCCCCACCCCCGCACCATTGAGACCCCTACTTTGTACTGAGTAAGATGCACACCAAGGTCTTGGGGGTGGCCTTTTTTGATGTATTGTTTGAAACAGATGTTTTGCTAAACTGGGTAGGAAAAGTTGTGTAACAGATATTCTTCTCACGGATCCTGACTCTGGAGTTTCTGTTCTGTTTAGTGTAGTAGTTTCTCTTGGAGGAACTGGATTTCGGTAGGTGGCATCCCACTGACCTGGAGGGGAAAGAGGAAATAGAAACCTTCAGTCAGTCATTTGCTGATCTCTGGCTTTTAGGGAAAAACCTGTAACACCCCATGGGAAAAGAGAGAATAAAGTGATTTGTCGCTTTCTTCATGAGAGAATCACGGGGACAGGTGAAGTTAATTTATAGAAAAAAAGCAGTCGAAATTACTGCTTTTTAAAAAAAAATCCAATTAATGGTGCAGAAATACCATCAGAGTTCTTAGGGAGACTGCAGTCAACAGGTAAGATTTACTACGTGAAGTGTACTAGGTGTTGGACTGCTTAATAAGCATCGTACCATCATTATCTCAGGTAACACAACAATCCTACGAGATAAATACTATATTCCCATTTCACCCATGAAAGTTAATTTGCCAAAGGTCAAAGAGATTTAGCTGATAAACATCTAATTGCCACCCAGTCCTGAGTCCAGAAGTGAGCTCTTACCCACTACAATACACTATCCACTAGAATGTCAGACCTGCAAGGAGCCTGAGAAATTTAGTTCAATCCAAGCCCTTCATGGAATAGATCAGAAAACACATTCAGTGGAATTTCATTTTATTTTTCCCAGTTTGGCCATAGTAAGAGTTTTGTGTAGAAAACTGGTAGAAAATGGAGGAAAGGAGCAAACACATATTGAGGGGTCTGTAGCTAGGTTCATATTGTCATTTAACCTTCACACCATCCTACGAAGTAGATATTAATCCCATTTTACAGATAAGAAAGCCAAGGTTTAGAAGTGTTAAAGGAATTTCCCCAAAGACCAAGCCTTTCTAGGTCTCGGTTCCAGGTCTGTACGATATCAAAACCAAAGCTCTTTCTACAGTACAACCTCTTCATCACTTTCCAAGCCAAGCAAGAGGCGGATTGCAAAGGGAAAGGCCCAGGAGCAGTGAGGGGCCCGCCCTGGAGAGCTGTGTGCCCAGGGAGTGACCGCAGGGAGGCGGCATTTTAGGAAAGAGAACCTGGCGCGGAGAGCGGATCAGGTGGGGACGGCCCCGGCGGTGGCGAGCGCTGCTGGAAAGCCCTTGTTGCAGTGCCAGCTTTTGGTGAAAAGCCTGGAATCGCGGGGAGTAATGGTGATTAAGAAGGCGCTAACCCTAGAGAGGGGTTGTTAAGAGGGTAGCCAAGAATTTTCAGGGGTTTTGGTGAAGGGAACGAGTGGGAGGAAGGAGAGGCGGCGAGACGGTCTGGAGCCTGAGCTCTGCGAGGACGGCAATGCCCTGGACGACCAGGGGGAGGGCGGAAATAATTACCTTTCGGAGCGGATAGTGAGGGGGCTGATTTCGAAGGGATGGTGGGATGAAGTCAGGTCAGTTGTCAATCAGAAAGTTAGAAAGAGATGAGGTTATAGTTCAGAAGAAGGGTCAAAGCTGCAGATAAATAGCTAGGAGCCATCAGCACCTCAGTAGCAGCAGAGGTCAAGCGGAGAGGATGGCAAGTGCGAAACTGCATCTTAATTAAGAGACACAGATACACAAGTACACCGCATCGTGTCCCCCGCAGGCTTGCTTGCACGTACTATTATGTGCGGCATAAGCAGGGGAACCTAGATCCGATTTCTCCTCCTCTGCCCAGCACATCCAGGGTTGGAAGCCCCCAGAGGAAAGGCACAGATTTGGAATGCAGTCATGCCTCAGTGCCTGTCGGCTTCAGAACATGTCAAACACTGTACTCCTCACATTTTGATGAGAAAAAAAGAAAGTTTCAGCACTGGGTGTTTGCTCGGGACTCCTCGCACTTGCTAGAACTTGTATGAGTCACAAGGCCACCCGGCAAGAGAAAATGCTTCAGCGTTAGGTATTTGTAGGTTTCAGCACTCATCATGAGCCCCAGAATGAATTAAGCGACGAGTACCGAGGTGCCACTGTATTTATCGGGAGTTGATCAGGTTGTGGGACAGAAGTCAGCCCACGGTGCATTTTAGTCTTATTCTCACATGCCACACCCCTCTCTCCCTTCTCTTGCCCCTCAGCTCCTGCTCCCTCATGCCAGGTCCTTACCCTCTGTACCTTACCTAAAATTCCCAAATACACTCTTTGGTAATGTACTCGCTGTCTGCCAACAGGGTGCCGCTTCGGTCGGATCGCATGTAGAAGCCATTGGGTGCCAGCACTGTGAGCAAGTTGCTCCCCTGAAGCTCGATACAGAAGTTGAGGGCAAACTTTCCCCAAGGACGAAAGGTGCCAAAGGATGTTATTGACCAGAAGGATCCACCCTGTGCTGGGGAGGGAAGAGCTCTGGTTGGTGGGCCGTTCCGGAAGGGCGTCCTCCAGCAATGCAGCCTCTGAGGGGGTTCCCAGGAGACATGCCACCCTCCCTGGCCGCCCCACCCCAGGTGCGTTGGCAGATCCCTATGTGGAAAAACAGGAGGATTGGTCTCTGTTCTGCCAACCTGCTCTGGGGTCCTTGAAGCGTGAAAACTAACGGAAATTCTGTGTTTCCTTCTATGATGAACAGGCCCTGAGTAGCAGGCCCTGGTGTCTGGATTGGGGCTCAGGGGGGACTAGACTGTGAGCTGAGGGGAAGCATGAGGGGCCACTCACCCTGGAAGTGGTAGATGCCCTGGCGGCAGGGCAGCAGGTGAATGCAGTTGGGCTGATCCATGTTGCACTGCATGAGGTCGCGTTCTGGAGAGAGGCCCACATATCCATACCGACCTCGCAATATGAGGAAGGGGCGGTTGGCTAATCGGATCCCAAATTCCTCATTTGGGCCTGAAAGAAATAGGAAGGCGTTATCTGGGGTGGGCTGCCTCTAGGTGCTTCTCAGATGAAAACAAGAAAGAGGTTCACTGATTACAGGAGGCTTTGTCGATATTTTAACATTTAGTGAACACCTACGTTTAGTGTGCGAGGTCATATGCTAGGTGCTTTGAAATGTTTGTGAAAGCACTTACAAGTTTTAATTATTCTCCCTTCCTTTGAGATGTGTGAATCTATTTAACCCTCATGATAATCCTGTGAGGAAGGCAGACTGGACATCACCCCCATTGTAATGATCCCAATTCCAGTGCTTGTTCCGACATATCCCAGCTCCCTTGAAAGCACCTCTAACTTGGGGTAAGCTGGCAGGGGGCTGCTTATCTCACCTGGGATGGTGGCACTGGCCATCAGCAGGCTGTTGGGCGCGATACCCAAGAAGCGTCCGTTGGGAGACTGCAGGATGATCCTGCCACAATTCCAGTGCATGCGGAAGAAGGTGTCAGACTCCAGCGGGTGCCCATTTGCCAGCACCGCCCTGTGGCGCCGCTGGAGATAATGTTGGGAACAGAAAAGGGAAGCAAGGAATGAAAATAGCTTTCTTTCCATCATTTTTAATCTTAGATCCCCTTTCCCTACATCCCACCCTCCAGCCTTTTTCGTTCTCCCAGGGTATCCCTTATGCTTTCAGGTCTTTTGGGAAAACATGCTGTGACCTCAGCTCTCTCACTTGCCCAGTCTGTGCTGTATCTCAGAGCCCAGTATCAGAAAGGGAACCGGACATCCAAGTGGAGCGAAACAAACCTGGGTTCAGACTCCAAAATCATTTCAAAATGGATCTTAGATATAAAAGTAAACCCTAAAATATAAAGCATCTAAAAGAGAATGAGCGAAAAATTCTTTGCCACTTTGGGGTAGGCAATGATTTCTTGGGACCAAAACAAAAACAAAAAAACCAACATAAAAACAACCCACTCATCATTTATAAAATGGAGATATTGGACTTCATTAAATTTAAAACTTGCTACTCAAAAGACACTGTTAAGCAAATGAAAAGACAAGCCAGAGATTGGGAGAAAATATTTACAATACATATATTTGGCTAAAGACTTGACTTTAGAACATATAGGAAACTCTTATTATTTAATAAGACCAACAACCGAATAACAAATAGGCAAAAAATTTGAACAGACACCTCACAGAATAAATATACAAATGCTCAATAAGCACATGTAAAGATGCTCATAAATTATCAATTATAAGAGAATGTAAATTAAAGCTATAATAAAGTGTCATTACATACCCATTAGGATGGCTAAAATTAAAAAGACAATACCAAGTGTTGAATTCTCATACATGGCTGCTGAGAATATAAAATGGTACACAGAGTCACTTTAGAAATCTATTTGACATATTAAAAGTTAAACACACTCTTATCAGTACTTGCAATCTTAGGTATTTTCCCAGGATAATTGAAAAAAATAGGCCCACAAAAAGACTCATGCATAAATGTTTGTAGCAACTTTATTCATAAGAGCCCAAATTGGAAACAACTCAAGTAATTAACAAGGGAATGGATAAGCAGATTATGTTTGTATTTATGCAATATTACTAGTATTATGCATAATACTATAATACTAATATTATAGTATTATGAAATATTACTTAATGATAAGAAGGAATAAACTACTGATACATGCAACATTGTAGATGAATTCAAATACATTATGCTGAGTGAAAGAAGCATACATACCGTAATACTATATGATTCCAATTATATGAAATTCTGGAGTAGAGAAATCTAAATGTAATCCACAGTGGCAGAACACTTATGAGCAGTAGGGGGAAGGGCAAGGGCGGAGAGAACTTGCTGGAAAGGGGCAAGAGGGAACTTCTGTAGTGGTGGGAATAGTCTCTAACTTGTTAAATGGTTGTAGGTGTATACATTTGTCAAAATGTGTTGAATTACACACTTAACATGGATGTATTTTATTGTTTATAAGTTATGCCTCAATAAAGTTGATAAAAAAAAAAGAGGCCCCATTGGATGCAAATAGGCCCATTGGGTAAAAATGAATGTTTATTGACAAGGGCCTCCTCGATTCCCCTCACCATATGGTCATCTGCCTTGAAGAAAGAGAAGCATGTCTATAGGGAGAGAACTCAACGGTTCTCTTGCTCAGAAAGCCAAGGTCTTACCTGGGCTAGGTAGCAACCATTGGCTGAACGAAGCTGCAAAGCGGGGCTCTCATTATCACTTTCAAACTGGAACAATGACATTGAAGTTAAGTGCTCAGAGGCAGCATATACCTCAACATCTGCAGAGGAAAAACATGTCATAATAAGTCTGAGTCTGTTCTCACCCTCAGTCTCAGCCCCTCCTCCATGCTTTATGCTGGGGTTCCCTCTGCTTTCCCTCCTCGACCTGCATCACCTTCTATTGAACCATAGTAGCCTGGAGAAGACCCAAGCCACTTTCCCTTAAAGCCCATACCCCTGCTTTATTGCCCTTCTCCATGGCATAGAGATGCTCTTGGGACCCCTAGATCTTCCTTATAAGCAGGTTCAAAAATCCTCACTGACCCCAAACACATTTTCCTCTGTTCAGCAGCTAGCCCTCCCTCCCTTCTTCCCTCCATGCTCCATGGTTGCGCTGGACCCAGCACTTGCCGTAGATGACAGAGAGGAACTTCCGTGTCCTTGCCCTGAGGCTGACCCAGGTGGGGCAACGCTGTAGGATGAACCACTCCTCGCCCCTGTGGGGACTGGAGCCCAGGCCCAGGAGCAGGCGTGGGCCCTGTGCGTACAGCATGCCTCCTTCTCCATCGCTCAGTGCCACGAGCCCTCCAGGCCGCACTTGCATGTGAAAAGCAGTCTGTGTTGAGGGTTGGGAGACCAGCCGGTCTAAGTGGGACAAGAAGCAGTGTGTCGAGGTCTCCAGGTGGTAGCATCCATCTTGGAAATGTAACAGGAATCCACATTCCCCCAGGCAGGGAACTGGTGCGTCCACCCAGACACGACCCACAGTGGGGTCGGCTCTGGCATAGCAGTGGTTGAGGGGGCTATAGAGGATCACGTGGACATGCAGGGCTGGCCGGGGGGTCCACATGTGATAAGCTGAGAGGACCCGGGAGTTGCAGAACACGTCCTGGCCATCAGACTCCAGATAACGACCACTGATTATGCACTGGAGAGTCCACTTGCCGTTGCGGTGGAAACGGAGTAGGAAGCATCCGTGGTGGCTGGTCCTTGGCCGGTCATAGCACAGAGAGCCATCTGCCTCACACAGGAGGTAGAGGCCCTGCAAGCCCCTTAGTCGTACCACGGCCTGTGTGTCATGCTCATTGCTGACCAGGATTTCCCAGGTCTGGAGGTATTGGGAGGGAGAAGAAGGAAATCAGTCCTGCCAAGTGACTAGACCAAGGAGTCCTAAAGCCAGCGCCTTCATGGAGACCAACCAACTTTCCGTCCACACGGGCCTTCTTGCTGTTGGCTTCTCCACATCCTCATTCAATCAAAAGATCCCTTGGCACCTCGGGCACTGGAGCCATTGGGCTTCTCAGTATCCCAGGAGAAGTTATCAATGCCCACCTCCTCCAGCTACTGAAAGGTAAGCCTCCCTCTCTTCCTTGACCGCTTTCTTCAATATCTAATTTTTAAAGAAATGCTTTGGTTTAAGTCCTACTTCTTTCTCTCTCACTGTTGCCCCTGGACAGCACACTCAGCCAGCCCTTTCGTCCTCCTGCCCACCTCCCCGACAGGGCAGCAGAAAAGCAAGACCTCTTACAGGCAGGCTCGGGCTCAGGGACGAAGTTAGCACGGACAGCTGAGATACAATTGTTTGCTTTGGCTGTGATGAATCCTGTTATAAGCAAGAGGACCTCACTAGTGTCTCACTCTGCAGTACCACCCCAGAGGAGCCTACATCCTGCACTAAAATGAGAACCCACTCTCTTAGGGCTTCTTGAGTACCCCATTCCCGAACTACAGCCAGAACGGAAAGACAGGCTTTGCAGGAACTCCACTGGTTTAACTTCCAGAGGCCCGCAGTGCGGCCTTGCAGCCTGAGCTCTCCACCTCTCTTCTTTGTGATGATGCAACCACTCTGAGCTGGACTGGAGGGAAGGGGACAGCCAGAGCAAGACAAGGGAGCAAAGCCAGGGCTGAGGCTTCACCTCCTGGAACAGGTTTAGAGAGGGGGAGGTGGAGCAATGGAGACCTGTGGGCAAGAGGCTGGGGTGGAAGGGTCTTGACCTAGAAATGGCAGAGGCCAGGAAAGTGATTAGCTTGAGAGTGCACTCTCCCCGCCACCCTGCTCCCTGCCCCACAGGAGAGCGTAGTCACTGGGAAAACTGGTTCCAGTACAGGTTTACTCTGTTACCTGTCTCCGGCCCAAACCCTTTGCAGTAGCGGTGACTGTATTCTTATATGGCTCATAAGTGAGGTAGGATCCTGCCCAGCTGATGAGCCCAACCCTTAGGTCCTCTGGCTTGGGCCGCCGTTGTGTCCACTCCATGTCATCCATGGGGCCGGCACTGCAGGGGATGACTCCGTCCGGCCCAGCCTTCCCCCCAGTGGTGAGGTTCCAAAGGCCATAAGGGCCCAGAATCAGGCCCGAAGTACCCACCGGAAGATGTTCCCAGAGGGAACTTTCCAGGCAGAGGCTGACTAGGGCCCAGCACCTCTGTGACCCGGGAGCATTGTGACTGTGACAGCTGCCCCTTATCCCGCCATAGTGGGGCAAGGACACTGGCTCAGCATCAGAAGAGGTGGGCGCAGGCCTCCCCAGCATTAGGCCCGCATACCGCCCCCTCAATAGGTGGGCTAAGACTGAGAATCAGAATTTCAGCTTGTGCTAGTGACCACCTGTGACTTCAGGCAAGTCCCTCCCCTGCTTCACGTCTGTCTCTCTTTTTAATCAGAGGATAGAAGTCATCCTTTTTCCTCCCATGAAGTGGGTTCTACCTGGCTCCCTTGAGGTTCAAGTGTTTCTGGAGTGCATAATATCAAAGAAAAATCGATTAATTTTTATGGCCCTTGAGAGGATGAGGCCAGAATATCTCAGAAGGTACTTTTCAGGGAAGGGGAGGATACTCTAGATAGATACCAGCAAGGATCAAATGACTCATAGTGATTAGGAAAGGCTGGCTCAGGAGCGGGGTGAAGAGAATGGCTAAGAGGGGAAAGTCCCAAGTGCCGTCATAATCCCCAGCTGCGCTGCCCCTGTGCAGCCAGTGCTGCCTCTGAGAACACCAGCCCAGACCCCCAAGAAGTCTCTGCCCACCATTAGCCTCTGGAACTCACTTCATACACAGCTCATGGAGAAAACCAGCCCACAACCTGGAGAAACTGACATGAAAGAAGAGAGAATGGCAAAAAGAAATAATGGCGGTGATGGTGGGTTTTGTTTCAACTTTGCTGGGATGCAAAAGGAAGTGGGCAGAGTAAACCCGGCTTGGAAAACAGCCCACAGTCCTGATTCCTATTCCCCATCGATGGGGTGGGGAGGTGTCTTTCCAGGTAGAAAGTCTCAGTGGTGCACAGCAAGGAACTGTCATCCCCAAAGCCCTACCAATGTTCTATGAAATAAGGCATTATAATATACCACAGAATCAGCTGGGTGACTTTTTAAAGATATGTTTTCTTGGCTCTCAGTCCAGACTTGATGAATCACTTTTTTCCCCCAAGTGTACCTTAAGACCCTTATTTTTAATGAATGTTTCCTCCCCCTCAAATTTTAATATGCATAGTAGTCATTCAAAACCGCAGCTAGCTAGGAGACGGATAGGAGAGTGACATGGTTTACAGAAGCATTAAGGTAGATCCTATCTGTTACCCTCCACAAAGGCCCCTTGGAATTGGAGAAATAGCATTTCCTCCACTGGAACCCCTGAAGTACTTCCAGCCTTAAGAATAAGGAGAGAGAAGTTGAGCAGGATGAAGGAAGCAATGCACATGCGTGTGCTTGGGGAGGTGGGGGTTGGCCCTGGAGCCTTAGGGGCTTCGAGCCTCTGCTATATTGTCTCTTTGCACCCAACTACCCAGCCCCCCCTTCTAGGTTACAGACAACACCACGTACAAACCACAGCAAATTTATTACTCAATATCCAGTGCCATTTCATAGCACCACCCGGAGCCCTCACCTGCCCTCCCCACCTGGCCCCAAGGGTATGCTCAAAATGGGAAAAAACAAAAGTAAACCCAGGTCCCTGCTCCTCCTCTAGAAGAAGGATCCTCAGCCCTGGAAGCCCCTTCCACAGGTCCCAGCAGGCAGCAGAGTGGACCCCTCTGTGCCCAGAGAGCAAGGCTCCAAACTCCAACAACAGAGAGAACATGCAGGCAGGAGGGGCAGGAGCAGAGGCCTGTGTCTGCGGGAGGTGGGGCAGAAGGGCAGGGCACTGCCTGAGGAGTCCGGGAGTCTGGTCATCCCGGAGATGCACGCGGGAGCTTCTGGGCAGCAGGGGCCGGCCCCTGGTTGGTTAGCGCTTCGAGAGCTCATGGGACAGCCAGTCCAGCCCATCGTAGAGGCCTGTACCCTGGGTGGCACAGGTGGCCTGGACATACCACTGTGGGGAGAAGGGAAGAAAGAGGTTAGTAGCAGGGAATAAAGTGGGGGGGGGCGGGGGATGCATTTACTTCCTCCCCAGTCTATGGCTCCCTTGGGAGAGGCAGGGTTCTCACCGTGCGACTGCGCAAGTGCTGCAGGCCCAGCTTGTCAGTCAGTTCGCTCACGGGCATGGCATTGGGCATGTCCTGCTTGTTGGCAAAGACCAGCAGCACCGCATCCCGCAGCTCGTCCTCCTGCAGCTGAGAGAGGCCAAGGGGATGGAATCTGGCATCCTATGGGGTCCCAAGGCTCCCTCTTACCTGCTATGTAGGGGAACTCCCTTTTCTACCTTCTGGTATTAGTGGGAAAAACATGGTATTGTCTAGTCTACTGCTGAACACAAGACACAGAGTTATAAATCAGCCGGCCATCTTGGCCTTAAGTTCAGAAAGGGCCTTTTTTTTAAATTTGAGTAAATGCCCTAGTCAAAATGACAGCATTTACAAATGCAAAAGCAAGAACGTAAGATGATATTTCTCTCCACCACATATTCCCCTCTCCCCAGATGAAAAGACATGAATATTCAAGTCCTATACTTGTTACTTGACCCAAGTTCAAAACAGGGTGAGAGTCTCTTTGTATCTGTGTTCACAAAGAGAAACACACATTCGAGGCCTGTGAGGCATTTCCTGACCTTCATACCAGGATGGAGGTCTCTGTCTCCACCCTGAGGGCTCAGTTCCCAGGGCCCTGAGTGCTCACCATCTTCTGGAGTTCATCAGCAGATTCTTGGACGCGCTCTCGGTCATTACTGTCCACCACAAAAATGAGGCCCTGGGCGGGGGGAAGGCAGAAGGGAAGGAGAAGCAATCACTCCCGCCCAGGACGTACCTTAGTCTGGCTCCTTCTCTTTCTGTGTCTAAACCCTTTTCATCTAGTAAACTTCCACTAAGGCTCTGCAGACGTCTTAGCACAAACTGGAGACACCCTGCAAAGGATACAACTTCTGCTCTCAGGCAAGAAATCTAGCTAAAAGACAAGCCTGAGGACAGGGAAAGACATGTGATGAGAGCCAAAGGCAGCCTGAGCTCCGGACCCAGAACCTTGCTTCCCAGAACACACAAAAGGTGGCTGAAGGATGAGTAGAGGCAAGCTCACAAAAGGAAGGTTGAAGGGGGTAAGGCTTTTTCCTAGCACAGGGGCCCAGCCTTGGCCAACATCTGGGTCTTCCTAACCTGAACACCACCTCCCCTGGGGTTGGGGAAATACCCCCGCCCCCACCTGAGTGTTCTGGAAGTAGTGCCTCCACAGAGGCCGAATCTTGTCCTGGCCTCCCACGTCCCAGACTGTGAAACAGATGTTCTTGTATTCCACTGTTTCCACATTGAATCCTGCAGATGATTGGGAAAAATATGAGAAAAAAGTATAGAAAGGAAGGGCCGCGCTAAAACTACGTGGATTCAGCAGGGACACAAAACCAGAAGGCAGTGATCAAAACCCAAAGGAACAGAAGCCCAGAGGACCAGCAGTCCACAGACGGGGCGGGGCTAGGTGACATCCAGCCCTCCTCAACACCACCCAGCGCGTACAGATACTGTGACCCACTTCTCAGGTAGCTGTATCTGGTGTCAGCTCCCACTACTGGATGGAGAATGGGGAGTAGACCCCGAGGAGGTCAGCCGCCTGCACCTTCTCCTCCCAATCTTGCTTACAGACTCACCAATGGTGGGAATGGTGGTGACAATCTCTCCCAACTTCAGCTTGTACAGGATTGTGGTCTTGCCAGCTGCATCCAAGCCAACTGCAAAGGAGAGGGGCATAGAGACAGAGATGAGCGTGAGGGAGCCCCCTAGGGACCAGGAAAGGGGAGAGCCCAGGACAGCTGACAGTGCCGGGGGCGGAGAGCCCGAGTGCCTCCAGGTGCGCGAGGTTGTCCACCTTCCGGGCCTTGAGGGTAGTCTGGTTGGTGAGCGCCAACTACTGACCCCAAAGCGGGAGAAGAGGGGCGGGAGAGGGCTGGGGGTGTCAGGTCACAGGAGGAGGGCCGCGCTCCTTTTAAAAGTCGTTTCCAAGGGCGGAATCCTCCCTTCTTACCAGCCGGACTAGGGCGGAGGGAGCGTCACCCCGCCCAGGCCCGCAGCTCCCGGTCTCAGGCCCCGGGGGCGGCACTGAAGACTGTAACCCTCCCGACAATAGCGGCCCCAGGGTTTAGGAGGTGGGTGACTCAGGATCAGAGATCTGGTGAGCTGGGCGGGAGGTACGCGGGGGCGGGAGGGCTGCGCGGGGGCCGGAGCTCCTGTCCGGGCCGCGCGCTCGATCTGCCTCACCCATGAGGATCCGCATCTGCTTCTTCCCGAAGATCCGCGAAAAGAGCGCGGACACGGTGAGGCCCATGGCGGGGCCCGGGGGAGGGGGCACTGGCACAGACACGGGGTGCAGGCTGGAACCGGCCGGCCGCGGGGGGATGGGGCTCGGCAGCAAGAGGAGGAGGTACCGCCACCGCCTCCGCGCGTCCCGGCCCGCTGTACGTCACTGCGGACCCGCCCCCGTCCGGGTCCCGCCCCCAGCTCCGCCCCCGCCCCGCCCGGCGGCTCAGACCCGTGCAAAAACTGAAGCTGAGCCCGCCGCCAGACTGGGTCCTCCGCCCGCTTTTTATCAAAGAGGAAAGGGTCAGGATTTTCCCACGTTCCTAGCGCTCCTGTCACATTTGTGGCTGCTAAACCAGCAGCCCGAGCAGGGCCGAGGAAAGCTTTTCACACCCCACAGCGGCTCCCATCCCCATCATCAGTGGCTGGCCAGAGGGCTTTGGTTTGTGGCGTGCAGCCCACACTGGGCTCCGATTTAAACTCTGGGTAACTAGCAGCATCAACCGTGTGCACCACCCTCTCATGGATGCTGAAGCTCCGTGCAGGTGTCTTAGACCTCCCTTTTGCTCCCTCAGCTCCCAGGGAGGGGTTTCTAGTATAGTAGGTGGTTCAGGGACCGTAGAATCCCAAAAGGGGTGCACCAGAGGTGAGGGAAGAAGATGCCCGAGTGCTAGGTGGCTTTCACGGTTTCCCTAAAAGGCCTGCTTCATAGATTCCGAAACATCGGAACCAGTGGATAATTCCCAGCTCTGGGCGGCGCGGTCGCAGACCCTACCTCATACTAAAGAACTCGGCCTTCGCCTCGATGGGCCTAGAAGCAAAATACCTTTCCGTCTGGACCCAGGCAGCCTCTCTGAAGCTTCTTCCTCACTTTGCCACGGGCCTAAAGCCTAGATTTTAAGTGCACACCTCTCCAGGATATTGTGAGGATCTTATTCCTTAGATCCGAAGAACTTCAGTGATTTCCCCCCTCAGCGTCTGAGGGGGACGTAGTAAGATAGCAGAGACCGGGTCAATGTCAGGCTTTTGCTTAACAAATGCTTGCTGGGTAGAACTGGACTGATAGGTTGCTCAGTGGAGCAAGTGCAGGTGGTTTGCTTATTCTGGATCCCAGTAACCTAAGAGCAACGGTTTATGGACTAGAGGT
The DNA here is from genome assembly GCF_021234165.1 of Pteronotus mesoamericanus. Lineage (NCBI taxonomy): Eukaryota > Metazoa > Chordata > Mammalia > Chiroptera > Mormoopidae > Pteronotus > Pteronotus mesoamericanus. The sequence goes on along the minus strand of NW_026555329.1, from coordinate 64,572,783 downwards.
GGTGAGGTGAGCTGGGAATCAGAGAACCTCATTCATTTATTCAACAAATATTGAATCCCCATATGTGCCATTGTTCCTGGTTCATATCTTCATATCTCAGTTCTGCCTTTTTTTTTTTTTGAGGCCTTGCCTTCAACAATCCTCATAACTTGTCATTTTTAACTATGAATAGAGACTAATACCTGCCCTATCTCAGGAGGTTATGGTGAAGAATAAGATGATGAGATAGTGTATCTGAATGTTTTGTATAATGCAGCTGGATGTTACCTGAGCTCTAAGAAACTGGGTCTGAACAGACCTCCAGAGCCTGCTCCATCCTGTCCTGCAAAGCCTGTAGAGAGAACAACAGACTTTGGGCGCCAGGTAGATGGGCATGACTTACTTCTTCAGTGATAGACTTGTATTCCTAAGAAGGATTTTACAAGGCCAAAGAGTACATTTAAAAGAGTCTCAGTATAATAACACAACTAGTGGTGAACAAGTCAGGTCAGTTCTACATCTTTAGCTCTTTTACTAACTTCTTTCTTTCATCCCTGTTGTCACTGCCTTATTTCACTACCATCTCTTCCCATGATTGAATTACCAGCAGCCTCCTCACAGGTCTTCTGTCCTTTGGTATTGCCACTTAGTCATACAAGTCTTGATAATGCCACTCTTGGGATTAAAATTTAGTGTTTTGTTATCACACAGGACAAAATCTAAATGCCTTTATTTGGGTCCCGACCCACTATGCCAGTGTCATGTTTTTGCCACCTCCTTCACACACATCCCCTAAACTACTGCCTTGAGATGACACAATGCTTTCCAGGTAAGCCAGGCTCCCTGATGCCCTAAGAGTCCTTGTAATCTTTTCCCTCTGCCTGGAATAGTTGTTTCTCTCCTCTCTAGTTAGGTAGGCAATCACTCCTCATCCTTTAAATCCCGAAGTATTTTTTCCCCGAGAGCCTTCTCTGCCTCCCCTAGATAGGCCTCCCTCCTAACTACCATTTTACTTTAAATATACTTATGCATACTGGCATGGTGGCAGGACTTGTATTTGCATGCCTGATTCCTCACTGGATATGAGTTCCCTGAGGACAGGACCTTGTCTCTTCATGGTGATCATTTGGCACAGCACTTGGTATGTTGAGAGTGGGATTGATCTGCATAGACTTCCTAAACTTGTACTGCGTGACCTTGGGCATGTCACTTAACTTCTCTGCACATTATATTTACTACGAATAGGGACCATATCTGTAAAATAGACCTAATAATACCCACTGAGCAGAATTATTGTAAAGACTACATAGTAAACCACTTGTGAAGCGCCTGGAATATAGTTCGCACTTGGAACAGACATATTGGCTATAGGGCGCCCTCTACAAACATTTGTTGAATCAACTCAGCAGACTCGGAAAGGGTGCTAATAATTATGATGCTCTAATACGTCTACTACGTGCCAAACACTGTCCTACAAAGGGTTGCCGTTTTCTAAAATGAGAGTCTTAATTGTTGTCCTTTACGGACAAAGGTACTGATAATGGGGACGTGTCACTCTCGAATGTTTGGTGAGGACTCAGTGCGACGTCGCCCTTGTCCCTTGCTGCTCGTAGCCAGAGGGCAAGCTCAGGCGAACCTCTCGAAACCATCACTAGCGTGTCCTCAACTTGTGCTGGCTCTGCTATTCCGGAGAGTGGTCGACTTGCAGCCGCGCTAGATTCTCAACAGGTGACCTCTTACACGCGGGCTTACTCTTAGTCCGGTCCTCTCCGAGACCACTGGGGGCGGAGCCTGTGGCGTCATGTTGTCGTCACTTCCAGCGGACCCGGAAGCGCCCTTGACAGGCAGCTGTAGTTAGGAAGTCGCGGTGGCGCTGAGATTAGCTTAAACCCTTGGGGACAGGGGGCACCGGGCCGGCCGGGGCTGCTGTGGCCGGTGGGAGCAGGGAACGCGGAGCGGCCTCCGGGCAGCGCGGGCAAGGCCGGGAAGTGAGCTCTTCTTGTGCTGGCGTCGCCCCGCCTCTAGGCTAGGACCCGCCCCCGCCCTCCGTGCCGGGGTCCCCGGGGCGCTCTGCCAGGCTGCCCCGGCTCCCCGCGTCGGCCTCGGACAGCTGGGAGGAGCGGGTGTGCGGCCTCGGGGGCAACCACGTCCGCCAGCGTCTTCGCGACTATCGGGCTCCCCGAAAGCTGACGTGGAACGACCAGTTGTGAACCCTCATGGAGAAGTTTGGGATGAATTTCGGGGGCGGACCGAGCAAGAAGGACCTGCTGGAGACCATTGAGACCCAGAAGCAGCAGCTCACCCAGTACCAGGCACGTCTCAAGGATGTGGTCCGCGCCTATAAAAGCCTACTGAAAGAGAAAGAGGCGCTAGAGGCCAGCATCAAGGTGCTGTCGGTATCCCACGAGGCAGATGTGGGCCTCGCAAGTGTCCAGCCTCCAGGCCTCACCTGTCCTGACTCCGTGGATGACCGATATTCCACTAACAGCGAGGATAGCACTGGGACCGCCACGAGCTTGGATACCACGGCCAGTCTCACTAGCACCAAGAGTGAGTTTGGGGCAGAAGATGACAGACTGGCCCGTGGACCACCACCTCTCAAGTCCGAGGAGGCCAGTGGTTCGGAGAGCGGTGTTAGCAGTAGCAGTGGGGATGGCCCATCTGCAGGTGGGGAGGTGGACAAACGACTGCACCAGCTGAAGACTCAGTTGGCTACTTTGACTAGCTCTTTGGCCACAGTTACCCAGGAGAAGTCCCGCATGGAAGCTTCTTACCTGGCTGACAAGAAGAAGATGAAACAGGACCTAGAAGATGCCAGTAAAAAGGCAGAGGAGGAGAGGGACCGTCTGGAGAGAGAACTGAAGGAGCTGCAGGAGCAGATAGCAGAAACCAAAGCCCGACTTATCACACAACAGCACGATCGGGCCCAAGAGCAGAGCGACCATGCCTTGATGCTGCGGGAGCTCCAGAAACTGCTGCAGGAGGAGAGAACCCAGCGCCAAAACTTGGAGCTTCAGTTAGAAGAGACTCGAGAAGCCCTGGCGGGGCAGGCCTATGCCGCCGGTCAGATGGAAGGGTTTGAACTGCAGACCAAACAGCTGACCCAGGAGGTGGAGGAGCTCAAAGGTGAGCTGCAGGCTCTTCGCGGTGAGAAGAATCGGCCAGACCCCCGGCTGCAGGAGCTTCAGGAAGAGGCTGCCTGCCTTAAGAGCCATTTCCAGTCTCAGTTGCAACAGGAAATGAGGAAGGTAATTATCTTCATCTTCTTCAAACAGTCATTTAGCCTGAACTGGAAAATATTAAGGTTTCTTTTTTTGTCTCTTTTGATAGTTAGATCTAAATGGCTGCTCTGTCAGTTTGGTTGGGTTTTTTTTTTTAATCCTCACTGGAGGGTATGTTTTGATTTGGGGGGCGGGCAGAGAGAAAGAGAGAGAGAGAAACATCGATCAGTTGCCTCCCAAATGCACCCCTCCTGGAGATCTAACCCACAACCTAAAGGTATGTGCCCTGACCTGGGATTGAACCTGCAACCTTTTGGTGTATGGGTGACATTTCAGCCAGCTGCCACTTGGCCAGGGCTGCTCTGTCAGTTTTTGATGCTTTTCAAAAAGTTTTTATCTGTGAGTGCTGGGAATTCCTGTTCTGTGTGGTGTTGACAGTATCTACAGAGTGCGCTTCCAAAAGGATGGGGAGTTTCTGAGTGCAGGCCAGGTCGGAGCCAGACGGCTCTGAGCCCCTGGGCATTGGCATCTTGCCCACTGTGCTCTGCAGAGCAGTATTGTAGTAGCTATGCAAGAAAGGTAGTGTGTTTGCTTGTAGGTATATGCCTTTATGTAGGGGGCAATGGGAATTTTCTCCGAAGAAATGACCTTTGTAATTACTTTCAGTCAGTATTTGCCTTTTCTTTAAAGGTATGCTATTTTTCAGTGCATACCCGTTCAATGTATAGAGCTCCAACTCAGTTTTGAACTTTCCAAGAATATTAGAAGGGGAAAAGAATGTCATCTGATTTCTTAAAAGGATTTGGGGGAGTACATGATAAATAAGGATAACATATTTAATATGTGAGTTCAGTGTATGATAGAAGAAAGTGGAAGCACTGAAGCAGAATATAAGCAGATATACAAATGTTCTTAATATTGATTGGTATAACTTGTGACCGGGAGCAGAACCGAAGCAGGATACAGGGACTTTTATTAGCTCCCAAGACAACAGAAAAATCCCCAGTTTCCATTCCGGTCAGGTCAATCCCCATCCTTTTGCTTCCCTCTCTTGCTGTCTGAAAGGTTCCCATAGGGCTTTGTGGCTTTTCTGGATGCATCACTCTTCCCTTGTTTTACAGACAGCCCTTATGGAGGACCAACTACGCCAGCAATCTCAGCTGGAGGAGCAGAGGGTGGCAGCCCTGGAGAACCAAATCTCCGAGGTGTCGGAACTGCTGGGCACCTATGAGAAAGCCAAGCAGAAGGACCAGCTGGCCATCCAGAAGCTGAAGGAGCGCGTTCTGCAGCTGGACCTGGAGAACAAGACGCTGGCTCTTGCAGTCTCCAGCCGGTCCCCTCTAGACAGCCACGCGGAAGAGTCCAGTCTGGACGTCAATGTCCTGAAGGATAAGATGGAAAAGCTGAAGCGGCTATTGCAGGTGGCAGCCAGGAAAAGCCAGGTGACCTTGGATGTAGAGAAGCTCTGCGACCTGGAGATAATGCCCAGCTCCGAGGCCGCCGATGGAGAGAAGGCGACTGCGCTTTACTACCAACAGGAGTTGAAACAGCTGAAGGAAGAGTTTGAGAGGTACAAGATGAGAGCACAGGTTGTCCTCAAGAGCAAGAACACCAAAGACGGTAACCTGGCCAAGGAGCTGGAGGAAGCCCAGGAGCAACTTGCAGAGCTGAAGGAGAAGTATATCTCCCTGCGGCTGTCCTGTGACGAGCTCGAGCGCCAGCACCAGCAGGAGGCCGAGAACTGGAAGCAGGAGCTGGCCCGGCTGCAGCATCACCACCGGCAGGAACTGGAGCGGAGCCAGCTGGACTTCAGGGACCGCACGCTGAAACTGGAGGAGGAGTTGCACAAGCAGCGGGACCGTGCCCTGGCTGTGCTGGCCGAGAAGGACTTGGAGCTGGAGCAGCTGCGGTCTCTGGCCTTGTCTTCTGTGCTGCCTGGACGCAGAAGCCCTGTGGGTGGTGGGGGTCCTGGGGACCCGGGTGACACAGCTTCCCCAGATAATCTGACCCAAGCACTTGAACTTGCTGCGGCCAACGAGCCCACTTTCTTCCTGTATGCTGAGCAGTTGGCCCGCAAGGAGGTAGAGATCACATTGCTGAGGAAGCAGAAACACAGGCTGGAGATGGAGGTGCATCAGCTGCAGGAACGGCTGCTGGAGGAGGAGGAGCGGCATCGGGAGGAGGTTGGAGTCCTGCAGAGCCACATTGAGAAGAACATCAGGGACCAGAGCAGGGAGGGAGCCAACCTGGAGTACCTCAAAAACATCATCTACCGCTTTCTGACCTTGCCTGACAGCCTGGGCCGCCAGCAGACGCTCACAGCTATCCTGACTATCTTGCATTTCAGTCCAGAGGAGAAACAAGTAATAATGCGGCTCCCACCTGGTGGTAGCTGGTGGCCTTCTGGCAAGAGATGATGCCATTTTCACTAACTCCTGAAATTTCTGTGCCTCTTATGTGGGAAGGGACAGGCTCTGGTTTCTACTGCCTCTTCTCACTTTATGATTTTTTTCTTCACTGTGCTGAACTAGGAGGAGTCTTCAAAGTGGGGTGGAATTTTCTGCCAAATGCCATTAATTCCACTTTATCCTTGTGCCCTAGAGATGCTGGAAGTGTTGGGACAGCATTTTCTATTGGGGTGTGTGTGTGAGAAGGAGTTGGGGGAGAGGTTAGGATTGAGAAGTGCAAAAGTTGGGGAAGTGGGGAGAATATTTGGAGTTAAGACTTTTCGTTTTAATATTACGCTTCTAGCGGAGAGCTAGGAGTAGGTGTGACTCCAAAGGGAGTTCAGTTAATTTCTAACCACGCACAAGAACCAGCTGTTTTCTTCCTCATCACAATCTGAGTCTGGTCCACTGCTGCCCCGATTATCTGGGGACATAAATCCAGGCTGGACAGGGACCAGGAAGTTTGAAATAGTGACAGATTGTCCACCAGTCCAAAGGGCCAAGAAATAGTTCGTCCCAGAAGCGGGAGGCTTGGTCTCGTTAGGGCTGGGTCTGACCTAATCAATCTGGATGAAACACATCAATTTTGACCATTTTGATTTTAAGGATTTCCTGAGTGACCTCCTTTTAGCTTGGATGGGGTTATAATACACCTTTCACACTTGTCCCTTCCTTAACCGGCCTGTTTAAGGCTGTCCTGAGAGTGCGAGTGAATGACTGCTATCTTTTCTTCAGTGTTGAACTTCCATTAAGACAAAGAAAATCCTAGCTTCTCACAGGGAGGGGTCCTGTTAGGAAGCTCTGATCCTCTTGGATGCGAGGAAATTGCTCAGATTTATAGGGAAAAGAAGGAAGATTTGCTGCAGAAGATTCCAGGAGGTTGCTGGTACCCTCACAGGAAAATGGTGGAAGTTCAGGCAAGGCTTGAGGTGGGTACTTGCTGCTCTGTGGACAGCATTCTGGCTACATCCCCACGTCCCTACAAGCAAAGTGTTCATGGGTTACTGTCACCAGGGTGTTGGGCCCACTCCTTAGGGAGGTAACAGAGTTTCAGTCCACAGTCCTCATCTTCCCACAGGTGTTACTATAACTTCTCCTCCTGTGGGGTTTCTTACATTTGGTGTTGCATAAGTAAATTAATTCAGCCCTTAAGGAAAGGAGGGACTCAGAAGAGTCAGGGTCAAACAGTACCAATTCCTCTGTTTGTGCCTTGCTCCCGCTGGTTTTAGAAATCTTTGGACCCTAAAGACCAACGCTTTGCCACTCATTGGACTAGTCTGTATCTTTCTGTTATTTTGTCATAGAGCTCTGTTTTGTGAGGGTTTGGGGTGCAGAAGACTTTAATTAAATGTTCAGACTGGGAAGCTGGGTGACCTGGACTAACTACAAACTACAAACAATGCACAGACCTAATGGAACAGAAGTGATGATGTGTTCAAATGTTAATAACATAAACCATGGAATCATTAAACCCGAACAACTTGACCTGTGTGCTTTCTCTTTTTAATATTTTTTTTTAGATTTTATTTATTTTTAAAGAGAGGACAAGGTGGGGGAGAAAGGGAGAGAAACATTAACTGGGGAGCTGACCTGCAACCCTTGCATGTGCCCTGATTGGGAATTGAACTGGCAACCCTTCAGTTTACAGGCTGGCACTCAATCCACTGAGCCAAACTAGCCAGGGTAACCTGTGTGCTTTCTTAGTGGTACATATTCATCTGGACACAAATAGAGTGTGAACGTAAATGGCAAGTCCATGAGCCTGAAGCTAGGAACAAGTGCCTCATGCTTTAACTGCCTCGGTTACAACCCCCCCCTTTTTTTTTTTTTTTTGAAGTCTGGAATCATGTGTGCAGGCAGCTACATTGGAAAAAGATGCCTTATGTTTAGTGAGTGGGCTTGAAACTTCCATAGTTACTCCTTTAAACTTTAGAAGTAATCTCTTTATGAATGCTGTATTAGGTTTCAAATCAGGATTCATGATGTTCTGGAAGTTTCTCAGGATATCAAGCTAAACTTAATCACCATTTAATTTTCTTACCTGGTCCCCTTAAATGTAGGATTGTATCATTATTACTTCTAGGTGGTTTTGAACAGAACAGAAAGATTCACAATCTCAGTTGCTTTCTTGGGACTAAGAATTCCTGTGCTTTTGACCTTTGAAAAGATACCAAATGGCAAAGAAGCAAGTCAATTTCTGATTAGTAGTTTTAAATATCCATATACACAAGGCTGTGAATGCTCCCAACTTAAATGAAAAGACTTGGTCCTTTCCTACCCTTAAGGACACACAAATTCCTTGTCTCCCCACCCCTTCCCCGCAAATAAGCTTTTCAGTTATTTTATTGGTTTGCTTGTGCTAGATAATCTTAGAAAAGAAATGGAGAGAAAGAGAAAGAATTGAGATCAGATGCAGTCAATAAGGTTTCCTTGGGTTCTGGTCCTACAACATCGGACAGTGCATGAGTGTGTCAATAAGGTAATGGGACTGAACCTTGTTTAGCTATTACCACATCAATCAGGAGAATCACTGAGGAGAAGAGAGGAAGAAAGTGGCAGCAAGACAAGTTGACAACTTAAGGGCTTTCTGCACACCCCCCCTCCCCCCGCCGCCCCAGCCCCAGTTGGGTACCTCTGACCTGGGGAATAAATGTCCATATGTCATGCCTTTGATGTTGTAAGTCCCTGTCTGTTACTCAGAACCCTAAGGCTCTTGGCCTTGTCCTGATAAGCTGCTGCTCCAGGGTGTTTTGCTAAGTCTTCTGGAGTGGACAGCAACACCATGTTGAGCTGTAATTTGGACCCATTATATCATTTACTTCTCACAGGCGTTACTATCCCCTATTTTATACATGAGGAAGAAGAGACTGAAATGTTAAATTTACCCAAGATCATGTAACTGGTAGATGTCTGGACCAGGTCTGATTAACCCCAAAGCCTGCTTAATCTGGGTGGGCTCCTGTCTTCTCAGGACTTGAGGGTCAGGGTCAGTCTCCATAGATGATTTCTAGGGATGGAGAGACTGATGTCTAGGTTTAACTGAGCTGGTTCAAATGGAGAGTAAATCTCTAGCTATAAATTGCAGTCAAGCAAAGCTGCTCTGCTATAGAGTTAAACAGGCAACACTGATTCTTCATAAGAGTTCTAGAGTGCTCTGTCCCCCAAGTTCTAGGGGGCTGCTAATTTTAGAACTAGGATCATTTAATTAAAGGAGGGCTGGGTAACAGCTAACGCTATAGTGTGTTCCAACTGTAACCTCTAATCAAGCTGGGGAAACAGCTGTGGGAATTGGAAATTGAGCACTAATGAATGGGTCACTCCCTCCCTCTCACTCTCTTCCCCTGCTTCTCCTGAGCAGCCTGGTTATTGATGAATGTTGGAGTAAGAAACTAGATTCAGACATCCTGGGTTGAAATCTCAGTCCAATCTCCCACCAGCTGTAGGACCTTGATAAATTACATGATCTCTCTGAACTCAGTTTGCTTGTAATGGGGGACTATACTATCAATTTCTAGGTTATATCCTCAGAAGTTCGATTGAGCTCTTCTGAGTTCAAGTCCTGGGTTTTTTAACCATAAATGTTGCTCTAAACAGAAAGAAAAGTAACGATTCTTTTATCAAGTGCCTGCCTATGAAACAGATGGCTTGCATTTTCCACACATTATTTTACTAATTCTTATAACAGTCTTGTGAAGCATATCTACTTTGCAGATGAGCAAACGGGAGGCATGGCGAGAAGAATTGCCCAAGGCCCTGAGTGACTAATGACAGAACTATGATTCAAACACGCTTGTTTATCTGAACTGTGGCCCACGTTCTTTCTGCTGCCTGTGTTGTCTTCCAGCAGAGGGCAACGTGGAATACTGAAAATATGTGGCTCTGAGAAATGGAGGGGGCTGTGTTTCGGCCGGCCTGGGGAAGAAAGGGTCCTTGCCCAGGTAGTCCTCCCTTCAGTGGCAACCACCTGCCTTATAATTTCCCAGAAGCCTCCTTCTTTCCTAGCAGCAGAGCTCTGTCACACTGAAAGTTATGAAGTGAACTCTGTTGCAAGTCAGTTTTATGAGAATTTGAGAAGCGACAGCTTGTTTTTCCTGGGACCCAGATCTCCTGGATAACATACACATCAACTCTTCTGACAAGCCCACAGTCCAGGGAGGCCAGAAAAGTGAACGTCGCTTAGAGGCCAATGGCCCTCGTAAGGAGGCAAACCCTGTGCCTTGACTTTGGCAATGAGACCATCTCTGGCTTTGTGTAAATTCGTCCATCCTTGTGAGCTACCACTGAGGGACTAAATATTTTCTTTCGTATCTGAAAGAATGAATCTGAAAACTAGTACGTCTTTATGTGAATATGAGATTTTAAATGTAGATTACACATAAACTTTTTAAAAAATATACTTTATTGACTATGCTATTACAGTCATCTCAATTTTTCCCTTTGCCCTCTCTGCCTGATACCCCCTTTCTCTCCAGCAAGCTCCCCTGCCCTTAGTTCTTGGCCATGGGTCATGCATATAAGTTCTTTGGCTACTCGATTTCCTATATTTCCTAGATTTCCTAGATTTCCTATAACATCCCTTTGTCTATTTTGTACCTACCAATTTGTACTTCTTAATCCCTGTACCTTTCCCCTCATTCTCCCCCTTCCCTCTCCCAGCTGAAAATCCTACAAATGATCTCCATATCTAGAATTTGTTCCTGTTCTGCTTGTTTGCTTAGTTTGTTTTTTTAGATTCATTGTTGATAGTTGTGAATTTCTTGACATTTTAATTGTTCGTAGTTTTGATCTTCTTTTTCTTATATGATTCCCTTTAACATTTCATATAATAATAGCATGGTGATGATGAACTCCTTTAGCTTTACCTTGTCTGGGAAGCACTTTATCTGCCCTTCCATTCTAAATAGGAGCTTTGCTGAATAGAGTAATCTTGGTTATAGGTCCTTGCTTTTCATCACTTTGGATATTTCTGGCTAGTCACTTCTAGCCTGCAAAGTTTGTTTTGAGAAATCAGCTGACAGTCTTATGGGAACTCCTTTGTAGGTAACTGTCTCATTTTCTCTTGCTGCTTTTAAGATTCTCTCTTTATCTTTAACCTTTGGCATTTTAATTATGATCTGTCTTGGTGTGGTCCTCTTTGGGTCCAACATGTTTGGGGCTCTTTTTGCTTCCTGGACTTGTATGTCTATTTCCTTCCAAATTAGGGAAGTTTTCTTTCATTATTTTTTCAGATAGATCTTCAATTTCTTGCTCTTCTTCTCCTTCTGGCACCCCCATCATTCAGATGTTGGGATGTTTGGAAATGTCACAGAGGCTCCGAGCTTATCCTTGGTTTTTTTGAATTCTTTTTTCTTCCTGCTGTTCATATTGAGGGCTTTTCTTCTTCCTTATGTTCCAAAATATTGATTTGATTCTTGGCGTCATCCTCTCCACTGTTGGTTCCTTGTAGATTTTTCTTTATTTCACATAATGTAAACTTCATTTCTGCCTAGGTCTTTTTTATGTTGTTGAAATACCCAAGAATTCCTTAAGCATCCAGAGTATTTTGAATTCTGCATCTAATAGGTTGCTTATCTCCATTTCGTTTAGTTCTTTTTCTGGAGTTTTCTTTCATTTGGACCATATTTCTTTGTCTCCTCAATTTGGTAGCCTCCCTGTGTTTGTTTCTTTGTATTAGGTAGAGCTGTTTTGTTTTGTTTCTTCTGTCTTTCAGAAGAGTTTAATAATGTACAATATTAATATAACAAAGCATCACAGTCCAGAGCAAGAAACAGGATTAACGTTAAAGGAAACAAGTATACTGTGAGCAGTCTTGGTGGATCACTTCCCAAAAGCCTCATCACTGGACGTTTTTGGCACAAGCTTCTCATAATTTTTATTCAGTTTTCACAATATCCTTCTTGGCTCCTGTCTCTCTAGGCATCCCTGGCCAGCCTGTCTGCCCTCAAAGCCACAGCCAGTCTCTCTCTTGCTTTATTCACTTTCAGAGTCTGTTTCTGGATATCTGAATGGGTAACTGGTTGTCTGCAGAGAAGCTGTGGGACACAGAGATCTGCTCCTAGGATCATCTCTGCCCAATCTGAACACCATGACACTGTGTGCTCAGGGCTTGTGCATAGAGACCCAGGACCAGCACGACCCAGGGATTCACCTGCACTTCTTGGTGCAATTATAGTCATGGTATTCATGACATCCAATATACTTAAGGGTTCTCCTTCACTGCTGCAGGCCTGGAGTCTCTGCAGTCTCCTGTATGCACAGACTTGCTGGGGCTTCTCCAAGGTCTTCTCTTGCTGTTTGCACCTGACCTCATTGCCAGGGTGAGACGTTATCCTTGTGACTGGCCTCTTGAAAATGCAGCTGGTCAGCCTCATAGGAAGTTCACACCTTTCATGACATCTCCGCTTCGTCTTGGATAAAAGGAGTTGTTTTTTCTTCTCTAAAGTCTGGGGTATCATATTTCTTTTGACGTTTTCCAGAATAGGCTGGTTTGTAAGCCAGGTCAATGCAGGTTTCCCCATGGCTGCAGAGTTGTCTTGCTGACCCACTCCCAAGATGCAGAGAGCCTGTGGCTTGCTGAAAAAATGCCAGGTAGAGCTGCTTTGACTCCCTGTCTTAGTGGTGTGGCCTAATATAGAAAAGCCCACCTGTAAATTGTATAGGGTGGAGCCTTAGGTAATTGCCAGGGTGGAGCAACCTGTGACTCTATGGTTGTGTGTGGGGAAGGGCTTAGAGAGGGGACAATGCCACTGCCTGGCCTCTGGAGTTTTGCTAGGGAGGAAGTTTCTCCCAGCACTCATGCTGTTGCCAGTCACTTCAATTTCTCCCTGTATGACACAGGTGCCCTTTCCGCTGTTGCCCTGGTGCTGAATCCCAGAGGGTGTGTGTGTGTTTAAGTCCTAAGTCCGTTCTGGGCCCTTTAAGAGGAGTATCCTGAGAATCCTGCAGTTTCTTCCACTACTCCAACCCCCACTGGTTTTTATAGTCAGAAGTTAATGGAGACTTATCTTACTGGTGTTGGAACCCTGGGCTGGGTCGTCTGGTCTGGGGCTGAGATCCCTTGCTCCTGAAGTATCCTTCCCAATTTTTATCCACCACACATGGATGCGGAACCACCGTTCTTCATCTCTGCACCTCTCCGAGCGTCTCTACGTCTCTGCCCCTCCTACCTGACTGGATGAATGTGGCTTCTTTAAATCCTTGGTTGTCGGACTTCCACGCAGCTTCATTTTCTGACAAATCTGGGTGATATTTGTTTTGTAGTCTAGTTGTAATTTTTTGAAAGTATATTTTATGGTTATGCTATTACAGTTGTCCCATTTTTTTCCTCCCCTTTATTCCCCTCCATGCTGCATCCCCCCTTCCACCAGCATTCCCCCCCTTAGTTTATGTCCATGAGTTGTATATATAAGTCCTTTGGCTTCTCCATTTCCTGTATTATTCTTAACCTACCTCTGTCTATTTTGTACTTACTATTTATGCTTCTTATTCCCTGTACCTTTTCTCCCCTTCACTCCCCTCCCCCTCCCCACTGATAACTCTCCAATGTGATCTCCATTTCTCTGATTGTATTCCTGTTTTAGTTGTTTGCTTAGTTTGTTTTTGTTTTTGTTTTTAGGTTCAGTTTTGCTGACGGTTGTGAGTTTGTTGCCATTTTACTGTTCATAGTTTTGATCTTCTTTTTCTTAGATAAGTCCTTTTAACATTTCATATAATATGCACTTGGTGATGATGAACTCCTTTGATTTTACCTTAATCTGGGAAGCATTTTATCTGCCCTTCCATGCTAAATGATAGCTTTGCTAGATAGGGTAATCTTGAATGTAAGTCCTTGCCTTTCATGACTTTGAATACTTCTTGCCAGCCACTTCTGCTTGCAAGGTTTCTTTTGAGAAATCAGCTGATAGCCTTAGGGGAACTCCTTTGTAGGTAACTGTCTCCTTTTCTCTTGCTGCTTTTAAGATTCTCTCCTTATGTTTAATCTTGGGTAATGTAATTATGACGTGACTTGGTGTGTGCTTCCTTGGGTCCAACTTCTTTGGGACTCTCTGAGCTTCCTGGACTTCCTGGAAGCCTATTTCCTTTCCCAGATTAAGGAAGTTCACCTTCATTATTTTTCAAATAAGTTTTCAATTTCTTGCTCTTCCTCTTCTCCTTCTGGCACCCCTATGATTCAGATGTTGGAATGTTTAAAGCTGTCCCAGAGGTTCTCAAGCCTCTCCTCATTTTTTTGAATTCTTTTTTCATTCTGTTGTGGTTGAATGTTTATTTCTTCCTTCTGCTCCCAATCGTTGATTTGAGTCCTGGTTTCCTTCCCCTCCCTGTTGGTTCCCTGTGTAGTTTACTTTGCATAGCCTTCACTTTTTCCTCTATTTTGCGACCATACTCAACCATTTTTGTGAGCATTTTGATTACCAGAGTTTTGAACTGTGCATCTGATAGGTTGGCTATCTCTTCATGGCTTATTTCTCTTTTTGGAGTTTTGATCCGTTCTTTCATTTAGGCCATATTTTGTTGTTTCTGGGCACCTGTAACATTGTAAGGGGTGGAAGCTTAGGTATTTGTCAAGGTGGGGTAACTCATGTGGCTGTGTTGTGGTGCTGTATGTGGGGGAGGGGTCAGAGAAGGAACAATGCTGCTTGCTCAGCTCTGGGCTGCCTTTCAATCACTTCCCCTGCTACCCACAAGCAAATTGGGCCCTTCTGGTGCTGGTTCCCAGGTGGGTAGGTTTGTATATGTTCTGGGACTCTGTGAGTCTCTCCAACAAACTCTCCAATGAGGCCAGGAGTTTCTCCTGCCACCTTAACCCCCACAGGTTTTTACAGCCAGAGGTTTTGAGGCTTTCTTTTCCGATTCTAGAAACTTGGGTTGCACGGTCTGTCTTGCTCCTCAGGTGTTCCTCCTGGTTTGTCCACATGCAAATGTGGGACTGCCCAGTTCTCCAGCCACAGCCTTGCTGTACATCCTCTTCACCCTGGCTGCCGGTTTCTGCCCCTCTGACCAGTCTGGATGAATGTTTCTTCTTTAACTCCTTGGTTGTCAGACTTCCATACAGTTTGATTTTCTGGCAGTTCTAGTTGTTTTTTGTTTTTAAATTTGTTGCCCTTATTTTGATTGTGCAAGGTGGCAAAGTGTATCTATCTATGCCTCCATCTTGGCTGGAAGTCCTCTAGTTGTAATTTTTGCTGTAGTTGTGTAAGGAGGCGAAGCATGTTTAACTATGCCTCCATCCTGACAGGAAGCCCATATAAATTTTCTATAAACTGAGCCTTTGCTGTCTACACAGTCAAAAGGTTTTGAGGTTAGTATATTTAGAATAGGGTCCATTACCATTCCCTTAGTTCAACAGCTATCAGTTCTCTGTAATTGAAGCCTCAGTCTAGGGAGTTTCACAGGCCCATGGGGAAAAACTTGCCCTGCATTCTCCACTGGGATATCTTCCCAACTTGAATCCTTGGCTGAGATGAGAGGAGTCTAGAGGCTAAGCATATTTGTGTTGGTTTTGAGTGCCTACATTGTATCACCTGGTGAGTTTAAATTTTCCACACCTTAGGTACACTGTTCCTTCTACCTTCAAAGTTCTAGCTCCATCTCATCCCATCCCTCTACAGTATGTCCTTTTAGACTCAGCTAAAATAAAACTTCCTCTATGCTGATTTTTCTGATATCCACAGATACTTGGGTACTTCTTTCTCTGAGGTCCTTTAGCACTTTCTTCAAACTGACCTTGAGCACAGTGATTTCTTATAGTTTCATTTTTAAATTCTCTGTCTCCTTGACTACCTTATAAATCCCTCAAAGTCATGCTCATGGCTCCATTTATCTTTGTGCTATCAGGAGAAATATAAATGTCCCTGCACGTACCAAGTGCTCCACAAATAACTGAATGAATGAATGAATGAATGAATGAAAGACTGAAAATACCAATTTGTACAATTCTATAATATAATCCACCATCTGCATTCTAATTTGTCAATTAATCCTGTATCCTTTATAGGATTTTTTTTACCCCCTTCTAGTAAAGGATCTTGTCTAGAATCATACATTGCATTTAGTTATTGTGTCTTAAGCCTCCTTTAATCTGAAAGAGTTCTTTACTTTTTCATTGTCTTTTATGACAATAGCATTTAAAAAAAGATTTTGTTTATTTTTAGAGAGAAGGGAAGGGAGGGAGAAAGAGAGGGAGAGAAACATGAATGTGCGAGAGAAACATCAATTGGTTGCCTCTCACATGCCCCCAACCAGGGACCTGGCCTGCAATCCAGGCTTGTGCCCTGACCAGGAATTGAACCAGTGACCCTTCAGTTTGCAAGACGACGCCCAACCCACTGAGCCACACTAGTCAGGGCAACAGTGGCCTTTTAAAGGAATCAGTCCTGCCCCCTTTTTTAAAATAGAAAGTTCCTCATTTTTAGTTTGGTTGATGTTTCTTCATGATCAGATTTGGGTTATACATTGCCTTCCAGAATTTTATGTAAGTGATGTGATCTTCTCAGGACAGCACATCTGGAGTCATTATATTCATCTGCCCCTCATTGGTGATATTAATTTTGATACTTGCACAAGGTGTCTGATTTCTTCACTGTACAGAGTAGGGCACACAAGAGGGATGATTTCATGCCTAAGATTCCTAGTGTCAGTCAAACGGTGAACCTCTTGC
Source organism: Pteronotus mesoamericanus (assembly GCF_021234165.1). Taxonomy (NCBI): domain Eukaryota; kingdom Metazoa; phylum Chordata; class Mammalia; order Chiroptera; family Mormoopidae; genus Pteronotus; species Pteronotus mesoamericanus. The sequence continues at coordinate 64,556,479 of NW_026555329.1, read as the reverse complement.
TACAGGGCTGCCTCCAGGGTTCACAGGATGGTGGAAGCAGGGTTGGAGGGGAGAGCCAGTGAGGAGTGAACACTTGAAGGAAGGAGCCTCCAGCGTCTGAGGGCCCCTTTTGCCCTGGGATCTGTGTGTGCTACATGGCAGGTCTGCCCGCCCCGAAACTCCAGGTCATCATATACAAGCCCAATGGTGGAAGCTCTCAGTTAACTTAATGGCTTTGAACTCTTTCCAAATGTGCTAGATATGGTGTCAGAACACCTGCAAACACACAGAAAACTTAGGAAAGTGGGCTTTTTGTTTCTAGCACCCTGGGACCCAAGTTCTTTTAAAGAGTAAGATGAAAAAGGCTGAGGACAAGTCCTGAAAGAGAGGAAAACAAGATGCTGATTCTGTCATTACCTGTGTCTGGGAACTTCTTTGTGACTCATTGTTTTTATCTGTCAAAAAAGGAAGTGATACACTTACAATTAGCTTCTCAAAGTTCTTGTGATGATCAGATCAAATAATGTATGAAAGTTCTTGGGAAAATGAGTAAAAACGTAAACAAGTATAAAAAGCAGTTACTATGAATGTCTGACATCATATATACTAGCTAACATAGTGCAGTACAATTACAAATTGTATGTTGGTGAACTGCCACCTAACCCTCACCCTAGCTCCCCCATCCCACTTCTTCCAAAGAAGTAGATTTATGTTTTCAAATAGATGAAGTGGGGAAAGTATGATTAGTATATGTATTGATTTTCTATTGCTGCCATAACAAATTACAAACTTAGTGACTTTGAGACAACATAAATTTATCTTACAGTTCTGGAGGTCAGAAGTCTGAAAGGCATCTCACTGGGCTAAAATCCAGGTCCCAGCAGGACTGTGTTCCATTCTGTTTCCTTGCCTTCTCCAGCTTCCAGAAGCTGCCTGTGCCTTTTCTCATGGTCCCCTCCCTCCATCTTCAAAGCCAGTGATGTTAACATCTCTCTTTGCCTTTCTCCCATAGTCACATCTTCCTCTAACTCCCTCTGTCTCTCTTTCTCTCCTGAGGACCCCGTGATTACATTAGACCCACCCAGATAATCCAGGACAATCTCCCTATTTTGAAGTCAGCTACTTAGCAACTGTAATATCCCTTTGCCACGCAACCTACCAGGTTCTGGAAATCAGGACATGAGCATCTGTAGCAGTTATTATTCTGCCCATCACAGTATGTATTTTGCAAATATTCTATCTGGAAAGAACTTTGGCCAAGCAAAAAATAGAAAATCAAAATTCTTTCTCACTTCTTGGTAATAAAGGTTTATGGTACAACTGGATGATTCCTAGCAGTATTCTTTTTTCATGGGAAAGCAGCAACACCTAGTGTCTCTCCATATAAATTTCAACAGAAAACAAAGGGTCCTATAATTAAAAAGGTAGAGTAGAAGATGCTCAGTGACTGGTGGTGTAGAAGTGACATTCTCAATACTCGCAGAGGGAGAAGGGTGGCGATTCTCTCTGTATGTTCTTCGGGCTTAGTGTGAGCTCCTGCATCCATGCAAACATCCAGAAGTATTTTAAGTAATTCTATATGGGGTATGGCACCATACTCAGCTCTGTGATAGATGCAGCGATAAGAACATGATCCCCATACTCAAATTACTTCCAGTCTTACTGGACAGATGAAAAACATTTTGTAATTAAAGCATATGTACCCATTTATAAAACACTAAAAGCAATGGCCAAGTGTATCAGTTATAATTATACTTAGTTGTACATATATCAAAACCCAAAAGCCCTGGCTTGTGTGGCTCAGTGGACTGAGTGCTGGCCTGTGAACCACAGGATTGTGGGTTTGATTCCCAGTCAGGGCACATGCCTGAGTTGCGGGCCAGGTCCCTAGTGGGGGTCATGTGAGAGGCAACAACACATTGATGTTTCTCTCCCTCTCTTTCTTTCTCCCTTCTTCTCTGCCAACAAAAATAAAAACAAAAAAACCCAAAAAACAAAAAAAACCCAACCCCACCCCAAACCTCCAAACCCCCCAACAAAGAACATTGGTTGAAACAGCAGAGAAGTTTATTTCTTGCTCATGTAAAAGAATTGGTGCAGCCATAGTTTGCCAGGTCCTCAAAAAGTTAAGCATAGAGTTACCATATGACCCAGAAATTCTGCTCCTAGTTGTGTATACAAGAGAATTGAAAAGATACTTTCATACAAAAACTTGAACACTAATGTATATCATAGCATTTTTCATAATAGCCAAATTGTGAGAACAACCTAAATGTCCATCAATCAATAAATGGATTATCAGAATTTGGTATATACTTGTATAGGGGAATATTATTTAACCATAAAAGCACCAATACATGCTACAACACAGAAAAACCCAGGAAACATTACATGCTAAGTGTAAAAAAACAAACTCAAAAGGCAACATATTATATGATTCCATTTATATGAAATGTTTAGAACAGGTAATCCGTACAGACAGCAGATGAGCTGTTGCTAGGGGCTAGGGAGTAGGAAGGTAAGAATAGGAGTGACTGCTAATGAGTACAGGGTTTATTTTGAGGGGGGTGCAGATGTTCTGAAATTAGTGGTGATGGTTGAACAGCTTTGTGAATATACCAAAACCCCTAAAAACCATTGCCTTGTACACTTCAAAGGGGTGAGTTATTTTGTATGTGAAGAATATCTCATTAAAGTTACTAAAAAATACCAGGAGGATCAAGGAAGCACAAATGGGTGATGAATAATCACAGGACACAAGGAAGAGGTTGGATAAGTACCTCCTAGTAGTTTTTTTGACTCCCTGCAACCCTCCTGCCAACCCCCGGCCGGGCCAGTTCCACCTCCAGGCCTCAGAGCGCTCACCCCTTCCTTTCCCAGGCGTTAGGTCTCCGTCCCCTCTCCCTCCCCTACTACAGTCAGCAGAATGTTTGTTATGTGTGGCTGACCTGGCCCCAGACAAGGAGAGAAATGGCAAAAATGATCCCTATAGAGAAAAAATGGAGGATGTACAGATGGAAATAGAGAATGGAATAGAATTCACACCCCCTGACTCCTGAGGGTGTCCCGACTTGAGAGGCACCCCTGGTTCTGAAAAACAAATGTTCTTGGGAGCCCCAGCCCTGATGGCACAGGAGTGTGAGCCTGATACATCCCTCTGCAGCTTACCCATCTCTTTGGAGGATGAAGCATCTTGGGGTGCGATGTTGGGAGGTCGCCGTGTCCCTACCCTCCACGGGGGCTATGAACCAGTGCCGTGTGTCCCTGCTCCCGTGGGCAGCCTTGCTCTGGGCCCTCGGGCTGTCCACCTTACCTCCTGTTCCACTGATAGAGCGGTTGCTCATTAACACACATTCTAATGTTTCCTTCATAGCCACGTGGCCTTATTCTTGATCTGTTTCCTGCTGCTCTTCTAGTGCTTTGCCTTTTTTTGCCAAGGTACCTTTTTTTCTTACAGGACAGGATACCATTCCTCACACCACTGTCAGAACCATTGTCCTAATAGAACTTTATCAGCAGTGCAGATTGGATTGGGCTCCGTGTCGTCCCCTCTGACCTTGCTCCTCGTGTTCACGGTCTCCTTGGCAGCACGGAGGTGCGTGGAGGTTGAGCCTGAGACGGCAGAGCCATTGTAAAAGGCAGGGTCCCAACTGTCACAGCCAGGAGTGGAAAGAGACATGGTAACTAAATGTGATATGGTATCCAGCATGGGGTTCTACAGCAGACAAAGGACATTAGGTAAAAACCGAGAAAATATAAATAAAATATAGACTTTAGTTAATAATAATGTATCAATATTAGTTCATTAATTGTGACGAATGTGCCATGTTAATGTAAGATGCTTATCATAGCAAAAACTGGGCTTGGAGTATACGAGGACTCTCTATTGTTTTTGAAATTTTTTGATAAATCTAAAATTATTCTAAATTTAAAAATTTGTTATAGCCCCCAAATATAGTGTCCTCACCCCTTTCAGAGCATTCAGCTCTGCCCTGGCTGGACCATTTAAAAAGTGTCATCTATTATGCTTTCTTTGAAGGGTGGTTACTGGATACCACCTGTATCCCCAGGCAGCCTGGAAAAGTGCCATGTACTTGTCTATAAAAGAGAGACTTCCTAAGTCCTGGGTGAGTGGGTAGGAAGATGAGGGCACTGGAGCAGAAGTGACACTCTGGTCCTAGGGTGAGTGAGGCCTTCAAGGACAATGAGTGACAATGAGTGAGCCTGTGTAATCCTGGGCCATGACCAAAAGGCTATTAGGAAGGACCAATCCATGAAGGGAGTTAATTTTGCCTCTGGGGCAGAGCCAAAGGTCAGGATCTGAGAGTGTAGCCAGCCTTTGTGCCAAACTTGAGAGTTTAGTCTGAGAGTGAGCAGGGGTGGAGAGGGTGCATACATCATGCCACGCAACTGGGGTCAGTCAAGCCCTGGGTTCCTGGGCCTCCGGTTGTTTGCACAGTGGGCCAGCACATTTCTCCTGACAGCCTGCTGAAGGTAGACAGGCAGCCTGGCCAGACAAGCCACCTCTGGAAATACTGCCCTCGGGCCAGACTGACCCCTTTCAAGTGTCCTAAGTGGATGGAAAAGTTGTCTTTTCCTATCTTTACCCTCCACCCTGCAGCTGGGGTCGGCCCTTCCTCTCAGTAATGACACCCTCCTGGCTTAGCTCTTGCGGCGCTCCCACAGGCTGATGAGACCAGCACCTCCTGTCCGGCCCACGTCCTGAGTCCTGCACCTCGAGGCCCTCACACTTCCACCCCCACCCTTCCCTGCTCACGTCCACTGCCTTGGGTCAGAGTCCAGGCCAGCAAACTGCTGCCGTGAAATCATAAGAAAGATCAAAGTCAACAACTTTGTCAACAACAACTAAAATATGGTCCAGGGGTCATATTTTTTTTATTTTACCTTAAAATGTTTATGGATCCAGAAGTGGGCTGGGGATGAAAACCCACACAACAATATTTATTTTCAAATGTGGTATAAGGTTTTCTAATTTCAGCATCATATTGTTAATGATATTAAAGTCCTGGCACTAGAGGCTCTGGAATGAAGCCTCTGGATGAAGATGCTTGAAAGGGTGATACTGGCTATTTCCCATGGTATATTAACGCACAGTTTGTTTTTGAGACACCCAGTAATGATTAGAAGTGTCCCCCTAAGCAGCTCTAGGCTCAGCTCTGGCACTAATGTCTTAATTAGGTGGGTTTTGACTCATCATTATTTAGTTACTCATTTTTCCTGAACAGAGTGTTTTACTTGTTTTATGCAATTAGAAGGAGGAGGCTCACAACAGTCATCACATTACAGAAGAGATATGACAGAAAAGATCATTAACTCTATCTGACTGTACAAGTCCCAGCAGTAATTAAGAATTTACATAAACAGCACAGCTTAAATTATTTAGTCAACAATCCCTAATAACAACACTAGCAGAGTGGTGCATTTTATTCTTCATAAGAGTGAAAGTAATTGGTTTGCTATGTAGCCTAATCATAATAAAAATGTAATTCCCGTAAGAACATTTGTTATTACTGCCTTATAAAAGGACAGATTAAAGACAGAATTTTGACACATCAAATTGTTCTGCAGCACAAAAGCCAAAATAGGTGTTTTCTTCACTAGAAGGCTGGTGCCCACGCTGCCCACGCTGCCCACACTTCCCTTCCTCTGGCAGTAGGCAGTGTGGATGGAGCTGGGCAGGCCTGATTTTCTACGTTCTTATTTTTTATTACCTGAATGAATTCTGGGAATAAATGTTGCAGAAGCTAATTCTTTCAGGAGAGGAGTGGTTCTAGAAACATGACTGAGATTCACATGAGATATTTGGGGGAATTTTAAAATTTCCATTTTCTTCTCCCTTTTCCATTTAAAATCTCATAAAAAATGTGAATTGTTATCAAAAGAAAGCCGAATCCATGTGTGTTTTTATTATAGCAATGTCTAGAAATTTTTTACACAGGCAATTTCTTCATTTGAGAGTTGGGTAATGGCAGGAATGATTTTATAGTTACATATGTGACATGTCAGTCTGCTAATTGTCTCCTGATATTTATTCTCCTTTTCTCCCTAATAGCATCTCAGGATTTAGATGGGCAATATTATGCCTCAAGCTAAAAGACATTTGCCAAGTTACCTTGCAGCTATGGAAAATCATGTGACTTAGGGTTTCTGTAAAGGCTCTTTTTAAAAATGGAGTACCCTATTTTTTCCTTTGTTCTATTCTGCTACCTGGGATGTAGATGCAGTGGCTGAAGCTCTAGTAGCCCCTCTTGGACCATGAGGATAAATGCCCCATTCTAAGTGTGGTGGAGGGAGAACAGGAAGGCACTTGGGTCTTTGGTCACTTAGTGGAGTGCCATATAAGTCATGGGCTGTCTATTTATGGATCTCTTCTAGATGAAAGAATATAAATTTCTCATTGCTTTAAGCCACTGGCTTTTTACTTTTAACTAATTTATTTTAACTGTGGGAAAAAATAACATATATTTCCTATTTTAACCAGTTTTAAAAATCCTCATCTGAGGATTTTCACTTTTTGATTTTAGAGAGAGGGGAAGGAAGGGAGAAAGAGAGGGAGATACACATCGATGTGACAGAGAAACATTGATTGGTTGCCTCTTGCATGCCCCCAACTGGGGACCTGGCCCACAACCCAAGCATGTGCCCTGACTAGGAATTGAACTGGCGACCTCTTGGTTTGCAGGCTGGTGCTCAATCCTCTGAGCCACACCAGCCAGGGTAGAGCACCATTTTTACGTGTATAATTTAGTAGTGTTACCCATATTCATGTAAACTACTGTTGTTTTGAGTTTTTTGTTTATATGAATTGAAACCTAATCCAAACTAAAACACAGAAGCTCTTTTAACTGACCTCCAATTAACTGACTTGTTCAGTTGACAACACCCACCAGTTCTTCAGTTGTTGCCCATCACATGAAAGCTCTAGCTACTAAATTATTCTCTAGGGCAGTAGTTCTCAAACTTGCATGTGCATCAGAATGACCTAGAGATTTCTGGACTCCACTCCCAGAGTTTCTGGTTCAGTAGGCCTGGAGTAGGGCCTGAGAATGTGCATTTCTTACTAGTTTCCAAGGACCACTGATGCTGCTCCTCTGCGGTCACTTTGAAAACCACTGGTCTAGGTAAGGACCCCAAAGTCTTCAGTTCCTACCAATGAGCTGTATGTTACCAGGAATCAATTGTTTGTATGATCCTGTTTATACGTGTTATACTTGGCCATTGTCTTTATAATTATAATGATGTAAACCTGTTTATGTGCCAGCCTTTTTATAAGTAATTTACTTGTGATTGTGATTTAATTAAATGTTACATAAAGCTATGAAACAGTAGTTGAAAAAAAAGAATTGATTCTAGAAAACTAAGCTGAGTGCTTTGGGATGCCTTAATATAGGTACTCACTAAAATAACACCACTAAGTTAGGTTTGGTGGGGCAACTGTTAAAGATCAGGAAAAAAAAATCTATAAAAACTTAGAGGAATCATGCACTCAAGTTGCTTTAAAAGTGTTTTTAAATTATTGTTTTACTTTAACCAAATCAAGTCTATGATGTAAGTTGTAAATGATTTGTTATGGCTGGGATTTAGTCAATAGGGATAAAATAGAAATTAATCAGTGAATCTAGTCTTTACAGAAACCAAAAACCAAAAACCTTTAGAAAATTGGCAAATGGATGCTTGCTTAACATTTTAAATGAAAGTTTAAATTTTAAAGTAAAATAAAAACATTTCAATCAATATAAAAAATATTTAAGGTATTTTCTCTGCTTCCTTGCCTTTTCAGTTAACTGATGGTAGTATCCTGGGTTACCCAAAATGCAGAGCCTGTAAAAGTGACTTAAGTGCTATTACTTTAATTGGGAATGCAATCCAAGAGGATGAATGAAAGGGGAATGAGGCCAGGAGAAGGAAGAGCTAATATGAACATGCCCAGTTGAGCCGCCTTGCGCTGGGAATCAAGTGGGACTGTTTTCTCGATCTTAGAGAACCATTTTCAGAGAGGCGATTTAAATGACTGCTTTTCAGGACAGTATATCTGGGGTAAGGAAGGAGAAGAATTTATGTATTTTTCCATGTGTAACATGCGATTTTTGCCCAAATTTTTGAGGGAAAAATAAGGATGCTCATTGTACATGGGTAGTACCTGAAATATACTGTATCTGTTCTTGTGTTTTGTAATTATTTGTTACATAAAATTTCTTGTACCATAATATGTTCAAAAATAAATGTTAAAATTCCTTTATAATAAAAAGTATCTAAATATAAATAAATGAAAAATTGAATTGAATTAAAAAATTTTAAAAAAGATTTTTTTTCCCTGAAAGTTTGGGCCAAAAATGTAGATGTGCATCATACATGGCAAAATGTGGTACTTGTTGTCTCCAACTTCTCATTGGTATAAAAGTTTGCTCCCTACTGCCGCCCTTTGCTCCCCATGGGGACCTCCATTTGGCTAAGGGGAGAACTGGATCAGGAACAAGTGCCTTGTGTACTAAGGCATGGGGCCCTGGATAGTTGGGAGGGTCTACACACACCCAGTGAGAATCTCTGTGCCCCAGGGAACACAGCATTAAATAGCAGATAAAATATACCTTGAAGGTCAAGAAAGAAACTGGAAGAAAGAAAAAAGATTTTTCCCCCCTGCTTTTTGAACAAACAACCTCACATTTTCATTTGTACTGGGCCCTGCAAAATTATGCAGCTGGCCCCGATGGACAAGTGGGTCTGTGTGGATCATGTGTTGGTGCCAGCAGGGACACTCTGCGGCAGAAGGTAAGAGTGTGTAGCATGGGAAGGTTCTACCAGGTTTTCTCTGTCTGTGGTGAGTCAATGAGCAACATGGAGGAGGTTGCCGTGGTTATAGCTACATCTGGCACAACTGACCAAAGGCCCTGGGCTGGCCTTTGAAGACCAAGAAGAGACCAAGAAGATCTGGACTGGCATGTACAAGTGCTGATAGAGTTCTTCCTTTGCATCTCTCTTACCAGCTCTGCCTTCCCCCTTTACCTGGCTCCCACACTATAATATGTGGCCTTCATTATTGTGATGTGAAGATGTCTATATATTTTTCCTGAGAAAGGAGGTACAAGTTCAATAATCCACAGAGTCACCTTCAAGGTCATAGCCAGCCATAATATCTCATAAGGGTTAAGGTTAAGAGAATTAGTAAAATGGACTGTAGTCCTCGATACTACAGCTGTTTCTTTGACCTTAATAGATATTCATCATCTCTATCCTCTATAACTCATTCTAGATTTCTCTTCCCCTTGCCAACACTTTACCTGGTCTGGGCTTTTTTTCATTGTAGACCTTCATCCTTGAGGGATTTGTATCCTTATTTGTCTTGACTTGGACAGGTACTGGTTGCTCAGTTGTCTCTCCATTGTTATCACTGGGCATGAAAGTACAAAGAGATAAGCAAGTGAACACCCTGGGCTTTAGACATACTCCTTTCTGACACCATTGTGTAACATCAATCCTAGCTTTTCATGGTAATTAGAAATAAACTTGTATTTTTCCTTGTTCACCTTCTGGAATGAGGAGATGAAAGTGACCAAATAGGAGTAGAAATGGCAAGGACACTAGAACTCTTATTGTGTTCCTTGGTAGAAGTATCCTCACCAAGGGTCTGAGCTCCTAATACTGCAGAGCCTAAGGCTGTGGGAATGGGAAGCACAAATTCTGCAAGTGAGTCACTGGGAGTGATCGTGAGAAGGGTTAACCTACTTCCACTCACTGGTTCTTGGTCTTGGGTACTCTAGCAATTGGAGACAAAGGACCATGGACTTCCTATTGGTTCAATGCCTATCCCACATATTGGAATAAAATATAATAATCTCAGCACCTTAAATGTCTCTAAAAGGCCATTACACTCTCTATTAGCCTGGATGTTTCAGGGTGATGAGGCATATAAAGTCACAGAGCCTAGCCATATATCTATTGTCACACTTCCTCTGCTGTAAAATGTGTCCTTTTGACCAAGGCAATATTTGTGCAATATAATGTCAATAGAATGGGCTCTGTGAACCTTAGGTGGTGGCACCATTGGAGGCATTGTGTAGAGGAAAGGAAAACCTTATCTGAAGCAGATGTCAAATCTGGAAAGAACTACTATTCCATTTAGGGTGGAAGAAGATATAAATGCAATTCCTTGAGGAATAGTACCATGTTAATATCTCAGTATCAGTCTCTGCTGTTGGCAGGTTGGGCATTCAGCAATTGTAGCTCAGTAAGGACTAATTTATGCTATTTATCCCATCCATAGCATAGTAGCATTGAATGGAGGCTATAGATATAGCATGGATCTATTGCGAAAGCATGGTGGTGGCCAAGAAAAAAAGGCTGGCTATGTCTGTAAGACAAGTCACCCTGTCCTTCTGGTTGGTGAGAGCCTTAACTGGGAGGGGCATTAACACAAGTCACACAGATGTAAACATGTGTCTACTTCCACAGATCCATCCACACATCTCTTTCTCAGACCTTCTTATTCCCAATATTCTAATCTTATTCCTTTTAGAACTTGACCAAATAGTTCAGCCATTTTTTTTGCCACTTCCCAGAAATCTATGTATCTATACATCAGACCACTCCATATGACTTAGACGACCAAGTCTACTGTTCAGAGCTCTGCCTACAGGGAAAATCTTTATCACTGTCCTGTATGCTTACTCCTGAGTAATATAGCTGCAGTCTTTTATTTTTTAATTTTGTTTTGTTTTATTTTGTTTTGTTTTTGCATCAATATATTGTTATTGACCCATCTATGAACAGGGTCTGAGTTCTTTCTTCTTCTGCTAGTTGGTGTTAATGAATCTTCCATGAGGCTATGGGAGTGAGATGGGGAAGAGGTATTAATGCAGTAGAGACAGATGAATGGGAATCTGGACTGCCCATTCATGTAATTTATTTATACCTTCTGGACTTGCTCAGGCCCAATCCTGAATATGCTACTGCCATTATATAGTGGATTGTTGCCCTTGTCTGAACTCATGAGTCAGTGAATCCGATCATATCCAATTTGATGGGTCATTCTCACAGTCATTTGCATAGTCAGTTGTTATCCCAAGGTCAATTGATTTTAATACATCCCAGTGGTACACCAGGAGCTGTTTCTCAAATGGAAAAATAATTCTTGGCCACAGAAGTTGTGGCCCTGCTCCATAACCTCAGTGATTTGTTCTCATTCTCCTGTTGAGGCTTTCCAGACATTCCACACAGTATTCTTCTCCATCAGATATTTCTAGCACCCCAAGATCTGCTGAGTGATGAGGTGGCTGGGCAGCTGGCCCTCTGCTTTTGGATGCAATCCCAGGGAGAAGAGTGAGGAAAAGCAGGGAGTGAGGTAGGAGAGCAGACACCACTTGGATTTAAGAAAGACTGATTTCTCAATCTTGTGAGATCATTTTCTTGTGATTTTTTTTTTTTTTTCCCAGAGCAGGCCATATAGAGATATAAGGGAGAAGAATTTATCTGTCAGCTTCCATCTTTCTCATTCAAAGACTCTGCCCACAGATGAGGGAGCTGAATAGGTCTGCCTTAGTAGGGAGGTTTCCAGGAAAAACTTGGGGGACAGATGTGAGTATTGTGGAGTGTGGGCACAAAGGTAGGTGCTGTTAGTTTGTGGCAGCTGGGTTAAAAACAAGTGACCAAAATCGTTAGATCCAATAGAGACCAACAGCTCTAAAGGAGAACATAAGATTTGATTTATGAAGCAAACTACAGGTCCTAGGTGAATTGGGTTGGAGGACTTCTGCTCCATTTATCTCTGGGATGAAGTGCTTTAATCAAAATGATTAAATATGACTGTCATTTACCCTGTCCTAATGACTCACAAATCTCATCAGCAGCCTTGACCTTTCCCTGAAGCTCCAAACTCAAGTGTCCAACTGCTACTTGATCTTGCCACGTGAACATTTAATAGGGCAATTAAAACTTTATGTTGCTGTAATAAAACATTTAATTCCTCCCACCCCACTATACTTGCTTCTCCCCCAGCAAGTTGCTTAATTCCAACATCTACTGATAGAAGGTACATTTGTTCCCTTCTTTCCCTTTGTTTAGTCTTCTCTCTTTGACTTATCCTCATTTGCTCAGATAACAAAACTTCCAAGACATGTTGTAAATCTGCTCCATTTTCTCCATCTTCACCACAACTCCCCAGTTGAACCACCTTTACCTTTGCTTGTACTATTGTAATAACCTCCTAATATGTCTCCCTTCTACACTTACTCCACCTGGAATCCATTCTCCACATAGCAGGAGGAGAAATATTTTCAAAATGGGCAATAGATCATATTACTACCATGCTTAAAACTCTCTGATATGAGACCTGATTGTTGGTTGAGCGCATTCTGGGAAGCGAAAGTTCGCTGGTTCAATTCCTAGGTTGCGGCTTCCTGGTGGCGGCCTCTGTGGGAGAGAGCCGATCAGAGTTTCTCTCTCACATCAGTATTTCTCTCCCTCTCTCCCCGCCCCTCTCCAAATAAATAAAATCTTAAAAAAGAAAATCTCTCCTGTTATGTTCTCTGCTATAATTTGCATAAAACCCAATGATGTACGTGGGCTGGCTCTTGCTAACCTCTCCGACTCTATCTTACAACACTCACTTCCTCCACCACTGCTTTCTAGCCACACTAGCTCTCTTTCTGTCCCAGGTTTTGAGGGCTTTGCCCCAAATGTTCCCTCTGCTCAGAGTGCTCTTCTCCCTGATCTATAAGCATGGCCAGTTCTCCATCCATTGTATTTTATTTTTGCTTGTTTATTATCTCTCCCTTGCCCCCATTAGGGTGTGAGCTCTATCAGAAAAAAGAACTTGTCATTCTTTTTCACTCTTGTATTTATTGCACATAAAGTAGAGCCTGATGCAAAGTAAGCATTCAATACATATTTCCTGATTGAATGCATGGATACTGATACTTGTAGTGGAAGGACTTATAACTAAAACAGGCTTCCTCTTTGCAAATATAGAATGCCTCAAAAATACGTTTGTCAAGTGAGTTCTAAAATGGTACCTGTTTTCCCATTAGACTAAAGAAAAAACACAGAAGCTGTTTCTAGAGGACTAACAGTTTGGGGCCAATGCCAGAGAGGTAAAGCAGGCTTTCCTATGGAGGGTTCAGACTGGGATCAATTGGTGCAGCTGACTGCCAGAAACTTCATGGCTGTTTTCAAATTGACCATATTGAAGTTAATTCATATGTGCAGCAGAGAGTTGACCAGAGACTCTAGAAGGCTAAGAGAAAAACTTCCGAGCCCCATCCTGTGCCAGTGGAGCTATTCTGTTACATAGAAAGCACAGAACATAAGAAACTCATCTGGAACTATTACATTACTATAGTCTGCATTCTTTGGAAAAACACTCTCATCACTCTTTGATGCTACTTCTGGGACGGCCCCTGGAAATCACCTAGCTTAGCCTTCTGATTTTATAGATGAGAAAAGTAAGGTCCGGAGACGGGACGTGACCAGCCGAGCCCAAGGTCGTTCCACTGGTTAGAGTCAGAGTCAGATCCAGAACCAGACTGCAGACCTCCTGACAGTGGGGACTCTTACAATACACCAGGAACCTCTTACCTATTCCCCTGCCGCTAAACAAACAAACAAGCAAGCAAACCTGAAAGGATTTGCCTTAAACAATGACCTCACACAGCGGTGGAGACTCTTATACCAAGGTACCTCTTCCCTTAGTCCCCCACCCCCAAACAAACAAACCTGAAAGGATTTACCTTAAACAATATCCTTGGTGAGTCTTGGTGGGACCTCTGAGTCCTGACAGACCGAAGGAGCTGATCTTCCTCGCTTATTTGGCTTTAATATTCTTAACTCATCATCAAACAAATATTTTCCATCACAGAGAAGCAATTGTCTTTTCATTTAGGGTTCCAGTGAGACCTACATAAAGTCACATGAAACATTCCCATCTCAGTTAAGAGTCTAGTGAAATTCCATTAGAAATAAATGACTGGACATGTTTTCTCTCAGTGACATAGTTTGTCACATAATGAATCGGTAGATGTAAGTTGTCTTTCCCTTTTCCTTTACAGGATTAGATTTGCAGAACTACAGGAAGTTTATACAGATCTAAAAACAAAAACACCATTTTTCTTTATACTTTGCTTCTATAGTTAAAAGTTAGGACCATAAGGGAAAGACTCCAGATACTTTGTTTAGAAGCCTTGGGGTAAAATTGAATGTTTTCCTTCACTAAACACAATTAGATTTTATATTCCCTCTCCTGGATATTTACTTCTTTCTTTGTCTTTCTGATTCAGGAATAGGAGTAGGGTAACATTTTCAACTTGCAGAGTTTCCTATCCATATTTGTTTCTCTAGATAATTCTCAGGATGATGATAAGGATTTGGTTGTTGAGGGTGGTGAACACCTACATACATTATGAGTAATTACTAGCCTTGTGCATTTCCGACGAAGCATGTGACCAAGAAGTTCAGGACCAGTGTTTGGTGGTAACCATGCCCTTTCTAAACATAATATGGGATGTGATTAGAGCGGCATGATGTTCTTTTGATTCCGGGGTGGGTTTGGGGAACAGCAGACAGCCCAGGACTTTGAGTTCATTCATCCCCTCCCCAGAGCCAAAGGCTGAAACAACAGGCTGAAATCGTCCCCGGTGCTCCCTCCTGCAAATGACTTTCACATTTGTTGCAGCTGCCTGTGTTTCCAGCGCCCTCCTGGCCCTGCCTGGTCCCTGAAGAGGCAATTGCACATCTTGCCGCACACGTCCTGTAGCCCTACCTTTGTGCAGCCGTTTACTGAGGAATAAAATGTTCTCAGCGCACAAAAGCGGCCGCTGAAGGGAACAGCTTCGGGCAGAGGGAGGAAGCTGGCGGCTGCCGCGCCGGCTGCACCGTCTCCAGTGGAAGCAGATGCTGCTCACCCTGCGTAGGAAACTAATGGAGCGTCCCTAAGAAACCCAAACTCCAGCTTGGCTCACCCCAGCTTTCTCCCCCACCTCCAGGCCCCCAGGTGAGACTAAAACAAACCAATAAACCCCGCGACCTGTAGCAGCCAAGTCAGCCTGCCTGTAGAAGGTGGGCAGCCTGCTTATCACCCGGATTTCGACCTGAATCTTATTTAGTATGTTTCATTTTGTGCCAAGAAATGTTGTCACCACCGTTTTCTTTTGTTTTCCAGTAATTTATTTTCTTGTGGTAACTTAAAAACATTTCCTCTGGGGATGGGGTGAAAAAAGTCGGATGTAAATGTTTACAGGTGCCAGCTCCGTTGGCTTAATCCAGTGTTTGAGACTTTAGAAATGCCTACCGCTAACCAGGTTACCCACGCCAGGCATCAAACTGCCTCCTAAGAATGGTGGCGGAGAGCCAAGGCTACGAATGTGATGCTGCCGTTTGTGGGGGTCTGTTTCAGCATTTATATTTAAATATATTTCCCTCTAAGAATTTTTAATTGGAGATTTCGCCTTGAGGTGCTCAAACAAATCAGAGAAGGCGCCAAACCTAGTTATTTCGCTTCATAACCAAGCTTTATCTCAGGGCTTTTTTCCCCCTGCGGTTCTTGCCCCAAAGCGATCTGTAAAGCGAACCCACTCTGATACAGTTTGAAAAGTGCATTTTGTACTTGGCTCTTTCTTTGATCGAATTAATCTGGGCTTTTTTTGTAGTTCTAAATGAGGCCTATGGGCTGACAATGTAGCTGTTTAAAGGGGATTTTAGGGGATAATAGCCAATGCAAATAGTGCCATGAGAATGGCAACTTGCTTTTGCACTTTCAATCACATAATAACAGCAAAGAAAGCTTTTAAAATGAATTGAAATTTTGTGGCATGCCATCTGGGATTATTTGGGGAAACAGTTCTGAAAACTGCAGTTGGGCAAAAGAATGGTGGTTGGGTCTGCTCTTAAGCTGACATGTTTCAGATGGCAACCTTATGCTAACTGGTGTGGAGTCGGCTAGCATTTCTTTTTTATTTTATTATTTTCTTTCTCTCGGATTATCTGCAAAAATTCTCTTTGATTGCTGGTATTTGGGTCTGAAAAACTTTTCTATTGTTGAAGAATTCAATTCAACCCCTTGCAGCTGCTGATCCCCTCATTGTTCCATTCCTTATGTGTACGCGTCTCAGATGAATGTAGCCAAGCCTTTTAGTGCCTTAATAGGTGTCTACATAAAGGTCATTTATTCGGCCGTACTTGTTTTAACAAAAGTTTATACACAAACAACAACCACAGCTAAAACATTCACATTAATCAATTTCCTCCTGATGCAGAATGCAAAAACTGCCTCAAGCCATGGCCCGGGCCTGAAAAATGTTTTCTGTGTATGATGTTGTAAAGAAGAGAATAGATTAAGCAATTTCGTCCAGGGCAAAGCATAATTGTTTCAACACAGTTCCTGGCTGAGCTCTCCCATCCTGGTGTTTCTGTGCCTATGTAGCTGTGATACGCTGAGGGCAGAGAGATGCTGAGGATGGAGTGAGCTGAGGTTTTATCTCTTCCTTCCCTTGATGTTCGCCGGGTTTGGGAGCTGTTCTCTATGAACTTCTGGTGGGTGTCAGGAGGAAAGGATGCATAGGCAATGCCAGAATCTGGAGAAAATTGCAATTTTAGTATACGTGTTGCTGAAGCAAGCACTGGAGAAAATTGCATAAAGGGGTACGATCAGGTATCTAGAATTTGCAAAACTAATAAATCATTTCTTCACAGGTATAGGTTCCCCTGCTATACGGAAGGCATAGCCACCTCTTTCCACCTGCAAACGCATAGAAGGCTGCTTTTAGGAGGAAGTATGTGATGAAAATAATAGTCACCAATGCAAACGCTGATGAGGAGGCTGACATGCTAACTAACTCCTGGGCACTGGGGGGAGACAAGCAAGGGTTTCAGCGCTGTCTTTTGGTGCTCTGAGGGGATTGCCCAGCACAGTGGACGTCATGTGGGAATAACAAAACTCTGACCACGTGGGAGAGGGAGCGGGGAGGCCCACCCACTCTGTTTTCCTGAGCAGATCCCGAAGAGCTTGCCTCAGCCACTGCATACATTTAGACACAGGGCCACATTCTTCGATCCATCTCAGGATGACAGTACTTGTCACAGCCCTGTCTTCACCCAGGTTATTCAGGATGTAAAAATAAACACTCTGTGGTATCGATAGGTTATTCTCCTGGGCTGTGTCAGTTTGCCTGATTATTAATCTTTCAAGTTCAAGGATTAGGTTTGAGATGTTAAGGATTCAAGTCCTTCGCGGCAGTGGGGGTTTTGTAAAGGTCATGAAGAGGCCATGTGATCTGGCCTCTAGATGTGGCTCTACCTCTTCCCTCAACCTCATCTGAGGGTCTCTTCCCTTGCTATACCCTCCCAGGCAGAGACTTCTCCCGGTGGAGCCAGCTGATTCTCTCCCACTACTTCTCAGCCTTTTGGATTGGACAGGTGCTTCCCAAACTTTAATGTGCTTGTGAATGATGTGGGATCCTGTTAAAATGCACATTCTGATTCTGTTGTTCTGGGATGGGGCCTGAAAAATTTGCATTTCTAATAGGCTCCCTGGTGATGCTGATGCTGATGCTGATGCTGCCAGGGGTCTAGATTCTAACTAACCTGGAGACTAGGTCTAGCTCTCACTGTTCAGAGCCAAAATAATTATCTGTCGAGTGATGGGAATAAAAATGCTCATTGGTGCAATCAGGGATTTCTTGACTTTTCAACTCTGGTAGCTTTTTTTCGAGATTGGCAAGGGATTGGGAAGGGTCAAGTTTCAGGAGGCTTATCTTGTGATGTACCTTGCACCTGACTTCATTCTTTAGTTCCAAGCAGGAGACGGAAAGTAAATGATATTATACTTGGTCCCAATCTTTGATCATTTTGATATTTGGTAATTTAGTAGTTTATTACCAAATATGTATCAGATGCCTACTCTATGCAGGCACTGTGCTAAGTGCTATGGGTACCGTGGTGGCAAACAGATCTCAGTTTACCTTCTAGGAGGTCTCAACCCTGGCTGCACATTGAGATCAACTGAGGAGTTTTTACAACTTTCTCACTCTCCCAGAGGGCCACATTGACTTGGATGGGACCCCGCCACCAGCACTTCCGCAGCCCTCCTCAGCCCTCCTCAGGGGGATCTCATAGGCAGCAGTGCCTGAGGACCCCTGGCCCAAAGGGTTGAACTAGATGTGAAGGGATGTGGGTGAGACTTGTGAGAACCGCTGCCTCGGGTGCAGACTCCAAAGCCTGAAGAGGACAGAAGGATGGCCACGTGAGTGGAGCTGTCTTTCCCTGGCAGCCTGACTTTCCAGAGCATGATGCCCACCACAGTAGGAGGATGGCAGTTCGCGTGTGTGCCTGTCAGGACTTCGCAGGATCACTGCTACTCCTGTCTCTGTGACATCACCTCCTGATGTCTTAGGATGTGGTGTCTGTCTGGCACTAGATGCTCTATTGTGCAACTGAGGCTGCTTTGGAGCAAAAAGAAGAAAAGGATATGACTTCGTTGGTTCTAGTTAGGGTGACCAACTGTCCTGGTTTGTCCGGGGCTCAGGGGTTTCCCAGGATGTGAGACTTTCAAAAGCTAAAGCCAGGGAAGTCCCGGACAAACCCGGGTGAGTCGACGAGCCTTGTCCTGGGGCAGTGACTCCTGCTGTGGGGTTCTCAGGCTTGACACTAAAAGAAAGATTCATAAAAGGGAAATTTGAGAAATTGGGCCTCACCAAATGAAGAACTTTTGCTTTGTTGAAGATTATGTGAGGAGAATGAGAAGATAAGCTACAGACAGTGAGAAAATATTTGTGAACCACTTATCTGATAAAGTACTAGTATCTGGAATATATAAAGAATTTGAGACTATCATGCTAAGCGAAATAAGTCAGAAAAAGTTAAGAACCATATTATTTCACTCATATGTGGGATTTAAAACTGACAGCAACAAATGAGCAAACAAGAAAGACAAAGACTTAGACACACAACAGTATGGTGGTTATGGGGGGGGAAGGGGGACGGGGAGCAGTAAAAGGTAAAGGAAGTCAAATATACGGTGACAAAAAAAGATTTGACTTTGAATGGTGGACACACAATGCAATATGAAGATCATGTATCATAGAATTGTACACTTGAAACATATATACCTAATCTTATTAACCAATGTTACCCCAATAAATTTAATAAAAAGAATTTTCAAAACTCAACAATAAAAACCAAACAATGCAGTTAGAAAATGGGTAAAAGACATGAATAGACAGGTCACTGAAGAGGATATACACATGGCAAATAAGCACTTGAAAATATGTGCAACATCATTAGCCATTAGAAGTATGCAAATTAGAGACGCAGTGAAATATAACTACATGTCTATCAGAATGGCTATAATGAAAAATAATGGCAACATCAAATGCTGATGAGGATGTGGATAAAATGGATCACTCATACATTGCTGGTGGGAATGTAAAATGGTACAGCCACCCTGGAAAACAGTTTGGAAGATTTTTATAAAACTAAACACATAGCTACCACATACCTAAGCAATTGTGCTCTTGTACATCTATTCAAGAAAAATGAAAACTTGTATTCACACAAAAACCTGTATACTAATGTTCATGACAGCAGTATTTGTAATAGCTGAAAATTGGAAACAACCTAAATAGCCTTCAACAAGTAAATGAAAAGCAAAGGATTGTATTTCAATAGATAACATTTTTCAAAACATTGTTTTGGGAGGGGAAGGAAAATAAAAGAAATCCTTAGAGGTAAAAATGTTGGAAACTACTATTCCAGTGCTTACTAGGTCTGGATATTTATTTTGGGGCGTTGCATTCAGAGAGGAACTAGCCTATGTGGTATGGTAGGAGGGGGCTGGACACGTAATACATTCTCACAAAGAGGATGCAATGAAGTCCTCATTACCCAGAGTCCACGCAACTGGGAAATCAGACAAGTAGAAAAGCATGCAAGTGGTAAGTAAGCATACTCATATCAAGGATATTTAGTAAAAAAAAAAAAAAAAAGACTACTTCTAGGATATAGTTGATGTAAGTTCAACTCATTATTCTTCTGTGTGTACACCTCTACAGTATAGTAATAACTAATGCTCATAATAGTGATTCTGAAATATCTCTGGATCTTTAAGTGCTTCATGAATTATAAAATATGTTCTACAAATGCTGTTATAGGTAGATTCTACCGTATCACAATTTTCTGCAAAGTGGTAATACATGGATGGTCTCCTTACGGCATCCCTGAGTGAGTCAGTGTTTGCTGATCCAGAGCATGCTCTTCCCATCGTTGATGTTCAGGGGTTGAAGGTACCTGGACAAAAGAGAACTCATGGGCTCCTCCTTACTTGTTAATAGAAGGGCTCCTCTGTTGTTCCAGTTCATTAGTCAAGTTGGAATTTTGGGTCCAAGTGCCAAGCCAAGAGGCTAATTTTGTGTTGGCCATGCTAAAATGGCACCTACTGGAGCCCCCACCTCTAGCACCATAGAAATAATGACAAGTAGCTCCTATGTAGTATTTCCCATGCACCAGATTCTGTTCTGTTTTACACATTAACTCAATTCTCCTTATAGCCCATGAGGTATATACCATTCCTATGCCCATTTTGTTGATGAGAAAAGTGAGGCCCAGAGAAGTTAAACTGCCCAAGGTCACAAGTTTAGTAGAACAGAAGAACAAACTCAGCTCATCTGGCTCTAGAGTTCATTTCTTTTCAAAAAAGTATGCATATGCATAGGCTTTATAATAGGTCACCTATTTGACTATTTTAGTTCCAATATGCCCCAAATTTTCTAGAATTTGTTTTGGTTTCCTTTTCTGAATCAGTTTATCTATTAAGTGTCTATGTCACAAAGCCTGTGGACCCACATGCAATATTCTAGTTTGACAAAATGGTAAATCATGGTAGGGTGCATTAATTGTGGAGTCTCACAGGTGGCAAAACAAGATCAAGACAGAGTAATGTCCTTCTCAATGTCATTGTGCATGTCAGCTGTTTTGATGATGCCTGCATAATGTACCAGTTACTCGTGCTACAGAATAATTTGTTAAATGGTAGTATTTTCATTTATTTAAAGTAATGATTCAACATACTCTGTCACTTGTTTGTCTTCATAGATTGTTATTTCCCACGGGTGCTTTAGAAGATGAAACACAAGCTTGCTGTAGAAGCCCTAATAAGTTTTAGAGAAATTATCTGAAGTTTATATCTGCTCTCCCTCTTCCCAGGTTGGCAAATTTACTGCAGATGGGTTGACCTATGAACACCAGAATGTTTTTTATTTTATGGTATGTTCACAGTCTTAGAGGGATTTGACTGGCTCTAGATTTACACACACAGGCTGCTGTTTCTTAATGTAGCATGTATTCATTTAAAAATGAAAAGAGATCACATTATCTTGCAAATGGTCTAAGGGATTTTTCTTGCAGGCATTTGTTATTATTATTACTGACATGCTCCTTTAGTGTTATTTCTGTTTCTCGATATTCTGGGAAAAAGCAGTGGCTGCACTGGAGGTATGTTGTATGATTTTCCCCTTTTCTTCACTCTCAATTTAGACTGCTGGGCTAGCTCATTGAGAGTGCTAATGGGAGGTAATTAACTTTTAGATAAATTACTGCTTGAATCAAAGGGAAGACACCTTGAGAGCCAGAAGTCGGTCTATCAGAGCAGTTGGTAAAGACGTCCCTGTAGTTTTGTCATTTTGCAAATGATGCCACTAATGTTTATTTGGTGATCTAAGAAATAGCATCCCAAGCACACAGGCCTCAAAAGTAGTAGAAAAAAGCCCTAAACCATCATCCAAGTATCTTCTCTCTGACTCAGAGCATAAGGGGTCAGAGAGAACAGTATGTGTCACTGTGGCTTACTGTAGACTCCCACTGGCACATCCATCCATTTTGTGACCTGCCAGAGCAATCTTACGTATGATAAGAAAACCTGGAACCTAGTCAGATCATGGAAAATATTTGAGTATTCAGAAACAGTAACTATCACATCAACATAATCAGTAAGGACTGGACATTCATCTTATTTGAGAAATCAGACAACTGACAGAAGATGGAAAATAGCTTTTGAGTATGTACTGTTGTCATGGCATTGCTTGTGCCGAATGATAAGATGACTTCAACTTTTTCTTATTTTAACCTCTGTGTTAAGTCAACTTATGCTATAACTTTGTGTTTATTATTTTTCCTTGTATATACTACTTAAATTGTAATTCTAATAGATATCTCAGAGAATTTTAGAACTGGAAGAGGCCTTTGAGCTAATAACAGCTGCAGTTGCAGAACCCTTACTCCCTTTCAAAGACCAGAATAAATGCTATGTACATTGTTTCATTCTTTACAATCTGTGAGTTGGGTGTAATTGCCCACACTTAAGGGTGAGGATAAGCAAGGCCTGGCAAAGATTAACCAAAGTCTCCCATCTAGTAGAGCTGGGATTAAAATAGTAACAGCACCAACTCCAATGCGCACTCTTCCTATCTAGGTTCTAACTACCTAGGGTCAATACCGTAAAAAAGAAAACTGAGGTCAGGAGAAGGTAACTTACCTAAAGTAACATTAACACGTGGCTGATATTCTAAACTAATTATGTAAAGAAGAAAAGGGGAAGGCCACGGTGAAGCACGTGGGGTTCTGGAATGGGACGCTGTCCCTTCCAGGTCTGGGACAGCGCCAGGCTGCAGCTCCAGAAACTCCGTCTCTGATCAGAGCACAGAGCACTTTCTATTAATAAACACGTATAAAGAAATACAACTTATCGAGGTATAATTTACATATTATAATGGTCACCCTTTTGAAGTATACAGTTCAGTGGTTTTTAGTATGTTCATTCACAGAGTCGGACAATAATCACCACTATTGAATTTCAGAGTGTTCGAATCACCCCAAACAGAAATCCCACACCCATTAGCGATCGCACCCCATTCCCAGCGTCCCAGGACCCTCACAATCACTAATCTACCTTCTGTCTTTATGGATTTGCCTATTCTTTACCTTTCATATAAATGGAATCATACAATATGTGGCCTTTCACTTAGCATGTTTCCAAGTTTCATCCATGCTGTAGTATAAATCGGTTGCTTTTTATGTCTAAATAATATTCTATTATATGAATATACCACATTTTATTTATTCATTCATCAATCAATGGACATGTGGGTTGTTGCTATTTTTTGGTTATTGTAAAGAATGCTTCTATGAAGATCTATTTATGTACAAGTTTTTGTGAGGATGTATGTTTTCAAGTTTTTTGGCTATATACCCCCCAAAAAGAGTGGAATTGCTAGGTCATGTGTTAACTCTGTGCTCAACTTTGAGGAACTGCCAAACTATTTTCCAAAGTGGCCGTACCATTTCTTATTCCCACCAGCAATGTTGAGGATTTCAGTTTTTCCATATCTTGCCAATGCTCATTATTGTCTTGTCTATCATTTTGATTGTAGCAGTCCTAGTGGGTGTGAAGTGGTATCTCATGTTTTTTAAAAGCTTTATTTATTTATTTATTTTTAGAGAGGAGGAGGGAGGGAGAAAGAGAGGGCAACCCAGGTATGTGCCCTGACTGGAGTCTTTTCTGTTTACAGGACGACACCCAACCCACTGAGCCACACCAGTCAGGGCTCATAATGGTTTTGATTTGTATTTTCTTAAGACCAATAATGTTGAACATCTTTTTATGTGCTAATTGGCCATTTGTATATCATCATTGGCAAAATAGCTATTCAATTCCTTTGCCTATTTTTAATTGGATATTTATGAGAGTTCTTTATTCTGGCCCTTATCAGATATAAAATTTGCAAATATTCCTCTCATTCTTTTCACTTTTTTTCTTTAAAAATTCTTTTTTTAATCCTCACTTGAGGATATGTTTATTGCTTTTAGAGAGATAGGAAGGGAGAGAGAGAGAGAGAGAAACATCAGTGGATATGAATATGAGAGAGAAACACTGATCAGTTGCCTCCCACATGGACCCTGACCAAGGATCAAACCCACAACCTAGGTAACTGCCCTGACTGGGAATTGAACCTGCAGCCTTTTAGTATATGGGAAGATGCTCCAACCAACTGAGCCACCTGGCCAGGGCTCTTTTCACTTTCTTGGTGGTATCCTTTAAAGCACATAGTTTTTAATACTGATGATAACCTATTTATCTATATTTTCTTTTGTCATTTGTATTGTTTTGGTCACATCTAAGAAAACATTGCTTATTTCAAGTTTACAAAGATTTATCCCTATGTTTTCTTCTAAGAGTTTTGTAGTTTTAGTTCTTATTGCTTATAGTAAGAACTATAATTTTAGGTCTATATTCTACTTTGATAGTTTGTATAAAGTATGAGGTAAAACAGATATATATTAGAACAGCATAGTCAGTTACTTGAAATTATGTTAATCTATTCATTTGATTATGAAGAAATATTAAATTGTGGCTCTGGATTTATGATTGGTTCAAGACTCATGTTTTCTAATGTTAATTTTCTTTACACTAATAGTGAAATCTTATATGATTCTTTAATTCTTATCTGTTAAGCTATTATACCGGAGAGAGGAAGTAATTTTCTATTAAGGAAATTTTGCCAACTCCCAGAAAAAAAAGCAATTCATGAGCCACAGAAGTAAAATGTAACTTTATTGTTTTAAAGAAAATAATAAGATTAAAAAAGGGGTCCACAAATCTGTGTCTTGCTTTAGGAGTAGGCAGCTGGAAGTGCTATTTAAGCACTTGAGTTTTGAAGTACACTGCAGTTCTATCTGTTGGCCCACTGCTGAAGAAGAGAGAAAAGAGAAGTGGGTTTGGGGGAAGGATGAGGGAAACGAAGGGGAACTGTAATGCCGAGAAGACCCACCCAGATAATGGCACTCAGTTAGGGACATGCAAAACTTCCTGTCTGTTAAATGTACAAAGGTAGGCAAAATGGAAGAGGAAGAGACCAAACATAGGAAGTATTCATAGTGATGAAGAGAAAAACCAGGTTTCCAGAAGTTATATGCATTTTGGGAGACTGGGATTAAGTCATTTTAAAGGGGGGGAGGGGCCTTTTATTACAATCAAAAGTTTAACAAAAGATCTCCTATTTGCTATGGTCACCCTGGGTAGGATGACTTTAAGAGCCAGATTTAGATTCTAAATCACATCTTTTATCCTGGAAGTCTCCTGCCTACATCACACTAGACCACAGTGCAGAAGACAGAATTTCTTCTAGTGAGTTCATGAGCATCATTTTTGTATATTATTCTGCTTATTGAATAGTAAGCCTTAGCACACCGAGAAGTTATCAGGAACAAATGTAAATGGCTAAGCCCCACACCACCAACCTTTCTTCTTTGCTTTCAAGCAACTCGCAGCTATGATGCAGGTCAATAGGCAAAAGATTCTAGGTCTTCAACACAGCATGAAGCATGTACTATTGCTATTGTAAACTCTAATTCAGATTGTAAACTTACTAGAATTCAGTTGTACTGAACTGACATGAGCTATAGGCTCTGAAACTTGATCAAAGGGTTTGACATGATTAAAACAAAATGTTGATAAATAGTGGGACTCCACAGTGTGGGACTCTAAGTGTGCAACAAGTTTTTAATTTAAGCACATTACATTCTTTTATATCAAGTCCTTCAATAATACTAATTTTCGAGAACATTAAATTCTGTCTAGTGTACTGAAGCTGGTAATTATAATGCATAAAAATAGTTCAATAACCAGGGTAGTGCCAATTACTCTGTCACTCGTGAGTAGTCAATTATTTTTGTGCAGCACAATATATATGACGCCTGCACATAAAGTGATAACATACAGCACTTAAATGAAAAATAATTTTTGCAAAACATGGTGAGGCATTCCTGAAAGCTTTAACAAATTGACTCTAGAGCTAGGTTATGTCTCTTTGAGGAGAGCTCAAGTGAATGGTTTGAAGAAATTTTGGCCCTGGGCTGGCATCCCAGGAACACTGGGGACAGAGCTTCCAGATGCTTAAGATGGCCCATGACAGTTGGAAGAGCAAAGGTTGGAGATCGGTGTGTAGACGGCATGATGGGTTAGCGGACAGCCTGGCTGGGTTACAGCGGCGACGGTGATGTCTGTCTCAGGGATAGCATGGCACTTCCAGGATTTTCTGTAACTTCCCAGCAGCCACCCTATGAAATTAGGAGAGTCTTCTCTGAGGCTGATCACCCCTGGCACTTCTTCCTAAATTATATTCTGCCATCCTCACCAACCCCCTTGTCCTTTGGAAGCCCTTAGCAGTGAGCCTTTCAGATGTCGCAAGTATAGCCCCTTCCTCAGTTATGAACTCTTGCAAGAAAGAAAGCTCAGAAAGAAGCTGATGAACTTCAGAAACAGCAAGAAGACCACTATAGGGTTGTTAGAATTAAATGAGATGTTTATAGAGCATTTACTGTGTGCCAGGCACTGGTTTAATAGATATGGAATTATTATTATTACTATTAACTGTTATTAATGATAATTATACATTGAACCTAATTGCTGATTTCATACGTTAACAATTTCCCCTTTATGAAAAACTACAAATATCCCAGAGGAGGTAATAGAGAGAGTCTTCTCTTTGTACATGTTGGGTTTCACTTTAGATTTATTTGTAATTTCCATTAAAATCTTAAAATTGAAGTATATGAGAAAAAAAAAAGGTTGGACCCAGAGGCATCTCTGAAGATACTAGGTAGAACATTTTGTAAAGCAAGTTATTGGATTCAGTGGGTAGTGTTTGTTGAGCATTCACTGAGGGGCTCTGTTTAAGAGCAAACCTCATTTCTTCCCCAAGGGAGTGAAATATAGCAAGGAAGACAAGAAAGAATACATGCCTGGCACAAAGCATTTATCACAAATGCAAGCAGCGGTATTGCATAAAGCAACAGGTTAACTAGTCCTGGCAGGTGTGGATCTGTTGGTTGGAGTGTCATCCAGTAAACCAAAAGGTTGCCAGTTTGATTCCAGATCCACGGCACAAGCCTGGGTTGCAGGTTCGGTTCCCAGTCAGGGTGCATATGAGAGTCAGCCAATTAATGTTTCTCTCTCATGTCACTATTTCTCTCCCCCTCTTTCTCCTTCCCATTCTCCCTTCCTTTTTCTCTCTCTCTAAATCAATAAGAATGTCCTCAGGTGAGGATTAAAAAAATCCAGTAGGATAACAAAATGTTAGAATAATTAGTCCTAGATTAAGTCAGAGAAAATTTCACAGAAGCTGAGCTATAAAGCACCTTGAAAGACAGGAACACCCTGATAAGAATGAAGAGAAGGGGGTATCCTCAACATGAGGACTGGAAGGAGGGCTCACGTCAGCTCTTGGTGAATGTGTGTGTGCTCATGCACAGTGGAATAAGAGACAGGGAGAGGGACATTAGGTAACAAAAACCAAGAGAGGAGATTATGAGCCAGGGAGTTATGGGGAAGAAAGGATCCTAGTCATTTTTACTGCATACTAGCTACTCTGCTACAGGGTGGGGATACACTGTGAACAAGCGGAGCCTGCCTCTGCCTCGTGGAGCTTACAGTCTCGAGGGGATTCAGACAAGACTAAAGACGCAGAGATCAGCTGTGAGGAGGAATGACACTGGACGGAAGTAGCTGGTGTCAGAGTGCTTTAGATACTGTCACAGATGAGCCCAGAGTTCCCAGTGGCTGGACACAATGAAAGTTTGTTTCAAACTGTGTCACGGCCCAATAGGAATATTCCTGGAAGACAGCTTTCCAAGTGCTCATTCAGAAACCTGGCTGCTTCTATCTCATGGGCCAGTCATCCTCTAAGACCTAAGGGTCCGCTCCATTCAGCTGTTGGTAAGGAAAGAGGCTTAGGAATGTACATCTGCTTCGTAAGTTCTACGTTGCACAAGTAGCACCAACTTGCATTCCATGGGTAAGAACTAATCATATGTCATTTTCCCTACCTTAGATGCTAGGGGCTTAGAAAACATAATTAACTGAAAAAAAAGAAAGAAAGAAAAGAAAAAAAATTATAGTGGTTACTATCATGTTAAAATCATATGGCTAGATGTTGCTAAGATCATTTTGAAATATGCAACATCTTGATGTTGAAACTCAAGTTGATGACATCATATTAACTTCTTGTTTTGGCACTTGCTCAGCTTGGAAGCTATAATGTCTTCAACAGGATAAGTCCTTGCTTGAATTATTGGCAGTTTTCTCATGAGCAAGCTCCCCAAGACGATGACTTATTTGCCTAGCTTTGATGTTGAATCTTTCTGTTGTATATTTTTATTTATTTTATTTTTTAGAATGATATTTTATTATGTATGCTATTACAGTTGTCCCAGTTTTTCCCTTTACATTTTGTGTTGTTTGCTAAGCAATTAATAGATTAATTTGCTAGAAAAAATTAAAAATATTTTAAAAATATGCTATTAAAAAAAGAAAACATAGTTTCTACCCACACAGCTGTTTTCCTCTGACAGTCCCACACTATGTGAGAGGTGGTCAGGGAATGGTTTCTGCTGCAGTTGGGTTAGTGAGATGTGAGTGAAATAAACAGTAACTCAGGAGCTGGAATCAACAGGCAAGTTAATTAAGCTTCTGAGGTTGACTGAGCATGATCTCTGAAGGTCAGGCAGGACTTGCAGACGACTCACAGGTTTTTGGCTTGGATAATAAAGTCAGTGGTCTATTTATGGAGATAAGGAACAGAGGAGAGGGAGGTAGCTTGTAGGGGCGGAGGGAAAAAATAGAAATTTGAATTTTGATATGTAGAGTTGCAGATAACTGGGGATATCTAAGTAAAGATGACTAATTATGGGTCATATGGATTATGTGAGTTTGAAGTCTAGGGGAGAGGTCTAGGCTAGAGAAGGGGAAGTGGAGTTCATCAGTTCATAGATGGTAACTGGCGTCAATGGGAGAGGATGATCCTTATGTTGTCTTTGTCCAGGGGAAAGGCTCTGGGATCGGGGATCAGAACTCCTGCTGAGGAAGTGGACAGGGAATGTTTGGGGGAGAAGAGAGAGGAGCCAGCCACAGCATCACTTCCAGTTGTAGTTAAGGGGCTGGGAGGATCGTGCCACATTTAATGGAAATGGGAGAGTTGGGAAGGGGTGATGATTCAGAAGGGAGGACAATAGCTCTGTTTTTTTATAAATTTAGAGCTATAGCTAAATGATAGGGGGGAAAATTACAGTATTAAAGAAGGGACTTCGGCCCTGTCTGGTATGGCTCAGTGGACTGAGCGCTGGTCTGCTAACCAAAGGGTCGCCAGTTCAGTTCCCAGTTGGGGCATGTGCCTGGGTTGTGGGCCAGGTCCCCGGTAGAGGGCGCGCGATATGCAACCACACATTGATGTTTCTCTCCCTCTTTTTTCCCCCTCCCTTCCCCTCTCTAAAAAGAAATAATAAATAAAATCTTAAAAAAAATAAAGAGGGGACTTTGGAGGTAATCCTTATTCTAAGTCATCGAAACTGCAGGTGATATAGGTGAGGGGAAGTCAGGGTGTTCTTGTTCTATGGCATATTAAACCATGTGCTTAGAGACAGTCACTTGGATACCGAGGGTTAGAAGAAGACCCCTGAGAATCCTTACAGGGCAGGGGAAGAGAAAGGAGTGTAAGTCACAGAGAAGAGAACACAGTGGAGGTCAAGAAAAGAGGGTTAGCAAAGAGAGTCAAGGAGAAGAGACTAGTTAGCAGGTGGAATGGCAGGAAGCATTTGTATGGGGGACATGAGATGAGTTAATAAATATTTGTGTAATCTCCCTAATAATTAACATTTCAAAATTCTATTAATAAATTCACAATTCTTATTTATGTAGCTTGTGCTTGGATTCATAAGGCTGTTGAATATACATAGATGCCTGATTTTTGTTTTAGAAAAGAAAGAAAATGGCATAGTCTTGCTTTGTAAGACAGTTGAAGGCTTACATGAGAAACCACCACAAACCTGAGTTTGCAATCTTTTAGGAATGAAGGACATAACATACCTTAAATGGTTGGGAGCCAGTTAAGAGATTTTGTTTAGAAGGGACTGCTCTGCCCCTAACTAGAAAGGAGGGACGAGTCGAAGATTCAGTACATTTGTAGCCAACAGGTGTCAGTATTGCGATGTGATACACAGCAGAGTTGTGGCGTCTCCTGACAGGTCACTCTTAAGACTCTGATTTAATGTTTGAGTATTGTCAGCTACCTCTCTCCCTTAAAGAATGCCAGCAAAAGTACATTGTAAGGAAGGCTTTTCTTCATACAGAGAACTGCTTCTCCCACCTGGCAGTTTCATCTGATTGTGAGAATACATAAGACTCTATGTCATTTCAGACCATCTCTGCACCAAACTGCAAAATGAGAGTACTTGAGTGAAGCTGTAGCCGATAATGAATATCTTGGCATGGACAGGAGAAATACTCAATGGTGAGTATTATATTGGCTAAATGTTAGCACAGGTCTTTTTTTTTTTGACAGTCACTGGCTCTGGAGAGTGTCATATTTACTCTGTCACCAGGCTCCATTGTATTCTTTGAAAAATTAGGCCACAGCTCTATAGTATGCTCAGTCCTTCTCACTGCATGTCTATATGTCCCAGAGGCTGGGGTCCAGGTGTTTTGTGGGGTCTGAGTGACCCTGAGAGACCAAGAATGGGGCAGGCAGTTGATTCCTTATTCTTTTTTGGAGAGCCTGATACTGTGACCAAAAGCTCATGTTGTCAGAGGCTGAACAGAGCTCTGTATCTCACCAGGCTGCTGTTGTTTAGACATTACCCAGTGCGGTGATTCAGATATTAAACTTTTAATCAAATGGGGACAAGCTTGCTGACTGAATTTTTTTGGCCTAGTCTAATTTTTTTTTTCTCTGTGGCTGTCACAGAGTTGCTGACAGTGTAAGCTGTTCCTGAGTGTATCCTTTTATAATAAATTGGTAACTTAGTGAGTAAATAGGTTTCCTGAGTTCTGTGAGCTCTTCTAGAAAATTAATTGAACCCAAAGAGGGGATCATGGGAATCTCTGATTTATGGCCAACTGGTCAGAACTACAGTAACAACCTGGCATTTCATCTGGAGTCTAAAGCACAAGGAGGAGATTGTGGGAACCTCCACTCTGTAGCCCGTTGGTCAGAAGCAAACATAACAACCTGGGCTGTGTCTGGAATGGGGGGAAGAGGGAAGCATCTTGTGAAACTGAACACTCAACCTGTGGAATCTGATGCTGTCTCTGGGTAGATAGTGTCAGAATTGAGTTGAATGATGGGACGTTCAGCTGGTGGCCTGAGAATTGCTTGCTGGTGTGGGGAACAACCCCCCCCCCCCGCCCCGCCCGCCCCAGCCCTAACACACACACATTACAATTGGGTCCAGGAACCTAACAGAGAAGGATTTGCACATGGTAGTGACTTAACCATGATGACTATAAATTTGCTTCATGTAGTAGGAGGATTCAACCTTAGAGTGTAAGGACGCTAATTCTATGAGCACATGATGTGGATGCTATTGACACCTTAGTGCATTCTGAGATATTTTACTGGGTGTAGCATATTTACACTGTGTCATTTTCACTGTTAATGGCTGAAGCTAAGGTAGAAACCAGAAATCTGGCAGCTGGGTGCTGAGGATAGATCTTAAACTTACAACTGTGCACATGCAACCTCAGGAATTTTCCTGGGATAATACTAGAAAGGCCAATGACTTGCCAGAAGCTGTGGAAGAAGTGCCCGCATTCTGATTATGACTCAGAAAGCCACAACCAGGAGACACAAAGTAGAAGGCCAGCTGTGAGTGGCAAATCTATCAGTATTGTTCTATTCCCTATTGAGCCCTAGCAGCAACTGGGAGGCATTTGTTCTGGGAAGCAGATGTGGAGTAATCAAGGTCTGCCTATCATGAAGCTAAGACTCAGATTTGGGGAAAAAACTGACAACCTTTTCCTCTTGTGTTTTTGAGTGTCATGCTAGGTTAGGGTCACTGTTAATGTTCATTATGGCTACCTGAGCACCATGGTCATTGAAGTCAACACACAAACTTTCTCTTGATTTAAACAATGACCAGCATCCTTATTTGGGTAGAAAATATTGGTGGGGGGCAATTCCAGTCCAAGAGAACAGCACGAGTGAAGGAGGCTTCGAGGTGCATGACCTGTGTGGGAGAAGCAGGCTGTCTAGCCTGACGGGGTGTGGGGAAGGACAAAGTAGAAGACAAGGCCCAAGTGGACTTTGGGTTCAGACTGAGGAGAGCCTTGAAATTTATACTAAGAAATCTAGGTTTGGCCAGAGGGGATGGGAAGTTAGGAGCCTCTCTGGCAGGGAAATGTGTGAAGATATCTGTTCTTCAGAAAGACAATCGGGGCAGCAGAGGTCTGATTATAAAGAGAGGCCTGAGGCAGGGGCTCCAGTTTAGGAGAAGGTCTTGTAGGCAGTGATCTAGGGCCTGAACTGGGGCAGTGGTCCTTCGCTGTAGAAGAACAGCGAGGCACGGAAGATACTTGAAGGTAAAATTAGCATTCGAGGAAGAATTTTAGAGACCTAGGAACTGACAAGCTGATAGCATGCCCCCCAGCCCTCATATGTTCTTTAAAATAAAAATAGCACTGGATTATAAAATAATCATTAACAAAAATAAATTTAAAAATTTCCTATATTAATTACTTTGATAATTTTATAGAAACTTCAAGTATCTACTTCTTTCATATTGTGTTTTATGCTCTGGAAACCCTTGATTCACTGGGGTTCTAAGAAGTTGCTGAATTTAGGGTTATCTAGCCATGGATGAATGGATAGTCCTTGAAAACTGGTTTGAAATAGAAAATCAGGAAGAAACTGGAGTTTCTGGCTTGGTCAGTAGGGAGGAAAGAGAAGCCAGCGACAAAGATTCTTACACAGGGTAGTTCACAGGTGCAATGCGCTGACAAGGTGTGGTGGGTGCAACAAAGAAAGCATGAAGACACTGCCCCAAACCTTGGGGACATGAGAGATGTTCAGGGTGCTGACATAGCCCATGAGGATGCTGACTCATAACATTACAAAAAATTCATCCCTTTTTATTCCTAGCTTCAGTCTTACCTTCTTTTAATATTCAGAATATATAAAGAACTTCTATGACTCAACGAAAAACAGATAAGCCATTTAAAAGCCGACAAGCATATGAAAAGATGCTCTGCATCACTAATCATAAGAGGAATACAAGTTGAGACCGCAATGAAGTATCACCTCTCATCCATTAGGAGGGCTACTGCAAAAAAAGAAAAAACCTAGAACATAACAAGTGTTGGTGTCAGTGTGAGAAATTAGAATCTTTATGTACTGTTGGTATAGTTGTAAAACGATGCAACTGAGGCAGGATAGTAAGAAGCTAGGAAGATTCCTTGGCAGCTGGAATGGGGAAACTGAGGCAAACAGCCGAACAATCTGGCAGAGCAATTTGCAGCCAGAGGCAGAAGGTCGCCAAGGCAGAAAGTCCTGGGCCTAGCCATGGGCAACACTGGTGCTGGCCCTCCTTTCAAAGGCTGAATAAGGTGGGATAATCATTAAAGCTGGGGACAGTGACACAGGAAAGGACTTAGGATAGAAGAAGCAACAGGAGAGCCTAGCCCGGGGGGTTGGCTCTCTGAGGAGTCAGAGGAAAGGGGCCTGGGGGACAGGGCAGGGGGTTAGCCAGGCACAAATCGCCGCTGCCCATTGCTCCCCTGGTTGCAAGTCTCATGGGGACCCTTAGAGTTTAGGAGAGAAAAGTAAAGATGCACAGCTATGGGGGAAAAGAGGGGAAGGGAAAGGCGCAGGCTTGCTCGCAGGAGGGAGAGTGGCATGCTAGGTCTTTGTTTTGAGGGTTTTTTTTTTTTTGCACGTATGATTTTATTTGAACTCATTGATATTTGAAATTAGTGAAACATTTTTCTAGTCTGAAATGTATAAAGAATAATACAAAAAATACATGGACCCCTCTTTGTATGTTTTAACATATTTTGCCGTGTATAATGCACACTCACGTCTTTGAGCCAAACTTTTGGGGAAAAAAATCATTTTAATTTTTAAATTCAACTTTATTTTTAAATTTTAAATTTTTTAAATTTTTGTTCAGTTACAGTTGTCCCCATTTTCCCCCTGTTGCTCTCCTCTGCCCCGTCAAACCCCTGCTCCCAAAGATAACCCCCACCTCATTGTCCTTGTCCGTGGGTCCTTTGTACATGTTCCTTGACTTGACCTTCCCCATCTTTCCCCTGTTATGCCCCTCCCCCCTCCCCTCTGGTCACTGTCAGTTTGTTCTTTATTGAGGGTTTTTAAAGGCCGGGAGTTTAGGGGAGGTCTTAGGGGAGGATCTCAATAGACTAGTCATCCGCTTTCCCAGGTGTGTCCTTTCAGGGTCATGGTCTCCACTGATTGGTCAGCACCAGGGCAGAGCGTCATTAGTCTTTGCAGCTGGACCTGGAGTCACCTGCCCAGCTTTGCTGGGCCTGGAGCTGAAACACAACTGCAGTCTAGATGTTATCTCTGGGGAGGAAAGGTCAAGGGGACCTAAAACCACATGACCAACGGTATGCCAGGCGCAGACACACTCTGGTCCCAGTCCTGGTCCCCTTCTGTAACACAACCACTGTGGAAAACAGTATGGCATTTCCTCAAAAAATTAAAGATAGAAGTACCATGTGATGTAGCAATTTCACTTTTGGGTATATATCCAAAAGAATTAAAGCAGGGCCTCTAATAGCTATTTGCATACCCATATCCATAGTAACATTATTTACAAGAGCCAAAACATGGAAGCAATCCAAATGTACATCAATGAATGAATGGTTAAAGAGTTCCAGGAATTAGTCATTTGGCTGGCAACGAAGAGTCTCATTCAAGAATGGATGCTTCCTCATCATGGAATGTTCTACAACTCTGTGGTTTCTCCACTTGGTTTGTGGATCCTGTCTGTGTGCAGTCACGGTTATACCCTGATGGCGATAAAATAGCGCAAATAACAGTATGTAACAGAATGCTAAGTAATACTTAGAATGCTTACTCTGTGTAAGACTGTGTCAAGTCTTTATATGCACACATTAACTCATTTAATTATCAGTATGAGTCTTTTAGGTATTAGTTATCAATCCATTTCTCTGTGGAATGGAAAACTTAAGGAAACATAAAGCATAAGTAGTGAATTTTGGATTTGACCAGTTTATCTTATTTTAGAGCCTGAGGTCTTAACTTCCATTGTACTAGAGGTAGAGGATATGAAGGATTTAGAAGAGTAAGACATTCAGAAACATGTACATGGCAGAAATAAAAGCAAATATTTAAAGTGTTGAATCATATCTGACTTGAGTTGTTTTTCTCTATGACTAAAAAAATTCTATACCAATATATAACTACATATTTATAATAGATGCAAAGGTAGTTTTATAAAATGCTAATAATATTTGGCTGTATGAGGGACACAAAATACCTATTAAAGAGGAAGATATTATTTTAGTATACCAATAATAATAAGTGCCTTTTAAAATTAAACTTTTATTGAGATAATTTTAGAGTCTTATGCAGTTGCAAGAAATAATACAGAGAAATCCCATGTACCATTTACTTACTTTTCCCCAATAGTCTACCGTCTTGCGAAACTTGTACAACCTGACGACCAAGATATTGGCTTTGATACAATCTACCTTTCTTATTCAGATTTCCCCCAGTTTTACTTGTACTTGTGTGTGCATGCATTGGCTTATATACAGTTTTATCACATGTGTAGGTTTATGTATCTGCTGATGCAGTCAAGATCCTGAACAATTCTATCACATGGACCCTTCATGTTGCCTTATTGAAAAGTACATTTTCCTTTTCTCCCATCATACCTTCTGGCCCTAATATGCTCTCCATTTCTGTAATTTGTCATTTCAAGAATGACAGATGGAATCATACAGTTTGCAACCTTTTGGGATTGGCTTTTTCTTTATTCAACATAATTCTCTTGAGATTCATCCAAGTCATTTTATGTATCCATAGTTCATTGTTTTGTATTACTGAGTAGTGTTCTGTGGTCTGGATGTACCACTCACTGTTTGTCTACCCAATCTGGACTGTTTTCAGTTTTTGCCTCTCACAAGTTAGGCTGTTCTGACCATTTGTGTACAGGCTTTTGTGTGAACATGTTTGTCATTTTTTTTGGAATAAATGCCCAAGAGGCAATTATGATGCTGTATGGTAGCTGTTTTTTAAATCTTATATGCAACTGGTTCTATTAGTTTTCTATTATGGCTGCAAATTTAGTGTCTTACAACAACACAAATTTCTTCTACTTCTGGAGATAAGAAGTTTGAATGAGTCTTTCAGGGTCAGCAGGACCGATTCCTTCCGCATGCTCAGAGCAGGATCTATTCCTTGCCTCCCCCAAGCTCAAGAGGCTGATGAGGGCCCCTTTCTCCATATGTAAACCCAACGCTGTAGCATCTTACCTCTGACATTCTGCCCTCATCTTCTGAGAACCTTGTGATTACACTACACCCACTAGGTAATCTAGGATGGTCTCCCCATCTCAAGATTTTAATTTAATCACATCTTAAAGTCTCTTTTGTTGTATAAGGTAACATTTTCAAAGGTTCTGAAGATTAGGAGATGGACACCTCTTGGGGACTATCATTCAGCCTGCCATGCCACCAAAGCCACATTGCTGAAGTATTCTCCGGAACCACTTTACATTTCCAATGTACAATGATTATTTTCTGTATCCTTACCAGCATTTGATGTTGCCACTATTTTTGATGTTAGCCATTTGATAGGTGAATAGTGACATCTCATTGCAGCAGTTTTAATTTATATTTCCCTGGTGGCTAATAATGTTGAACATGTTTTCATGTGCTTATTTGCTACCTGTGCATCTTTTTTATTGAAGTTTCTCTTCATATTTTTTGCCCATTTTCTAATGGATTGCTAATTTTTCTACTATTAAATTAAGAGAATTTTAGTATTTTTAAGATACTAGCCTTTTGTCGGCTATGTGATTTGCATTTCTTTCCCAGTCTGTAACTTGCTTTTTATCTTCTTCATGTAACTTTAATTTGATGTTCTCATATTAAGACAAAGCGAAAGTTCTCAAATTGAAGAAATCCAACTGATCAAGTTTTCCTTTATTGTGTCAAATCTAAGAACTTTTTTGTTATCCCTAGGCCCAAAGTGTTTCTCTTAATTTTTTCTTCTGAAAGGTTATAGTTTTCTGTTTTACATTTAAGTCCACAATCCAGTTTGAATTAATATGCGTAGAAGGAATACATGCTTTTAATAGAAAAAGATTGGGTGCTATGAGCTGATTTCAGAGTCTTTTGGCTCCTGAAGTTTGTGTTCATGATGTCACTAGTAATAAGATTGTTAATTGGTACCAAAATAGATGTCTCTTTTGCAGATAAACTGTAGTATTTCTGATTCCTCAGGGC
The DNA here is from genome assembly GCF_021234165.1 of Pteronotus mesoamericanus. NCBI lineage: Eukaryota > Metazoa > Chordata > Mammalia > Chiroptera > Mormoopidae > Pteronotus > Pteronotus mesoamericanus. The sequence goes on along the minus strand of NW_026555329.1, from coordinate 64,519,185 downwards.
AGAGCCCTGGCTCTCTTTTTTTCCTATGTGTATATCAAACAAGGAATACCAGACTTTGTAGTTTTTTCCGAAGAAAAACAATGAAAAAAATTTCTATGACAGTCTGCTCAATTTATTTTGCTATGGGCTTGAGTAATTTTAACTGATGCCTTGTTAGAAAAACACTCTGTGAACCGGTTTAACTTTCTCAGTATTGGTTGTTTCATTACCTATTCTTCTAGTTTGGGAAGCAGGAAGTTTCATATTTTATTGTTAGACTATGGCTGGAGGGTACAATTGAGGCAATCAGTGGACTGAATTTTGGGGGGGGATTAGGAATAAATTTGTAAAAGCTTAAAACCAGAATCTTGAAAGATGGGACAATAACGTAAGTGTTATCACTATTATTGCTGAATGGTAATAAGAAAACTGTACAGGGTCTTTCACTACACCCTAGGTTATAGACTAAAGAAGAAAATGTAAACTTGCATTGCCCTCTGAAATACTTAGTATTCATTGTCATCAATTCAGATAAATCCTTGTTCTAGCAATTTTATATTACAAATTTCATGATGGATTTCATACTTTGCCTATGGAGGGAGCAAATTCAATAGAATATAATGTATGTACTTTGAGTTTCGAAAAGTCGATAGGGAAAGTGAAGTGGCTTTTGTAATAAATACAGCAACTGGATTGGTAAAGATAATTATGGAGTAATTCTATCCTTGGCCCTTGAAGATAGATTCCACTGAAATCGATGAAATTACATGCATGGATCAAAGATAGAATGTTGATTAATTTTCACTTGTCAAATTAAATCAGCTCACAAAGTAGTTGCTACATGTGCAAGGAGAGTTATTTTAAAATATAGAATCAAATCTTTATACTATTGCAAAAATTATTAGTTTTAAAGAAAATATTTTATACATGTTATTTTGTTGTCAAAAATGCGATAAAATAATATGAATATTATTGTGGCCTGCATATCTTAAAAATGATGAGTGCATAATTCCAAGGACCTTGGTGATGTATCTGGTCTCCACAATTGTAGCTTGATTATAGATCATCAAATGAAGGGAATAAGCCTCCAAAAATTAAGACAGCACTATTATAATTAGTTTCTTTCCTTTTAAAACAAATAGGGAAGTGAATATAAGTGGAAACCCTTGGTCTTCTTGGGCTAAAAGTATAGTCTCCTCTTGGAGACTTATATAGTCTACTTGGACTCAACTGATATGCTTCTTGTTTCTCATTCTCAGCATCAGGGAGAATGTGGAAATGCCATATGACATATAGACTCCTTCCTCATGTGGCCATATCCTAATGTTGTCTGACCAGATCACACCTTCACACCTTCTCAAATATCCTGTTTAAGACTCGAAGCTAGAGCTAAAGAGGCCCAAGGTAAAATGTCATGAGTTCCTGCTCTTGTCTTTTTGGATCACCCGATCATATTTTCTGGCCTTGCCTCATTCTCTTCTGCTTATTGACAATTCTGTGTTAGGTATACCCTTATTTTATTTTTGTATACCTAATGAAGACATTGGTTTGAATGAAGTGGGACCAAGTTCCTACCCAGTGACTGAGTGTGACAGATATTAACTTTAGCCTGAAAGGGTTTCTCTGGAGCCACTTTCCTGGCTTTCCTTGGCCATATGGTTGAGGGATGTTTTTGCTTTCTCTGGTTCCTCCACGCAGATGCCATAACACCCTTCTGTGAATTTCCTCAGCACTCTGTCTGACTCTAAGAGAATTTCTAACTTTACCTTGATGTAGTAATTACCTGTGGACCAGTCACATCTTTCAGTTGACTGGCAGCTTCTGGAGGGCTCAGGTCATGTCGCAACAACTTTTGTGGTTTTCCACAGCATCTGTGGGGGTCTGGGGCAAAATGGGTACACAGTGACAGGGGACAGGCTGTGGTATTGTTTTCCACATATTCTGAAGTCCGAGCGAGCCATGTTATGATACTTAGCTGAGCTATGTATGTTGTACCATTTAATGACAAACTTTTGTTGGTCAGGATTACAGCTTTTAGATCAGTGGGTTTGCTGTTCCTTTGACCAAATTTTCTGCATTTTTGTCTTTACAATGAGAAGTGACTATCTCCTCTTTTTGTTCTTTGATTTTATCTCCTAGGACATGAAACATGCTTATACATGCACTTCTTGCTAATCACTACTTTGTGACTAATCATCAGGGACCTTAAATTTAGAAGGAAAATATAAAGTTCATGCCCTGAATTTGTTTTTTGAGGAAGCCACTCTGGTACTTTCCTCAAAAAAGAAAATCACAGTCTTAATCCTCTTATTATTAATATTAGATGATTCTTAGAATTAACACATTATACAGTGAGCATGAAGAAACATGATATTCTTACAGGGGAATTATCTTACATAAAAGAATGCCTTTAGTTTTCATACAGAAGTATTGTATAAATCCAAAGTACAAATATTACTTTGTATTTTTAATTATTATTAAGAGTGGGTCTATAAAGCCAGGAAGATATATGTTTTCCAAGAAAACAGGAAACAAATTCGGTTTTACTAGTCATACCTAGTAGAAAGCTATTAATTTTCTTCCAAGAATAAAATAGGATTGCAAGTGGGTATTTAAAAAATGCATTAAAATGGAAGTGTGCACATAATTTAAATGAGCCAAGAGCTGCTAATTATTCTGGCATGTGTTCAATTACTTTTGTGCTATTTCTCCTTTAATGTAAACAAGAGAAATCCTCTTAATTGTCACAAATAGCTTTTTAGTAGAGGTTGCTTTTTTCTTCTTTTTCTTTCTTTTTTTGCTGCTCTTTTAGTACAGTTTAGTACTAGTCACAACGTGTGATTATTTAGGGTAATTTTTAAAAAACGAATGCACTATTACTTATATTTTTTAGCTCTTAAAAGCAAATTAAAGAGCTAATTAAGCTATTCATTTACTAGAGCGGAAAATAATTATGCAATGTGTATCTGGAGGAATAAATGGCTTCGTGTGCATCCAAATGAGGTAAAAGGGGGCTGAGACATATTCATGTAACAGGGTACATGGAGCACAATAATGCATAATGAAGAAGGCAGGTCCTTCGCTGTAGTGTACTTGATCATTATTCTCCAGAAATGACATTGATTTGTGGGTGTGACTCTGCTCCTCTTCATTGCTCAGGGGCATTAGCATTTGACTAATAAATACTGCAGACTTATTTTGAAGGCATTTTATCACACATTTACAAAATTTAAATGAGTTAATTAAGTTGATTAGAACATGCTTTTGCTTCCTCCAGTATGGAGGACCAAATACTCAAGCTAGTTCCGGGATAAAGCATACTTATTGATGAGTAACAGGATGTTGGACTGAAATTCATCCCTGAGTTTTGACTGAGACACCAATCTAATAGTATGAAAGAATGAAAATTCTGGAAGCCACGTCCATGAGGTAGTCGATCAAGGATATAATCCATAAGAGGGTCATTGTACATGTAGGAGAGGGAAGAACGAGAGGAGGATATTTTTGGAGAAAAATGCATGATAAGTCTCAGTGCTTCCCCCCCACGCAGGGGGAGATATTTCATCATCGCAGGCCAGTAAGGAGGATATGCACGGCACCAGGCACCACTATGTGTGGGCCAGAGTCTGATTCTGACGTCAGAGGTCCTGAGGGCAAGAGAAGAGCTGACTAACTATCCTTATAGCAGACTTTGGGGGGAACTGACATTGAGGGTTTTTTCTTTTCCTCTCTCTCTCTCTCTTTTTTTTTTTTTTTAGCAAAGGCTGTCTCGTTGTTTCACATAGACTAGAGGTGGGCACTTGAGGGAAAGAGCCCGTGTGTTTTCTCTCAGAACCTGCCATCTGCAAGGAGGTTGAAGATCTCAGAAGACAGAGGCTGGTTCTGCACCACCAGTATAACAAATACAGGAAGTATGAAAGGCCACTGGGGTTAGGAATGCACCACCCTGGGGCTGGCTAGTAGTTGCAAGAGAAAGAGGTTCACTGATAGTGAGCGAAGAGCTCATTAACCTTCAGATCCTGAGGATATCAGTTCTAGTAAGACACTTTGTCCCATTCTTCTTCCTCATCTTCCTGCTCTAACCCTGAGGACATCAAAACATTAACTTTGGAGAAGGAAGAGGAAGGAGAGAAAAGAAGTACAAGGCAGTGAACTAGGTTAGGAGCCAATAAGCCCCTTTTTTTCACTGTAGCTTCCAGCCTGAAGCAGAAGCAAGCTGAGAGGAGGAGGTTTACTACTAAGTAAAGCCCAGAGTTGTGATTATTATACAGAATTGGACATTGTAGTTTCTGAATCAAGACTGTTTTTCATCCTGGTATGGATAAACATGATCCCTGCCAAATAAAGCTTAATGGAACAGTGGGAAGTAAAAAAGTTGTGCCTTGATTATGTTATGATATATATGTGCATGAGTAACATCCCAATTTCAAGTGCAGTGCTGGGTTTGTAGAGAATGAGGGAACTGTCCAACAGTGTAAAAAAACCCAGAAGTTTGTTGAAATTTGAGCAGTAAGCAAATGAGAGCAGGTGATTAGCTTTGTGCCCAAGGCAAGGCAAATGATCGGAACCTGAGGCTCCCGCCTTAGCTCAGACTCTGGAAAGGGAATAAGGCAGCTCTAGGTGCTGTGCTCGCTGGCAGGAGCAAGAAGAAACCTACTCTGGAGGAAGGCAACCTCAGCCTGCCCCCAGGATTCCTATTGATTAATATCTACCAAAGACAAACTCACTATCAGAGATCACCAAAATAACAGAGGAAAAAGCTTCTGTCTCACCATGAGGAGGGGAAATAGAAACAGTAAAGGATTTAGGGCCCTAATGAATTCAGATTTTGGAATTATCAGGTGTAGAATATCAAATGATCATGTATGGTAAGGAAATAAATTGGTATCTCATAGAAATGAGAAAGCAATAAGGAACTAACCAAAATAAGCAGAAAGATTTGAAAAGAAAACAAAAATTTCAAAATGGAAAAATATTGTTGAAATTTTAAAAATCAATGAGCTTGTTAAATATCAAGTTAAATCATTGAAGAAGGAATTATTGCTAGATAGAGTGAAAGAAATTACCTATAATGCAGCACAGAAAGTCAAGAAAATGAAAAATATGAAGGAGAGTTTATCACTAATAGGCCCTCAATAAAAGAACGCTAAACGTTTTGGTCTCAAAACCCCTTTACATCCTTAAAAATTACTGAGGATCTAAAAGAGCTTTTGTATATGTGGGTTATATCTACTGATATATATCATATTAGAAGTTAAAACAAAAATTTTAAAAAATTTATTAATTCATTAAAAATAATAAACCCATTTGATATTATCATAAATGACATCTTTTAAGAAAAAGGCTTATTTTCAAAACAAAAATATTACTGAGAAATTGTTTTGCATTTTTTAAAATCTCTTTATTGGCTGCGTAAATAGAAGATGGCTAGATTCTTAAATTCATTCTGTTGCTATATGTCGTTTTGGTTGAAAAGTATGAAGAAAATCTGGCCTCACATACATGTATTGAAAAAGGGAGAAGTATTTTACCAGCCTTTTTCAGATAATGGTGGATATTATTTTTTATACTACACCCCAATTCAACCACTGGTAGTTTCCTAATGGTTAGTTGCAATGTGGAATTTGAATCATTATCAATAAACATTTTGTATTACGTTAAAATTCATTTGCTGGTGCTGGGATTATACCCTAAGAATCTTGAAACACCAGTTCAAAAGAACCTATGCACCCCAATGTTCATAGCAGCTCAATTTACAATAGCCAAGTGCTGGAAACAGCCTAAGTGCCCATCAGTAAATGAGTGGATCAAAAAAATGTGGTACGTTTACACAATAGAATACTACACAGCAGAAAGAAAGAAGAAATTCCTACTCTTTGCGACAGCATGGATGGAACTGGAGAGCATTATGCTAAGTGAAATAAGCCAGGTGGTGAAAGACAAATTCCATATGATCTCACCTATAAGTGGAACCTAATCAACAAAACAAACAAGTGAGCAAAATAGAACCAGAGACATTGAAATAAAGAACAAACTGACAGTAACCAGAGGGGAGGCAGGGAGGGGGATAGCAGAGGAAAGAAGGGGAAGTGTCAAGCCAAGGAACATGTATAAAGGACCCATGGACAAAGACTACAGGCTGGGGGGAGGATTGAATGGTGGGAGGTGGGGGTGGGTAGGGTGGGTATTAGGGGGAAAATGGGAACAACTGTAGTTGAACAACAATAAAAAACCCCTGAAAAATTCATTTGCCTATCTTAAACCTAAAATGGATTCTTTACCTATGGATGATTTTGTAACATCATGAACTAGTGATTTGGAAAATGTGGGTTCATTAGGTAATGCAGAGCTTCCAAAACATGGATGCAAAAATCACACTCATTAATATCATCACTAATCTCTTTAGAAAAGTCCACGTACTGAGAAACTGTCAAGCTCATTGTAGAAAACACAGGTTTTCTAAAATTCTAATTTTTGCTTGAAATTTGAATTGTATTATTGGCCAGAAATTCTGTCAGTTGTTCTCTTGAAGTAACAGGCTCACTTCGTTCAATTTTGAGAAAATGTCTGCCACTTATCCAAGTCTGAATAGCCATAGTTCATCTGTCAGTCATTCTTTTAAGTGAAGATAGTGTTCCGTGAAAAAACTGGTTACGTCAGCTTGAAACTCAATCACACAAGTGTTTTTCCTTGAGACAACCCTCATGCTTTGGTATTCAGTAGAAGTGCTTTTTGTGCTTCCCGTTTGATCACAGTGAATATTAAAAAGACATTGCTTAAGGGTCGAGATTTAATAAAATTAATATATTTTTCTGCTTCACGAAGCACACTTTTAAGTGCAACTGGTATTTTAGAAAACCTACCATGAGCGGGTGACAGTGAAGAAAACAGTGATTTCTAGCACAGTTTGGTGCCACTGCCTTGATTTGTGCCAAGGCAACAGCACCTTTACCCACTGTTGCTTCTGCACTGTCAGTGTGTGTGTGAACACAGTGAAAAAGACCAATAATAACACCTTAATATTATTATGAAAGTAGTTTTAACCTTGTGAACCCCTAGAGGTCTTGGGGACCCTGTCGGTCCACAAACACATTAAGACTGCTATTCTAAGGGAATGAGAAAAATGTCTCTAGAAATAAATTCTAAAATAGAAGAAGGTCTGGTGAACAAGGAAACTGGTACACTAACAAATCTTAATATAAAATAAAAATGTTTTATTTGTGGAAATTAAAATATTAGAGTTAAATTAATAGGCAACAGTATCATATAAATTGTAAGGGGTGAAAATAACATGCAAATTGGGAAGGGTATTCAGAAAGAGGGCCATGATATTGAATAACTTTAGAATTTAGCTTAAATATGAAGGAAGTATTTTAAGGCTGGAGAATGTTCAATTAAACATTGTGGATTGAACATATGCATTTGTTTTTTACTCCATTTCCCAACCACAAGCAACACAATAAATGGATGTTTTTAAAAGATATAAGCCTATAGGAACATATGAGGAGACAACAGCAGCCAAATTAAGGAGGGGAAAGCAGGTGGATGAATAGTATGTGCCTTAGACAAACTGGGAGAGCCCAGTTCCAAGGCTCAGGAGGAGTCAGCTGGAACAATAAAAAATGATTTCAATTCCTAAGGATTTCATATTTTAGAATTACCAGATGAAGAGTATTTATTAATTATACATTAAAATGCTCAAAGAAATAACATGTGTACTCACATAAAAAGGAAAGTAGCAAGAAACTATCAGAAACGCACTGGTACATGGAAGGAATAAATGGCATCTTGGGTATCCAGATGGAGAAAACTGAGGAGCAACTCATTTATGCAGAGGAGTTCTCTAAAGGTTCAGGAGCTGGTGTCATTAGGCACGTCCTAGAATTGGCGCTAAGGTGGGGCTAGACAGGAATGAGTGGTGGGGAGTTTGCCTGCACAGCCAGCCTCCCAGCTTTCCTCCCCTACCCTGAAGGTTGCCTATGGATAGGGTAATTCCTATGACTTCCAGGCTGGGGAGTGCCAGGCACAGTTGGAAGTCTAGTTAGACTTCACGTACTGAAGTATAGGTACTGGCTGTGTGCAAAACAGCAGCTCCTATCTAAAATTCAAAGAACTATATTGTGAAGATTGAGGGATGGTGTTTATATGTACAGTAGTCTCCCCTCATCTGCGGGGTATATGTTCCAAGACCCCCAGTGGATGCCTGAACCCTTGGATAGCCCTAAACCCTAGGTACAGTTAGCCCTCCATATCTGCAGTTTCTTGATCATCTGTGCTTGGTCTTGGTTATCTGTGTTGTTGGGCAGGAGATGGCAGATGTATATGCTGTAGAGGTATAGATGTGGAGACCCAGAGAATTTTCCAAATGTGTTTCAATAATCAGAATCAACCTCCATCTCCTAAGTGCCATCAAAATTTTATAAAAGTTATTCAAATCACACAATACACTATCTTAAGTCCCTGCATTTCTTTCCCCCTGCCTACTTTAAAAGTTATTAATAGCCAAATGACCAAAAATTGGGCACTAGTGTGGAGGAGAGAAGCAAGATTCTAGGTAATAGGCTGGCCCCTGGTTATAAAGTAAAAGAGAGTTCAGTGTTATGACATTATCAATGTGCACTATGTAAATGTTTGGAAAATAAAGTAATTTTGTAATTCTATGGTTCTATCTGTGATTTAGTATGAAGTTTCTTTCTTCAACTGTGTGTCCTAGTAAATGTCAAGGCACAGCTGGCTGAAAATTAGTGCTGATTTTATAAGCGACCTTTTGTGGATTCTACCCTGGTTGGCGTAGTTTTCTCATCTGCCCACACACTTGACAGAGTGGAACTCCAAGATGGAACCAGGGCATTCCATGGATGGCAAATAGCAATGCTGTTAAAAGAGCCTTATGATTAAAATTAGAATTCTAAGATTTGAATACATTTCATTACCAGAAGAGGCTGCTTTTACAGCAATGTACTATGACACCAGCAGTATAGGAAATGGGCTCTGGGCAAGAAAAAACTGGGGAAAGGAGAGGCTGGGGTGCATGTCCACAAGAGGCATAGTGCTTAAAGCCACATTTTTGAGAACGTAGTGGAGAAAATCTCTGCCCCAGCTGCCTAATTCCATGAAATCTGGAATCTCTCCCTTGGACCAGGAATGGAGGATGCCACAGGCCCCATCAGATTTTACCAGTTTGATGATGCGGACAGAAAGGTAAAGCTTCAGGTGTTCAGAGCTTCATCTGAGTTCCCCCACAGGTATAAACAACAAAGTACTGCCAGTCTCTCTAAAGCACAAGAGTTCCAGCCCGGAGAGTGCAACTTGTGTGACATTTCCTTACACTTCAGATTTCTACACTTAGGAAGCAGTTGCTCGGTGAATTATGTGGCTCAGTTCAAGCTGAGATAATGTTTGATTCAAAACTTGTGATAACTTTTAAGGTTAATTGAATTTCCTACAGTTCAAGGGAGAAACAGAAACCACATAAGAATAAGTAGAAAAATTTAAGAGAAAGAGCTATAAATATGCAAATAAATCTCTATGAAAGTCATTGAAGTATTGAATCATTTCTTCCTATAGCCCTTTATGAAGTCTTGCAGCACTCCTCAACCTCTTTCCCACGTCATTAACTTATAAGCACCACAACATGCATGGCAGTGGTCATAGGAAGCGCTGTTGGTTTACTACACCTTTGCTGTTTTGAGGAATTCATCCACTCATTGTTTTATGCACTGGCTTACATGGATAAATTGTGTCTTTCCCTAATCTCTTATATTCTCTGCAGAGCAAGGATTCTGAATCTCTAAAGGACTTTTCTGTGGGCTTAACATTCTGTTAAGTAAAATAAACAGGTTACATTACCTTTTCCCATCGAGGTAATTGGTACCAGCAGGCTCCCGGTGCCTCAGACTCATCCCATTGTGGTACTTTTAATTGACTACATGTCTTCCTGAAAGTTCCTCATCGAGAGCTGTGTTGTAGCTGCTAGCCATATGCAGTTAAATTTATATAAATTAAAATGAATACAATTAAAATTTCAGTTTCCCAATCCCACTAGCTGTATTTCACATGTGCAATAGCCACATGTGGCAAGGGGCTGCTGAACTGAACAGGGAAGGCATAGAACATTTCTGCCATTGAAGGAAATGCTTTGGTCTTTGCTGGTCTAACACATTTTTCATACTGGTCTTGAGCCTTTAATTTTCTCTACCAACTAACCTAGGCAAGACTTTGATTTTTACAGGAATACTTTATGGTCTTGTCTCTCCATTTCTCAATCCTTGCAATCTACTTCCATGAATCATCCAGAATCTCAGGTCACACCTGGGCCTTGTCATCACCCAGGATCACTCTGCCTCTGACACAACCCTAGGCACTAGTTTTCAGCTGTTTTGTTCTCAAATACCCAGCACACCCATTCTTCAGTTACACCGAGACCTCCAGTTCCTGGACCTGGGCATTTGTTCTCATTTGACTCCTCCATCTTTCTTATCCAGCCTGCTGCCCATCTTTATACATTCTTTTGCCATTATCCTAGAATCAATCAACCCTTATCCTTTCAATGCATCCGTCTTAATGTCTCTGCTCCCATATCAGGTAAGTGGAGCAGGAAAACTGACAAAATGCAACTGAAGCTAGGTGCTCTAATGCTTTTCAAACTTTGGGTGACAATCCAATGGTGGATTGTGAATGAGCGCAATCTAGTGGTTTGTTGGTTTTTTAGGTTAAATAGGATAAAGTAGAAAGTATTAATCTCAGAAAATAAGTACAATTATGTTTCCATAAATCTTTTGTGTTATATAGATATGAGGTCTGTCCAGAAAAAGTCAAGCAATTGTTAATATAATGAGAACGGTTTGTGTGTCTTTGATGTAACCTGGCAGCCAAGGAGAGTGGGCTGGAATGCACATGTGTAAACAATGATGACTTCACTGCACTAGTCAGTGGGGGCGGTCTACACTGTTAAGTGAGATGTGTACTGTGTGGCTGTCGGATTCAAAGTGACTGAGTGAGTACAGCAATAAATCTGCATCAAATTTTGCGTTAAGGTTGGACATTCTTCTGTGGAAACTACTTAGGTGATTCAGAAAGATTTTTGGGGATGATGCAATGAGTGCAGCACAAATAAAAGTGTGGAACAGACACTTCAAAGATGGTCAAGAATCTGTTGAAAGTGATATGTTCTGGAAGGTCTGCAACAAATAGCACACCTGAGAATGTTGAATGTGCAAGGGCTGCAATCAACAAAGATTGGCAACTGACAGTGTGAGAACTAGAAGCTGATCTAGGGATTCCAAAAACTACTGTGTCCAAGGTTTTGACACAGGATCTTGGCATGAAATGCGTATTGGCAAAATTTGTTCCATGGCTTCTGCTACCCGAGCAGAAGGAACATTGTGCTGCAGTTGCTAATGACTTGATTCCAACCGCTACCACTGAACTCAAGAAGGTCAGAACCTGAGATGAATCGTGGGTCTATGGCTATGATTTGGAAATGAAGACCTCGTTCTCCCAATGGAAGTCCCTTGGTTCTCCACACCCTAAGAAGGCATGGCAAAGTTGCAGCAAGATCAAGACCATATTAACTATGTTTTTGATTGGGAAGGTGTTGTCCAGCACGAGTACACCCCTCCAGGCCAAACGATTAAAAAGGAGTACTACCTCAATGTTTTTTTGTCACAGCGGCAGGTATGAGCAACTGGTGACTGGCAGCTTTAACATGACAATGTGCCCACTCATGCATTATGTCTGGTGCAAAGTTTTTTGGTACAACATCAAATCACCCAGGTGACTCATCCCCTCTCCAGTGCAGATTTGGAGCCCCGTGACTTCTGGTTTTTCCCAAACCACAGTCACCTTTGGAAAGGAAGAGATTTCACACTGGCGATGAGATTCAGGAAAATACTACAGGGCAGCTGATGGCAATTCCAACAAAGGATTTTGGAGAGTGTTTTGAACAGTGGAAGAGACTCTGGGAGAACTGTGTGAGGTCCCAAGGTGCCTACTTTGAAGAGGACTGAGGTATCATTGTCCTATGTACAATGTTTCCTGTATCTTCTTCAATAAATGTCTTTTTCATAGTGCATGGCTGGATAATTTCTGGACGGACAAAATAGAGAAAATGCCAATATTTTCTCCTTTGTTAATAAAATTTCCTAATGTTGACTCATTCTTTCATTCTTACAGTAAGCCTTATTTGGTCATGATATATTTTTCTTCTAATATACTGCTGTATTTGATTTATTAATATTTGGTTTAGGATTTTCACATCTATAATTTTTAAATAATGATGCCAGCTGTCTAATTTAGCATTTACTTTTTGTCCAACATTGAAAACATGGTTATATTTAATTGTAAAATTAAATGGAAAAAATTTTCACCTTTTCTATCCTTGATCTGGAATTGTTTGTTTAAAATAGAAATCACTTTTTTTTCTTTAAATGTTTTCTGGAACTCACTTGTAAAATCATCTGGATCTTCTTGATGCATTTTCAGGAATAGATATTTAAAATTACATTATTATTTTTTTCTAATGGTTATCAATCCTTGTGTTTTTTATCTTCTCTTGAGCCAAATTTTTAATAATATCTTTTAAAACATTCATTTAAACTAAGTTTTCAAATTTGTTGATAACAACCTGTACGTAATAATTATTTAAAAAAAATAAGAACTCTATAGTTATATTCCTTTCTTATCCTAAAAGGTGTTTGTGTTCTCTCTTTCTCCCTCCTTCCCTTCCACCCTCTCTTCCCTTAATCAAGCATGGTAAAAGTTTGTCTACCTTCTTGGACTTTTCAAACATCAAGTCTATTTGATTTTTGTTTCTCATTTTATTAATTTTTTTATTTGTCCTTATTTGCTTCCTTTGGGCTTATTTGTTCTTGAGTTCATAACTCTTAGTGGGAGACAAAGCCTGCCTTTTCTTGTACCTTGGACACAAACACACCATCTAGGCTGCAATCATAGGTATGGTACCCTGGTTTTGAATTGAGAGTTAGTAATGCACAGAAATGACAACAGTGGCATTTGCAGCAAGATCAAGTTCTTGGGACAGTAATGACAGGAACACCAGGGGCTGTCTTAGCCTCTATGGCTGTCGGAGTTAGTGGTGCAAGATGCAGGTACTGGCCCCTGGTAGTGGCAATAGCGTTGTCTTCCCCAGAGTGGGTCAGTGATACTATGGTGGGCACTGTTCTAACTGTACAGTTCTGAGCCTAGTTCTACTGCCAAGTCAGTGGTTCTGTGAGTGAATCGATGTCCTGTTAATAAGTTCAATTTTTTTTTTTTTCCCCTGAATCAGCCAGAGTTGTTTTCTATTGCTTCCAGCTGGGAATCTTGATTGACTACCAGGGTACATTCTTTCATTGTTATTCTTTTCTAAATAGTGTTTCTCAATAACATTTTGATTTCATCTTTATCTCACTGGTTATTTAGAATGACGTTTAAAATATTTTCCAGTTGGTAAACATGTTGGTTCTTTCTGTTGTTAATTTTTCTTTTTTGTTGCAATGTGGTCAGTTAATGTGGCTTGTAAGGTTTGTGATTTTTGGAATTTATTGAAATTTACCTGTGATCTAATATATGTCACATTTGATCCAAGAGTATTTTTTTCCATTTGTAAATATTACATTTCTATTCTGAATGTAGCCCTTTGTAGATTTGTCAATTTTACCTCATATTTATAAGAGTTATCAGGCTTCATGATTGTGGTTTTTTTGGTATAAAATATTTTATATTACTCAATGAGGCCAACTCCTTTGGAAAATTATGCATCCACTTCTCCTGGGGGCAGCCAATTGCTGCCTGATTGGGAGGACCAAAGCCTTTTCTCATTGCCTGAGGGTGGGACCAGTTGGGCGGTAATGTTCATGCTTCAGGCTCACCAAGGAATCAAGATGAAGCCCGATTTCTGCTGACACCACATTTTAGCTTAGTTCCTTCCCCAGCCTTATTCAACTTCTCTTCTCTCCCCACGTAGGGTACTCTCTTAATCAGTCATGTGCGCTCAAACCCCAGTCTCAGGCTCTGCTTCTAGAGAACCTGACCCAAGGCACGTTGTTTCAGTACTTCCATTTGTCCTGTGCCCTCATGCTTAGCCCAGGACCCAACGCCAGTTAGACCTTCAGAAAATGTTCACCCAGTGAACAAATGAAGTTACTTTCCTTGGGCAGCATGTAGATCACATTACACTGTCTTTCCAAACCTAACTTGTAATTTTGAAAGTAAAATTTCTGATTTTGGCTTTAAAGCCTGTTCTGATGGTTTACGCACATGAAGCCCATTTGGCTTTATTTGTTAGTCTACTTTGGTTTTTTTTAAATTGCTTTTATGACCCCAAACATATTTTTTTATACCTGAATTATATACAGCCCTGCATTACTTGCACATTGTGTCATGTATCTTATTTCCTCAGCTGGAACACAATTTTATGGACTTTATGTTTCTCTGCATCACCTGGGGCCTAACACCTTGCTAGATACGTAATATTCAATTAATAATTGTATGATGTTTATATGATAACTTAGTTTAAAGGGATTATATTTGAATACAAATTTTCTCTTAGAAAATACTTTTTTCTTTCTTACTTCTGGATCATTTAATTCCTTTTTGAAAACTCTGTTTCCATAGCAACAGATTATCATAAAAGAAAGAAGATAGTATGGCCTTTACTTTGAACAACAAGAGAAGGATTATGAGAAGAAAACTTGTAATTGCAAAATTATAAATAAAATGAATGAATCAAACAGAGGGAAGTGGTTATACAAAGGAGGATAAATCATTCCTAACAGCTTTCATAATATTATTGTACTTTAAGATGATTAAAATAGTCAGCAGAATCCAGAAGCTCAAACATTAGTAATGTGATAAACTTCAGAAGCTGAGAGCAGAAAGCCTTTGGTCAGTCCCAGGGATCCTAGCTGACTTCAAAAGCAATGCCCTCTATTTGATCAGCAAGGGCAGTGGCACAGAACCCAAGCTCTGTAATGATTTGCAGTATCATCAAGTCTCCCATAAGCCTGTATTTGAGAGATGCCTGAGGTGAC
Organism: Pteronotus mesoamericanus; assembly: GCF_021234165.1. Lineage (NCBI taxonomy): Eukaryota > Metazoa > Chordata > Mammalia > Chiroptera > Mormoopidae > Pteronotus > Pteronotus mesoamericanus. The sequence goes on along the minus strand of NW_026555329.1, from coordinate 64,504,174 downwards.
TTTCTCTTTAATTTGCAAAAAAGTGTTCAATAGTCAAGTAGTGAGAAGTTGAATCTAGCTCAGAAAGAGGAGAGAAAAATAATGTGACACAAAACAAGTTTTCCTTGAGAACCTAAGGAGAATTCAGGACAAACTCCTGTGGCTGGAATTCAGTGGGAATTTCTTTGGCTTTATGTGGCAAGATATTTTAGAATATATTAAGTGGATGTTGCTATTAACCAGACTCTTTCATCATTGAGCATGCTCACCTGTTTTGTTTTGTTTTTTTTTTGGATTCTTTTTTAAAACAATATTTATTCATTAATTAATTAATTTATTCTTGTTTATTCTGTTATAGTTATCCCAGTTTTCCCCCTTTGCCCTCCTCCACCCAGCCCACCCCTGCTCCCACAGTCATTTCCCACACTGTTGTTCATGCCCATGGGTCATTCATACATGTTCTTTGACTAGTCTCTTCCCCTTCTTTCCACCATTCCCCAATCCTCTCTGGCAGCCGTAAGTCTGTTCCATGATTCCATCTTTTCTGGTTCTGCTTTTCTCATTAGTTTATTTGGTTCATTCAATTTCTCTTTTTTAAAACAATATTTTATTGACTCTGCTATTACAGTTGTCTCAATTTTTCCCCCTTTACCCATAGGTTCAATTGTTGCTAGATAAGTATTTATTACCATTTTATTGTTCACAGTTTTGATCCTTCTTTTTCTTAAATAAGTCCCTTTAACATTTCATCTATTAATTGTTTGGTGATGATGAGCTCCTTTAGTTTTTTCTTGTTGAGGAAACTCTTTATCTGCCCTTCAATTCTAAATGATATCTGTGCTAGGTAGAGCACTCGTGGCTGTAGGTCCCTGCTTTTATGACTTTGAATATTTCTTGTCAATCCTTTCTAGTCTGCGAAGTTTCTTTTGAGAAATCAACTGACAGTCTTATGGAAACTCTCCTGTAGCTAACTAACTGCTTTTATCTTGCTGCTTTTAAGATTCTTTCTTAACCTTTGGCATTTTAATTATGATGTGTCTTGGAGTGGACCTCTCTTTGCATCCATCTTGTTTGGGACTCTGTGCTTCCTGGACCTGAATATCTATTTCCTTCTCCAAATTATGGAAGTTTTCTTTCATCATTTTTTCAAATTGATTTCCAATTTCTTGCTCTTTCTCTTCTCCTTCTAGTACCGCTATGATGAAAATGTTGGAGTGTTTGAAATTGTCCCAGAGGCTGCTTACACTATCCTTGTCCTTTTTTTTTTTTATTCTTTTTCTTCTTGTTGTTCTGATTGGTTGTTTTTTTGCTTCCTTATGTTCCAATTCATTGATTTGATTCTTGGCTTCATCCCTTCTACTATTGTTTCCCTGTAAATTGTCCTTTACCTCGATTAGTGTATCCTTCATTTCTAACTGGATCTTTTTTATATTGCTGAGGTCCTCACTAATTTCCTTGAGCATCCTTATAACCACTGTTTTGAACTCTGCATCTGATAGATTGCTTATCTCTATTTCATTTTGCTCTTTTTCTGGAGTTCTGATCTGTCCTTTCATTTGGGCCATGTTTCTTTCTCTCTTTGTTTTGGCAGCCTCCCTGTGTTTGTTTCTATGTATTAGGTAGAGCTTCTTTGACTCTGTATCTTGGTAGCGTGGCCTAATGTAGTAGGTGTCCTGTAGGGTCCAGTGGCGCAGCCTTCCCTATCCCCCAAGCTGAGTACTTGAGGTGTGCCCTCTGGGTGGGCTGAGTACACCCTCCTCTTGCAGTTGAAACTCAATTGCTATTGACAGGTCAATTGGAGGGATTTAGTGAGGCCAGTCAGTTGTAAGGACTGTCTGTGACCACTGACTACCAACTTCTGCCCTCCATGGAGGATCAGCTGTGCAGGGGCAAAGTGGCGGTGCTCTGACATGGTCTGTAGCTGTCCACTGAGTGTGGAAGCTCTGGGATTTCCCGGGTGGTATAGTCCAAGGTCAGCCCCACCTGTGTTTTGCCCAGAGCCATACTGCATGACCTGTAAAACAATCTGAGATGGCTGCTACTTGTTCTGGGCTTGGAGATTCCCAGGCAAAGCCAAGCTGTGAATCTGGGCTGGCTGCTCCTAGTGCTGGGCCTGGGGCCACTTAGCAAGCAGTATGGAGACTGAGTATCACTGAGGCCAACTGTTGCTTATTTGAGAGGATTTAGGAAGTTGTGAAGCATGAGGCAAGACCATCCATTCGTATGGAAAAGTCCCTATTAACAGCTTGTGTGGATCCATAAGGTGGGTGGCACGGAACCTCAGGGGATCTCCAGGGTGGGACAAGCAGTGTTAGCCAGGTTGATGGAGTCTCAGATATAGCACCTGCCTGCTGGCTCTATGGCTTTTTGTGGGGAGAGTTCAGAAAAGGGACAATGGCCTCTGCCTGCCTTTCAATCTGGGAGAAAGCTGTCCCCAAACTCCTTCCCTGGTGGCAGACACTTCAGTTCCTTCCTGTATGCCACTGGTGCCTTTCAAGGTGCTACCCTACTGCTGGAGCTCAGAAAGAGTGAGTCTGGATAAGTCTGTGTGTGGGTTCTTTAAGAGGGACTGCTAGAGGCTCCAGTTAGTTTCTCCCACTGACTCAATCCCTGTTGATTTTTGCAGCCAGAAGTCATGGGGTGTTATCTTCCTGGCCCTAGAACCCTGGGCTGGGGGTGCTGGTGAGGGTCTGAGACTCCTCACTCTTGAGATATCCCTCCTGAATTTCTATCCACCACATGTGCATGTAGAACCAGCCTGTTACATGCCTCCACCCCTGCTACCTGCCTGGATGGGTGTGGTTTCTTTAATTCCATAGTTGTCAGACTTCCATTCAACTCTATTTCTGACGGTTCTGAGTGATAGCTGTTCTATATTTTAGTTGTAATTTTGATGTGGTTGTGCAAGGATGTGAGCCATGTTTGCCTATGCCACCATCTTGACCAGGAGTCTAGATTCCTCTTATAAGTGAGATCATATGGTATTTGTCTCTCACCGACTGGCTTATTTCACTTAGCATAATAGTCTGTAGTTCCAAAAATCCTGTTGCAAAATGTAGGGATTCCCTCTTTCTTTCTGCTGTGTAGTATTCCATTGTGTAAATGTACCACAGTTTTTTAAACCATTCATCTACTGATGGGCACTTAGGCTATTTCCAACACTTGGCTATTGTAAATAGCGCTGCTTGAACACAGGGGTGCATAAGTTATTTTGAAATGGTATTTTGGGATTCCTTGGGTATATTCCCAGCAATGGAATTGCTGGGTCAAGAGGTAGTTCCATTCCTGGCATAAGAACAGACTCATAGATTAATGGAACATAATAGAGAGCCCAGAAATAAACCCAAGTCTCTATGGTCAATTAATATTTGACAAAGAGGGCATGAACATACAATGGAGTAAAAACAGCATCTTCAATAAATAGTGTTGGAATATCTAGGCTGACATATGCAAAAAAATTAAACTAGACCACCCACTTACATCATACACCAGAATAAACTCAAAATGGATAAAAGACTTAAGTATAAGTTGTGATACCATAAAAGTCCTAGCAGAAAACATAGGCGGTAAAGTTTCATATATCCCATGTAGCAAAATTTTTGCTGATATATCTCCTAGGGCAAGGGAAATAAAGGAAAAAATAAACAAATGGGACTACATCAAATAAAAAAGCTTCTACATGGCTAAGGAAACCATAATCAAAAGGAGAAGGGAACCTACTGTATGGGAGAACATATTTGCTAATGATACCTCAAACAAGGGTTTAATCTCCAAATTATATAAAGAACTCACATGACTCAACACCAGAAGACCTACAATCCAATTCAAAAATGAGTAAAGGACCTAAGTAGACTATTCTCCAAGGAAGGCAAACAGATGGCCCATGGACATATGAAAAAATGCTCAACATCACTAACCATCAGAGAGGTGCAAATTAAAACCACAGTGAGATATCATGTCATGTCTGTCAGAATGGCTATCATTAATAAGTCAACAAAAAACAAGTTCTGGCGAGGATGTGGAGAAAAGGGAACCCTAGTGCACTATTGGTGGGAATGCAGACTGGTGCAGCCAGTGTGGATAACAGTGTGGAGTTTCCTCAAAAAATTAAAAATGTAACTGCTCACCTGTTCATGAAGTAAGGAAGCTTTAGTTGCTGGGAAGATGAGCTCAACGTAAAGTTCAACATTCAGCCTATCTTGGGGATGCAGAGACTCAGAAGAGGAAGCAACGTGGTGTAAGGCACTGGATGTGCTACACACCCAGCCCCCGGCTCTCTGGGTCTTGGTGACTTCACCTTTGAAATAGGGGGTTAAGTAGATAGGATGATGATCTCTAAGGATCACTGAGCTCAACAACTCCATAGTTCTAAGTAAAAACAAAAGCTGTTATTATTCTCTATTTTGGTGGTTGGAATTTCTTTCTTAATCTCTCTATTCTTTGTTACAATCATAGTTCCTTATATATTCTGGATACTATTCCTTTGGTGGTAACACATGGTGCAAATATTTCTCCTACTCCGTGGTTTGTCTTTTCACTCTTTCATGGGGTTTTTTGATGAACACAAATTCTTTAATGTTACAGCGTGTGTTTTTTATGTCTTGTTTAAGAAATACTTCTCTACTCTGTGGTCATAAATATATTCTCCTTTATTTTTTAAGGTTTTATGGGTTTTTTTCTATTACATTTAGATCTTTAAATATTTGGAATTAATTCTTGTATATAATGTGATATAGTGGTACAATTTAATTTCTTCTCTTGAATAATGAACTGTCCCATCACGATTTATTGAAAACCTCCTTGTCTTTTCTAATGAATCTGTCATGCTACGCCTCATACTCTACATGCCCCTTGCCCTCTTGAGTCAGCAGACTGGATAGGGCATGTCCTTCTCATGACAGGACAAAATCATGATCAGGAAATTACCTAATTATGAATTTAATGAAATATTACCATTTTTCTCACTAATATCCAATGTGGCACAGGAGAAAAAAATATTCTAGTACAGGATCCCACTGAGGACCATACATTGCATTTACTTGTCATATTTTTTTTCTTTCATGTTCTTCATGTTTACAAAGGGTGCAGATCATTTCTTCTGTAAATATCTTTGTGTTTTTTGAAAGAGTATATAAGAGGATTTTGTTTGCTTTTTTATTCAGTTGGAAAATGTATTTCTTCCACTGGATACTTAGCCTATTTACATTTATTATTGTAGTTAGTGAAACATTTGCATTAATTTCTACCATCTCCTTATGGATTTTCTATTTGTCCTACCTTTTCTGTTTTACTTTTTCTCTTTTTCTTTACAATCAGGGGTGTCCAGCCTTTTGGTGTGTCTGGCACACTAGAAGAAGAATTGTCTTGGGCTGCACATTAAATACATTACGACATGTAATCAGACACACACAAAAAAATTTCATAATGTTTTAAGTAGATTAACTATTTGTGTTGGGCCACATTCATAGCTATCCTGGTATGCATGCAGCACATGGAGTGCAGGTTGGACACCCCTGGTTTACATTGTTTGGAACTGAGTATTTGTTTTTCTCCTTCCATTTTCCTTTTTCACTATATACTTTGTTTCTGTTCTTTTACTTGTTATCCTGGGTATTTTAAAATACATATTTGGCTTATCAAATCCTCAAGTTAATAATATCATCATCCTCTTCTCTAGCAGTAATAGTTTCTTAAAACACTTCAGTCAAACCACTTCCAAAGCATACCATTTTTATTATGCATTTTAAATTTAGTTTTTCTTTTAATTCCACAAGACAATATTATTGCTATTTTATAGAGTCAGTGTTTATTTAGTTTATCCATGTATTTATTACTTCTATCTATCATTGCTTTTTCTATTTTGAATCTCCTGTCTGGGGTCAATTTCCTTCTGCATAAAATATTTATATCCTTTAGAATTTCCCTTACTGATTGTCTGTTGGTAGTAGTCTGTCAGGATTTTTTTTTAGAAATATCTTCCTTTGTCTTCTGTTTTGAAAAATATTTTTACAGCCCTAACTGGCATGGCCCAGTGGGTTGGGTGTCGTCCTGCAAACCAAAAAGTTGCTGGTTTGATTCCTGGACAGGGCACATGCCTTGGTTGAGGGCCAGGTCCCCGGTTGGAGGTGCATGAGAGGCAACCAATTGATGCTTCTCTCACACATTGACATTTCTCTTGCTCTTTCTCCCCCCCTTCTCCTCTCTCTAAAAATAAATAAATAAAATCTTTAAAAAAAGAGAAGAAAAATATTTTTGCAATGTGTATAATTCTAGTTTGTCAGCTATTTGTTTCCCAGCCACTCAAAAATATTGTTCTACACTCTTCTGACTTCCATTGTGTCTGTATTTGCCCTTCATATGAAGGTTAGCTGTCCTTTCTTTCTGCCCTCTTTTAAGATATTTTCCTTGTCTTTGTAATCCTGCAATTTCTCTGTGGTTTCCTTTATTGACAAGTTTGGAATTGATTCGAATTCTTAAACTTGTGGAGTGTGTCCCATCATATCTGAAAAATTGTCAATCATCCGTCCAAATATATTTTTCCTACTCTTTTTCTCTTGTTTTTTTAGAGCTTGAGTTGACATATCTCTTGGTCTTTCTTTCATAATTTCTATCATGATCTCTCTATGCTGCCTTCCAGATGATTTATTTGGATCATACTATTTTACACTTTAGCTTTTTCTAGCTGTCTATGGAGTTTTTAATTTTTTATTGTATTTTTACTTCTATAAGCTATATATTTATTAAACATCTATTTCATCATTTCTACAGTGTCTTTTTCTTTATGTTTAAAAACTCAGATGTATTTAGACATTCTTTTTCAGGTCTGTTCTGTTGACTTTTGCTCATGGTACTGCTTTTCCTGTTTTGTTTTTTTTTCCCTGTGACCTCATATTTCTGGGAACTTTTTTTTGCATGAATTCTTTGAGACTGTGACAAAGCTAGTACACCAGAGAGGATTTAAATTTGTTTCTGCCAGTAACCTGGAGGAACTTCCCAACCCAGGACAATGCTAAACTGACTTCTTAGCTTGTAGTTTATTAGACCTCTAAAGTAGTATGAATTTGGCCTGCAAAAATACAGGAAGGCTGGCTTACAGTTAAGGATTTTTCAGAAAAGTCCCACTCTCTCCAAGGTCAAATTTCTGGATGGGTAATTTCGCTTTTAGTTTCTTGGGTGGCAGATTTTTTCCCCCCCTACTTTATACTTATAATGGAGGTATAGCCTCTTGCAGTCTTAGTTTTGTGAGGGGGATGTCCTATTAAATGTTCCACCTTGGGTGAATCTGGGCTTTGTGTTTTCTACTCTGTGGCTATATAGATACGAGGAAAACAAAAAATAAGTTCATTCAGTTTGGCAAATGCTCCCCAAGGCAAAACATGGCCTCATTTCTCTGATTACCTCTTTGGACTCCTATTTTCACTGAGTTCCCTTTACTAAATAGCGAGATAATTGATGTATTCAAAATATTTGTTTTTGGCCCTAGCTGGTGTGGCTTGGTGGATTGAGTGCTGGCCTTTGAACTGAAAGGTTGCCGGTTCGATTCCCAGTCAAGGCATATACCTAGATTGCAGTCCGTGTCCCCAGTTGAGCATGTGTGAGAGGCAACTAATTGATGTATCTCTCACACATTGATGTTTTTCTCCCTCTCTTTCTCCCTCCCTTCCCCTCTCTCTAAAAATAAATAAAAATTAAAAATATTTTTATTGTATTTTATCCAGTATTTTTAAAAAAATATTTTTATTTTTAAATTACAGTTGATGTACAATATTGTATTAGTTTCATGTGTACAACTATTTTGTTTTATTTAGGAGGGCCAAGCAGGGTACTTTGTTTACCATGCTGCTGGAAATAGAAATCCAGATATCAATTTGAAATTATATTGGGGAAAACTTTTCTAATACTGAATAAGTAGATAGCATTTGACAATCAAAAATGAAATTCATGACAATGGTCTTTTTTTTAATTTTATTTTAATTAATTTTTTCAAATACATTTGTCTCTGCCTACCCCCCACCACTTTCCCTTGTCCCCTCCCTCCCTCCCTCCCTCAGCTCTTCCCCCTTGGTTTTGTCCATGAGTCCTTGCTATATGTTCCTTGACTTTCCCCTTCCTTTCCTTTTCCCTGCTCCCCCTCCCTCCTTCCCTCTGTGATAATGGTCTTTTTATAGAAAGCTATTGTTGGCAAGTAATAATATTATAGATATATAAGTAAAATAATAAAGCAGTATTTGACCAGGATTTTAATGAAAATATACATTAGATTTCATCACTTAACACATTATTTATATTAATGATGGTGTAATAGAAAGATCTAGGGTTTTGTTGAGGGAGGGTGTGAAATACTGTACTTTCCTGTCTTCCCCTCTCAGAGACCCCCTAACATTCTGAATGCTAGGCTGGCAATCAAGGTTCTTCAAAATATTAAGAAGAGCTAATCTTGCTTCATCCTTTTACCCCTCTGCTTGTGGAGACTGGTACCCTGAACTCTTCCCACATTTCACCACTAGTGGACCCTGATCAAGCATTTTGCTTTGCCGCCTCCAAGTCTTTGCACTTGTCCTTCTTCCTTCTCTTACCCATGCCTTGAGTATTTTTACAAATAATATGTTTGATGGCATATAATACATGATTCCTATTTCTTTTTCTACTTTGAGGTATATTTATTTATTATTATTTTTAAAAATTTATTTATTTTATTTTTTATCGTACTTTTTCCATTATCATTTAATCCCTTTAGACCCTCCTCCCCCGGCAGTCACCACACTGTCGTCCATGTCCATGAGTCCTTTTTCTTTTTTGCTCAATCCCCCCATCTCCTAACCCCCTGCCCTCCAACAGCTCTCAGCCTGCTCTCTCTCTGAGTCTGTCTCTATGTTGCTTGTTAGTTCAGTTTGTTCATTAGATTCCACATATGAGTGAAATCATATGGCATTTGTCTTTCTCTAACTGGCTTATTTGCACCCTTTTATTTAGAAAACAACCTCAGTTTGACTAGACATGATGTTTTTCTTTACCACCCAGAGCCTTTTAAGCTTTTCCTAAGGTTAGAATGTAGGCTTGTTGGATGCAGAGATTCTAATTCATAAATGTGTTAACGCCGCATGGCAAAAACGGTGTCAAACACATGCAGTATAGGTACAAGAAAAGCACCAGATGTAATATAATAAAAAAATCATTTATATAATTGAGTGAAATAGACTGCCTTGAGCATAGAGCACTCTTCTTCCAGTGTAAGTACATGTGAGATTATGCATGGAAATAATAAAATAGTATGGGACAGATATGTGGCTTGCAGGTAAACAAGGTTGGAACCCTTGTACTAGACAGCAGAAAGGGAATCATTATTCAGAAAGTAGGTGAACAAAAGAAATGATTGATTTATTATTATTAACCTTGTGCATAAGTCTTTGTAAATGGATCTGAGTTAAATGTTGCAGGATTACTGCCATGAACGAGAGTTAGAGGACTTCTTCCAGGATATAATTAAGCTTGGGCTAAATGCAAATTGCATTGCTTGCAGTCACCCAAGGGTAGCTTAAATTTAATGTGACAGTTTTTCAAAAAACTATTTTCTTGGGTAAGGACACCAGAATAGACACAATTATTATTATTGCTTTTGCGAGCAGCATATCTTTATTTCTGGTCCCTGTTAGGTCTTTTGTGTTTTAAAATGCCTGGGCTTTCACATGAGAAAATTACCAGCAGCCTTGTGGCTGGGTGGTGGGATTGCTGCTGCTGCTGCATCACAGGGACTCTGCCTTTTCATGCTTTTCACCAGATACACAGCCCTTTGTATTTGCACAGCACTTTCTAACTACTTCAAAGCATGTTTACGTCTTTCATGCTTGCAACTCTGTGGAGTAGGAAGCATGAGTTTTTCTACCTGCCTTTTTGCAGGCGAGAACAATGAGCCACAGAGAGGTTAAGTGATGGGTTGGAGGCAGCAGCGCCTCCCCACCAGCCCACGCTGCTTTCCCTTCCTGTGTGAAATTATGTGGGCACACAGGTTCTACCGGCGCACGCATGAGCCAGGCTACACTTGTGTGATTGCGCACTCCATTGTGTGGACAGAGAGCTGCAGGAAAATGAATTTGTTCTGAGAAAGCTTGTTTATGAGTTTCCACATTTTATCTACTCTGTCATTCTAACCCTGTAGAGGAGCCAGTTTTCATAACGACCTCATGCCATCCCACTAAGCATTATTCATCAAATGATTTGGAGAGCAGGTCAATTAATTTATGCCAGGTGCTTTCTTACTGTCTTATCATCATCTGCAAAATAACATTTAGATATGAATATTTTAGTTTTAAGATTTTTTTTTGGCTCCCAAACCAAAAACTCAGAGACTGGTTAACTAGCCTTTTGGTAGAAGTAAACACATCTCCAGTTGGGAAGGAGGGACTTTTTTTGAATTACTTCCTTCATCTGGAACTAAATCCACGAGTTAACCCAATGGGCATAATGATGTTATTCAAAAAATTATGGTAGAAATGAAGGATTAACCTGTTCATATCTTCTTACTCTTGATAATTTTTGTATGAATTTCTCAAAAGATGAGATTTTTCATAATACATTTTTCAGAGCTTTATTTACCCTAAGATTTCCTTTTTAAAATTGTAGTCACTTTTGTGGCACATTTTCACAGTTTTGTTGTTTAAATCCATTTCATTCTTCAGTTTTGCATTAAAGAATTAATATAACTATAATGCTTTCTGTAAATAAAATCTTTAATTCCAAAATCTGTTTTTCACTAATGATTTTTTTTAATCCTCAGATAATCCTTATTTTCCCCCTCCAGTCCAGGGAAATTTGTTTCCCTTTTTCTCCATTATGATGACCTAACTCAGTACAGCAGATCAGGATTTTCACTTTGCATATAAAGTAGACCTCACATTTTAATGCTTCCACTAGCTGTATTTAAGTGATTCCCTTAAAATAATTCCTGGCCTTAGTTGTTGCTGGATGAAACTAACAAGTGACGTCACCAGCCTCACTTGAGGGAGGGAGCTGGGGGAACTCCTATGCTCCAAGGGATGCTGGAAGTTGGTGACCAGGTCAGCAAATGCGGTCTGGGGAGAACTGGGGTCTTTGATCGCCCTATGCTAGTTGAATGGAGATTGTGTGGATGTAGTTTAGTGTAGTGCAGAGTGCTGAACAGAGGAGACAGCCTGAAGTTCTAGGCCCTCTTCTGCTACTTTCTAGCTCTAAGACCTTGAATCAACTACCTAATCTCTCTGAAGTTTACATTCCTGCTTATGACATGGGAATAAGAATATCTCCTAGGGTCATTCCGTGTGTCAGTTGTATGTTGCAAAGTAACACACTATCTCAAAACGTGGTGGCTTTAAACTCACAATCTTTTTAAATTCTTTATTCTTTTTAAAAAAGTTTTATTTGTTTTTAGTGAGAGGGGAAGGGAGGGAGGAGGAGAGGAAGAGAAATATCAATGTGCGGCTGCTTCTTGCATGCCCCCAACTGGGGACCTGGCCTGCAACCCAGGCATGTGCCCTGACTGGGAACCGCACTGGCAGCCCAGTTTTAGCCCAGTGGCTGGTTCACAGGCCAGCACTCAATCCACTGAGCCACACCAGCCAGGGCTAAACATAATATTTATTTGCTTACAGTTTGGGCTGGCTTGGGATGGGTAGTTATGCTGGTCTTTTCTGAGGTCACTCGTGCAGCTGCAGTAATCAGGGGGTCTGACTGGAGCTGGATGATCCAAGATGGCCTTACCCTCATAGGGCAGTCATCTGGGACTGTCAACGGAGTGACAGCCCTAGATTTCTTACCTGGCAGTGACAGTAATTCCAAGAAGGCAAGTCCCAATGTGCAAGTGCTTACCAAGTCTCTGCTGTCACATTTGCTACATGTTCTTTCTGGCCAAAGCAAGTCACATGACCAAACCCATGGTCAGTGAAGGAGGGCACTATGCCAGAGTGTAGAGGCTTTAGGTAGAACAATTAGTGTAACAATCCATATATTCTGGCAAGCAAATGAACAAATGATGGCAAATTTTTTTTTCCAAAGTGTTATGTAAGTGTAAGTTTTGCGTGGTGTATATGTGTGTGTATGAGTAGTGGTGATGGTGGGAAGATGATATGAAAACCTTAATAGATATTGAATTTATAGACCTGAAAATAATTATTTAGTGTTATCTCTCACTTCCATTATTAAATTAAAACTATTTAATTCAGGTGAGCTCAGAAATGTTAGCATGCTGGAACCTGGGTAATGTGATCAGTATGTGAAGCTGGAGAAGTGGACTCAACTACAGAGAATTGGCAATTCAAGACTCAGTGTTTTGAGGGTTTATCAAATTGGTGGATAAATGAGTCATGAATCAGAACCTGGAGGTCCATTCTAAGTGAGTTTAACTTGAAAGCCAGTAGGGATATGGTCAATACCACGAGGGCTCTTTATACATCCTGACTGTGGATGGAGATTGTGAAGATGAAGATTCATTTGAGACAGACTGGGTGAAGTACGAAGGCACCATCCCTACAGCCAGAGGGGATGGGGAAAGACAGGGACCTAAGGAGGCAGAAACCAAGGCAAATGCCTACTTCTCTGGACTAAGCAAGGGACTGGGGAAAGAAGGCAAATAACATGAATTTGGGAGTGCTATGACTCAGGGCAGAGTAGACAGGTGCATAAAGTTTGATGTCATGAGTGCCTTTGAAATTGGTCCCTAAAGAACCTTTGGAGGCAGAGAAATTGGGAGCCCAGAAACTACTGGATCCTGAACCACTGGGTCCCAGGTATAAAGACAGGGCTGATAGTGGGGCTAAAACTTTTAAACTCTTAAGTCAGGACCAGCTCAGCAATTGATGAGAAAGTGGCAGGCATCAATGGGCCCAGAGGAAAAGCTTCAGAAGGCTGACACAAATACCCTGGAGGATAGTGGGTCTCAAATGTCAGTGAGCACAGGAATTTCCTGGTTAAAAGTGCGCATCCTGGACTCACACCAGAGATTGTGACTAAGTACATCTGGCATGGCATCCAGGAATTTGCATTCAGGTAAGAGCTTTATGCCGGTGATCTAACCTGTGCTGTGCAATATAGTACACATGTGGTTATTTAAATTTAAATTAGTTAAAATTAAATAAAATGGTAAATTTATTTGTTTTTCTTTCTGAATATATATTTTATTGATTATGCTATTACACCTGTCCCATTTTTTCCCTCCCCTTTATTCCCGTCCGCCCTGCACCCCCCATCCCACCAGCATTCCCTTTCGCCCTTAGTTCATGTCCATGGGTCATACATATAAGTTCTTTGGCTTCTCCATTTCCTATACTATTCTTAACCTCACCTTGTCTATTTTGTACCTACTATTTATGCTTCTTATTCCCTGTACCTTTTCTCCCATTCTCCCTACTACCCCTCCCATCTGATCTCCATTTCTGTGATTCTGTTCCTGTTCTAGGTGCTTGCTTAGTTTTTTTTTGTTTTTTGTTTTTAGGTTAATTTCTTGATAGTTGTGAGTTTGTTGTGATTTTACTGTTCATAGTTTCTAATCTTCATCTTTTTCTTAGATAAGTCCTTTTAACATTTCATATAATAAGGGCTGGTGATGATGAATGCCTTTAACTTTACCTAATCTGGGATGCACTTTATCTGCCCTTCCATGCTAAATGATAGCTTTGCGGGATAGAGTGATCTTGGATGTAGATCTTTGCCTTTCATGACTTTGAATACTTCTTGCCAGCCCCTTCTTGCTTGCAAGGTTTCTTTTGAGAAATCAGCTGGTAGTCTTATGGGAACTCCTTTATAGGTAATTATCTCTTTTTCTCTTGCTGCTTTTATGATTCTCTCCTTATCTTTAATCTTGGGTAATTTAGTTATGATGTGCCTTGGTGTGTGCTTCCTTGGGTCCAACTTCTTTGGGACTCTCTGAGCTTCCTGGACTTCCTGGAAGTCTATTTCCTTGGCCAGATTGGAGAAGTTCTTCATTATTTTTTCAAATGTTTTCAATTTCTTGCTCTTCCTCTTCTCCTTCTGCACCCCTATCATTCAGATGTTGGATTGTTTAAAGTTGTCTAAGAGGTTCCTAGGCCTGTCTTCATGTTTTTGAATTCTTGTTTCTCCATTCTGTTATGGTTGAATGTTTATCTCTTCCTTCTGCTCCAAATTGTTGATTTGAGTCCCAGTTTCCTTCCCTTCACTGTTGGTTCCCTATAAATTTTTCTTTATTTCACTTTGCATTGCCTTCACTTCTTCTCCATTTTGTGATGATACTCAACCAATTCAGTGAGCATCCTGATTACTAGTGTTTTGAACTATGCAGCTGATAGGTTGGCTCTCTCTTCATTGCTTAGTTCTGTTTTTGGAGCTTTGATCTGTTCTTTCATTTGGGACATATTTCTTTGTTTCAGCCTGTCTGTTATGTTGTAAGGGGTAGAGCCTTAAGTATTCTCCAGGATAGAGCAACCCAGTTCTCTGGTTGTGCTGCTGTATGTGGGGGAGGGGTCCGAGAGGGAACAATGCCGCTTACTTGGCTCCCTGGCAGCTTTCAGTCACTTCCTCTGCTACCCACAAGCAAATTGGGCCCTTGTAGTGCTGTTTCCTAGGTGGGTGGGTTTGTCTATGTACTAGGACCCTGTGAGTCTCTTCAATGAACTCTTCTGTGGGGCTGGGAGTTTCTCCCACTGCCACAACCCCCACAGGATTTTGCAGCCAGAGGTTTTGAGGCTTTCTTTTTCTGGTGCTGGAGCCCTGGATTGTGTGGTCTGTCTTGCTCCCCAGGTGTTCTTCCTGGTTTTTCCACATGCAAATGTGGGACTGCCTAGTCCACCAGTTGCTGCCTTGCCTGTCTGGACCTCTAGGTGCTGCCTTCTCATGCATCCTCTCCACCATATCTGCCGTCTCTGCCCCTCCTACCAGTCTGGATGAATGTTTCTTCTTTAACTTCTTGGTTGTTGGACTTCCATACAGTTTGATTTTCTGGTAGTCTGGTTATTTTTTGTATTTAAATTTGTTGTTATCCTTCTTTTGGTTGTGCAAGGAGGCAAAGTATATCTACCTATGCCTCCATTTTGGCCAGAAGTTCCTAAAATGGTAAATTTAATAACCCATCTACTAACTACACTTCAAGTGCCCAATAACCACATACAACTAATGGCTACTATACTGAACAGTGCAGAATTAGAACATTACCATCATTGCAGAAAGTCCTATTGGACGGTGTTGGTTAAGCCACCTACCCCATGCTCCCTTTTCTTTGGCTCACATCTAATTCTGCTTGGTCTTTCTCATTTTGTGCCCCATTTCAGTTTCATAACTATTCTTCCTACTTCCCGGAGAAGTAACCCTAGCATGCATAATGGTTCAGGACCATGGACAACAGCACATATGGCTATCCCATTCCTCAAATAGTTTTCATCACTCTGTATTTAAGTCTAATGAGGTGAGAAGCCAAGAATGAGAAGCTAAAGTAAGGAATTCAAACCATTTCAAACCATACTGAAAACTTCAGTCCATAATCCCATATCACCGATGATGACTTTGGCTTCTGACCAAATCAGCTCTTCTCAAGGAGTAGGGGGAAGGGAGCCTTGAGAAGCTATTTAGATACTAACGAGTACCGTGCATACTGACATAGTACAGTGAGTTAGGAGACAAGCATAGTAAGACTCAAATAAGATTAAATTCTGGGCTGTTACTTGTTGTGTAACTATGGGAATGTAACTTAACCTGAATCTTAGTTTCCCAATCTGTAAAATGGCTGCAATAATATTAATATTATTGAATGATAAAATACATTTCGTGTGCCTAGTATAGGGTCTAGCACATGGTAGCCACTCAATAACTATTAGTTCTATT
The DNA here is from genome assembly GCF_021234165.1 of Pteronotus mesoamericanus. Lineage (NCBI taxonomy): Eukaryota > Metazoa > Chordata > Mammalia > Chiroptera > Mormoopidae > Pteronotus > Pteronotus mesoamericanus. Next base: position 64,488,373 of record NW_026555329.1, on the reverse strand, counting down.
TCCCCTCTTGGTTACTTGAACTGTATACTTTCTAAAGTGACAGGTTTCAATTTATGGTACATAGTCTGTACTTTCTGAAAGCAGTATCTAAATTTAAGGATGGGGTGACTTTCTATTTGGATCTTTTGCTCTTTAAAAAAAATTGGGTTGTTCATATTATTATTGTTGACCTAAAAGAGTTCTTTTTATTCTAGATGCGTTTCATATCAGATGTAGATATTATGAGTATTTTTTACAAGCCTGTGGCTTACCTTTTTTATTTTCCTAACAGTAGTTTTTGAAGAGCAGAAGTGTTTAATTTTTATGAAGTCCAATTTATTATTATTTTCTTTTAGAACTTGTGTTTTTATGTCCCATTAAAAAATTATTTGCCTAACCCAGGATCACTACAATTTTCTCCTAATTTTCCTTCTAGAAGTTTTATAGTTTTAGTGTTTACATTTAGGTCTATAATCCATTGGGAACTAATTTTTGTATATGATATAAGGTAATGATTCAGATTGATTTTATTTTTGAATGTGAATAAGCAATTTTTACAGCATGATTTTTAAAAAGGTTATCCTATTTAATTATCTTGGCACCATTGCTGAAAATCAATTGACCATGTATGAATGAGTTTATTTCTGAATTCTCATATCTTTAGTCAATACTACACAGCTTTACAATGAAATATGTTAATTTCTACAAAAAATCTTGCTAGAATTTTTATTGCAGTTTCATTGAATCTATAAGTCAATTTGGGAACAATGACAGTAGATCGAGGACTGTCATCACCATTTTGCTGCTATAATTCTACTATCTCCTTTAAAATGAAAGACAGGTGAGTCTGTCTAAATTTCATATCTGTACTTGATATGTCCTGACAAAGCACTAATGAGCCTCTAGTTTTCCTTACTAAGACAAGGTGAAATGTCTTCCCAGAGGTTTATGAGAGCAACTGCCAAAATTTGTATGTATGCAAATGTTATTCAATCATACATTCTACAAATATTTATTAAGGACGTACTATGTGCCAGGTGCTGGGCACATAGTGTTTAGCAAAGCAGACAGGTATTCCTGCCCTAAAAGAGCCCAACTTCCAGCTTTGTGGAGAACAACCGACCAGGGTATCGGATTAATTAAAAGCAGAACCTTAAAAATTATTCTACCTCTTTATCTGGTGCTATCTCTTCTAAGAATTTGTCTGAAGAAAAGAACCAGAGATATTGTCAAAAATTATGTAAAAATGTTCATTTCGGCATTGGCGATAGCAAACTGCAGGAAAAAACCTACATACTTAATGGTAGAGAAATGATATATACATTTATAATCATTAAAAATGTGAATTTTAGAAGGCTATAAGACCACAGGATAGATAATTTAAAATGTCAAATCATTTTCTGGTGAGATTAAACCAAATTATGTCTACCAGCAGCATTGTTTGAGAGTATTCATCTAACTTTACCTTACTCTAGCGAGTACTTTGAAAAAACAGAATGTGGTAGAGACCTAAGTGTGTGTTAAATAGTTATCCAATAAACTCATTTTAATTTACAATTCTTTGATTATTGTGACAATAATTGTTCATCTGTTTAGGCTATTTTTGTATTTCTTTTGTGAACTGCTTTTCTTTTCAATGGGAATTTGGGTAAATTCTCCAAGTTTGATTTGTTGAGAAGGTGTCTGGTTAGTGAGTTTTTAAATCTTTTATTGAGAAATTGATTAATTGTGCTACAATATGGTTTATGACAGATATTTTAAAATTTAAAGAATTCTTTAGGTGTATTGGGAAAGTCAATAACTTAATAGGACTTTAAATTAGAAAAATCTGACACCCAACTAATTTGAGCAGTAAGTATTCGTCATTTCTTTCCAATATTTGTTTGCTTTTAAAAAGTTTATTTGGTAGTATATAATTTGTGCTGTTGATATTGCTTATTGTTTTAGATTTTTAAAAATATTTATTTCTTGCATATTTGAACACTATATATTTCATTGCTGTTTTTTTTCTTGTTTTGGGAAGCATCTGTTTCTATAACTTTTGGCATTAAATTTTTCATTTGAGAAATAAAAAAATAAAACTAATAAAAAGCTAGGGCCAAAAAAATTGTTAAACGTGCACTAAGAAATGGAAAGCATTCACCATCTGTCACTAAACTGCTTTTCTAAAATATAATGACAAAAAGTAGAAACCTATTACATCACTGTGTTCAAAGCAAGTGCAAAGAGTTGGGAGACAGTACGATACATTCAGAAGACAGGAAAGATGGCTTGCAAGGAGAAGGGTGTTATTATTAAAGAAAGGTGAGGAAAATCTGAGTGGACAAGGTGGGACCAGATCATAGGAACCATAGGTATGATGCTGAAGAGTTTGAAGTTCTTTCATAAACAATTGGTGGTAATGAAGGAGATAAATATAGAAAAGTGACATAAAGAGAGTAATATGAACATTTTTTTTTTTGGCAGCCTTGAGTCTTCATAGCCAGGCTGTGAAGGAAGTGTCCTTGTCTTAGTGTTTGAGGCACTCCTTTCCCTCCAGACCTGTTAATATTTGCTCCAATGAGTTTGACCAAAGCAAACAGAATGATACCATCAATATTAAGTGTAAGGAGACTTAATGCTTTTACCAAAAAGGATACCTGTCACGGCCAAAATATTAGAGGCCAGCAAAGATGGTTTCTAGTTTTGTGGTGGCTTCAGCGGACTGTCAATGCCTGGGCCTCCTTCGTCACTCCAGTCCTGCCACAGTGGCATGATTCTTGACGGACCGGCACCCATTCTCAGTGTTCATCCAAGAAAGGACTAGGAAGAGCGCCTCTGATGAGCTGGTGACAAGCGCCCTGTACACCCTGACCCCAGGGATTCTGAATTTCTTTGGATCACTAAAAATTAGTGTCTATGGAACTAGAGGACTCTAACTTAAAACAATACAAGAATTCAACCATCTAATCAAAGAATTGTTCCTTGACAGGCAGGCAAGGGGGACCGCTGAAGTTACTCTTGGTTGTAGTTTAGGCAGCAGGGAAAGGTCTAGGATGTGTTATTCCTTTGCTGCACAATTAGCAACTTCTTTGTGAATAGGAGGGAGATAGTCAAGATTAAATATTAGAGGGGATGCAGGTGATCCTGCTATTTGTGCTTGGCTGAGATATTCCTTTAATATTTCACTGGACCAAGAACAAGGGTCATTTGCCTGGTTTGAAAAGGCCACACTTAAACTAGATGGGACTATATGCCTAGAAATATAAACATTTGAATGTATGTAAATGATACTTGATCATTCATTCAAGAGATATTCATTAAGGTTATATATGTGCCAAGAACTGCTTTAAGATTATAGTATTTAACAAAACAGATTAAAAGCACTGCTTTATTAGAAGTTTGTATTCTAGGTCCTACATGTATTAAAGTCCTTGTATGGGGCCACAATTACATAGGATTAGTTAAAAGGAGAAAAAGAGGGAGAGAGGATAAAAAGAAGCCAGTGGGTAAAAACTTTTGTGCTTCAGTGAGTACCCTTGCCAGAGTGGCTCAGTTGGTTAAACATCATCCTGCAAACCAAAAGGTCATGCTTCAATTCTCGGTCACAACATATGTCTAGGTTGTGGGTTTGGTCTCCAATCAGAGCGTGTATGAAAGGCAACCAATAGATGTTTCTCTCTCACATCAACGTTTCTCTCCCTCTCTTTCTCCCTCCCTTCCTCGCTCTCTAAAATCAATAAGCATGTCCGTGGGTGAGGATGAAAAAGAAAAGATGTGAAAAGATAACCCACAGAATGGGAGAAAATATTTGCAAGTCATATATAATAATAAAGAAAGATAAATACCACAATTAAAGGTGGGCAAGGGATTTAAATAAACATTGTTTTTAAGAAGATATACAAATGGCCAACCAGCTCATGAAAAGATGCTCAATGCCAGTAGCCATCAGGAAAATGTCAATCAAAACCACAATGAAATACTACTTCACACCCATTAGGATGTCAGTAATTAAAGGAAGGCAATAACATGTGTTGGTGAGTATGTGGAGAAATTGAAAGGAACTGTTATACATTATTGCTGGGGGTTTAAATTGGTACAGCTGATGTGAAAAATAGTCTGGCAGTCTCTCAAAAGATAAAATACAGAGTTACCCATATGATCCAGCAATTTCACTCTTAGGTATATATCCATACAGCAACTGGTACACAAATGGTTATAGAAGCTTTTATTCATAATAGTCAAAAGTAGAGACATTCAAATGTCTATCAATGACTCACGGATGGATGGATAAAATGTGGTAAATTCATATAATGGGATTTTCTCCCAATAAAAACGAATGAAGTGCTGATAATGCTACAATATAGCTGAACCTTGAAAACATTATGTTAAATGAAAGAGTCAGAAAGAAAAGGCCATATATCGCATGATTCTACTCATATGAAATTTTTACAACAGCAAATCCCTAGAAACAGAAAGTGTATTACTGGTTGCCCAAGGTTGGGGGAGGCAAGGTTCTTTAGGGAGAAATAGAAATGTCTGCTAATGGGTTTAGGGATTCTTTTTGGGGTGATGGAAATGTCCTAAAATTGTGGTGATGCTTGCATAACCCTGTGATTGTACTAAAAATTATTGAATTTTATAATTCACATAGTTGAATTGTATGTGAATTATGTCTTTAATTGAGTTGATATATCTATATATACATACTATGTGTGTATGTAGTGTGTATGTATATAGCTGATATATATTATGATTGTAGGGGAAGGTATGTATTATCCATGCTTCGAAAGGGTGGTGGGTGAATGTGTCAGAATCAGCTCTGTGTTACAGGCAGCTACAAAAGCAAGAACTGTTCTGGAAAGGAAGCTCCCGTCCTGTTTGATTAGTGGGTGGCAGCTCCATGTCAGAACAGCCTGCATTAGAGCAGCCCTAAGACCTAAGATCTGTCCTTCTTTTCCCTAAGATCGATCAGGCTTGGAAGTCTGGAAATGAGCATTGTGGAAAACACTGATCTTACTTCTACCCCAAGTCAGATGTCTGAGTTCCATCCTGTGGTCTAGGAAATTCATTCTCACTGAGTAACAGGGACCATGGAGAGGCAGGTGATGAGGAGGGGTTGAAAGGCAGGCTGGTGGACAATTGGGTGGGAGCAGAGAAGAGCGGGTCAGGTTTTCTTTGGATAAAGGCAAGCATTTGAGAGAGAGGAGATAGTCTTTTGCCTCTTGTACAGAATAGTTAAGGATAAGTTATAAGTTTGATTTTAATACCCAAACTCAAACAATGTAATTTGTTATATGCTTTTCAAGTGAAATAAACTTCAAATTGCTTTTCAGTTCACTTCCAAATCCACACACTTAAATTTTTATTTTTTAATAACATTGTAGTAACTCAAGAAACTTCCCAAATATGTGGGGGGATGTTGATAAACACTCAGAGAACAAAGGCAAATGGAAACAGTCCAAAATGGGTTTGATATTCTGAAATATAAAAGCAGCATCCATTAGGGATGAAAAATATTTTAGTGCAATTGGTTTCAAATGGTAAAAGAGTATATGGATTCTCAACTGTTATCCATCAAAAGGAGTAAAAAAACGACATTTATTTTATAATCAGTATGGACTTGGTCCTTACAACATTCCAGCAAGTATTCCACACCAAGCTAAACCAGCTACTCCTCGTGGTTGCTGACCTTCTCAGCTCTTTACTTTCTGCCTATATAGTGTCACAATCCTTGCCTCTTCCTATGCAGGCGATACATGACTTGACAGGGCTGTGAACACTTGTTAGGTAGGTTTTGCTTAAAATATTTTAATCAGTATGAATTCTGTAGTCAGCACAACTTTCAGCATTGTCTTTGAACGCCATGCCAGTAGTTCCTGAACTTCGCTGCACATTGGACGCTCCTGAATGATGCTTGGCTCACACTTGCAGGTGTGTGCCTTAATGGGTAGGAGATGCAGCATGAATACTGGGATTTTAAACATTCCCCAGATGATCCTCATTTGCAACAAAATTGGGCACCACTGCGCAATATCAGTATTTCAGGGCTCTTAGCTTGAGCCACTCCCTGAATAAAAGGGAACGTTAACCCATACAAATCATTCATACAAGGAGACTGTGACCATTAAATTGAGGAGTAGCATGTAAAGGCAAATATTAATAATAAGAGATGTTCCAGCGACCTCATTTAAACATTTTTTCACTATAATGTTTTTAATTCTTAATTTTATTTAATACTGTTTTTTTAGCTCTGGGTTAAGTGCTTTCTCTATCTTCTTGGCACTGACATCTTTTACAAATTTTTGTAATTTTATCTCTGCACTCTGTCACCTCTTGGCAGGTTCAGCATATTTAATTTCTTGGGTTTTTTTTTTTTTTTTTTGATGAATTAGTCCCTGAAGCCTCCTGTTTATATGCTTTGCTAGACCTAATGTCAACAGGTTTCTTCTGTCCCAGTTTGAACATGACACAGGACGAGGCAGTTTTGGTTGAGCAGGGAGGAAAGGCAGTCTTGCTTGGATACTAGTTCAAATCAACACGAACCTGTTTTTCACTTACGTCATTGGGAACTAATCTCTAATTTGTTTCCCATTATCATTCCAAGATCTCTCTCCTCTTCTCTGCTGCTGTTTCTCCTTGCCACGTGTTTCTTTCCAGGCTTCTCTATTATTGAATAACTATGCAGAAAAGAAATTTCCCAGAGGTATTGGATTGAATTTTGTCAAGATTTAGAAAATGTCCTTGTTTATTAATGAAGTGCATGAGCAGTTTGATAAACTGGATTAGCCTGTTTTTGTAGCCTTCCCTATGGCTTTGCCTAGATATGATTTGAAATATGGCTTAATACGCCTTGAACTTCCTTTTGGAAACTATTAATAAATGAAATAACATCAGAACCAAACAACAATAGCTCACATCACAATTTCCTTAAATGGATAGGTTTAAAGCTTTTTATTTTTTTCCACTCACAATTTAATCTAATGCCTGCCTTGTTTTACTCACATTTTCTGATTATTATAATAATATGTAATAATTAAGAGAAATTTTGAAATTACAGAATATTTTTTTAAATAATAGGGAAATCACCTATAACTATGCTGACATAACCAATGTCAATATTTTGGTATATTTCTTCCTCGTCTTTTTTCTATACTTATTTTTTCTACTTTTTATAATACAGATTTTAAAGCTATAGAACAAAAATGAAGGACCAACACAAGGAACACCCCTATACTTAACAATAAATTCTATAGTTATTAGGATTTGCAATAAATGTCAATCAATGTTTCTGTCTCTTCTGTTTCTGTCTCTCTGTAACACTATGTCCCTATCTGCCTCTGTCTCTTTTTTAGGAGCATGAACCATACTTCTTACTTTCCAAAAAGTAAGACATTCTCTATATAACAAAAATAACATTATCATCAAAATTAATAACTCCCAAATATAACTTAATACTCAGTCTATATTTAAGATGCCATCAATTTTCTGCAAGGGTTTTTTTTTTTTTTTTTAAATAATTGCTTGTTTATTTAAAAACCAGGATGAAATCAAGAATGGCTATTGGGTTGTTATGTTTCTTTATCTTCATAACATTGCCTTTTTTTCATTTTCAAAAATTGTTTGTTGGGGTGACATTAGTTAATAAGATTATGTAGGTTTCAAGTGTACAGTTCTATAATACATCACCTGCATATTGCGTTTTATGTTCACCACCCAAAGTCAAGTTTCCTTCTGTCACCATATATTTGACCTCTTTTACCCTGTTCTACTTCCCCACAGTTGCCTTTCCCTCTGGTAACCACTGTGCTGTTGTCTGTATCTATAAATTTTTGTTTGTTATGATATTGTCTTTTGAAGAGACCAGTTTTGTAGGATGTCCCATATTTTGGTGGGTGATCGTTTCTTGAAGGTGACACTTAATTTGTTCTGTTCCATGTGTTTCCTATAAACTGGAAGATAGATGTAAGGCCTTGGTTAGATGTACACTAACATTTTCAGCAATACTCTTTCATGGGCGATGCTGTGTAACTCATGTCGGTCCATGTCTAGAGGTATTTGATATCAGGTATCTCATTAGAAGTGATGCTGTTTGCTTCTCTGAGTAAAGTGGGGTGGCCACATCCCTCCATTTTTCCCCTTTGTGATTGGCAAATAATCTGTGGTATGAAATGTTGACGGTTTCAAATATCTAGTCCATTATCACTCTTTTACCTAATGGTTTCAGCATCCCCTGAGATTCTTGCCTAAATTAGTTATTTCATTGGGGGTTGCAAAATTGTTTTTTTCTAATTTTGTTCTTTCTACATCTATTAGTGGGAATTATTCTGTAAGGAAGAGCTTTGCCTCATAAACTTTGGTTCTTCCTAAAAAGACAAGGTAAATGTTTAATAATTCTCCTGTCTTTACTAATTTTTAAAGTAAATAATTGTTATAACATTTTTTAACATTTTATAACAGTTTTTTAAGGCACAAAGTTGAGGTCATAATGCATATACAGTTTCTCTACTTCTTAGTATACTATTATACTAGAGTCAGCATTTTCTCATACAGTGATTTATTTATAAATATCTCCTTAAATGGCTATGTATAATTTTTCTGTATAGTTGCATCAAATTTCTTAAATTCTATTCTTCAAAGTCCATTTTATTAAAACCCATTTTAAGCATTTAACTATGCTTAGTAGAGACACATTGGTAGAGACTAGCTCATAGGTACATAACGAATCTTAATTAAATGCTGACTCCCCCCTTTTTAGATCCAATGCTCATCTAGTGTTGTAGTTCGCCTCATACTACCTTGTATTTTACTTCACTTGTAATTCTATAACCAAATGCAGGTCGGGCTGCCCACTGCTTCGAAAGCCAATGCTTGAGAGGCAGGTGCTGATATAAAGGAAAGTGGTTTATTCAGATGCCGGCCATCTGGAAGATGGGGGACTATTCCCTCAAAGTACATTTCCTTGGGAAGAGGGGAGACTCATGTCACAAAACCCCCTTCCTGGGAAGATGGGGGACTTGTGTCTCAAAGCCCATCTTTCTATCTCAGTGCAGGCAGAGATTTTTCTTAGGAGGGAGAAGGGAACAAAGCAAAGAGGCGAAGGGAGAAGGTTGAAAAATTCTCTACATGCAGACAAGCACAGTCCATTCCAATAAGACAAGTGATGGTCTGGTGTGCATCATCCTGGTTTAGTCTTCCCAGCTTCATGTCATCCTGGCTCCGTGGTTGAAGGTTGGCAAATCTCCCTGAGCTGGTATGCCTGAAGTCTGTCTCTTTTGAGCGGTTAGTTCCTAGGATTATTATACAAACATGCTGTTTATCTGTAAGCTATGTATTAGTCAGAGTCAGCATTTACAGTAACAATGTCAAAAGAAATGATGGGTGGGTTGCAATTCCCAACTGTTACAATGCCTACCTTTTCTTTCCCAATTATCTTATAAGCCCTTTGAGGTCAGATATTGTGTAATGTTTCTCTGGGTATCCATAGCATCATGCATTATACTTTACTCATTATAGACACCAGAAATGTTTGTTGGTGATGGTGATTTCATTATATTTTTACTTATTGTAGCAAATTTAGTAGCCTTAAAGCGATTAGGCTTATGTCTAAAGGAAGGCTCACTTAGTCTGTTCTTGTTAGAAGTCTCCATCATTTTGTGTATGAAATATGAGATTGAGGAGGGTGCTGTTAATGGGTTTCCTAAATTACTCCCATGTCCTGGATAAGATACTGTTACCTTGGTGCTGTAATTGTTTATTTTAACACCAAACCTACTGTGTCTTCTGTAGGCAGCTGAAAGAACCTAGGTATGGACCAATTAGTGCGTAATGTGGCTGGATGTACCACCCCGTAATGTGGCAGTAGCTTCTCCTGGGAAGATTTCCTTGGCAGATGAGTCTGCACATAGGAAATAAACATTTATCTTGGGACAGTCACTTTAGGGGAGATAAAAACCATTATTAGCTACAATGATAATTGTTTATTTGGTGTTGCTAGAAATCAACAATGCCTCCTGAACAGCTCTTTTATAATGGCTTATTTTCATAAAATGACAGCTTATCAGTGACAAACTTATTCTTTGAAGATTCTTTGGTTTTATTTCATTTAAATTAAAATTGATATTTGATTCAAAATTAATGCTTATAATCTATTAAAGAATCTTTCTTAGTTGTATTCACACATATCCTTCCTTTAAAAAAAAGTTCACAGTATGTATTTTTTCTTTTCCAGGTGTTTTTCACAACACACACATACAGTTCATGGAAAAAAACATATCAAAATTAATGAATTAAAACACCTTTAGTGCTTTATAAGCATTAGTACCATTTACCATAAAAAATCCTTATAAAATAAGTATTGTTAACTTCTGCACAGAGGTGGGTAAATTGAAGGACGATGTCTGTAGTGAATATGTTGACTCATTTAGTGTTGGAAGCATTTTCTCATTCTTATATAGGGTACAGAGAATCCATCTCTCCTTTTGATGGAATGCTATTTTCCATTATTAATACCATGTTCATGGATTGGAAGAATTAACATCATCAAAATGTCCATACTACCCAAAGCAATTTATAGATTCAACACAATCCATATTAAAATACCAATGACGTGTTTCCCAGATACAGAGCAAACATTTCAAAAATTTATATGGAACTATAAATGACCCTGAATAGCCTCAGCAATATTGAGAAAGAAGAACAAAGTAGGAGGGATCACAATACCTGATATCAAACTATATTATAAGGCCATTGTAATAAAAAAAAGTCTAGTACTGGTGTAAGAACAGACACATAGATAATGGAGCAGAATAGAGAGCCCAGGAATAAATCCATGTCTCTATGGTCAATTAATATTTGACAAAGGGGGAAGAAGCATAAAATGGAGTAAAGTAGCCTCTTCAACAATTGTGTTGGGAGATCTGTACAGCTGCATGCAAAAAAATGAAACTCGACCACAAACTTAGACCATGCACAAAAATAAACTCAACATGGATAAAAGACTTAAATATAGGTCGTGACACCATAAAAGTCCTAGAGGAGAGCATGGCAGGAAAATTTCAGATATTCCACACAGCAATATATCTACCAATATGTCCCCTGGAGCAAGGGACATAAAGGAAAGAATAAACAAATTGGACTTCATCAAAATAAAAACCTTCTGCACAGCTCAAGAAAACATCAGCAAAATGAAAAGGCAACAAACCATATGAGAAAATATATTTGCCAGTGATATCTTGGACAAGGGTTTGATCTCCAAAATACATAAGGAACTCACATGGCTCCACTCCAGGAAGAGAAACAATCCAATTAAACAGTGGGCAAAGGACCTGAACAGACACTTCTCCAAGGAGGACATACACAGGGCCTAGAGATGTATGAAAGGATGCTCAGCATCACTAGCCATCAGAGAGATGCAAAATAAAACCACAATGAGATACCATTTCATACAGGTCAGAATGGCCACCATAAACAAATCAAGAAACAACAAGTGTTGGTGAGGTTGTGGAGAAAAGGGAACCCTAGTGCACTGTTGGTGGGAATGCAGACTGGTGCAGCCACTGTGGAAAACAGTATAGAATTTCCTTAGAAAACTAAAAATGGAACTCTCTTTTGACCCAGCATTCCACTGCTGGAATTATACCCTAAGAACCCTGAAACACCAATTCAAAAGAACCTATGCACCCCAATGTTCATAGCAGCACAATTTCCTGCCAAGTGCTGGAAACAGCTTAAGTGTCCATCAGTGAATGAGTGAATCAAAAAGCTGTGGCACATTTATACAATGGAATACTACACAGCAGAAAGAAAGCAGGAACTCCTACCCTTCATGATAGGATGGATGGAACTGGAGAGCATTATGCTAAGTGAAATAAGCCAGGCGGTAAATGACAAATACCTTGTGATCTCACCTATAAGCAGAACCTAATCAACAAAACAAACAAGGGAGTAAAATAGAACCAGAGACACAGAAATAAAGGACAAACTGGCAGTAACCAGAGGGGAGAAGGGGAGGGGATAATGGGGGAAAGAAGGGCAAGGGTCATCAAGGAACATGTATAAAGGACCCATGGAGAAAGACAATAGAGAGGGAGGGCTGAATGTGGGAGGTGGGGGTGGGTAGGGTGGGGGAGCGTAATGGGGGAAAAATGGGGACAACTATAACTGAACAACAAAAAAAAAACAATGAAAAAAGAATACCATTTTCCACTGTTAATTGCAGTTAGTATAAAACAATTTCATGATTCTTGGGAATACATGAAGATATTTAAAAAAGACAATAAAGGGTAAATAAAGTATCCTCTAATGGAAAAAGGTTTTTAATTAACAGAGCAAAAAACAGTGAAATCAGAGAGCCTACACTGACTTGCAATCCTTCCTGTATTTGTACTTAATTAAGCACTAGTCACCCTGTTAATGTGGAACCTATTTTAAATTCCCATCCTAGTGCCCTAGAACTATTACTTTTGTTCCTTTCTCTAGTTACCCTAAGATTTGGACCTCCTTACTATGTTCCTATATGACTTGGAAACTCCTAGAAATTGTTCTGGGATTGTCTTTCATCCGTTTTGCAAACTCCATCTGTTCATCTGTTCCTTACCCTTCCGATACTCCACTTATCCCCACGAAACTAAGTGACCCTGTATGTAACTATCTGCACACCCACAGAGCCGCCCATCTATTTTTATCCCTCCAGCAGTATCCCTCTCTCTATCCCCAAACTGGCTTGAGGGGAGGATGTGCCAGTCATTTCTGGGGGTGAAGGAGGGAACTGTACAGGTTGAACAGATGGTCGAAGTGCTAGCGGAGTGTACAGATATGTCTTCCTTCTAGGCGTTTTCTTTTTTTTTTTAATACACCACCAGCCTCAAACCCCACCCTAGAAACTCCTTCAGTAGAGAAATTCCTTCCAGGTCTGGTTAAAAACCTCCCTAACCGAACACCTGAAAAAGATGGTAAACTACAAAAGACATGGAGTATGTAAGTGAAGGGTGTGTATGTGGCAGAGGAAATGTGACAAGGACAATTCTGAAGACAAATTTCAATTTATTTGAATTATACTCTTTCTGTGCCCTTCTGTCATTATTTCATGCTACCTGGGGCGCTTGAGTCAGTAGAGAAGACAATAAAAGTAATTATTATGAAATTTCATGGTCTCACTAGTACATTATTTATTTTATAACCCTGTGATGTGTTAATATTACTTCCATTTACAGCTGAAAAAAGTGGAGTTCAATAAAGTTAAGTGATTCATAGAACAAGTAAGTGGCAGAAATTGTACTTAATTCAGGAATTTTGACTCAGTGCTTCCTTTACTAAACTATAATGCACAGACAATAGCACAGTATATAGATGACAAAGATGAACATAAGAAAAAAGACCTTATTTAGGATTTCAAGAAGTTAGTCTAATGACATTACATACAGCCATTATTCCAGTAGGAAACTGTAGAGAAATAGAATGCCAGCCTTTCTTCTAGCTCAGTAGATTGGTACAAGTCAATCCTATAAAAGGCTATGCTTCATTGATTTCAGAAATGACAACTACAGCAATAATAAGAATGGAGGCCCATAGAATTCACAGGAAGTACCTAAAGGATATCTAAATGAAAAACATTTAAAAATGAAAACAATAGATCTATGTTAAGGAAAACACATCTGAGGAATCAAAGTGGGGAAAATAAAAATTTCAGTCTTAGTTGCTGCAATAAAGAGTGAGTAGCTAAAATATGAATCCATTTTCATTACAATGTAACTGCCAATCAGCCAAAGAAAGTAACAGCCCATGGAACTGAGCGCCATTAAGCATGACAAGGGATTTTATATAGTGACTCCATGTTTTGTAAAAAGAATTTCTCTGTAGATATCAAGGCATATTCTTTATTTAGAGTAGGAAACATTTGGACTTTTTTAAAAACCTTACAATTAAACTAAATCTATTTGCATTTATTTCCTGGGATAATTTCTGTGTAATTCCCATGGTAAAAAAAAAAAAAAAATCCATCTATGACATGTTAGAAAGAAAAGAAGTAAAGTAACGGGAAAAAAGTCTCTGTTCAATCTTGTTTACTGAAAGTGTGTTCTATGTCAATTTATAAAAAATATCTTCACCTATCAGTAGTGGGTCTGGCTACAGTCATTATGAATGATGGATTTCACTTCAGTTTAATGAAACAGCATATGCTTAGCTAACCTTAACTTAATATTTTAAGAAATAAATTAATGCAAATATATAAAAACAAGAATAAAAATTCATCTATGATTCTTCTGTCCAGAGGTAACCACTGTTAACATTTTGGTGTATTTCTTATTTGGATCTTAAAATGTTAAATGGAATGGGTTATGCTTCAAAAGGATATCTTCATAGGAATGACATTTTTTTAAAAAGAGAATAGAAAAATCAAAACTTTGAAAAAAATTAATCAGTCAGTTGTAATTATACAGTTATTCAATCAGGTGATATTGTTCTTCCTCAGTGCTCACAGACTCTAGGTATTTACAGATACCAAAGAGGCCAAGGTACAGGGATTACTTCAATAGGTGGTGCTGAGTCTCTGACAAAACATGATTTAATAATTGGCTGGGATCATTCTGACAACTTTCCCTTTTAAATCATTCACTTATTAAAGGTTTTGGAGTTCAATATTTAAAAACCTTTTTCAAAAATTTAAAAATATTTGTTATAGGGCAGTGATTCTAAAACATATGTATGCATCAAAATCACCTGGAAGAGGGTTTATTGAAACACACATTGCCAAGCTTCCTATTCAATACTGCCTGAGGTGGGTCCTGGATTGTGCATTGCTAACGAGACTCACCCCAAATGATGTTACTGCTGCTGGTTTGGGGACCTCACTTTGAAAATGACTAATATAGGGCATACTTACATGAACACAGCTTAAATGAGGCGATTTCCTCTAATATGGCAGAAATAGTTTCATCCTTACAACTTGCCATCTTCTATTTGGGATATTTCACACTACAGTGGTGAGTTCTAAGTTTTATTTAGGATTTTTGAAGTGCAATTTTGTAGTCTGATTTTAATGAGAATGTCAGGAACAGCCTTGAGTATAAACTATAGCACTTCAACCTAAAGCTCTGTAGGCCTCAGAGAGGAAAAGCAATTTTTTTCCAAAGAAAACCTCCTAATCCCCACAATTTCCTATTTATATGAAGATTGTCTAATAAAGCATTTAGGATGTGTGCCAGCTTATGAATCTGTGTGTATGCTGAAAACGTCAGTTTCTCATATTCTAAGCTCCTGCTATTTGAGTTTTCCTCTTCAAACCCTAAATCTTACCAACACAGCATCTTCCCTTACTCTGCCCCATGATCAATCTCTAGCCACTCTCACAGATAACTGTAGTCTGGAAGCCTAAAGTACTCAAATCCTCTGATACTTTATAAAATACTTGCAGAGCATGAGACAGGAATAAGAGTTCTAGTGAATGTCAGAACTTCCACAGGCAACCATGTCCCCACACATGAAATCTATAAAGCTTTGTATTTAAAAACATTTTTATAATTATTGAGGAAGGATTCTGGTTTGGGAGTCAGGTGACCTCGATTTCATCTGTAGTTCTGCTGTGACTCAGTTGTTAACTTTAGGCAAATCTCTTCCCGGGTAGTGTTCAAGAGTTCAGGATATTGAAATATATCAATTTAATGCTTTTGTAAGAAAAAGAAAGCATTCAGGAATTTGGTGTTAAGCATACCTGGGTTTGAATGTCAGTTTCTGGTAATCACTGGCTCTGGAAATCTATAAAAGTGGGGATAATAACAAATACACAGAGCAGGATTGATATAAACATCAGAATATATATGCCCCACACACTGGGCACTCAATACCGCTAGTTGTTATTACTATACATAAAATTATAGGGTTGGACTTGGTGTTGGGCACTTTCCAGCCCTACAATGCTATGATTTTAAGTGAAATACGGAGTTGAAAATAACGATAGCTTCATTAGTTTGCTAGGGCTGTCACAGCAAAGGGTCGCAGACTGGGTGGCTTAAACACAGAAATTTATTTTCTCACAGTTCTGGAGTCCACAATCCCAAAATCAAGGTGCAGGCGTTATTGGTTTCTTCTGAGGCCTCCCTCTTTGTCTGGTAGGTGGCTGTCTTCTCCCTGTGACTTCACATGTTTTTTCTGTGTGTGTTTGTATCCAACTTTTTTCTTCTTATAAGGAAACCAGTCATGTTGGATTAGGGCCTACCCTAATGACCTCATTTTAACTTAATTACCTCTTGAAAGACACTATCTCCAACTATAGTCACATTCTCAAGTATGAGGGGGTGAGGGCTAACATAGGTATTTTGAGGGGACAAAATTCAGCTCCCCTAACAATGGCTCAGCATGCTATTTGGGCCTTTATATTTCTACTGGGTTTGATAAAAGATTATGATGAATTTATTCTTAATTTTGGATTTTCAGTTTCTGTTTTGGTGAGTCATTTCATGGTGAACCTTTGTCTAGCCAGAAACAAAAATCAAAAGAAAGCAAAAGCACCACCACCATCATCACCACCAACTCCCTGCCCCCCAAATATGGTGATAACAATAATGTAAAATAAACTAATTCTCAAAGCACCATTTGACATTAGAATGTATGAGGTCTGTCCAGAAGGTAGCCAGACCTGTAATATGAAAAACAGACGCATTTATTGAAGAAGATACAATATACAAGAAACATCATACAAACTACAATGACGCCTCAGATACCTCCAAACTAGACACCTTGGGACTTCACACAGTTCCAGTTGCCATCAGCTGCCCCACCATATTTTCCTCAGAGAGGAAAAGTAATTCTTTCCTCTCTGAAATCTCTTCCCTTTCAAAGGTGATTTCAGTTTTGGGAAAAAGCCAGCAGTTGCAGGGCACCAAATCAGGGCTGTAGGGCAGCTGAGTCACCTGGGTGATTTGATGTTTCACAAAAAACCTCTGCACAAGACATGATGCGTGAGCAGGCATGTTGTCGTGATGAAGCTGCCACTCACCAGTTGCTTACAGCTGTAGCCTTCAGAGTCATCCAAATAGATTTTGTGGAGGAATGTTCAAGCTTAACACAAAATTTGATGTAGATTCACTGCCGTATTGGTTCAGTCATTTTGAATGCAATGGCCACACAGCATACATGCTTACTCAAAGGTGGCTACCATCCCTACTGAGTAGTACAGTGAAGTTGTCATTGTTAACGGATGCTCATTCCAGTCCACTCTCCTTGACTGCAGTTTACATCAATGTCACACAAACTGTTCTTGTTATACTAACAATGGCTGGACTTTTTCCGGACAGACTTCATATGTTTTAAATGCTAACGGATTTCCCTCAAGAGAATCAAGATGGTGGAAGAGTGAGTGGAAGTCACACTGACCTCCTCTGAGGACCAATCTGGAATTACAACTAAATTGTGGAGAAATCACCTGGAACGAACAACTGAACAATAGTGAGAGAGGAGCATTTTAACCTTGGACAGACAAAAGAATCAGCTTTAAGACGACCTAATTGTTAAGGAGTGTGGTAGAGACTTGAGAAGGTAGGCAGGGTGCCCATGGGTGACAGCACCAGATGGATATTGAAATGGCCAGTTGGATCCCCTCTAGAAGAGCGGTGTCTAAACCATAAGCGAGGATCTCCAGCCTACAGTACCAGAGCCCCAAAAGTACACAGATAACAGCCAACTGTGAAAAGTGGCAAGGTTGCTCTCTGACAGAGATGGGCAGCTGGAGATGCAAAGAATCATTTAAAGGGCCAACACATAAATTTTTGTTTGCAGCCATTTACCCTGGTCTCCGGCAAAGGTGGGGGGCAGAGTAGGCTGGAGATGCCTGAGGACAGAATGGGGAAGGAGGCTTTGGGGAGAGAACTGAGAGAGCTGCTGGTGGGATCCCAGTGTTGAATCATCCCCCATATGGCAGCAGCCATCTTGCTCAAGCAGGCCCCTCCCCTGAGCAGCAACAACGTGAGAGGACACAATAACCCTGCCCCCAGGAGGGACTCAGCCCTGGTCCAGTGTTGCTGAAACCTGACAGCTGAGTACAGAGTGGCAGCCACAGATAGTACATCCTTGGCTAAAGGGGCACAGAGTGGTCTAGAAACACTTGAGGAAAGACAGGAAATGTAGGCTTTGGGGAGAGAACAGAGAGAGTAGCAGGCGGGATCCTGGTGCTGACTCCTCCCCCATAATGTAGCAGCTCTCTAGCTCAGGCAGATCGTCTCCCTGAGTGGCAGCAGCATGGAGAACCCATTAACCCCACCCTCAGGAGGGACTCTGCCCCACCCTGTTGTGTCTCTAAGCCAGCCTGCTGAGTGCAGAGTGACTAACTAGATTAACAGCTGAAGGAGAAAGCCACAGATAGTATATTTCCGGAAGTCTCGAACAGTCTGCCTAAGGTCAGACAGGGTCAACATCTGACATCATCAGAGGCAGATCCAGAAAGAAAAAAAAAAGTGGTTTCCTACCATAGAAGTTCAGGCCACACAGTCAGGAAATCAAGACAGATCAATTTAAGAAGCAGAAGCAAAAAAGAAGAGTCTCACACATAATGGGAAGATAAAGAAACACCCCCAAGTCGAAGGGAAAGGAGGAATCCCCAGAGAGAACTAAATGAAATAGAGGCAAGTAAACTATGAGATCTTGAGTTCAAAAGAATGGTTCACCAGAAGCTCAATGAGCTCAGAGAATTATAAAAAAACTACAGGGAAACTAGGAGAAGCTTACTGCAAACTATTTTCAGCATGAAAAGGGACATAGAAACTATCAATAAGAGGCAAGAGGAAATGAAGAATACAATTTCTGAATTGGAGAACACAGTAGAAGGAATCAAAAGCAGGCTAGATGAAGCAGAGGATCAAATCAGCAAGCTGAAGGACAAGGTAGAAAAAAGCTCCCAGAAAGAGCAAGAAAATGAAAAAAGATTCAGAACAGATGAAGAGGCGTTTAGCGAGATCCAAGACAACATGAAATGTAATCATATCCATATAATAGGGATGCCAGAATGCAAAGAAGAGGAGGAAGGGCTAGAGAACCTGTTTGAAAAAGTAATGATGGAAAACTTCCCTAATTGGAGGAAAGAGGCACACAAGCCCAGGAAGCACAGAGGGTCCCATTCAAGAGGAACCCAATGAGGCCCACTTCAAGACACATCATAATTAAAACATCAAATATCAAAGATAAACAGAGCATCCTAAATAAAGCAAGGGAGAAAGAGGTAGTAACATACAAGGGAACCCCGATACAGCTAGCAGCTGATTCTCAACAGAAACACTACAAGCCACAAGGGAATGGCAAGAAATATTCCAAGGAATGAAAAGCAAAAGCCTGCAACCAAGACTGCTCTACCCAGCAAGGCTCTCAATTAAAATGGAAGGCAAAATAAGGAGCTTCTCAGATAAAAGAAGGCTAAAAGAATACACCTCCACCAAACCAGCATTGCAAAATATGCTAGAGGGACTGCTTTAAGAAATTGAGGAAAATAAGCTAAAGGGACTGCTTTAAGAAGATGAAGAAAAAGTCTATGAATACCCAATTCCTTTCACAGTCATCAATATTTGATATTACCAATTTTTCAATACTTATTAATTTGATTGTGACAATGATATGTTATTTTGTTACTTTATTATTTGTTGAAACTAAACTTGTTTTTGTATATTTCTTGTCTATTTCTATTATTTTTTTAAAAAAGCTTTAAATGAATTTTTGGTATTCTTTATTCTTTTTTGATTAAATGTTTGTAGAATTTTTTCCCTAAAAGAAACCCAAACTATCAACCCTTTTATAGATGTGTTGCAAATACTTTCTTATTCTATTATTTGTCCTTTAACTTTTTTTACATGAATATTACTGTATAATATGAAATGTTTAATATAGTCATATTGTCAATATTTTACTTTACTTCTGGGTGTGAATGTTACTTCAGGGTAAGAAAAATATTATTTTGTGTTTTCTCCTAAAACTCCTTAGATTTTACATATTGATTTTTAACTCACCTGAATATTTGTTGTATAATGTGTGAAATAGGGCTCTATATTTGTTTTATGTCAAGTAATAGTGATCCATGCACCTTATATGTTGAATAAGCCTTATTTTCCACATTGATTGAAATATCAATTTAATCATATATTACTTTGTTAAAAAGATATAAAGTTTGTTTCTAGAATGCTCACTTTTTATCATTTATCTACTTGATATTTCTGTGCAGGTGTCATGGTTGCTGAGACTTTATAGTGGATTTAAATTTTTTATATTTTATAATGGATCTTGACATTTAAAAAATAAGTGAATAAAATCTTTTAAGAAAGAAAGAACTCCTACCTTTTGCAACAACATGGATGGAACTGGAGAATATTATGCTAAGTGAAATAAGCCAGTTGATGAAAGACAAATACCATATGATCTCACTTATAAGTGGAATCTGTTCGACAAAATATACTAATGAACAAAATAAACCACAGGCAAGGAAACATGGAGCAAACTGAAAGTGACCAGAGGGGCTAGGGAAGCAGGACAATGGTGGAAAGGAGGATAAGGAACTAAACAAAGAATGTGTATGAATGACCCATGGACATGGACAACAGAGTAGGAACTGACTGTGGGAGAGGGTGGTGGTGTGGGATGGGTGGAGGAGGGCAAAGGGGGAAAAATTGAGACAACTGTAATAGAATAAACATGATTTAAGAATAAAATAAAATAAATACTAACAGATTTCCTTATCATGTCTTGTTCTCTAAAAATTACTGGCATGACTCCATGAAATCTGGCTTTTTCAACAGTGTTAGTATTGGTTGTGACTTTTGTTTTTTGTATTGATGCATGTCTCAGAACCGATGTCCTCACTTTCTGTAAAGAAATAATGCTCATATACAAATTAAATACATGGTGGCAAGACATAATTTTTAGATCCCGTGTTTTCTGTTATGTGGGCATTCATTAACCAACAAGTTAATGCCTTTATGGGCAGTTTCCTGGCAAAGCTCTGAGATCTATCAGAGCTGTTGTTTCTATCTCATGCTCTTAATTCATGATACACTAATGACTGCCTGAGCAGTAAGTGTGCATGTTAAGATGCATTAGAACATAGTCTATTGGCAAACCAATATTTTTGCCATTGGAGTTGGAAAGAATAAATCAGCTCGCTTTGGCTCACAAATTATTTCATCAAGGAAGAACTGTTAGGTGTGAAAGATATCACATTTAACTAAGTGCCAAAATTAGTGCTTGGGAAGTATTTGGTGCTCAATGAATGTCAATTTTTATTCATTCTGTCAAAAAGTCTCAATTCATTGTGGATATAAATAGAAAATTATTTTATTATCTCAAGTTAAGCTCTGCTTCTAGGTAATGGGCTCCTTTCACACACTGCAGTGCACTTCCATGACGTTAAATTCATATAGTTATTAGAATAGTTTCTTGACAAAGTTTTAAGACTCAACACAATTCACTTCCAAATATTAAACTCATATCTGACCCAAATCTCTACCCACACCCCGACCCATACAGGTAAGATCTTTAGTACAGTAGTGATGGTTGTGGTGATGGTAGGTGCGGGGGTGAGGTGATGGTGGTGGTGATGGCGATAGTGGTGGTGGGTAGGATGGTGGTTAGAGGAATGGTAGTGGTGGTTCTTGGGAGCTGGTTAGTGGCTCTGATGGAAGCACTGTGTCCTGGCTGCCTGGAGTGGAGAAAGGACACACAGTGTGCACCATGTGAGGCACCTCCCTCATACCTACGTTCTCACTGCTTCCACTATGGTGCTAGGGCGGGATGCAAGTAGGAAAGGCAGAGGCTGCAGTTCCTTATAGAATGGCTCATAAAGAAGTTACTACTCTGTGGATTGTTGATTGGTGCTTATACATTTGCATTTTGTAGTGGTAACAAGTGCCGATTCTCTCTGAGTGGATTTGTTGATTCTTGAAGGATGCTAATATGGACATACTCTTTGCACAAAGAGAGATCTGGCTTGGGCTCCACTGGCACCATGGCCACAGCCCTGGCCACAGGAGGTTCTCTTCACTTGGGGTCCCATCAACTGTTGGGTGATTTTTCAGTGCCGTAAAGGCAAGAATACTCAGGCTCAGGCTCCTTCAGCCCCACAGACACTCCTGAATCCTTGTTTCTCCAATCAGTAGAAATGCAGGTTGCCTCTTCCAGACAAACCTTCTCTTGGCTCTGTCATCATTCTCTGAGTCCACATTAGGCATGGGGCTAATCCAGCTCTTAACCTTCTCTTAGAAAAGATACTAATCCCTTTCCCCCAGGTGAATTGAAAGGGAAAGTTTAGGAATCCTCAATCTTTCTGATTGCCCTGCTTTGGCTTTCAGGAGATAAAGGAAAATAATTCAACATTTTAATAAAACTTTAGGCTCCCAAATTGTGACCTCTTCTTTTCCAGTTATTTCCTTACTTAGTTCTTGCAGAATGGCAGCTCTCAACAAGCTCTCTTGGATGGTGGCTTGTTCTCAATAGCTGTGCCTTTGACTCAGAATGCGAGGATTTTCTATACCTTTTCTTTTAACTCTGGGTCTTAGTTGCCAATTTGTTACTCAGAATCTGAAGCCATATTATTGCTTTAGCTTTGTTTCTCTAAGCAGAAATAGAAGATTTAAAAGGTTAGATTAGATGGCCTTGGACATCCCATCTAACTGTGAGATATGATAAAGAAGGGGGACTACATCTCAAGAAATAATTTTGCTAAGGAAAGTGTAATACTAGATTTTATTTGCTACAAATGCATTAGGTAATGCTCCAAACACCAATGGAGCAGGTGACTACTTAAAAAACACTTCTTCTTTTGCTGTGTCTTCTAGGCTAAGATTTGTATAGTCTCTCATCTTCACAGCATATTGCACAGAGAGTACCATCAATTCTATCCAATCTGTGGATGAAGAGATTAAAGTTAAGAGAAGTTAAGTGATTGTCCAAATTATGAAAATTTATGAAGTAACAGTGTCAGAACTTGAATGTGAATATTCTCATTTCAACATTTGTATTATGTTTCACAGTTTACAAATACTTTTACTATGTTAAAGTAGTCTAAGCTGTAGTAACAAATGGACCTGAGCTTGCACCCAACACAACCAAAGTTTATTTCTCTCTGACATAACAGTCCTGGGCTGTTGTTTAGGTCAATGGGTGATTCTCCTTCATGTGGTCGTGCAGTTTCCTATCATTGCTGATTCTGTTGTCCCCTAGCAGGGTTTTTCTTTTAAAAGTCAGGTTTATTTACATATAGTGAAATTCCCCCTTTTTAGGTATACAGTTCAATGAGTTTTGACAGTACATATAGTTGGGTAACCACCATCACATTGGAGATATACAACATTTCCATAACTCCAAAGAAGCACCCTGTGCTCTTTGTAGTCAGTCTCCTTCCCTCTCCTACTGACTTCTGTAGATAGCCTTTTGTGCCTAGGTTTTTTTTTTCCTTCTTAGCATAATTCTACCAGGGGCCTTAAACTTTTTGGGTCATAAGTCAATTAGGCAGTCTGGTTGAGCCTGTATACTTTCTTTTTGGAACAGTGTTTACAAATGCATAAAATAAAATATTTAAGAATCCATAATAAAAATTACATTGAAATATAGATATAAAGGCATTAAAAAAGCTAATTTGTAATATAGTAATATGTGCACTTTTTATTAATGCATTAAATAATAAGATCTAGCAGTGGATCTAACAACTACCATAATATCAAATGGTAATAAACATACATTGCATTTTGAGATGTCTGCAACAACTGCAATAGAATATGACAATACTGGTGATTTTTATTGGTAAAAAGTTCAGTTATTTCTCATAGGACTATGCTTTGTTGCCTACATTATTAATGAAAGAAATGTAATGTTTCAAATAGAGGTTAGTGAAAATAAAGATTTAAAGTTTTTCCTCATCTAAATCACAGGCTCCCTGATTTCTACCCATAGATCTTTGGGGCTCCATGTACCCCAGGTTAAGAATTCCCATTTCTAGATCTTCATCGTAATTTACAACCAGCCTGCAGAATGGGGAAGACGTAGAGAGCTGCTGTGGGAGATTTTCCTGAGCCTGGCCTGGGAGGGGCGCATGTCACTTCTGCTCGCATTGTGCTGGAGAAAACTTAGTCACATGGCTCCACCTGCCTGTAAGAAAGACAAGGAAACAGTCTGGCTGTGTACCCGAAGATGGAGACTAGCTTGTAGTCCCTGCCACAATTAACCTTATTTAATACAACCCTTATAAAATACCACCTTATTTGATACTATCATAAATGATAAAAGCACGGTTTTGAAAAGTTTAATGATATCACTTAGTTAGTTGGTTAGAAACTCAGGACACAAATCTGGATTTTCTTGTTCTAAATCCTACACTGTTTACACTATGTCTTTGTGTCCTTACTGTGCCATGTGATTGAAGGACCAATAAAAGATCTACTTGCATGATATATTGCTCCTTCTTCTATGGAGCCACTGTATTTGGATTTAATAAGTGAAGTCTGATGGGACAGTGGAGCGCGTGCTGAAGAGTTGCAGCCTTGGGCTCATGAGCAGTACTGCCTACCCCTCCCGCCCTCCCCGCACACCCCCTAGACAGGTTCTTGGCTACCTGCTTCCTGCCCTGCCCAGCTTGCCTCCTCCTCCCCATCCTCATTTCATGACTGCCACCCAGGAAAGGCATTTGCGTACAGTAGGTATCTGCAGGAGGCTGTGCAAGGGGAGGAAACAAGGGAAGGAAAAGAATAGCCAAAAGGACAATTCTCTTTTACTTCATAATTTTGGTTGGGTTTTACTGTGAAGATTCCTTTTTTAAAAAAAAATTCCAGCGAGAGAAGAAAATGGGGGGTGGGGGGTGAGGAGAGAGAGAGAAGCATCGTTGTGGGAGAAACAATGATTGGTTGCCTCCTGCATGTGCCTTGACCAGGGATGAAATCCCCAACCCAGGTACGAGCCCTGACCAGAATGGAACCTGCAACCTTTTTGATTACAGAATGATGCTCCAACCAACTGATCCACATTAGCTAGGGCTGAAGATTCTTAAACTTGAGGAAAAGGGGTGCAGGAAGCTGAGGGGCAGTGCATATCATTGGTGTTTTATATGATCAAATCTAAAAGTAGCAATTTCTTGACACTCTGAAGCTTTGTGGATAATTTTGCTTTTATTTCTGTAACAGGTAGTTGTATCTCTATTGCTGTTGTCTGTCATAAAAAACACTCAGAATGACTTATGGACTCTTAGAATTGTCCAAGACGTCTGGTATTTTTCTTCCTTAAGATGAAGAAGAAGAGTAAGTAGGAGGACTTAGAAATTGAAAGCAGAAGTCGTGGTTGCCATACCACTATTCAAAACCACTATTGTATTTCCTTTCCCACAGCTGTAACTTCACAGACTAAGCATTTGCTTTAAGCAAAAAGGTAATGTTATGGGTTGAATTGTGTCACTTTCCACCAATTTATAGGTTGGTTTAACCTCCAGTACTTCAGCATGAGACCTTATTTGGAATTATGGTTGTTGTAGAGTAAATGGTTAAAATGAGGACCTACTGGAATAGGGGAGATCCTTAATCCAATATGACTGACATACTATATAAAGGTGAAATTTGAACACAGAGACACACACATGGGGAAGAACACATATGAAGATTGTGATGCTCCCAAGAGCCAAAAACTACCAGAAGCTCAGAGAAAGGCTTGAAACAGATCCTTCCCTAGTGCCTGCAGAGGGTGCATGGTCCTGCTGAGTCCTTGATCTTGGCATTTCTTGCCTCCAAACTATTATATAAGCCACTCAGTTTGTGGCATTTGGATGGCAGCCTTAGAAAATTAATACAGTAAGCAAAAGGATTGCTGAATCTGTATTATAAGAAGTCATATTTCATAAAGATACTCTATTTTATTCAAAAGTCACTGGTCAGGCCTTGACTGAGTAGCTCAGTTGGTTAGAACATTGTCCTGATACACCAAGGTTGTAGGTTCCATATCTGGTCAGGGCACATACAAGAAGCAACCAATGAATGCATAAATATATAGAACAACAAATTGATGTTTCTCTCTTCCCTCATTTTCTTGCTCTCTAAAATAAATAAATAAATAAATATTTTTAAAAAAGAAGTGACTGATCAAACAAGAGAAAAGAAAGAGAAAGGATGTGTTACTAAAGTATATACAATGAATAAACCAGCAATTTCAATCAAGGAATTAACAATCAAATGATCCCCCAAAACCTCATTTTAGTTTAGTTATAATTCTTAATGAATCACAGAACCTTCTGTCTGAAAAGGACAAAGAAGTCCCGTTCTTCCAGTCTTCTCTTTAGTCTAATAGATATATATATATATATTTCTGTCTTACTGAATATTTCTCATAAAAAGATTTTATGGTCCTTCTCAGGAATGTCTTTTTGGCCACCTTGACTTAGGTATTCCATCCTTTACAACTTATACCCACCTTCTCCCCAAATTAATTCGAGGGCAATTGATGACTCTTTCCAGCCTGGAACGTCATGGCCATATTGGTGGCTGGGTCAATAATACAATGTCCATTAAACAATTCCCATGGACCAATGTGGCTCTTGTTACTATATATAATACCATGTGTTACTTATAGGAGATGTCTTGATATTGGACTTAATTCTACTTCATCAAAACCTATATTAAAACTAAAATAAAATGGGAAGATTCAGATTGAGAAAGCAATTGTGCTTATCAATTCTATATTTCCTGCTCAGGCAGACTCACATTCTAAGACCTGACTCTGTTAGCTGGAAGCAGTAGAGACCCAAACCACAGTGGAACAACTATGTTACTTAAAGATGATCAATACATAAAATTGGAATATAAAGGAATTAGATTCTTAAGATCATTAAGCCACTCCCCAATTATGTCTCATGTCTTTGTATATTATACTATTATGCTCTTAATCTCTTAAGATCACAGACGACTTTTAGTGGTTAACTTAATGGTACTTGGCACCATAAGGGAGCATGGGGGAATACTGGCACTAGAGAATACTCGCATTTGCACTAGATTTCAGAGGAAACTAGAAAGCCTGTCTCATTCTCATGAGCCTCTCACAGTCAATTATCTGCATAAAGTTGGAGTTTGTGGAACCCAAACATGATGTGTTACCCCTTGACCCTATTTAAAATATTTATAGTTAGCAATAATTAAAATAACACATTTTAATTTGCCCCTTAAATTATGAGTTTTATCATCTACTTTTGAAGCTGAGCGTTAAAGTTTACTGCTCTGGAATTGCAAGGGAAGTTGCCTAACTTCTTTAATCTTGAAACCAGGCTTGGGCTAGAGATGATTATCTTACTCCTTTAGTATATCAAGAACCAACCCTACTCATTTGAGATCATAGCATCTGCCATAGTGTTGAGAGGATACCACTTCCTCCTGTGATAACCAGACCATGAAGCTTGCTGTCCTGCAGTGAATAAGCCATGGTTCCCAACTGTCTCAGATCCAATGTCCCATTTTTAATGCTAATATTTTGCAATGCTTCCTTTATTATCCTGGAATGGAAGTTGTAGGTAATATAAATTATTTCCGCATATAATTCCAGAAAATCAATATAATTGCCTAAGCCTAATATAAAGGAGAAGTAATGGAAAAGTAATTTATTATAAAATAAGTTTTTTAACATGTAAATGTCTGGGCATGTCTAGACTAGCCGGTTTAATGAAGGGGGTTAGATGTTTGAGTTTGGTTATGACAAAAAAGTTTAAATTTAAGAGAAGTAAAATGCCTATCTGTACAAGAAATATAGGAAAATAAAAGAGCAGAAGTAGAAGTGAAAATGAAAATATAAACTAGAATTAGGATATGTAAATCCAGATCAGACTTATTTGTATATGATAAGAAAGAGAGAAACAACCATAACTGAAGTGTGGTTAACAGCCAGGAGAAATTACAGAAGACGTAATGAAGAAAATGAGGAAGTATGACATTCATACAAAGGGTTGGGTCTTATTTGTTGGTATAGTGTAAAATAATTCCCTTTATTATTACATCAGATAGGCAGTTATAAGGTATCATATGCACAAAAAATATATCTTCTGTCTTAAAATCCCAACGCGTCCAATCTCTGGCATTTAAAAAGGCCTTGGGTAATAAATCTTCAGAGAGGCAAAGAGGAAGCAGGCAGATTGGAAAATAATACTGTATCAGAAGAGTCTAACAAGAGAATTGTTTCACAGGCTTCTGGGATCAGAATCAAAGTAAGATTGAAAAACAACAGACCATCATAAATTACATAATTTTAATATGTAATTTCCACAGCATACAAGGCCTGTGTGCACATGCATGAATAGTGACAACTTCACTGTACTAGTCGGTGAAGGTGGTAGATGCCATTGAGTGAGCATGTGTATTGAATGGCTGTCGCATTCAAAATGACTGAGCAAGTAGAGCTAGGAATCTGCATCAAATTTTGCATGAAGCTTGAACATTTCTCTGCTTGAACATTCCTCTGCAGAAACTATTTGGATGATTCAGAAGTCTGTAGCTATGGGCAACTGTTAAGTGGCAGTTTCATCATGACAACATGCCTGCTAACACACCACGTCTCATGCAGCAGTTTTTGCTGAAATCAAATCATCTAGGTATCTCAGCCCCCATACAGCTCAGATTTGGTGTCCTGTGACTTCTGGCTTTTCCCGAAACTAAAATTATCTTTGAAAGGGAAGAGATTGAAGACTGTCGACGAGATTCAGGAAAATATGACAGGGCAGCTGATGGTGATTGGGAGAACTGTGTGAAGTCTCAAGGTGCCTGCTTTGAGGGAGACTGAGGTGTCATTGTCCTATGTACAATATTTCTTGTATATTGTATCTTCTTTAATAAATGTCTCTATTTTTCATATTACATGACTGGATACCTTCTGGACAGACCTGGTATATAACAAGTGTCACATAACATTAAAATATATGTTAGAGGTAACATAAAATATTTAAAAGCCACCCTTATTGTTAACATTCAATGAGATCCCTATGTTATAACTCTGTTAAAAGTGTCTCATATTCCTTTGGATACATATTCGCATGGCACAGCAACATGCAAGCGGATATAGAAAGGCACGTTGCACTAGCAGTTCAAATACCATGAGGGCACTGCCACTGATCATGTCTTCTGGAATAATAAACAAACCTTGATAAGTTTCCAAACAAAACAAGGTATAAATGGGTACTCAATATGCATGGCAGGTGCATTCCTTGAATTCACCATATATTGAAGACAGGTAAAAATACTTCATGATTATATGCAAACTAGAGTTAGATTCTATAGTCATATAATTATAAGCATTTTTCATCTTTATGAAAGTCTAGTGGGACATTCAAAAGTCAGGCATGATATTTCTCCAGAGAATATTTATAAGTGGCCAATAAACACATGAAAACATGCTCAACATCATTAGCTATCAGGGAAATGCAAGCCAAAAGCACAATGTGATACCACTTTACACTAGGATGGTCATAATAAAAAAGACAGACAATGCTAAGCGTTGGCAAGAATGTAGAAAAATTGGAATCTTCATTTACTGCCAGAAGGATTGTAAAATGGTACTATTCAAAACAAAAAACCAAAAACCAGGCAGAGTGTTGCACAGGGTGAGACACCTGGAATCCCCAGTCTTGCTCATCTCAATGCTAGTTGCACCTCCCAATTATCATGATAACCAGTAATTCCTCCACAGAATTTCGAAACATCCCCTAGTGAGAACCACTGAACTATGGAAGAAGTAAACATAAAGTTCACCCATTTTGGTGCACTAGAAGGGTGGAGGGTAGGAAGATTTTGGAGAAATTCTCATCTCTTTATTCTGAGGTCCTGAAACAGGAGGGGAAATGAGATGTGCTGGTCTCCCAGTCTCAACCCATTGTGGGCAAGTATATTTGATCAGTTGGGAGGAACACCAAAGGTGGATGAATTATTCCTCCATTCTCCATTCTGGAGCCTGGGAGGAAATTCAGTGCAAGGTAGTCTCACAACCCTGCATATCATAGTTAAAAGAGTGCAACGGTGTGTTTAGTCAGAGAGAGATTTAGTTTGCACTCATGATTCTCCTTCATTTCCCATGTGGCCTGGATGCTGGGTTTAGAGCTGGCTGGCATGCTATAGACAGTCTACTAGGAACTAAATGGAGTACATAGCAAACACACAGATGCCAGCATGATCCAAGGAGAAGCTGAGCAGGGACCAAGGGGCTGTATTTGGCTCTGACTAAGCAAGTAAAGAAAAAGCCAGAAGTTCATCTACCACAGAAGTTAATAGTGAACACTAGCAGAACATCCATATAACCCAGCAATTCCACACCTAGGTATATAACACACCTAGGCATATGTCCAACACTAGCCATCAGAGACATGCAAATTAAAACCACAATGAGATACCACAGAATGACCATAATAAACAAATCAACAAGCAACAAGTGCTGGTGACGTTGTGGAGAAAAGGGAACCCTAGTGCACTGTTGATGGGAATGCAGACTGGTGCAGCCACTGTGGAAAACAGTATAGAATTTCCTCAGAAAACTAGAAATGGAACTGCCTTTTGACCCAGCATTCCACTGCTGGGATTATACCCTAAGAACCTTGAAACAGCAATTCAAAAGAACCTATGCACTCCAATGTTCATAGCAGCACAATTTACAATAGCCAAGCGCTGGAAACAGCTTAAGTGCCCATCAGTAAATGAGTGGATCAAAAAACTGTGGTACATGTACACAATGGAATACTACACAGCAGAAAGAAAGAAGAAACTCCTACCCTTTACTACAGTATGGATGGAACTAGAGAGTATTATGCTAAGTGAAATAAGCCAGTTGATGAAAGACAAATACCATACGATCTCCCTATCAGTGGAACCTAATCAACAAAACAAACGAGTGAGCAAAATAGAGCCAGAGACATAAAAATAAAAAACAAACTGGCAGTAACCAGAGGGGAGACGGGAAGGGGATAACGGGGGAAAGAAGGGCAAGGGTCATCAAGGAACATGTATAGGGGACCCATGGACAAAAACAATGCGGGGAGAATTAAAAGTGAGAGATGAGAGTGGCTATGGCAGGGGAGAGCAATGGAAAAATGGGGACAACTGTAATTGAACAATAAAAAATTTTTTGAAAAATATGTCTGAAAACTTGCATACAAATGTTCACAGCAACATTATCCATAATACCTAAAAAATGGAAACAACTCATCCATCAACTAGTGAGTATGTAAATAAAATGTGGTATATTTATACAATGGAATATTATTTGACCATCAAAAGAAATTAAGTATGTGCTACAACATGAATGAACCTTGAAAACATTATGCTAAGCGAAAGAAGCCAGACACAAAAGGCGATACAATATATGATTCCATTATATGAAGTGTTCACAAAAGGCAAATTCACAGAAACAGAAAGTAGATTAGTGGTTGCGAGAGACTGAGGAGAGAGGAGAATAGAGAATAACTGCTAATAAGTATGGGATTTATTTGGGGGATGATGAAAAGTTCCTGAAATTAGATAGTGGTGATGGTTTAACAACTCTGTAAATATACTAAAACCCACTGAACTGTTAATTCTAACA
Source organism: Pteronotus mesoamericanus (assembly GCF_021234165.1). Taxonomy (NCBI): domain Eukaryota; kingdom Metazoa; phylum Chordata; class Mammalia; order Chiroptera; family Mormoopidae; genus Pteronotus; species Pteronotus mesoamericanus. The sequence goes on along the minus strand of NW_026555329.1, from coordinate 64,456,867 downwards.
CAGTGAATTTATTATGTCAGTTATATGATACCAATGAAATCTCAATTTAAAAACATGTATATACACATATATAAAATATGTATTTATATACACATGGCATACACAACATATAAAACATAATGATACCATGCTTTGTGTCCTTGTTTGAGTGTAGTGATTAAATCTGCAATTCTGCTACACATTCTGATGCTTCTACTTTGCTCTTAAGATAAAGGACTCTTACACATGGCCTATGATGATTGTTCCAACCTCATCTCACATTATGTCCCCTGTGCACGGTCACACTATTCCTCCTTCCATAAGACCTTTAAACTTGCCAGAACACTCATTTGGTCTCACTTCATCTGGGTAATTATTTGTCACTTTCTTTAGCAAGCCTTCCCTGAATTCCCTGACAAAGTCGAATTTCTCTATTATACCCTCTCATAGCACCGTATCACTTCATAACACATGATACTATGCATCTTATGTTTGCATTTTAATGGGTGATTTTGGATTAATATATGTTTTTAAATTAGACTGTCAACTCATGGAGGGGTAGTACAATCATGTATAGTTTTGTTTATAACTATAGAGCTTGAACCAGTATCTGATACATAGTACCTGCTCTATTTAATATTTATTGAATGAGTTAATGAGTGAGTCATTTTCTCTACGGTCCCCATTATGCCACTTCTGAGTTTACTACTTCTTCTGGTCATTTGTTCATTCATTCAAAAGTGTCCATTTAGAGCCTACTATATGCCAGACTGTATATGGTTTCCTGTGACTCATGAAATGATGACTGGTTTAATCAACTATGATTACAGCCTGCAAGAATATAGGAATTCATCTCCTCATAGCATGGCTGTGTCTATGGCAGGAATGTTAGGCTTCATAGACTTTCTCTTTGGAATTTTCAATATAGTATCTTGGCAATGTCTGTAAACTAAATCACATAACTTAATTTTAAAAGTTTTTTCTAGTTCCTAACCTTATCCTACTACCAAACTTCCCACTTGACTGTTAATTTAATTTTGTAGCAAATCCAACTATTGGGGTATGTAAGAAATAAACATACCAAAAGTTTTCATTCAAATGCTGATCTAGACTGTACTACTTATCTGAAAACTGCAAAAAATCAGCTGATCAATTTTCTTAAATGATTTTCAATTACTTCATTGTTTTCTCTTAATCACATTTTATGCAAATTTATTTGTCCATATAAATTATTCATAGTAAAGAACATGATTATATATTATGTATGTTTGTACTAACTCTGTAAGTATAAGCAGGAATGTATTTTTGGTAGACATATTGTTTCTCTAATTATGTAAATTGAGTGTTCCTCAATTGATAATTATAATTTTTCTGCTGAATATTAACTAGAAGAAAATTTTTTATTATTTTGACACTTTTAATGGGAAAGTAAATTAATGAAAGCATATTCATGAAAATAGTGGACTTCATATAATCTGTAGGAAAGCAACAATTGTGCTGGGCTGTAAATTTTATGAGGATTTATGTTCATTGTTATATCTCCCATGCCAACTTCTAGCACTGTTATTGGCATAAAGTAGGTGCTCAGTAAATATTTGTTCTGTGAATGAATCAAAATTCTCCAATTCCATATGTGGTATATTTACAGAGGGAAAACTACTGATGCCTGATTTCAGCCTTGTCATTAACAGGTCAAGTTATTGATTTGTATCTCAGTTTATGAAAGAAGCCAGTGAGTCACATTCTTAATTATGAATTAGGAGGGGCAAGTAAAGTCTGATTTCTCATTGCATGGGTCATTTGAGAAAATTTTATTCTGATTTATTGTCTCTCAAACTATATACACTCAGAGGCATAAACATTAGTTCAGTTACCATTTTTTTCACAATGTCAAGGTTGGAAATAACTTCAAAGTCATCTTCTTTCAGTCCAACCTTCCAGAATCTCCTTTATAATATTTCTGCCAAGGGCTCAGCCAAAGAGGGAATTTACCACCTCCTGGGGCAAACCATTCTATTCTAGGACAGTTTGGTTAGGAAATTCTTTATTCTATTGCATTGAAATTGGCCTTCTCGAGCCTCTCACACCAAACAAAGATGGGTTGATAACACACACTTCCTCTTCTGTGTAACACCCCGTATATATTTCAGGTCTTCACTGGCTAAATGTCATTTTTTCTGCTTTGTAAGAACACTCCATATAGAATGTGATTTGAAGTCTCTTCCCTTTTCTGGTCACTCTTCCAGTGAATGTGCCTCTGTGTATATCTCTTTTAAAGTGTAGTGTCCAGACAGGACCCAGTATTTTAGGTGTGGTTTATGTGCAGCAACTATGTTTCTACCACATGCGGGATTTGTATATCGCCAGGAGTGTCCAAGACATGTTTTCCTTGGAGTGGCATTTCCTATGAATCTGCAACAACCTTTCTGTCTCTCATGTGTGTCAGAGATAGAGCATTTTAGGTGGGAGAAAATGATTTTTTAATAGGTAACAGAAAAAACAAAGAAAATATGTATGTTCTTTCATTTCTATGCCCAGGGAACATATGAAGGCTAAGATAAAGCTGTTTAATGGTTTTGTTTGGCTAATAAGTGAGATCATTAATGAATGTAAAGTGCCTAATATTGTGTCTGGTTCAGAGTAGTGATTCAACAAATTTAGTTAACTTTTCCTTCCCTCTCGCCATGTTTTGATATTTTTTTTCTTGGAATTTTTTCCCTCTTTTTAACACAAGGACCATGTAAGGATGAACAAATTGACTATAAAATATTTCTGTAGACTCTTTTTTAATTCCCAGAAGACATGAGTTCTTCGTTTTCTTTAAGTAAAATCTTAAGAGATAGTGAGATGAGATACGAATGTCTCAGATGCTTTTCCAAATGAAGTATAGCACTTAAGTTGAACAATCTTTAGGCATTCATTTTATTAAGTTAGTTGACTTGTGCATTGTTCTGTATCTTCATTCATCTGGCTGGGTTATGGGTTTAAAACAATCTTCCTAAGAATAGAAATACAAGAATTTAAAAGTGAGGGGTTTCAATTAGATCCTCTCTCGCCTTACTGTGTTGTCGCTCTCACTTTCACAAGTGATTAAGAAAAGAGAACTAACAATGATGGGGGAATTTTTGAATATCCTATATCAATTGTTCCTTTCTAAAAAAATTTCTGAGAAATGTAAAGTAACTTTGTTCCCATAAATGAAACTGCTGTTCCTGATAGTGTAGGCACATTGTCTCTTCTAACAACAAACTGATTAGAAACATGCTGAATTTTGACTCACTTTTTTACGAAGCTTTTTAGAATAGAGAGTAACATTAGATATAGGTACTCCCCTACCAATATGACTCTCAGAAGAAAGAGTTGTACTATGGTATTAAAACAGTGATATCAACTCTAGAATCTAGGATGATTTAGTACTGCCTAGCAGAGCAGGTCTTGCCAAGTCTTGAAACTCTGAACCCTGTGGGGCTTTCTCTTAACTAAAAACTACTTTGTCTGCTTGGAGAAAGTAATTCCCTGATGCATTTTTTTTCAAAAATTTTACCAAATCTAGCTGTTTCCTTACTGTATGACAATTACAACACTGAAATTGCTTTATAAACAGTTTGCTTATTGACAATGTCTGATGAAACACCCAGCAAGGTTTCTGACTTTATACAAAATACATTCTACTTTCATAAACTCTAATTCTAGAGATTTCTCAGATTAAAGATATACAGCTTTTATTTGAAAAAATTAGGAAGTCTGAATGGAAAAAACTAATGTCATTTTAAGATAAAATGTGATCATTTGTAAATATTATTTTAGAAATTATTTAAAATCTCAGAAAAATATAAGTGCAAACACCAGTCATTTTCTAAAAATGTTGCATTAATACAGTATTTTGTTGTAGGGTATGGTCTAGAACATTGTAGTCTATTTGTTCAACGGTAATTAAGACCTGGGGCACATGGATGGATTTTTAACTTTTAACTCAGTTTTTATAAGCCAAAAGTGTACATTTCTTCTGATACTTTATCATTAGAGATGAGGCATCATCCATCTCAATTTTCCAGAGATTTCCAGCTGGATATTTCAGATCAAGATGCTAATGAAGTTAGAGTTACATAAAAGAGCTTACTTCATTGTGTTCTATAGGCTCTTTTTAAGTTGAATTTATTGGAGTGGCATTGGTTAATAATGTTCTGCAGCCTTCAACTACAGTCTTATTCCCAGTCTTGCAAATAAACCTTGACGATGAGGAGCAGTTGGGAGAATAAATGAAAAACAAAACTCAGAATGCCTTTTTGATGATATGATATCAAATGCAAAGCTCTTCAGTGACTACCTGTTCAAATTGAATCACATAACATATACAACTTATAATTCATGATGAATTATCCTGGGGATATATAACAATAGATAATCTGTTAGCTCTTCTAAAGAAATAGTTCTTGGTAACATTATAATATTTATTTGGAATAAAACATTACATTATTCATCATCATCTACTATTATCTCTTGTCTAATTCAAGTGAGTTGAAAAAATGATGCTACAAACACTACCTTCACCCTACCCCCTGCAGCTGTTGTGTATAGGACCTTGTATGTCCATACTTTCAATCATATCTCTTGTATCTGTCCAATGTGATTATTATGAAATAATATACCTTTTTTACATGTCACCATGATCAGATTGTGAGCTTCTCAATAGTTAGACTAGAAACTCTAGTACAGTAACAACTTCCCAAATTATTCATGGATGTATTCCTGTGACCTAGTGCATAAGTATTAAAGAAATTTTTGTTGACTAAGGAGAAAGACCTTGTCTTACTCATCTGTGTACTCTCAGTAAGTGTTCGTTGAAGAGATTTTTCTGATAATAAACTAGCACCAGGATAATTATAAAGTTTTCTATAATTTTATATCATATAAGAGTAAATGGAAGGGACTAGTTAAAGAACGTGGATGAATGACTCAGGAACATGGATAACAGAGAGGGATTGACTGTGGGCGAAAGGGGTGGGCTGGGTAGAGGGGGGCAAAAGAGAAAAAATGGGACAACTGTAATAAAATAAACAATAAAAAATAAAAATAAAAATGTAATGAACCATTTACAATGAAAAAAAGTAAACAAAAACCCCAGTTTCCAGTTACATAATTGATTATAGTTTTCAAGTATATTACAGAATCAATTCAATTAGCTTTCATTCTCCTTTACTTTTGCCTTGATAATTTCTAAAACCTAAATAGAATTATTAAGATCACTAGTAAAAATGCATCTATAATGAAACCATTGTTATCTCTTCGTAAGTTACTTATTCATGACAAAAGGAAAAAAAAGAACTATACTGTGGAGAAACTGAATAACCTTTTAAACCAGTGATCAAGGTAAATATTGAGCATGTATGCATCCATATGTTTGTTGCAGTATTATTTATTTATTTATTTATTTATTTATTTTAAATATCTGGTTCTTAGGGGCCAAATTCTTGCATTGGATATAAACTTGGTAACAGGGGTTGGGTTGGGGGAATAAAAGAAGATGATGTGAGGTGAAGGTAACCTCAAGAAGGGAAGTTGATCCCTCACAAATGCAAAAGGTGTAAATGGAGGTAAATGCCCCTGTCTCCCTATAGAGTAGGACTGGTCCCCGCAGCAGGTCAGGTAAATTAAATAAGAAAAAAAGTAACCAGGACATGGATTTTACAACTATCTTCCCACCCCCTCCTTTGCAGCATTATTTACAATAGCCAAGACACGGAAGAAACCTAACTGTCCATCAATGGATGAATGGATAATGTGATATATATAATAAAACATTATTCAGCCATAAGAAGAAAGAAATCTTGCCATTTGTGACGATATGGATGACCCTGAGTGTATTACACTAAGTGAAATAAGTCAAAGAAAGACAAATGCCATGTAATCTCATTTATGTGTGAAATCTAAAAATGAATAAACAAACACCCCAAATCAAACAAAACAGAGCTCACAGACACAGATAGCAGATTGGTGGTTGCCCGGTTGGGGGTGAGATTGGGTGAAATGGGTGAATGAGGTCAAAAGATACAAAGTTGTAGTTATAAAATAAATAAATCCTGGGAATGTAATATACAGCATAGTGACTAAAGTTAATAAAACATATATTGTATTATTTGAAAGCTGTTAAGACAATAGATCTTAAAAGTTCTCCTCGCACACAAAAATTTTGTAACTGTGTATGGTGATGATATTAACTAGATTTATTGTGATGATCATTTTGCAATATATGCAATTATTGAATCATTATGTTTTATACCTGACACTAATATAATGTTATATGTCAATTAAACTTCAATAAAAAAGATTAGTATCAGGCATTACATGTCTCTGGATGTCAAATGCTGAAAAAGACATCAAATCGTGTATGTTGCACTCCATTAAAAACATGTAAAACATCAGTCTAATCATGAAGAAACATTAGACAAATCTAAACTGATTCATTCTATAAAACAACTAGCCTCTATCAATGAAAATGTCATTGTAATGAAAGACAAAGAAATGCTGAAGAATGAAGGTTAAATGAAAGTAAAGAGACATGACAACTAAATGCAATATGTGTTCCTGGATTGGATCTTATATTGTAGCAAAAAAAAAAGTATCCATAACAAGTACCATCAGGATAACTGGCAAAATTAAAATATAGACTGTAGGTTAAATTAAAATATTGTATAAATGTTAAATTTCCTGAATTTGATAACTGTACTGTTCTTATCTAAGAATAATGCCATTGCTTTCAGAAGATACACACTGAAGTAATTAGGTATAAAGGGGTATCATGTATGCAGCCTCTCCTCAGATGGTTCAAAAAATATATGTGTATATGGACTGAGAGAGAATGGGCATGCAAGTGTGACAAAATGTTAAAAATTGGTCAATCTGGGTAAAGAGTATGAAAATTATTTGTATTCTTGCAATTTGTTATTAAATTTAAAATTATTTGAGAATTAGGTTAAAGAAAACCAATCAAACAAAAAGCCACCTTTGAAAAAACAAAAACAAAATCATGATGAATGGTTTTACATGATGAATGGCTAGTAGTTTTAAGTGTCCAGCTATAGCATATATACAGCATTTTTAATTCTATACAATAGGGGCTCCTTTCATTGTCCTTGTATAGCTGTTCTTTACACTGAAAATGAGTGTTTTATTAGGCCAAGGGCCCAACTAAACCAAACCACTAGGATTTTCCCTACCAAACATTTTCTTATTATGTTCATTGCAAAGAATGAACATAATGTTGTCAATATATTTCTTCTACCCTAATTAAAATGAAAATTTATTCATTTAAGCCCATCTGGTTACTTTTTTTTTTTGGATTTAATCTTTATTGTACTTTTTTCCATTACCATTTAGTCTCCTTGTATCCTCCTCCCCCAGCAATCATCACACTGTTGTCCATGTCCATGAGTCCTTTTTCTTTTATGTTCAGTCCCTCTACCCACTAACCTCCCTCCCCAACTTAGCTGTCTTCTGCTCTCTATCTATGAGTCTGTCTCTGTTTTGCTTGTTAGTTCATTAAATTCCACATATGAATGAAATCAGTGGTATTGAAATTAATGGAGTGAAATCATACGGTATTTGTGTTTCTCTGACTGGCTTATTTCACTTAGCATAATGTTCTCTAGGTCCATCCATAGTGTCACAAAGGGTAAAATTTTCTTCTTTTTAACAGCCGAGTTGTATTCCATTGTATAAATGCCCCATAGTTGTTTTATCCACTCATATATTAATGGACACTTGAGCTGCTTCCAAATCTTGCCTATTGTAAACAGTGCTGCAATGAACATAGGAGTGCTTATGTTCTTTCAAATTAGTGTTTTGGGTTTCCTCAGATATATTGCCAGAAGTGGGATGGCTGAGTCAAAAGGCAGACCCATTATTACTTTTTTGAGGTATCGCCATACTGCTTTCCACAGTAGCTGCACCAGTGTGCATTCTCACTAACAGTGCAAAAGGGTTTCCCTTTCTGTACATCCTTGCCAGCATTTGTTGTTTATTGATTTATTGATATAGCCATTCTGACATGTGTGAGATGGTATCTTGTTTGGTTTTTATTTGCATTTTCTCTGATGATTAGTGATGTTGAGCAAGCGTCTTTTCATATGTCTATTGGCCATCTGTATGTCTTCCTTGGAGAAGTGTCTATTTGGGTCCTTTGCCCATTTTCTAACTGGGTTGTTTGTTTTTTTTGTGTGTTGAGTTTTATAAGTACTTTATAAATTTTGGATATTAACTCTTTATTAGATATATTGGTGAATATGTTCTCCTATCCATTCTCTTATCCTGTGGGTTGTCTTTTTATTTTGTTGATGATTTCCTTTGCTGTGCAAAACCATTTTAGTTTGATATAGTCCCATTTGTTTATTTTTTCTTTTGTTTCTCTTGCCTGGGGAGATATATCCAATAAAAATTTCTACAAGCAATGTCCAAGATTTTTCTCCCTATGTTTTCTTCTAGGATTTTTATGGTTTCTGGTCTAACAGTTAAGTCTTTGCTCCATTTTGAATTTATTCTTGTGTATGGTGTAAGAAGGTGGTCTAGTTTCATTCTTCTGCACATATCTGCTCAATTTTCCCAACACCATTTATTGAAAAACTATCTTCATTGTATTATGTGCTTGCTTCCTCTGTTGACTATTAATTGACTATAAAGGCATGGGTTTACTTCTGGGCTCTCTATTCTATTCCATTGATCTACATGTCTGTTTTTAGGCCAGTACCAGGTTGTTTGGAGTACTATGGCCTTGTAGTATAGTTTGATCTTAGGTAGCATGATTCCTCCAACTTTGTTCTTCTTTCTCAGGATCACTATTGCTCTGCAGGGCCTTTTTGTGGTTCTATATATGTTTTTGAAATATTTGTTCTAGTTCTGTGAAATACATCATTGGAATTTTGATAGGAATTGCATTGAACCTATAGGTTGCTGTGGGTAGTATGGACATTTTAATGATATTAATTCTTCCTATCCATGAACACGGTATGTGTTTCCACTTATTTGTATCTTCTTTATTTTTTTCTTCATTGTCTTATAACTTTCCAAATACAGGTCTTTTACCTCCTTGGTTAGGTTTATTCCTAGGTATTTTATTCTTTTTGAAGCAATTGTGAATGGGATAGTTTTCTCAATTTCCTTTTTTTTTTAAGTTTGTTGTTGGTATATAAAAATTCAGCTGGTTTCTGGACATTAATTTTGTATTCTGCAACTTTGCTGAATTCATTGATCAGAGCTAGTAATTTCTTGTTGGAAGCTTTGGGTTTCTCTATGTACAGTATCATGCCATCTGCAAATAAAGACAACTTTACCTTTTCCTTCCAATTTAGATGCCTTTTATTTCTTCTTCTTGTCTGATTGCTTTGGCTAGGACTTCCAGTACTATATTGAAGAAGAGAGGTGAGAGTAGACATCCCTGTCTTATTCCCAATCTTAGGTGGAATGCTCGCAGTTTTTACCCATTGAGTATGATGCTGACAGTGGGTTTGTCATATATGGCCTATATTATGTTTAAGTATGTTCCCTGTATTCCCACTTTGCTGAGAGTTATTATCATAAATGGGTGCTGGATTTTTATCAAGTGCTTTTTCTGCATCTATTGTGATTATGTGGTTTTTATCCTTCATTTTGTTTATGTGGTCAATCACATTTATTGATTTGCAGATGTACCAACCTTGTGTTTCCAGAATAAATCCCACTTAATCATCGTGTATGACCTTCTTGATGCATTACTGTTTTTGGTCTTCTAATATTTTACTGAGTATTTTAGCATCTATGTTCATCAGGGATACTGGCCTATAATATTCTTTCTTTGTAGTGTCTTTATCTGGTTTTGGAATTAGGATAATGCTGGCCTCATAAAATGAGTTTGGGAGCCTTCCCTTCTCTTGAATTTTATGAAATAGTTTGAGAAGGAGAGGTGCTAATTCTTCTCAGAATATTTGGTAAAATTCACTTGTGAAACCTCCTGCATAAGGCATTTGTTTGTTGGGAGTTTTTTGATTACTGCTTCAATTTCATTAGATGTAATCTGTCTAATCAGATTATCTGATTCTTCCTGATTTGTTTTTTGGAAGATTGTATGTTTCTAGGAATTTATCCATTTAATCCAGGTTGTCCATTTTGTTGGCATGTAATTGTTCATTATATTTTCTTACAATCCTTTGTATTTCTTTGGTGTCAGTGTTATTTTCTCCTTTTTCATTTCTTTTTTTAAAATTGTTATTCAGTTACATCCTCTTTCATTTCTGATTTTGATTTATTTGGGTCCTTTCTCTTTTTTTCTAGATGAGTCTGGTTAAAGGGTTGTCAATCTTGTTTCTCTTTTCAAAGAACCAGCTCTTGGATTCATTGATCTTTTATATCTTTTTTTTAGACTATGTAATTTATTTCTTCTCTAAAATTTATTACTTCCTTACTTCTCCTCACCTTGGGCTCTGTTTGTTGTTCTTTTTTAAGTTCCTTTAAGTGTGAAGTTAGATTGTTTATTTGAACTTTCTCTTGTTATTTTGAGATAGGCCTGTAATGCTATGAATTTTCCTTTTAGGATTATTTTCCCAGTGTCCCACAGATTTTTTTTATTGTTGTGTCCTCATTTGCATTTGTTTCAAGGTATCTTTTAATTTCTCCCTTGATCTCATTGTTAACGCATTCATTGTTTAATAACATGTTATATAGTTTCCATGTCTCTGCATGTTTTTCAGTGTTCATCTTGTGATTGATTATTCTAGTTTCATAGCATTGTGGTCAAAGAAGATGCTTGATATTATTTCAATCTTCTGAAATTTATTGAGACCTGTTTTGTGTCTTAACATGTGGTCCATCCTAGAAAACATTCCATGTGCACTTGAAAAATATGTATATTCTGCTGCTTTGGGTGAAATGCTCTGAAGATATCAATTAAGTCCATTTGATCTAGGATGTCGTTTAAAGCTGCTGTCTCCTTGTTGATATTCTGCCTGAAAGATCTATACATTGAAGTCAATGGGGTGTTAAAATCCCTGACTATGACTGTATTTCTGTCGATCTATCCCTTTATGTCCATCAGGATTTGCTTTACACTTTTAGGTGCACCTATGTTTTGTGCATAAAGGTTTACTTGGGTTATATCCTTTTGTTGGATTGTTCCCTTTATCATTATGTAGTGTCCTTCTTTGACTCTTACTATAGCCTTGGTTTTAAAGTCTAGTTTGTAGGAAGAAATAAGTACTGCTACACCAGCTTTTCTTCCTTTTCCATTTGCGTGAAATATCTTTTTCCATTCCTTTACTTTTAGTCTGTGTGTATCTTTCTATCTGTGATGGGTATCTTGGAGGCAGCATATATATGGGTCTTGTTTTATTATCCATTCACTACCCTCTGTCTTTTGATGGGAGCATAAGCCATTTACATTTAAGATGATTATTGATAGATATGTATGTACTGCCATTTTATTGTTAGACTATTTTCCTCTGTTTTTTTTTTCTTCTTTTTTTCTTTTTGTTAAAGGAAGCCTTTTAACATTTGTTGCAGTACTGCTTTTGTGCTAACAAACTCCTTTAGCTTTTTCTTGTCTGGGACGTTCCTTACTTCTCCCTTGATTTTAAATGATAGCTTTGCTGGGTAAAGCAGCCTTGGTTGTAGGTCCTTGCTTTTTATTACCTTGAATATTTCATGCCACTCCCTTCTGGCCTGAAACGTTTCTGTTGAGTAATCAGATGCCAGTCTAATTGGTGTTCCCTTGTAGGTAACTCCCTGCTTTTCTCTTGCAGCTTTTAGGATTCTCTCCCTGTCTTTTAACCTTGAAATTTTAATTATGATGTGTCTTAGTATAGGCCTTTTTGGGTCCAACTTGTTTGGGACTCCCTGTGCTTCCTGAACTTGTATGTCTTTTTCCTTCACCAAATTAGGGAAGTTTTTGGTCATTATTCCTTCAATTAGATTCTCAATCCCTTGCTTGCTCTGTTCTCCTTCTGGTATCCCCATAATGCAGATGTTGTTATGCTTCATGTTGTCCGAAATGTTTCTTAAGCTGTCCTCATATTTTTAAATTCGTTTTTCCTTTTGCTGCTCTGTCTGGGTGTTCTTTTCTGCCTCATCTTCCAAAAAACTATTCTGTTCTATGCTCCATCTTGCCTGCTGTTTATTCCTTTTAGTGTATTATTTACTTCAGATATTGCATTCTTTATATCTGACTGGTCCTTTTTTATGGTTTCTATGTCTTTTTTCACCCTGTTGAGTATCGTCATAACCATTACTCTAAACTCTCTATCTGATAAATTGTTTGCCTCTATTTATCTAGTTCTTCTGGAAAATTCACTTGTTCTTTCAGTTGTGGTCTGCTTCTTTGTCTTCCCATTTTGGCTGCTTTGTATTTTCCACCTTTGTAGTTAAACTAGTCAGCCACTAAACTGCTCAGCTTTTAACCTAATCAAGCTGTAATCAGCAACCTGGCTTAAACACCTCAGGGTGGGGCAGAGTAATTTCTGCTGGTGAAAGTATTGCTTCCCCTCAGGCTGATGCCGTTCAGAGAGGAGTGCTCTGCCTGAGAGTAGTGGCTTTTGCAGTATTGAGAATGACTCAGCACAGGGATACTGGTGACTGTTACTTCAGTTTTCTCCCCAGAGGCACCAACTCCAGACTCTCCTCAAACATCTCTATTCCATTTTGCCCTCCCTTTGTTGGTACCCAGAGTAAGTGGCTGCAGATGAAATTTTCTGCTTTGGCACTTTAAGAAGCTCTCTACATCCCCATCTGTCTCTCTTTGGCAGACAGAAAGTCTGCTGCTTTTCACAGCTGGATGTTATCTGGGTTTCTTTCTGGCTCTGGTGCTGTAGGCTGAAGAGCCCAGCTTGGGGTTTAGATCCCACATTTCTCAGGGGAAACCCCCCGGCTGCTGAAACATCATTCCAGCACTTTAGCTGCCACCCCTGGGAGCCCAGCCAACCCTTTCATGCTGTCTCCACATTCTCCACCTGTCACATTGTGGTGAAGTGGTCTTTTTTGTCTGTCTGTGATTATAAGGCTTCTCTCCAACTAGTGTTCAGTTGGTCATTCTGGATGATTTCTCTACAATTTAGTTGTAATTCCAGTTTGGTCCTGGGAGGAGGTTAATGTAGCTTCCACTTACTGTTCTGCCATCTTGGATCCCCCTTGCCCATCCAGTAACTTTTAATGATTGCCGATTATGTGCCAAGTAGTGTACTAGATCAGGGGTCCCCCCACTTTGGGCCATGGACTTTTGTCAGGGCCTGTTAGGAACTGGGCCGCCCAGCAAGAAGTGAGTTTGAACGTAATGGACTTGAATCATCCCGAAATCATCTCTCCTACCCCGGTCTGTGGAAAAATTGTCTTCCACAAAACTGGTCCAGGGTCCCCAAAAGTTTGGGGACTGCTGTGCTAGATGATAGCAGCATAAAGAGGAATAAATTATGGTATGTTTATTGATAAATTAAAACTAATGGAGGAATCAGACATTTAATCAGAATGATTACTACAGGAGCAGGAAGATGGAACAATTATTTGTCTGTGGAAACTAGTTTCACAGAAGTGACATCTGAAATGAGTCTTTAAGCAAGAATAAGAGTTTTCTAGGTGGAGCGGAAGGATATTTCCAGGCTTGAGGAGGAGCATGTACAAAGACAAAGCCTTGAACAAATAGTTCAATAGCCATTTGTAATTTTATGCTAGATTTAGTTCAGAGGCATTAAAGCCTAGGTTAGCTACTTTAAAACAGTTTTATTGTAAAATATTATACACATTCATAAAAGTACATAAAACATAAGTACAAGCTTATTGAATTGTTACAAAGCAAATAAATATGCAATGATTAAGGTTAAGGTCTATAAAATGGCTAGTGAGCCTGAAGTTGGCATTCCCCATCAAGTACACTTCCCAATCCTCTCCTTCTCTCAAAGGTAACCACTACTCTATTATTTTAATAGTTGCTTTAACAAATAAACACACCCACATAACCAACACCTCTATCATCTCTCTCTAAAATCCCCTCGTGTCTCACACTCCCTTCAGTGTGTTTGGAGCATGAAGTTGTGAAGTTGTGGTAGGACCAGATATCATAAGTGTTTATTATCGTTATACCCTGTACTGTGTTCTAAGTTCTTCTGGATGCTTTACTTATTTACTGATTTCTCACAGTGCTGAAATTAGCATGCAGCTGAAGAAACAGGCTCAAGAGTTTCTCACTTGCTTAGAGACACAAAACTCATAAGTGATGGAGGGAGGACTAACACTCATATTCGTTGGGTTCCAAAACACATGCTCTTTTTACTAATGCTTCTTAAGATTTGACTTTGTCATGTAGAAAATTAGTGGTCAACAGGGATTTTAAATTGAGGATTATTATCTGATTTGTTTGGATTATAATTGTTGATAGTATAGAATAATAGAGTGAAGGAGAGTCTAGTGGCAGGGAGACCATAAAAATAGTTTTTGCAATGGTTCGGAGATAAGGTTTTGGACTATGAGATTGATTGTGCATATGAAGGGAGGAAATTGTATTTCCTAGAACTTTCTGAGGTATAACCAATTGTTAGTGGTGATACGTTAGGCTGAGATAAGTGAGATGAAAACCTTGTACATAAGTAATTCACATTACTTTGTATCTTTGCATATGCTTCTTTCTCTCAGACTCTGAGACTTCTACCTTAATAGCCTGAATGGATAGCAACACTGTTGATTAAATTTTGGAAGAAGAACAGGTTTGGTGAGAAGATAAGTTCAGTTTTGGTCCAGCTAATTATGAGATGCCTAAGGAAATCAGATAGTCTGTCTCCTGGGTAGTTAGAAATAGAACTTAAGATTCTCCAGGGACAGGTCTGAGCTAGAGATAAAATTTTAGGAATAATCAGAATATATGTAACTTAAGGCATAGGACCTGCACTCAGATAGACCTGCATTTAAATCTTAGCTCAGACACTAATCATCTGTTTCCCTATTTGTAAAATGGGATGATACCTGACCCAGAATCTTTGTAAGAATTCAGTGAGAAACTAGAAAGCACTTAGCACATTGTTGGAGTTCAATAAATGACAACAAAATTATCATTAGCTGTTATTATCAGATTACAATATACATTTACTTAAAAATTCCAGTATCGTAAAAAGCATTTTTAATGGAATTCACTTAAATGATATCTGAAATGCTTCTGAATGGAAGATCTGTAAGGTATAATTTGGTGCCCATATGGCAGCATGGTGCATGCATTGTACCACCTGGCCAGTAAGGCCTAAGTGTTACTCTAAGGAATGGAAGATATAAGTTGTAGGCAACTTATCTCCAGGTAGCAACCCAGGTGCAACTATTTTCTACCCTCCTAAAAATAAGCATTTTAGGGAAAACATCATCTACTTTTTTCATATTATGTTTCTTAAACAATATTAGGATCTTTATAGTTGATAATATATCAACACTTTAATATTTATTCTTTTAAATCAATTTTCTATGATCCTTTCTAAACTGTCAGACTCTAGTTTGGCGCATTATTTAATTTGTACTTAATTATGAATTTAGTTATTTGTTGTAAAATGCCACATCATAATCAAAACCTGGACCAGAGTACATAGGTCCTATAGGAATGGTAATTGTTTCTACTTGATGTTAGGTTTTTATGCTGTTAGTGGGATCTGTTCAGAACATATGGGAAAGGCTTAAAGAAATCAAGAAAATAATGAGATAAAGAAGTTCAGTGATTAAAATTAAGGAATGATGAAAGTTCATCTACATAAGGCCACCAAATTGAGCTTAGTCTGTTTAAAGAATGCTGACCCAAGTGTTTCCTTGTTTCGATGTTCTTAAAGGCATCATCAAGAATTTAAAAAATCAGCTTTAATTAGCTAGTATCATTCTTGAAATAATTATGTATTGTAATAAATTGTATACAAACATCATCATCATCGCAGCAATTCTCCCCATTCTAATATGCCATATCCCTGTGAAGTATGACTATTGCTCTTCCTATTAAGGAGGGGGATTTGTCTTCCCAATTCCTCAATCTGTGCTGGTCTTTTAACTTACTTTGACTAAGAAAATGTGGTGAAGTGATGTCATTCATGTAACTCTGTTAATTCAAATCACTGATCTGTAGAATTGAGAGTTAATAAAATGACTTTAAGGCACTAATTCTAGGGTGGTTTATTATGCAGCAATAGTGTGTGTGTGTGTGAGAGAGAATTCTTCTGCCTTGAAGAAGATAGAATAATTTTAAACTATAAAAAGGTTTTAGGTTAATCATCAGGATGTACTTCCAGATTATAAGGATCAAAATCTACTTGAAAGCTGTAATGATGTGTCACCTAGGTTGCTGCAGTGGACAATGAAAAGGAAAGACAGATGATTTTTTCTGGGATGATTTATGCTCAGTGTTTTCAGAGTTAGGGCAATATTCTAGACAATGCCCGAAATCTCTTTAAACTCTAGAGCCCCGTTAAATTCCAATGACACTCTTGTAATTTTAGCAACTCCATTTTTACTTCATGAACTTGTACAGAGCATTGTAATGCCTTTCACAACCGACAGTATCTACTGGTTCACCTTTCATACAATGTAATCAAAAATAACTATGGCATAGTGTAAGCAACACAGTACCTGCAATATAGCATAATGGCTAAGGTCATGAGTTCCAGAGTCATATACTTGGGTTCAAATGTGCTCAGTTGCATATTAGATGTAACCTTGATGAGTTACTTTTGTCTGTTTCCCCATCTACAGAATGGAAGGGTTAAATGAGTTAATACTTAAGCTTAAAACATACTACTCAATACACATCAAATAGTAGTATTGGTATGTTATAGAAAATAATCTAGATCCTAGACCTGGATCTTGTTACTGTGTTACCTTTGGCAAATCATTTAATCTTTCTGGATTTGTTTTCTCATCCATGAAGTAAGATTTACTAATTTCCATGGTTTCTTTTTATCTTTAAAATTCTGATTCCACATTCAGTATTTTTTTTTACCACACGCACATTCGCACATTCTAACCTTGTCTAAATTAATTTTCAGGTTGTTGAAAACATATTCTATTAGTAAGCAATTTTGAGGACCCTCTTAGGACCACTTTCAAAGTAAAAATAATAGTGCACTTTCTCAGGAAACTAAACATTTTTACTCATATCTGGTCAGCAGACATTGATAATTGATATCTCAAGAAATGCCTTTTCAGGTTTATGGAAAGTTAAAATTATTCATTAATTTTTAACTTGTGATAAATATGCTTGTTACATTAGGAAAAATCCTCCAAAAGTGAAGAAAATAGTTCAAGTTTTATCAAAGATCTCCAGTGTTAAATACCACCTATAATTCCACAGATAAGGTCTCACATGATATTTTTTTGTTTTGTTTTGTTTTTTGCTTAGGCATACTGCATACAATTAAATATTATAGAAAACGTGATTTTTATTGGCTGCATAACAAATATCTTCATATGAACATTTTATAAGTTACATTGATTTATAAATTGTGGCATTTCATTACATTTTAGTTTGATGTGTGATGCTTCTTGACAATGGAACAGAAAAAAATGATCAAACATTAGCTATGTAACTGGTTTGTGTGTGTGTGTAGAATGTACAATATGTGTAATTTCTTTAAAATGTTAATTTTTCCTATACTTTTTCTGTTACCCCATAATCAAGCTGTTACAATCCCAAGACACGTGCCAATACTCCATTCAAAACATTTACAACTAATTTATCAATTACTGGGCCTACTACAGACTTTCCTTTGAATTCTGACAATGGATTTTAGTCCCTTGTTTACTCTTCCAAAATGATCACTGAGCCTATCTACTCAACTTTGCTTTTTTAGGACCTTGAAAATTGGTAGTTTAGACAACTGCAAAGGCTTTCGGTGGATCTCAGCGGCAAGGGATAGACAAAAGTGAATGAACTTTTTCTCTCAAAATTTCCTCACACAAGTATTTGCTTCTTGAAGATTTCCATTCCAGGAGTTGGGAAGAAGGCGGAGGAGGTGTCTCTCTTGTCCCCAAGAAGCGACACACGGGTTTGCTGAACTTGACAGACCACAGAGATCTCCGATCTTCGGGGATTTTCCAAGCAGGATGCGGGCGCCGAAGAGGTGGGAAGAACGCACACTGCACAAGTGACCCAATTTCACTTTCAGGGTCCAAAGCGAAGCACTGCTGGAATCAATATTGATCTTCCACCATTAGATTGCTTTCCTCCCAAGGACTGGATAAAAACCCAATGGGTAAATTACGAAAATTACTCGGGGGAAAAAGATCGACGTCTACCATTTATAATGCGCCAACTACGTTTTCGGAATCAGCACCTCTCAAGGCTCACACATTTGCCAAGCCTCTCCCAACAGTTCTTTCCCGAGCATTCCCAACCCTCCCTCAGTTTCAGTTCCACTCTAAGGAGAAAAGCCATAGCAACAGTTTGGTTGCCCAGCAGCCCGTTTCCGGGGCGCGAAAGCCATGGCAGGGTCTCACTCCTCTCCGCGCGCGCAACGCAGGGCTTAGGCTCTCCAACGATTCACAGGAGTACGCGCGAGCGAATGGCTGGTCCGAGTCCCCGGCCGCAACGCAGCCTCAGCAACACCCATCACCGGTCCCTCCCCCGCCCGGTCACCGCGTTTTGCCTCCCCACTGGCGGGGGCGCCGAGCCGGGCGCATGCGCGCGGCGCTCCCGGGCGTGCCGGCCACACTACCCCCCACCCACTCGGAGAGCTTGTCACTTCCTGCCCTCGCCCCATCTCCGTCCGGGGTCAGTCAGTCGCTCCCTGTCGCTGCCGGAGAGTCTCTGCTTCCCCCTTCCTACCCGCTCTGCGGCGGTAGCTCAGGCTCTTCGGGCAGGGGGAGACAGAGAAAGAGAGAGACTGACTTAATAAAGTTTCCTGAAACAGCAACTACTACCAAAAAAGGCCCAAGGTGGGGGGAGACTCCCATTCTTCCCCGCCCCTCTCCAAAAGCCTGAGGGACCGTTGCAGGTGGAGCGGTGCCGGGGGAGCCGGGCTGCGGCGGCAGCCGTTGCCCCGGTGAGGAGCTACTGAGGTCCTGCTCGCTCCGGTTCCGGCTCCTTCGGCGGTGGCGGCGGCGGCTGCTGCGGGGCGGTTCCTCCTGTCAACTGTCTGCGCCCGAGCGCCGCCCGCCCGCCAGCTCCACAGCGCGGAGGGACGCCGTGAGCCGCCGCCGCCGTCGCCTCGGGCCGCGGAGGGACGTGGTGAGCTGTGGCGCTTCCGCGTCGGCGCCGGCGGGGACTCTTTGGGAGCGCGTCGGGCCGAACCCCGTTTCCCTTCGCGTGGTCCGCGGAGGCCGCGCCAGGTGGGGCCCGAAGCCGCCTCCCACGCCAGGCTGTCCCCGCGGCTGCCCGGCCTTCCTTCCGCCTGCCTGCCGGCCCGCCCTCGGAGTTAAGTAAGTTGGGCGCACTTGGTTGTGGGGACGGGGGTGCGCCTGGGAGACCCCAACGCACGTGCGAGGTGGGGGGCCGTGGGCTCTCCTTGGGGAAGCCGCACCTCAGCCATCCCAGCCACCGCGCCCCTCGCCCCGCCGCCCCTTGGGCCCGGGCGCAGACCGTGGCACCGCGCTCCGCGCCTCCATCTCCGCGCGCGCCCGCCCGGGACGCCGAGGCCGCCGCCGCCGCCCGCATAGCCGGCCAGGCCTTCGTCCTGCGCTGCGCGCTGGAGGCTGCGTTTCCGGGTAGGACGATGAACCTGTGCGGGAGTTCGGACTGGAGAAGCCTTCGTGCGTTTTTCTTTTTCCAGTTTCAGGACAGGGTCTGTGGAGGGACAGCGAGGGCGGTGAAGGGGACATATCTGGAAAATGTCCCCCCAGGAAGTTCAGGGTGAGTGACGGGTTTGCGCTTCTTTCAACAGCCAAGCCGCAATGAAGAGCTGCTTACAGTGAAAGGAAAGTAGGTCGAGCCCACTGAAAATGCCTTTAAGGGACAAATACTGTCAGACTGACCACCATCATCACGGATGCTGTGAACCAGGTATACCCCTTTCTTCCCCAGTTACTTTGTCCTCCGTCACAGCCACTTTGCCTTCTGTTTCCTTCTAGTTTTCTTCCTGCCCAAGAAGTCATTCCTAAGTAAGCAGGCTATAATTTTCCCTAGCATAAAACTGGTTATGAAGCTAAATGCTTGTACAAACAAGAGGTCTCTCCTGCTTGATCCCTTAAAAAAAGTACTGCAAGTGTCACCTTAAATCTTTTCCACAAGATCAATTACCCAGTCTCCTTTCGTCTGTTTCAAGGCAGCCTGCAGTTAGTATACCCCCATGCTCTGTAAATGTTTAAAACTGAAGAAAGGAAACAGTGGTAGAATACTAGCATTTATCTTCATGAACCTTGTTTCATTTGAACTTAATTAAAAAATTAAGTTTCTTATGCATTTTTATCAGAGAGTAGTGCCTAAAGCCTAAAAATGAGTTTAGTTTGGGCTAAAAAAAAGTTTGTTGAACTCCACTTGTTGGAAGAATTAGGTTTGGCCAAAATCAACCTTGTAAAAAAATTTCTTGGACATAATATACTGTATGGCAAAATTAAAAAAAAATATTATTTAGATAGGATATGTAAATATATTCAGGATATTTGGTTCAGTGGAACTTTTAAAAGTTGAATTTATGAAATGAAAAAGTTACTTTTTGTAGTTTCATGAAGAATATTTAGAAAACTTGATAAATAGGATATGTAAACTATTGATAGTTTTTCTATTTAGAAGTTTGATGTGCTTTTTCACAGTTATAACTTAAAAGGGAATCATTGAATATACACTGCCTCTAAACCAAATGAAGTCTAATCTATCCTAGTTAAAGGCAGGTGTTTATCATTATTTTTGACATAAGAGTTATTAGGACTTTTTATTTTTTTACTTGCTTTCTGTTGTAGTATTTTAATTGCTCTAATATACTCAGTTTTACCATAGTAGTGTTTAGAGTGCTCTTTTGCTTAATTGAAAAAATTGGCAATGGTAAAAGGGAAGAATATCCATTTTCAGAAGACTTCGGTATATGTGAGAATAAAGTTTATACAATGACCCTATCCCCACTGATTTGCTGAAAATCAGTAATAACTCACTTCTGCTAATAAAATAGGTCGTCCCCTGATGGGATCCAGTTTCTATTCACCTGCCCGCTTACCTATCTGACTTTCAGCATCCTTTTACACTGCACATTTTGTGTATTTGAAAAGAAGACACACCACTTATGTTTTAGCAAATGTTGGGTGGAGTTTGCTACTTTGGAAATAGAAGGCTGTGAATGCCTTTAAAATTTTTTTTTATTTATTGATTTTAGAGAGGGCTGGGGAGAGACAGGCAGACACAGGTTGATTTGTTCCACTCCTTTATGCATTCATGGGTTGCCTCTTGCATGTGCCCCAACCCACAACCTTGGCGTATGGGAATGACACTCTGACCATCTGAGCTACCCAGCCAGGGTTGTGACTGTCCTTTTTACTTGTGTTTCACTGACTTTATATTTCAGTTTTGTTTTATTTTTGAGAATACTTCAAGTCATTTAGGTTGAACTTATTAATGAAATCATCTTATTCAGGAAGAATTTTATTGATTCATTTCTTGGACAGGTCATTATTGAGTACCTGTTAGGTACTAGGCACTGTCTAGGCAATGGAAATATAAGTGGAAAACAAAACAGATAAAGTCATTTCCTTGTAGAACTTTTGAGTGGGAAGAGATAGACATAAACAAATAAAACAAGATAATTTGTGACCAAATCTTATTTAGTATATTCTGGTAATTAAAGTTTTCTAAAGACTTTAATGTCTATTTAAAGATGTTTTCCAGAGTTGAACTTTTAAATATGTATTGGAACTTTTTTGATTCTTTTATTCTCCATTAACAAGAAATTAGATAAATTGAATTAAAAAATTTCAACTTTCTTTTACCTTAAGCTTTTCAGGCATTTTATGTTTCAGACTATCAAGTCAAAAGTAGCTGGTATTTCTTTGCTCTCTTAGTTATAGTTAAACACTTTCTGAGCATTCAGTTCAGTGGAAAGCTAGAAGTTGGTTAACTTACAGGGTAGTTAATTGTCATTTCAGAGGAAGGTAGGTGCTGAGTGTGAGGATGTTTCCAATACTGAGAGAAATATATTACGAAAGAAGAAGACGTGATGTTTGAAAAATTCTTTTAATGGGCTGCTCTCAGAGGTCTGTCCTGGTTTGGATTATGAATAGTGGGTAAGTTCCTTAGATGAGAGCAGTGCATTTTTGAGGAGGCCTTGACAGGATGGGTCAATTTGTAGTGAAGGGTGGTGGTATAAGCCTGTCAGTGTATGTGCTTTCTTAGTTATGCTTTTTTTTTGTTTTTGTTTTTAAAGATTGCATTTGTTTTTAGAGAGAGGGGAAGGGAAGGAGAAAGAGAAACATCAATGGGTTGCCTCACACATGCCCAAACAGGGGCCCAAACCTGCAATCTAGGCATATGCTCTAACTGGGAATCTAACTGGTGACCTTTCACTTTCTGGGACGACACCCAACCAACTTGAACCACACCAGTCAGGGTGGTAGTTATATTTTGAAAATGTTTTTTGCTATAGAAATTCTTAGCCTTTCAAAAATAGAATGGTATAAGGAACCTTATAAAACCATTGCACAGCTCCCATCAGTTATCAATACATGGACAGTCTCTTTTCATGTCTGTTCTCCCCTTTCCATGGTTTTCTTCTACACCCTCCAACTGCTCCATCACCCTCTTATTTGAGAACAACTTTCAGACCTTGTAAGTAAAAGGATTTTTTAAGGGGCTTGTTTTAAGGTAGGAGAGACTCTTACGAAAGGGAAGAATATTTTATTCTGGAAGTGTGTTCTTGGAAATATGTAAAGCAAGATGTTAACTTCTTAGGGTTTGAATTTTGGGTTGGAGGGAGATGCCTTCCCCTCACCCCCCAAATGGTTATATAACCTGATCTTGGGGAGGGGATGATAAGATACAGAAGAAGAGATTTTTATGAAATATTCATACATGAAGTTTTTTATTGTTGAGAGTATGTTTTCAAATGAAGAAAGACTAGTTTCTTAAGTGGGAACTGCACAGATATGTATGCCAAGTGGATGTGTCTTTGCCTAAGTAAGCTAATCCTAGGGTTATTTTGAATGGTATCTCAGGAGGTATGTATGTGCTGGTGGTAGCAGTGTTTGAAGATAAGGGATAACAAAATTTAGCTTTAGCCTTAAAATCAGATGTCACATGGAAGAGGAAGTTGAAGTTTATAGAAAGCTTTCTGGAGCATGTACCTAGATGAAGAAAGGGGACTCTAAGGAGAAGTTTCCATTTTTTCCTTCATCAATAATGCCCTCCATTATTCATTACTTTGTTTTCATTCTCCCCTGCTAGAATTCTTGCCACTTACAGAGCCAGACTTTGAGGCTTTTTAGTTCTTTACAATTGTACAACTTCTACTTTCTCTTTTGTAGTTACTATTTTTTGTAAACAGTTATCACTTATAAAGTACAAATACAGGAAAGAGATCCATGTAATCCACATAAATGGTATCACCAATCTATTTACGAGCTTCTCTAAAGATTTCAGTTTTTGTTGTCAGGCAAGCAATTGATTTGCACATGATGGTGATGCTGGTGATGATGTTGATGATGGTTATAGAACATTTATTGAGCAGTTAGTATATTTCAGGCTCTGTTTTTAACCAGTTTTCCTCAGTTAGCTAATTTAATCCTCACATAGTCCTATGCTTTAGGTACTTATATTATCCCCATTTTAGAGAAGAGAAAAGAGCGATCAGAGGTTTTAATTTTTCCTAGTTGTGTCTAGTAAATGCAGAAAGAGAATTTCAGCACAGTCCAGATCTGGAGTCTTAATCACCTCAGTTAGTGCCAGTGTCAGCTGCTCTTCAAATGAGTTGTATTTGTGTATATGTTCTGAATTCATTTAACATACCCCTAAACTTGGTCCTGAGACATAGTTCTTCCCATTTGTGTACAGTAGGCACAGGCGTAAAAGAGAATCTAAGGCTGTGTCTATATACATAGCATTGGCAGGTTTTAGCCCCCTTATCAGCTAACTGCTGCCCAAGTCCAGGCTCAGGCTCTGAAGCAGTAGCAGCACACATTGCTGGAGTAACCGTCCTTATCTCCCCACATTGAGCAGATGATCCTGGGTGAAGAGGGTAATACTTGAATAAAACATTATAACATTAAAAAAAGAGTCAGTTAAAGTGGGTGATTTTTCTCCAACATAACCATCTCTATTTGATACCTAATGGAAAGTTCAGCTTTCCTTTTCAGTTACCTTGTTTCATATTACCATAATCTGATTTATTGCATACTTACACAGCTAATATGAGAATTTTGAGAAGCAGGGATGATCTAACCTCTGTATATGAAAATAAAAAATTTTATTTTTAAAATGGAAATATATATAAAGATTTTATTTATTTACTATTAGAGAGAGGGGAAAGGAGGGAGAAAGAGAGGGAGAGAAACATGATGTGTGAGAGATACATCGATTGGTTGCCTCTCAAAGCCTTCACTGGGAACCTGGCCTGCAGCCCCGGCACGTGCCCTGACTGGGAATCGGACTGACGAGCTTTCGGTTCGCAGGCTGGCACTCAGTCCACTGAGCCTCACCAGCCAGGGCAAAATGGAAATATTTTTACTTATTATAAAAAATGTATACTTTCTCAGATGCACACTTCTAAAAGCCCAGGCTCTGAAGTTCTAGTGAACTGTGAGGCAGAAACTAAAAATTGTCCCTATAAATACCCACCTTAATAGAACTTTGCAAAGTTTTGTTTGTAACCCACCAGGCTTTTTGTGTTTATACATACACATATATGTTAAATTTATTTCTTTGTGTATCTATTGGAATATATAGTAATATAAATGAAATCATATTCTATAACTTGTTTTTGTTGCTTAATAGTCTATTATTGACATCCTTTGTTGTCAGTACATGTAGATCTAGTTCATGCTTTCTAACAGCCATCACAGATTCCACTGTATGGATAGTTCATAGTTTATTTATTCTGGTTCCTTTTGAGACTCTTTTAAATTGTTGGAAATTTTTCTCAATTGTTTACAGTGCTGCAGTGAACATACTTGTACCTCTATCCTTCCTTGTGCACTTGACCAAGTTCTTTAGGCAGAGGTTTTTAGGTTTTGCTTTCACAGTTGCCCAGAGAGCTGTATGAGATTGTCCAGAGGGAAAGTTTTGGAATGGCTTGTGAAGTGCATTTACGCCATTATTGCCCTAGAATTTTAGTTAAATATAATGGTCTCTCTTCAAGGGGAATAAAAAGGCAAACATGATGAATACGTATTAAATAATACCAGGATAGGAAGATCTTTGCATTTAAACTAATTAGCCTTAAGTAGCCTTATTTTAGCCTTGAATTGAGACTAACTTTATTTTTTTCCTTTTTATTGAATTGAAATTGTTTGTTCCCATTATTTCATTTTGCCTTACAAAGATAATGATGAAATGCACACAAGTGTGATTGTCATTTATATGATTGTAGCAAACCATTGTTTTACTCAGTAGTAAATGATTTAAATAACCCTTTTTTTGTGGGGATTGGGGTGGGTGTTTGTCTTTCATGTAGTTTATATCCTGGAACCTGGAGATGCTCCTTTGTTACAGCAACCACTACAGACATCCAAATCTGGTATTCAACAAATAATTGAGTGCTTTCGATCAGGTATGAATGTTTTAGGATGTATTTTCATTCTTCACATAGTTAAAACTACCTAGAAACCTTTAGAAGTAATCTAAAAAAATTAAAATGTATACACTGTTTTAATAGAATATTTTAATGTCATATTTTTTAAAAGTGGATGAATAAATATTGATGTAATCTGGAGATTCTTTTTCAGTACTATATATTATATATTGATTTTAAACTCAGTATGGTTTAAAGAAATATATTATGTGATATATATCTGCTGATAAAGTGCCTCCTCCTCCTAAAGATTCATTGTTATTTTTGACATGTTCTTTATAAACTCTCAAAGGACAGTAGTAAATTATACTGGGGCGCTTTTAAGTTTTGGAAGAGTGAATTATTTACTCAGAATGTCTGAAATGTCACTTGTTCTAGGTTAATTACTTTATCATCTCTGTGACTCGCCTTCATCTGCCTAACCCTTGAGTTTATGGAGTTTGACTATCCATAATAGAACACAGGATAGAAAAAAAAGACTTACTCCAACCCTGATATCTTCTGATACTTTTGTTTAGTTTTCCTCTCCATTAGATTATTATAATAATTAGGTATATAAGTTTATTTGTGCAGTTGTAATCCAGTGCTTTAAAATAAATGTTGCTTACTACATATAAATGAGTGAGAACTGTTAAGAACTCCTCCTGTGTTATCTTAAGTTGCTGTGACTCTTTATGATCCACTTGTCCATCTCAAGTGGATTTGGCTTCTCTGACATTGCAGACTATTAAGTCAAATATGAACAAGCAAAAGCACATGACAGATGGCTATCTAACTGATGGTCACTTCACAGATTAGGATATCTTTTGTTATTTATCTTAATGAAATTATTAAGATAAATATTAAATTATATTTTTATTTATCTTAATGAAAAATGCTCAGATTCAGAGGAAAAGACAGTTTATGTACAACTATATGTTTTGTCTTGATGAGAAATTTTTTGACATGTTTGTTTTTAAAACACTGTAAAGGGAAAAAGCATATATTTGGTTTATTTTAGGATTCCAAGAAATAAATTATTTCTTAATAAAATTTTTTTTTCCTTGACTCCCTAAGATCCATTTCTTAGACTTTTCATCTATAGTCCTCATGGCATTGCTTTTATGTCTATTTAATTCAGTAAGTATTGTGTATAAACCATATGCCTTTGCTTAGGTTGGTTGGTGGAATAACCTTTGTAAGGGTGTTTTTTGTTGTTTTTTTACTTTTGATAGCTTGTGGTTAACAGTAATAATTGGTAGGTCAAATTCTCCTATGGTAAATACAATTAAAATTTTAGTTATTAGGGACTGTATTTAAATATATTTCTCGTATAACCCAAGAATGGTTAGTTTCTGTTTGTAGTAAGAGTTTCTATTTCCACCTTTTAGTATAGAGATAAAATTTATTTTTGTTCATTCTTATATCATGGAAATGAAGCTAACAGCTTTTCACGTTTAGTAATATTCTTGTTTTTTAGAAATTCATAATATGAAATTAATAAGGTTATTTTCTACTTCATAGTGTTATTTGATTAAGAAGTTAGAATTGGTTCATTCATAAATGTTTTGTAAAAAAAAACCTTTTCAGCAAGATTTTATCCTCAAAAATCTATATGTTTTAACTTTGAAAGATGAATATTTAAAATGAAATTGTTTCTTTATTGTGCTGTGGTCATATCTGTTTTCTGTGTTTGCCATTTCCTTACAAATTAAGCTAAAGAAAAGTGAGTGTGAAATTTGTAGTATTTTTTTTTTAAATGTCTCCAGTAAATTTGCCCTGAGTTATTTGTTATTTAGGCAACTTGCGAAAATACTATAATTTTAATTCTGTAAGTACCCAATAATGTGAATTAGTGTGGTTTAGAAAGATAATGGTACAAAAAAACTAACTTTATTTTTAAAAAGGAATTTTTTTACTTTGTTAATGTGTCTTATAGCTAAGCAATTTAATCTCTTCAAGATAGTAATCTCTTACATATCTGGATAATCTAAAGTCTACTAAGGTAGCTCGTTTGTAGCTCTGAGGTGTTCAAGCTGTGGCTGACTGCAATCTTGGGAGGATGAGATGAAGGTTTGGAGGGACTGAAATCTTTTCCCATTCTGCAAGTTCCTCCCTGCCCTACTCTACTTCCAAGCCTGCCTTCAGTAACTCACCTCTATCTAGACTTTTTTGTCAATACAGCTGAGTCACACACATTGCATTTAAAAAACTATCCTGGTGGTCTTACATATCTGGCAGATATTTGAAGGTGGAAGTCCATGCTTTTGCTCTTGTTAACCCTTCAGAGGCTAAGTCAGGTTAGGCAATTCAGGTTAGTATATCTACCTTATCTTCAAGCTCAGATAATTGCCGTCAGCCCTGGTATCATCTCTATGTAAATGACTCACCTCCTGCCTACACTGGGCTGTCTGTGACCTGATATTAATTCCTACCCAAGCTGGAAATTCATAAAAGGCTGAGGAAGGAATTGACTCACTTTTTAGGTCCACCATCCCTATGTTTGCTGTACTGACTGTATGACCAGTTTTGACCTATTCTTCTTGTCTCCTACTTCAGCTTTTCTTTGGCCTGTTTTTCTGGCTTTAAATTACAGATTCTTCTTTACCTTTGATAGCTCTTTATTTCTGTCTGCTTGACTTATAAATTAATTTGAATAGTTTTTTTTAATAAGTGATATTTGCTTGTGGTTTTTAAAAAATAAGGAAGTACAAAAAGATACACAAAAATAAGTCTCTTTTTCCTCAGGCAACCACTAACCCTTCTATTTATATACAAGCACATATCCCTCATTTTCTTCCTAATACAAATGGTAGCAGAGCCTGCACACTGTTATGCATCTTTGCTTTATTAACAGTATAGTGCACTGTTATTTGACACCTGTGGGTAGATGTCTCTCTTTTTTTTTCGTTTTTAAGAAAACTTGCCTGTTTTGTCCTAACCTACAGGTTCTATCCTGAAACCTCTGACTGTTGGGTGACTTGAGACATTTCCTTTGCTCTGAATTCTTGATTTCTGGTACTGCCTTCACTGCACCTTTCCTTTTGCTGCCGCCTTGCCTTGGCTGTGTTAGTCCATCTAGGATCACTTCCAAGACTCACTGTCTTCAAATTTCCCTCCTTTCCATTAACACTTTTATTGTAGCTTCCTTCCTTCCTGAGCGTGTCTTTAAGCGAAAACAAAATTTTAAATAACGAAAAGTATGCTTTCATGAGATATTATTGAAATGGATTTAATTAAGCTTAATATTCTTTCTTAGTCTTCTTGGTAGAGGCAAAGGAGCTGTGGATTGTCCTAAGGTTAGAGAAACAGAAAAATAGGGGGGAAAGAGAAGGATAATTATTTTGTCCAGTATTTAAAACTGGTCTTTAATATGAAGTTGACATCTTTTTTGAATTATTGAAATATATAATATTGTAAAAATAGATAATATATAATATTATAGAAAAAAGCTTCTGCCTGTAGAATATACAACTATGTGCAAGGAACATCTTTTTTGACTTTTAAGGAGGAATAAATTGTAGTAAAAATGAGAATTAGCTTTGTGTGTTGTTTGCTATTGTCATTATTTTCCTAAGTGTCGATTTGGTCATTTAACTTCTTAGAAGTTTTTTGTTTTTGCTTGTTTTTCCTGCTTAAAGCAACATCAGTGTCAGTTAGTGTAATCTATAACTGGGTCATGATGCCTCAGCCCTGACTCTGTAATAAAGGCTTAGGGTGGAATTATGATCTATCAGATACATAAAGGAGTACCATTTTTTTGGTTGTTACATAGCAATTCTAGGAAATACAAATTTTAGATGTTTATTTTTCATTGCTTTTAGAAAGGAAGAGGGGAGAGCGAGAGTGAGTGCATGTGAGAGAGAAACATCGCTGTGACAGAGAAACATCAGTTGGTTGCCTTTTGTAGGTTCTTTGACTGGGGGTCAAACCTGCAACCTAGGCATGTGCCCTGACCGGAATCGAACCCAGATCTTTCTGTGTATGGGACGATGCTTCAACCAACTGAGCCATGCCAACCAATGCAAACTCTAAATATTTTAAAGACCAGATACTTTTTTAATAAATAAGAAAAATGTAGATATACTTGTTTGATTTGTTTTTTTAATTCATCTTCAAAGCATGTTATTTGGAGCTATATTCCTAGAAGAGCAGCCATTTAAATTAGTCCTGGAATTTCTCAAGGGCACAGATCGTACACTTCACTTTCATGTCTCCAGTGAATAAAATTGTACCTGATATTTAATAGGTGTTCAGTAAATAGTTGTTAAACTAAGACATTTACCAAGTAGCCACTAAAATAATTTTATTTTACTTATAAATTTATTGTAGTATGTGACAGTGTTCCATGATTAGTCTGATAGCTTATTTTTTTTTTAAATCAACGTTTGTAGGTGGTAGTTTTAAGATAACAATTTTAACTTTCTTAACTTTTCCTATTTTTTATCTTTAAGTACTTATGTTAAGGGACGATTAGTTAGAAATTTCTTTTATACTTGTCTTAGAACTCAGGAAATTTGACAGGATTTAATAGATTTGCTTGCAATGTTGGGATGATACTGTGAAGACCCAGCTCATGCGTGAGTCACCAGTAAAGCAAGCAGTATACATTTTAAATGGTTACTGCCACAACTTAAAGTGGTTAATGACCAAAAAATCAGTATATTAAGAAAAAAAAAAAGAAAGCTTATCTTTGTCTAGCACAGAAGAGTCTGAATTAATTTATGTCATGTAAAGTGACTGCTCTCCAACCTAATGTAAAATTTTTTGTTTTGAAAAAATCCTTTAAATACTTTTGTCAGTATATACAATGTATTTGGCATTAAGGAATAGCACAAGGTAAACCCTTGATGAAATTTAACTAATTTTTATTACACACCTATTATGTGAGAATCTGAAATACCCAGGAGTTAATTTCTAGGCATCAAAAACCTAGAGGGCTGGTTTCCTGAAAAATACTGACTGATGATCTGTGTAAGTAGTGACTGCTAAGATAATTTAGGGTAAGAAAGAGAGGAAAAGGAATAGTTAGGAGCAAGGCAGCATGACAGCTTTCTCTTTCCCAGAATCAAGGGCTGTGGAAGAACTTCCTGTTGCTGTGTAGATGACCGCATCTGTTGTGTCAGGTGACAGAAAGTTTTAGTTATTGACAGAGGCACAGTTGGTTGGCTGTGTCTTATTGTTAGCAAAGAAATTAGGAAATGGTAGCTGATTAGAATAAAGTTACAAAAAAACAACAAAACCTTAAATGGCAACTGAAACTAACTGGGAAAAACTTTTATTGTCTGTATTCATGGTATTAAAAAATACAAGTATTTTTCTCATTGGTAAAATGTGGTGGTAGAATTAGAAAATCTTCCATGTCTCTTTTTTGATTTCCCCATAAACACTACATAGGCTAGAAAAATCTTATTTTTATAGAGAAGGTTTTTTTTTTGTTTTTGTTTTTAAACATGTAGGGAAAAGCTCTCCAATACATCACTTTAAAAAACGTTAATCAGGCATGGGCCTGAGGACTGGGAATATAGTAAGCATTAAGGATATTTTCTCTTGGCCTTTTAGAGCTTCCAGGTTAATGGGGATACTGAAAAGTAATTAATTACAAGATAGTGGGATAATATAGTATAGCTGTATATAGGATACTATGGGAATATAGGTGAAGAATTCTTAACAAAAAAAAACAGGAGGGGTCAGAGAGGCTTCCTGGAGAATGTGACCTACAACCTGAGATCTAAAGGATTATACTGCAAGTGAGCCAGACCAAGGAGATGGGAGAATGTTACAGGAAGAGAGGGAAAAAACAGGTGAAAGCCTGAAAAGTGAGATAGAGAATTTGGTGAATCTGTTGACCTGAAAGACATTTGGTATGCCTGGATCAACACAACTGTTTTGGCGGGGGTGGGGGGGTTGTATGTGTGGTGTGTAGGTAGGGTGGGAATAGGGGAATATTTATGATTAATAATTAAGATTGATTAGTCAAGGTTAGAGCCAAATACTTTTCTGTTTTTCGATGATTATTGGGAACTCTACTGACTATAACACCGT
Source organism: Pteronotus mesoamericanus (assembly GCF_021234165.1). Classification (NCBI taxonomy): domain Eukaryota; kingdom Metazoa; phylum Chordata; class Mammalia; order Chiroptera; family Mormoopidae; genus Pteronotus; species Pteronotus mesoamericanus. The sequence continues at coordinate 64,425,197 of NW_026555329.1, read as the reverse complement.
AACTAGGAATATATAAGAAATTGATACAGATTTTTTTTTTTATGGTTGGTTGAGAGAACCCAGTAGGCAAAATTATGTGTCTGATTTAGGGATGCAGTTTTATATTTTTACAAGTAACTTTTTAAAAATGTATAACCTCATGCTATACTTCTTATGTAACTCTTTAGTTGATAAGTTAACCTAGTTCAGCTGTTATTTCTTTGTTCCTCTTGAGTCCTTTTTGACTATTTTTAAAGGCAGAGTTGAATCTTTAGTGTAGGTCTTGCAGGCATTTTAATTTTGAATTAAAGTGCAAAAATTTCCTATTTTCTTCCTATTGCTACTACACTCAACTATACATTCTTAGAACTTTATGTAGATCAGAGAGGTTTATCTAAAGTATTTTTTTAAATTAATCTTCCTCTCATAGTTTGTCAATCACTTAGGAATTTAACTATGAACTCTAAATATAGCAGCAGTTTATTGCCAATGTATGTATTGTGTAATGTGAAATAGACTACTACACACACACATATATATGTCAATATGTATGTATATAGTTTGTATGTAAATATACTTTTTTTTTTAAAGAATAATACCCAAGCTGTCTTATGAATCTTTTTAAATTTATGTGTTCTGATTTTGTGGCATGGTAATATGGTCTAGTGGAGTAAACATTGATTTGGATTTGGGAAATTGTGGGAATTATTTTAATATACTTTTTCCAGTGGAAACCCAAGCGTATAATTTTGGGGGGATTTAGGTTCATATCTTCTTTCCTAATTCTCCAAGATAGGTTTGGTTTGGTCATTTTACAAGATGGATATATCAAAGTGCAAAGATTATACAGCTCTTTAATGTCACACAACTATCAGAATTGGAAACTCTAAAGACTTTGTAAAATTCTGATAACCTGCCAATCAGTTTTTTGCAGTAGAATTTTAAAGATTGGTCTATTTTCAAAATAAAGTTAAATTGATGATTAATATAAAAATTAATCATCAATTAATTGATGATTAATATAAAAATTAAATGTTAACAAATTGTTAAAGATTGAGGTAGAACTATTTAACATTTATAGATCCTTCAGTATTAATTATTTTATTAGTGATATCGTGTTGACTCTTAAGTAGTTCCAGAGCTTAAATAGATAGTCAAATGCTTGCTGAATGATAGAGCATTTTACACCTACATAGTCTTAAAGGTATTTTTCAGGACACTTGTTTTTAATTTAAATCAATGTTGTCATGTTCTTTTATTTGAGAAAACTGAAAGGCTCATTAATTAGTAAAGCATTGCAGATCAATTTTGTCAATTTACCTGTGGCAAAGACCTGTAGGAAGTAGTGACAAAAGACCTTCCATTTGTGTTTTATTCCTGGTGGGTGTTTTTATTTTAAAGATCAGATGCTTATTGCCATTTATTTATCCTCTGCCTTTGATCTTTTGTCACAGTACTTAGATTCCCTAGATCACTGGCATTTCTTCAACAAAAAATTACTGAGCATTATTAGAGCTGAACACTTGTAGTTATATATAAGACAGCCTTGGTCTTGGCTGCTTTGGAGTTTATAATCCCAGTGGAGAAGACAGGTTTTAAACTAGTAATTATGTCAATATTTAATTAATTGCAGTTGAGGTAAGTTTTGAGGAAGAAAGGTTTTGAGTAAATTTAGAGTGGTATCAAGAGGACTAAGCAAAATGCAAAATTATGGACAAAATCAGCTCTCATACTAAACATAATAATCCTATGTTGGCCCTGAACCTGAAGTGACTTGAGCTGAATTTAAAAATAAAAGTCAACAGACAACCTTGTGACATAGTTTTGACCTTCTTTAAGGAATCGGGGAAAACGTGTTAATAAAGATCTATGTTTACTTCCTAATGCAGAAGCAAGCTGGAAGAACCAGGCAAAAACTTTGGCAGGGAGTGAGGGGGCGTGGGGACATTTAATTTTTCTGTTCTACTCCAGATCTATAGAATCAGAATTTCTAGAGGTGGATCACATACATCTTTATTCCCAGGTCATTGTGATGATCAAACAGATGTTGGGACCACTGTTGGGATATCCCAAGATTTGATTGGCTGCTGAATTAGGGAAAAAAAGCATCAATTTTAGCTGTTCTAATATCCAAAGGAAAGAAAGATTTTTGCTTAGAATGTAGTCTATAACTTAGTTGTAATAATACACTGTGATAGTAATAGGAAATGCCTATATATTTTGTTTTTAAAGAGTAAAACTGCACTTTGGGATTTTCAACAATGGTTGTTCAGTTTAAAAGTACATATTAAAGTTTTGTGTTAAGTTTACTTTTGTTTTTTTATCTCAGGAACTAAACAACTTAAACATATTTTATTAAAAGATGTGGACACTATTTTTGAATGTAAATTATGCCGAAGTCTCTTCAGAGGATTACCAAATTTAATTACCCACAAAAAATTTTACTGCCCACCAAGTCTCCAGATGGATGACAGTAAGTTTTATCTGTGTATTCAGTTATGCATTTTACAATTAAGTATTCTTATACTACAACTAAATGTTTGTGTTAAATTATAGATATCTAGTTATGGATAAATTTAATGATAGAGAATAAAATTAAATACTTGACTCAGTATTATATTCAATTTATTTTTTATCTTTTTTTTAAAGATTTTATTTATTTATTTTTGGAGAAAGGGGAAGGGAGGGAGAAAGAGGGAGAGAAGCATCTATGTGCAAGAGAAACATCGATGAGTTGCCTTTTGCATGCCTACAACTGGGGCCTAGCCCGCAACCCAGGCATGTGCCCTGACTGCAAATTGAATCAGCGACCTTTTGGTTTGTGGGATGAAGTGCAGTCTACTGAGCCATATCAGTCAGGGCTATATTCATTTTTTTAGTCATACCTGTGTTTTTTACTTGGATTTTTCCTCAAGGTATGTAAAGTGAGATTTATGAGTATATTTATTTGTATTAAAATATTGAATATTGTTTTTGAATGTTCATATGGGTCATAGAGTTTATATTCAGGATTTTTGTAAGTTAAAATACTAATTCTTGAGAGGGGTATTGGTATTTTTCCTTTTTATTCTAACAACTTGTTACCAGATATGACTGATCATTTACTTAGATTCCTTTTGAGTAAATTAGTTGATTTCTTGGGAATGGTAGAGAGTATTAAAAATATTTATTAATCTTTCTAGTATCTTCTGGGTCTTGATTTAAAGGACAGTTTTGTTCTCAGTGTAATGTATGTAGATTAGTCAGTTTATCAGAAATTAGAGTGTATCATGGGCTAACTTGAGATCTGAAATAGCTTTATGCAATGAAGGCAGATAGTAAGCTAATAAAGTCTTTGTGGAACCAAATGTTCATTGAATTAAGTGTTTTGCCCTCGTATGATTAAGCTGCTGTATATATAATGGTGTTATTTTCTTTCTGTAAAGAACTAATGTAAATTCTTTAAAATATTTTAATAAAATAACATTTTCATTTTTTTTGTTCAGGGGTTTAACTCTTTGTGGTCCTATAAAATAGAGAATTTATTTTACCAGTTTGATACTATTTTGCATTGTGGATTTTGTACATGTTTTCAGCTTAACCTTTTTGGAATGGCAGTGAAATATAAACTTCAAATATCAGCATGAAGCTGATTTAAGGCATGTTATAGGACATAGATGAAATGAAAATTCATGTTTGTTAAATCTACTGTACTTTTTTTTATTGAGATATAAATGAAAAGGCAATCCATAAAGATTAGTTAGTTTTTTTTTAAATCCTTACCTGAGGATATTTCCATTGATTTTGCGCGGCTGAGGGGAGGAGGAGGCAAGGGGAAAGAGAGAGAGAGAAGGGAACACCAGCGTGAGAGAGATCAATCAGTTGCCTCCCATATGCGTTCTGACTGCAACCTAGGTATGTTCCCTAACTGGAAATTGAACCTGCAGCCTTCTGGTGTTTGGGATGATGTTCCAACCAACCGAGCCACCCAGCCAGGGCTATAAAGATTAGTTTTAAATCTAACTTTTTAATTAAAGTATCATTAGAAAATAAGTTAATTTTTGATAGTTTTTTGTTATTTTTTTAGTATGAAGTTGACTTACAGAGGGAAATAGATAAATGGAATTGTTGGGATTATTGTGCTCTCTTCTTGGCAATACTCACTGTAGAAATACTTTTGTGAAGGATTTATTCTTATAGAAACTTTACCCATTTTAAAAAGGAAGTAGATGTGAAGTGCTATAATAAATCATTTCTTGATTTCTAAATAGAAAATTTGATGCCATATATAATAACTAATAGCTAGAATTTAGAGTAGTAAGTGGAAACATATCCAGTGTTAGACAACTCTGTTACAGTAGGAATATTTAGTTGCCCACAGAAGATGTAATTATTGTACAAGTGAATAAAACTAGCTCTGGTTTTGGAACAAATCTACAGTTTTTAATCATTTGTTTTAATAGAATTGTGTCATGTTAAGGAGACACATAAAGGGACTGAGTTTAATAAATACTTCTATATATCATGTCATTCATGTTTATATATTTTCCAAAAGTTTCTTTTTTATTTCCATAAGTGTGTCTCCATACACTTAGAATAGGTAATTTATTATGGGTAAGGTTACTTAATAGGAATGATGTTATGTGCTCTTCAAAATATTATTTTTATATATAGTAAAATTCTTCATGATGTTTTACCCATATTGGATTATGAGAACTTTAATTTGCCTTTGGTTGCCTAAAATTTTAGACTAAAAATATGAAGTGGTATTTTTTGTTAGGACACCCATGTGCTTATGTATTTTATAGTAATGGCACTTAGAAGTGGAGTAACTCTTCAGTTGCATCTAGTCCTTAACATTTATGTACTATGTTGAGGTTTTAAATTAAAGCAAATTTTAGTTTAATACTAGTTTTTATCTTCATAAAATACTAAAGAGATATAATGCTGTTATAAAAATAAATATGAACCAGAAATATAATAAATTTTAAGGTAGATGTTTGTAATACATTAAAAATTAGAGAGCCATAGCAGGCTAATTATTTCATATTAAAATGTTGTTTTTTCCCTAACAGACCTTCCTGATGTAAATGATAAACAAAGCCAAGCCATAAGTGATCTCCTAGAAGCCATATATCCAAGTGTGGACAAGCGAGAATATATTATTAAGCTTGAACCTATAGAAACTAATCAGAATGCTGTGTTTCAATATATTTCAAGGACTGATAATCCTACTGAAGTCACAGAGTCAAGCAGTACTCCTGAACAAACTGAAGTTCAAATACAGGAAACTAGCACTGAACACTCTAAAACAGTACCAGTTACAGTTACAGAAGTGGAAACTGTAGAGCCCCCTCCTGTTGAGATCGTTGCAGATGAAGTTGCACCTCCATCTGATGAACAACCTCAGGAATCACAAGCTGACTTGGAAACTTCTGATAATTCTGATTTTGGTCACCAGTTGATATGTTGTCTTTGTAGAAAAGAATTTAATTCCAGACGAGGTGTTCGCCGTCACATTCGAAAAGTACACAAGAAAAAGATGGAAGAACTAAAAAAGTACATTGAAACACGAAAGAATCCAAACCAGTCCTCTAAAGGACGCAGTAAGAATGTTCTGGTTCCATTAAGTAGGAGTTGTCCAGTATGTTGTAAATCATTTGCTACAAAAGCGAATGTAAGGAGGCATTTTGATGAAGTTCATAGAGGACTAAGGAGGGATTCAATTACTCCTGATATAGCAACAAAGCCTGGGCAACCTTTGTTTCTGGATTCTGTTTCTCCTAAAAAATCTTTTAAGACTCGAAAACAAAAGTCGTCTTCAAAGGCTGAATACAATTTAACTGCATGCAAATGCCTCCTTTGCAAGAGGAAATATAGTTCACAAATAATGCTTAAAAGACATATGCAAATTGTCCACAAGATAACTCTTTCTGCGACAAACTCTAAAAGAGAGAAAGGCCCTAATAATACTGCCAACGGTTCAGAAATAAAAGTTAAAGTTGAACCAGCAGATTCTGTAGAATCTTCACCCCCTTCTATTACCCATTCTCCACAGAATGAATTAAAGGGAACAAATCATTCAAATGAAAAAAAGAACACACCGGCAGCACAGAAAAATAAAGTTAAACAAGACTCTGAAAGCCCTAAATCAACCAGTCCGTCTGCTGCAGGTGGCCAGCAAAAAACCAGGAAACCAAAACTTTCAGCTGGCTTTGACTTTAAGCAACTTTACTGTAAACTTTGTAAACGTCAATTTACTTCCAAACAGAACTTGACTAAACACATTGAGTTGCACACAGATGGGAATAACATTTATGTTAAATTCTACAAGTGTCCTCTTTGCACTTATGAAACTCGTCGAAAGCGTGATGTGATACGACATATAACTGTGGTTCATAAAAAGTCATCCCGCTATCTTGGGAAAATAACAGCCAGTTTGGAGATCAGAGCTATAAAAAAGCCTATTGATTTTGTTCTAAATAAAGTGGCAAAAAGAGGCCCTTCGAGGGACGAAGCAAAACATAGCGATTCAAAACATGATGGCACTTCTAACTCTCCTAGTAAAAAGTATGAAGTAGCTGACGTTGGTATTGAAGTAAAAGTCACAAAAAACTTTTCTCTTCATAGATGCAATAAATGTGGAAAGGCATTTGCCAAAAAGACTTATCTTGAACATCATAAGAAAACTCATAAGGCAAATGCTTCCAATTCACCTGAAGGAAACAAAACCAAAGGCCGAAGTACAAGATCTAAGGCTCTTGTCTGGTGAGGAACAGTTAACAGAGTTTTGCTTTTTCCCCCCATCGAACTAAAAAAATCATTTGACCATAATTTATAGCTGGTTCCATTTTAACACATTTGCTTCCATATATCTCATGACAGTGGGAGCTGCAAGAGTAATGCGCGTATTGCATTTCCTCTTCAGTGACCTTTATTCCAGTGGCTTGGGAACAAAAGTTAACTTCAGAACTTATCTTCCATAGGACAATGCAATATAGTTATAGGTAGATGGCACAGGGTCAGTGCTTCCCTCTCTGTTGTAAAATACACATTTATATTGGCTTATGTTTACAATAGACGTCTTCTGTTTAACTAACTTTGCACAGGTTTAATTTGATTCAGTGACTTAGTCTACTAATTAATGCATTGTAGGAAAGTTAAATATATTAGAATGAATTTGTGAAGGTGATAATTGTAGGAAAAGCTCTTTTGAGGCATTGTAATTATTGTAAAAGTTAATCTGTGACAGCTAAATAAAGTGCTGCACTCAGAAAAAAAAAATCCCCAAATTGAATTTAGAATGATTAGTATTTATTATTTACATTTAACATAGTGCTTATAGACAAAGGGGGAAACTTAATAAAGTTTGGAATTTCTTTTTCTTCCTCCTTGGGAGTATGTACCATTTTGAAGTTTGATCTATGAAAAAAAAGTGATTATTTAGGTCCCAAATGCTCTTAAATTTCCCTTTTTGTTTAAATAAACTTTTTGGTGATCATTTCAACATAGTTAATATTATTAAATAGGGATTTTCTTGGTTGTTTTTTTTTTTCCCTTTTTTTGGTGTGGTTGTGCGTTGCAAGGAAAGTAAAATCCCTATTGGGAAGAAAGAAAAAAAAATACTACTTTTTAAGAAGGTTTTGGAACAAATGTAGATTTTAAAAATGCAATATAAAATAAGGAGTAGACTTCCTATACTTGTTTTTTCAAGTCTCTATATTTTTTAAGTTTACCTTCTGTACCTGTGTCCCTGTGTTAAGGCAATTAATATATTTAATTAGTATTAAATTAGTCTTGGATTTAACTTCTAAAGCAGTAGTTTGAGTGCTGAGTAGGTTAAATGTTATGGTTTGATTATCACCTTTTTTTTTTTAATTTTTGTGGAAAACTTGAGATGAAACCATCCTTTAGAAGTTATTAGTATTGTATAATTTTAAAAACAAGCTTTTATTGGTAAACTCAAAAGTGTTCATTTATTCCTATTTCTCCTCAGATAACTTCAAGTGATGTACGAAAAGGTTTGGAGTTCATTTTTGTGGAAAGACTTTAAATTGGTGTTAGAACCACTAAACGTCTTCAAATGGTATTATGAGAAAAAAGAAAAACGTTTTTATAAATATTTGACTGTAACTGCTGTTTTCTCACTAAAGTGATTATCATCTAACCACTTGTTTCAAAGGCACTGCCTTTTCCAGCACTTTTCAAGTAGCTGTGACATTACGTATTGTCATCCCAGTCCATCAGTTAACCACCTTTGGCCTTGTGCATTTGGTCTACAGTTTCTACAAAAATGTTGCAAATTTTGTTTTCCAAATAATTTGTTGATTGAAGTGATCAACAACCTGAAGAATATATCACCACTGGTGATTTTAATTGACAAAAACTTTATAGCTTAGTGATTTTAGTTTTGTTCCACTTTATTTGGCAGAATTTTCATTTGGATTGTACAGATAGATGATTTCCTAGTGAGTGTATGTTAGGACCAAAGACAAATTAGTATCAACACATTATACATATTTAGCCTACTAAATATTTGTCATTATTTTTACATTCATTTATTTCTAACTTGTTCTCCAGCACTTAAATGTTTGAAGGTTTCATTCTAAAATATATACTACAGGAAAGTTCTAGTTCATTCTCATCCATCGATCATTACATTTATCATTTGTAAACATCTGAGGTTTTTATGAAAATTTAACATTCCCTATTTTTAAAAAAGTTTTATACAAAGCACTTTAATGATAGATGCAAGTTAATTTTTCAGTTTCTTTTTTTTAAAAAGACTACACATTTACTAATGTTAATATGAAGGTAGTAGGTAGCTTACTGATATTTTATGGATGCAGACAATCCATGCACAACCACTTCTTATGATATTAGTTTATTTCTTTAAATATTGCTAAAAAAAAAAAAAAAAAAAAAGGCAGATGAGGGTATAAACCCTGATTTCTTTTCCTCCCAGGTAAAATCTTAAATGACCACTTTAGATAATATTTGATTCCTACTGTAAAATTTGGAAAATAATGAATCCTTGTTCATTTTTATAATCAAGATTTTAGGAAAAACAAATACATCTATATGAAATTTTGGACAGGTTTTGTGTATCAATATTTTGTACTTTTTAGGGAATATTTTATTTTTTAGTAATTTTTGTCAAATTATTTTAAGAGGTACAGCAGAGAATATACCATGTTTTTATAGAGGTTCACACCTGTACTTAGGAGGGACCCTGTCCATCTATATACTTTTTGTATACAGTTTTAAAATGTTGAAGATCCACAAGGTCATAATAAAATATTTCTATAGCTAGAAAAACATTTACCCTTCCCAGTGCTTTGCACTAAAATATACTGTGAAAGGAAACTAGAAAGACTGTAACTGTTGCTGGAAATGTTCTATATTGAATGTACATGCTCTTGTTGGAAAAATGTACTATATGTGATGGAAATAAACCAGACTTGGAGTTATTTCAGCTAAATGTGCTTCAACAAAGGTGCATTGGTTGAAACTTAAATGTTTTATTATCAAATTTATAATATTCATTGACTATGAGCAGCTACACTTGAATTATATCTTGATAGTTTTATCTTTAAGAATTAGAGTTATAATTTCTCTTTAATTTAAAAACAGATTTACTTTTCCACATATGGAAAACTTGTACTTATGGGTCTAACTTTAATGATTAATAGTGTAATATATTTAGGGAACTAAATGTGTAGGTGGTATATATCATTTATAAACCATCCTCATTAGTTGCACATTATTAAACCTGATGTTTGACTTTTGCAAGGTGTTAATCTTTTATGCATTCCTACACACAAGACATATTCCAAAGATACTATCCAGACTTAAGTACCTTATAACCATTGAAAAGATGAGTCCTAAAAAGCTTGGGGTAGCTGTTTGCCTACAGCCTTTCCTTTGTATGTTGGACTTTTCTTCTCTGCTTTACTTGTTAAATAGAGTGTAGAAGAAAGAGAAAGCCTGATTTTTGTGGAGGTTAGCCCAATTGCTGGAATTTCCTTACTTCACTTACCTATTTACACATGTTTTCTGTCATAACTCTAGGGCCACAGAGCAGGAATTTAGATAGAGGAATTGAGAGTTCAAGGACTGTCAAAAATACTGTGTGGGTCATTGAGGAAAACACAGTATTTTGTAAGACCTGCCTTATATTAGAAGGGCCTAGAGAGATTAGGTATATTTTATCATAATAGCCAAACTAACAGATTGTGGCAGACATAAAAGTTAGAGGCTAAACTGGGATCAGTTTAGTAAGGTAGAATGAACAAGTAAGAAGTCATTGGAAATTCTTTGTTCTTCCTGTTCCTTTTCTGGCCTTCATTCTTACTTTTTGGTTTTATTTTGATTCTTGAGCTCTGTTATCTCAGAGGCTTAGGCTTGAGATTCTTGAGAAGAGGCCTAGGAAATTTGTACTGGAAGATCTTTTTGCATGTAAGCTATATAAACAAATATTTATAGCACTATTTATTTTTGTTGTAGGGAGTTAAAAGAACCATCAGAAACTGCTTATAATATAAAAAGACCTATCTCTGGCTGCAAATAATATTCATCTTTGCTGCTATTTGCTCAATTAAGAGTTTTTCTATAGAATTCAACTCATCTTTCTCCCTGAAGATACCTTTCTCCCCTAAGTGTTGAAAGAGTAGAAACAATAAAAGAAATGGCTTGTGCTTCAACTACCCAAGTTTGCATAGTGCATGTGAGAGCTGGCTGAGGTATGGCCAACACTGGGCAGATAATTCGTTAGAACATGCAGATGTACCTTGAGTGCACAATGACCGTTGGTTCATGTCTCTTATTTTTTCTTCTTTACTCCCAATTTGAAGAGGAAAACCTTCTTGAAGAATATATAAATTACCCATATTTAATTTTTAGCCTGGTTTTGTATATATGAGCTAAGTTTTCTGTTGACATAGATTGCTTGTATCATTTAGAAGTATCTTAACAATTTTTTTTAGGGAATATGTGTTAAATTGTTTTATGGTCAATAAGCTGTTCTCAATTTATTTTAAAAAGTCTATGGATGCAGTAGCAGGGGGTTTTGTTGCTTTGCTATGACTTGAGGCTGTGGTTATAGAAAGAAGAGTTTCCCAGGTGTTATGACAGCTGGGTATGTAGATAAAGAGGTGTAAGTGGATATCATTTCCTGGTGAGAAGTTGCAAAAGGTCTCGTCAAATAACATGATCACTGAAGATGAGATAGAAATGCTTCTAAAACTTTGGAAATGAGATTTCCAGGTTTCCTGCTGTGGCCCGTGGAAATATTCCAGATTCTTAGGAGTTTTAGAAGTTACTTTTCTAATGGAATCCATAGAGTACCAGGATTATGATTTAAACCATAGTTCTCATAGCTGATCTGAAATTGAGCTCTAGGATATGTGCAGCATGATGTTGGTTCTGCATTAGACAAAATCCTGCTATACTCTATGCTGTTCTTTTCTCTGACTTTAAGAGCTAATGGAAAACTCAGGATTGAAAAGGAGTAAGGATCAACAATCTAAGAACTGCTTCTGTTTGGTTTCTAATCACCTAGCACATGAGAGAATGCAAAATAAAATGTTTCACTTAAACTCCCAATTATTTTGCTTTTCTAACTTTCCAAATTTATTTCTCTCTCTTACAATTTGTTTCTGCAGCCTTTTTCTCTGACCCTGTTTTGAGCTATTTCCTATTTTTTCTTCTGGTTAACAGAGATCTTGGTACCAATATAGCTAAAACGTTTTTTGAGAAGGTAAGAGGGTGGGAAGTCAGCTCATTTCTTCCTTAATGTTCTACATTCTATTTGTCATGTGTATTATATATTCTTAAGCTGTTTCTTCTACATGTGTTCACTACCGCACCACAGAGGGGAACGTAGGTGCATCTGGTTGGGAAAATGCTCAAAGTTGGAGGTTTTGCTGTTTGTGCCCACTCAGCCGAATTAAATTGTTTGATTGTGCATTTTTGAAGCCAGGGACTGTGTCTTGATAATTTTGTTTCGTGCCTAGCACATTTTGCTGTATACCCAGGCACTTTAAATAAATTGAATGATATTAAAGTAAGTAGTAGCTTTTTCCATTTCAGAACTGTGCTGCCATATACTTTGAGACAGGGGGTCTGAATTTCATAAATTTTTATTATCTCAATATTTATAGATTTCACTTATTTTAGAAAATACTACTGGTACAAAAATGAGAGTTTATGATAAAGAGAATTCTTACTATTAGCTAATGATAATGAACATTCATGGAGTGTTTACTGTATGCTGAGCACTCTGCTAATCCTTTACATATACAGTGCCCCTAATTCACCAACAACGGTATGATGTAAAAACTGTCACATCATTTTCCCCATTTTATAGAACAGGAAGTTGAAACTTAGAGAAGTTCAGTGATTTACTCAAGTTCACGTAGGTAGTATATTACAGGATTGAGACCTGACATTAGGTCTGACTACATCATGTAGCCCTTGATCAGTACACCTGACATTTGCACATTTTACCATTTGCAAAGCATATTCACTACATTACCTTATTGGTAGGTAAGTGTGATGCTTTGGAGTCAGATGATGAAATTTTTGGATCCACAAATTATTTCCCATGTGACATTGTTCAAGTTACTTAAACATTTTGTGCCCTAGTTACCTTACTTCTAAAATAAGTATCTCAGTATTTCTTAGCCCCATAAGTTGTTCTAAGGATAAAATGAAAAACATTTAAAATACTTAGAATAATGCCTGGCATGATACAATAAATGTTAGATACGATTACTATAAGTGTTGAAAATGTAGAACTTTTTTTATTACCTCTTAAGTTTAGAAAAATGTGTGCATTAAAAGAACTTTATTACTGCACCTCATATTATAACTACTGCTTTTGTATTTAATTGGGCTAATGGAAATAACCAATTAATATCATTTTCTGTCAATTCTAATCAGATATTACTAGTTTATCATTCTTAATGAGGTTTTCATTTATCTTACAAAAGGTATTAGGTAGTTGTAAGCACATTCATTGTGAGTTATGTTTCCTATCACAAATATTTTATATTTGGTCATGTGTAAAATATTGACATTTAGTAAAAACTAACAGTTGAAATATTTGTGTAAAACAAAAGTAGATGGGCAGTACTATTTGAAAGAGAGCATTTAACTATGGAAAGAGTAGATTCTTCAGTGGAGTACAATTTAGGCTAAGTCAGGAGTTTCTTTGGTTAGTGTGTCATGAAGAGATAAGAAGAAATGACACTTTTCAACAGTCTTGCCAATGGCAGTCATTAGTGGCAGTACTCCAAATTTCAGCTGAGGCCCCAAGTACTGTTAAATTATCTGCTGAGAGGGTTTACCCATATACCTGACTGTTGTTGATCTTGCATTTTTGACAATAAGATGATAATTTTAGAAATTTTAGGGTTTAGGGACTGGTATAATTTGCACCACCAGAGGATCTTGTCTCTAGATTTGGATGGACCTTCATATCCTGAACTTCAGATCAAGTGCTGGGATTCCAACACCTGGGTTGTGTGGTTTCTTAGTAATTCTGATACTTAAATACTTGAGTCAGGTGTCGGGAGCATACTTGTGGCACACAAAATATTATAATGTTTAAGCAGTAGAATGATGTGGTTGAAGATAGAGCCAAACCAAAATAAACAACCCCCCGCCCCTACTTAATGTCGAAGCAATAATAACTTAAAATGTATTGGGTGTCCTGCTCTACATATCTGGTAACAGTTTCAATACAGAGTGTGTAATGATGATAGAGGAGAAATTATTACAGCAAAATAAACCTTAAGTTCATAGAACTGTTATTACAACTCAGGTTGAATATTGGCTTATAATCCCTTCTATCTGTGGGATTGTCCTGAAAATAAATTAGCTGTGAGAAGTGGAACTATGGCTGTAGTCAAACTTTCTAAGTTGTGCAAAGTTGTTTTTTTGGTTTTTTTTAAAGCTAAGAGTGTTTTGGGTGCTTTGTTGGACCTGAACCCCAAAGCATCTGCTAGTTGTGACTGGTAGCTTTTTTATTTTGGATGGAAAAAGCAAGGAATGCTTTTCTGAGAAAAAATAGCAAAGCACTAGAAACATTGTGTGCTTAAGTGACAGAATTATATGGAAAAAAATTAGTGAAAGGATTTTTATCCTTTCCTAAGGATATTTTTTGAGCTATTTTTAACACTCTCCTACAGTAGCTTCTTTGAATTTTTGAGGCACAGTTTGTTAGGGTTGGTTTATATAAGCTTCTGTAGGAGAGTGGCCATGTCATCTTCATGCCTTTGGTCATTAGATATTAACATTGAGTTTCTTGGAATCCACCACGCTGGGCATTTGTAGATGTTGGAGACTTTTCTGAGCATCATTCTCTTTTTCTTTGAATGGACAGGCTTTGAGGAGATAAGATAGGCTAATGGGACTGTCATAAAGATAGGCAAGAACACACTCTTTGAAATTTATAAATTTTTCATATATCCTGAAGTTAAACTTTCTTCAAAACACTTACAATTTTCCAATTTTCCCTTTTCTTTGCCTGGCTGTCTTGACTAGTCCACTATTGTTTCTTGTGACTGTAAGAGAACAAAATTACTTATTTGCCATGAAATTTGGACACAAATAGATCTGTACATGCACAAGAAGAAGAAACTTAAAGGAGATGGTTTTGTTCCCTGTAACTTCCCTGGATCTCTTTAAAGTGTGTAATTGCAGTGGTATGAATTACTAATTTTTAAGGTTTAAGATACTTCTTTGAAGGCCATTCTTTCTAAAACAGTTAACTAGAACTCAGTAGCACAGTATCTTTAACTCACAGATGCTAGAAGATGGAAGGAAAACCTGCAATGCTTGTATCACCAGGCACCCCCTGATTTACCATGTCATCTAACTGCAGGTGTGTGAGTGCATGTGTACCCATATATCCAAATGCTGGGCTGTGCTTTTTATTTTATTTTATTTTTTGGTTGTGAGCACAGAGTTTTAATGGGTCTGTAGCTAGTAGGAAAGGTTTATTGGAAGGCTTCATGTGGGGAAATGAGTGAGATAGAAGTGGCCAGACCTTAAGGGACTCTAGGGGTAATTGTACAAATGGCTTTTACATGTACACCATGTAGAATTTCATAGAAAATGGAAAAAAAATCAATGTAATACTAGTGATGAGGTGTTGCCCACTTAGCAGCAGTATTGCTTCTCTGCTGCTATTAACTCTTCAGACTCTGCTTTTACTCTTAAAAAATGAATGATCTCATTCTGTCCTCTCAATATGGTTATTACTGCTTCCTTACTTCTGTTGCCTACTTTTTCTGTGCCTTTCAGCTACTTTTCCTCTCCATATAACTTGCGTTCAAACTCCTGTAAGAGAAAGTGTGATTGGTTCACTTAGGTTGGGCAAACCTCCTATGCCAGGCCTCTTCATAGGCTGCTAGCCATAGGCTGTTCTTCATTGAGTGGCTGCTGTTGGGACAGGTATTCTTTGTTGGTCCTATCATTGGTGATCATGGTGGCGGATTCAGTGGAATAAAACATGGCCCTGGACCCAATAAAAGGAATCTTTTGATGGGAATCTTTTACAAGAGGAATCTAGATAGTCCAAGAACGTAACAGTCTTTCTAGTACACATGACTTTCTCCCATTTTGAAGATCATAGAATTAAAGGTAACTTGTGGGCTTGACTGTTATGTCAGTGCATCACCAACAATCCTTTCCATGCTGAGGAAATATGGGAAAGAGCTTTCTGATAAACATCTGCAGTTCCTTTCTAAACTGCCTGATGCTATTTACATCTTTGGTTTGCAGATTCATGGACGGCCTGAAGTTTTCACTCAGAAAGAGCCTTTACATTTCCTGTAACAGCATATCAGGCCATTCTGTCAGTTACTGCTAATTTCCAGACACCCACAATTATGCTTCACAGTTTGGATGATTTAATGAACCCTTAAAATATTGCTTCTGCTTTTCTACCTGTATTTTCCACATTTAGGTTTACTCCGCTTTGTATCTTAGCTGTTTTATATATTCTCATTCATTCCTTCAACAGCAGATACTATTGAGTGTGCATCATGTGCCTGGCAGTATTCCATAATTTTGGGGAAACAGAATCACACAGTGGTTAATGCATGGCTTTTTAAGAATCTATAGACCCAAGTTCAAGTTCTAGCTTCTTTACTTACTAGCTGTGTAGTTTGGGCAAGTAACTTTCTAAGCTTTACTTTTCTTGTCTGTAAAATGATATTAGAAACTACCTTATAGGTAGGATGTTTTTTGTGGGAATTCATAAAAGTTTAATCATATATTGTATATAATATACTTAACAGTGCTTGGCTCAAGTAAGAGCTCAGTAAATATGTGTTACTGTTTTAGTGATGACTAAAGTTGTCAATCTGCTGCTGGAATACTTTCTAGCATTTAGTTTCTGGTTATCTTGCTTTGCCATTTGATGTTCGTTGCCTTTTTGTTGGTGTTAATCTAACTGTTTAATGAGAAGTAAAATGTAACATCTGTGATAAAGCCAAAATATACAAAAGGTTCTTAAGTTATAACATTATTTTATGGATCTTCAATATGCTGCCACCTTTTGCAGTGCCCTTTTTTTTTTTTTTTTGGCTAATTGTTGAAGGATTGGTTGAACTTTTTGATGTAATTTTGCTTCTTTGTGATTAATGTCTTATAGAACAATGATGAGTTTTGGATAATGAAATTCAGCACCTTTTGGGATTTTTTTTATTTGTTTCTGTAAACATTAGGTTATGGGTACATAAACAGATTCTGAGTTTACAACCAAGAACTGTAGTTTTTCTTTGTATCACCAGTGCCTGACAGTGTACCTGGCATATAACATATGCTAAGAGTATGTTGAAGGAAGGAAAGAAGGAAGGCAGGAACATTAACATCAGTCATCTTCAGGCTTATCATTAGTCCACAATATGTCTGCTTTTGAGCTTCTTTTCCCAGTACCTCGTCTAATACACAAGGGGGGACCTCCAAAGAACCTTGAATTATATTCTGGAGGTCAGGTTCCTTGTAGTACAAGCTTCCCCCACTAAGGTGCGTGGTTCTAGGTAACCATCTGTATCTGTACCAGCTGGTGGTGGTGTGAGAGGCTACATTTGGCTTCAGTGAATTTTTTTTTTTTTGAAGACTCAAATGCAGTTGTCTATTTCATAATTGGTGATTTATGAGCACACCTGCCCAAACTGTACTGTGTTCAGCAGTTTTTGACCAAAAATGGCATGACTTCTGTGCCCCACCCTCTCTATTCACCTGATCTCACTCTGAGCGACAACTTTTGGTTCTCCAGATAAAAAAAGCCCTCGAAGGGTAGCTTTTTGCCAATGTGGGAGACGTGAAACAACAAAAATGGTAGGAGCACTAAAAGGCGTCAAAACCAATGAGTTGAAAACTTTTGAGCAGTGGAAAAAAACGTCTTGATAGGTGTATTACATCAAATGGAAAGTACTTTGAGGGTGACTAAAGTTTATACATGTAAGAATGAGTACACAATTTTTTATAAATACCATTTTTTGTGGGGGGTCCCCCCTTATATATAGTTTTTCTACCTGCAAAGTCCTCTTTGTTTCTGTTACTGATGACTTCTGTTACCTGCATTCATTTTGTGATCTTGCTTGTTTCTGCCATTGCTACTAAGTAATGGTGACAGATTTCAAACTCATGAGAGTGTTGTATTGACTGTATACTCTGATAAGTAGTCCGTAATCAGTTATACACTGTATGGGTGTACACTTAGTGATTTTTTGATAATTCTTTTTAAGATTAGGCTTTAATTCATGCTTATTGAATTCTGTGAAATGTAGGTCACATTTTACTTTATATTCTATTTCCAGATACAAACAAAGAAAGCATACAATTGCTGATTGCCTCTTCCATCATCTATGTAATCTTTAATTGGAAATGATTAGTTACTTCGTTTATCCACTTCTCACTTTGCAGACTTCAAAACTTTTACACTCTCCTCAGAGCCTGTAACCCTATTTTTGCTTCTTTGATAAGAGGCAACCTTGCCTGTGCTATGGCAAAAGGTAGGGACATTTATTTATGTTTCCCTTTTGCATCACAATTACGTTTTTGGTCTTCTCTTCTTTCTTTGGTTCTTTGGAGGAAGAACCGTTCTCCTTTTCCAAGTCCAACAGTTCTACCCTTGCCAGTCTCCTTCCCTGGAACTTTCTCCAGCTACTCTCCTCTCTTTCCCCCCTTTCCATCTTCTGTCTCCTTTGCCACAAACTTTTCCCACTCAGCTTACAAACAGGCTCAAATTCCTTTTAGCCAAAAAGTAAAAAGTAGACTTCCCCTCCATACTATCTTCAGTCTAGTTACTGCTGTCTATTCCTCCTTCCTTTACTGTCAAACTTCCATGTGCTCTAATTTCACTATAATTGTCTATTTCCTTGTTTTCCGTTAGACAGTAACCCCCCTAGGAGATCTGTGTCTTAATCACCATTGATTTTCCAGGGCCTAGGATAGTTCCTAGTACATAGAAGGCACTCAGTAAATATTCGTTGAATGAATGAACAGTATGAACATGTCTATACCATTCACTTGTGAACCATCTGCAATTGTTTTCTACCTCTACATTTCTATTGAAAGTTTGAAGGGCATCGATGACTACATAATGCTTAATCTGATGGCTTCTTGCTTGCTGTCATGCTTGATCTTTCTACAACCATTAATGCTTACAAACTTACCTTTCCAAGATTTTCATGGTCACTTATAACTGGGTCACTTTGGGTAGTCTCAGCATGGTATATCAAAAAAGAAATAGACAAGCTCAAAAAATCTTTGGAAAATTATGAACCTCTTTACTATTTACATAAATCATCTAAGGTCAAAGGTACCATTACATAAAGTTAAACAAACTACATGTAAGTTCTCTCTACTCAACTCTCTTCCCAAATCCTGCAGCTTGGCAGCTTTCTCCAATCTCCGTTCTGTAACATTTCCTCCCACACCTGTAAATTTTCTACCAAAAACCCCCTGTCCACTTTTCCCATCTTCTGGGTCTGCTGTTTTCTTCTTCTAAGAGTAACTATTCTTTTTTTCTTTCTTGTTGGCATATTACAGATGTCCCCATTTTGACACCCTTTGCCCACCTCCACCTTCCCTCTGGCCATCACCACACTGTTGTCTGTGTGGGTTGTGCGTATATGCTCCTTGGCTAATCCCCTCACCTTCTTTCATCCAGTCACCTCCTCACCCCTGGTACCCTCTGACAGCTGCCAGTTGTTGCGTGAATTCATGCCTCTGTTTCTATTTTGTTTGTCAGTTTATTTTGTCCATTAGATTCCACATATAAGTGAAAGTAACTTTCCAGTTTAAATCACTTTAGCCTCTTGGCATCTTCCAGGATTTTTTTTTTTTTAATACACATTTCCTTCAAAGGAAAAAACCCCCACAAAACAACATTATTCTGCTCGGCACTCCAAAAGTCTGGGACTATTCTCTTAATTTCATCTGGTTTGCCCTCACTAACTTTCTTTGCATGATTTTAATCAACCTTAAAACCTTATACAAGACGCTGTCTCCTCCAGTGTGCATTTCCTGAACTCCTGGGTTTGGCTTGGTTTCCCCCTTGTGTATTTCTTAGAGTGCCCCATCTATAACTATATTGAAATAATCTATTTGTGTCCTTCCCCTAGGCTGTAAGCATCTTAAGGGTAGATCTCCTGTCTTTTACTTACATATCAAGTATCTAGCATCATACCTAGAAGGTAGTGGATGTTGATAAATATTTATTGAACTGATGCTTCTGTGAACTCTGATTCTTCCTCTCTTGGCACTGGCTTTTATTTTGTTACTAGTGTTTTAAATATGAATCAAAGTTTTCTTAGTCCCTCCTCTTATTTTATACTCTCTCAGTGATTCATCTCCTCCCAGAGAATCACTTAGCACTTCTGTGAAGATACCCCAGACCTATTTTCTAGCTTACCTACTCTAAGATCATTTTTTAAAGACCATTTGTTTTTAAAGTTGCAGGTCAGTCAGACATCTCCACATGAATATTTCCCCAGTGTCTCAAGTGCAACAGAAACTTGCACTTAATCCTCCCTTTAAACTTATTCCTTCTTTATGTGTTCCCTGTCTCAATCATTCACATTCCTGCCCTCCCACTTGCCTAGGCTAATTAGAATCCTAGGAAATATTTTGGCTTCCTTCTTTCTCTCACACTTTTTTTTTTTTAACCCTAATCAGCAATCAGTGCCTGTCCATCCTGCCTTTGAATGTTTTTCACGTTTGGCTCCTTGCCATCTCTACCTTTAGTAGTTTAGTTTGGACTCTCATATCTTTCCTAAACTATTGCACTAGTCATTTAACTGACTGCCTTTCTAATCTGTCTTCCAAGCTGCTCTCAGAACTATCTTCCTAAAACCCAGATCTGTTACTGTATGTTTTTTGCATTTATCACTTGACTAGCTAGCTTATTCTCAGGACTCAGCTTAAATATCACTTCTCAATAAAGACAATTAAAAGTATGCCTACCTGCCCTGGCCCAGTAGGTTGGAGCATTGTCCCTTGCACTAAAAGTTTGCGTATTTGATCCCTATCAGGGCACATACCTAGGTTGCAGGTTCAGGTCCCCAGTAAGAGCACATAGGGGAAAAACCGATTGATGTTTCTCCTTTCTTCTCACTTTACAATCAATAAACGTATCCTCAGGTGAGGATTAAAACAATTTTTAAAAGATTTAAAAAATAAAGTATGTCTCCCTTGTAAGTTCTTCTGTTTCGTGTTCCTTTATTATCATAGTTTGTAATTACGCTTTTATCTGTGAATTGTTTTGATTAATGCCTATCTTCCACTGGAGAAATTCATGTAAGAAACTGGGGAAGAGGAAAAAAAAAACAAACTAGGGAGAATTATGTAGACCCTGTGTCTACCACAGTGGTTGGGACATAGTAATGCTTAAAAAACATTTGTCGAATGGGTAGATGATAGATAGCTTATCAGTATGGGCAAGCAGGAGATAGCAAAGGCAGAGATGTTACAGGGTCCTGGAATCTTCCTACATTCTCAGAGTACATGGGTTTTGTTCTAGCCTTTCTGAAACAGTAATGGGCTTCTCCCTTCCGCCTTTTGCATTCATTTCCCTGAGGATGGGATTTAACAATTATATTACCTCACATGTATACTAATACTGATATAATTATAGTTGATTTGGGGACCTTTGGTGGTGGCAGCTAGATTTGTTTACCTGTTAAATTGATTCATAGGTGGTACCTTAGGCATGCAGCCAAACAGGTATTTCCTAGGTTATGTCAACCCGGATTCCTTTTTAGCCTCTTGAGTGACGCAAGCCTTTGTACTATATGTTAATTAAAGTGTTTATTACTTGTAGGACCAGTTGTGTTTGAAATGAGGTATTTATTTGCCTTTTAAAGATTGAAGATTTCATTTTAACAAACATTGAAAA
Organism: Pteronotus mesoamericanus; assembly: GCF_021234165.1. Classification (NCBI taxonomy): domain Eukaryota; kingdom Metazoa; phylum Chordata; class Mammalia; order Chiroptera; family Mormoopidae; genus Pteronotus; species Pteronotus mesoamericanus. The sequence continues at coordinate 64,403,824 of NW_026555329.1, read as the reverse complement.
GAAGATAAAATATATTGTTAAAAATATTATCTACAGACAAATTAGCAATAATGAGTAAATTAAACTTTTTCTCCCCATTGAGCCTGCTCAGTTGTCAAAAATCTAAGCATTTCATGAGTATTCTTCAGATTTCATTGTCTTAGGTTGACTTGCTTCATCCATTCAGTAGACATGTTGAGCTCCTAGATGTGCAAGACAGAATCAGATGCTGGGTTGGAGAGATAAGAAACTCAGTTTCTCTTCTCAAGTACTGTGGAAGATGAACACATTATAAGGATACACAGCAGTGGCATATTAATTATGAAGAGTCTTCTCTTACATCAGTGAAGGCTTTTCATAATTCCTAAATCCATTCTTGAGTTTTGAGTTTTGAGTTAGCTGGGCAGAGGACTTTCCAGGTAGATACAGAGACATGAGACCGCATGTAGACAGGGAAGGAATATGAGACAAGGCAATGGCCAAATCAAAGATTTATGTAGTCAGTGGTAGTTTGAATTATACTTTCAAGATTATGGGTAGCTGTTGAAAGGTTTTAAGGAGGAACGTATAAAAGGATTGAGGAAACTGAATTGGAGTGAAGGTAGAGGGTAATATTTGTGATGGGGAAATTAAATGGAAGCCAGTTTCAGAAATCTAAAAATGATAGAGGCCTAAATTTAGGTAATCACAAAGAAATTATGGAGATGAACACACAATTATTTCAGAAGTGGAACTTTCCAGACCGTAGAAGAAGAAACTTAGTATGGTTCTCAGGTTGGGGCATTCTGTTTGGGCAGGTGGCTGGTACCATTTTTTTAAAGTAGGGAACGGGAAAAGGAACACTTTCCAGGGGAAATGTTGAAGTAAAGTTTAGTTTTGTTGAGTTTGAGTTGCTTGTGGGACATCTAATTGGAGATGCTTAGTAGGAGTAGGATATACAGACTAGAGGTCAGGAGAGAGAGATTGTGTGGGGCCAGGAGACTTAGAAGTTATTACTGTACATGTGGTTGTTGCAGCCATAGGTTTCGAAGAGATTACACGGAAGAATAAATAGAGACAACATACTCACATTCTTTTAATTTATTATGTAATTTAGTTCCATGTCTTCTTATTTCAGTTTTTCATTTAGAAAATGATGTTTGGCTAGCACTGATTTTCTCTGTGTCCTTCCTCACCCTACCTCCCACCCCCTTCACCCACTGCCATGTATAAAATTTGTAGTAGAATATGTATTTGTTACTACTCTAATAAGTACTTGGACTGGGCGAGGGGTATATTAGGGGACTAAATGGCAATGGGAAAAATACAATAAAGATTAAAAAATTTTAAAAATCAACCTAAAAGAAGTACTGGATAGTTAAGTTATAATAGTATTAGGCAGTGTGAACTAATTTATGTGTTGTATTTAGAAAGCTTTTAAAAAATCTGTAGGACCTATTTAAAAAGATTATTTCTTTAAAAAGGAAATATTTTACTTTCAAAAATAAAACAACCTATTAGTATTTTTGAACTGAACAAGATTTGTTGAGTCCCATAGCTTTGCTCTGTCCAGGAATTGTTTGTGATTTAGTCCCTATGCCTTTGACCATGGCAGAAACTATTTCTGAAAAGTAGGAGGAAGCCATCTGGGTAAACTAGTAGAATCTGACATAAGTAATTTAGTATTCATAGCCAGATTCTATAGGAAAAGAATGCGATATTAAACATTGAACAGATGATTGAAATATATTAATTTTACTTTGCCAAGCTGCACTTTTTGGACTAGTACATACTTAAAATAGCAGTTAATAAAAACTAGGTCCTGCATTGTCATGTATGTTTCTGTGACCCTCACTAGTTTCTCCCAATTTCTTCTCTTTTTTTCTTTTTATTGAATTTATTGGGGCAACACTAATTAACAAAATTGTACAGGTTTCAGGTGCACAATTCCACAGCACATCTTCTGTATAGTGTATTGTGTTCATCACCCCAAGTCAAGTCTCCTTCTATCACCATTGATCCCCCCTATACTGTCTTTCCCCTCTCCCCACCCCCTCCCTCTGGCAATCACCACACTGTTGTCTGTGTCCATGAGTTTTTTCTCTCTCCTTATTTCTCTTTTTTGCTCAATCCCTCTACTCCCTCAGTCCCCCAACCCTCACTCCACCCCGCACAGGTATCAGCATGCTCTATGAGTCTGTCTCTATTTTGCTTGCTTGTTCATTTTATTCATTAGGTTCCACATATGAATGAACTCAAATGGTGCTTGTCTTTCTCTGACTGGCTTGTTTTTGTTAACGCAGTACTCTCGGGGTTCATCCATGCTGTCACGAAGGGTAAGATTCCTTCTTTTTTTTAACTATGTAGTATTCCATTTTGCAGATGTACCACTTTTTTATCCACTCAATTACTGATAGACACTTGGGCTACTTCCAGATATTTGCTCTTATAAATAATGCTGTAATGAACATAGGGGTACAATATAGTCTCTTGAATTAGTGGTTTGGGTTTCTTTGGATAAATCACCAGAAGTGGAATCACTTTCTTTTCACCTCCTTTTTGAAGGGAGAATCTAGCAATAAAACTTTAGATCTTGTCATCTAGGTAACCACTAGAATTTGAGTGGAGATTTTTGTCAACCACAGAACTGGAATGAAGTAGCCTATTTACCCTGAGCGGGCCAAGGCATTTCGGAGCGTATGCAGAATGACTTTTAGAAGTCAGCCCTGTTTGGGATACAAATCAGTGATTTAATACTGAAAGCGTAGGTCTGTATACCATTTGAGCTATACAACTTTTGATTAACTTAAAATCTGCTTTTTAAAGGAAAGATAATCCAAGGAAACTTTGTCAGATTTTAACAGAGTACATTTTATGGATAAGTTATGACCCTTAAAAGCTGAAGTTAATAGAAATGCTGACAGGCTTGAACTAGGATAGCTATAATAAAAGAACATTTATTATGTAATCTCACAGTCTGTAGTAAAATGAGAAAAAACTCTGTAAAGTTTTCTACTACTTTTAAAATCGTTTCCTTTTCTTGTGTTTTGAACTTTAATAGGCATTAGCATATACCACATGTCTATGTCAAAATAACATGGCACATCATGTAGCCCAGAATCATATTAAACCATCAAACTTTTAACTAATAACTGTTTCAAATCTTTTTAAATTAAATGTTTTTTAACATTGATTTTTATTATGGCAAGCCTATATATACCCATTCTTCTTTTTAAAGAAGATTTTATTTTTAATTTCTTTTTAGAGAGAGAGGAAAGGGAAGGGGAAGAAAGAGAGAGAAACATCGATGTGCAAGAGAAACATTGATCAGTTGCCTCTCACACGCCCCTAACGGGGACCTGACCTGCAACCCAGGCATAGGCCCTGACTGGGAAAGAACTGGCAACCTTTTGGTTTGTGTGATGACTTCCAACCAACTAAGCCACACCAGTCAGGATTATATATCCATTCTTACCTCAGTAAATCATTAAGAGGTTATTGAATAGAGGTAATATGTGCGTTCAGGCATTTGAAGACTTGTAACATAAATGAACAGTGGAATATAATTTTAGAATATATACTTTCTGCATTGAAGACTTATTTTGCTTAATAACCTTCTTTATACTTGGTGATATTCTTTCTCATCCAGTGCCAACATTTTGCCAATTTATTAGTGTGTTACCGATAAAACACACACATACATGCATGGGTGCATACACAAACACTTTTTAAAATAAGATAATGCATACCTTTAATTTATATTGCATGTTTTCCCAAAAGTTAAGTGGTTAGACATTGTTTCTTTATCTTTATTCCTTTCCAAAAGGTAACTGGTTAGACGTTATTCCTTTATCACTAGGCCACTGAGAGAGAGGATGGTTTGGTTTTTTTTTTTCCTGTTTTGACGCTTTTTCATTCAGTGAAACCCATAGCACTCTATTTCATAAACCAGACCCAATTCAATGGAAGAGTAAAACTGGTGCCTCTTGATAATCCTGTTTTTTTGTATTTTTGGGTGTATCTGACTCCTGAGTATGAAGGTTGTGATAGGAAATATTACCAGGTACTTGTAAGAAAATACTGGAAGAGGGTTACCAAGCATCCTGTATGTCTAATTTTCTCATACTTCAGGGCTCTGCCCTTTAAAAGTTACATCTAGATGCATATTGATCTTGTATTTGATCCTGTTCAGCCACTTTCGGTATATTACTAGCATGTCATCTCTTCTTTGTAATATATTCTATGGAGAATATTTGGCAACCTAATTTTTGAAAAGTCTTTCTAACATTTTTGCCAAGTTACTATTTAAAGTCAGGCTATGACTAAAACTAAATATATCATCCTGCTACCAGAGCTGACTCCCTTTGCTCACTTTATTTTGTCCATGCTGTCACTGTCTTTTTGCTGATCACACAGATTTCAAAGTCCTGTTTCTTCCATGAATTTAGACTGATATCCCCAACCCATGGTGACCTATTCTTCTGATGAACTTACAACACTTATTTTTCACTTTCATCTTTTGCTGTTACTGCATTATTGTTTACTGACAGTGTCACCATGATAGGCTCAAAGCCCTTCGATACTCTAGACTAACAGTTTTACTCTATAGTATTTAGGGTTATGAATGAGGGAGTCCCAGGCCTTTCTGTCCCCATTCTCTGTTCTCTAGGTGTCAGTCAATTTTGGTTTCTTTTCAATGCCCTTTTCATGTCCTCCTTTCACTGATCTACACCTATGTTACTTTACTTTTGGCTACTGTGGTTCTGTTAATATCTTGTGTTTATGAAGATTATGGATGATTTTAGGAGATTCTTGGGCTAATCTTATGGGAACAAAGGAGTGATTTTTAAGCTTTTTTTCCATCTCAGGATTCATTTTTGAAGTACCATAAGAATTCTACCTCTTTATAATTATGTTTTTAATAATATTTATTCATTTACCCAAGTATGTTTTGAGAGTCCATATCTTAGAAACGGTTGTTTGGATACATAAAAAAGAATGAACTAGACTTTTACTTTTTTATTAAAATTAAATTTATTGGGGTGACATAAGTTAATAAGATTGTATGGTACTAGATGTACATTGTGCTGTGTGTCCACCACATAAATTCAAACCATCTTCTGTCACCATACATTAGGCTCCCCTCAGACTTTTACTTTTGATACATAATAAAAGGAAAGAAGACAATCGTTACCAAGTTCATAAACATGAATTTTCTTCCCAGACTCTCTTGCTTATTATGTTGCTTTTATAGTCTGATGGGAACAGAGCAGACAGAAATGTAAATAATTATAATGTCACATTATGTATGTCACCACAAAGTAAAGCTTATTTTATATATATCCTCTTTTGAGCCATAATTCTGTTGACTTGTAGATAGGACTTTAGAGATTTAGTATAACCTCATTTTAAAATGGAGAAAATTGAGGTAAGTGATTGCACAAGATCACACATATAGTTAATGAAGAGGTCAGCAATGGAGGCCATCTATTTCTTAAAGATTACTTCAGGAGATGATAATATGAACATGTAAAAAAAAAAAAAAACACAGTACAAAGAGGTATACTGAGAAAGGTAAGTCTTTGTCCTACTCCATCTCCCAGTTCTCTCATTCTCTTCCCCAGAGTCAAGAACTTACCAGTTTCTTAGGCTTTCAAGAGCTGCTTTATGTACATATACTCTTATAAATGTAATTCCCCTTCGTGCAAAATGTTAGCATATTGTACACACTTTTATGTATCTTGCTTTTATCACATTTTAACACTATGTCTGAAAATTGTAGAACCTAGATATTTTTTTTATTTGGTCCATGAACTTTCCATATTTTACTCAGACATCCAGTTTTTGTTAATGGAAATGAACAAAGTATTAAATTGTTCTTTGTTTCTAGCATATCATATTGCATACCTCATGTGCAATATAATGTATTTCACATTTTTTTTTCCCAGAAAGAGATCATGGTCATTGATTTATGATGAATATTGAAGTTAAAAAACTCAAAAGTGAAATGTATATAGTGATTACTGCTAGTTGCCAAAAATAGCTGATTGGGATATTTTCTTTTCCATTTGATCTAGAAATGGCAGGTGGAGTTTTCAGGGAAATCATTTAACTTTTAGACTTGTGTAAAAACCTCTGTAGTATGTACAAAACAGTTTAATATCTCAGTGCCAGTGAAAAGCGATGGTTTTATAAATATCAAACTACCAATGTTTATTTTCTAAATTTAAAATCTCCACTCTTATATGAAAAAAATCACAGAAATAATTTTCTGTTTCTTGAAATAGTTTTTAACTGTATCTTATAAAAATATAGCCTTAATTTTGGTCAGTCTGGGTTTATTTTGGCCAACTTATCTGTTAATGAAATTATTGCTTTATTTTTCAGAGGTTATTGGTGCTTATCAGAACTACTTAATTTTTTTTTTTTTAGAGATTTTAAAATTTATTTTCAGAGAAGGGGAGGGAAGGAAAAAGAGAGGGAGAGAAACATGGATGTGTTAGAGAAACATCGATTGGTTACCTCTCACATGCCCCCAACTGGGGACCTGGCCTGGAACCCAGGCATGTGCCTTGATTATAATTGAACCATAGACCTCTTGGTTTGCAGGCTGGCGCTCAATATACTGACCTACATACACCATCCAGGGCAAGAACTACTTGATTTTAGATCATTTAACCAAACTGTATCAAAAGATAAATCATTTTTTAAAAAATGTGTCCCATGCCAAATTTCCATGATAGAATTCATAGAGGTTAAGCACTTATATTGGACCTAAATAATTCAGTTATTCAGTAATCCAGCATTCTCCCAAAAGACGACAGTACTTCTCTGTATTATTTACTGAGTAATTCTCTTTGAAAATTGTATTAATTATAGATCCATTATTGATTGGAGAAAAGTTTTTTTATTAATATTGTCATGATTAAAAGCATTTTCTAAATAGTCATGATAATTAAAATTCATTTAGTAGAACAAGTAAGGTTGTATTCTTGAGGTATATAGCATTAGTGCAGGTTTTGGGTGTGTGATCCTCAACCGTTGATATGAGGTCCTATTGGTTCTTAATTGCATTCTGACTTTGTAATTCTTGGAATAAGATTGTGACCTCAAGTCTTATCGAGAATTGTGATGTCATGTTAGGACTTTGCTGTATTTATAGGCCTGTCTTCTATGGAGATGTTAGCAGGAAACAATGACAGACAAAACACCCCAAACGGGGGGAAAAAAACCCACCCTGAATAACTGCATATTGTATGTATTTGTGGACATGGGAAATGTTTTCATATTTTATGTCCAAGTTCTACTTGAACGTTTTTTGTTTCGGTGACTAATTCTTTTAAAAGTAAAACAAATATTTGTTTATTTGTGCCATTAAAAAACACATTCAGCTTTCTCTGCTGTAAAAACTATGTTCTAAATTCACAAGGTGGTGCTCTGGAGCATGGAGAAACAACACTATGTTTTGTTCCTCCTTTTTCCATCATTTCCATTTCTACGTAAATGGTTCTTTTGTGCACACGTGTGTGTGCGTGAATGCATGTGCATGTTTGAGATCACATAGTCTTGTACTTTGAAGATGGCGAACAGCAAGACAGAGAGGGAAGGCTAGCCTCCCTGCCAGGCCTCACAGGTAACTTTGATGTGGCCACTGCATGTTAAGGTTGGCCCTGATTATTGATTCATCTAGCAAGGTGGCTGGGTGTGAGAGGACTGTGTCACTCTAGCCTCACAGATACTGGGGTATAATTATAATCACTACAGTGCTAGTTCTTAAAACTTACAATGAGAAGTATCAGACACACTTTCTTCTCATGTTTATAGTTCAATGTATTTTTTCCCAGTAAGCGAATCTGCATGGAAAGCTGAATTATAATCATGAAGTTGTTCGATGAGTATTGAGTCAGCTCTCTGACCAATATCAGCTCTCGTAGTGTGATACATTCATCTTTCCCACAGGAATATAGAGGGTGGGGCAAAAGTAGGTTTATACTTGTGAGTATGCAAAACAGTTTATTTATGTATTATTATTTATTAATTCCTATACAAGGAACTGTAGACCTACTTTGCCCCACCCTGTAGTTGCTACTCAGATCAGATATTTTTCAATTTTTAGAGTGTTCTTTTTACTAGACGAGGGTGCAGATACATGAACAGTTTTTGCTTTCTTTTTTCTTGGTTTCTTAAAGAGTTACTGTAGACTATCTCCTTTAGTACATTATTTTCCATTAAGAGTTTAATAAAATTGTGCTAATATATTTGAAACACCCTAATGCCTGGCATATCAGTAAATAAATGATAACTAATATTAATGTGACTAGCATTGAATTCAGGTCATCTTGATACTTTTAATGTCAAAGACAATCTTTTGTGCCCTTTCTATAGATGACTGATCCATCACATCTTTTACTTTTTTTAATTCTTTAATTCTTTTAACTCCTTAATTTCACTTACCCTTAATGTTGAGCCTGTGAGCTAAGTAGGACAATTACTTTTGGCTTTGCATGATTTTGTTACTATTTTGTTTTTGAGATTTAGATTGTTAAAAAATGTTAGTTTTTTTGCTTCAAAATGCTGTATTTCCCACAGTTTCCCCCATCTGTAATGTCAGTCTAATTGAAGAGATGATCTTCAAGTTATGCTCAGCTCTAGTGTGTGTGTGTGTGTGTGTGTGTGTGTGTGTGTGTGTGTGTGTGTGTGTGTGTGTGTGTGTGTATATATATATATATGTAACTTTGTATCTTATTTGAGTAAATGATGTCCGTTGTAGTCCTTTCCATATAATCATGCTTATCTTCATTTCAGGCTCTACTTAAATTTTTTCTCATAGACTGTAATGTTACTTAGAAAATAGCATCTGAAGCCTTAGAACAGTAGGATGGCCATGGAGCTGGGAGGTGATGATTGAAAAACACAGGGGTGGGCATTTAATGATGGCAAATTCAGCAGTCAACAATGACATTACAGATCTGACAAGTACACAATTGATAAGTCAAAACTTTCTGTGTGAAAATGAGTACAGAAAGAAATAATTGAGATGAGCCAGTTGGTCACTCCAGCAACAGTCAGCCTTGTTGGCCTTCCTCTCCATGCATGCGAGGATGACTTCCTCTCTTAAGAGTGGCAAAATAGATTTCTGAAAACAGGGAAAATTGCCACAGCCCTTTCTGGTGTTGGTAAAAATACAGATCATAGTGCATTTTTTAATCTGGTGGTCTCAGAACCACACTCTGAGAGCAGTCATGGATACCAAACATTGTGGGAATTAAAACGGATAAATCATTTCAGACTGCAGTAATAAGGCAAAGCATATCAGAATGGCTTTGGTCTGCATCTGGAGGGATGGACATCATTTGATTAGGTAAGAGGAAGGAGAAGACATTTTTTTGATGGGTGAAATGGGAAGAACAAAAACATTGAGCGGGAAAAGTAGTGTATGTTTGGGGTGTGGAGAATCAAGTAGTTTGCTGCAAAGGTTCTTAAATATGGTCCGTGAAAGAGAATTGAGGCAGTGCTTCTGTCAAAGATCGCTCCAGAGTTGGAAAAAGATGGGCACTATGCCATTTCTGTTCAGCATGAGACTGGATGAAACTATTGTCCCTCTCCGTGCATCAAGCTTCATGTTTTCATGTGCTCTTTGATTCCATCAAAGAAATCCGTTTTGGGATAGTTTTTGGAAACTGGAAAAGAGTGTCAACATCTTTAAAATTCTCTCCTGTCTCTCTTTCTATAATAAATATTCAAATGGAAGAAAAAATGATAGCTCTTTGAGGGCAGATATGTACCCAGGATGTTAAAGCATACATCATGGTGGTCCTGCTTGATGAGGAAAGGATAGTCACACGTCATTGTGTCTTCCTATTTTCTACATCAGCAGGTGTCACCACCTTTCCAAGAGGTATTGACAAGAAATAGGAACAGACTATGTTTTTCTGTACCAGAGAGAAATTTGCTGACTCTCCAGAAGTTTTAATTGAATTTCAAGGCAGAGGAAATAATGTGACGTTAACTTGAAAGTCTTAGAGGAAGTTAGTGTTCTAGTACACAGGCTACTGTAACATGACAAAGCATGCTACAGAATTCTGCTTTTGTTCTACGTACCTTTGAGTCCAGGATTTCAGCACTTCTTGCCATGAGAAAAAAGTTGCACTTGATTATCAGAGATGATGTACCTGTTGCTGTGTCAAACACCATATCACAGTTTCAACTCAATAAGCCAAAATTAATTGAAATGTACTACTGAGCAGTTAGAATTTTTAAAATTTTTTCAGGAAGTAATTTTTCTTTCATGGAAAAAACAACAATGTGAGGGAGACACAATCCTTTTTAAATAAAGTTTTTATTGTTTATGTTCAGGAAATCATTTTCCAGTACAGTGAAATAAAGTATATGGTGTATGCATTTCTGTTCAAGTTTGTGGAAGACAGAGTCCCTGTCTTTAATCAGAATCTCAGACTGTTTTTTGACTCCCCTGAATGGTTAAGAACTAATAATTTAGCTAATGTGGAGACGATGGGGTGCTTGGGGTGATTTTGAGTAAAGGAACGACAGGAAATTAGAAAGTTCATTTGAAGAATAAGGTGGGACTATAAGAATTAGATTTGGCAGGACTGCAGGGTGGTGGGTGGGGTGGTTTGGGGATTCAAGTTAGCCCCAGGGTCTGAGTTCTTTTAGTCAGGGTAATTTTCTAGATAGAGCTTCTCAAAGGTAGGAACATCATTTTTTTTCTTCTTAAATGAGCAATGTCTGAGACAATGGTCCCTCAAAAATATCAAATTAAAATGAAATCAATGTACGGACAAAAAGTTGGACTATGTAGCACCAAAAATAAATGCTCTTCCATTTTATCTGTATTTGATCCTGTTATGTTAAATTACTTGGTGATAAGGTTTTTGGAGAAATGGTGCTTCATAAAAAGCTCATACAGCTTCCTTTTTTGTTCAGGAGCAGCTGATTAACACAAACTCTTGGACTTCTGGATTTGTTGTCTTTGTAAATTTTATTTCTGATTTTTTTTTTAACTAAAGGTATGCCTTTAGATATAATTTTTATTCAGTACCTTCGGAGGAAGGAAACTTGTAGGGTGGTATGGTTTAAGTAACATTCCAATCAACATCTAAGCTTAGGTTTGCTTGTCATTAGGTAAAATCAGCCTGACAACTCTGAGGTCACTTTAGCTTAAAAATATTGGAAATTACGATGTGCCTTCTATCAGTTTAATGACACCCTACCCAAATGTTATACTAGTATAATTTTATTTTCTTATATATTTTTCTGTAATTTGTTATGATGGGAAGACCAAGATGTTAAAAAATTTAGACTACAGTTTATTGTAATATTTATTTTTGCTCTAAGTTCTTTCAAGTTAAAGAGAAAATTATTGAATACATTGTTAAATACATTGGTATCTAAAATATTTGTTCTAAAATATGGTAATTTTTCTGTTTTTAGGAAACTTTTTGTTCCCAGGTCTGTGGAGATAACAAACCAAATTAGATGTTAGAAGCCCAGAAAGCACTTTTTTCCTCTGAAGTAGAAATGTTTAGTAGAATAAAATGAGATATAACTCACAAAGGAGAGTGGTTTTGATAAACTGTGTAATGGTTAAGGGATAAACTGCTTTATAATATTGTAATTTACTTAGAACCTTTGAGGAATGGTTCCTCAAAGTTTTCTTCTGTAGGTACAAAGGTACTTCTGTAGACCATTCATTCTTAAAATCTTTCAATGTCCACCACTTTGCTACACAACATAAAATAATAATTATTTTAATACATTTGAATTGGGAGAAAGTTTGGGTACATAATGGAGTAAAATTCCTTTTATTAAATTAGCTTGTATTTTTATTATAAAAATAAAATATGATTATTGTATACAATTTGGGAAATAAAGATTATCTGCAGCCTCATCACATGGAGATAACCAGTTAACATTTTGGAATCTTTTTCTCTATTTTATACATGTGTGGTATATTGTGTATGTATAAAAGTGTAACATGTAAGTATATGCACGCCTTCACACTACAAATGAGGATGAAACTGATGTTTTTATTCTATCTGGTATACTTTCCCATATGATTAAGTATTATTTCTCAACATTAACAGCTGGCCAGTGAACATTAAAAGAAAAAGACTGTAATCTAATCAACACTTTACCATTGGTTACAGGATGTTTCCAGTTTTTCCTTTTTTTTTTTTTTTTTTAACTATTATAGATATTTCACTGACTATCCTGTATGAAAATTTTGTATTTATTCATGATTATTATTTAAGGGAAAATTCTGAACCTAGAATTTCTGGGTCAAAGAGTACTAAAAAGTTTAAGGGTTTTGATATATTTTCCTAAATTGCTAAAAACCTGTATGCAACTTCAGTAGGACGCTGTTTCCCTGTGATCAACGCAAGTTTATCTCCTGTGTCAAAATGACAGCCAGACAACCTGTGGGGCGGAAATGGCATCGCACGAGTTTGGGTTTGTGGCTTTTTGATGAGCTGGGAGGTGCGGGCGCGTAGTCCCGTTTCTAACCGGCGTATCTTTGTCTTTCTCCTTGGGGACCGCTGCGTCCGCGTGGGCCGAAGCCTCGGGAAGCCGTCGCCCCGCAGTGCCGCCACCCCGCGCTCGGCTGTCCCGGGGAGCCGCTGCCCCACGGCAGCCGCCGTCGTCACCACGCGCCAGGCCGCCGCCAGCTGCCGCGCTAAGCTCCGTGGGGGCGCCGCCCGGGAGCGCCAGCACACCGCCCGGGGCCTACGGAAGCCCGCGCCCCCGTGAGCGCCACCGCCCGGCCACCGGCGGGATGACGCCAGCACTGCGCACAGCTTCGAGTACCTCAGGCGCCTCGCGGCGTCCCGCCTCTCTTCCTGCCCGCCTGCCCGCCAGCCCTCCAGACCCTCTGTCATCAGCGAGCTCCCCCGGTGTCCGCGGCTTTCTCAGAGCCCCCGGCCCCCTGGCTTTGGCGGAGCCTGGTTTACCCCAGAACTCCCTCCGCCGCCACTGAGAAGGACCGTGTGCCTTAGGGCCGGTGGGTGGGGAGGATGGTTTTCTTGCCAGTCGTTGCTGCTCACAGCATTACATCCTCATGCTGCCTGCTAAAGTCCTGGCTGCTTTGAGAACCTTGCCTCGGACCAGGGGTGTCCAACCGGTGGCCCACGGGCCGCATGCTGCTCAGGATGGCTGTGAATGCGGCCCAACACAAAATTGTCAATTTAAAATTTTACGAGATTTTTTTTTGTGTGACTACTTGTTGCAATGTATTTAATGTGTGGCCCAAGACAATTCTTCTAGTGGGGTGCAGAGACGCTAAAAAGTTGGACACTCCTGCGAATACCATCCTCTTTCCCTCCTCCACCTAATTTATCAACTCCCTAGTCAGTTTCCTTCATTATTAGTTCTTCAAAGACTAGCTCCCATGTTAGCCTTGGCCACCTCAGATCCTGTCAACAGGTAGCTACCCCCCACCACCTGCCAGAAGACTGTTTTCACAGTGCGCAAATCCCCAGTAGCTGGGGCCATCGACAGAATCCGGAGTTGTGTAATGCATTACTGTGACTGGACTTGAACTCCAGCATCCAGTCCTCTCCTGTCACTTCGTCTCCTATGACCGTTTCTTTGGAATCAGTCCTTGCTCCCACACCTCTGTACTGCCACCCAGGGGAACCCACAATGCGCTGGGTTTGCACTGAAGTGTGCTGCTCCCAGCCTATTCCCAATGCGAGACTGAGTGAGCACAGTGAGGGTATTAGTGATGGTCCCTTCATGTGAGACGCTGGACTCCTCTAATGAGCAACTTCGGCGTGGGGACTCCTCAGCAGCTGGCTGAAACTTTCTTAGAACTGTGTCGCATGCAGTCTAAGGCCCTTCTTGCCCAATCCCTGTCTCCTTGCATAGGTGTCAGACTTGCATTATGGTATGAAGGCCTCCCCCTCCTTCTGATTCCTTCCCTTTATCCTTCAGTGTGATGTTTCCTCAATAAAACTCTTACCAGTTGAACCCTGTCTTTGTGTCTGCTTCTAGGATGACTTGACCTAACACATTATCAGACATTCCATTCTGATCACCATCGTCCTATCTTGGATCTCTTGTTCACTAACAGCTAATTCATTGATTTTTTTCCACTATGTATCAGCCCCTTCTTGGGTTCACTTCTTTCCTTTCTAACCTAGACTCATGATTCATCATTATAATCATCCTCCTTGAAACACAATGTTTCAAGCAGTCTTCAGGTTCAAGCAGTCTTGAACCTGATTTTTTTTTCCAACTTACTTGCCTGTAAAATCTGAATGCTAGATGAAATTTATCATTTGCCTTCCATGCACCTGACTGGGACAATTGAGCATTTTCTTCTAGAAAAGCACACGAGGCAGCCAACTAATCTTACTTTCAATTTGTTATCTCAAACTTCAAAATTGGTGCTATTGTTCCTACTATAATACCAGTTTCCCACTTCTAAAACTACTATTTGTACTTTTTAATCTCTCTTCAAAATTTTCTGATCCTCCCAGCTTCCTTCAAAATTCCCTTGGGAAATTCCTCCCAGTTTACATACAGACTTACTCGTCTTTCACCACAAGACCCCTGCCCCCAGTCCAGCCACCATGGTAACCATCTTCTTCCTTTTGGTGACTTTGGAGGAAGTTTCAAAGATTAGTTCCTCCTCTTCAGCTGTGGATCCCATCCCCTCTTGCCTTTTCAAGAACTCTTCTCCTTAGGTTATCTCCTTTCTCTCTTCTGCATCACCAATCTCTGTCTTGAATGAATTGTTCTCATCGGATTGCAAACATGCTCCAGTGTCCCCCATCTTAACTAAGCGTCCCCTTGTGTACATCTTTTCCATCGATGAGCCATTGCTCAGCTCTCTTTCATGACTAAATTTCTTTATGGAATTATCCTTATATATTGCTTTTATTTTATAATCTATTCACTTTAAAATCCAAAATGTGACTTCCCCATCACCACCATTGAAGGTGTCATTGTTAAGGTCACCAGTCACTTTCATATTACCCTATCCAAAAGGGTATTTTCCTGTCCTCACCTTGATCAGTCTCTGCTTCTTTAAATATTCTCTATGTCTAATGCATTATTCTCTCCTGATTTCCTTCTCATTTCACTGATCATTCCTCAGTGTTATGCTACATTTCCTGCCTAACTTTGGAAAGTTGAGGTTTCTCACCTCCATTTGAGCCCCTCTTTTCTTTCTGATAAGAAATACTACACTTGATCTTAGCCAAAAGGCTGAGAAGTGATCTCTTTTCTATGTTCTTTCCCAAGACGATATCAGTTTTTATGGATTTAAGAATGCCTTTATGCTAATGAGTTTAAAATTTGTTCTCCACCTTGAGCTTTTATATGTTCTAGACTCAAATGTCTAATTGCTTGCTCAATATCTTCCTTTGGATGATACAGATCTTTCAAACTTAACATGTCCACAATCTAATTCCTCATTGTCACCCCAAACTTGTTTCTCCCATTTCTCCCCCTAACACAGTAAATAGCACCATCATCCAATCAATTGCTCAAGCTTGGTGTCATCTTTGATTCTTTCCGTGACATCTCTCCTACATCAAAGAGACCAGCATAATCTATCAGTTGTACCCTCAAATATATATCTTTAATCTGTCTGCTACTTTAGGTTTTCAATGTTATCGCTTAATCCTGATCAATATTTTTTTCTTGCCTGACAGCTTGTCCTTCCTCATCCCTCTGCTCCTGCTCCTTGACTCAAGACCCACTTCTTTTTTTTTAATTTTTAATTTTTAATCATGTTTATTCTATTACAGTTGTCTCAATTTCCCCCGCTTTGCCCTTCTCCACCCACCCCACCCTGGCCCCCTCTCCCAGTCAAATCCCACTCTGTTGTCCATGTCCATGGATCATTCATACATGTTCTTTGTTTAGCCCCTTCTGCTTCTTTCCACCATTGTCCTCCTTCCCCATCCCCTCTGGTCACTTTCGTCTGCTCCATGTTTCCATGCCTGTGGTTTATTTTGTTCATTAGTATATTTTGTTGAATAGATTCCACTTATAGGTGAGATCATATGGTATTTGTCAAGACCCACTTCTTGACAGAGTGGCAACAATGACCTTACTCATAAATTGAATTGAGTAAAGTGTTGCTCATAAGATAAAATCTAAACTCCTTATGTGGCTCATAGAGTCCTGAATAACCTGACCCTTATCTACATCTCTAACCCCATGTATGCTCCTCTGTTTATTGCCCATGACGCAGCCACAATGCTTCCTTCCTCCAACATGCCCAGACCTTTTCTGCACCTCAGAGGCTTAGTAAATGCCCTCTCTCTGCTTAAGCTGCTCTCCCTGGCTATCTTCTTCCCCATCACAACTTGGTCTTTTAGATAACAGGTTAAATACAACATCTTAAGAAAGGCCTGCCCACAGCATTGATTGAAAGTAGCCTCTGACCTCCTATTTACTGTCTCAGTTATTTACTCAGATTTTTATCTCAATTTGTAACTTTATTTATTTGTGTATTTACTTGGTGTGTGTATGTGTTTTCCATTTGCTGTACTGGAATGAAGGAGGGAAGAGACTGTCTGGATGTCTAGATTCCTCAACATTGTATTCCCAGTCCCCAGAACAATATTGGCACACATTAAGTGCACAATAAATATCTGTTGAAGGAATGAATAAACAATCTGCTGATTTTTCTTTTGGGAGTTCACTTTTTATTGATTTGTAAGAGTTCTTTATATATTACGACCACTAACCATTTGTTTATTCTGTATGCTGCAGACATTTTGCCTCTTGTCATATATGTATCAATTTAATTCATGATATCTTTGATATACAGAAATGTTACATCTTTCATTTAGATAAATTAATCTTTTCTTTCATGAGTTCCACTTTTGTTGATATGTTTTTAAAAAGTCCTCTCCATCTCAATGTTAAATATTTGTCTATGTTTTCTTTAAATTTTTTTTAGATTTAAATCTTTACTCCAAATGAAATTTATTTTTGATATAGATATGATTAAGGCTCTAAATATTTATTTAGCTGTTGCATCATCATTTATCAAAAACCTCCTGTTTTGAAAATTCCGTGTTTATCAAATATTAAATTCTTACATATACTTGGAGTGTTCTGGATTTTATTTGCTTGTTCATTTTTTGGTATCTCTCTCTATTCCTGAACTACGCTGTCATTTTATGTTGTGGTTTTATAATTTGTTTTATTGTGTGATTATCTTTTTTAATGGAGTAAACCTTGTTCTTTTTTGCCAAAAAAATTTCAGCTATATTTGTGCATTTCTTCTTCAAGATAAACTTTAATTATATTTTGGTCAAATTTCAAAAGAAGTTCTACTAGCATTTTGTTTAGAATTGCTTTAATGTTATAGATTAATTGAGGTAAAATTGCCATCTTTGTGGTATTAACTTTTCCATTCAGGAACTTTTCACATGTCAAGGTAATTGAAAGTTTCTTATATATTCCTCATTAATTTTGTAGATCCTGCATATTTCTAATCAATAACATTAATAGGTATTTCATATCTTTGTTGTAATTATTTTCTCATTATGTTTTATAACCAGCTTTTCCTTGCAGGGTCAACCTACTGATTTTTGTATTTGGCAACTTTTCTGAATTCTTTCAGTAATCCTAGTTGATTCTAAGTAGACAATCATGTGAAGTGTAATTAATGATAATTTTCTCTCATTCTTTACAATATTTATACCTCATATATTAAATAAATGATGGTATTAATTTCATTTTATTCCTGACTTTTTAGGAATGCCATTAATATTTCATCAGCTTCTAATGTTGGCTGTTGGACTAAAATAGAAGTCTTTATCAGGTGAAGGAAGTTCTTCCCTGGTTCAAGCATCCTAGGCATTTTATTGAAAGTTGCAGTTGAATTATTTTCAGTATATCCTGGGGAACTAGAAATTATCATGTGGTTTTACTCCCTTGACCTATTATTACAATAAATTATTTAAATAAATTTTTCATTATTGGACTCTTTCTGCATGAAATACATACTATTTCACTATGATAGGTTTTTTCCTCTCTCAGTATAATAATACTGAATTCAACTTTTTACATTTTATTTAGGATAATTGTATTTATACTCACAAATAAAATTGGACTATAGTTTTACATTTTTAAATTCTATTTTTCTCAGATTTTTAAAATACCCTATCCTTTAGGTTAGTGTAGAGCATAGGAATTGCCTGTTCTTTGAAGGCTTGGAGAGGCCCACCCATAGCACTGCTTAGGGCCCAAGCTGTTTTTAAGGGGGCGTGAGTAGAGGCTAAATCTCTGAAAACAAAATTTTCTTCTGCAATTTTTGGCCGAGACAGGTTAATTACTGATTCTTGAGTATAAATTTAAAAAATAATATTTTTAAAAGAAAATAATCCATTTTCACAGAATTTTAAAGTTTATTAGTTGACTCCTATAGTAATGAAAAAATTTTGTCTATATTTGTAGTTATAACTTCTTTCTCATTTCTGATCTTTTTAGTTGCATATATCTTTATTAGACTTGCTAGTTTTTTAAATGAGCTAACACATAGTTATTTTATAAATTATATTGGTCTATTTTCAACATTATTAATGTAACTTTTACTCTTTATTAATTCCTTCTTTATCCCTTTCTTAAGTTTATTTTGTTGTTTCCTGAATGTTTCCTTGTAACTGATGACTTAGTTCACTTATTTTTATTTCTTATTTAATGATAGGACACATAAGGTTATAAATTTACCTCTGAGCACAACTTTGACTGCATCTCAATAGTTTTGGTATGTAGTCTCTTAATTCTTGCTATTTTAAAACAACAGATTATAACTGCCGTTTTTATTTAATTTTTGATTGGTTTTATTAGGATAGCATTGTGAGGCTTTTGTAATTGTTAATCCTATTTAACAATTTTAATAAAGAATAAATTTATTAATATTTATGTTGCTATTTTAATAAAAAGCTAATTGTATTTGGAGAAAGTGAAGTTATCTGCAAAGTGGTCTTACCTGAAGTTATATGCAAGCAGTACCTAGAGTTCTTTTTTATAAGAGCCAACCAATTACACCAACAAGTTGTGATATAGTGATTACCGACAACAGGGATTTGGTATGCCCCTAATACCTATAATTTACTGGAATTGTGATTTCTATATAATGCCCTACTTACTCATGTAAAAGGAAAGGAAGAGCTTTAAAAATGTTTATTGCATCAGAAGTCCTCAGGCATATAGAATTAAATGATCACCTAATAATTAGGAAAACTCATTATCAAAGTTTATGAACTCAAGGAGAATTTGAAAATTGTGAACATGTACTTTGTCACAAAATTTTGGCATTAGAACAGTTTTTCTTTTAGACTAGACAAGGTAGTTTTAAAAATATTTAATTTTATAATTACAAATGTAATTCATGTATATAAATAAAATAAAAATTACTTATTACTCTATCATCCAGAAAAAAATGCTAACACATTTTATCGTATTTCCTTCTAGAACTGTTTCTGTGCAATACTCTTTCTTTTTATGGAATTGGGCTCATCTTCTTTTGTACCATTGTTTTGTTTTGTCACTGATTTTTGCAAGCATTTCCCTATTATTACACAAGGAAGGAGAGCTGTTTGGGAATTGATTTATTTCAGTGTTAGTAACATTAGTATTGGGCTCTTTCTGCTGTGACTTCTATGTCTGCTAAGACCAGACTGCTTGCTCTTTAATCCTGGTCTTGAAGACTCCCTTGATAATCATCCACTCAATTCCTTTGTTCCTCAAACTAGCTGTAAGTAGTTTCTGTCACAGTCAACTCCTACTGGGACAGTAATTCTGTTTTATTTGATATTTTCAGAATTCTTGTGTCAAGAGACTATGCATATATGTGCAGGTACATGCCTCCTTCATACTCACTTGGGAAAATATCCCCTTTTATATTTGCCTATTTGGAGGGCCATAGAACACATTCTTATATTAAAGACTCTGGGAAGTTCTGCATTAAAGAAAAAAGTTTGCCTTAACATACTTATTTCAAATATTTCCTTATTATAAAACTTTAGGAAATACTGATTTTATTTATTAGCTTAGCAATATTCTTATGGCCCTTTTGCTTGGCTTCCATACTTCAGTATGATTGCCATCGAATTGGTATTGATATTGTAACTTTCAGTTGGTTTAACATGCAGAATAAGCTGACTTCCTGGTGCCTATTATTGTGTCCTGAGGAGTTAGTCCCAGCATGGCCTGAGGCTCTGGTGTCAGCATTACTCTCAGACCCAGGTGAGCAGGGGCCTCTGCTTTGGGTCCCACGCTTTCCAGGCTTACCCTGGCCCTCCTCTGGTCATGCTTGCTCTGCCAGAGTAAAGAGACTGGGGAGCCAAGGGACTGTGCCCACTTGGACTCCAGGCCCTCCTATGTAGACTACATTCTGGGAGCCTGGGACCTGGAATTCTCAACCTGAGCAGCTCTGCTTCCGGAGCCCCTCAAGTCCATTTATCGTGCCGTCAGTTGAGCGCTCCTAGGCCCTGAGCGTGGCCAAAGGATGGCTGCTTGTAGGGGTGTGGACAGGCTTCATCCCCTTTCCTGGCTTAGTGCTCCTAAGCCTCTCCTAGCTTGCCCAGTCTCTGGGGCTGGAGCGTGAGGTAAGAGGAGTGTAAGGGGACCTAGAAAGTTCTTGATGGGCTGATAGTGTTCAGAGTTGGTGTGGAAGTCACTGGCCTAGAAGGTGTTTACAGCTAATTCTGGCTCCTTGGGTGTTCCTAGGGGACCTTTCACCTAGAATTCCTTTCTGTGAGTGATGCACTCTCCCCTAGCTCAGGGTTCCTTGACAAATCACCCATGGTGAAGAACCAGGTTTGTTTGTGCATTAAAGAAAGAGAAAGAAAACAATAATTGTCAGTTTTTTCCCATGTGCGATGGCCCATTTGGTGTTTTGAAAACATAAAACACAAATGAATTTCTAGTAAAATGAAATAAAAAAGACACAACATAAAACACCTTATAAATGATCATATTTTACAGACATAAAATTTTTCTGTCAAACTTCTACAACATTTTCTAAAAGATTGCTTTCGATTCAACATCATAGGTAACAAACAGCCTGTGGACCAGAGCCGGTCCTCAGACTGAACGGCACTGACCCTACTCCTGGCTTGTTCTTTCCCCGGTGCCTGAAGGTGGCTGCGTTTGGCTGTTCTCCTCTGAAGCCTCTCACTACCTGAATATCCCTTCTCTCTCTCTCACGCTGACCACATCCTCTGCTCAGTGGTGAACACTAAGGCACCCTTTGCTCTGACATAGTCTTGGAGCACTGACTGCCCAACGGGGCTGCCTCTCTGGCTCACCTCCCAGCTGCTAACCGACAGGAACCCCTCAGGTGCTTTCGGCAGAATAATGAGCGCTCCCATCTGAAAGATGTTCACACCTAATCCCTGAAACCTGTGGCTGTGTTACTTTATGTGGCAAAAAGAACCATAGAAAAGGGATCTTAAAATGGGGTCATGATCTTGGATTCTCTGGGTGGGCTGGTGTGACCCCAGAGGCCCTTACAAGTGCAAGAGGCCGGAGAGCAGAGAAGAGGTGAGGACAGAATCAGGGGTTGGAGCGATCTCCAAGGAATGTGGGCCGCCTTTAGAAGCTGGAGAAGGCAAGGAAGTTGATTCTTCTCTGAAGCCTCCAGAGGGAGCACAGCCCTGCTGACACCTAAAAATTAGCTTACTGAGACTTCTGACCTCCAGAGTGGTAAGATAATAAATTTTCATCGTTTTAAGCCACTAACTTGTTGCAACAGCAATGGGAAACTAGTGCAGGTAAGAGTCAGACCCCAGCTCACTGTAGCTCTGCATTTGGAGGGACACATAATAACTGGGTGGTCTCTTGAAAGTCCCTCTACTTTGACTTGTCATAAATAATATATATATATTTTAATCCTCACCAGGGAATATGTTTTTTATTGATGAGAGAGACATCAATTGTTTGCCTCCCACATATGCTTTGACCAGACCGAGTATGGGAGGCAAACCCAAAACCAAGTTATGTGCCTTGACTGGGAATTGAACCCACAGCTTTTTGGTGTATGGGACAATGCTCCAACCAACTGGAGCCACCCAGCCAGGGCTAAAGCCTCAATTTTATCTGACAGTGCTTAATGGCCAGTTTATTAATTTTGAGCTGAGTAAAAAATATTCCCCAAATTACAAACCTTAAATTTGCAATTTTACTTTTATGTCATTCTTTAACAGCATTCATTGTTTCTAAGTAAAAGGGATATGCAATCAGCAATTTATTTAATTGCTTTGATAATTTTCTCTGACACTTTTTCATCCAGATACTATAAAGTATTTTGCAGAAATTAGATTTTATGCAAATAATATAATTAATCCTCCTTTGTAGGTTTTTGCTTTAGCATTAGCAGAAATCTGAAAATGATATATGCAAACCCAAGTTTCTTAGGCTAAAACAACACTTAAAAGCAGTTTGCTATTGTTTTACTTACCTGACTTTCACCATTCATGTGACCTGTGATTATTTATCATTGTGCATAATAAATCAAACACAATAGCCTAATGCTAATTTTCTGGAAGAATTTCAGCTATTATGTAGTTCTGTTTTTAAGTCAGTAGAAATTCTGTAATACACGTAGGCTGAGGTTCAGAAAGAGGGAATAGTAAGTGCAAGACTTAAAGTTCACAGCCCTCAGAAATGTTTCTATTCCTACTTCAGAATGTAGATATTTGCTGACTATTTAAAATGTAAGACAGCACATTAAATTCAATAGAATGTCAGAAATTATTTCTCTTGATTAATTGCCCAGGAAATCTCTCTCCGTAATTGGGTGATCATCCTCCGGAATATACTATTTCCCGTAGTTGCCCACATCAGCACTATATCTTAGTCATAAAAATCAGAGGAACTAAATGAGGAGCTAGAGATTGGGAATATCCATTATAAAAGGACTGATTTTCTGGCTGACACAGATGCTTTAAAATAATCAAACTTTTAAAAATGTCATGCTTCCTCTAAATTTTTTTCTTGTAGTCCCCTGGGTTCTCATGTAAGTTGAAAAGATGATAAAAGAACCAAAAGAGGAGAAATGGTTTGCTTTTGAGCTGTCACTATTCTGGGGGCACCATCAAAGAAACTCAGTTCATTTTGATCGAACAAGTTAATAGAAACAGAATGAAGAGAATTGAATTGAAGTACAAATGGAAAGAAAGTGCGGGATAATAGGAGAAGCAAAAGTTTGGGACATGGATCTGACATCTTATAGTTTGGGCCACAGACACTAATTTTGTCTTTTGATGCAGGCTTCTTGGTTATGCATAAAGTGGAATCTACGGAAGTCACTAAAGTCAGTGTTCTTGGAAGACGTTAATAGAAGTGAAACCCTCTTGCAACATAATGAGGCACAGAAAGCTCAACTATATTACATGTTATGGTTAAAGGTGGAAAGAAGGTTAATGTTGACAATTGGGAAAAACAAAATGAAACCTTGAATTCATCAGTTAGGGTACCTTTTATACTTCTATTTTCAAGACTAATCTTTTATTTGTTTTGGGGTAATATATTTTCCCTTTCATTACTTGGGAACCAGGAATAATTAATATTTAAATATCTCCTAGTAGATTTGAATTTCACATATTTTTATTGTAGAAATGCAGGTTACAAGTACTTTTCCAGGCTGCTACCAGAAATCACATATCAAGTAGTCCCTTAAGTTAAAAAATTTCTTCTCAGTAGCAAAATGAAGTCTAATTAAGGCCCATTATTATTGCCAGCAAAGTACATTGGTATTAGTCTTTAAGTGTCAATCTATATTAAATTTATTTCCATTTTAGCTGTATAACAAGAAAGAGAACATTTTAAAAATAATCTTCACTGATGTATAAAAACAATCCCTTAAATGACAGTTGAATGCACTCTTTTCAGAAAGCACGTGGACTCGGAGGAGGTGAGCCCTGGACCTTCCTAGAATCAGGGCTGTCCTACCATAGCTCACCCATTTCTAGGTGAGGCTTTTCCCCACACTGACGTTGGTGGCAGTGGTGATGTGGTAATGTCTGGTGTTGCTGCATAAACTTGATCATTGCTTTTCAAACAGTCATCTTATCAATCAAGTAATATGCATTGTTGCATTACACCTTGCATTTAGTTCAAACAGAAGGCATTTAAAACTGTCTTCAAAAACCTTTTCCTCTGCAGTATTGTAAAGCCTGCAGGTTTGTATGAAGCCATGGATATGGGAAGTTCTGTTAAAGCTGCCAAGAGATTCCACATGAAATTTAGAAGAAGGAGGAGGAGAAAGTAGGGTTCCCATGCCTAGGGCACTTGGTAATCCAGGTACAAAGGAGTGCACCACAGCTGAATGCAGGAGGGCGGTCTGTGGTTCCTACAGAGGCTCGCTCTGCCGGCTTGCTTATGCCTGAAAGAAAGAGGACTGTAGCCTGTGCAGCTTCTGCTCACAGACTCCCCAAACATGTGTGGGTGACTCCCCAGGGCATGCCGCAGCAGCAGGCGCGGGCGTGGACAAGCTCTGAGGAGGCCCAGTGAGGTGGAGATGACTGGAGGGGAATGGAACGTGGAAAGGACTGACGGTCAGCCGGGTGCCTTCCCGTGCTGTTCGGATGTCGGACGTGCCAGACCACCTTTGGGGAACAAAGTTTTCAGGACTGAGAGAGCTCAGGATGTGAAGTGTTCCATTCCCCCGCCCCCGTCCCCCTCCCCCACCGGCAGATGCCAAGTGATTCCCTGCTTACAATTCAGAAAGCAATACATTCCACATAGAAGTACGTGGTCAACAAATTATGGGCGTATGCTTATAAGAAATAATTATTGTAATACTTAAAGAAAAACATTAACTCTGGGCTTGTTGGAAGAGGTGTATTAGAATGCTCATAGAATTCAGCCTGTAACAAGAAATTTAGAGTTTAAAAGAAAAGGTGGACGTGTCCTAAAATCTGATTTCCCCGAAAGAAAGATCAGGTTGCTCAGAAGGTGGCCAGCTTCCTCAGAGTTCTGGAATAGGCCTAAACTGGCCAACATAATCTCAATTCTCCATGAAGACTTTTTTTGTTGTTGTTGTTAAGCCAGTAAATTTACTGATTAAAAAAATCTTCAAAAATATTACTCTATGATTGAGCCTTGAAAATTATGATGTTTAAAGAAAGGCACAGAAAGAGAGCCAACACAGCATACATTTGATATTAGTGAATCAGGTATTCGCAGCTGGAGTAATAATTGTAATTCTATACTTTCTTGTAAAGCGAAACCAAGTGTGTTCTAAGGTGCCTAAGACAGGAAGTCCCCTCAAGCAGTTGAAGCTATGGTATGTTTCTTCCTGAGAGACATGTGCAAAAGCACTCCCTACTGCAGGCCACGCCAAACCCCTAAAGGCAGAACCTGTCAAATCCCTCAGAATAGGCGACAGAATTTTACAATAACGAGAGAAGCTGCTGGGGTCAGTCATGCCTGATGCAGGTCTATCGGTAAGGCAACAGATGTGCCTTTATCAGAAACTTGCTGCTACCTTTGAATAGAAACTCCTTAACTTCCAGTAACATGTGATTTCATTGAGGAAGAAAAGTTAAACTATGAGTTTAGGCAAAGTGGAAATACTGTTAACAGTAAAACTCAGGTGTTCTTT
The DNA here is from genome assembly GCF_021234165.1 of Pteronotus mesoamericanus. Classification (NCBI taxonomy): domain Eukaryota; kingdom Metazoa; phylum Chordata; class Mammalia; order Chiroptera; family Mormoopidae; genus Pteronotus; species Pteronotus mesoamericanus. The sequence continues at coordinate 64,378,269 of NW_026555329.1, read as the reverse complement.
GGTGTGTCTTGGAATTATACTGTCAGTGCAAAGCTCCTAAGGAAGGTCAAGATCAAGGGAGCACAGTTTATCGACACCTTTGAGTATAAAAATAATTCTTTTAGTAAGTACAAAATAAAAACTGCAAATGATAAGAAAGTAGTGCTTTGTTTTGTTTTTTTAATTTCTTAGCAGTATATAAAAGAGTGGCGTCTTTGGGTTTGTGAAATTCATTCGTTTTTCTGGAATCCTGAAACTAGCTTTGGTGTCAGGCAAGAACAGGTGAAAGTGATATCTTGAGGGAATTATTAAGTCTCAGTGGCTTTATCTGTAAAATGATAATAAAAAAAGAATTTCTGTACACTGACATCTCTACAGTGTGGTTAGTTAGTACAGTCCCTGGCACATAGTAAGTGCCCAATGAATGCTATTGAGAGCATTCAGGTGAAGATGGAAGGAATGATTTCCCCCCTGTACATTAGGGGAAAGAGAAATGGATAAAAAATTATGTGAATCAGTTTTAGCCATTAGAACAGATAAAACTCTAAGAACTGGAAATACCAAAGGTTGGTGAGTGCATGGAACAACCAGAGTGCTGATGTTTTTTGTTGCCAGGAGTACAAAGTGGCACAATTACTTTGGAAAAAATCTGGCAATTTCTTATAAAATTAAACATTCATCTACCTGAAAACCCAGAAATTTCACTCCTAGGTGCTTACCTAAGGGAGATGAATGTGTCTGCCCCAATACTTGTACAAGTATATTTATATCAGCTTTTTTGGTAATAGCTAAGTACTGGAAACATCTGAGGTGTTTTCAGGAGGAGGGTGGACACACTGTGGTGTACAACATGCAATGGTTACTACTCAGCAATGAGGAGCAACAAACTTCTTATACTCAGAAAAACATATGTCAATCTCAAAAGCACTACGCTGAGTAAAAGAAGCCTTACACAAAAGAATATGTATAGTTCCATTTTCAAAAAGTTTAAGAACAGGTGTAATTGACCTATGATGAAAAACATCAAAAGAGTGGTTGCCTCTGGTGTGGGGGATGGGGATTAACTGGAGGGGAACCTGAGTGAACTTTCTGAGATGATGACAGTGTCCTATACCTTGATAGGGGTTTGGGTTAGACAGGCGTGTGCATTTGTCAACATATAGTAAATGAAAATGTGTGCACTATACTGCATATAAACTTCATGGCAAAAAATGAGAACCATAAACAAATATTGAATGGAATCTAATCAACAAGACAAACAAATGAGTAAAATAGAACCGGAGACATAGAAATAAAGAACAAACTGACAGTGACCAGAGGGGAGGAGGAGAGGGATCATGGGGGAAAGAAGGGGAAGGGGTTTGTCAAGGAGCATGAACAGAGGACTCCTGGGCAGGGACAAGGGGGTGGGGACTGACTGGGGGGGCGGGGCAGGGGAGAGCAGTGGAGAAAAAGGTGAGACAACTGAAACTGAACAACAATGAAAAAACCCCAAAAAACAAATATTGAACTCAAGCTAATGGTATGCATGATGGTGAGTTTAGGAGCAGAATGTACCAGTGTCTGCAACTAACTTTGAAATGCATCAAAAATAAGACGGATTGATAGATGGGCAGAAGGATGGAGAAGGGAATCAATATGTTACAATGCAAATGTTGTATAACATTAATTTTCATATTAGGTGGGAGTATACAGTGTACAATTATTTCAACTTCCTATATTTTTGAAAGTTTTTATAATAAGATGACATGAAAATATGGTATATTTACTCTTGTGTGGTAGTCATGTTCCTCTTTCTGAATTTAGGAAGCAGCACCTTCACCCTCTGGAGAGGCCTACTAATCTTCAGTTTGCCTTCTTCCCACAAAGTTCTATTCTACTTCCAGTTCTTAGCTCTTGAGGTTTGATTTCTGGATGTTTCCTATGTACTCTGCAGCCCTTGAAAGTCCTGGGTGTTTCAGCTTCTCAGCTGTTACTGATGGCAGTTCCTTGGGCCACTCAAATTCCTGTCTCCGACCTCACCCGTGTTCCTTCAGGTTTCCTGAATCCCCCTAGTGCTGCTCTGTGTGTGGTGGCTCTGCCTCCACAGCTCACAGATGCTACCTACGAGGGCTGGTGGAGGAAGAGCCCAGTACTCTCTGGTTGCTCAATCCTAAAATTCTGAGTCCAGGTGTTTAGATCAACGTCTGGGTTCAAACCCTGCCTTGTCACTTACTCTTATGTGAATTTAGGCAAATTACATATTTAATCCTCACCTGAGAATTGATTGATTGAGGTGATTGATCCTCACCTCAGTTTATTGATTTAAGAGATAGAGAGAGGAAGGGAGAAAGAAAGAGGGGAAAAAAAATCAAAGTGAGAAAAAAACATTGATCAGTGACTTCCTGTAGATGCCCCCACAGAAGATAGAACCTGCAACCTAGGTGTGTGCCCTGACTGTGAATTGAACCCGCAAACTTTTTGGTGTACAGGACAACGCTTCAACCAAGTGAGTCACCTGCTACAGGGCAACTTATATTTTCTTAATGTAACTTAGTTTTCTCATCTCAAAATGGGAATAATAATGACAATAATGATTTATCTCTTTAATGAATTATCTAGAGATTTCCTTAAGGATTAAATTAAATTAAGCATATAAAGACCTTGTAAGGGTCCTGGCACATCGCGAGCACTCCAATGTTAGCTGCCGCTACCATTACTACTTCTCCTCCTTCCGCTGGGGAAACTGGAGAACTACCACGGATATGTTTAGTTGCAAAATTCCTCCAAAGTCTTCATGTTTCTTGTTTTCTCTTGGAGAGAACTTTATTATTCTTTTTTCAATTTAAATACAGTTAAATATTTTTTTCTCTGATTTAGATTTGCTAGCTATATTTGCAGTAAATTCAGGGGTGTGCTCTTTTTTTTTTAGCCAAATCGATTTTTCAGAAAGGGTATCATATTAAAAATAAGGATTCATTTAATTCCACATTCTCTTCCTGAGCTTTCATCTTCTAAAGGCAAAAATCTTCATATTTTTTCTTCTGTGAATCATAAGGACTAAAATGAAAAATCAATTCTTCCTAAGAAAGGAGAAAATGAACTATTATTAAGAAGTAACGAATAGTCTGAGACGGAGTGAGCAGATCAATGGAAATGTTGGAGATATTTTCTTACTTTAGTTTCTTACTGAAAACTAAACTCTTGCCTCAGGCTGTTGATGATGAATGTCCATCCCCATTGGAATCAATTGCAGAAATACATGCAAGTCCCCATCAACTTTGGCTCTCAGGGTCTCTGCCTTTTACTTTTCACTGTTAAAAACAACAACAGACCAACAAAAACTGAGAGTATTAGTAGTTAGATAAATGCAATTAAAAAAATGAATCTAGCATAAGACATGAACTGCTTTTAGTTATGCAGTAGTACTCATTAGAAACACTTAACTAGAACTTTTAGAAGGCAAACAATTTTAACCTGAAGATGAGTTAATTATATTTATAGCATAAATAATAATACATTTTCCAAAATGCTAGAGACTTACAGAATCATGAGTGAAAATAAGATGGCTAGTAGTATTGGATCAAAATCACTGATATATATAATCTTTGTCTTGAAGCAATCTGCCATCTCTTCAGGGAACTTGGGGGAAACATGGGCACAGAGGACAGAAGCCTGCCAACGTTTACTTGTTAGGATTTGGGTGCCAAAGCTTTCCAGTGCAGGATCCCACTGGAGCCACAAGAGGCAGCTGTGAGTCCAGTATCAAGGCTGGCCCCAAAGACAACCCTTCCTCTCAAGCCCATTTCCAAGTCTCAGCTCTCACCACTGTAGCAAAGAAAGACCAGTTTAGAGCAAGCCAGCCACTGGGTCCTTAGCTACACCTTGTCAGGCTGGTGCAGAAGTTCCTTGGCAGGGAGGAAGGCTGTGTTTCACCTTGGGAGATATCCAGACCCCTAGTTTCCCCCAGGGCACTAGAAGTAGTTGGGAGGAAAGAAAGTGTGGGGGTGGGGCGGAAAGATGAAGATGGCTCCCAAGGGCCCCGCGGCTGTAGTTAGGCTGCTGGATTCTGAGTGGGACTTAATCTCATCCTTCAGTGAGAGAGAAGGTTTGCAGCTAATACTGATATTAACACAGTTCTGGACACCTCCTGAACTTACACATGGAGGCTCTCAGTAAGACAGCTGTGGGAACAGGCAGCAGAGAAAGTGAGACAGGGGTGAATTCATTCCAATCACCTCTTTACTTTTGAATAAAATTTTAATGTCTCTGCCAGGAACATGAATATGATGAGGACTGTGTTCTGGAAGGGCAGAAAACACAGTAGAACTTCTCTGACAATCAGCCTGAGGAAGCATTCTTCTGTCAGCCAAAGATCTCACTGACATTGTAAGGCTGAAAAAAGCCACCTAGTTACATTATTATTACTGCTAGGGTGTCAGGTTGGGGAAATTAATTTGACACAGGTGTAATTTATATAGATTTACAAAAGGAACTTGTGGGATTTTTTCATTTATGAAATATTCACAATAGAGTATCTTTCAGAAACAAACTGCCCAAGTGCAGTTGAAATTTGAGTCAGTTCTCATTCATCTTTTCTGTAATAAATGTATATCACATATGGCAAAAATTATCCCTATGAGACATTCATTTTGCAAGCAGACTTTAGACTTTGGTTAAAAAAAATACTACCAATAAATCAAAATGTACTACCAATGTGTTTCAGGGAGATCAAATAAAAGCTTTGGTTCTAACCACAGATATAATATCTAGACCAATTTTCTTAGAGACATAGTCTACCATAAATCAGATTGAGGTGACCAGTAGTAAACTTCTTTTATAGAACCAGTTATAAAATGAGAGGGTTTATATTAGATCCACAAAGACAGGTGAGAGCACAATTCCCCATTATTTCTAAAAGTCAAGTCAATAATCTTTTATTTGTTGCCTGCCCTCTGCCTATTGTGCTAGGTAGTATGGATAGAAGACAGTTCCTAAAACTTTAAAGAGTTTTAAAACTTATGAAAGACCAGCTTAAATATGAGACTAGCATGGTTCAGAGATAGGCTCTAAACTCACCAGCTGTGAGACCTTGTTTTAACCTGTCTTCACCTCAGTTTTCCCATCTATAAATTGAGCAGTTGTCTCACTGGGTTGCAAGAATTGAATGAGTTAATTTATATAGAGTCGACTGACTAGTTCCTGCCAAAAGAAGATGCTCTGTAAGTGTTCGCAATCATTATTATGAAAGGCTCATTATTATGAAAGAATTTTGCTAAAGCTACTGCTTGGATAGAGCAGGGAGTTAAACTACTCATTTTCAGAAAGAGTCTACTTTTTGAAGTTGTTAAGATTACATAGAAGCCCATAAAATGAAACATTTCATATTTTATTCCTTAAAGAGTACACACAATTACAGGCTCCACGCTTTACCCAAATCACTCTCACCCGGGGAGAGGACAGGCCATGGAGAAGAACTTGGCCCTTCCATCACTAAGATCTCCAGGGTTAACCCTCCAGGACCGCTCCGATGAAGCGCTTCTCCTTTGAACGCTGGCCTCTCCCTCACCATCATTTTGTACACACATGGCTGGTGACAGGTTCTCTGTCATTTGCTGCAGATTAGGATCACAGCTTGGTTACTAATCCCTTTTATTCCTATTTCCTAAAAAAAAAGTGTGATTAGGTTTTTATTAAAAAAAATACTACCAGTTACTCTGTGAGAACAGACAGAATAAAAGAAATGAGGCAAGTCTACAGTTAAAAAGAAAAATCTGAAGCCTTATAACTTTAAATGTCCCTATTGGGGCTGATTATGGAATTCGAATTCCTAGCCTGCAGCTGAAAGAGAGCTGGGAAACAGGGAGAAGGAGACACCTGAGAAATACATAACGAGCACTTTGTTTGTGGTAAGCATGATATTCACATAATTACAAAATTCAAGTGATAAAAAGAAATATAGTGGTTTTTAGGGAAAAAATCAATAAGGGAAAGGTAATCTTGACAATTCAGCGTTACTCAATCGCTGTCAAATAGAGACCTCCTTCTTCCTTTTCTCCCCTTCTCCCTGGCTGTGGTCCCCAAGGGCCCATGGTCCTGGCATCCGAGGATGGCATCTGGGCTGTCTTGTTCCTCTGTGCGCATCTACATTTTTGTGGCTTATCATCAAGCTTTTTACAAAGAGGCCACACGTGGCCAGTATTCCCCAGAAAAGCTCAGCATCTCTCTTTCCAGATTTGGCCTTAACCACAGCTCTTGTCGGGACTTGCTATTCAGAGAGTCAGTAACATCTTCCTGGGCACTGCTGGCCCATCTGCAGCCTTGGGACCGCAGTCATCCCTTAGCAGCTTTGCTGGCTTTCAATCCCCGGCTGCCTTCTTTATTTTGTTTTTAAGGTAAATTTTTTTATAGATATGCATTTATTACCATTTTATTGTTCATATTTTTTATCCTTTTCTTCTTATTTTTCTTAAAGAAGACACTGTAACATTTCACATAATACAGGTTTGTTGGTGATGAACTCCTATAGCTTTGCCTTGTGTAGGCAGCTCTTTACATGTCCTTTGATCCTAAATGGTAGCCTTGCTGGATAGAGTAATTCTTGCGTTTCATTACTTTGAATACTTTTTTTAATTTATTTTTTGTTCAAATACATTTGTCTCCGCCTTCCCACCACCACTTTCCCCTGCCTCCCTCCCCCATCTCCCTCCCTCATTGAATATTTTTTTGCCACTCCCTTCTGGCCTGCCAAATTTCTGTTGGGAAGTCAGCTGACAGACTTATGGGAACTCCTTTGTAAATAACTAACTGCTTTTCTCTTGCTGCTTTCAAGATTCTTTGTCTTTAACCTTTTGCATTTTAATTATGGTGTGTCTTGGTGTGGGCCTCTTTGAGTTCATCTAGCTTGGGACTCTCTGTGCCTTCTGCACTTATATATCTATTTCCTTCACCAGATTAGGAAAGTTTTCTGTCATTTTTTCAGATGTGTTTTCAATTTCTTGCTTTTTCTCTTCTCCTTCTGGCATCACAATGATGCGAATGTTGGTATGAATGAAGTTGTCCCAGAGTCTTACACCATGTTCATTTTGGGGGATTTTTTTTTCTGTTCTGATTGGGTGCTTTTCTTCCTTATATTCAGAATTGCTGATTTGTTTCTTGGCTTAATCAATTCTTCTGTTGACTCCCTGTAAAGTATTCTCCATTTCAGTTAGTGTATTCTTTATTTCTGACCAGTTCTTTTTTATGGTTTGTATGTCCTTTTTTTTTATGTTTACTATCTTTTTGTTGAAATTCTCTCTAAGTTCATTGATCATCCTTGTAACCAATTTTGAACTCTGCACTTATTAGATTGCTTGTCTCCATTTTGTTTAGTTCTTTTTCTGGAGTTTTGTTCTGTTCTTAAATTTGTTCCATGTTTCTTTGTCTCCTCATTTTGGCAGCCTCCTTGTGTTTATTGCTATGTATTAGGTAGAGCTACTACATCCTCCAGGCTTGGCAGAGTGGCCTTATGTAGTAGGTGCTCTATAGGGTCCAGTGACAGAACCTCTCCGGACCCAAGCTGGGCACTCTATGTATACCCAGTATGGGGTATATACACTCTCCTGTTGTAGCATTGATTGCTGTTGGCATGTCAATGGGAGGGATTTACCCTCAGGCCAACCTCCTGCAAGGACTGGCTGGGATCTGTGACCACTGTGGAGGATCAGCTGTGTAAAGGCCCATACCACAGAGCAGGACTTACTTTGGTGGAGCTCTGGTGCCCACTTAGTCCAGCCCCTGAGTGTGTTGTTTGTGGAGGTGCTTGGTCTGAAGCTGTCCACTGGGCATGCTGGCTCTAGGGCCTCCTGGGAGGACCAGGCTAATGTCAGCCATGATGTATATTCTGCCTGGGGCCACTCAGCATGACCTACAAAGTGATCTGTAGTTGGCTGCTACTTGTGCTGGGCTTGGAGGTACCAAGGTGAGGCCAAGCTGTATACCAACACCAGGCTTATGGCCACTTTGAGAGGTATGTGGATGCCAGATGTTGCTTGTTTGAGAAATGTTAAGAAAGTCTGAAGCAAGGCCATTTGTATGGGTAAGCCCATGGAAACAGCTTGGGTGGGCCCACAAGTTGGGTGCTGTGGGATCTCAGGGAATCAATAGGGCAAGGCGAATGGAGTGAGCCAGGATGATGGAGACTCAGACATGACACCTGCCTGCCAGGTCCGTGGGTGGAGGGCTCAGAAGAGGAACAATGACTTCGGCCAGCACTTTTGGCAGAAAGCTGCCCCTCTACTCTCATCCTGATTATTCAGGGGCTGGATTATTCAGGCGCTCCCAATATGTCCCTGGTTCCTTTCAGCGGCTGCCTCAAGCTAGAGCTAAGAAGAAGTGAGTCCAAGTAAATCCCTGCATGGGTCCTTTAAGAGGAACTGCCTGGGACTCCAAAAGCCCTCCATCACACTCAGCTTCAATTCCCGCTGGTTTTTACAGCCAGAAGTTATGGAGACTTCTGTTCCTGGCACTGGAACTTTGGGTGCGAGGGCCTGGTGTGGGGCTGGGACCCTTGGCTCCTATGAGGTTCCTCTGCAGCCAAGATATTTCTGCCAATTTTTATCTGCCACTTGTGGGTGTGGGAATAGCCCAATTGTGTTTTTCATTTAGCTAGATTTTGGGCAGTTATGAATAATAGTTATTTTGTAGTTTAGTTATAATTTTGATGTGGTTGTAGAAGGCAGTTCCATTTTCAATTATTTGAAAAAATTCCATACTGTTTTCCACAGTGGCTGCACCACTCTGCATTCCCACCAATGGTACATCAGGGTTCCCTTTACTCCTCATCCTCGCCAACACTTGTTGTTTGTTTATGTGAGGTGATATCTCATTGTAGTTTTTATTTGCATTTCTGTGATGATTAGTGATGTTGAGCATCTTTTCATGTCTATTGGCCCTCTGTATGTCCTCTTTGGAGAAGTGTCAGTTCAGGTTCTTTGTCCATTTCTTAATGAAATTGGTTTTTGTTTTTGTTTTTATTTTGGTGTTGAGTCATGTAAGTTCTTTATAAATTTTGGGTAAAATTTTTACCCTTACTTATGTAAGGGAAAAAATTTATACCCTTACAAGATGTATCATTGGTGAATATGTTCTTCCATTCAATGGGTTGCCTTTTCATTTTGTGGATGGTTTCCTTTGCTGTGCAAAAACTTTTTAGTTTGATGTAGTCCCATGAAATATGTTCATTTTTCCTTTTGTTTCCCTTGCCTAATGAAAAATGTCCAAGATTTTACTGCTTCTGTTTTCTTCTAGTATTTTTATGGTTTTGCATTTTATATTTAAGTCTTTAATCTATTTTGAATTTATTCTTGTGTACGGTGTAAAAAGGTGGTCTAGCTTCTTTTTTTTGCAGGTATCTGTCCAATTTTTCTATCACCATTTATTGAATAAACTGTCTTTACTCCAGTGTATGTTCTTGCCTTCTTTGTCAAATATTAATTGACTATAAAGGCATGGGTTATTTCTGGGCCCTCTATTCTGTTCCATTGATGTATTGAATATATGTACATTTTTGTGCCAGGACTATGCTGTTTTGATTACTATGGCTTTGTAGTATAGTTTTATATCAGGTAGGTTAATTCTTCCAACGTTGCTCTCCTTCTTCAAGATTGCTGTGGATATTTGGGGTCTTTTGTGGGTTCATATTCATTTTTGGTTATTTGTTCTAGTTTTGTGAAAAACACCATTGGTGTATAGGACAATGCTCCAATCAACTGAGCCACTGAGCCAGGGCAGCAGACAGTCTGATGGGAGCTCTTTTGAAGGTTACTACCTTTCTTTTGCTATTTTTAAGATTCTGTCTTTGTCTTTAAGCTTTGCCATTTTAATTATGTTTTTTTTTTTGTTTGTTTGTTTTTTTGCTGTGGACTTCTTTGAGATTACCTTGTTTGGGACTCTGCACTTCCTGGACTAATGTGTCTTATTTCTTCACCTGGTTTTGGAAGATATCAGTCATTATTTTTTCAAACATATTCTCAATCCCTTGTGGTCTCTCTTCTCTTTCTGGTACCCTAATGATGTAGACATTGATACCTTTCATGTTGTCCCAAATGTTCCTTAAAGTATCTTCATTTTTTAAATTCTTTTTTCCATTTTGCTGCTCTGACTGGGTATTTTCTGCTACCTTGTTTTCCAGATCACTGATTTGATCCTCTGCCTCATCCAACCTACTGTTTGTTCCTTCTGGGGTATTCTTCATTTCAGATATTGTATTCCTCATTTATGACTGATTTTTTTAATGGGTTCTATGTCCTTTTTCATGCTGTGGTTCTCACAAAGTTCCTTTAGTATCCTTATAATCATTTAAAAAAAAATTCTATATCTGGTAAATCACTTGCTTCCATTTTCTTTAGCTTGTTTTTCTGGAGATTTCTACTAATCTTTTATTTGGGACATGTGTCTTTGTCTCTCAATTTTGGCTGCTTCTTTGTGTTTGTTTTTAAGTATTAGATATTTCTCCTATGACTCTGAGTCTTTGTAGGGCGGACTTTTGTAGCAGTGTAACTTCTACCTACTTTGCTGCCATCTTGGATCCCTCCTCTGGTTTATGTAGGTATCCTGTGGGTCCCCGTAGCACAGTCTCCTTTATTACCTGAGCTAGGTGCTCGAGGAATGTTCCTTGTGTGGGTTATTTAGGCCTTGTCATTGTAATTGAGTCTTGATTTCTATTGGCCCATTTGTGCATGGGGTTGACCCTCAGGCTGGCTCACTGAGGGTTGACCACAGTATATGAGCTGCTATACAGGTGCTGCCTGCATGAAACAGAAATCACCTCAGCAGGGTCTGGTGCCTGCAGAGGCTTCTCTTTGGATATGCCACTCTTGAAGCTAATTGGATCATTCTCTGATATTGTCTGAAGCTGGACACTGGGTGTGTTGGTTCTGGGGCCTCTTGGGAGAGACTCTGGTGCAGGTTAGTGTCAGAGGCTGCCTATAACTGGCCCAGAGGAAACTGGAGCTACAAAGTGATCCACAGTTTTTGGCTCCCTCTGCTCAGCCTCAGAATGCATGGGAAGGAGTAAGCTGTGCACCAAGGCTGCCTTTTACCAGCACTGAGCCCATGGGCAGGTCAGCAAATGTCTCAAAACACCCCAAGACCTCCCTCTGCCTGCCTCTACCTGCCAGCTGCCTGTTAAGCTTAGTAGTGAAAGAGCCTCTGGCGGTACTCAGGTTGCATGAGGCAGGTTTTCAGTGAGTCACCAGGGAGGGGCCAGTAGTGATCACCAGATTGATACAGGTTCAATGTTTGTTCTCATGCTGGGTCTCAGTTCACTCATCAAATTTCCCAGAGTGTACCAAGTCTAGCTACTACCCGCTTGGTCCTGGTCAACCTTTGGGGTGGGGTGGGGTCTCAGAGGGTAGTCAGGGTGAAGCCAGAAAAATTTATCAGGCCCAAACAGATCAAGATTTGGCCATGTGATGGGAGGGCTCCTCACGGGTCAGGTATAAGAGGAAAAATGGCCACTGTTTTAGAGCCACACAACTCAATCTATCCAAGATTCTGCCTGAGCTCAACAAGGCAGGGTCACTGAGAGTCAGGAGGGTTGCTGTAGTAGATCTCCCATGATGGGAGGTACTAATCAGGCTCAGGGGAGGTAGGTGTAGTTGCCTTTGCTCCAGAGTCACACAACTCAGTCTGACCTAGATTTTGCTTAGACCTTGAATGGGTATGGCCTCCAGTAGTCAGGGTGATGTGGCTAGTGGGTCTCCCATCGGAGGGAGGCACCATTCAGGGTCATGTTAAAGTGGGGGGAATTGTCGCAGGAGTGACGCGTTGCAGGGAGCACCGCGGTGGAGTGCAGGGCTCCTGGATCTGAGGGTTACTGTCCGGAGCCAGCTGAGGAGGGGACGGGTCTCTAAATCCCACAGAGTCTGTTTGGGGTTGTCATGGATGCAGAGAATAAACATGAGTCGTTGCAAACACTTCTCTGTTTGCTAGGAGAGGGGACATGGCTCTTCTCTCTAGGGGAGAGAAGGCCCTGAACCCCCATGTCCAAAGGCTTTTATTGAGAACCATTTGCACAGGGGTAGCAGCAAAGCTCATCAATCAATGTCAAAAGGCTATGTTTACAGAAATCAGATAAAGATCATAGATAACAATTGGAGGAACACAAGAGATCTGCCCCAGGTCAGGGTCTACGAATAATGTAAATCTCCTTCCCAGTATGAGTCGAGTTATCATGAGTTATTGTTGTTTTTGAGGGAAAAACAAGCATGTTAGAGGAACTTACTTCTAGGCCCAATTGTCCCCAGAACCTCCCAATGCAGTTTAGGGCTGTACCTGCCTTTAATATTGTTTCAGGCCTGAGCCAGGCAAGTGGGGCAGAGCCGCCAAGACATAAGGAGACTTTGTCCAGATAGAATGAGGACTCCGGCCATGTCCTAGCTGAGCCAAGGGATGCGGGCCTTTCTGCCCTTTCTCCGTGTCCCCCTAAGTCCTTGTCTGCTGCACGTACCGGCTGATGTCTGGCTTAGGTCGTCTCTCCTTGTGAGAAAACTTACCTGTCATCAACAACCTACCATCACAGGGCCAAGCAGGGTGATGTGAGGGAGGCAGGGGCTGAGCCCCTGCCAGGGGGACAGGATTTGTCTCCTCAGTGGCCTATTTTCACAAGGCCTTGTTGATTAGCTCCAGCCTTGGGGCCCTCTTGCCTGTCAGCAGGGTTATAGTCCCTGAAACCAGATGGGAGGTTCCCTAACAGGGAATACCCCCAAAAGCTATGCACTTCAGTAACTGGCATCCCCTGTGTTTGCCCAGACCTCTGCACCCTGGCTCAGGCAGCTGACACCTTAGCAGGGCCTAAGCTCTGCAAGGTGGTGTGACAGAGAACCTAGAGGGTGGGGCTATTGCATTTCCTTAGCTGATGCTGTGAGGATGTTAGTTCTCCACCAAAGAAAGATGACATCTGTAGTATAGAAGAGGGACTCGGTGCAGGGATTTTTTTATGGCTGTCTCTTTAGCTCCCACCTCAGTGCCACAGCCCCCAGTCCCTGCTCACATGATTCTAGTCCACTTCCCCCTCCCTCCTCTTGGGCACAGGATGGGTGACTGTCAATGAGATTTTGTACATTAGCCCTTTAAAAGGGTACCTGTGTCTCTAGCTGATTCCTGTCATTGCTGGTGGACAGAATCCCCACTGATTTTCACAGCTAGATGTTTTATGGGCACCTCTTCTTGGCTCTGGTGTTCTGGGCTGAGGAGCCTGGTGTGGAGTTGAGATCCTACACTCCTTGGTGGGAAACTTTACAGATGAGATATTCCTCTGGTATGAGTGAGGCCAGCCCTTTTTTCCTCTCTACGCTTTCTACCAGTCTCGATGTGGCTTCTTCCATAAATCCTTTGTCATAAACTTCTGTTCAGATAGTCTTCAGTTGGTTATTCAATACATTAGTTGTAATTCCAGTTTGGTTCTGGGACGAGGTGAGTGTAACTTCCACCTACTTCGCTGCCATCTTGGATCCCTCCTCTGGTTTATTGTTAACTTGCTACACCTACAGTCTCTCAGCCTAGCTTGTCATTCAAGCTAACAACTTCAAATTCACCCCCACCAACTCATTCCCTGTAAACATTTTCTCTCATAAATACCTGGCTCATAAAATGAAAAGTCAGAGCTTTCAAGGTTCTTCTTTGGAATCAAATTTAGGGATTTGACTCTTTGTCCATGCCGAATTTTATGATGCAGAAAAGGAAAAAGGTTCTTGGTGGTGACATGATAGGGAACTATGTATAGCTCTAGGCTCAGGGGAGAGAGGTAAAGAAACCATCATGGTTCTCTCCACTTGTTGAGCTAACAGAGCTGTGGGAGAGGAACTGAAAGATACACTGCCTAGTAATGAAGACAAGGCGTCTTTGGCCGGGAGGATGCCAGGAGGTGAGTCTTTTGTGCTGTTTCACAACAGTTCACTCGGAGCAGGATGGATCTGGTTCAAGAACTTGGAGACACCACAATAATCCCATCTCAGTTCAAGTTCTGTTTAAGCCTGTCAGGTCTTGAGAAATGACCATCGGCTTCTGTGTGAGACACATGACCATGAGAAGCAGGCTCTTTCTACACATAGATGTGATCAGGGTGAGACACATGGAGGAACAGCCATGGACTAAAACAAGACAGCTTGTTAACAGCTTCTGAGGCTCACTGAGGGACACATTAAATTTGTACACAGGATAGATCCTGCAGCAGCTACTCGTGACTTTTGGTGTCCTTCTCGCCTATCGGAAACCACATTGCCAGGAGTTTCTCAGACGGGAGGGCGGTGTGATATAATCACCTCTACACAATAATTTTGTGCAAGGGCTCCATCTCCAGCACTGCTTGGCTTGCCGTCTAGGTTTGTAAAATGTGGTCCTGCTTCCTTCATCTTTGTTTTCTCTACTTTGTTCCTGCCTAACCACCTACGCACACAGTGGGGCAGTGTTCTCTGGCCATATCATGTCCACGCCAGCCCAGGAGGAAAGAGGTAGGAGAGCTGCATTATTTTGTAATTCCAGAGAACTACAAAAACCCTGCTGTGCTGTGACTCAGGTTTTCCGTGTGGCTATAAGTCTTTTTTAAGATGTTAAAGATAAAAAAGAAAGAAAGAAAGAAAGAACAAAACCCTACAATATTTTAACTATTATTTGTACAATTTTAATTTCTACTAACCCGTGGAAACAAACTGAACATTAAATTATGACTTTAAATGTATGTATTTTGAAAGAGTAACCAGGAGGCTAAGATTAACCTTCTCGTCTACCTTATTTAGGAATGAATACCAAATGTGCAATGAATCTGCAAGTACAACTTCCCTGTATTGCTGTCATCTGAGTCCATGTCAATGGAGTCCTTAATCGGTGAGATGTTCTCATTTGGGCTTTATTTTATTATTCTGGTGATTGTAGCTGCTTGTGTGGGGAGGAGAAAAGAAAAGAATATATATATATATAATCCTAATATGTGTGAGCTGCTGTGCTAGGTGCTTAATATTTGTTATCTCATTTATTACCCCTGACTGTTGTATGCATATATAAATATATATATTTTTTGTTACTATTATTATTACTCCCATTTTATAGGTTAGGAAAGGAGGCTCTGAAAATGTATGTGACTGGATCACGATAACATATCTAGTAAGGAAGATTTGAATCCAGGATGGTCTGACTCCAAAGCCTGTGATCATATTCTTATATATGTGACCTTGAACGGTCCAGCTGGCCCAACCTTATTTCACATTCCAATACATAGTGATATTTCAGCACAACTTTGGAAAAACATTAGGCCCCCCAGTTCTACTTGGTTCACAAAATTCATGTTAGTCCTATTCTATTAAGTGGTATTACTTACCCATACTCCTAGACCTTCCCACCAGCTCTTCTAAATACTGAGCTAAGCCTCTATTTATAGCAAGACAGTGTCACATCAAACGGGCTTATGGGATTATTTATTCATGTCACCAAAGAAAGCTACTAACACTTATTTTGGGCTTATTTTCTAATTAGGTCACTGATGTCTCTATATTAATGGCTGTATTTATTTTAATAATTCTTCTTACAAGAAACATAGTTTCTTCAGTGCAACATTTACAGTGAATCCCCCCACTACTCACCTCTCAACGCTGTCAATTTTTATCTCCATCAAAAGGTCAACTTTGAGACATTACATCATAAAGGACACACATGCTTACACTGTCCAGGTAAATGAACTTAGATAATATCTTTTTATTATCTCTCTTGAGATAATAAATGCCTCTTGAAAGTGGCAGTGCTCCCAGAAATATTTGCTAAGGTGAAGGTAAATTGTGAGTCATTTTGAGGAGTGACCTATAGATTTTATCCATTCATTCATTCATTTATTCATTCAGTTAGTTATTTTATTTTCAAAAAGCTATCATCATCTGAAATACTGACCAGAGGTATAATATAAGCTTTAGCTAAACAGGTAATCAAAATATTAGGGCTTTTTAATCAAGTGGTTGACCATTAAATGGCTGGTTCATGGGATAGGACTAGAATGCTGCTGCTTAAGATCCTGGACTAAAGCTCTAAAGAACAAGAATAAAATAACCTTCACACAGCAACCCTCTCCAGAGTCCTCACTTTGGAGAGTAATAATCACCTGCTGAGTTTTCTACTTTTACATACTGGAATGTTAACGGACCCACTGGGCCACTAAGAATGACCTGTGTGTGATCTGTTTTCTCTCAGAAATCAGTGGGTTTTTCTTACAGAAGCTGAACCTGGCCTGCTTACATCAGTGAGTTTCAAGTTTTCTTTCACACAAGAATCACTTCGGTGCAGGCGGACACTATGCACCCACAGACCTTGGATTTGATAATGCTGGAGCAGGAGGAATCAGCTTTATAAACACACTTCCTCTGCTTCATGAGCCTGAAGCAAATTCCTTGGATCAACCTCAACAAACACTGTTTCAAGTATTTTGGTCTGAAAAACCAAAGAAATCTGGAGGTTGGATCACTGAGGTTTAGATGTTGGTTCTTACACTTACTCTGTAACTTCAAGTTAGTTACGTGACAATTCTGTGCCTCAGTTTCCCAAATAGAAAAGGTGAATATAATTCATGGGATGAGAATTAAATGTGCTCATCTATTTAAAGCATTTAGAGGAATGCTGACCCATAGTTGATCCTCAATAAATGTTAGCTTTTGTAAAGAATTGGAGAGAGAATTCATTGCTCTGGAGCTTTTTGGAAGTTTCCTTGTGTTAATTCCAAACAATGGACCCATGGTGGGGGTGGGTGCCCAAATGCTATTACCGAAATAATGACTGTCCCACCTCCCTGGGTCCCTCAGTTGTAGGTCCTTTGCCCAGTGCCCTTGGAATTACGGCTCTCAATGGCAGAGTTTAGTGAATAAAAAAGGAACTACTTATTCAAAAGTTATACAGATTTGATTAATGGCTAAATGTTGCTCTTAAATCTCAAAATCCCTTTAAAACTCCCACCATTTAAAGCACCCACCATAATACACAGTCCTGCCTTCCCCACTTTGCCCAGTTAGGCCAGTCAGGGGTACCGTCCTTCAGAAGAAAAAGAACAGAAGTCCGGGGCTCGGCTAGGCAGACCTCTCACGGTTCTCAGCACCATGCGCTGCGTTGCCGCGATCTCCAGCTCTTAATCCATAACCATGTGGCACCTTCTCTTGGCCCACTAGCTAGAGTCCTTTCTCCCCTCTTTCTTCCCATGTGGTCTTCACATTGTTCCCCAAAGTCTATGTCTCTTTGTCTCTCCCACAGGCCCCTGTCTCTCCTCCTTCCTTCCCCAGTTACATTCTGTACTAAGTCTTTCAAACCTTCCTGGTTAGCCTTGTTGAGATGCAAAATAACCATCTTTGCATATGAGGAATGAAGCTATCCAGTTGTTATTGACATGCAAAGTAACTCTCAATGGCGCTGCTCCAGGTCTCCCATCCCCCACGGTGGCCTCTCTTGGCGTGGGGAGAATATTTTTCTTGGACACCCCAATTTCTGGACCCCATTACAAATACCCTTTGGGGGGCCCTGGCTGTGCCCCGTTATACTTGGACTTACATTCTGGGACTTCTAAGCCCAGAATAGACAAGAGATCGAGTCACAAGGTGATGCTCACACCTGCCACAATTGTTCTACCACTTGGGTGCTTCTGATTATCTTTCTCTAGCTCAAAATTATCAGGGAGAGGGTCAAAAAAGTGACGGGTTTGGTCGGTGGTGAAACACATCCCCTGGGCTCTCTAATAATGGGACACTTCCCAAATGCATTATTTAGGCAAGGCAAAACAACGTAAAACAATGATGTATAGAGCAAGATACTGCAAGGTGAATCTTGAAACAGGGTGTCAGTTTAACATAATCTGAAGCATATTCTCTTCACCTTTCAGAGTCTTCTAGTGTTGATTTTATGTATAATGTCTAGGTTTCCCATAAAACTTATTGGAGGAATGAAGAAAAGTATATATTCCATATTCCCAGAAGCAGAAGTCTTTTTAAAACTATTTTTTAAAACAAAAAATTATTTTATGTTAAATGCCCTGAGTGACTAACATGGTTTTTAAAGCACCTACTAGGGAGTGAAAAGTTCTGTTTTCTGACAGGAAGACCAATGATTACACAGCTTTTCACAGAGCAGTAGAATATCCATAATAAACCATTCCATGGGAAAAAAAATATATCTATAGTTCATCTTGAACACATTGATGGTAACTAATTTTAACATTATTGTAAATGTTTTTTTCTTGTAACAGATGAAGTTTCTGGTCTTCGGTTTTCATAAATATGAGATGTGAGCAGGACAAAGTCCCCACAAAGTCTTCTCTGCATCGCCTCCACTCATACTGCATACTCTGACCGCATTACCTCCACAAAGAGAAACAAGATTTTAGAAAGAACCCATGACTCCTGGCTTTCCTGTCCATCTACATGGCAGTAAAACTATGGAATCGATAGGTCCTGAAACTTCCACCTTCTCACCACCTTCCATTCCCTACAAAAATATGGGTTAGGAGGGATTGTTAAATTTTTCTGAAAGCCTCTCAGAATACAGAACAGAGAACGTGTAAGGGACATGCTAACTTTTTTTTTAATGTTTACTTTGAAATGGAGTATTGATGTGTCTCCTGTTCTTTCTTTCATATGAATAAGTAAACTATTTATTTTCTTGGATTATCAGTGATAATACCCCAAGTTATATCTATAGACCACAGAGAGTTCGTCTAATAGTATAGTCCTTTAAGGCTGTAAACTCCTTAATTCTTACAGTTCAACTTAGTCCACTAAGCATTTACTCATTATCTGCAATGTGTTACAAGCTAAGGGTGATAGAAGACAAACAGGGTATCCCCTTACCTTCGGGGAGTTCATGGTCTGGTAGGCAAGAGAGATATGCAACTATTAAAACAATTCTGACACAAGGAAAGTTGGTAAATGCTATATATTAGAGGTAAACATTATAATAAAAATAATTGTATGGTTTACTATAAAATGTTTTTAGTTCAAGATGTTACATTTTCAAAACTGTAAAGTAGAAGGATGTTTAAAAGCCATCTAGTTTAAATCCCTTATCTACAAGATGAGGCTAGAATATCTTGTCCTACCAAATAGTAAGAGGGCTGTGAAAGCCTGTTATGGCGGTGTCCAAAGAACTAAGGAGTCAGCTTGAAGAGGCCTCCACTGGCCAAAGATGGAACAATTTGAGCTTTATTAAGGATTAGAAACTCAGTGGATTTGATCCATATAATATGTTTAAATTAAAGAATTCATGATGATATAAAATTATTGGTCATATTCCGACAACAGCAGGAAAATAACTCATTATCTTAGAATTCCTTATAAAAAATTTTTTTTAAAGAAAAAAGATCAAGCATTTCCTGTACAAACTATACCATTGGGTACACTGGGTAACTAAGTAGCTGATGAGTTAATCACCTATTTATGAAAACATTCCAGGTAATAAATGAAAATAAAGTGTTGAAGTAGAGTATCACCATTTTACTACTCTCAGTAGTTAACAGATCTGACAATGAGTATCAGTAGCTGCTAACGTCACAAAAATGAGACATGGCCACCTATATATGCTTACCAATGAGACTGAACTTGAATCTGATCAAGCCTCTGGATCCAGCTGCCAATTCGTAGGCCATATAGAGGACAGACGAACATGACCTGCACCCTGAGTCTACAGCCAGCAACACTCAGACTGGGAAACCAGGCCAAATGGTATGAATATTCCATCAGATAACATGTGAGGAAAAGAAAGAAACAAAAGGGGAAATCTGTAGATTATAAGATATTTAAGAGACATTTAAAAGTTTTAAAGAATGACATGACTAAACTGTTGATTCTAAAGATACACAAATGGACAATACAAAACAAAAGAATATAAGGCAGTGATAAGTCTAAGGGAAGATAGAGGTTACTTTTGGAGGAAGGGAGGAGGGCTGTGGCTGGGACAGGGCACAGGGGTGTATTAGCAGGGAGAGACCCAGGCCAGGGGCTCCCTCGCCCCGAGCTTGTTCCTCAGTTCTTGCCTTGCTCACGAGAGAAGAATTCAGGCAAGAATCAACACATATAGTAGAAATGAGATGGCAAGTTTATTTATGAAACACACACGAGCACAAATCTGTAACTAGGCATCCAGCTAGTCTAAATGCCCCACGTATAGAGGAAATAAAGTCGTTAGTAAATCTGTTCTGTATACTTGAGCCAAGGCTACAAGTGGACACTGGGCTAATCTGAGTGCGCCAATTATTGGAGCTCAGTGGTTATTTACCTCAGTCATCTTTTAGGTCCCCCCTCCTTCCCCTTCTAAACCTTGGGAATAATGTGCAGCTACAAAGGCTTTCTTTCTCGGTTAGTAAAGGCTCTTTGTGTTGGTTAGTGAAAATTGCTACAGAGGCTCCCTTTCCCAGCACAGAGTCTCAAGGACTCCCTTCCTCCTGTGCTATTCCTGCTTGTGATGTTGGAACATCTGGCAATCTTATCAGACCAGGCTCAGACTTCTGAGTCAAAGGGTGAAACACGTCTCCTTCCTCGCTGCCTTAGTTTACTATCTGTCCAGCCTAACAGGTGGGCTTCCTGAGTGATTGACAAAGGGTGATTTCCTGACCAGGATGATACTTACAAGAGTGTTTACTTTATACTATTCACTCAGCTATGTATTTGTAAGCGTAATGTTCTGCATCTGTGCTTCACTTTATAAAAAGAGGTAAAAGACATTATATATGACCCATGCTTCTAAAGACTAAGCCAGCCCATCAATTTTAGTGTTACTTTTCTCCTCAGGTACCTTTCTGTGTCTGTTTCTCAGCATCTCATGTTCATGTATGAGGTGGGGCTAATAGCACCACAGGGACAAGTCCCAGATTTTGTCTGTGGTCCTGGAGTAATTACTAGTAGTGCTTCCTTTCTTTCTCAGATGTGTCTTAGTTTGGGCAGTGAAGTATATGGTCACTCCGCTAATAAATAACACTATATCTTTTTTGTCCACTTTTAGATCTATTGAGAAATAGTTCAGGAATCGGACTGATAACATGTCAGCTTAATAACTGATAAAGCTATTAGAGAATATAGGTTTAAGTCTTGCTCATTTTGGTCCAGAATGAGGCAGAATTTACTGCCTCATCGCAGGCAGTGCTGAGCGACCATGCCTCCACTGTTCTGCCTTCCGCCCAGGGAGGCCTGCCCACACCGCGAATGGCAGGGGCGTGAGTCAGGGGTGGGAAGGATGGCCGTGAGTGCTGCTCTGGTGGGTCTTTGGTCTTTCGTACTTTTTTGTCTTTCATGGACTTGAACATTTTTGAAGAGCATTGACCTGCTATTTTGTGGAATGTCACTCAATCTGCATTTTTTCTGATGTTTCCTCATGATTCAATTTTTGGCAAAATATCAGAAGTGATATTTTGTCCTTTTCAGTGCATCATTTTGAGAGGCACATGGTATTAATTCATCCCATTGCTGGTGATATTAACTTAATCACTTAATGAAGGTCATGTCTGCCAGGTTTCTCCAAATAGTTGCCCATTTCTCCATTATGCAAATTTTATGGAGAGATGCTTTGTGGTTCTGTAATTATCCTGTCTTTCATCAGGTTTTCACTCACAAATCTCAGCATTTGTCATCGATTCTTGTAAAACAATTATTACTGTGGTGTCAGCCAAATAGATTCTCTATTTTAATAATTCACTTATCCAATATCTATTAGTTAGAAATCTACTGTAAGGAAGACTTATTTATTTATTTATCTCTCTATGAACTCTTGGATTCTTATTTTAGTCCATGGGTCATGATCCATTCTTCTTTTTTTGTTCTTATTGTCCAAATTGTCCCATATCTGGCTTTTGGGAGCCCCTTCAAGGACATATTTGAAGTTGTTTCTATTTGAAACTACAATGCTAAAAATATTTGCTCAAATCCTGAAAAGATACAAATATAAAGACTTCTGGGGGCTCCTTCTGGCTTCTCTTTCAGTAGCTTAGAAAGAAGCTGGCTCTGGCATCTAAGGCAGTTCCACAGAGGGGTAGGCTATCCCAGAGGCCAAACTCAGCAGAGGGCCCCTTTATAACAAAGTCATCTCATCTACCATGAAGTTTACATTGTCTCATAGGTGTCAAGAACTTTTCTAGTCCCATTTCAATGCCTCTATGACATGGCAAGTGACATAGCCACAGGGTCCTTCCTTTGGTGCACTTTCCATGGCATGTATGGCTGTGCGACCAAAGACTGCCTTACTGTGTGTTGGCGAGAGGATGGAACTTGTATCTCTGCTGCTTCAGTGCCTGTAATTTTTTCCTAAAATACTTGTCTTGTTCAATTTAATTGCTTGTAATTTTTCTTTATTTATAGAATAGAACAGCTTTTTCAAAAAAGAATTTTTTAAAGAATCAAAATGTAAGAATTACTTATATTCTTATAGCATTATATGAATACTCATATTTGGTAAAGACTTGCTTTAATTTTCCAAATAGCTTATAGACCTTAATGGATAAGTGTATTATGTTAGAGGCATTATATTATGATATAGGAGTGTGAGGCTCTTGGCTTTTAAAAGGGGTCAGAGATCATTTTAAGGTAGAAGGAAGCAAAGAGATACACTAAAAGGGAAAAGAGAAAAAGAAGAAAAGACATTTCAAGGAGGAAAATCTAACCTTTATTTAGGATCAGAATCGTATTTAGTTTTGTCAGGGCTGAAAGAGAATGCAGTCTCCATTTTTTATTAAACTATGTAGTGTAGGCAGTGGTATGGCCTGGTTAGGGTTGAGTTGAGGATCTGAAGTCAGACAGACCTGAGTTTAGTTCCAGCTCTGCACTCATGAGCTGTGTGACCTTAGACAAGTACCTGAACTTCCGTGAGGCTTAAGTAAAATGACAATGTTTGTAATGCCAAATTAGATAATACTCTTAAATAGAGTGGGCCATTCTAACCCCTCCCCCCACCCCCCCACACACCCTGTATGAGCTATTACCATTATCTGAGACCAAACAACTGGGCAGTAATTTAATTATACATTTAATATCAGTCTGAGGCTATTAGAATGGAAGCGAGGCCAATGAAAATGATCAATAGTTTTGTGGTTTTACAGAAATGTGGAACAGGCTCCATTTACATACATAAATGAATCAGATTTTCAAAGCCGCCTGCCTAGGGCATTCTAGGATCCTGCCTCTCATATATCATAATTAATTCAGTGGTAACCACTGAGCTGAATCTGTGGATTCATTACAGCTTGAAAAGCTGACATTTAAAGCACGTGTATGGAGAGGATCAGAAGGCGGAAGGACCTTGTAACGCAGTAGAGTACAACAGCTGAGAAAAAGGTGATACCTTTTCTTACACATTGTTTGACCACTTGAAGTTCAAATGAATGTGGGTTGATTTAAAATGCCTGGTGGTGTCATTGAGTGGTTTCTTAAAAAGGCTTTTGAAGACTTCACTTTAAGCTGTAACATTAGAACCTGTGGAGCCAAACAGATGTTTTCAGGGACTCAGCATGAGTAATGTCCCCTGGAGCCTGGGGCATAACTCATCAAGCATTGCTGTAGTGGCCTGGAAGAGGCAATATATCTCTGAGTATGAACAGAGGATGTACTTTAATACCAGGGGATCTGGTTCAATGACCAAAACCATATTTACAGCTTAAAATGAAAATCCCAATGGGAAATCTTTGATCTGAATAAATTTCTAGAGGATCCTCCTCAGATTAACTGACAGTCACCTTCCAAGATGTTGATGCCACTTGTGCTCAGAACAAAGTTCTTGTGGGTGCAGGCTGATTACAGATTTTAATTTTTCTGTGAAGACATTAACATCATTGCTCTAATAGTAGCAGTAGCAGCTGAATCCTGGTAGTATGAATTGTTTTTGTTATAACACAGATGGTTATAGCACACCTGCTTTAGTGTACTTTTGCATTTTTTCTTGAGTGGCCTTCACTAATTAGTTTGGCAGGATATTACCTTGGCTAATGCTCTCATAATTACTAGAAATATTTAACGTATGGGACAGGCCATCCTAGTCACCTGATTGTTCTCCCCATGAAATACTCAGACTGGTAGTTCAATCAAGAGCAATGCTAACTTCTCAACTCACAAATTTTCCATTATATGTACCTGATAACAGGGCTCACGGTTACTACCTTAGGGGAGAGACAAGAGCTGACAACTAATATTGGGTTGGCCAAAAAGTTCATTCGTCTTTTTTCCAGAAGATGGCTCTAGTAGCACTCAGTTGTCTTTAATTTCATTTGAAACAATATTGTTAGATTGTATTGTGACAGCTGTCATATCAGCATGCATTAAGAAAACTTATCAGAATTCTTGAATTTTTCTGTAACTTTTAATTTTGAAGATAGAATAAAATCTGCAACATTTTTGGCATATTATGTTTTATTATTTCAAGAAAGGTGAAAACACAACTGAAATACAAAAAAAGATTTGTGCAGTGTATGGAGAAGGTGCCGTGATTGATCAAATGTCTCAAAGTGGTTTGCGAAGTTCATGTTGGAGTTTTCTCACTGGACGATGCTCCATGGTCGGGTAGACCAGTTGAAGTTGATAGTGATTAAATTGAGATATTAATTGAGAACAATCAACATTCTACCATTCAGGAGCTAGTTGACATACTCAAAATACCTAAATCAATAAAGTTATTGGCGATAATGAAAGATATGTCTTTTATTTTACAGAAAAAACTAAATGGACTTTTTGGCCAACCCAATGCTTGACTTTGAACCTCCAATAGTTAAATAGTTTCTTGATATCTATGGCAGTCAAAGATTTAAGTTGCAGAAGTCCAGGTTTTTGAAAGGTAAAAGGAGGTTGAGTTTCAGAAGGCTAAGATACTGCAGATGTGGAGCACAAAGTTCATACACGTACCACAGAGGTAGAAAGACAGCATGAGGGTGACAGCTAGTCTTTTCCGAAAGGGCTGGGTGAGCGATGCTGGTGTGAACTCTGAGAAAGAAGATACCTACTAAGAAGGGCTCCTGGTGACTAACTGGGCTAAAATTTTAAAAAAACAGTCTAGCAGTCATTTTTACGCAGGGGCCTCTCATGCAAACTGTACTTCAGGGAGAAGCCTGCATGAACTATGATGCCCTCCTCTGCCTGCGCTGTGTTTCCGCCAGCTGAGCCGGATGTTATAAAGGAGTTCCTGATTCCTCTTTCAACCAATGGAACTGAGGCTTTCCCCATCCAACTGGATCTGCACAGTTATATCCCCATCCACATCTTCACCGACTAATCAGAGTGGCAATATTCTGATCAATCAGGACAATGCTTTTTGGACCAAACTGCAAGGATTTAGAGTCCTTGTTTGTATGAGGACAGACCAATCAGGGACAAGAGTCAGTGACTTCTTTCTATTTAAGTCAGCTCCCTTCTGGCTCTTGGAGTGCACTTTCCTTTTCCACTGAAGGCTGTGTTTCCCTGAGCTACAACACGGAAGTTGTCTCTCCAGAGCACAGTGGAGAACACCCATGAGAAGCAGAGAAGACTTGTTTAGCTAGAAAGGGCCTTGGCCCCAGGGCTGCCTCACAGTTTCCTTCCTCACCACACTCCAAACTGGGGATTCCTCTTGGCATTAAAATAGTGCCAGTGACCATCACCATCAGTTGACACTTGTATGGTTCTAGGAGAAGGGATGTTCCATCCCAGCCTCCATCAAGGTCTAGCAGCAACAACACCATCCAACACATCTAGCACTTACTATGTGCCAAGTATTATTCTAAGTGTATTACATACTTTATTTCATTTATTCTGTCAAAAACCTATGAGGTCCCATCTTGCAGATGAGAAAACTGAGGCGCAGAGTGGCAAGTGATGGGCCCAAAGTTACACAGTTAGTTAGTGGCAGAATCAATGTTTGCACTCAGACAGTTTGGCTCCAGAGTCCTTGTTGGCAGTGTCCAAGCTTTGGGTTAAGATGATAGAAAGCTCAGCTTGGTTTGGAGGGTTCCAAGAGCAGGAAAGACCTATGCTTTGCATCCTGGGGGAAGTCTGACTACTCAGCAACCTCCCAGACACATTGGAGCAGCAAGAAAGCAGAGATGGCAGCTGGACCAATCTAAGCAAGAAAGGATCTGAGAGTTCTAACTCTCCTGCAGCCCAGACTAGAGGCCATAAGATTTTTCATTTTCCCTGAGAGGGTTGTGGACTCAGCAACCTCCCAGACACATTGGAGCAGCAAGAAAGCAGAGATGGCAGCTGGACCAATCTAAGCAAGAAAGGATCTGAGAGTTCTAACTCTCCTGCAGCCCAGACTAGAGGCCATAAGATTTTTCATTTTCCCTGAGAGGGTTGTGGCCATGTGATGAGGACTCACTGTTAACAGCGGGAGCGTGGAAAAACCAGAGGCCATAGTAGACCCATACACAAGGGCAGGTGGAACAGTGTGGAGATAGAGACCAACGTCCAAACACCAGCAGGAGGAAGTGCCTCATCAGACCCAGTGGAGGAGCTGCCTCGCTCCCTCCTGCCATGACACATGCACACCCACAGAACGTCCGTCTTAAGACAATAAAAGGAAAAGGGTGACACCCTGAATTCATGTGATTTTATCCATGAAATTACTGAAGAATCACTAATTTGAATTAAATTAAAAAGATAAACTTTTTTTTTTTTTTTTTTTGCTACAGAGAAGATTGAGAGCTTGAGCTAGAAGTTAAGTTCAATTATAGGAAATGCAAAGGTTATATTTTGGTACCCCTGACTATTGGCTTGTAAAAACCATATTTAGTATGTAATTCTATTACAATCATATAAATTCAACACAAGAAGCTACTTTATGAACTTTCTGTCATGTTTTTAAATAGAAAGTGCTTAGTATTGGGCCTGGTCTGATGAGATGAGCTCTCAACCCCCGGCTTCACATTTCTAGTGCAGACACAGCTCCTTGAAAAGCAATTTCCACTCAATTGCATTTACTTTTCCATGGGTCGGAAGCAGTTAAGGGAAATGAAGGACATTTCAGTGCCAGTGTTGTGTTGGTTACTGATACCAAGTTATTTCTGGATTAGGAACACTGTGGTTCATGATGTGGCAGTAAAAATACTTTACACTCCATCTATGGATGAGGCTAATGTGTCAGTTTATAGACCTTGTATTCCCTAGAGTGCCTTGTAAATCTGTGAGTTGTTCCCAAGTGCTCTATTTTGTATTCCGATCCCTGAGAGAGCTGGAAAATCAAATGAATAAACACACACACATGCAAACAAGTACCTGGTTAATTATGTGTCACAGAAACAAGACATGCTCCATTTCTTTTTTGTTTCTTTCATAAGTTTTTTTTTATTGAATTTTTTTTTCAGAGAAACAAAAGGGGCTTCTATTTTCTGAATAGAGGTGAACAAAATACTTCAATAAGAATTTATTGGCTTTGAAAAGAAGACTAAATGCCCAAAGAGGTTCTGGGATGGGCTACTAAGCAAAGAACAACCAGATTCTTATTGTTGCCACAATCTTTAATATTTATTGAGAATCATCAATGCAAATGGCTCTGTTATGGGTTTAACACATAATTAATGATGTCTTTGTTTTCTTGCTAGTAAATAAGCACGTTTGAAGTCTTTTCTGTCCAAATGCTCTCCATCAAACTTATTTGCATAGTCCTTTGCTAAATCAACCCGCTGCCTGGGAGCCAGGATTGGCTCCAGGTTGCTCTGTGATTCTATGCTTTTATTTCCTCCTCATTGCTAAAATGGAGATATCTGCGGCAGACATGTGTTGCAGAGATGTTAGGGCAATTGTGAGTTATTACCTGAAAAGGATCTTTAAGAATCGTAGGAGAAAAGATTCCTAAAATGTAGACCAGCGGTACTTTCACACTGCCAACTGAGAGATTTCACCACCTCACAGGAATATCCACTTAGGATAGGAAGTAGTGATTCATAGGTCTCTGAACATACCTCACATTTTTTACTGTCTCTTGACCCTCACACATGGAGCTGCAGGACCCAGGAGGTGCAGGCCCTCAGCCTGTGACATAATCTCAGTGTTCTAGTTCTCTTGTCTGTCAGTTTAGAAAATGTAATTCACAGAATTGCCGTATGGAGTGAGTAGCCAGCGCAATTGCAAAGCCCTTTGCAAATAAAAGGTGTTACATACAAGTGAAGAATAATACTCAAGCATAGGCATTCTGAATGCAGAGATATGGGTATTTGTCTCTTCAATCCTTTATTTGCAGGAAATGAGTATTTTAGCTGAACTAAAGCCGTCTACAGCTTTTAAGATGACAGCTGTGCGATACTTAAAAACATATGCTCCTCCACATTTTGTCTGCTTGCCACAGCCAGATTGAGGGTTTATAATGAGTTTCAAAGAATTTCCATGGTACTGCATATTTTGGAGCCTTTTTCATAAAGGACACAATTATTAACAGTCTGTTTTGCCAAGACACCTCTATGCCATGCTTGCCATGGAAAATCCTACCAAAAGAATAGAGTGTCCAATGGGTGGCTAGAGGTTCCCTGGATGTGTAAGGACTCCTTCAATAGCAGGGACCACTGTATTCACATACCAACAACAGACCCAAAACAGTAGCACAAATCTGACATTGTTAGTTTGGTAGGCCATAGCTGGTTTCAACTCCTTTATTGTGTTATAAAAACAATAATACTTTCTTCGTGTTTTTCTTATGAGTTGGGGGCACACATTGTCTGCATTCTGGAGAGCTAGTCAGTGCTTGGATGTTATGGTTGCCTAATAAATCCTAAAGAGCACACTGCCATTGATAAAAAGTAGGCACAAAGAAGTGTTTTTTTCCTTCCTTACTTCCCAAATTCTCCTCAAGTAAAGCCCTATGTCATTAATTAAAATATTTTTATTCCCTAACTGAATTAAGAGAATGCCTGACATATCATCAGAGTTCCAGGAGTTATTATTATTATTATTACTATTATTTTGGTTAGCATTAGATGGAAATTCCCCGATGGCAGATTCTGGGGAGTCCAAGTCCTCCTGGGAAGAGCTGGCCATTTCTGCCAGAGTCGACCTTGTTGGAGAGCTACAGCTCTGAGCCTGGGAGGGGAGTTACTAGTTATCGACATGGCACCAGCAGGGAATAAAAGGAATAAAAGAGGTGAGTGAGGGGCCTGTTTTAATAATAAAATAGACAGAGGGGCAGGTAAACTGGGGTGCCAAAGCTGACATCAAGGTGTGATTAGGTGGGAGCATGGGGAAAAGGTCCTGGAGACTAGGTACTGAGATTGGGAGGAGGTATAGACACAGAGTAGAAGTGGTCCCATTTAAGAAACAGACATCAAACACACTGCGGGGAGAGGGAGATGAAAACAGGAGAAAAGGACTAAAGTCAACAGTGAAATAAGGAAGAGACCTTTCCTGGAGTCAAGGAAAAACAAAGAAGACAGACAAAACAAGCTTGACAATGTGTGATTCTGGCCCCTGAGTCCTTTGATATGCAGCTAGGAGTGTGCCACACAAGTGGGGATTTAGCATTCTGGATTCCCTGATACACGTGAGGAAGAGGCCAGCTCTCCTGGACCGGTTCTTACATGCCACTTCTGAGATAAGATGGCTTTTAATAGTCATTTTCTTTTGCTTCATTAAATAGTCTACACTTAGTACCCAACAAAACATCAAGACTTGTTCTACTAGATGCAACTCTGTAACTGAACCAAATGGATAAGATTTAGACTACAAAAAGTATAAGACTTAGACTAAATGATTAATTAGAGTAACATTTATTATTTTTGAGGTTTTAAATGGTGCTTTTTCGAAGCTGCCTCAGATTTGGGAATGAAGGTAAAAACATTAATAAATATATAAAACCAGAAAGAACAACTGTTAAAAGGATTTCAAGGGGAGACAAAGGCCCATTAAATAACATTAATATGAATGCACACAAAAATAATGCTTGAATTGGAACAGAAACATGGGATTCCATCCTGCCATTGCATTTGAGGATCTGAATCCTTTTCCTTAATATTTTGTGTCTTCTAAGACTCTTGCACCCATACCCCTACTTTGTTTCTTTCACCCTTTTCTGTTATCACCTGGAATAGCTTTTCCTAGAACAGTTGAGGTCATGGACAGAGGTGAATAGGAATCAAAATAAGATGAGGTGTTTTTTTTCCTCCCTAAGTTGACTTGTTTTTTCCTTCCCATTTCCAAAAAAAAAAAAAAAAAAAAGGAAAAAAGGAAACAGTAAAAATTATCTAAGTGGAACATGGACAATGTTACCTTCTTTTACTTGAGTGTTGGTCTTTCCATTTTCAGTTTTTGTTCCATGAGAAGTAGATTTTTTTAAAATTTTATTTTAATTTATTTTTTCAAATACATTTGTCTCTGCCAACCCCCCACCACTTTCCCTTGCCCCCTCCCTCCTTCCCTCCCTCAGCTCTTCCCCTTTGGTTTTGTTCATGAGTCCTTGCTATATGTTCCTTGACTTTCCCCTTCCCTTCCTTTTCCCCGCCCCCCTCCCTCCTTCCCTTTTGACTCTGTTGATTTCTTTTCCTTTCAGTGTTGCTGGTCTTATTTTCCTTGCATCTTTGTATTGTTGGTTAGGTTCCGCTTATAGGTGAGATCATATGGTATTTGTCTTTCGCCCCCTGGCTTATTTCTCTTAGCATAATGCTCTCCAGTTCCATCCATGCTGTCGGGAAATGTAGTAGTCCTTTTCTTCTTTCTGCTGCGTAGTATTCCATTGTGTAAATGTACCATAGTTTTTTGATCCAATCATCTACTCATGGGCATTTAGGTTGCTTCCAACACTTGGCTATTGTAAATTGTGCTGCTATGAACACTGGGGTGCAGAGGTTCTTCTGAATTGGCGTTTTGGGGTTCTTAGGGTATAGTCCCAGCAGAGGAATTGCTGGATCAAAAGGCAGTTCCATTTTCAGCTTTTTGAGGAAATTCCACACGGCTTTCCACAGTGGCTGCACCAGTCTGCATTCCCACCAACAGTGTACCAGGGTTCCCTTTTCTCCACAGCCTCGCCAGCACCTGTTGTTTGTTGATCTGTTTATGATGGCCATTCTGACCGGTGTGAGAAGTAGATCTTTTAATACCAAGTGATATTTCCTCCTACTCTCTGTCATACAACTGGAAAAAGGTATCCTTTTGCAAGTACTTTTATATCCAAGATTTTGTGAAAGGATACTGAATCTAACACAGCCACAAACTAAGTATTTATCTATGCTTTTCTAAATCTGAGAGAAGCCAAAAGCAGCAACGTTTATGTTTTGCTATCTTAAGAAACCAACCATTGAATTGTAAAAGGAGTGATTCATAACAATTTCAGTGCTGGAAAGATGGGATTAGATGTTTCAAGCTTGAGAAGACCACCAGGGCAACTAATTAGGTTCAGTGATGAGCTGGTGCGTAACACTTGTCTTTCTGAAAGCATGCTACATGGCAGGTTCATGTTACCTGCTGCAAAGCTCACGTTGGGTGCTTAAGTTGGATGAGATAAGTTAGTTTTTGTGCCTAATTTCTATCATCTTTGTCTCATTAGATAGAAAACTTAACTTGTTTCCCTGTTCTGAATTTCTGATGAAGAGCTAAAGACATAGTTGAATTGACATTTTTAAAAAAATGACATATGAGAGGGGTTTGTGGAGCCATGAGCCTCCAGTGGGAGCAGCAGGCTTCTTCCCTCCAGTTCCATGAGGGGAAGGGAGCTGGGAGGCAGGCTACGGCTGTAAGACACAGATATCAGTTAATGAGAGGAGTATGTTATCAATGTAACCAGATGTTCCAGGCTACATTTGTCATTAGGGGAGAAGCTATGGTAGCTGGAGGCCTTCACTTGCCTGAATCTGGTGGTCTCCTAAGATCAACTGTGTTATTTTTGGATGCTGCCCTTAGTGGGCTTTATACACTACATGTGTTCCGACTAGCTTGGTGGTCACTGCACCCTCTATTTGAGCCTTCTCTATTCCAACTCTCATATGTTTCCACTGCTTCTGTGGTCCAGGTGTTCCTGATTTTTTAAAGGAGCTGGGAGAATGACCCCCATTACTCCACACCTTTTCCTTTGGGGCAGGAAGTAGCTATATTGGCCTGGAACTGCACCAAATCTTGGTTGAACTCTTCCACCAGTATCTGGCTTTATCTCCTTCAGAGCATGGAAGGGAGGAGTGAGATGCAGAGACAGAATGGATACCTTACTTACCCTTTGCTCCTGTCTCTTCTCTTTTTAATCCTCCCCTTTCATCACTCCCATCACATTCTCTCATGGGTAGAAAACATAAATGCTTGCATAATGCATATGAGTGGATGGAAACAGGTATTAGGGTGGGGAGACAGTTTAAGAGAAGGGAAAGTGGAGGTTTGGCTGCACCCAGTGTTGGAGGTTCCACTCAGTCAGGTGAGAATGATGTTGGAATTAATCGGCACGTAGGTGGAGAATCTCTGGATTCCATCATTCTTTCTATTCTTCTCCTGATTTGATCTCCTGTGACCTTTGTGTTAAGATGGGCCTACACATTCCCATGGCTTTGTGAGGGAAACCAGGGAAAAGTCTCTGGATGACAGATTGCTCCATTTCTTCACTAGACCTAAGAAAGAAGGTTGGTGTCTCCTGTGCTCAGGCCCCAGTCTTGAATGAGGGGAAGGATTTCTGAGCTTCCTACACAATCCAGGGCAGCCTGACAGGCAGATCCAGAACTTCGGCTTTTCACAAAACCAGAGAGGACATTTATTTGCCTTTTGGGTCTTTGACAGCATCTTCCCCAGAGGTTGGTGATTGCTGCTGTGTCCAAAGTACCTTGATGAGATCTGGCAGGTACAAGTAGGATTTCAGAGAGGATGTTGGAACTACTTAAATACATAAGCTTCTCTGGCAACAAAGAAAGGCTCATTTGCAGAAACTGAACAGGATAATTATACTTAGCCATTTACAGCAAGTCTCCCGAGGGCAGATACCTACCTTACAGTATTATGTTGGATTATTGCATTTACTTAATGGTAAAAAGAACAAAATTTCTTCTAAAAATATCTTAGAATTTTAATTGTCCTTTTCTCAATAACAGAAAAACTGTATGGCTGGAATCGACAGCTATTGATACATCAACGCCTACAGAGCTGCATAGTTGGCAAAGCCCTTTCCAATATACCATCTTGTTTAATCTTTACAACAGCCCTGATGATGAGGAACAGGGCTGCTAAGGGCTTTGCCCAGGGTCACACAGCCAGCAGGAAGTAGAGCAGGATCATCGGTTTTTAATATTTCATGGTTCTTTGGTGCAAATTAAATTTAGAGTGGACTTGAAGAAGGTGAATATAAAGTTCCTTAGCTTTTCCTAAGCTCCTAAAGACCTCACATGCACAAACTGTGGTAGTTTTAACCCCTTCATAGGCCTTTCCTTTTCTTTGGGAACCTCCCCACAAACATCTTTTCCTCTAATTGTTTTCTCTACATTTTTTTTTCTGTGAGAATTTTGAGAGATTTTTATAATTTCATTTTTGAGTTATTTGGCTCTGAAGAACTCATTTAATTTAAAACTTGGCAGTAATGTCTTAGCAAGCATAGTGAATATACACTCAAATATTCCTACAGGTGAGAAAAATCTATCCTATAAGTTGTTTTCAGATATAAAAATATTTAGATATTTTAGATTCAATAATTAATAGAACCTATGAAATGCTATATATTGTAGGTGTTTTATTAAGGATTTGTTTTTATTTTGCAGTTTTCTTTTCATATCATTTTAGAGATCACATATTTTCATAGGTATCCAAAGCAAATTTTTAGTTTTCTCACTCATAAATTGGATATAATAGAACATGTCTCAAGGGTAGTTTTGAAGATTAAATCAATCTCAATAAAATTAAAGCTCTCAGAACAAACCTAGTGCATGATACTCAGTAATGATTAGCTATTATTATTATTCCTATTAGACAAAAGAGTTTTCATTATACATGTCACAATAGAACACATTTGTAGGGTGTCAGTAATTTCACAATTTGAATCCTAATATAATCCATGACTACTAGTTTATGCTGAATTCACACATCATTTTGGAATATAGCTCTTAAGAAATAACACAGTTTAAAGAATATACTGTATATGATAATTACAGTCACATATAGTGAGAAGAATGTTTTAATGAGAGGTGAACATCAGCTCTTTCCAATAGAGCAGAATAGAGTAAGATGATTAAGAGCATGAATGTCCTTTTATAAATATTGGCTTTGAGCGTACTCTCTGTGTGATCTTGAGTAAGTTATTTGAGCCCTTGAAGCATCCATTCTTCATTTATAAAATGGAGGTATCAATAGTGTGTGCATCAAGGGTCAGTGTGGGGCGGAGGTTAAATGTGATGATGCAAAAGTGCTTAGCCTAGATCCTGGCAAGGAGTGATGGTCAAAATGTCAGCTGTTAAAGTCATGGTTGTGAACTCAGGGCAGGAGCCCAAGCAGAGACCTGTTCCTTCTTTAGCCCAAACTGTCCTAATATTTATTCACCCTCTTTATGTCTCCCATATGCCAATATTGTACAATCCTTTAAAATCCTTCCTCACCATAGTTGATAAAAATTTTGCATCTTTCTCTCCCCCTTTTCCTGAGATTCTGGTATCTCCCCTTCCATGGGTGAATCTCCATTTGAAAAATCATTGTGTGTTTTATATATTTCTTCCAGCCAAGAAAATGTTGTCAAGCATTGGTTTGCTTTCTATAGTTTCTATTTAAAAAATATATGCACATACATTTATATATGAATGATACATATAGTTTCTGTAATATAAAAATAAAATAGTGACTAAAATTTAAAAAACTCTACAGTTCCATTTTCTGATATCTCTATTTAGTTTGTCTGAAACATAGCCTATCTGCAGTTGGAGAAAAAAGGCAAATGATACTACTTATTTCAGTTGGCCATAGATTGGGAAAATACCCAAGTTCTCCAAGGAAAGTTACTAACTGTGTGTGCAAAAAATTTCATATTTTAATGCATAACTAATTTGGTTATAAGTCACTTGTATGAATACTTTTGTCAAAAGTAATCTATTTTCCTTTTAAGAGAAATATACTTGCTCTCAATCATTAAATTTCTATTAAGTATTTTTCTTTCTTCCTTGTGTAATAGTTTTCTGTTTCAATCCTCAGCTTCTTCTATTTAAATGTGAAATTTGTGAATTAAATATGGCAAATGGTATAAAATGCAAAATTATCTTTCATCCATTACTCTACAGTTTTATTCATTTGCATAATAGGCTTCAAGGTGGGAAAGTATTGACTTTAAGTCAATTAACTTAGAAATAATTCCTATTTCCAAGACAAAGCACTGGTCCTAAGCTGTTCTGTGGTTCATTACTTTTAAGCATGGTTGAGCATCAAAGAAATTTTGTAAAAACTGAAAATATGAAAATGGGGATAAAGGAAACAGAGATCTGTAGTAGGTAGAGGTTGATATACCACCCCAGAGGAGAATGAGACAAGTAAAAGACAGAGTTCTGGAGAGGAAGAAAGGGAAAAGTCATGACTTCATGCAGTTGAATGGGTAGAAAATAGAAGAATGTTGGCATTAGAGGTCTAAAAAGCATAACTGGATCTGAATCACATGGGACAATAAGATTTTTAATCCATGTCATTAGTTCCAGGAAATAATCAAAGATTAAAAGTAGTTCATTGGTTCCAAGAAGCCTTCTGTGACTAAAATTCACTTTCACATTGGTGTTAAATGTAAACATACCACATAGCTCAACACGGGTGTGTTTCTGAGCCTTCCCTAGATATATTCTAAACCACTAATTTCACAATTTGAGTTACTGTTTGCCATGATATGATGGAGACAACTCTCTATAAATGGGGGAAGCTCATGTATTTTTTGTGATTCTAGGTTTGAACATGATCTTTTACGTAGTTTTGCGGTCTTGAGGGGTAGAATTTGAGGATCAGAGGTACACTCTGATTCTGGAAAGCTGAATAACAAAATTCTTGAATTTACATGTAAAACAAACTAATTTAGAGAAAAAGGAGAGAGATAGAGTACATGTAGGTTAAAAGGTTCTGTAGTAAACAACATGGTGTTCAATTTGGTTTTAATTTTTAGGTTCCTATTCACCCAACATGTCTGATGATAATGTCTCTCCAGCTTGAGTATGCTTAGAAATTTCCTGGAAAGTATATTAGAAGTTCAGATTCTGCCCTGGCTGGTGTGGCTCAGTGGGTTGAGTGCCGGCCAGCAAACCAAAGGGTTGCTGGTTCAATTCCCAGTCAGGGCACATGCCTGGGTTGTGGACCAGATCCCCAGTAGGGAGTGTGTGAGAGGCACCACACATTGAAGTTTCTTTCCCTCTCTTTCTCCCTTCCTTCTGTCTCTAAAAATAAATAAATAAATAAATAAAATCTTAAAAATTCAGATTCTTAGGTTCAACTTCAGAAGCACTGATTTAGTAAACCTGTTGACCCAGAAATCTGCATTCTTAATAAGCCCTTCTCTGGTGTTGAAGCAGGTGACCCAGAAATCACAGCCAGAAATCTGCCCTTAAGGTTTATATGTGGAAAAAAATGACTTTAGAGAGTT
Organism: Pteronotus mesoamericanus; assembly: GCF_021234165.1. NCBI lineage: Eukaryota > Metazoa > Chordata > Mammalia > Chiroptera > Mormoopidae > Pteronotus > Pteronotus mesoamericanus. The sequence goes on along the minus strand of NW_026555329.1, from coordinate 64,341,828 downwards.
GTCAAATCCCTAAAATAGTCAATATTTCAGTTTTAATCTCTTTCTCTAACAAATGAGGATTCTGTCATATTAAGACATTCAAATTGGCTTAACTGCTCCCTTAAGGAGCCTTTGCCATTTGGCTGGTTAGTGACTGGAACCTACTGACAGGGGTGGTGATTGAAATGCACAGTTCTTGGGTGCAACATGTCTTCTGAAAATATTCATAACTTGAAATGCAAGTGCTCTGAAACCTCTCTTGAGGAGGTCCCTGTAAATAAAATGTAACAATTATTCTCACTACTGTCATTAGGTTTAAATGTTAATGTCTTAAGCATCAATAACCCTAGGCTACTCTCCCAAGTTCCACAACTTAAGTCTAGGGAGGCAGAAGCATTGAATCAATGCCTTTCACTTTATAGAAAAATACTCATTTTTTTCTTGAAATATTTTATTGTCACCATGTAGTTGGGAGATGTGGGTCAACAAAGAAATAATTAAAAGAAGCCTAATCAATGAGTTTCCTAATAGTATTTCCCTGTTTACAGCTAAATTTTGGGTAAAGCCCCGTATATGCACTTAGAGGTAAGGGTATGGCTGGCTGCTTGTTTTAGGTAGAACTTCATGGGTTGCACTTTGGAATTATATCACTTTATCCCAGGGTAAGATCCTCATTTTTTTAAGTTATGAAAATAAATTTGTGACCTCATGAAGCTTAACTTGTCTTGGTTAGATTAAATCAAGCTGAATTCATAGGACACTTTATTAACAAATGAAAGTCCCAGTTTACCCAATTGCCCTGGAAGAACCATGTCCCTCATGTGGTTGGATGCCTAGTCTGTTCTGGGATGCTATGGCTGCTGTTGCTGCAAATGCTGCTGGTGAAAACAGAATTACAGTTGACGAAAGAGGGTATCACTGCAATGATATTTGATTTAGGTTAATATTAATTGCTAAGCGAACTTTCTCCAGCTTAGAAATAGACCTAAGTAAGTCCTCACTATTTATATTTGTTACTCTCTTCTGAGCTACAGTTATATGTATTTATTTTTATGACCATCATTTTTGACCCCTATATCAGTTCCCCCAAACTTTTATTACAGTGTAACTTCTTTAAGCATTTAATAAATTGTCTTATTGCTACATTTTAGCTAGTTACTTATTGATTTCTAATTTTAAAAAATGTATTGAATTCATTGAGGTTATTTTATTGGTTAATAAAATTTTATAGATGTTAGGTGTACAAATCTATAATACATTATCTGTATATTGTATTGTGTGTTCATCACACAAAATCAAATCTCCTTCTGTCACCAATTATCCTCCCTTTACCCTCTTCTTTCCCTCCCACCCCCCTTTCCCTCTGGTAATCACCATACTATTGTCTGTGTCTATGAATTGTTTTTATTTTTTTATTAGACCCTTCACTTTTTTTTGACAAGCTTCCCAATCCCATTCCCCTTAACAGCTGTCATGCTGTTCCCTGTATTTGTGAGTCTGTTTCTATTTTGTTCGTTAGCATATTTTGTTCATTAGATTTCACACATAAGTGAAATCATGAGGTATTTGTCTTTCTCTGACTGGGTTATTTCACCAGCCAGGTCCATCCATGCTGTTGCAGAAGGTAAGATTTCCTTCTTTCTTATAGACGAGTAGTGTTCTGTTGTGTAAATATACCACAGCTTTTTTATACACTCATCCACTGATGGACGCTTGGGCTGCTCCCACATCTTGGCTATTGTAAATAATGCTGCAATGAACATAGGAGTTCATATATTCTTTCAAATCAGTGTTTTAGGTTTCTTCAGATGCATTTCCAGAAGTGGAATTGCTGAATCAAAAGGCAGTTTCATTTTTAATATTTTGAGGAAGTTCCATACTGTTTTCCATAGTGGCAACACCAATCTGCATTCTAACCAATAGTGCATGATAATTCCTTCTTCTCCACATCCTCACCAACACTTGTTTGTTGATTTATTGATGACAGTGATTCTGACAGGCATGAGGAGATATCTCACTATTATTTTATTTTGCATCTCTGATGGCTAGTAATGTTGAGCATCTTTTCATATGTCTATCAGCCGTCTATATGTCCTCTTTGGAAGAGTGTCTGTTCAGGTCCTTTGCCCAGTTTTTAATTGAATTGTTTTGGTTTTTTTTATGTTGAGTTATATAAATTCTTCATATATTTTGGATATTAATCCCTTATCAGATATATCATTGGCAAATATGCTCTCTCATTCAGTGAAATGTCTTTTCATTTTGTTAATGGTTTCCTTTTCCATGCAAAAACGTTATAGTTTGGTGTAGTCTCATTTGTTTATTTTTTCTTTTGTTTCCCTTGCTGAGGAGATATATGAGGAAAAATATTGCTATAAGAAATATCTGAGATTTTACTGCCTATGTTTTCTTCCAGGATTTTTATGGTTTTGAGTCTTAAATTTAAGTCTTTAATTCATTTTGAGTTTATTTTTATATATGGTGTAAGAAAGTCATCTAGTTTCATTTTTTGAATGTATTTGTCCAATTTTTCCATCACCATTTTATTGAATAGATTATCTTTACTCCATTGTATGTTCTTGCCTACTTTGTTAAATATTAATTAATTGACCATAAAGGTATGGGTTTGTTTCAGAGCTCTCTATTCTGTTCTATTGATTTATATTCTGTTTTTATGGTAGTTCTATGCTGTTTTGTTTACTATTATCTTGTAGTGTAGCTTGATATCAGGTGTTGTAATTCCTCCAGTGTTGTCCTCCTTTCTCAAGATTGCCGTAGCTATTTGGGGTCTTTTGTCATTTCATATAGATTTTTGGAATATTTGTTCTAGTTTGGTCAAATATGCCACTGGTATCTTGATAGGAGTTGCATCGAATCTATAGACTGCTTTGGGAAGTATGGACTTTTAAAAATTTTTTTAAAAAAAGATTTTATGTATTTATTTTTATAGAGGGGGAAGGGAAGGAGAAAGAGAGGCAGAGAAATGTCAATGTGTGGTTGCTTTTCATGCTCTCCCTAAAGGGGACCTGGCTCACAACCCAGGAATATGGCCTAAATGGGAATTGAATTGGCGACCCTTTGGTTCACCAGCCAACATGCAATCCACTGAGCCACACCAGCCAGGGAAAGTAGTATGGACATTTTAATGATGGTAATTCTTCCTGTCCATGATACATGCTTCCACTTACATGTGTCTTCTTCAATTTCTTTCTGTAGTGTCTTACAACTTTTCCACCCTTGGTTAAATTTATTCCAAAATTTTTTTTGGTAATTGTAAATGAAGTTATTTTCTTAATTTCACTTTAGATTGAAGTGAAATTCACTTTGTGATTGTTCATTATTGATGTATAAAAATGCACCTGATTTCTGGATATTTATTTTATATCCTGCTACTTTACTGAATTCATTTATCAGTTCTAGTAATTTTTTTGGTGGAATCTTTAGGGTTCTACATACAGTATCATGTCATCTGCAAATAATGAGTTTCAATTCTTCCTTTCCAATTTGTATGCCTTTAATTTCTTTTTGCCTAATTGCTTTGGCTAGGACTTTCAGTACTATGTTGAGTAAGAGTGGTGAAAGCAGACATCCCTGTCTTGTTCCTGATCTTAAGGACAATGCTTATAGTATTGCATTTGCCTATTGAATATAATGTTGGCTGTGGGTTTGTCGTATATGGCCTTTATTATGTTGATGTATGTTCCTTCCATTCCCACTTTGCTGAGAGTTTTGATCAGAAATGGGTGCTGGATTATATGAAATGCTTTTTCTGCATCTATTGATATGATCATATGATTTTTATTGTTCATTTTAATGTAGTGTATCACAATTATTCACTTGCACATATTGTATTAATCTTGCATTCCAGGAATAAATTTCATTTGGTCATGTTGTATGATCTATTTAAGTATTGCTGGATCCGGTTTGCTAGTATTCTATTGAGGATTTTAGCATCTATATTTATCACAGATATTGGCCTACAATTTTCTTTCTTTGTATCATCTTTATCTGGTTTTTAAATTAGGATAATGCTGGCCTCATAAAATGAGGTTGGGAGTGTTCCCTCCTCTTGAATTTTTTGGGATAGTATGAGAAGGATAGGTGTTAGTTCTTCTTTGAATGTTTGGTAAAATTCACCTAGAATCTACCTGGCCCAGGAGTTTTGTTGCTCCTGCTTTGTTGGTTAGGAATTTATTGCTCACTGCTTCAATTTTATTAATTGTAATTGGTCTATTAAAAAATTCTGATTCTTTCTGCTGATTCAGCTTTGGAAGACTGCATGCTTCTAGGAATTTATCCATATCATCCAGATTGTCCAATTTTGGAGCATGTAGTTGTTTGTTATATATTCTTACAAGTTCTTGTATTTCTGTGTCGTAAGTTGTTACTTCTTGTTCATTTCTGATTTTATTCATTTGGGTACACCCCCACCCCCTCCTCTTTGATGAGTCTGGATAAAGGCTCATCAATCTTGTTTATCTTTTCAAAGAACCAATGCTTGGTTTCTTTGATCTTTTGTATTGTCTTTTTAGACTCGATTTCATTCATTTCTGCTCTGATTTTTATTATTTCCTTTCTTCTATTCACTTTGGCCTTTGTTGTTCTTTTTCTAGATCTTTTAAGTGTAAACTTACATTGTTTATTTGAGATTATTTTATTTCTTGTGGTAGGTCTGAATTTCCTTCTTAGGATTGTTTTTGCTGTGTCCCATAGATTTTGAGTTGTTGAATTCTCATTTTCATTTGTTTCAAGGTATCTTTTGATTTCTCCTTTGACCTCATTGTTAACCTATTAATTGTTTAGTAACATGTTATTAAAACTCCATGTCATTTAAGGCCATTGTTTCCTTGTTGATTTTCTGTCTGGAAGATCTACCCATTGATGTCAGTAGGGTGTTAAAGTCTCCTACTATCACTGTATTACTGCTGATCTTCCCTTTATGTCCATCAAGATTTGCTTTATATGTTTATGAGCTCTTATGTTGGATGTACAAATGTGTACAATGCTTACAGTGTCTTGTTGGATCAATTCCTTTAGCATTATATAATGCCTTTCTTTGTCTCTTGTAATGGTGTTTGTTTTGAAGTCCATATTGTGTAATATAAGTATTGTTACCCTAGCTTTCTTTTGGTTTCCATTTGCATGAAATATCTTTTTTTCCATCTTTTTACTTTTAGTCTGTGTGTTATCTTTTGTTCTGAGGTGGGTCTCTTGGAGACAGCATCTATATGAGTATTGTTTTCTTATCCGTTCAGCCACCCTATGTCTTTTGGTTTGAGCATTTAAGCCATTTACTTTTAAATTGATTATTGATAGGTGTGTTTATATTGATATTATAGTCTTTATAACTATGTTCCTGTTTTTCTTTTGTTTTCTTCTTGTTAAGGAAGACTCTTTATTTCTTATAATACTGGATTTGTGGTAATGAACTCTTTTAGCTTTTTCTTGCCTGAGAAGCTCTTTATTTCTCCTTCAGTTTTAAATGACAGCCTTGCTGGGTAAACTAGTCTTGTTTGTAGGTCCCTGCATTTCATTATATTGAATATTTTATGGCAGTTCCTTCTGGTCTGAAATAGTTCTTTTAAAAAATTTTTAAATTTAAATTTTAATTTTAGATTTTAGAGAGATGGAAGAGAGGGAGATAGAGAGGGAGAGAAATATTGCTGTGAAGGAGGAACATTGGTTACCCTCTGTACGCACCCCAACCTGGGACTGAATCTACATTCCAGGCATGTGCCCTTACCAGAAATCAAACTGGTGACTTTTTGGTTTGTGGGACAATGCCCAACCAACTGAGCAACACTGATCATGGTGAACTTGTAATGTTTCTGTTGAGAAATCAGCTGACAGTCTTATGGGAGCTCCCTTGTAGGTAACAAACTGTCTTTCCCTTGTGACTTTTAAGATTTTCTCTTTGTCTTTAACCTTTGCCATTTTTATTATGATGTGTCTTCGTGTGGTCCTCTTTGGATTCATCCTGTTTGGAACTTGTGCTTGCTGAATGTATGTGTCTTTGCCTTCTACCAGTTTAGAGAAACTTTCGGTCAATATTTCTTTAAATAGGCTTTTGATGCTTTGCTTTCTCCTTTTTCTGGTACCCCTATGATCTGGATGTTGTTATACTTCATGCTGTCCCAAAGATTTCTTAAACTATCTTCATTTTTTTAAATTATTTTTTTTCCTTTTTGTTGCTCTGAGTGGGTGTTTTCTGCTGCATTGTCTTCCCAATTGCTGATTTGACCTCTGCTTCATCCAATCTACTGTATATTCCTTCTAGTGTATTCTTCATTTTAGATATTGTATCCTTCATTTCTGACTGGTTATTTTTATGCTGTTGTAGTTCTCACTAAGTCCTTGAAGTTCTTACTAAGTTCACTGAGCATCATCATCAAAGCCATTTTTTAACCCTATAGCTGGTAAATTGTTTGCCTCCATTTCATTTGGCTCTTTTTCAGCAGAGATTTCTGCTGTTCTTCTATTTGAGGGATTTTTCTTTTTCTCCCCATTTTGGCTGCTTTCTTGTGTTTATTTCTATGTATTAGGCAGATGTACTATGACTCCCAGTCTTGGCAGGGTGGCCTTAAGTAGTAGCTGTCCTGTGGAACCCAGTAGTGCAGCTGCTGCACTACTTGATTACTTGATTACTTGATGTGGGTGCTCCAGAAATGTCCCTTGTGTAGGTTATGATGACCCCCCTTTTGTAATTGAGTCTTGATTTATATTGTTCCATTCATGTGTGGGGTTGACCCTCAGGCTGGCTGACTATGAGGATAGGCTACAGTGTGCTAGCTGTTGTACAGACACTGACCACATGAGGCGGAATTTTCCTTGATATGGTCTGGTTTCTGCTGAGATCTTTCCTTGGGATGCCATTTGTGAAGCTAATTAGATCCTTCTCTGATATTATCTGAAGCTGGCCACTGGGTGTGTTGGTTCTGGGGCTTCTTGGGAGGGACTCTGGTAAAGACCAATGTCAGACATTGCCGTGACTGGACTTTGGCAACATGTTTGGAGCTACAAAGTTACCCGTGGTCTGTGGTTTCCTCTGCTAGGCCTGGGTGTGCTTGGGAAGGACCAAGCTGTACACCAAGGGTGACTTTTGCCAGCATGAGTCTGTGGGTAGGGCAGCAAATGCCCCAAGCCACCCCAAGATCTGTCTCCACCTGCGTTTGTCTGCTGGGTGCCTATTAGGCTCAGTCACCGAAAGAGCCTCTAGTAGTATCTGAGTTGCATGAGGTAGATTTTCAGTTAGCCACCACGTAGAGATGAGAGGTGTTCTCCAGATGTATACGGATTCAAACTAGTTGCCAGTGCTGGTTCTGAGACCACTCATCCAATGCCCCAGGTTATAACAAGTCTAGCTGTCACCTGTTGGGTGCTTGCGCACCTTTGTAGTGTGACAGGGTCTCAAGAGTGGTCAGAGTGAGGCCAGTAGTTTTGACCATGGGAAGGGAGAGCTCTTCCCTGGCTGGGCATGTGAGGGAAAAATGGCCCCTATCCTGGAGCCACACAACTCAGACTGTCCAAGATTCTGCTGAGAGAATGAGCTCAGCAAGGCAGGGTTTCCAGTATTCAGGAGGAAAGAGCTAGTGGATCTCCTATAATAGGGAGGTCCTGGCCAGGCTGGGGGAAGGTTGGGGGAATGGCTCCCATCCCAGAGCCTCATAAGTCAGTCTGTCCTGGGTTCTGCTCCAACCTCAGCAGGGCCAAGCCTCCAGGAGTAGGGAAGGTGGGGTCACCTGGACTCCAAAGAATGGTGCTAGTGGATCTTCCATGATGGGGAGGTGCCAGTCAGATTCACAGGTATGGCCCCTGCTCCAAAGTCACACAGTTCGATCACTCACACCCCCTGAATCTGTCCAGACCTCTACACACTGGTCAAGGTGGCTGACTCCTCAGCAGAGTACAAGTTCCACAGGGTGGGGCTGCAGGAAATGCAGAGGGTGGAGATATTGCATTCCCCAGGCTGATGTTGTGTGGACAGTAGTGTTCCATCCAAGAAAGTTGGCTCTGTAGTATAGGAGAATGACTCAGCACAGGTATCTTGGTGGCTATTCCTTCAACTCTCTCTGCAGAGCTACAAACCCCAGTCTCTCCTTACATGACTCCAGTCTGCTCCACCCTCCCTCTGCCAGAGACTAGGATGAGAGTCTGTGAAGGAGATTTTATGCATTGGCCCTTTAAGAGGGCACTTGTGTCTCTAGCAGACTTGTCTCTCCCCAGAAGACAGAATACCCACTGGTTTTCACAGTCAGATGTTAGGTTGGCTCCTCTTTTCATGACTGGTGCTCTGGGCTGAGGAGCCTGGCTTGGGCCTGAGACCCCAGTTCCTCAGGGGGAAACTTGGCAGCTGAGATATTCCTCTAGAGTCTCAGCTGCTGCCTGTGGGGGTAGGGTCAGTCCTTTTCATATCTTTGCCCTTCCCACCAGTCTTGTTGTGGCTTCTTCTGTAAATCCTTGGTTATAAGACTTCTCTTTAGCTAGTCTTCAAATGGTAACTTAGGTTGATTGTTTTATATTTTAGTTGCAATTCAATTTTGGTCCTGGGAGGAGATGAGTATAACTCTTACCTACTCTGCTGCCATCTTGGATCTTGACTTGACCTCTAATTTTATAAGCAAACTCTGTCTAAGTCAATTGTAGCAATAATGACAACACATGATTTCATAAGGTACTTCATTTTGGGGATGATCCTGGGGATCAGAGTTGACTGTGACTTATCTATAGTTATTTATTAAGCCTATTAGTGGTAGAATCTAAACTAAAGTCCAGTTTTCTGATTTCTAGTTAAGGGCTCTTTAATTCACACTGTCCACATTCCTATGGCTGACTAGAGATATGGGGACAGTTTTAAGGGGTGGGAATGAGTATAATTAACTAGCTTACTTGGAAAGAGAAGGTTCTATTGTGATCTCTTTAACATACTATTGTAAGCAAACCAACCAGTTTGTATGAGTTACCCCAAATTACCAGTACTATTCATTTTCATTATTAGAGGCATGAGGAAGGACTACTTGGACCTCAATTTAATTACTTCAGCTAGAGAAATTTATCTAAGAATTATAAAAATTTTCATTGCTCCCATACTCTTCAAATTTTCAAATATTAGTAATTGGTTTGGGTTTTGAAGATTTCCCCCCTTCTGTCTTGGAAAAGTACTGGTCTTTTGAAGCCATATTTTGAGGGTAGATACAGAACTTTCCTGTTTTGTCTCCTGCAAATGGAGAGGAAACCATTACATTTATTTTAAAAATTTTGTAAAAACCTGTACAATGGCTTTACACGTCCTTATAATTGGAAAACAATTGAATTGTTCAAAAAGGGTATTTCCCGTATTCTCTAGTACAGAGAGTATATAATATAGGTACTTAAAATATTGTGGAATGAATGAATGAACTTTTTTTTGGTTATCAAAAAGTATATAAAGTTATGTTGCTTATCACTCTTTTGGTAGCACTGGATGAAAATAGCAAGACTCTCACAGATAAAAATCCAGACATCAGAGGACTAGCCAGTTGGCTGGTTGTATTGTAGAGCCTTGAGAGCCAGGTACAACTATAAATGTTCTCGTTCCTAAATCACCTAATGTTTTCCTAATAATGTGTCATTAAGATCTTTGATAATTTTTGCAAAGAGAAATTCATGACTCTTATGCAAATATAAAATTAACATTTGTCAAAGATTTTATTTAACTCATAAAGTGATGAAACAATCATTAAAATATTAAAATTGGTTCAAAGAACATCTGAGTAGGTAGGCATTTACAGGTAATACTAAGAGTGAGGGGTTAGATACAAAACTGACTAATACCCAGCAGAGAGAGCCATAAACTGTATTCTCTCTGCTTATCTATTTCACCAAACAAAAATCTGCATGTTAAACTCTACATCTATAGAGTTGTAAACTGGCCCAGACAATAAATAGCCAAGGCCAGTGCTGCAGTGAAAGGAATCCCAGTTTCAGATATTCATATAATGCTTATTTCCAAGTTTCAGATAATTTTCTTTTCTTTTTTAAAATTTATTTTAGAGAGAGAGAGAAACATTGATTTGTTGTTCCACTTATTTATGCATTCATTGGTTGCTTCTTGTATATGCCCTGACTAGAATTTGAACCCACAACCTTGGTGTATTGGGACGGTATTCTAACCAGCGGAGCTGCCTGGCCAGGGCCAGATAAATTTCTGACATCTTGGTGTACCAAGGTTATCTTACCATCACCACTCTCTTACTGCCCAGGCTACTTCTGGCGCTTGTCCTTTCTTCCCTCTTCTTCACCCCACTCCCCACCCCTTTTCTGTCTCCAATTTATATATATTTCCTTCTATTTGAAACTTCACTTAATTTTTGTCTTAGGTGAAAGTAATTGTGGCATTTAAGTTGTGACTGTCTTCTAGTCCTATTGATACTTCCCTTTTCTCCCATCCATCCATCCTTCCATTCACCCAATTTTCTATCCCATTTTTATTCATATGTTCTCACAATTACCTAACAAATATTTGCTGAACTCTAATTACAGGTAAGGCTGTGTTAGGAGTTATGGAACAAGTCTTTAAGATATTATACATATGTCTCTCTGGATTCAAGTTTATAAACTAAATGGCTAGATAAGCCATCCATGAAGATTATATTACAAGGCTTAGTTTGCCAAAACTGAAACAACAATATTTCTTTTTTAATTGTATTTTATTGTTTATACTTTTACAGTTGTTCCCATTTTTTCCTCCTTTTCCCACCTCCACCCAGGTGCCCCGTCCTCAGGCAATCCCCATATTGTTGTCCGCGCCCATGCGTCATGCATATATATTCTTTGGCTAATCCCTTCACCTTCTTTCTTCCCATCCCCACTTCCCCTCTGACAGCTACACATCTGTTCTATGTATCTATGCTTCTGTTTCTATTTTCATTAGTTTATTTTGTTCATTAGGTTCCAAATATAAGTAAGATCATACAGTATTTGTCTTTCACTGCCTGACTTATTTCACTTAACATAGCAGTCTCCAGGTCTACCCATGCTGTCACAAAAGGTAAGAGTTTCTTCTTTTTTTCTACTGCTGTGTAGTATTACACTGTGTAAGTGTACCACAGCTTTTTTATGCACTCATCTACAGATGAGTACTTAGGCCATTTCAGATCTTGGCTATTGTAGTAATGTTGCTACGAATATAAGGGTGCATATATTCTTTTGCTTTGGTGTTTTGGGAAACAACAATATTTCAGTCAAAGATTGTTTTCAAATGCCTACCTAATCATCCAAGATTGTAGCACGTTCCTATAAGAATTATTATCAATGGAAATAGTTATCACTCTGAAACAGTGCTCTAATGAAGACAGTTTGATTTGGAAATCTTTGATTTTGCCCACTGAACTATATGTCAATTCAATTCAACAAAAAGTTAGAGTTTATCATACCCTGAGAACTGGATGGGCACTGGACATACATCTTCACAGAACTTTGCTAAAAGGCAAATCCTTTCCTGGGAAATGTATCTTTTTAAACTGCTGGTAGCTATTTCAATTTTAGTGCAGGAGTTTTCAATCTTTTCTTGAGAATAGATTTTGATTGGAATAGAGAATGTCAGGGCATTTGAGCACCCAAGGGATAAAAAGAGAGACTCTCATTGAAACAACAAAATGAAGAAAATGGATTATGGAATTTCACTAATTCTTAAGAATGTGTAGGAAGGTTGAAAAAAAGTTGTGTGTTGCTTTTTGGAAAGAAGAAGATTGGTTAGTTATTTGTTCATTGGGTTTGGTTAGTTATTTGTTGTTTTGTTGGCTGGTTAAGGAGAGAAAAAAAGGGACAGAAGGGACAGAAGGACATTACAGAAGTTCCACCATACCTTGCTGTAGTTACCTGGGCCCTGGTAGGGCAGGTAGAGGAAATCAATTCTAGAAATAGAGGGTCTCATTGTCTTAATATAAATGGACACTAGCCCAAACATGCCACAGAGATGGCCAATTAAGTCATTTAGGAGCCATCCTTGAGAAGCTACATAGCTTAACCTTCGTTGACAGCAAAATCTAGGAAATCATATTTCCTTGTCTACTTAATTAACATATGGCTGCTTTCAGCACTTTGGTTTGATACAATTTAGTGATCTGAACAATTTTCATTAATGAAGAAATAGCCTGCAGATGTCAAGCATTAAGTGTTTCCATTATTGTTCCTGTATCAAAATGTTTATAATTTTGCTCTGGGGAAAAAGAAAGGTGCAGGGAACTGGGAGGAGGAAGGCTGGGAACTAAGGTCAGGTTATGTTGGGAAGATAAAATCTTTACCAGGTTGTTGGCATTGCCCAGACTTAATCCTATTGTCAGAAAGGAGTATAGGTTGTTATAGGTTTCATATCTTTTACTCATATGTCTTGAAAATAAGATTGAATATAGAAAGCCATAGCCAGGAAAATGCTGTATTCAAGAGTAGGTAATGTTTGATATATGCTTTTTGGGAAATGTAAATGTAATATTCACTTTGTTTATGTTTTCTACATTTCAATGGACTTGTTGTTAAGACTCTTTGTCAAGTGGATTTAAATACCCAGTAAACGTTAGAGCATGATTTAGTATAAAATGATTTAGTATAAAACTACATATTAGCTTAATATGAAAAGTATATTGCATAGTATAATCTACACACAGTGAAAGAAATCAATAATACTATAAATATATATACAATACCATATATACCTAATAATGTAAACTTAAACACGCCTTATAAAGGACTGGGCCAGCATCAGCAGCTCAGAAGTCTTCTACTCCTATTTCTTTCTCTAACCCACCAGGGAATGTTGGGCAAATCCCTGTCCTGCTCTGGGCATCACTTTCCTTATCATTATTTGAAGGGTTTGGGTAAGATCATCTCAGCAGTTTTTTCTAGCTCGGTGATAATAGGTTTGGCCAAAACTTGAATTTTTTAGAAAAAAATGCCCCCATGCTTCCGGTGACTTTAATTCTGTTCATTCTGAAGCAACCTTCTGGCATCCCTTCCTGCCTTATTGTTCTCTGTTTCCTTGTGCCTTTTTGTTTTCTTGATTTGTTTTCTCCCCTCAAAGCCCAGATGAGAGTGGTCCTTACTGATGAAGGCAAGATTAAAATTTCCTCTCTCAACAGTTATAAACTTTAATAAAAGATAATCTTAGACCTCACACACTTAATTTTAGCTTCAGAAATGTGTGAGAATGTATTTGTCTGAAAACAGTTCTTCAGAAGAAGCCACAAGAGCAAAATGACTAGTCTTGTCAGATGGTAAGAGGGCTGCATTTACGTGCTGCTGGTTGGATGCAGTGCCCTCCTCAAGATATGGTAGTATTGTCTATTTCACAGGGAGTTTACACAATCCTCACCTGATTAAGTTGGACTTAAGCACAGTGAACTATTTAATGTCTTTATAGCAGGACAGCTGGGTGTGCCTGAAATGTTTACTGACTTGAGGAGACGTTTTGGCCTTGCATGGTGTGGGGAAGGATGAGGCCCCACCTCACATGTGGCAGCTGAAGCACCATCCAGTGACATTCAGGTATCCTAGGATGATTTCCTAGTCAAGGCACTGCTATGACATAGTCTTCTTTCAGCTATAACAGTGACAGGATCACACCTCAGAGTGTAGCAGCTGGAGGCCATATGCATGCTATTAAAATAGTGTCAGAAGTGAGGTGAAAGGTTTAATTTTAGGCTTTTGAGAACTAGGCTCTTAATTTTTTTTTCAAAGTCTGAGATCATATTGTTGCTTATCATTTTTATTTTTTCATTGCTGCCAATAAAACTCTTTACTGTCATTCATCAGAATGTAGCAATACAGGTTACTGAAACCAGTTTAAAGTAAGTCTCTCTTTGTACTGACTTTATATTGTAAGAAATCTTCAATCCACATGTCACATGCAAAGATTTTAATTTTAGTTCAGATTTGACAGATCATGCTAATTTCTAAATGGAAACTTGGACTTTTTAAAAACGACCCTTTCATGAAGGAAGAATTTACTAACAAGTATACTGTTTTATAGCTAGGTACAGTATATAGAGACTCAGCCCTACCGTTATAGTAGGAACATAAAAACTTTTTTTCTATCAAGGGTTAGAGAAGGGAAAAAAAATCTACTGAAGGTCGCATATATTAAAGATCATGAAGTTAAAACCTAGGAATTTTAAATAAATAACCATTTGTTAAGTTTTTAAACTTAGAACAAGTAACAACAAATTCCATCCTGTAAGTATAACATATAATAAATACACTTCTGTTCTGTAATAAGGTTACTTAAGGAGTAAGGACTTAAGGAAGGAATGAAAGATGGGAGGAAAGGAAAGTAGACAGAGAAAGGATAAAATAAGGAGCTAAAGGTAGGAAATAAAGGTGCAGATGAAAAGGAGAGAAAAATGGGGAGATCCAGGATGTAGGGATGGGGACCTTCCATGGGCCAGTCTAAACATCCCTCCCAGTTCTGAGCAACCATTACATTCCTTGGGGAAAGATTATTCCTTCTCCGTCTCTTGTTTAGATTCTCATTTTTTATATCCCTTTGTCTGGTCCTGTCCCTGCCCACCAGCTACTGTCTGTGGCACAGTTCCCTCTCCTGTCCTGCCCAGGCCCACTGCCATCGTCTCCCTGCTCCCCACAGCGGTGGGGAACACTCCAGTCGGCAGCTCCAGGTGTTCCCAGCAGGCTGCAACCCACCTCTACAACCACCTAACTTTGCCACTCAAAAAACTGCACCCAGAACTTGGTCCTGGAAATCCTCCTGATTCTGCTTCTCTATATCAGAAAAGCTTGAAAACTCATCCCTCACTTCTAATTTAAGGCAATAGAACCCCAGATGGCTAGAGTTTTTCCCCAGAGTCTTCATTTTCCCTTCTCTTTCTCCTTCCCTCCTTCCTTCCATCTTTGATTCCTTTTCTGTTTCTCTTACTCCCTCCCCTCAGCTTGAAATGGGGAAAAAATTAAGGAGTAGAGTAACCCTTCCAAACAAGGATGATCTTTTACATTCTTCTTCTCTCCAATGAAGTCTTCTGAATATGAATGAAATGACAAAGCAAGAAGAAAAGTGGAAGAAAGGGGAAAATAAGACTGTTTGCTATCAGGCATGGGCAGGAGAAATCCTTTAGAGAGCTTTGTGACCATCCAGAAGTAAAAGGATAAAAATAAAGCCTGTTAAAAAGTAATAGAATCTCTGCCCACTATTGTTTCTCTGCCTCAGAAATTTATTTTTTCCCCTTTAAATTCAACAGTATATTAACATTTGTCTATTGAAGTGCACTTTATAAATGGTAGTTGTTGTTCCTTGCTTAACTGCTCTAAGTGCCTGATGGAGTTATAGACATGCGTGTTTAAAGCCCTGCAAACCCCCCTGTATTAGGATCTTCAAAGTAACAACTGCAGACCATCTGTGGGAGGCAGGCTTCTCAGATGTCCCCTCCACCCCAAGATCGCTGCTTCCTGGAATTAATTCCCTTGTGTAATTGCCCCCCTTTCCTTTGAGTGGAGGCTGAAATTAGTGACTCACTTCTAATGAATACAATAAGACAAAAATGATGGGATGCCACTTCCAAGATTAGGTGGCAGAGGCTGACTTCCATCTTGCTGACACTCTCCTGCTTTCTCTCTCACTTGCTCACTCTGATGAAGCCAGTTGCCATGTTGTCATTGGCCTTATAGAGAGGTCACAGGGCAAGGAACTAGGGGTGTCCTATGGCCAATAGCCAGCAAGGAACTGAAGCTCACAGTTCAACATCCTACAAGGAACTAAATCCTACCAACAACCAGTGAGAAAGCTTGAAAGCAGACCCTGTCCCAGCCAAGTCTTCAGATGGCTGAGGTCCCAACAACACTTTGCAGCCCTGTGGGAGAACCTGAGCTGGATTCCTGACCAATAAATATTGTGACATAATACATGTATGTTGTTTAAAACTGCTAAGTTTCAAGGTAATTTGCTACACAGCAGTATGTACCTAGTATACTACCTTTTAAGTTAACTTTTCCGTTAACTGGGTTCTGGATTTGTGTATCACAATCTACATTTTGCACCTAGAAAATCATATTTTTGTAAGATTCTTTTGAATTTCCTGGGAAAGGAAGGCTATGATCCCCACAAGCACTGGAACATGCTCATTATTTCTTCTCTGCCCTAGACTTTCTTGGCCATATCTTCTCAAAACCTTCCCAAACTCCTACAGCACCCTATTCTGACCTACATAATTTAGCTGTTGGTTGTTTATTTTTCCTGCATTTCTCTATTTTATTACATATCTGTCAGGCTAGACTATTATTTTATGATATACTGGCTGTGACATTATTTAGTTCCCTGGGCCAAGTAGGTAATCATGAGTTTCTTGATTATTAATCTTGGAAAGAACCAAATAGCTTATCTGGACTCATTATTGATTTCATGCTCATCTGTGTACCTGATCAGTTGATGACAAGTAGAAAAAAAAAAAAGTCAAAATAAAATGTCACTGGAAGTTTCATGAAACTAATGCTCATTTCTAACAGCATCCAAGATTATCACAAGAAGTTTTTGTTATGAATTTAGGCCCATATGAAATAAAATACAAATTGTTTTCTGGACAATAAAAACTAGTTATTAACATATATAATCTTTCTATTTGCCAAACATTGTTTTAAGTATTTTTCTTATAAGAACACAGATTTCTGAGATTTAGATTCAAGGTCTAACAAATAATTAAAGAGTAAGGTTTTAAAATGTTTTAGGTTTAAAAACTTTAAACCTGAAGAGCTGAAATGTATATATCAAAGTCATATTAGGGAATGAATTACACACAGATTTTTACAAAGTGATTTAAAAATATGATATATATTAAGCTTTCTCTAGTGTCATTTTTAGCGTTGGAGGGGATGAAGATGTGTGTTTGAGGGGTGGTGTGGGGGATAGAAATGGTGAGGTAGGGCTGATGGTGGGGGTGGGGGTTGTTTGATCCTTTCTAAGGTTAACAGTCAAGTAACCCATGATTACTTGCTATATGCCCAGGAAACCAAATGAAGTCATTGTTGCTACAACATAATACAATACAGTCCAGCTTCACAGGTGTGCAATAAGAGAGAAAAATGTAACAACATAAACAACCAACAGCTGAATTGTGTAGGTCTTATTAGGGTGCTCTTGAAGTATGGGGAGGTTTTTGAGGAAAAGATTGAACTGAGATGGTCTGGGAAGGATGGGTAGAGAAGAAATATGTTGCAGTGCTAGGAAACACAATTACTCTTTCCCAGGTAACTAGTTCAAATGAATATATATTTTTTGATATTGGGTTGGCCAAAAAGTTTGTTTGTTTGTTTATTTCTGTAAGATGGCTCTAATAGTGCTTAGTTGTCTTTAACTTCATTCAAAACAATTTTGTTAGATTGTATTGTGATAGCTGTCATATCAGCATGAATTAAGAAAACTTACCATTAGTGAATTTTTGTGTAGCCATGTTAATATTGAAGATGGAAGAAAACGTGCAACATTTTCAGTATATTATGCTTTATCATTTCAATAAAGGTAAGAACAAAACTGAAATGCAAAAAAAAATTGTGCAGTGTATGGAGAAGATGCTGTGACTGATTCAATGTGTCAAAAGTCATTTGTGAAGTTTCATGCTGGAGATTTCTCACTGGATGATGCTCCATGGTTAGGTAGACCAGCTGAATTTGATAGCAATCGAATTGATACATAAACTGAGAACAATTGACATTATACCATGTGGGAGATAACTGACATACTCAAAGTACCCAAATCAATAAAATGATCAGTGAAAATGAAAAATGTGTTTTTTATTTTGGAGAAAAAACTAAACAGACTTTTTGGCCAACCCAATATTTGAAAGAGGTCATATAAAAAACGGAAAAAGCAATTCCTTTCTCATCAGTATAGTCTTCTGGGTGTGACGATGTCTCTGGTCCCAGCAAGTGGCTATTTAGGGAGGAGGCAAACACCAGTGATGTGAAAGAGCTGCATTATCTTTTCCTTCTTCTCTCGGGCCCGGCTCTGCCAGAGGTAGGGAGGACTGGGCTTGGGAAGGACATGAACATGGCCCTATGCCTCTGGATGCATAAATGCTGCTAAGCATGGGCATGCAGATGTGGGTGACTAGAATTGCTGGAAACTTAACCACCTGGACACAGTTCTTACCAAATGACAGGAGTGCGTGGATAGCTATCTCAGCTCCCTCACCTCTAGGATGGGGCAACTCTGAGGCATGTGTTCTATCCTGGCTTCCCAAGTTCTTCACTGGGATTAAGCTCCAGGTGGCCACAGTGGCAGTTCACTTGATAATGCCTTCTGAATTGGCTCACTTCCCCATCTGACTTCTGGGGCTTCTTTCTTCACCTTTTAGATAGACTACCTGCCCTTGAATTCTTGTCTCAGGTCGTACTTCTGAGGGAACCCAAATGGAACCAGTGGGAATGCATGTACACTGTGCTATATGTACACTTTCAGGAAATCCTTGCCATAACTCTTGCACAGAGAATTGAGAGCTGACTAAGGATGTGAGTGGCACGGTGCTGTCATGAACCTCATTGGTCCTGTCTGTCAGTCTCATATGCCTACGCTTTCTTTCAATAGTAGCCAGTGCCTTAATAAACTGAGCAAGCCCCACGTGGTACAATTACCACCATTTGCAGATGGTTTAGCAAGAAAAATATTGTTTTAGCTTCCAAAAGAAACCGATCCCATTCCCACCTTCCCCTGTCAGCTTTGCTCCATGTGGGAGCTTCATGCTGTCTGTATTCCTCCTGTGTGAGTAGCCTTCAAAGGTTCAGAGTCCTAATGATTATCCCCAAAACAGGAATTGTGGCATAAATTTCCATGTGTGAAACACATATAACAGCTTGAGTTAAATGGACCTAAACATATGGCATTGTTTTCTGCATTTTCTAACACATGGGCAGCTTCTCACATTTCAAGTCCATTGAATATGAGAAGAATATAAGCAAATCTTCTTGGAGGATTAACTACCAGGGGATATATTTGGTTTGTATAAATATTTGAGGTGGGATGAATGATGAGGTCAGACACTTTTCAAAGATACATTTCATATTGCTGTGTGGTAGCCCAAGGAGAGACCAGATGGATGACTCTGGAATCACCTGCTATCTGCACTGCCTGGGCTTCAGACCTTCTCCTCTGACACAGGCTGCAGCAGAGGGCAAGCAGAGCTGTAGGATTTGAGCTTGATGAATAGGTGTTGGCCAGTCTAGTGCCTTTTTCATGTGAGTGTTAATGACAGGGACCAATGAATCGTTGAGACATCTCTCTTCCTGTGCTGTGATGTTGCTATCATTCTGGATGGCTTGTAACCTGGGATATGAACTTATGTCACTTTCTCAGGGGTCACCAGATAAAGTCCTTGGAAATAGTCCAGAATATGTCAAATGCATCCACTCCCTATTGACCAGATTCGATGTAGGAGTAGTGTGAGGCCCTTTTCTGGGTTTCGAGAGTTAAAGATGATGCAAAACCAAGCATCAGAATTATACTTTCCCTAGGAGAGATCAATTCTATACACTTCTCAGAGGGCTGTGCCAGAAAAGGCAGCAATGTGCTTGTAGGACACCAGTTCTTTTCAGATAATGATCAATAGGAAAAGGAAAAATGCAAGCTTATTAGGCATTTCTCCCCTGAGCAGCTCACTTAGCTTTGTCAGGCCTCTCAAGCCACAACCAGCTATGCTGTCCTCATTACTAAAATGGGCCCACCAGAGTGCCAGGGTGCTGCCTTCCCTGCTCACCCAGGAAGAACCTATTGGGCCCAGAGCTGGCCTCTAGGAGACCCTGAGGGCCATGGTGTGGTCAGCAGCTTTGTGAGCTCAGGGTATTTTCATGCTTGCTCTGCCTGCTCCCTACCTACTTCATTCCCTGCAATGTATAATGTAAATATAGTAAAGAGTATAGAGGGACTAGTGCATACACCTGCATTACCTATGATATTTCTTCTGATTCAGGGGTCATCAGTCTGCAGTTTGGGGTGGCATGGGCTGACCTGTCTACTGTAGAAACCAGGCTGCTGAGCTTACTTTCACGCTTCTTGTGGAGAAGGAGGGAGCTCTTTCAGTTGGTAATATAGTCCCCAAACTTCTTGTGCAGAAATGTGACCAATGAGCCCAGCCAGCCCCACTACCATATCAGTTAGGGGTTCTGTCTTTGCACATTCCCTGCTCCAGGCTGCTTGCCCACTGGTAACACCCATGAGGCTGTGCTGTACATTCACAGTGAATGGAGTTTCCCTGGCTGAAAACTTGAGTTCAGGGGACCCGGCCTATTTTTCTATCTCCAAACTCTCCTTCCTCACTGCAGGTGGTTGTGGCCATAAAAGAATGATTTTACAATCAAAAATCCCCTCATGTGGCCCTGACTGGTGTGGCTCAGTAGGTGGGACGTGGTTCTGCAAACCAAAAGGTTGTAGGGTTCCATTCGATCAGGGCACTTGCTTGGGTTGCTGGTCAGGTTCCCAGGTGGAAGCCTGCGAGAGGCAACAGATCCATGTTTCCCTTGCACATCAACGTTTCCCTCTCACAGCAATGTTTCTCTCCTTCTCTTTCCCCCTCCCTTCCCTCTCTCTTAAAAAAAAACAAAAACAACACAACACCTTAAAAAAAAAAAAAGCCCCTAATGTGGAAGAGAAGGGGATGAAAAATGAAGAGGATTCCCAGGCTGGAAACCTGTAGATTTTCCACAAAGGGCAAGGGTGGCTTTGTGAAAGGAGGACAGAGACTGCTGTCTCCTCAAGGGAAACCTCACACATTAACGGCAGCCTTGGTAAAAGCAGCAACTCCAGGAAGGAAGTGTGTATGGGGTTCGTAAGCCAGGCAGTTCTGATTTCTGGCTCTAGAATTTTCCAGCTGTGCCTTAAAGTCTCTTTCCTTCTTTATTTGAAGAGTGGACTTGAGCATTTTGATCACCTCACAGAGTTGGTGTGAGAATTAAAGAAGCCCAAACAGGAGAAGCAATGTGGTTTAGTGTGAGATACCTGCCATGACGCTCTACGAAGTTCACGATGCTTAGGCAGTTGAAGACCATTTTAGACGAGCCGAATCGGGGAAGAGGACTTGCCTTTCGCGGGGTCCCTTCCCCGTCCTCTGTGTCTCCCTCTGGCTGTCTGTCTGTCCCAGCGCTCCCACACCATCTGGGCGGAGGGGAGAGACGCCACCGGCTCCCTGGCTCACGGCGCCGGCCGCAGTTACGCGCGGCCGCCTCTAGATGGAACTTTCTCACCAACACATGGCCGGGTCGCAGCTGCCCGGACTTCGGGAGGCAGCGGCGCTCCCTCTAGCTCTGGCCCGGCAGGTGCGGGTTGCCTGGGCGGTAACTCGCGGGGAGGGCCGCGGGACTCTGCACGTCAAGCCCGGAGGGTTTCCATTTGCTGGAGGTGAAGGGAATCCCGAGGTTTCCCTCAGACTCCGAGCAGCCGCGCAGCGCGGTCGCCGGGAGTTCCTGCTCGCGTCTGCGGCTCCTAGAATCAGCTCAGTAAAAAGCCCGTCACCGCGACCGCCCGCGCCCCCTTCTGCGCCGCCCCCGGTCCACCTCGAGCTCTGGGAGCTCGGCGAAATGTTCCCCTACAGACCCTCGGGGATTAGGGTGGGAGAAAACCGGACAAATGGCCGAGCAGCGGCGCGGCGTGGGGCAAACTTTGTAGAGGAATCGCTCGGCCGGCGGGCTCTACCCTTTGACTATCCCCCAAAAGAAAGCGGGTGGCGGGACACTTGCCACCTACTGTGTGTTCTTCATGGGGACCCTTTCGGAGCTTTGCTCAGGAAGGAGGAGCCGGGCTAGCAGTCCTGACTGCGTGCTCCGGGTGGGTGGCCGTCTTGCGGCGCCTTCCCGCGCGGGTCCCGGGCTCGTCAGGCTGTCGGAGCCGCTCGGCTCCTTCTCAGCCATAGTTCCCCTTCCACCCGCCCCCTCCCCACCACTCTCTCCCCTCCCCGCCGCCCTTGGGTCCTCCCTTTTCTGTTGGGGGCGGGGCGGGTGGGGGTAATTTAAAAATCAGAACTGTTGACAGTTCTGGTCCCCGCGTCGCCGAGGGCTGAGGTGATGTAGCACGGAGGGGAATCCGCCGTGCGAGCGTCCCTCTCCGTGCCTGCGCTGGGGCAGCTCGGTGGCACCGAAATCCAGGGCCTCCCGCCCGTTGGAGTTCCTCCTCCCGCTTTCCCGAGGTGTCTGGTTGGCGCGAAGCGATTGGCGACTCCGGGCGCGATCCCAGCCTCGGCTCCCCGCGCCGCGCCGGGTGAATGGCCGCGGGCGGAGGATCGGGAGGCGCCGGGCGCAGACCAATCGCGGCCGCGGGTGGGAGTATTTGTTATTCACATGGAAGAGACTTGGCGCCGGCCAGGCCCGCTCAGCCCCCTCAGCCCCGAGACCAGCCACAAGTGCGGCCGCGGCGCTCGCCTCGCGCGGTGGCGGCGGCGCTGACATGGAGCTGTGGTCCCCCTGCCGGCTTCCTCACCGCGCCCTCTGCGGGGAGCAGGGTAAGACTCGCGGAGCGGCAGAACGAGCAAAAGAGGAAAGCAAGTGCCGAGCCACAGGGAAAAAAGCTCCCATCCCAGCTTCCCCAAACGCTGTGCTGGGGGAAAGAGGAGAGTCCCCTCTATTTTATTCCTCTTTTCCGTTTTCTTCTCTAAAAGCGTTCAGTGGACGGCCAGCCAGGTGCGCCGTTCCCTCTCAGCCCACTTTAGTGATTGGCTTTTCCTGGGCACAGTCCAGTGGCCTTGCGCACACGGAGTCTGGGAGAGAAGTGGCGGGCGGAGGTGACGGAACGGGGGGCGAGGGAGAGTAGGCACCAGGGGACGAGGGGCTGGCCGGGCATTGGAGCTTGATTGGGTGTCTGTTGATTTTACGTTGCAAAGAAGAAGGCAGCCACCCCTCTTGTCTTCCCATGATTACATTCCAGTGAAGAGGTTCAGAAAAGAGGGAGGTTTAGCCCGGAACTCCCAAGGTTTGGAGATGTGATCCCCCAAAAGTTTAGCCGGCGAATGGGAGACTGAAGGACGAGGGGAGGGGGTCGGCGCCCAGGGTGCTCTGCCGGGGCCGTGCGGCGGCACCTTTCAGGGCGCCCTTCCTCGGCTCGCCTGCCCTGGGCGACCTCCTGGACCTGCTCTGGCGGAACCCGGACTTGTCCGCCGCGATGACGAGGTACCTCCGTCCTGCGAACCTAACGGGTGGGATTTCCAAAGTTAGAGGCTTCCGGGATGCGTTGGGAGAACCGCGGTCGTCCTGAGTGTGGGGCTGGGTGATGAACGCCTCACCAGGGTCTCGGGAAGGCGGGGGTCGCGGGAGGAGCCCGGAGCTTTGGGGCTTCTAGAGACCCCGTATACCCGCACAGCCCATGCCTGCCTTGAATTTGCCTTCTCCGAGTTAGCGCGGCGAGGCTGGGATTTCCGCGCCCCCCGCTTTTGTGGCTTTCGGGAAAACACTGGAGTTCCGTGTCCTGTTGGGGGCGGGGAGGGAGGAATGGTCTTGAGGATCGTGAGTTTAAGAAGCAAAGGCAAATGCGTCCGACAGCTCCTCCGAAGCACCCGCGGCCAGCGGGGCCCCAGTTTCGGGCGGACGCGCACGGGGCGTGGGCGCTCGAGGCCGCCAGGTGCGGCGGGGCGGAGGCTGGATCCCCCGGAGCGCCGGGGGACTGGGGCGGCGCGGGAAGGGCAAGAGCCACCAGGTACTTCTCCCAAGGCCCCGGGCTTTACCGGGAGTCCGGCTTCAACGGCCCAAGGAACTGAGAAGAAAAAGGAAGATGCAGCCGGGAGGCGGGGAGCGGGGGCGGGGTGAGTGGCTGCTGGCTGAGAGGCAGGTAAAGGTAGAGAACCCTCTGAGGCTGCTGAGAGACAGCCCATCTGCTCTGCAAGCAGCTCCGAGATCCCTCGAGGTTTGTACAGTTGGCGGAAATATAACAGAATCACACAAACACAGTCGTCTGACAGGCTCCCTTAGTCCAAATGAAATGCAGAGGAACAAGCGAGTCACCCAACTGCGCAAGACGGCACCCCCACGCTTCCTCAAAGAATTGTTTTAACCGGGGCACAAACTGCAGAGCCTGGGGATCAGAGAGTGTCTGTGCGCCTCGGATGGCGGGGGTGAAAATAGACCTGTCCGCCGGCTGCAGACACCCCAACCTCTCCGTCCTGGAAGCGCGTGCCACCCAGGGGGCCGGGGGGAGGAGATGCCCCGTTGGCTGTTTGCGGGTGATCCTTTCCCACAGACCCGATGGCGTGAGAGTCTAGCGAATACCCAAGAATATCCTAGGGTCTCCACCACTTACCCTGATCGAATACAAATCCTGCCAACGGACAGAACTGGAAAATAGGGTTGGTGGCGGAAGTACTGACAGAAAAATCATAAGCAGGAGAAATACATTCCGATGATAGCTTGTATTTTGCTTGAAAGAAAAAATGAAAAGAGAAAAAGAGCCACCAGCAGGTAGATCTTGGATAAACAGCTTATTGCAC
The DNA here is from genome assembly GCF_021234165.1 of Pteronotus mesoamericanus. NCBI lineage: Eukaryota > Metazoa > Chordata > Mammalia > Chiroptera > Mormoopidae > Pteronotus > Pteronotus mesoamericanus. The sequence continues at coordinate 64,317,421 of NW_026555329.1, read as the reverse complement.
TTGGCTGTCATTTCCATTTTCCCTTATGAAATTGTTTGTCAATAATTGCAAATGGCTACAGAAACCACTTTAGTTTACCTTGGTCACTTGCTTGTGAATAATGTCTTGAAAGATTTCTGTAGGAGACAGAATCAGCTGTATGGAACTCATTGCCTACTTTTTGAAGATATGTGGTTTGATAATTTTGAAGAGAAAAGCCATATTCATCAGGGAAAATGAAGTAAGATTTTTAAAATGTAATTTTTGCATTTCAGGTTCAACTACTTGAGATAAAGATAGAGAATTCTTGCTTTTACCGGTAAATCAGGGATTCGGGAAGAAACAGCTGAGGGAGGCTCTCTAGGAGATTTACCCAGAATAAAGGAAAAGATGCTGAGAACACAGCTCTATTGTGTTATTTAGGCTTGATTTGTTCTATTTGGTTTGTTAGCTAGTTCTGCCCTACCCTGCTCCCTTTGCAAATTATAACTACTTGAATAATTCTAAAAACATCTAAATCCAAAAGGAATAGAATAAAAGAATCAATGAGTGCAGGAGAAAGTTAGAAGTCTGGAGAGATGTGCTCTTTTCAAAGTTGGCTGAGCAGGTTGGAGCTGCTAGAGGGCTTGTTTAATTGGTATTTATGCAGCAAACAACCAGCTGACATTCATGTTGGCAACATCGCATGCCAATCTTTGTGAAAAAATGTTCCATTGTCTTCAGGGCATAAGACACAGAACACTGTACACACACGCTACTGGTAGCACTGATGTTTTTCCTTCCAAGTTTCCTTCCCACTGTCTTCTCCTGTAGTTAGAATGCCCAACATGAAGAGGACCTTGCTTAAGTCTGGGGAGCGGAGTTGCTCTGTCCCAGTGTCTTATAAAGAGGATGCTGCCTGGATTTCTCTCTTAACTGGACTCACAGCAAAGACGTGGCTGCGTCTCTGTGCCTGTCAAATAGCCTGCTTTCCAAGCTTCAGGAAACTGTTGCTGTTTTCTTGATAGAACCTGAATGGACATCACCAGACACACATAGTTTGCTCAGGAGAGACTGTCACTCCATGTTGTTACAGGAGGGGATGTGTACAGAGTCACTTGGATCATACTGTTTCCATCCCAAGAGCAGGTTTTCTGTATGCTAGGAATTTAAATTCCTCCTTAACTTCCTCCCTCCCCTCCTCCTCCCTCCCTCCTGCCCTCCCTTCCTCCTGCTCTCCCTCCCTCCTCCTCTCCCTCCCTGTCTCCTTCTCTCTCTCCATTCTTTTTTTTTCTTTCTTCTTGGCTGTGAGAGGAATTTTCTTTCATTCTCATTTCTATTTGAAGCTGTTTTAAGTTATGATGAACTCACTCACTGACTAAGGACCTTGAACATAATGCATTCTTATCCCAGGTTCTGCCTTCTGAGTGGCAGGCACTGTTGGAATCATTTCAGGGGCACTGCTGAGAGGCTTCTGACTCAGACAATTCCCAGCTTTGGCTTGTTATATTGCAAGTCTTTACCATTACTGGAGACATTTCTTTGGTAAAGAAATTACGTATCTCTTAGAAATTATCTTATATATGCAGATGTTCCAGCTGGGGGGTGACATTAATCCATCTTCAGGTTTTTATACCTGTTAGTGAATTTACTTACTCTCTAGAGAGGGCCAAGGTAATGAGAAAACCGGGTGTTAAGATCCTGAATTGTAGTATACTTTAGCACCAAGAGAGAGGAGATCCAGGTCTGGCAGAGGAATGAGCAGGTGAGTGGAAGTGGGAAGATACAGAGTATGTGTGTGTCACTGAGTACGTGTATTGCCAATTTTATACTTCTTCAGGCAAGATTATGCCTAAAGATAGAAACCTGCTGGCTGTTTATTGACTTTTCTAGTGGTAGTGACCCTTAGTGGTAGACACTCTGTATCATATTCTGCATACAACTCAGGAAGGTTTCCTATTGTCTTTTTTTCACTATGGAAAACTGTCTTGTCAACACTCCCTTCAGAATAGCCCATGGATGCTCCAGGTGTCAATGGCCTAGCTTTCTAGGTCAGATATTGCACTTCTGTTGACTTTTCTTCTTGTGTCCTTCTTTCTAGTTTTCCTTTGATTTGCTTTGATTTCTTGGACACACAACTTACTAAGATCTCACCAGCCCTGAGTGTGATGGGAAAGGTCTTCTAAGCATAATACAACAGCAAAGTATTTGAGTTCTAGGACCTGTTGTTTAAGAAAAAACCTATACATATTATTACAGTATGCATATACTTTTACATACATTTTATCATTGTATTTTACAACGCTGGGAGGTGCCCAGAAATCATTCCTCGATTCAGAAACAAAACAATTGATTCCAGGTTAAGTGTCTTGCCCAATGCCATGTAGAGGGTACTGGAGGGAATGAGTTTAGAATCACAGACTTCTTGGACCCCAGGATGCGACACTCACAATTCACATTATCAAATCTGGGTTAGCTCCATATCCCAAGGAGTAAGGAATAAGGAAAGGAACATAGAGCAGTTTTGCATTTGAATTCTGACTCAAGATTTTAGACACATTCATATACTAGTTCTCTTTTTAGATTCCTTGTATCCCAAATGAGGGCTGTTATACCAGTTTCACAGGTATATTTTGTGAAGGAAATGAGGTAATGTGTGTGAGGCTGTAGGTACAATGTAGGCATTCAGTAGATGCTGATTTTACCCCCCATTCCCCCCGTCTCTCTTCTTATAGGATATATACTATAAAAGTGGCTTCTTATTACTTTAAATATGGTCTTTTTATGCAATAGCTGTGTTATTGGGAAAAAAACTGTGAAAATTGAATTCTACTAAATCAGATTGTATTTTAAATGCACAGGGGATTTAGCTATTTAAAGGAAATCTGTGGTGAATTCTTTTGTAATGCACGTAATCACTTTCCCTTTTATCTGTTTAGTAAGTTGAGCTTCTCATGTATCAGATTTTCTTAATATGGGGCTTGCTTGTATAGAAGAGCTTTCCTAACCCTGTCTCACTGATAGAAAAAAGTCACTCAGCTTGCAAACAATCAGTTATTGTGTTCATTTGGCAAAGCCTTGCTCTAGTGTTCGAGCATTATCTCGTACTCCTTTATTATTAAATAATAGAATCTCAGAATGGGAAGCTGGAAGACACCTTAGAGATCACATCACATGCTCCATCTCTCTCATTTCTCAGGTGAGGCAACAGAAGCACACAGAGGTAGAGTGTCATGTTCAGTGTCAACAACCAGTGACTGTCAGACAAGGATACAATTCCAGGCCTCTGTTGCCCAGGGGAGGGCTCTGTTCAACCTATTCTCACTCTGCCCCCTCCAAGATTCCAGGGCCATGAACACATGTTTCGGTATAGGAGACGATGGACAAATATGATGCATTTCCTAAAACAACCAAAAGGAGCTGCAAGTGTGGGCAATCTCAAGGGAAACTGCTGGATTTTATAGTGTTGTGAGTTGATGACAATATTCAACTTAACCTTTTTGTTAAAGAGCTGAATAGAACCCAGCATAAGGAGCTGTTTTGTCTTTTATGATAAAATATTACAGTTCTTGCCTAATGGTATTCCACAGTGAGGATTTTACCATATCGTGTCTTGAAAGCATGTGTCGGGTACAATGAGAGACTCGAAAGATCCTACATGGTTTGGTGGCTCAGTTCTCATTGGCATTAGGCTAACCAGGTAACTTGATTTGAAGCAGAGGCATTTGGACAAACTGTATTTAATGTTCTTAAATTTTTGAGAGATTCAGAAATCACCCTGCCATGGAAGTGCTCCTCAGATTACCCCCTCTTAATTAGTACATAATTTTTCTTAAAGAGCTAACCATTGACGATACACACATTTGTGAAAAATTTCGGTGGAGAGGCAGGGCCTTTATTCTCATGCGTGCTGTCACAGCCAGTCTCTGTGGCATTGGGGCCTTTCTCAAAGAACAGGACCCACCGTGGAGATCTAAGGATTTTGACTGTGGTGCTACTTACTAGTTCAGGGCCTTGGGCTGTACTCAACATTTCTGAGCCTTCTTTTCTTACTTATACAAGAGTTAATAATCTATGAATGAAAATTCAATAAGATACTCTGTTGGACACTTGAAACTTTGGTATAGAGAAGTTATGCAGAAAATAAAAAACAGCAAAATTCAGGGTCCTCACCCTTGAGGTACTGTTCTTACTACTGACCTTTCAGGAAACAGTTGTTAGGGAGCTCAGAGTCAAGTTCGGGGTGGGGGGTGGGGTGGTGGGCAGAGGGAGCTGCTCCCCAGCACATCTGGGCCAACAAGACTGTCGATGGAAGTGCTAGTGATATATGATGTACCTGTGCTTAGCATGGGCTGGAAGGGAATGAACAGGAAGGGCTTCCAGGGCTAATAGTTATACCTCCTCCAAGGTTGCTTTTCAAAATCCATTCCGTGGGCTCAGAAATAGTGCAAGGCATCTGTTTCCCTCACAGGTTGATTTCAAGAGTGCAGACCTCACACCTCCTTGAACAAGTCCATCAGCAAAGGTGAGGTGTGTACCAAACTCTAGAAAAAGGTCAGTTTGAGAGAAAAGCTGTTTTATTTTAAGTCATGCACAGAATAGGAAGTAGAGCTGTTTGGCTCTGCAGCACAAAAAGGTCATTATTTCTTTAAAATTCATCTGATTCCAACTAGGATGAGTATTTTTATTTATTATTTATTAATTGATTGATTGATTGATTGTTACAATTGTCTGAATTTTTCCCCCTTTGCCCTCCTTGGCCCAGCCTACCCCCCACTCCCACAGTTAATCCCCACACTGTTGTCCATGTCCATGGGTCATTCATACATGTTCTTTGATTATTCCCTTCCCCTTCTTTCTACCATTATCTCACCCTGCCCTCCCTCCCCTCTGGCTGCTGTCAGTCTGTTCCATGTTTCCATGTCTCTGGTTCTTTTTGCTCATTAGTTTATTTTGTTCATCAGATTCCTCTTATAAGTTAGATCATATGGTATTTGTCTTTCACTGACTGACTTACTTCACTTAGCATAGAAGTCTCCAGTTCCACCCATGCTGTCACAAAAGGTAGGAGTTCCTTCTTTCTTTCTGCTACGTAGTATTCCATTGTGTAAATGTACCATAGTTTTTTGATCTACTCATTTACTGATGGGCACTTAGGCTGTTTCCAACGTTTGGCTATTGTAAATAACACTGCTATGAATATAGGGGTGCATAAGTTCTTTTGAATTGGTGTTTTGAGATTCTTAGGGTATATTCCCAGCAGCGGAATCATTGGGTCAAAAGGCAGTTCCATTTTTAAATTTTTTGAGGAAATTCCATATTGTTTTCTACAGTGGCTGCACCAGTCTGCATTCCCACCAAGAGTGCACTAGGGTTCCCTCTTTTCCTTATCCTTGCCAGCACTTTTTGTTTATTGATTTATTAATCATGGCCATTCTGACAAGTGTGAGGTTATATCTCATTGTGATTTTACTTTGCATCTCTCTGATGATTTGTGATGTTGGGCATCTTTTCATATGTTTATGGGCCATCTGTATGTCCTACATGGAGAAGTGTCTATTTAGGTCCTTTGCCCATTTTTAATTGGATTGTTTGTCTTCCTGGTGTTGAGTCATATAAGTTTTTTTAAATATATTTTGGAGATTAGACCCTTGTCCAATATATCATTGTCAAATGTGTTCTCCTATATGGTTGGTTCCCTTTTTATTTTTTTAAATTGTTCAAATACATTTGTTTCCATGAAACGCCAATACTTTCCCCTGCCCCATGCACCCCTACCTCCCACCCTCAATCCTTCCCCACTTTGTCCCTTTTCATTTTGATGATGGTTTCTTTAGCTGTGCAGAAACTTTTTAATTTGATGTATTCCCATTTCCACCCCAAAACTACTTGATCTGATAAGTGAATTTGGCAAAGTAGCTGGATACAAAGCCAATATTTAGAAATCAATGGTACTTTTGTACACCAACAATGAACTATCAGAAAGAGAAACTAGGAAAAAACCCCCATTTACTATAGCAACAAGAAAAGTAAAGTACCTAGCAATAAATTTAACCAAGGGGGTAAAAGATTTGTACTTGGAAAACTATAGAACACTGAAGAAATTGAGGAAGATACAAATAAATGGAAGCATACACCGTGCTCATGGATTGGAAGAATTAACATCATTAAATGCCCATACTACCCAAGGCAATCTGTAGATTCAGCACAATCCCTATTAAAATATCAATGGTGTATTTCACTGATGTAGAGAAAATACTCCAAAAATTTATATGGAACAAAAAAAGACCCTGAATAGCGTCAGCAGTCTTGAGAAAGAAGAATAAAATGGGAGGGATCACAATACCTGTTATAAAACTTTACTACAGGACCACTGCAATCAAAACAGTCTGTAAGTCGCGTAAGAGCAGACACATAGATCAATGGAACAGAATAGAGAGCCCAGAAATAAACCCATGTCTCTATGGTCAATTAATATTTGACAAAGAGGGCATGAGCATACAACAGAGTAAAAATAGTCTCTTAAATAAATGGTGTTGGGAGAACTGGACTGGTACATGCAAAAAAAAAAAAAAAAGACACTAAACCACCAACTTATACCATACATCATAATAAACTCAAAATAGAGAAAAGACTTAACTATAAGTCATGACACCATGAAAGTCCTAGTAGAAAACATAGGTAGTAAAGTTTCAGATATTCCACACAGCAATATTTTTGCCAATATATCTCCTAGGGCAAGGGAAATAAAAGATGAGTTTAGATTAAAGCTCATAAGAATTGCATAAGAGCAAGATTAGGCAGTGTAAGATTGTACAATGAAACCAAATTTACGTAGGTTTTTTTTTTTTTTAAGAACTTCCCAATATGTATATTTTCTTAGAATTTAAAAGGGAAACTAAACTTTCCAACTGTCAAGAGTCTGCAATTTTCATAACAATGTATCAGATTTTGAAATAAGCTCAATATTTCAATATTTTACATGTAGCTCGGATTTTAATTTTAAAGTGATAGATTCAGTAAACACCTCACCAACAGGACAAATATGGAAAAAGTTGCTCTGCTTTGGTGGGAAATGAGTTGCAGACTAGATTAGCGACAGTAGCTTCTGTTTAGTGAGCACTTACACTGTGACAGGTACTGTGCTTTCTGACAGGCTCTGTCACCCCTTCGCAGATAAGAAAACCAAGCTTTATTTAGAGAGGTTATATGCCATTGTTCTGTGTAGCAGAGGAGGGAGCTTAAGCAGAAATTCACGTGAGCTGTCCAATAAATAATAAGCAAAACGGAACTCTTGCTTCCCATTTAAGGGCATTCATCCATTGAACACAAGTAATTCCTGCCTCACTGCTATTTATTCTTCAACCTTTCCTTAACTTAAAGCTCTAAACAGACCTATGAGATGCTAAAGAGACTAAAAATTATTGTAAACATGAGTACTTTGAAAAGAAACTCAATTTTATTTCTTCCAGGACTGTAGAGCAATGGAACTAGGTTAATGCCAGACGAGTAGGTAAGGATGATTAGTAATTAACAGAGGGACAGTTTTCTTGTTCGTCTATAATTGAAAACGATTTATTCTCTGAAATATTTTAAGTACCTGGGAGGCGGCTCTTTGAAATGAAGAAAGACTGGTCTTTGGAGAACAACAGTTCCCCTTCCTTTTCTCAAGAAAAATTGCTTTTTCACATATTTGTTTAACCTGTGCTGTCAGAAGGGATATGCAAAGAGTCAGCCCAGCCATGCGGACGTAGTCTCAAGTTCTAAATTAGTGGTCAGAGTTAATGAGATTTTACTGTCTTATAACTGGTCTTCCTTGTGAAACTGTGAAACAAAATCCCACTTCCCTTAATGGGTGGTCAGTGTAATTTATGGGTCCATCACTTAAATGATGTCATACAGAAAGTAAGTTAACTTTCTAAGTGTGATTTTTTTTGAACACCTGGGGTCAGGCCATTGTTGACTCACAGATTTTTCTGAAGAAACAGCAGCTCTCAGGAGAATTGAGTGTGAGAAAAATCAGAAAAGGACTAAATATATTGGGGTAGAAGAGAAGAAATCAAGGGCTTAGCATGCACCAGGAAGCAGAGAAATTCTTGTCTTAGGCAGAATAGAAAAATCTCAGCTGAGTGGGTTATTGCTGTATTTCTGAGTATTCTCCAGGTGTTGCTCAGAAATCCAGGGCACTGGGCTATGATGATCCCCTGTTCTAATCTGAAAGTGAAAAAAGTTCAAATTTCTCAGAAGACTCTTGGACATATGTTCACTTGTCCTCTAGGGAGGCGCCATCCTTTCCTTTGGGACAGGGAAGATGGAATGAAAATTTTATGAAGTGGAAATTGAACAAATGAATGGAAAATACAAGCAGATGTTGGTTGTCTGGGTGGAGGCAAATTGTCAAAATGTCAGGTTTCAAATCTCCATGTATATAAATAGATTAGAGGTGAACATTAGATTACCTATCCTACCAAAATAAATTGGTTCTGTTTGTTCTCTTAATTATGTGTTTAAAATATCAGATTCACTTATGTTAAATAAGTTCTTGTTTTCAGTTAAGCCTCCTCAAAATCCTTTGAAAGGATCTCATGGAATTCTTTATTTTTATTTTTTTCTTTTCTTTTTTTTCCCCCTTCCCTTCTCTTTCCCTGTCCCCCCTCCCTCCTTCCTCATGGAATTCTTTAAAAACAAAGATCCTAGAATCAACTTTTTAAAAAATAGATTTTCATGTAGACATTTTCACTCTTATCTTATTTCTAGCCTTGATGAAATAATTCATTTCCCCACTGAGTCAGATAGAATTAAGAAGCTCTTCAATTGACCTCCAGCTTTGATTTGTTCCTAGTGGTTCTAGGACCAAGGATTTTTTACTTCAGATTTGTAAATATACCCATTGCTTCCACCCTGACACATTTGATAGGAAACTCTGACAATGGTAATAAGAATATCCTCACATGTAACCCTCCATCTGTGTTCAATTTTCAAGTCTTTGTTTTGCTGTTACAGAACAATAAGATAATTTATATCAAATAGCTGACATTCTATGTAAAATCTTTTTACAAGCTATGAAATTTATACATTTTGGACTCCTTGGGTGGGTTTCTTGATTTTTTTCTTTTTTGGCAATTGAATAATCACTTTTCCCCACTGGGAAATCTGAGGCACCAAAAAATGTCATTAACAGATGACTGGCTTGTTCAATACATCACAGAAAATAACCTTTCATTATGATTTTGTAGACAAAATTTGAATGCTAAATTCAGACAGCTGTAAAATGTAAAAACAGAATTGAAAGAAATAATGCCATCATTGCAGGATTTGTACCTTCATGGAAATTAGATTTATTGAAATAAACTGGTAAATAAAAATACTTTCTGGCTTGGGAAAATCAACATAGTTTCTGATACTTTTCTGTTTCCATTGCTCCAAAATGTCATCAATCTCTCTGTTTAGATGCAGTGCAGCCAGGTGTTCAGAATCATAGGAGGACAAAAAAAAATTAGCTTCTTGCTGAATAGGGGAAATTAAGCCAAAAAAAAAAAAAGAGGTTGGTGTAAATAGGGCTTAAAGATATGAAAAATGTAGACCCATTGAACTGAACCATTTTTTCCCTCTTGCTCCCCCCAGGAATAATTCTGCTGCAGGGCTGACTTCAAGGACATGAATTATTGACCTCATCCCAACATCAGAACCTCAGCTGTTATTCTAATTTTTGCACCTTTCCAGGCAAGTTGACTTTATATGGAAAAAAAATGGAACCTTAGGTCTGATGGAAACTCACTGTGACTTTCAAATCAAGAAAACTTGCTGAAACCCACAGAGCCTTTTCCCCATGGGCCCTGATGGTAGCCTCCAGAAGGTGCAGCCTCAGGTGGTCCCCCTTCTGTGGCAAGAATAAACTTTGGGTCTTAGATTGCGACACCACCTGTGGAGAAAATGGTATGCGAGGGAAAGCGATCAGCCTCTTGCCCTTGTTTCTTCCTCCTGACTGCCAAGTTCTACTGGATCCTCACCATGATGCAAAGAACTCACAGCCAGGAGTACGCCCATTCCATACGAGTGGACGGGGACATCATTTTGGGAGGTCTCTTCCCTGTTCATGCAAAGGGAGAAAGAGGGGTGCCTTGTGGGGAGCTGAAGAAAGAAAAGGGGATCCACAGACTGGAGGCCATGCTTTATGCAATCGACCAGATTAATAAGGACCCTGATCTCCTCTCCAATATCACTCTGGGTGTCCGGATCCTTGATACGTGCTCCAGGGACACCTATGCTCTGGAGCAGTCATTAACATTTGTGCAGGCATTGATAGAGAAAGATGCTTCTGATGTGAAGTGTGCTAATGGAGATCCACCCATTTTCACCAAGCCTGACAAGATTTCTGGAGTCATCGGTGCTGCAGCCAGCTCCGTGTCCATCATGGTTGCTAACATTTTAAGACTTTTTAAGGTAGGTAAAGACATTGTCTTTCCAACTATTACTGTGAAAGGGTAGTAAATTGTTCTGATTCCAATTGTAGGTTTAAGAAGAAAGTAAAGATGATGAAGATGCTCATAGACCCTCTCAGGGTCACCAGGTTTCTCAGAGAGAGGATTCTGTGACCAGGTTTCTCCATGAGTTAATTTAGTTCCATTATTTACAATTAATTGTATTGTTTTTGTTTTTTTTCTAAAACAAACAGAACGATGATAATTTCTGTGGTTTGTTGAGTCCTTAACATCTTGGAATATCCTCTTCATTGAGGCTCATTTAATTTTTTTAAATATATAATCTTTATTATATTTTTTTCCATTACCATTTAGTCCTTTATATGCCCCTCCCCCCAGCAACCACCACACTATTGTCCATGTCCAGGAGTCCTTCCTTTTTGATGAGGCTCATTTTAAATCAAAGTAGTATTTTTAGAGAGTATAATGAACTCTTTGCACATTTATCATAGAAAACATTTCTATGGTATTTGAGGTATAAGATAATTTACTTGACGAAACTTCTTTAAAGTGGGATGCTCTGTTATGACAGTTCCTGTGTGAAGAAACAATATTAATGACTAATGTGCGGATGGGAGTGACACTCTGGGGTATAAGATGGCCATAAAATAGTCAGGTTTATTATAGGTGCGAGAGAGCAGACCCTCATTACCTCAGACTGCTCTGATGCAGACCTGGAATAATCACATATAATTCTTATTGAGTTAAAAGCTCAAATTTAGCAGGATAATTCAAGAGTTTTTGACTTAGATTTCTATGCAAATGATCTATTACCTATACATTTACATGTATGATAAAATTGGCAGAACAAAATGACCGTATGTAACAATTAGAAAGTATAAAGTACCATAAAATAGTTATTGTCATTCATCATCTTTCATTAACTCTCATTTTATTTGTTAATATCCATTACATAGTTTTTTTGTAATGATAATTTTTTTAATTAAAAATACTTTTCATTCTGATTTCTTAACCAGCGGGACATGTTTTTTCCAACTTATTCTGAACTAATGAGGCTTTGTTTTGTATTGAGAAAGTGCTCCTATGTATATTATATTGAAAAATATTAAAAGAATATGGAGAAGTTAGGTGGCAGATCTAGTGACAAAAATGAACAAAGTAATAGAAAACTTACTTTGCAATAAAGATAAAAGGAATTGAATCGGAGGCTTTTTGGTTTGGAAGATACCTTGGAGAGCCATCTAGTCTGGTTCACTTCATATGCTGGAATCCTCTCTGTACATGCAACCCCCCCCAACCCCCGCTTACAAGTAGCTTTCCAGCCTCTGTGTAAATGCCCTTAGTTTAGAGAAGAGAATGCTAAGTGGCAGCTTAATGACTATTTTCAGATTGATGAAATTTTCTCAAATGAGTATGCTGCTGAGCTGAAGCAGCTCTCTGTGTCTAAGGAGTACTGAAGAAGACACAAACAGGCTTTAGGGAATTCCAGAGACATTTGAAGAGGACGTTAGGAAGAGCTCCATGCAGTGAAAAGGACACTGATTGAAACAGGAAGATAAGGGTGCTCTAATTCTTCATTTCTGTATAATTTCAAGGAAAACTAGCAAGTTGTTAATAATTTATCTTGGGCTTAGCTGACCCCTTGCCTGGAGGCAAGATGCGGAATCAGGACTTTACAGGTTTTTCCCACATCCTGGGACCTAGGATTTCTCCCAGCAGTCCCAATTCTGAGCCATGTGGTGTTTTCTGCTTGGGGTTATGGCTAGCTCCAGCCACTTTCCCAGTTCCCTCCCCTCCCCTCCCTTCCCCTTGATCTCCTATGACTGCTCCAAAGCATCTCTTTCTATTCTTAACTCAGCAACTGTGGCCTAGGAACACCCACTTTTAGAGAAGAGAAATATCTTCATGAAGATCTTCTCTCTTCTGTTACCCTCCCCTTATACAGTAATTCTGGTTCCCATCTATTCTGGTTTAATTACTCTAAATCCTGTCTCCTTCCTGTGGTCTGGTGCCACATTAGGCAAGGATTTGAGTAATGGGAAGTGATAAGTGCTTATCTAAGATTCTTACAGCTTGTTTACATTAATTGTGCCACAGAATCAGCTTATCTGTGAAATGGTGATATTAACATGGTATTAGGTTGTTGGATGGATTTAATGAGAAAATGCAGGTGAAGGGTTCCATGAGGATCTGGCAATGTCCTTTGCCTCCATGAGCTACCTAAAGGAACCTGGGAACCTTCTTGGGCCACCTGAAGGGTGGGTTTTGTTTTTTGCAGTCTGGACTTGGCTTCTTTCTGCTCTGTTCTTCCCTCATTGACTGGGCCAATTCTCTCCTTACTCTTTTGGGTAAATCTGGAGGGGCCTAGTCTAACCAGGGGGAAGAAGTACCATGAACTCTGTGGGCAAAATCCAATGCTCCATGCCAATTCTCCAAGACATTGGTCAGCACATAAGGGGCTGCTCTCGCCACCCTTGTCCAAAGTACAAGGAATGAATGACTTGTAGCCTGAAGGGATGTTGTTGATGGTAAATGTCATGGCAAAGATCAGCAGCCTGGCACAGGTTGAGCATCTAGTTTATAGAAGCGAATGTGTTTATTAATCAAATTACTAGGGCTTGAAAAATTTGTCTTTTCAAAAGTAAAGGAGAGGATATAGGTGCTCAGCCCATCTTCCATCTCAGCCTGGAACCACATGATGTGAATTTGATAATTACAACTTATTGTTCTGCTACTTTAATTTACTTTGATTATTTATATGAGACCTCCAGACAGTACTTCACAATAATATTAATTATAAAATGATAGTAACTCTTAGACTTTGAAAATTATCCATTTGTGTATGATTATATCCTGTTTAAACACATATATACTAGGACTGATATGAAATATTAGAGTAGTTATTAAAGTATAATTAGCATATTAACACATCGGAATTGGTTTATAGTTCTATTTCAAAAAATAACCTGATTATGTCAAATGCTATGATTTGAATAAAGGTCAACATTTTGGACAGCTTGGGCTCCTCGGGGACAACATAAAACCCACAAAATATAAAAAGATGCATGGGTATCAATATATTGCCACTTATTACTAAAGAAGGTAGAGCATCTTGGTTTGAAAACACACAAACAACATTGACTATAAGGTAAGCAAGGTCTTGATTAATGAATTTATTCACTGTTCTGCTTAGCAATAAACATTAGTTGGGGTTTTTAGAATGTAGCTGAGATCTGTTTAAAACTGTATAGAAAACATTTGGGCTAAAATTGGAAGTAATCTCCAAATTTCTCATTTCTCTTTTTTTAGACAATCCTGGTACAGCCATGTAGTAATTTAATGTGGGCTAAATTGTGAAGGAAGCAGTCTTCCAGCCCTCACCATCTTCCTCGTCCTTCAGTCTTGCCCCTCCTGTGGCAGCCTGTCCTCGTATCTCTCTCTGTGCTCTTAACTGAACTCTGGTTTCAGGAAAGGAACTATGTTATCAGTCATCTGCATATAGTATGTCTATCTTTAAGTCAGAGGAAGATTTTGGTTTCCTCAGGATGTCGAATGAAATGATTTGTCTTTGCAAAGCAGATTCAGGCATCATTTGGGAAGTTCATTTAGGCCCCCAGAGACTGTACCTCATGGGGGGGGTCACATCCTCTGAAGCTGCCCCTGCTAGAGGAAAGGGATATTATCCTATCTTTGTCTCTCTTCCAATCAAAGCTCAGGGGCAAATGAAGAACATCAGACCTTTTAACTTCAGAAGACAGATGGACAGGCGGCTAGATCCAGATACCACATGGGGGCAGAAGCTGCCCTATGGTCTGGGCCCATAGGACACTGAATGCTCTCCTCGTGGCCCAGAGCTCGTGTGTGTTGGCATATCAAACTACCTCAGGCTTTTCAAATGGGAGGATCCAGTGAGTGAGTGCAGACTTCCCAACCTCCTCCCTAGGAACCATGTTAGTGATTGAAGTGTCTCATATTTTTTAGGTGAGTTGGAAGTGAAAACAAATTTGAGAGTTACAGAACAAGACTTTAACGAACTGAACTTTTTAGAAGCACTACTGTGTCTTAAAACACACACACACACACACACACACACACACACACACACACACGTGCACACTTTTTATATATGGGTTAACATGGGGGCAGAGGCGATTGTTTAATCCCTGTAGCAAATTAATGGTTTCAGATAATAGTGGTATCAGTTATGATAATGTGACATGCAACTGCAGAACAGCAAACCCAGAACTGCTCCATCCTCCATTAAGGTGAAAATGACATCATGGTGGCTTCTGTGTAGCAGAGAAAGTGAAGAGAAAAAGAATCCAGTTCTCAGAGATTGTGCAATTTGAAAAGGGTTAAGAAAAGAGTGAGAGGGCCTTTTGGAAATGTTGACTGGGAAGCCCATAATTTAAACTGGTTTGATAAAGCAGTTTCAAGGAATTTGCATATGTTTTATAAGCAGCTCAGATTTGTTTCCATTTTGTAGAACATTTCCACTCCTCTCCTTTAAATTAGAGCAAATCTGCTCCTCAAAACACTAATCTTAGTTTGAGCAAAGATTGAATATTCCACATTAAAAATGTCTAATGCTTGTATCAAATGCACATTAATGTCCACATGGACACACTGGGGTTACAAAAGGACAGTGTCAGGTGTAGTTTCTCTCTCTTGTGTTTTTCTAGTCAACTTTACCCAGAGAGTTAATTTTCTACTCTTGAAGGATAGGGGTTACATAGTCTGTAGTGTATATTTCCCAAAGCAATCAAATGAGACTCTTAAATAGAAATCCACCCATGGGTGGGCTAGATAATTTCTTACCATGTGGAAGTATCCTGGTATAAATGGCTAAAATTGACCTCTGTGTAAATAAATGAAGCACTGGGAGACTCCCCATTATCCTGGAAGGCTTTGCCTACCTGGCTATGTTTACAAGGATACATTTTCTTCTAAGAGATTCTACTAGCTGTAGCAACCACTTCCACAAAGCCAATCATTTTATCAATTATTTATTGCATATTAACTTTATTAACTGTAAACTCTGAAAAGGTAAATCTGCCATATCCAGGCTCATCTAGTTAGATGGACAGATAAATGAGCCCAGGCAATAACTCAGCAGGAGATAACATTTGATGTTAAATCTTATTAGTTAGCAAATAGATAAATGGAAAATTAAAAGATAGACTCCTTCAGTCAATTCTTTCCTACTGTAACAAGCTCTAATTTAACTTTATAAAGCAGATTTGGTAAAGTCATTCCCCTTATAACTCTAATAATGGCTACTGTTACCTCCAGAATAAACATTCATCCTACTTTGGGAAGTCTTTTCTCACTTCTCTTGATAGATTGTTTCTTTGCTAATGTAACAAAAGTCTACAAGGGCAGACGACATCCAGGATATCTATGAAGGCACGTACACCTTGTTTGTTGTTGTATTTCCAACCCTTAGCATGGGCCTGTCTGGGAACCCCCAAAAATGTTTGCTGAATGAATGAATGAATGAATGAATGAAGCCTGTTTCTCTATCCCCTCCATATCTATTCCTTCCCTCGCCCCAATCCCAAATATTGGAAATGGTAGGTAGGACAGACATGGAATTTTGTGTATTTTACTTTCATGCTCTCTGAAAAAAAGGAACAGAAGGAGGGAGAAGGGGAAAAAGAAGGAGACATGGTATATTTCCCATTTTCATGTGTTTCCTCACTTTTTTTAACCCATTCACATTTTCTCTAAACAAATTTTTAAAATTAAAAATTAAGGAGCACATTTCCATTTTGAAAATGATAAGCAATGAATAAATAGTGTAAAATATAAAGAAACGACATCCAAGTCCACATATCTTTTAATGTAATTATACACACATATTCAAACAGAATTTTATTAATAGATATGTATCTTATTTTTCATGTGATAATATATCTGGGAGAGATTTCTACGTTGGTTAATATAGATCTACCTCAGTAATTCTCAACCCTGGAGGCACATTAGCATCATGTGCATAGTTTAAAAAAGAATATAGATGCCCAAACCCTATCCAAGACCAATGAAATTGGAATGGAGCCCTGGCATTGGTATATTTTAAATAATCACCAGGTGATTCTGATTCTTATCCAGGCTTGAGAACTATAAAACTTAATTTTTTAACAGCTGCTTGATTTTTAATTATATGAATAGACCTTAATTTATTTAATAAATCTCTTACTGATAGGTTACATCCCTTTCATTTCTTAAGATCATTTATCATTTGGAAAAAAGTTGAAACAATGCTAGAGGCTCATTCAAGCACTATTAGCTCTAGAGTGAATTTTAGTATCATAGATCCCCTTCTTGGGCCAGCAAAGGGGTTGAAGTAAATATTGTAATTACCAAAAACACCTTGCTACAAGGCTGACTCATGATACAGGCACACATCACAGGCTGTGGCTCCTCAGGATGTGTCCTAACTCGGAATGAGTGTAGCAACCATATGTTCAGACTGGTCAAGGAGCATTGTGACTCCCGTTGAGTGGAACAGGGGCAGATTTTTAAATTGGTGAATTTAAAAAGAATCTTTCTTTTCTCTTCTCTCAAAAGGTCTGAAATTCTACAGTGAATACTGGAGACATCTCAAGAATTTACTTAGCAGTTAATGCCTATCTTTTAGGTTTTTCTTAATAATGAGGTTGTTTTGAAGGTAGTGAGGAGTCTTTCCAAGAGAATGGCTTGTAACTGGATGCTATATTTTGTTTAAGTTGTCTGAAAACCTTTCTAGAGCAAATCAGGGTGTAGGTAAATAAAAAAATAAAGTTGCATAAGGAAAATCCTGTGTTCTTCTTTCTACTTATCCACCCTAACTGCAATGGTTTAAAAAATATTTTATAGACTTTTTTTTTTTTTAGAGAAAATTTTAGGTTTACAGAAAATTGAAGATTGCAGTGGTTTCAGGACAGGTTTCTTCTCAGTCTTCTGAAAATAGTTTTGTGTTTTTTTAATGGAAGGTGGTACCTTCCTTGGAAGATTTATAATCTGAAGGTTGCCCCGGGCTCCAGCCCAGTAATTCTCAAATTTCAGCATGCCTCCAAGTCATCCAGGGGACCCGTGAAAACACAGATTGCTGAGCCCACCTACAGAGTTTCTGAGTCAGTAGGTCTGGTTGGGATCTGAGACCTTGCATTTCTGACAGTTCCCAGGTGCCGATGCTGCTGTTTTGCAGACCACACTTTGAGAATCACCGCTCCAACACGTCACTTCCTGGCTGACTTACCAAGTCAAAGAACACAAAATAAAAATGGGATTGAACAATGTTCTGTCTGGAAGCAGTTCTTTTTTTTTCTGACTTGTGCCTGGTTGGATTTCTATTTGTATTGGTCATAATCACAGCAGCTGCTGTATGGATCTATTTTTAATTGTGTGCCCTTTTGGAGGTTGTGTTTCTTACTAAATAATGCATGGCTCAGGAGTAATGGTCAGTGTAGTGGTTACTTGAACACATTTTCTAAAGGAGGGTCACTCAGATTACCACTTTTATTCATTTTTACTACCTATGGCAGTAGAACAGACTGATTTAAGAAACCTAGACTGTAAGATACACATTAACTGGGAGCTGAGAACAGTAAGAGATGAAAGAGGCTATGATTTGTCTCAGCTACCAGCAATTTGTCTTCAGAAACCATGACAGCTACTTCCTGATTTCCATTATGCAATGCAATTGCAAACAGTATTCCACAGCAGTCTTAATCCATAGAGGGTCACAGAGGCTCTTCTTTCCCCACAGTGGGGAAAAACAGCCTATTAACCCATTTAATTGATAGAACACACTCTCTGACAAAAGACCGAGACATCTCTTTTAGCTGTAATTAGGGACTTTCCCTATCTCTAAGCACTCTTAATGACATAAAAAATATATGTGTAATCTCTATGTATTTTAAATACATAATGAGCATAAGGCTGGTGTGGTGGGAAGGGGTCCAGGTGTAGTATTGTTCAAAGCCACCTTTATTTGTTTCCAGATGAGACCAATCACTGCTGCTTTACTCCATTAGGCCCAGCAAGCTAATAGGCCTGTGTTCTCAGTGTTGGCCATTAGGCTCCTTCCAAAACTCTCCCAGCCTCCTTCTGACCTTGGGAAGGTCGGTGCTTTGGTATAGTATAACCTCAGATCTATTATTTACTGCCAACTTTGAGAAGTCATGGAGGTGTCTCTGTGTCCCTCACAGTGATACACTGGGCTCCCTAAGGACGTGACCATGGTGACACTTTCTTGCTCCAGCATCTCACCCTTGCTTCCTTTCAGATGGATGGAGCATGAACTCTAGCTTTGATTAGTGTTTGCACTATCTCTTATACTTTCAATCTAAGTATTTATATTGTGACAGTTCAGTATTTTAGGATTCTCAAAAATATTTATCATCTCAGTTCTGAGAATGTTTGCATTTATGTTTATAGAATGGCATATCATACTTATGCAGATTTCTTGTATAGATATTTGTGGCCTATAGATATTTATCATCAGGTGCTGTCTATTCATATTATAGATTATTGTAATGTACTTATTTAGCACTAATGATTCTCTTTTGATTAAAACAGATTTACATGAATTATATGAGGTATGTCAGGCTCTGTAGTCAGACTGCCTTTAGATCCTGATGTAATGTTTATTACCTATATTACCTTAATCAAACTAGTTTATCTCTCTAAATCTTAGCTTGCTTATCTGTAGGGATTAGGTAATAATAGGACCTCCTTTGTAAGGTTTTAAATAAAGGTAAATAAGAGAAAGTGCAGAGAGTCCTAAGGGAGATCCCTGGCCTGTAGCACTGTAAGTGTTTGTTACAATGATGAGAATGAGGAAGATGAGATTGATGTTCACCTTCTGTAGGATATTCATTTTGAGTTATACTTCTCCTCCAATTTCTCAACATTCTTATTGACTTCCTTACTTTATGGACAATGGCAGGTTAGCATTAAAGGTGTAGTTGTCGACTAAGAAACAGCACAATTGATAGGTCTAAATAGGCTCTGGCATAGAGCCAGAGTATCTTGTTTGCCTGAACATCAGACATGAGACTGGGATGGGACCTCACAAACCCCATGCTCCAGCCAACTGAGCTAAGAAAGTTGCGTACTGCTATCCTTTCCAAATCCATGTTGTTAGGTGGTAAGAGTTTTATTTAATGGGCAAGAACCAAAATTAAAGATTGGGTGACCCAAAGATAAACTGTGCTAAATTTTAGTGTTGTTCCAACACCCAATCAAAAGTGCCACTAGAATTCAGGTTTGAAAAAAAACAAGAACAAATTTGGCTCCTTTGGATTTTTTCCAAGTATCCTGGTATGATGGTCTAAGAGGTGGAATTGTGGTTGAGGATAAGCAGTTGACTAACCCCAAGTCGGATGGCAGCCTTTAAGTTTGTCTTTGGGTTGGAATTGCCTTCTTTTGCTGTGTTTGGTACTCTGGACAAAGAATACTACTTTGTATTGAGGGAATAATTTTTCTTTTCTCCCAGAGATAGATTATATAACACATACCTATCACCTTCTGATATAGATGTCAGAAATGAAAGCACTAAAAGAATTCAGAGGTACTTCCTCCAGAAATCACATTCATTTTTGTACAACCAGGAAAAAAAAAATGGAACTACATATTGGGTTGGCCAAAAAGTTCATTTGGTTTTTTTCCATATGATGGCTTTAGTAGTGGTTACTTGTCTTTAACTTTATTTGAAACAATTTTGTTAAATTGTATTGTGACAGCTGTTATATCAGTGTGCAGTTAAAGAAGAACTTACCAAAATTGGCATATTTTTGTGCAGTTATTTTAATATTGAAGATGGAAGAAGATATACATTTTTGGCGTATTATGCTTTATTATTTCAAGAAAGGTAAAAATAAAACTGAAGCACAAAAAAAGATTTGTGCAGCATATGGAGAAGGTGCTATGACTGATCAAACATGTCAAAAGTGGTTTGCAGTTTCTTGTTACTATTGACATTTTGGCCAAATAATTCTTTGGTATGGGGCTGTCTTATGTATTGGAAGATGTTTAGCAGCGTCCCTGGCCTCTACCCACTAGAAGCCAATAGTGGAAGATACCCGACATACTCAAAATACCCAAATCAATAAAATTATTGGGGTAAATAAAAAAAGTGTGTCTTTTATTTTACCAAAAAAAACCTAAACAGACTTTTTGGCCAACTCAATATATTCAATTTTGACTCACACTGTGACCTATCTTGCTCTACCTTTTATAATGTGAATAATTCAGCCAAACACATCAATTATGTCTTGGTAAATTTTCATTGTAATCAAACATGGATAGCACACTCAAATGTAGAAGGACTTCATAGGGAAAGATAAATATTTTCACAATGTGGAATTCTCTGGTCTAGTCAGGAAGTACAGAATCCTATCAGAGTGTTATGAGGTAATGCTAAATAGTTATTGATAGAGTTCTTTAAAATCAGTAAGTGCTAAATCTCCTTTTTTTCCCTACCAAGAAAAGCAGAACAAGGTGAAGAAATGCCAGCAATTTATCCACTTACGCTCCTTCTTAACAGGTGAAATAGGTAATAATTAATCAGTCCCTCAGGAGACATTTATTGCCTCCCATAAGCACATGTATTGAGTTTGACACTCCTGCAGGGGTGTCCCACCTTTTGGCATCTCTAGGCCACACTGGGAGAAGAAGAGTTGTCTTGGGCCGCACATTAAATACATAAACGCTAACAAAAACAAAAAAAATCTCATAATGTTTTAAGTAAATTTACGATTTTGTGTTGGGCCACATTCATAGCCACCAGGGCCACATGTGACCTGTGGGCCATGGGTTGGACACCCCTACTAAGGGATAACTATGAAAGAAGTAGAAGATTCTAAGCTTTCACTTTGGTTAGAATCTAGCTGGGGATTCTGAGCGATGTGACACCTACAAAATAACAATGAAAAATATAAAACAATGTAATAAAGACTATAGTGTGATGCCAGGGTTTAGAAGAAGGACCAGCTTTACCCAAGGAAGCTGCAGTTATCAGTGAAGACTTTGTGTGCTTATGTGGGATTGGGCTGGGCCTCGACAGCTAGGTAGGTGTGTATGAACCGAGAGGCCAGGGGAGGAGAAGGGCTCTTCCAGGAGTGGAGAAATCCATCAGTCTTTGACCTGAGGCCTGATCCTACTCAGTTACATGAAAATGGAAGTTAAGTGGAAACCTCATTTCTCTCATAGCATCTCTCTCCTATGACAAACTTCCAAGGATCACTTTAAGTGTTTCCTAGGAGAATTCAGAATGAGGAAGGTTAGCAGGCTATGTCCCCAGCTCTCACTGAACACAAAACTCAAAGCCTCAGTTAAAATTCAGACAAGTGGGTACAAAGCATCTAGAGGGCAGAAGGCCACGCCCTCTCAGTCAGGGTAGGAACAGCTAAAGGAGGTGAGTTGTGGGATTCAAGGAAGGAACCAGAGGATCGAGGTGAAGCCCTACCACCTATTTTTTTGCACTTTGGAAATCCATGCAGCTTAAGATCATAAAGAAAAAATTTTTGACTTGCCACATGCATATCTTGACTGTTTATACTATTCTCATTAAGTATGGATACACAGTTTAATTGCTGAGATAGAAATTAAATGCATTATCAATGAATCAATTTTTTTTATTCCAATAAGAGAAGCTACCATCCTTGAGGAGAGCCGTTTCTTCTGTCTTCCTGACCCTTGAGTAAGCGGGGAGCAATCACATACATACTTTCTCTGTTTCACAAAGTGGCCACAGATCTCAGTAAGGTAAAAATTTGGAGAATTTACAGTATTCTAAGTGCAAAGTATTTTGAGTGACTTCATAATAGGTTCTATATTGTAAATAGTGACTATTTTTCTTTTTAATGCCCTGACACTTTAACTTGTAATTTCTACCCTCGTAACCCCATGATTTAAGTGGGAATTTGATATGATGTGTTTTCTTTTCTTTGAAACCACTGGGAGAAGATGTAATTTTAAAACCTTTGAATTTGTTTCACTGTCCCAAGGAAAGAAGATAGTAGAAATTCCATTTTTTTATTTTGAATTACTTTTTGTTTTCATGCAGCTAAAGTTCCTAGTAAGTTTTGTGTGTTTATAAACTAATATTCATAGGTGACACCTTGCTGAAAATACAATATTAAGAAGAGAACATTTTTCCCATAGCTTCCGTCTCTAACAAAAATAAAATAACCCAGCATCCTCCTTACCTGAATGCCCCACCTGTCTCCTCTATGGTGATCTGAGCCAACACTGTCCTGGGAGTAGTATGAGGGTCAAGGGTCTGCCTGTGCAGCAGGACAGGTTTAAGCATATGCTGGAAAAATCTGGATTTTAAGTGTCAGGCTTATATTTACCCTTAAGTATTTTTGTGAATAATGAAGAAGTAAATGAAAACCTGTATTTCTAGACTATGAATATAGCTAAATATCAGCTGTTATTGATGCATATTAGGCATAACATGTGATAAAAAATTTAGATATTTAACCAGGGATCTAAAATATCATAGTGGTCCAAAGTTGATGAATATTATTTTAACATTTTATTTAAAAAATATCATGATATTTAAACTAATAGCATTAATATTTCATTCCAGTAGAGTGATATAAGTTTAGGATTTGAAGTAAAATAAATGTAAAACATTTAAGTAATTCTGATTATATCTACATGATGAGAATTACCCTTACATAATCTGTGCCCAGTTTGAAAATGGTTTTTATGATTATTTCCTTTCTTCTACTTGCTCTGGGCTTTGTTTGTTGTTGTCCCTCTAGTTCTTGTAGATGTAGGGTAAGGTCATTTATTTGAGATCTTCTTTTGGTAGGCCTCTATTGCTATGAAGTTTCCCCTTAGGATGCCTTTGCTTTGTCCCATAGATTTTGGGCTGTTGTGTGTTCTTTTCATGTATTTCCAGGAACTTTTTGATTTCTTTCTTGATCTCATTGATACCCATTCCTTATTCAGTAGCAAGCTATTCAGTCTCCATGAATTGAATGCTTTTGAGTTTTTTCCTTGAGGTTGGTTTTTAGTTTCAAGATATTGTGATCTGAGAAGATGCTTGATATGTTTTCAATTTTCTTGAATTTGTTGAGGCTTGTTTTGTGTCTACCATGAGGTCTGTCTTTGAAAATTTTCCAAGTTCATTCAAAAAGAATATGTATTTTGCCTCTTTGGAGTGAAGATCAGAGCAGAATAAAATGACATAGAGATTTAAAACAACAATTCAAAGGATCAATAAATCCAGGAGCTGGTTTTTGAAAAGATAAACAAAATCAACAAGACTTTAACCTGACTCATTAAGAAAAAAAGAGGACCCAAGTAAATAAAATCAGAAATGAAAGAGGATAGATTACAACCAATACCACAGAAATACCAATGATTGTAAGAAATTACTAGGGACAACTATATGCCAAGAAATTGAAAACCTGGGTGAAATGGACAAATTTGTAACATATAGTCTCCCAAAACTAAATCAAGAAGAAGCAGAAAGCCTGAATAGACCGATAACAAGTAGTAAAAGTGAAGCAGTAATCAAAAAACTCCTGGCACACAAAAGCTCTGGACTAGACAGCTTCACAGGTGAATTTTATGAAATATTTAGGGAAGAGTTAACTCCTATACTTCTCAAACTCTTCCAAAAAATTCAAGAAGAGGGAAGATTCCCAAATTTTTTTTATGAGGCCAGTATTATCCTAAAACGAAAACCAGGTAAAGACATAACAGAGAAAGAAAACTACAGGTTAATATAGCTCATGAAAATAGATGCTAGAATCCTCAACAAAATATTGGCAAACTGGATCCAACAACACATTAAAAAGATCATACACTGTGATCAAGTGGGATTCATCCCAAGGATGTAAAGATAGTGTCATATCCACAAATCAATAAATATAATATACCACATAAACAAAATGAAAGACAAAACTCAAGGTTTTGATCTCCAAAATATATAAAGAATTCATGATTCAACACCAGGAAGATAAACCATCTGGTTAAAAAATGGGCAAAGGATCTGAACAGATACTTCTAGGAGGACATACAGAGGTCCCATAAACATATGAAAAGATGATCAACATTCCTAGCCATCAGAGAGATGCAAAGTAAAACCACAATGAGATATACCACCTTACGGCTGGTCAAAATGACCATCATAAACAAATCAGCAAACAAGTGCTGGCAAGGTTGTGGAGAAAAGGGAACCCTAGTACACTGTTGGTAGGAATGTATACTGGTGCAGCCACTGTAGAAAATGGTATGGAATTTCCTCAAAAAATTAAAAATGCAACTGCCTTTTGATACACTGCTGGGATTATACCCTAATAATCCTGAAACACTAATTCAAAAGAACCTATGCACCCCTATGTTCATAGCAGTGCTATTTATAATAGCCAAATGCTGGAAACAGCCTAAGTGCCCATTAGGAGATGAGTGGATCAAAAAATTGTGGTTCATTTACACAATGGAATGCTACGTAGCAGAAAGAAGGAAGGAACTCCTACCTTTTGCAACAGCATCAATGGAACTTCGGAGTATTACGCTAAGTGAAAAAAGCCAGGTGGCAAAAGATAAATACCATATGATCTTATCTGTAAGAGAAACCTAATGAACAAAACAAATAGCAAAGTAGAACCAGAGGCAGAGAAACATGGAACAGACTGAGGGAGAGAATGGGGGAAAGGAAGGGATGGGCCTAGTCAAGGAACAGGTAAAAATGACCCATGGACATGGACATTGGAGTGGGGACTGATTGTGGGAACTGGGGGTAGTGGGTGGGCCAGACAGGGAAGGGCAACAGGGGAAAATTGGGACAACTGTAATAGAACAATAATAAAAAAAAAAGAGAAAGAAAATGGTTTTTATGAAAAGAAATATATGTTTTCCATTGTACTTTGTTTTATATAACTCAATTAAATTCAGTAGCAGAGGCAAGAATATAAAGTGGAGAAAAGACAATGTTTTCAATAAATGGCATTCAGTTAACTGGACAGCTACATGCAAGAAAATGAAACTGGACCAATTTCTTTCACCATATACAAAAATAAACTCTAAATGGATTAGAGACTTTATTGTAAGACCTAAAACTATAAACTTCCTAAAAAGAAAACACTGGAAGTAAACTCTTTGACATTAGTCTTAGTGATTTTTTTTCTTGATCTGTCTCTTCAGGCAAGGCCAACAAAAGAAAAAAAAACAAAACAAATGGGACTACATCAAACTAAAAAAGCTTTTGCACAGCAAATGAAGCCATCAACAAAATCAAAAGGCAACTCACTAAATGGGAGAAGATATTAGCAAATGAAATGTCCAATAAGGGTTTAGTATCCAAAATATATAAAGAGATCATACAACTCAATATCAAAAAAATTGTTCATTTTTTAAAATATTTTTTTATTTTTTTATTTTTTTTTCTTTCTTTTTTTTTTTTTTATTAATTTATTTACTTTTTAAATACATTTGTCTCTGCCTTCCCCCCCCTTTCCCTTGCCCCCCTCCCACCTTCCCTCCCTCAGCTCTTCCCCTTTGGTTTTGTCCATGAGTCCTTGCTATATGTTCCTTGACTTTCCCCTTCCCTTCCCTTTCCCTGCCCCCCGCTTCCCTCTTGTCTCTGTTGATTTCTTTTCCTTTCAGTGTTGCTGGCCATATTTGCCTTGCTTCTTTGCATTCTTGGTTAGGTTCCGCTTATAGGTGAGATCATATGGTATTTGTCTTTCGCCCCCTGGCTTATTTCGCTTAGCATGATGCTCTCCAGTTCCATCCATGCTGTTGCGAAGTTTAGTACTTCTTTTTTTCTTTCTGCTACGTAGTATTCCATTGTGTATATGCAGACTGGTGCAGCCACTATGGAAAGCAGTGTGGAATTTCCTCAGAAAGCTGAAAATGGAACTGCCTTTTGATCCAGCGATTCCCCTGCTGGGACTATACCCTGAGAACACCAAAACGCCAATACAAAAGAACCTATGCACCCCAATGTTCATAGCAGCACAATTTACAATAGCCAAGTGTTGGAAGCAACCTAAATGCCCATCAGTAGATGATTGGATCAAAAAATTATGGTACATAAAATATTTTTTTAAATTTTTAATTTAATTGGATTGTTCATCCAATTAAAAAATGGACAGAGGACGTGAATAGACATTTCTCCAAAGAAGACACACATACGATCAACGGACTTGAAAAGATGCTCAACATCACTAATCATCAGGGAAATACAAATCAAAACCACAATGAGGTACTAGTTCACACCTGTCAGATTGGCTATTTTCAAAAAGACAACAAATAACAAGTGTTAGCAAAGATATGGAGAAAAGGGAACCCTGTGCACTGCTGGTGGGATTGAAAATTTATGCAGCTGCCAGGGAAACAGCATGGAGTTTCCTAGAAAAATGAAAAATAGAACTGCCATATAACCCAGGATTTCCACTTCTGCATATTTATCCAAAGAAATCAAAAACATTGATTTGAAAAGATATATTCACCCCTGTATTCACTGAAGCAGTACTTACAATAGCCAATATATAGAAGCAACCTAGGTGCTATTAATAGTTGAATGGATAAAGAAGGTATTTTATATGTATATACAATAGAATATTACTCAGCCATAAAAAGAATGAAATCTTGCTATTTGCAACACATTGGATAGACATAGAAGGTGTTATGCTAAGTGAAATAAGTCAGACAAAAAACTCCAAATATATGATTCCACTTACATGTGGAATCTAAAATAAGAGAAACAAATGAATAAACAAAACAAAGACTCATAGCCATAGAGAACAAATTGGTGGTTGCTAGAGGGAAAGGAGATGGGGGGCATTGGAAAAGAGGTGAAGAGGATTGAGAGGTATAAACTTCCAGTTATAAAATAAGTCATGGGGATGTAATGTACAGCATATGGAATATAGCTGATAATAACCTAATAACTTTATGTAGGGACAGATGGTTACTGCACTTACGGTAATCATTTCACAAGGTATGCAATATTGAATTACTATGTTGTAACCCAAAACTAATATAATATCGTATATTGACTATACTTCAATTTTTAAAAAGAAAGAAAAAACCTAAATATAAATATTCTCATTTTATCATAACTCAGTGTGATCTTGAACTTGATCCCATATGTTGAGGGAATGCTGTCATGGGTCATATTTTATTTTGGGAAAGGAGTAGGTGCAAACCACATGTATTTATTTTGATGGTCTCAGTGTTTTCCTGAAGTCCATCACAACATTCTGTCATCAACTTCAGAGTATAGCTCTGGATACATTAGTCCTTCCATGGAAAACTTCCTGATACATAAATGCTGTTGTCATCTGCAATAATGCCAATTTATCCCATCCAATATACTCTTCAAAAAACATCTGGAATAGGAAACTCCCTTCAATGTTTCTAAAGTAATACACTTTTCACAATATTTCCTAGGGAGACATGGGGAGACTCCACAGGCAAGGAAGGTACACAGGGTCATAGACAGCCAGACTTGATCCTTGTATCAAGGATGTGCTGGCTAGTCCATTTGCCGTTACAACCACTTCCATACCAAGAGCGTGAGGCTTACAGAGCTGAAACCCTCTGTGTGAGTTTTCCTGCTAAAGGGCAATCTTTTAGAATGGCAAGGAAAAAATAGATTTACTTAGAACAGAATTAAACTAACAGCATGAATGTGTTCAGAGGAAGGAAACCATAATAGAAAGGATCTGAAATCATACTGTATGAAAGACTGTACAAAGCAGTGGTTGTAAGCATCAGCTTTTTCATCTGTCAGACCAAGGTTTGCATAGGGCTTGGCCACTTACTGAGTTATCTAAGAAACCTTAGTTAAGCCTCATTTCCTCATCTGAAAACCATCTGATGAAATTGTGAGGATCCAAAATAGATCAGACATGCTAAACGTTTGGCACAGCTCCTGGCGTATAGGAAGCTCTTAATAAACGTTAGCTGTTGTGCTGTTACTGTTAGGAGCAGGTAATCCAATAGAACTTTTAGCCTGGAGAACTTAAAACTCAGGGACAGGGATCTTCAAACATTTGAAGGACAGTCTCATGAAAAAAAGATGTGTTAGAAGACAGGAGCAAGGCCAATGGGTAGCAGTGATTGACCGTGTAACATCTGGTTCTACTCTTGAGCACCAGCATTGCTTCCTCTGGTCCAGCTGGTTGGGTGGGCTTCCCCATCCTTTCTGGAAGTGAAGTCATTCCTAAAACTGTTCAAGGGGGATGATTATTTCAGGTCAGAATAAAGAAAAATAATAATGTCTTTATAAAATGGAGTGAGCCAGTTTGTGAGATTATTAGCATCCCATCACTGACAGTGTTTAAGTGAATCGGCTCTGGGTGCATTCATTTGGTATGTACTATATGCCAGGTATTCTCTGGGACATAAAGATAAGTAAGCACATTTCTTGCCCTCAAGATCATTGTATTCTAAACTAGGGTTGGGTGGAGACATATGTTTAACACAATTAAGAGGAACAAAAGGCAGCATTGAATCCCTATCTATCAGGGGTCTTAATAGATTAGATTTTGCTTTGGATGAAAGGCTGTCACAGAAGATCTCAAAAATTCTTTCCATCTCTCAGTTTCGATCATGCTCAGTATTGGGAGAGTTAGAAAGATTAACTTAAAAAAAAAAAGTAGCTACTTTGTGCCAAGCTTCCTAAAACATTTTTAAAATGTCTGTTAGTATGTATGATATTTAAAAACAGTGGAACTTTTTTTGTGCCAGTACCATACTGTTTTGATTACTATAGATTGTAGTATAGTTCAAAATTAGGAAGAGAGATACATCCAGCCTTTCCCCAACCCCCAATATTGCTTTGGCTATTTGGGGTCTTTTGTGGCTCCATATAAATTTCAGGATTATTTGTCTGGTTCTGTGAAAAATGTGTTAGTATTCTGATAGGATTGCATTAAATCTGTAGATAGCTTTGGGTAGTGTGGACATTTTAACAATATTAATTTTTACCATCCATGAGTGCAGTATATCTTTTAATTTATTTGTGTAATCTTTAATATCTTTAATCAATGATAGTTTTCAGACTACAGGCCTTTCACTTCCTTGGCTTTATTTATTTTTATTTTTTTTTTGCTGCAATTGTAAACAGGATTATTTTCTTAATTTCTCTGATGTTTGTCATTAGTGTATTGAAATGCAACAGATTCTGTATATTAATTTCATATTCTGCAACTAATAAATTCTCATTAGTTTGGGTTCTCTCTCTTTCTTTTTTATCCTCACCCAAGGATATGTTTATTGATTTTAGAGAGAGAGGGAGGGAGAATGGGGGGGGGAGAGAGAGAAACATCAATGTGAGAAACATTTATCAGTTGCCTCCCATGTCCTAACTAGGGATTGAACCCACAACCTCAGTATGTACACTGACTGGGAATCGAACTCACAGTTTTTTGGTGTATGGGGCAATGCTCTGAATGAGCCACCCAGTGAGGGCTAAACTTAAAATTTGATTTCAATTTCTAGAGAAGCTCTATCCAATGGAGATTTTTGTGATGATGGCAATGTCCTATATCTCTAACACTGTCTCGCGGAGTAACCACTAGCTACATGTAGCTATTAAGTACTTGAAATGTCTAGTGTTCGGACCAAGGAACTAAAGTTCTACTAAGGTATTTTTTTGGGGATTTTTATATCTGTGTTCTTCAGGATTATTACTTTCTTTGGTAGTTTCTTTATCTGGTTTGGTATCAGAATAATACTGGCCTCATGGAATGAGCTTGGAAGTTTTCCTTTCTCTTCATTATATTTTGGAATAGTTTGAAAAGAATAGTTATTAACTCTTGTTTAAATGTTTGTTAGAATTTACCTGTCAATCAATTTTATCTTTTCAAAGAATCAACTCCTAATTTCATTAATCTTTTCTATTATTTTTTAGTCATTGCATTTATTTTGCTCTCATCTTATTTTCTTTCTTATACACACTTTGGGCTTTGTTTGTTCTTCTTTTTTTAGTTCCTTTAGGTGTAAAGTTAGATTGTTTATTTGAGGTTTTTCTTGTTTCTTGAGGTAGGCCTGTATTGCTATAAACTTCTGGAACACTCTCTTCTCACTTTCATTCGTCTCATGGTATTGTTTCCTCATTTATTTCTCTTATGACCCATTGATTGTTTGGCAGCATGTTGTTTAGCCTCCATGTATTTGTGTTTTTTCCAGTTTTCTTCTGTAATTAATTTCTAGTTTCATACTATTGTGGTTGGAAAAGAAACATGATATGATTTCAATCTTTTTAAGTTTATTGGGGCTTTTTTTTGTGGCCTAACATGTGATCTATCTTGTAAAATGTTCCAAGTGCTCTTGAAAAAAATGTATATTCTGCTGTTTTTTGATGGAATGTTCTACATACAGACAGGTGCCACATAATGATGTATTGGTTGATGACAGACCACACACAGGATGGTGTTCCCGTAAGATTAAAATGGAGCTGAAAAATTCCTATTGCCTAGTGATATCGTAGCTGTTGTAAAGTTATACCACATGGCATTACTCTTGAGTTTGTGATGGTGATGGTGTAAACAACATACTGCCCTGCCAGTCATATGAAAATATAGCATATACAATTATGTATAGTACATCATACTTGATAATAATAATAAATGTTACTAGTTTATATACTGACTATATATTATACTTTTTCTTATTATTTTAGAGTATACTTTTTCTACACTTAGAAAAAATAAGTTTTCTGTGAAACAATATGCCATGTTATGCTAGCAGCAGCCTCATATATCTCCTGTTTACTACGTCTCTTGATTGCACTCTTTTTTCTTGCATTTGATTTAATCTTGTTTTGTTCATAATGGCCCCTAAGCATACAAAATCCACTGCTAATGTTGCTAGTAAGAGGCCACATTGAGTGAATGACCTGAAAATGAAATAAAAAATGATTAAGGACTACAAATGTGGAAAATTAGTGATGTTATTCCTTACCAGTCAGGCATGTCCCATTCTACCATAGCTGTGATCATGAAGAACAAGAACCAAGTGACAGAAGCAGTTAAAGGATCTGCCTTGTTGTAGGCAAACTAATAATGTTCGAGAAGGGCCTGTTGAAGACCAGGCACAGCAATGTACTCCTCTCAGCATCATGATGATCATGGCCCAAACAGAAAGTTCGTTTTTTGTCCATTCTTCCTCTGTTAACCTGCTACACTATTCCACTCCAAGGCTTCTTTAACTGAAGCTAGAATGCATTTTGTTATATCTTTACTTTGAAAACACTTCTGATCTTTTTAGAGTTCCTCTAAGTTTTCCTATTAGTTAAAAGCAGATTTTTATACCTTTGGTTTACATGGAAATGGATTCCAGGACTAGTTCAGTAAACCACTAGTTTAGTGTACCAGTGGAAAGTTGGAGCATTATGGACTAACACAGAAAACATCCTACCTGTAGGAGGAGAGTGAATTTGACAGAAACACTTTAGAACCACGGTTGTGATATTACGTGAGCATTTTTTAAAACTGCAATCAGAGAAATTTGGAAAGTGAGTTCTCCATTGCAGGCAAATGGTCTGGGAACATTAGCATGAAATTTATTGTTCACTAATCAGCTCAAGGCAGAAAAGGCTGAATTAATTGGGTCATTTATTTCAAATGCAGTATAGTATATAAGGAGCCACACAACCCCATTTCTGAATTTTCAGCAACCTTCCCAAATTTCTACAAGTGCCAAGAAGTAAAAGGTGGGAAGAGAATGTAGGCGCATGAGAGCCTTCCTTGGGCTATTTGCCTTTTGGTGAAAGGAAGATGGTTTCCCAAAGCTCGAGGGAATCTACCTGGTATTGTCTGTAAGTATAGCTTTTAGGAATCTGGGGGTACAGAACAGAACTCAATAGAAAAATCTGTTAGAGTTGGCTAAAGACAGGGTAGACGTAAAAAGCAGAAATTTTCTGGAAAAAATAGAACTACTTTTATAAAAAGTCTTAGGTTTCTGAATAAGTAGAAGGAGAGGGAGTAATCAGATTTTTGGGGTCAATCCTGACTCTGCCCCTACAATCCTGTTCTTTGTTATCTCATAAGGGGGCAGAGTGGAAGGAAAGAGAAAAGGAAGAAGGAAGAAAATAAGACGGACAGTGGAGAGAAAGATCAGAGGCTGTGCCTAGTTGATTGTGCTTATTTGAAAGGAGAGAATACATCAAATCCCCCTTTTCCCTAATGTGGATTTTGATATTTAAAACTACCAGTGCTGTGACTGAGGATATTAAGATGCTTTTATGTTGAACTGATTAAAATTACATTTAGAACAATGAATGACATGTAATATATAAATATCCTACCTAGACACCTTTAAAGCATAAAAATTATAAACAACTGTAATGGAAAGTTTTCAGAAACATTCTTCTGAGAGACAGGATTGGAGGGCCAGAAACACAGAGCCATCAGGCTCTATGAAATGGGTTAATGTATGACTGGGAGCTCCCCACATGCCTGGAAGTATTCAGGACTCTTTCCTCTAATAACATTAAAAAGAGATGGAACTACTCTGGAAATCAGCATTCATTTCCTTTTTAATCTTTCTAAGACTTAAAATGCCTATTAAAATAGGTTTTTATATCTGGTAGGGAGAATTTAGCAAGGCTGACTGATTTTGACCCAGTCATTTCTTGAAGCATTTGGAACATGGCTCCAAATGATCACGCCTACTTCTTCCACTTGCCCAAGCAGCATCAGACCTTCCTCAAAGCCATCTTAGTTCCATTTTCCCAGCCATATAGATTGTACAGAAAGGGAGGCTTTTGGCTTTTGTAATTGGAATGTAAATGTTCCATCCTCTCCCTAAAGGCAGCCTCCCCTGGGCTGAAAGTTAGCTCAGATCCAAGCCTTGGCAAGGAGCCCTGGGGTGTGTGGCAGGTTAGCCTTCTGGCATTGAGAAGAGCCTTCCATGATTGCCAGTGTAAGCAATCACCAATTCACTGTAATTCCCAAGGCAAGACTCTGTGGAATTGCCTACAGAGTTCTTCCCTCTGACCCCACTCCAGAGGCACACCTGAGCAGCAGATAGACTGTGCTCCCCTGTGTAAATGGTCTAGTTAGCTCCAGAGTAACTCTGCCATAGACTTGGAGATGCCTTCACCCACCCCTCACTCCCTTCTTTTCAGTCTCTGCTATACTTTTTTCCTGCTTTCTGTGGGTTGCTTGAACATTTCATAGGATGTCATTTTGATTTCTCTATTGTGTTTTAAAGTGTGTCTCTTTATATAGCTTTTTTAGTGGTTCCTTTAGGTATTATATTTATATACACATAATGTATCCCAGTCTACTGATACTGACATTTTACTGGTTCCATTGAAGTGTAGTAACCTCCCATTACCCTCCCCTTTATGATTGTTTTAACTATTTTCTCTGCATTCCTTGAGAACCATAGTAGACAGTGTTAAAGTTTTTGCTTTAATCACAAACCTATTTAGAAAACTGAAGAGAGGAAGTAAAGTCTATTTACTCATATTTTTGCTCTTTTTTTCTTTCTTCTTTCATGATATTCCAAGATTCCTTATTTTATCTTTTCCTTTCTTTTTAGAGAGCTTCTTTTAGCTATTCTTTTAGGGTAGGTCTGTTGGCAATAAATTTTTTTGGTTTCCTTCATATAAGAATTTCACTCCTGAAGAATATTATTTTACTCCTGAAGAATATTTTCTCTGGACATAGAATCCTGAGTTCACATTTCAGTTCTTTCAGCACTTGAAATATTTACACCACTTCCTTCTGGCCTCCTTGATTTCTTATAAGAAATCTATCATGCTATTTGTTACTCCCCTATAGCTAGTGCATCATTTGTCTGGCTACTTTCAAGGTTTTGTCTTTGTCTTTAGTTTTCACAAGTGTGGTTATGATGTGTCTTGGTGTGGATTTCTGGGTTTATTCTGTTTGGTGTTTACTGAAATTCTTAAAACCATCTTTTGCCAAGTTTGGGAAGTTTTCAGCCATTATTTCTTTAAATATTGTACTTTTCAGCTCTAGCTTCTTTTCCGTCACCTTCTAGGGGTTAGATGACCTAAGCTTTTGTAATCTTCTGTTATAATCCCGTGGGCTTCTGAGACTCTGTTCATTTTTTTCAGTCTGCTTTCTATTGTTTTGATTGGGCAATTTCTATTTTTCTATCCTTAAATTCATTGATTTTTTTCCTCTATCCTCTCCATTCTGCTGTTGAACCCATCTAGGGAGTTGTCATTGTTTTTCAAATTTCAGTAATGGTATATTTTAATTCCAGAATTTCCACTTTTTTTTTTAAACATCTTCTCTCTCTTTGCTGTAAATTCCTTTTTCTTCACCAGATCTTTCTAGTTTTTCATTTGTTTCAAGAATGTAATTGCTCATTGTAGCTGGCACCACTGCGGCTTCGAGAAGGAGGAGTGCCTTGATACTGCTCCTATGTGACCTCCACTGATACCCCTGGGTGCCGACATGGCTGAGCGGTGATGGTGAAGTCCTGACTGTCCACTAGGCTTGTCCGGTACCACCTCAGCAAGGAACTGAACCCAGGAGAGGGGGAAGTCCAGACTCCCTACCCAGCCTTCTCTGAAACCACCCTGATGGGGTATTGGGAAACCTCATTACAGTCTAGGCTCCCTACCTGGCCTTTGCTGTTCAGGTGGGGGTGGGACTGCGGTCCTTCCCTGCAGTGTCTGAAGGAGAATGGTTATTATCTAAAAGGGCCTAGGCTGTCCCTTTCTTAGTTCTTTGGATAGAGAGTAGGGTTGTTATTTTTTTGTCTCTGCTGGTTGGCATTTCCAGGATGCTGACTTCTTCAGCATCTATCCTGGAATGTATGAGGAGAAAAGAAAATCTAGGAAATCACCACCATGTCATTCTTTGGGTCCTGAGGTCTTGAACCTTCCTTACTTACCTCTACCTTTCAGAGTTTCTTTGTATTTGTTTTAGATATAATGTCCATGATTTTTTTTGTGTGCTATTTTGTGGGGAAAAGAGGGAATGGTATGTTGACTCCATCTTTCAGTCAAAACTCCTTTTGATCCTTATCTTTATCTACCTAGACACACTTCATGTAGCTTTACTCTCTCAGGGTCAGAGAACCAGGGCATGGTTTCAAGAACATCCAATAATTCAGCAGGAAGCTTATTTTGGACCAGGAATCACTGCAGGTTAGAGCCAGCTTTAAACAGTGGAACAATGGCAAGGAGAGTGTGATAAAGTGGCCAAATCACACATTTTGCAGTTAGAAGAACCTGGGTTCAAATCCTGTTTCTACCACGTAATTGTTAACCCAACACTTATATATTATCAAATCTCCCTGAGCCTCATCAGTCCTATCTTTTGTGAGGATTAGAAATGGTATATTTCTGGAGCCTGGGGGGGTTTTTTTTTTTTAGGTGGAGTTTTTGTTTTTGTTTTCGCTGCCATTTAAGTCGTAGGGGTTTTCTTCCCAAACACACTACATCTAGATAAGAATATCATTTAGAACATGGAGCAAGCACAGGGTTCCTTTAAGGAAGATGGGGTACAGTAATGCAATGTGTGGCTTGTTGTTAATATTAATGCTGTGATGAGACCCTATTGTCTGTTTACAAGATTTCACACTGCAGGAAGCAAATTAAAGGACTTTGAAGGAGGTTTCTCTGCTCCCTAAAGAGAACTGGAACTGGAAGGATGAATCATCAACAGTATTTTAGGCAGTGTTCTGCTGCTGATAACCTCAGCTTGCTCACTCAGTGTCTTCAAAATATGTCTTTCAGCTCCTAACTGCAAATCAGGTGAGACCTGTGAGGGCAGGAATGAGGCACTGGGTGCTCTTCCTTGGGGTGTGGAAGAAGGGTGGACTTTTGAGCTAGATGGGACAAGGGCGCTATTCCTAGTACTCTGAGTCACTGGATCTTGATGGGTCTGGAAAAGGTGGTCCACCGAGGCCTTTTGACCATTGTGGGGACTGAGTCAGTATGCCAGTTTGGAACACTTGCGAAGTACAGCATTAGGTCAGCTTCCGGAGATAGGGGATTCTTATACAAATGGTTTATTAAAAACAGTCTTCAGGAGAAAGGATGTGATTTCAGGTGAAATCTGGTGTCAACCTGATCCTGTGTGATGCACTATTGCATCCATTGCATCAGAGCCTGTTCTGTCTTGTGGCAAAGACATGAGGATTTTGTCTCCTTGAGTCAATCAGTCTGTAGTGAGGGAGAGTCCAGCCCTAAATCAGGGATAATTCCCAGGCACATTTGTGCAATGTGGCTCTATCACTTAAAGGCAGTTCTCTGGAGAAGGTTAAATGTGTGAGGTTAGCAGCGGCACTATCAGCAGCTAGAAGAGGGATCCTTGGTAATATGGGCAGGGCTCAAGAACCTCTAAAGCTCTAGGTTTATCAGTAACACCATGTGAAAACCATTGGCTTGGGGAACAGAAGGCCTGGCTTCCCTCTAATTTGCTATGTGACCTTGAACAAGTCATTCAACCTCTCTGCCTTACATGTGAAAAAAGAATTGGCACAAATGGACTCTTAAAGCCTGGCTGACTCATGGGAGTTGTTGACTGAGAACAATGGATTTAGTAAGACCCAGCTTTCTGGCCTGTGGACCACAGGAACCTTCAAGAAGAGTAAAAGGGGCAACTGCAAGGTTATTGCCACATGGACTGAAGCGCAGGGAGGCATTCTTACTTCAGGGGCCGGGGACTAGAATTAGACCTGCAGAAGCCTTGGACCAGGGACACACGGGTTATGTGGCCTGGTAACCAAGGGAGCAGCAAGGAAGTCCATATCAGGACTTAGTTTATAGAGTAAATTCTGGGAGGAACCAAGGGTCCTTGTTCCTTGTCTGAGTGATTGCAATGGGAATCTTGTCTAATTAGAATTTGAGTAAATGTGTTCAGCATCTGGACTCCGTTTCCTTGAATTCTGTAAACTTTTTTCCTTGCTTTTAATTCTATCCACCTAGTAAGAGCCCTTTTTGTAAATTGATTGTGTGATTAGTAATATTTTGCAACATTCTTTGGCTCATTATTGTAGCTTGTGCCCTGCTCAGGGGAAAAGGCAGATGTTTCTGTATTTTCATATGTGCCCATAGGCAGGAATTGGACAGCTGTTGGGAGTAGTGCAGTAGATGAAGTTAGGAGACTGAAGTGAAAACCTCAATTATATCAGTCCTTGGACTCTTTGGGGATAGTGGAACTTGTTCCTCTGATGCAGAGAGTTTCTTTCTCTAGGATAGAAGTTTCTAATCCTAGAATATTTCATTGTCATATGACATAAGTAGTTGATGTTTTGCTATACTTACTCTTGCTGAAATAGTGGCACATGTTCAGGGTTGATCCCTGAAATTTGTTTGGATGTTGACTTGTTTGATTACAAGTCAATACTCATCTAAACAAACTTCTGGGGAGGCTTCTTTCGGACAGGTCTTTGATTACAAACCTTTTACCACTCTCAAACTTTAGCTCATACTGGAACTTCCCAGGCTGGAAACAACATCACTGTGGAGTGGAATCTGAGGCTAAATGAACTGGCTTCATAGTAGGTTGTGGAAGAAACTTTGAGCAAGCTTTTTCTTTGGTCACTGTTACCTATGTTGGCTTTCACCAGAAGCCAAACATTTACTTAGGGTTGGATGTTTCTAAAGAGTTATCCATCTTGATTAATTTATTATTAAAAAGACTGAATTTTTATGGGACCAGTATCTCTTCCTCATTTTTTAAAGGGTTCTGCATCCTTTCAGAGGAAGGAAAGTCTCTGCTCGGTTTAGCAAAAGAAAATCCTGTGAAGAAGTGGCTGCCTGTTTGTGTGGGTCCTGCCACCTTCGGATGTTGCTTAGTGGACTGACTTTTTCAAAGGTGGAGTCAGTTTGCTGCATGGTTGGCAGATTCATGGGGTGCTGGGACTTGGTGCACTTCAGATGGCTTATCTCCCTTCGTGGAGCTTTTGGGATGGACAGGGAAGTTCACTGGCACGTCCCTGGATTTGCATGAGGATTCTGTGGTAAAGCTGCTTCTCCTGCTGACTCGGCCCTTGAAATATCTGCGGTCATAAATAGTGGTTATTTAAAATTCTATACATGACTGTAAAATGTTTTCATTTAGAAAGAAAAATAAATAATTTTAAGTTCCTTCATGGGGGTTTAGTAAAAACGTGACTTATGGAATAATTTTTGCCATGACAGAAGAAAGCTTTCACTGTATTCTATTATTTCAGTCTTGTAACTGCTATTCTAAGGATGAAGCTTCCTTCCTTGGCTGAGATGTCACCTGGACGGATACCGCCATTTGCTACTAATGATGATTGATGCTAGTCAAAAAAGTTCTTCTATGTCAAGAGGGCACTTGGAAGGCTGGTTATAAAGAGCAGTTCTCACCATCTGAAAGCATTTGTTATCACTCATGCTTTGATGCAGCAACACATTGCAGTTCTTGGCATAACGAGAGTCAGGTTTTAGTACTTACCGTCACAACCAAGTCTTACTTGCCAAACTTTAAAGACAAACTATTTCGAGGATTAAAGGATGGAATCCCTTTGTGCTTTGTTGAAACAGAACTGAAAGGTTCATAATGACAGACAGAACCATTAAGAGCCATGAAAGAAAAACAAGCAGCGAGCCTGAAAGTGTTCTGCGCTAGAAAGGAGTCGACGCCCTTTGAACATTTAAGTTCAAATAATGTGCAGTCCTTTATCTCCAAAGATCACACTACTGACCCACTGTCGGCAGAACTTGTGCTATGCGGGGTTGTTTTCCAGCACAGGGGATAGATTTTTTTTTTTTTTTTTTTCAGATCTGTCTTCTCAGGCTTGCCAGAGATCTCCTTTGGGACCAGTGACAAGCACTGAGAATCCTGAAGGCTGGAGAAAGGGGAAGCTGGATTGTAACGGCTAATGCCTACTGAGTTCTTATGATATGCCAGGTTCCCTTCTACACACTTTATATCAATCACCTCAAGTATTTTTCACAGCCAACCACATGATGAGGTAGGACTGGTGATTAGTCCCACCTTATAAAAAGAACTTGCCCAAGGGCGTACAGCTATTAAAAGGTGCAGTTGGGATTTGAAGCCATCAAAGGTGATGCTGTGGGTGGCAGCTCGTAAGCACCATATTTGGCTACAGTCTAGTTAGCAGTTGAGAATATGGACTCTGGAGTCAGAAAAACATGGACTCAAATCCTGACTCCACCATCTGACTGGTATGTGAGCTTGGGTAAGTTACGTAACACTGTTGGGGCAAGAAAGGAGGTCAGTCAGAGAAGCCTGCTGCAGATCATGGCCTAATAAGCCCTCAATAAATGCTAGTCGCTATTATTATTAGTGTTTTATTTTTGTCACAGAACAGAGTGAAACTAAGAGGTGATGGTTCTCTACTTGAGGGTGCATTAGAAAGAACTACCTGGGCCCCACTCATGAGAGACTAATTCCTTTGGGTCTGGGGTAGTGGTGGCTGGTTGAATTTTTAAGGACTTTGATACAAAACGAGTGGCCTGCGGATCCCATGCTCAGGAGCCCTATGGTATGGGAATCAGAGATCTGAGTCAGTTTCCCTGCCCTGTGCCCATCCTGGGAAGGCTGAGTGACCTTAGGCGGTATGCATTTCATAATTTATTTAAGCATTGATCCATAATCAAGCAATGGAATGGAACACATTCTATAGACTCTTAATTGTTAAAAAACAAACAAAAAAAATTGACCATCAAAGGAATTTATGTTTCACACTCTAGTATCAGCAAGTTTAGAATTTGTGTTGGAGCAAACTC
Organism: Pteronotus mesoamericanus; assembly: GCF_021234165.1. NCBI lineage: Eukaryota > Metazoa > Chordata > Mammalia > Chiroptera > Mormoopidae > Pteronotus > Pteronotus mesoamericanus. Next base: position 64,277,350 of record NW_026555329.1, on the reverse strand, counting down.
AGGAGTAACTAACAGATTTTTAGGGCTGGAAGGGACCTCAGAGGTCCCCAACTCACACCCTGGTTCTATAGGTGCTGAAAACGAGGAGAGGAGGGGTGAAATAACCTGCTTAAAAAGTACACAATTAGTTGGCAGCAAAGTTTACAATAGGACTTTGATTTTAGATACTGTGGCCACCTCTGGACAAGGGGCCAGACTTGACCCCTTTGGAAAGTTCTATATTCTCTGAAGTTAGGGTGACAGCAGGAGGGAAGGAGGTTCCTACCTGCCTGCTGCTGCATGGACCCTTTTTTGGTCCAGGTGCTTTTTCCCGCCACGTCTGGCCGCTAACTGCCTACTCATTCTTTAGGGTTCTTTGCAAGCTGCTGTTTCTGGGACAGTCTTTCTGCCTATTTTCCATAATTGCTTTCGACAGAGTTCATTACTCCCTCTTTAGCCACCCCTGAATCTTATGGCATTTATTGCAGTTAATTGCAACTTTCTGCTATTTATGTTTTTTCCTGGGGTACAACTAGGTGACACAAGTTGACACCACTCTCCTATTTTTCACACTTCCAGACATCATTGGCCATTTATTCATTTATTCTCACATATGAGTGGGACACCCACTATATATAACAGGTTCATTGTTAGAGGATACAGAGAAAAGCAAAATATGGGCTTAATAAATGGGAAAATACTTAAAAAACTATGTAATATAAAATTCTATTATATACTATGAAGAAAATTTAAAAAAGGGTGATGTGATAGATAAATGATATGTTGGTGGGACTCCTTTTGACCGGGTGGTTCAGGAAGGGCCTTCCCAAAGGGTTTCTCATTTGAGCTGAGACCCAGATGATGACAGATAGGATCCATATAAAGGTCTGAGATAAGAGTATTCCAGAAGAGCCCTGATGGGTGTGGCTCAGTTGATTGGGTGTCGTCTGGCAAAGCAGAACATCACCAGTTTGTTTGCTGGTCAGAGCACATGCCTGGTTTGCAGGTTTGGTGCCTGGTTGGGCATGTATGAGAGGCAGCTGATTGATGTTTCTCTCTCTTGTGGATGTTTCTCTCCCTCTCTTTTTCCCTCCCTTTCCCTGTCTCTAAAAATAAGTTTAAAAAAAAAATAGAGTATTCTAGATGAAAGGAAGAGTATGTGTAAATGAGCTAGAGTGAGAATAAAGTGGACATCTTTGAGGAACAGAAGGAAGCCAGAGTGGGGAGAATGGAGGGAACAAGAAGAGTGGTGTCAGATGAAGGCTGGGACATGTGCAGGGTCACATGTCATGGGGCTTTGGAGGCCACGAGGAGTTTGGATTACAGTTTAGGGACAACGGGAAGCTGTTAGAGATGTTTAAGCAGGAACGTGGCATGGTAAAACCCATGTTTTTAATGGATCACTTTTGTCTACCGAGCCTTTGCCTCACCCTCATATTTTTCACACAATATGCCAGGCAATCTTTACTTGTTATCATTTGGCACTTAGGAAAATAAAATCTTTTTTAGGGATTTTTGCTAAACTCCTTGAGGGACAAGTTTATGTTTTAATTACTTTTATATGCTTAGTGCTTTGTACTATGCCGGGCAAAGAGTAGGTTTTTGGTGAATATTTGTTTTTTGAATAAATGGTTTCTGAATTACTTTGTCCTTTGGAATAAAGAAGTAGCAAGGTTCTATCTGTTAGGTGACTTTTTTTTTTTTTTAGCAAGTTCACTAAATGGTAGGTGGAAGCCCATTGTGAAAATTAATTGATTGACACCCCAGTTTATCTCAGCTCACTTCAAACATTTTTTAGTTCCATAAAATTGAAGTGTAGTTAAGCTTAGAGGCAACAGAGTGAAGTCTCTCCTAAGTCCCTGAAGTTACAGCTGTAGCCTTTTAGCATCAGATAGGAAAGGCTGGTGGACTTCTGCCTCTGATGTCCTGAAAGACTGAATATTTTGAGAAATTCTTCTAATTACTAACACACTGAGAAAAGCTGGATATGGCACAAAAATGTGTAGCTAAGCTCATTAAAATTTAAGATAAATCCATGGGGCAAAAATGAAGAGAACCAACATCACAGTGGCGAGTGAGCACATAAGCTGTGTGCTGCCTTGGGAGGGCATCTGAGGATAACCAAAACCAGGAGCCTTGGTACTTAACTGCTACACAACAGGGGGTTAGAGTGGGGGTGCATTGTGAAATGGGAGCAAAGGTCTTAGGAACTGCAAGGTGGGGAGTCAAGACTGATTAAGAGCCCACAAAAACCAGGAGTCTTGTAGAGCTATATACCCTCAGTGAAAAGATGGACTGGGAGAAAAATCTGTGGCAAACAAAGCTGCTATGAAAAGTTATAAATCTTTTTTTATATTTCAAGAATAAATCCAGTTTCTCTTGAGAATTCTGACCTCATGATGATTTTTGGTTTAAATTTACATTATCTCCATATGCTGTCTAGAAAGCATCAAGTGAAAGAATTAGGTTAAGGTGATTCTAGTGTGAGAATCCTCTTTGGAGGAATGTTCCCACAGCTGAGGCTCTTTAAGCTCCCCACAGATTGAGATCAGCCACATGAGTTCATAATAAAAAATTACCAGTTACGGCACACAAGCCATTAATCAAAACCAAATACTGTAAAATTAGACTTTCCACGGACTTCAATATAAGAATTATCAGAATCAGGATATAAACTATGTATCCTTAAAATGTTTACTGAAATAAAAGAAAGCATTTAAAACATGAGCAAGGAACAAGAGGCTATCAAAAATGACTAGGTAGAATTTGAAAAAGAGCAAAATGGAAATTCTGGAAATAAAGAATATTTGAACGTAGAAACTCAAAGAGAAAAACTGTTTAACCATCAAGTATTTTTTTTTGAAAATTTGGTAAAGATTTACTTTTGAATGTAGAATATTGTTTAAAAAGTTTACATATAGAAAGGGTAAAAATCATAAGTATATAATCCAGTGAATTTTCACAAATTAAATGCAACTGATATTCAGCTCAAGAAACAGACCATTATCAGATCTCGGAAGCCGCCTTCATGCACTCTCCCAGATAATCTCCCCACCCCAAGGACAACTGCTATCCTGAGTTTTCATAGTTCGTTTGCCCGATTTTTAAAAAAAAATTTATAAATTGATTCATGTAGAAAATACTCTTGCATATAGCCTCTATCTCTCAACATAGGAAGATAATAATAAAATATGAAATTCATTCATTTTTATACAGTTGTAATTTGCTTCTTATTATTTAATATAGTATGCTGTTGTGTAAACATACCACAATTTATTTGTCCTTCCTGCTGCTGATGGGCATTTGGCTGATACCTAGTTTGGGGTTATTATCTATCCATTTGTTTGTTTATATCTAGCAGTGGAATTGCTAGGTCATAGAGTGTGTATGTGTTCAGCATTAGTAGAAACTGTAACAGCTTTCAACCTTTTTCTAACCCAGATGAAATCTTGTGTGGAAATTCAATAAATGAAGTCGTATTCAAGATGTCAAAAGAAACATATAAAATCTAATGGAATGGGTGGATTAACAACAGGTTAGACCCAGTAAAGATTAAAAAAATCAGTGATTTGGAAGATAAATATGAGAAATTACTCCAGGATGCAGCACAGAAAGACAATTGAAAAAGAGAGAGATTAAGAGGCATAAAAGATAAAATTAGAAGACTCCACTTATGTCTAATTGGAGAAGGCTCAGTGGAATTGAGTCAGAGAAAGAGTGCCAAAAAAGTATCTAAATTAACATTATCCAATAGAAATATAATTTCTATTGTGCAGCCACACACAGAGAAATTTTAAAATGTCTAGTATATATGTTTTATTTAACTCAATATACACCCCAAATATTCTTATTTCAACAGATGATCGATATAAAAATTGAGATTATGCATTATATTTTCATCCTGTGTCTTCAAATATGGTGTATAATTTTATACATATAGAACATCTCAGTTTAGACTGGCCATATTCCAAGTACTCCCACATGTGGCTAGCGATTATCCCATTAGACAGTGAGACTGTAACTAAAGAGGGTGTGTATAGGGAAGAGAAGTTGATGGAAGGTCACCAGATCTCTGGAGAAGTGAGCTAGTTGAAGCAGAGGGCTGTGTTGTGAGGGTGGGAAGAATGGGGGTTAGTATGACACCACAGTGGTGGCGTCAGGCTTTGAATTTATACACTTCATACCCTTCTGTATACTTGTTATACCCTTCCACATCCAATGAATTACAGTGTTACAGCTGTTGAATAGTTCAGAGCAATAGTAAACAAGAGCCTAGTACAAGAAGAGAAATATATCTGTTGAATTTACAAAGGGGATTTGGAAACTCAGAATTTACATATTCTCATGCAAATTTGACCAGAAGCCTAAAGTGAGCATGTCTGACATTTACATCAAAGTTCACTGTATTGTGTATTAATAGAAACAGGCAGGTTGGAAAAGGTTTTCATTTCTTTTGCTGTAATGATATGAGAACTTGAAAATGAATACAAGTAGGTTGTTACCTTGGCTTTTACGTCCTCGTGTGCTCAGACAACACAAAAGCTATATTAGCAGGCACTGAATCAAAAACCTTATAAGCGTGACCCAAATAACCTCAGACTTCCCGGGAATTTCTGTGTTTGGGTAAGATACGTGACTGTAGTCAGTTGGGTCACCGTTGCACCAGCTTCAAAAGCAGTGAAGCGAGGTGCTTGGAACCTCTGACTAGCCTCTGCTATTTGAAAAGTAGCAATAGAACTGAAAATGTATTTTTGTCCTTGAAAACATGTCTGAAGTGCTGTATCTATTTGTATAATGATAACACCTTTTATACTGGCTCTGCCAGTCCAAATATAAGTGTTGTGACTATTATGCAAGGAAGACCATTATGTAAGCTTATGATCTTTATGATAAAAAATTCTTTTTCCCATAGTCTAAATATGAGACTGACCCAGCTAAAAAAGTTGCTCCCATTATGTTTGATTATGAGGCTAGCAATGGAATTATTAGTTTAATCCAATTATCTCCAATATGGAATATAGTATTCTAGAATGTTCTACTGACTACCTTTGAGATAAAGACTCTTTATATGGGCTTTCAGAAGATTATGAGACAGTTTTAGTCTAATGCAGAACTTACACTAAACTGATCATATTGCACAGTATGTGAAAGCATACCCATCACATGTGGAGCCTGTTATTTGCACCTCGTATTTTCTTAGAGTCAATTCCTATTTCTTCTTGGTGTCATGAGGTTGAGTTGACTGGTGATGCTGAGGATCGTCCGGTGGAAAGCAGACCAGGGGCTGGAGTGTGTCTGGTTGTGTGACTAGGGGAAAGCCACCGTTACTTCTGGGTGCTTTTGCAATGAAAAAGATTCCTCATATACATTAAGGTTGAAAGAAATCTTAGGGTCATTTATTCTCATCTCACACCTAAATTACTAGAACTTTCTAAGCATCTGTAACATATGACCATCCAGCTTTGGCTTTGTAGACCAGAGGTTACTACACAGTTTGCTCCATTGCTTGATATTCCACAGGTTTAGGACATTCTCTTTTGGACGGAACCAAAACCTTTTCAGCCAACGCCCAACTCATAAGGGGCCTGCCTGGGAGATAAAACATCTTAAATGTGAAAGTATTTTCTAAACCAAGTAAAAGGATAGAGTGTAAATCTATATCACTATATTTACTAATGTTAAAGTACACAAATGGATCTCATCTAATTTGTACTGCCAGAATTCTTGCTTTCAGCAATTCCCCAAACTGAAAGAATCAACTTCTTTGTGGTATGCCTTCATATTCCAGGCACTGAACTACAGTGGGTTCATCTTGAAAACAGGGAAAAGAATTCTGCCTCTCTAGATTAACCAGGAACCCCCACATTTCTAAAAGCTGGTTTCACTCTTATCCTTAATGTTTAACATTCAGTCTGAAGAGAGTTAGAAATGCTTCTACTTTTAATGAAGTGCTTGTTCCCTGGACGCCAGAGCATCATAGCTTCCTATGGGGTGGAGATAGTGGGTGAATTACATGTATAGGAATGCTGTGGGTCTAGGGGGATCCTGTGACCATAGTGTATCCCTGACTTGTTGCCTTGTTTATATAGGATAGTCACTTACTATTTAGCTCATGTTTGTTCATAGTTCATGGTTAGTGCTTAGAACTCTTCCTTGGGAAGCCCTAAATATCCTCTTCATTCTGATGTGTTATGGCCATAGGACCCTTAATGAAGACGCAGCTATTCCATACTAGTTGCAGAGGGCCAGATAACTTGGATCTGGACTTTGATGGGATTTCTCTTTGGGTGAATTAGAATCCCCAAAGGACTTTATTCCCCATCTTCCTTGACCTCCACGCTGATCGTAGTCCCTGCAAGAGCCTTTGTGGAGGGTGCCGGAATCCTCCTGGATCACTGTACTGCTACTGCCCTGGAAGCTGAATCCAGCTCTCAAGGTTTAGAATTTAGGCTTGGGCAGGGAGGAGTATGGTAAATAGAGCAAAAGAGTCAGGCAGAGTCTGCAGAATTCTGAGGGTTTTTGGGGGTGAGTGGCCTTCTGTCACCTCAGTGTTCCTCTGTCATTGCACACTCAACAGCTAAAATCTTGGCTAGGTTTCATGCTGGACAGCATATTCTTGACTTTGTTGGGATTTTGAAGAGCTTCCTTTTCGACTTAGCATTTGGCCTGGTTCTCTAGGGTAATTTCTTCCCAACAGCTGTTACGTGTCTCTGCTCCTTCTTAAATGAAGTTTCCAGGTGAGTTTACTTCTTCAGCAATCTCGCAGTGCAAACTGAAGATTGCAAACTTGTTTTGTTCTTGGTGCTAAATCTTTTGAGGGTGGAGAGAGGGAGAAATCTGAGCTATATTTGAATGAACACACTAAGTCTCTCAGCTCCTGGTTGGCTGGCCCTTGGTTTCTCTATTTTAAGTATTTATATTCCTGATGTTGAAACAAACACACACTATTAGACATTCCAGGGTAAAACTTCTGTGGGAAATAGAATTGGAAACTAGGTATCCCCAAGGAAAAGTCAGGTATTCAAGGCAAAAACTCAAATAACAGGTAAAAGAAAAAGAAATGTAGGCAACCGACAAGCTGGAAAACTCACTGTCACTCTAATGAAATAACTGAAAACAAGCGATTGCTACAATTACAGGCAGAGTGAGGGGAGGAGAGGCCAGTAATAATAGATCATGTCAGGTGCACAAAATCAAGTGGTTAGAGGCCCGGAGAATGACAGATCTGGAAGATTTAAGGTGAACAAACAAGGTGATAATTATAAAAGCTTTATAATCATTTACTTATGTGCCTGCCTCCTGAAGGGATTCTGAGTTCCGTGGAAAACATGGCGCAGCAGAGACGGGCTCTGGAGTCTCAGTGTTAGGTACAAATGCTGGCCCCTGACTCATTATCCAAAGTTACACAATTTGTTTCCATCTCAGTTTTACCATTTAAATAACAGCATTGCTATAGCACTTTCCTTGCAGGGTTGTGGTGGGGATCGTTAATGGCAGATCAAGTGCTTAGCATGGTGGCTGGTACTTCTTGCTTGTTAGATATTATTATTATTATCTATGTTTCTATAGCCCACAGTGGTACTTGGCTCTCTAGCTGACATTCAATAAATATTTGTTGAATAAATACGTGAGCATTTATGATTAGTGCTTTAATAAAAGTTTCATTTTTATTTAATTACTTTTCCCCTCACTGGTTAATATGTTTGATGTCCTATTAAGACATAGAAAACTGGAGTTATGAAAATAATGAGGGCTGAAATGTGCAGATAGTAAGTACAAATATTTTCTCTTAAATAAGACTATAAAAAGCATTCTATAAAAATATATTCCCTTCCATATGCTTCATTTTGCAAATACAATAGGTTGGTGTGCAATTAGTCACATTTCTCTCTAGCCCTGCTCTCCTTCCTATGCCTAATGAAAAGGCAGCATTCTCTCTGACATCTAAGCCAGAAATTGGGGAGTAATCGTTGCCTCCTCTCTTTGCCTCATGCTCACACCCATTCATTTTTATGGACACACACGCCATGTCCATTTCATTTCCTGATTAGCTCCTGAATCTGTCCTTTGTGTCCATATATGCTATTATTGCCTTAGTCCAGCTACTGTCAGCTCTTGTCTAAATTAATGTCACAGTGCCCTGACTGATAATTAAGGAAAAGTCTTCTAGGAAGGTCCAAGGCAACCAGTGTTTGAACTTCCTGCTGGCAAGCTGTCTAGTATCATGCAATAGAAATCCTGAAAGACTTAAGCAGCTTGGATTTCTATGCGTTTGCAGAATGTTGGAGATGCTTGCTTTCTATCCTACTGAATTATGTACAAGAATACTGCTGCTGATGCTCATGGGACATGCATTTGAGGCACACATGCCTTGAAGTTTTTCTGAAGTTTGCTCTTATAATGGAAGCATAGTAATTCTAGGGAAATAAAATTTCTCAGGGTTACAGGAGATCTACCTGTAGGAAAATTCACAAAGATGGGTATCATTTTTACATATATTAGAAAAGCATAACTTATTTAATCCAAATTTATTTAGCAAAGTCATATGCCCTCCTTTGGCAGTTGATAGCCAGGGAAGTCATATAGGACTATAGAAACAAGTTTTTACATTGAATAGAAAAACCCATGTTAAATGGATTAATAGTTTCAAATCAGCTGTTCTAAGAGGTGACTTTACCACATTTGGGCAAGATTATTGACATTCTTACTAGAATGGGAATCCAGCTTTGTAAGGAGTCATAAAGCACATTAGTGGAGCCAGGTAACTGACCTCCCCCATGAGATCCAGCTATTCTAATTCTGTAGGTAGAGATTGAGGAAGATGCTAGCATCTAATGATTGGGTGGAGAAATATATTTGTCAAGAAATCAGACTGAGTAGTTTAAAGACTGGTTGTGCAGCTGGTGTCCCTGAGGCCATAGCACTCAGTTCTCCTGTCCATCCATATCTGGCACGGCTTCCTAATAGAATCCTACATGGATTGTGGCTTTGGGAACATCAGGCCAGTCATTCCTGTGGGAATATAGTTGTATGTGATGATTGTCATAAAGACTTCTGTTTCTGACAGAAAAAGAGGGACCTGTCTTGTGCATAGGTGGCTGAAGAGAGGTGGGGAAAGAGATGAGAAGTAAGGGGAATATAGAGCCTAAATGGAGAGAGGCAAGGGTCAGGAGAGAAAGGAGTAGTGTTTGTGAAAGAACATGTGGACGTTTGGGCAGGAAAGAGTTGTAGGTGACCAACTGCATACGAGCAAGTGGGTGATCTTTTGTCCTTCTCTCCTCACCTGCCATGGACCCCAGGGAAGACTGACACGCTCGATGCTCCTGGTGCTCCAAGCTAAGCAACAGGAGTGAGGTATTGCAGTAGCAGAGAGGATAACTCCAGAAAGGCAGTGATCGAATGGCAGCTGTGAAGACGTGGCAGTGAGCAGGTCTCTTACTTGGCTCAAGAGGAGAAGACTAGCCAAAAGGCCAGAGTGGGGGAACATAAGTATTTAGTTTTGTGCTTATTGGATGTGAAGCCACATCTGATAATACCCCCAAAATAATTGAAGGAGACTTTAAATGAAGCCTAAACCCTAATAATTTAGGCATTAATGGAAATGTGACTATGTTTGTATTCATGGGCTGGTGAAACTTGCAATATTTCAAATATGTGCAGTGCCTTAGTTCTAAAATGTTGTGGTAGCCGTATTTAATAGCATTCACATGTGAGACAACAATTACTTAGCACTTGTTTATAAATGAATCACAGAATTTTTAGCCCCGGAAGGAACTTTAGGAATAATCTACTCCAACCCCTGCATTTCACAGATTAGAGTCAGAGAGCAAAAGACTTAAAGTGACTAAAAGCTGTGTGATGTTAGGCACTTTAGTGGCAGAGGTTGGTATATGTCTGGAGCTCCTGCATCTTAGACTTAACTATTTTGGAACAAAAAGGAAGAGGAAGAGTTGAGATTAAAAAATATAATTTGTAAAGCGTACCAAGTGAGACTTTACACTTGGTTTCATATCAAGTTAAAATACCAAATAATTACATTTTTAACTATAGTTATATAACAAACATATTAGTTCCACATAGTTCTATGTATAATGGTGTATATTTAAGAAGAAAGTCTGAAATTTCAGTTCTATGATTAGATACCAACATATATTGTGTCCTTGATTACTCTATTTTGGCATTTCCTCTGATATGAGAGAAATTTAGCTGAAATTTAGTGGTGGTTTTGTTGCGAGCCTTGCTCTGGCTGTTTCCTCTACCTTAATCACTCGTCTTTTAAATCATCCTGAAACTGTCTCCTTCTCATCTTTTATGTCTTAGCTCAAGGGTCATCTCTCCTGAAAGGCTGTCACTTATCACTCTCCCTTCCCCTGGCTGATTTACCCAAGTGGCTCTTAACTGAGGGTAATTTTGTCCCCCAAGGAACGTTTATCAGTGTCTGGAGGTATTTTTGACTGACACGAGTCGGGTGCGGGGGTGCTAGTGGGTAGAGGACAGTGATGATGCTAAATATCCTATAATGCACAGAACAGCTCCTCTCAACAAATAATTATCTGCTCAAAAATGTTAATAGTGCCACTGTCGAGAAACCCTGCTCTAACCCATTGCCTTAGCTTTGTTTTTGCCAAGGTTATACCGCAATCTTTCTTATTTATGTACTCTTCTGTCTGTCTCCTGCCATCCCACCCCCTTGAATGAAGGCTCTACAAGGCCAGGAACTGGGTTTTGTTTATTGTTATATAAGTGTCTAGAAAAGTACTCAGCATGTAGTAGGTGCTCCATAAATATGAACTGAATTGATTGAATGACTCTATCCTTACTACTAAAAAATAACTTAAAGGCAGTTACACTGTGGTGTGGCATTCTCATTGATGAAAGACACCCAGGCAGAAGCACCAGGTAAAATACAGTGGCTTGTTTCTGTTTGGTCTCATACAATCAGGATCAGCTCAGCTTTGTCTTTCAGAAAAGCAACACATGAAGAAAGGTGAACGTTATTGAAAGTGAGCTGGCACTGCCTGTGTGACAGCTGTCATGTGATCCTGTCGTTCCTATTAACAGTGTTACCTAGGCTCAGACTGCAAAGAGGAGTGGAAATGAAGCCATTTGTATGTAAACTATTTGTACATAAGCTATGTTTGGCAGCGTAACAACTTATTGATTCAGGCTGCCCAGGACAGCTATGTTTCTTCTCCATGTCTTTCACTCCTAGTGTGGGTTGAATTGAGAACACACATTCTCCTCAAATGTGTTAACAGCTTTCTAGCATAAGCTACTGATCATGAAGAAATGAAAATAATTACTTGAAGCACTAGAGAAGGCCAGAATTTCAAGTTGGTTTATTTTACCTGATATACTATTTAAAAAAGAAAAGAAAAAAAGAAAGAGCAACCTGCATTAATGCCAAATCACAGCTGCATCAGTACAGTTTTCTTAGTAGAACTGAAAAAATATATTAGTGAGTGCATCTAACTGGCAAATGTGATCAGGAGCATCAAGGAAAAAAGGACTGAAAAGTGTCTTAACAGCTTTAAAATCCACAGATGGCAAATCAAGTAAAAGATGTGTTTATCACCCTCTGAACACACTGTAAAATGCACATCCGAGGGCTAGGAAGTTTCTAATGGCAACTGCTGCACTTTTGGAAACCTCAGTGGAACCCTTGGCTCTCCAATATCAAGCTCTTCTAGTGTCTTGCTGCAGAATAGGGAAGCTGCTTTCCTGACCACACAGCTTCTGTGCGATAAAACTGAAGGCATTGTGCTTTGTCAGGAGAGTCTGAGGCAGAAATGAGAGTCAGGTATGAGTAATAATGCGTTGGAAATTGTTATGCCGTGTACTGTGTTTCATAAAGTCTTGCATAAACTGCTTGACATAGAATATTACAGAATAGTAAAAGCTGCTTTCTAGTGTTTATGTTCTTTCTGTCTACAATTCAGTGAATGTTATGTACATTAACTGTGTGGCTTGGCTACTACATTTATGCCATGAAAATGTAAATGAATGAATGAACACAATCAATCAGAACTCTAATATCTTTAATCATGACTCATTTAGCATGTTATATTTTAAAACATTCTGTTTAATCCCTCTCTGTATTTGAATTACATATCTCACACTTTTAAATAATTTTATAAAAATAAAAATTAAAAAATTCTACAATTATAACACTCCTTTTCTACTTATGAGGAGTTTCTTCTTTCTTTCTCCTTTTCTTCCTCTTCTGTCTGCCGTACTCTTTTCCTTCCTTAAACCAATTCATGTACAGTTTAAATCTTTAAAATTCCAAGTTTAATCACCCGCTTTCTTAAATATTTGTTATTTAATAAAAATGTAGGAATATACTGATGATATTTACCTATCCATAAAATAAGTATATTTTAATTTATAGCATGGAGCTCTGTTAGATGTCCAGCTATACTATGGATTAAACCCATGTCTTCTGAAACATAATTTATTGTGAAAACCTGATATGGCTTCTAAGACAAGTCTTAGGTCTGCCTTCTAACTGAATGTGAGGAACTTGTCAAGAGTGTGGGCTCAAAAGCTCTGACTTCATTGAGCTAAAAAGAAAAATGTACTCTGAAGATGAGGATTCTTGATCCTATGTCTGTTAATCACCGTTAGGTCAGAGGAATCTCAAAGAAGAGAATGGCTGATTAATTTTTAAGAGGGCTAGGCTGAAAAAGGGCATATTGGATGAGGTTTGCGATTTCATATAAATGAATGAGTGAACATTTTATTTGTGTGGAGGCAGGCTTCAGAGTTATGTGACTCTGAGTCCAAACTCTGGCCCATCCAATGATGTAGGCCTTGAATGACTAACTATATAAACTTCTTGGAGTCTATACTGATAAAATGGGGATTAGTTTACATTTTAGGATTATTGTAATGAACAAGAATATGTACAGAAAGTAATTTCTTTTCTGGTACCCAGTAGACATTAATAGATGGTCGCTATTAACAAAGCTATTATTTGTAAACAAGTAAATGGAATACACTAAGAACCTGGAAAGTTCTGTATTTGTAGTCATGTTTATAGTATTTATGAGATATAACTGATGATTTAGTATAATATACAACACACAAGCACAAGCACATACAGACACACATTTTTTCTGCCAGGGTTTGTTCCTAAGACAGTAGACTCAAGATGTCATCTTTTGGTAATGGATTTTGGATGTTGCTTTAACTTGAAAATAAAAATTAGTAAGAGGTCTTAGACATGCCTGTAATCCTGCTGCAAGTGAAAATTAACTCTGACATCTACATGTAATAGCTCCCAAAGTATTGGTTATTTTTTGAAATCCATCAAAGAAGTTGGGATGAACTCTGAGTTGGAACAAAGCTTTGAGCTGCGAGTCAGTGAGTCCTATCCATTGGCTAAAGAGGTAAACTTACATAGACCAGAAAGGTGGGGGTATGAGGAGGGAGTCTAATAAAACTCGATGGGGAGATTATCATGATGGAATTCTTTATATTTAAATTAAAATCACATTGGGTATCTTGACCATGGCCACATAACTGACCTGAGGATTCTGTTTTACCTCCCAAACTATTTGGGGCTATTATGTAGGCTGCAGAAGGCAGGGAAAGTCAGCAAGTTTAGCCTATGACTGTGTCAGCACTTTTGGGGAGGGATTTCCTTTTTTGCTTGGTATACCCCTAAACCAAGTGTAGCCACCCCCCCCGCCCCCCCGCAGCCAGGCCTCTGGGGAATATTTGCTGAGTCCACGTGTGGTTAGATATAGGGTATGGTGACTGAATTGTGTTGATACTTCCTGTGGGAATTGAATCACACATCCAGAACACCTCAATTACTGCAGAAGACCAAAAAAAATGCGTGGGCTTTGGTGAGGTTTAAATTTGTGTAGGCCTCTCCATTTTTCTCCAAACTTAGGCTCACAGGCTATGGTTAGTGGGCACCAAATCTGGTTCTTTCTCTGCTCTAAGAAAAATGTACACATGATAGATATTACTTCTACATGTAACTTGAAGTATTCCTGGAAGATTGACCTACATCTATAAAAAAAACAAAGCTGAAGTTAAATATTCTAGAAATCAATAGTATAATGAACTGAATAGTATTATGTCTGAAGCCTTTTTTTTTCTTCCCAATTTAGAGGATCTTTCAGCTTAAAATAGGCACCCACCCCATCGTTATTGTGTTCTTTTGGCTAATTTAGATCCTGGGCAGTGCTTGGACTTGGGAAAACAGGGAATAGTTTGTACTTTCTAAAGGGAGGCATAATTTGCATCGTTTTTAACAATAGGCAGCATGGTTTCAGACAAGGTTGCTGAAAGATGGAGGGATGGTTTGAGGACAAAGTGGAAAACAATCCTATCCTCACATGCCTCTGTTCTCTCCTAATGTGGCACACTATTGTAAAAACCAAAGCATAGCACTGCCTGTGGTTGTCATATGAAGGGACAATCAACATCCAAACCAGCAGAATCTGACTTTTATCAATGTGATGTCTGCTAAGACTGAAAAGACCTTGCTTCTCATGTTGCATAGAGGTTTACATCTGTAAAAGAAAAGACTGTCTATTAGCAGTGTTTTTATTGTACTTTGTCACTTTTGTAAACTTGGCAAAAGGCCAGAGTTTCTTCATCTGTGATATGTTTTTGTTTTATTTGAAAACAATTTTAATTCCTAGTTAATAAGGATTGAACATGTTATCCATTAACAATTATCTTTAACGGGGCTGAGTAGAAAATCCAACAGTGAATATAAAATGAAAAATAGCATACTTCTTTAGTACCAGACAATATAAATGAAAGGTTAAATCCTAGAACAGGATAATGGACCAAAAAAAAAAAAAACCAACCCCAAAACTACATAGTATCTCAAGGAGAAAATCAGTAACAATAACTAGCCTTTATTAGGGGGTTACGATGCACCCCATACTTTACATGAATTATCTCATTTAACCTTCTCAGAATCTGCACAAGGACACATACCACAGTTGCTATTATTTTTATTTTCTAGGAAATTACTGCTCAAGTTGGTTCAGAAACTTGACTAAGGCCATAGAGAAGATACAGGTTTCACATTCAGCACTGACTGACTGCCCATACTGGTGCTCAATGTGACATGAAGAATTGTTGACTTTTGTCCCGTTTGCCTGCATCACGTTGTGACCTGTGCCAGAAATAAAATAAATACTGTTTAAACAAATAAACTATTTATTAGTCTAGAATTGAGGAAAACCTCATAATGTCCAGATTAAAACAACATCTTTTTCAGTGATTCCACATCTAGAAAGCAAAAGACATTTGGCATGCACATGATTTGAAGTTTGAATTTCAAATGCTTTCTATTAAAGAAATGGTACTGAGTCTACATGTATTATTGCCCAGGGGAAGTAAATTTATAGGATAAAAGTGTTTAATTTGCCCACTTTCTGTGCCCCAAGTCTTTTAATATTAGATACATCTGAAATAAGAACAATGACAAGTAATGTCGTCCCCTTTACTTATGGCAACTTTCTATTCCATTTTCCCTAAATGTTCAGCATTTGGTTTCCACAAATAAATGGGCACTATCAAGGAAGGTCCTGGAATGTTTTATTGCATTCATTCCTATTGTCTACTCCTTCCTCTGAGTGGTGTTTTTCTTTTGCTATTTTTTTCTCTTTTCTGACAGACATGTTTCTTTTCTCATTGAGAGAGATTAAAAAAAATTTAGTGACAACCAAAAAAAAAAAAAAAAAAACAACTAACAAAGCACAACAAAATACATACATAAATTAATGAATTTTGAGTTGTGAAATAAGTACTGTTTCTCTTTCTCTCTCCCCCAACTCACCTTCTCTGATGTGCATAGAGATTGCTAATTAATGATTCCTCTGAGATGAAGAGCTGGAAATAAAAACCAATGTTTTGGGCCAATCCAATTTCTCTGATAATTGTCTCTCTCTACAGATTATTGAGGTTTTGTGGAAATATCTTCTTAAAAAGTAATTTATAAGTAAACATATACAATTAAGGAATTTTTCATTTGAGCATTTAAGAATCAACTTAGAAACTCTTTTGGAAATGGGCTAGATATTCTGGGAATTTGTTTCAAAGAAAGTAATTCTTACTGAAGCAAAACCAACCAGTGAACCAGATAAATATCCTCAAATCCAAATATTTAGGGGTGCCACTGTGAAATGAATAATCTAAATGGCCAGTAATAGTCATGAACTCATCATTACAGTAATAATTATTACAAAGCAAATACTTAGAATGCTTACCATATATCAAGCACTCTTCTGATCACTTTACATGAACTCATTTACTCTTCACAAAAACCTTATAAAATGGGCACTATTGTTACCATTCCTATGTTGCAGATGAGGAAGCTGAGGCACAGAGAGGTTAAGTGACTTGTCCAATATTGAACAGCTACAAAATGATAATTAGGATTCAAGACTGAGGGTGGAATAAGAGATGTGATGTTGCTAGCTTTAAAGACGGGGCAAATGAAGTATGGGCCAAGGAGTGTGACCCCCTGGGAACTGGAAAAGGCAGGGGTGTAGATTCTCCCCTAGAGCCTCCCAGGAGGAACCCAGCCATCTCGATACTTTGATTTGATCCCAGTGAGACCCATTTTGCACTTCTGACCTCCAGGTCTGTAAGATATTAAGTTTGTATTGTTTAAAGCTACTACATTTGTGCTAATCTGTTATAACAGCATAGAAAACATATACATGTACTGAGAAAGAATAATATTATAAGTGTAGGTTTGGAATCTTGGCTTCTCAAGAGATGTACTCCATAATAGATCAGATTGTGTCATTTACGATTAATTTTCCCAACAAATCAGAACACAAATGAAACAGAAGATAAATGGAAGATAAATGAAAGAAATAAATCAATGTCTCTGCTCTAGTACCTTATATATTAATTAAAAAGTTACCACTTTGTCTCCTAAGTCATCTATAATAACAAACTCTGAACTCTACATTATTAAGGGGCTATTTATCAGTATCACTATTTCCCAAGTCTTGATAGAGAAATTATACACTTCCAGTTTGGATGAGATAAAATATAACTTTAAACAGTAATTTGCTTTTCCTTTTACCCATTTGTAAATCTAAACAAAACTAATTTTACTTTTTAAAATTTGACTGACTTTAATTTTTTTCTTTTTAAGAGATTATGTTTGTTTGGAAGCTATTTTATTCCATATTTATCTCAATGCATTGACCATTTCAATTTTTGGAGTGGTTTTACAAACTTAAAAACATCTACCTTAAAGGGTGCATCCTTTTTTGGCTGGCATCTTGGATACCACATGGTCTTTAGTGATGCCTTTAGGACCTGCCACATCCCTAAGCCCCACATGTGTCCACTGATGGCTTTGGCCCCTGGAGACTCAAGATTA
This sequence comes from Pteronotus mesoamericanus, assembly GCF_021234165.1. Lineage (NCBI taxonomy): Eukaryota > Metazoa > Chordata > Mammalia > Chiroptera > Mormoopidae > Pteronotus > Pteronotus mesoamericanus. The sequence goes on along the minus strand of NW_026555329.1, from coordinate 64,259,997 downwards.
ATGTAGGTGTTGAGATGTGCTGTGCGTTAAACTCAACAACCATAGAATTGACCTCATTTCTGGGCCCATCTTTATTATATGGAGTCTGATCTACCACAGGTGAAAACATATCTCTTGTCAAAAATAACCACGCATGATAAAATTGCAGTTAACATAGTTCTGCTACAAGGCAGGTGTTGATCCTGAACACTGATGTTACCATTATAAAGGGCTTTTGTTGATTTTCTTTTCCAGAGACCATTATTTTGTTTGTCTTAATGACTTCAGAATTTTTGATTTGTTTCACTACAGTATGATGAGAATGATGGTGGTAGCTTTGGTTTGACATGAAACATTTACACAATGTGAACTGGGAAATCAATCTTGGGGATAATTGTTTCATTTTCATCCTCAGCATCATCATCATCGTAATTGCCTGTTATGAGGAGAAAAAAATGTAGCCCTCTCATTTATTTTTTGATTAATTTATTAATTACTTACTTTATACTGGAAGAACCTAAAGGAATGTGAGAACATTGTGGAGGTCTCAAAAAAGCAGCAAAGTTTTTATCTTTAGAAAGCATAGTTCTGTTGGGGGAGAAAATCACATTGAAACAGAATAGGAATTAAATGATATATGAACACAGTCACTGATATGAAATTTCACTGTTTTGAAATTTGAATACTGGGGGACCATATTCTACAACAGTAAAGCTAGGTGGACAGAATCAGCAAGGCAAGAATTTTAATAGAGCAAAAGTCAAATAAAGTGATGTATTTTGAAATCAGGAAGTACCTTACATTTCCTGATTTCAAAATGTATTACAAAGCTACAGTAAATAAAACAGTATGATACTTTCATAAAGAGAAACATACATGCAAATAGAACAGAATAATGAATCCAGAAATAGAACCCATACATATTTTGAACGAGTGATCTTTGACAAGGATGTGAAGGATACACAATGGGGAAAAGGAAGTTCCAACAAATGGTGTTCGGAAAACTGGATATCCATATGTAAAAGGATGAAATTGGCCCCCTATACTGTACCATACACAAAGATCAACCTGAAATGGATCAAAAACTTAAACATGAAACCTGAAACTGTAAAACTCATGGAAGAAAACTTAGGGGGAAAGCCTCATGACATTAGTGTTGGCAGTGACTTTATGGATATGACACCAAGAGCTCAGGCAACAAAAGCAAAAAATAAACAAGTGGGACTACATCACACTAAAAAGCTTCTCCACAGCAAGGAAAACAATTAACAGAGTGAAAAGGCAGACTGGGAATGGGAAAAAAAGATTTGCAAACCATAGACCTGATAAGGGGCTAATCTCCAAAATATATAAGGAATTCCTATAACTCTATAGCGAAAATCAAATAATTCAATTAAAAAATAAACAAAAAAAGGGCAAAAACCTTGAACAGGCATTTTTTCCAAGGAAGGCATACAAATAACAAACTGGTATATGAAAACGTTCTCAGCATCACTAATGACCAGAGAAACTGAAATCAGAACCACAATGAGATATCCTATAATACCATATATGGTGGCTATTATCAAAGTAACAAAAGATAACAACTGTTGTGATGATGTGGAGAAATTAGAACGCTGCACACTATTAGTGAAAATGTAAAATATTTTAGCCACTATGGAAAACAGTATGGAGTATAGAAATACCATATAATTTAGCAATCCGATTTCCGGGTATGTAGCCAAGAATTTAAATCAGGATCTGGACACGATATCTATAGTTCCTAGTTTATCGCATCATTCTTTACAATAACCAAGATTTGGAAACAACCCAAATGTTCATCAACAGACAAATGGATAAAGAAAATGTGCTATACGTGTTCAATGGAATGCTATTTAGCCTTAAAAAAGAAGGAAATCCTGTCATTTGAGACAACATGGATAGACTTAGAAAACATTTTGCTAAGTGAAATAAGTCAGTTACAGAAGGACAAATACTCCATGATTCCATTTATATGAGGTATCTAAAATAGTCAAATGCATAAACTCAAGAAACAGATGGTAGATGCCAAGGGATGAGGGAAGAGTGAAATGGGTAGTTGTTCAACTGGTATAAAAATTACAGTTAAACAGATGAATAAGTTGCACAGATCTGCTGTATAACATAGTGCCTATGGTTAATGTGATGTTGTGTACTTAAAAATTTAAGAGGCTAAATCTCATGATAAATGTTTTTAAAACACAGACACTCAAGCAATGGGACACAAGAAATCTTCTTGAGGTAGTGGGTATATTTATTACCTTGTTTGTGGTGATAGTATCACAGGTGTATGCATATGTCCAAACTCATCATAATGTATTCATTAAATATGTACAACTTTTGTATTTTAAGTATACCTCAGTAAAGGTGAAAAAAGAAAGTGGTAAACATGAATGAATGGAATTAAGGTTGAAGTACTCATTGTGAGAAAAACAGCGAGGAGATATAAGCAAGAAGGATCAAGACTGATGGAGGGGCTATGTGCCAAAGACACAACTGGGAACTATCTATATACAGTGAGATCACTCTGTGATCCCCCAAACTAGGATGCCTAATAATAGTAGGCAAGTCAAAAGTAAAGCTTTATTTTGACATTTTTATATTCCATTTATCATTTCAATTGTGATCTGGGAGGGAAGGATATTTAGACACATGTATATAAATCACCGTGTTACCTGGAACTCCTTGGAAAACATACCTTGACTTGTGTTTATTAATCCTGTTGCTATAAAGTCTCTTAAAATGATTTTCTTTATGTAAGTGTGATAAAAAGTAATTTATACTCTTTTCCCAGGATGTCATGTCAAAATCAGTCTCATTACTTAGTAACCACATTTTCTATATCCCATGTAATTAATCTACCAGGAAAGCTAGTTAAATAAGAAAGTTAGGATTACTAATAGATTAACTCTCAAGGACTGTGTTGAAATGGGGCCATTTTTTCAGCTTTATGTTTTTAACTTTAAAAATAGAATGTATTTGATGCTTGAGCAGGGATGACCCAAAGTCGACAAAGGTGTCTTGCCTTTTTATTATGGTGCGGAAGGAGCAAATTAATCTCTGTGGCAATGAAAAGTTAGGTATTGGATGGGTCTTAAAAATCTGCTACAATTATTTCATAAACTCTTAGAAGTGAAATGAACATTTAGAAGATAATGCTATCTAACTCCCTTATAACAATACTAATAATAATGATCATAATGGCTAAACTTTACTGCTACTCATATATTAGCTTACTTAATTTTCACCATAATCCCATTAACGTTACTCTTATTTTACAGATGAAGAAACCAAAGCTTACATTGATTAACCTGTCCAAGGTCATACAGCAAGTCAATGCCAGCGATGACGTTTGAGCCTAGGTTTACTGAACTCCCACTCTAAAGCCCATATTCTTCACTATTATCACTGTAATAGTGCTAATATTCACTATTACCACTATTCACTATTATTGACATTTTTCACTATTATCACTATTTACACTATTATGCTATATTATACCCTGGGGAAATCGAAGCAGAGAAAAGCTAATTATGCTACTAAAAGCTCAAGACTAGTTGCTTACAGAGCTGGGGTAAATCTACATTTTTGGACCAAGAACTCTGAGCTTGCTGGTAGGCTGGTGGTCAGAGCTGGTCTTACTCCTCTCTGGATGCCTCCTTACACCAGTGGGGGTTGCTCATCTTTGGGATGGGGGCTCATGTGGCTTTCTCATGCTTTATATTATGACAGGGATGGGATGTTAATACTATTGGAATTTTAATTAAGTTGTGTTCTGTCTCTGTTTCTGTTTCCTGATCCTTATCAGTGATGGAAATGTTTCCTACAAACAGATACTGGAGAAAGAGCTTATCAGATGGGTTAGGCTCTGGATTTTAGAGATGCAGAAACTTACTGAAGCAGCTCCCTAGGCTATGATAGTGCATTTCCCCCAACTTCTCTACAGATTGTAATATTTGAGAAGGTGATTATGAGGATCGTTTCCCTAACCAGAGTTCTTTACCCAAAGTATTAACAGTTGCTCAGGAAAAGTTACTCCCTCACTCTAAGCCTCAGGGAGACTTGGAGCCTTGAAATGCCCTGGGAGCATGGCTTCAAATTAAAGTTGACATGGGCACTTATTTCATCTCAAATTCACTTTGAAGTTTTGTCAGGTGGAGTTAAATCCCTCAGGGATCCACTCCTTTAAGACAAAGTAGGTTTTGATTGAACTGACTCTTACAACAAACGATATGAAAATTTCAGACTTCACTACAGCCTGAAATACCTGCCTTGATCCATGGTACAAACTCTTTCTCTTCCACCGATTAACTTAACGCTTTTGAATGAACATGGATAAATGTTACGGCTTTTACATTCACATTTATGTTTGAAAGTTGTATGCAGGATGACAATGTATGTAAGAAGAAAAATATTCAAAACAAAATATAAAAAATATTAAAAGCATGAAAGACAAATTTGTGTTATGCATTTACCTTGAATAAAGTTCAGTGTTAGCTATTTAGGGGCATAGCTGAACATCCTGACATGTTTTTATCCTTATGAAATATATAACCTATAAGGGAAACTTAATATTTACATAGGTCATAGGGTAGATAGATGGGTGGTAGGGAAAATTAAAAAAATATAATTTATCTAGAGGGAGAGCACTGACTTTGGATCAGAGTATTCAGGGAAGGTTAGAGGTGGGAAATGAGCTGGACCTTAAAATATGGGTAAAATAGAGGTGTGAGAAGCTTGAAGGTAGGAACCACAAGATATATTGAAGGGATATGCAGGTCAGTCTGAACACAATAGGATCAGAGTGTTGTATGTTCCTCGGGGAGGGGGAAGTGAAAGCGGGAGGTGTGTGTCCCAACCCGATACCTCTTCTCCAACACATACGTGCTTTGGGAAGCTTCAAATATGATTAGACATTTTGTTTTAACAATATGAGGAATGTGAGGATGACAACCCAGTCCCCATAATTGTTTAGGCCGTAACCTTCATTTTTACTAGTTCCAGTGGTTCTTAGGTTGTATATAATATAATATAATTGCTCCCTGGCTTGGTGTCAAGTGTTTTTTATGTCTCCCAAACTTCCTTTCCCTTGTAGGCCCTGATGGGCACCCTGAGACTAGTGATAAAGTGCAAACCCACTGGGTGAATGCAGATATATCATAAATTAGCATATTGGAGCTCAGAGGCTTATTTGGAACAGTCTGGATTCTGAGGCTGTGGTTTGCAGTATCTCCCAGAAACAGGTTTCAAGTTAAGCTCCCTAGAGAAGCCATTCCCTTTACCCCCACTGCCTCGGGTATTTGAAAAAGCTGCAAGTGGACTAAAATATAAATGAAGCTTTAGTACCTATAACACACTTTGGTTAGCTATTCAAAATAATGATGCATAATTTGGTAGCATAAAACATATGTTACTCTTTTATGCATTTGTCCTATTTACTTCCTCCATGTTTTTATTTGAAAAGGTACTTCACATATACTCTGTGCCCCAGGTATAATTTCCTAATCAGAAAATTCTGCAGATCTTTTCACGTTGAGTTTACTAGTGGTGTGGTAATACATTAATGGTAGCAGCAGTTGTTAAGCACTATTTTACAAGAAAGGGGAGGAAACATGTTTCATCGGTTTGCTACCACAAATTGAAACATAGATGCAAAACCATGACTTTTAATAAATGTGACATAAGTTAACAGAGCATGGAAGACAAGAATGGGAAATGGTGTCCCTAAATCAATGTAATGTTGTGACAACCCCAAACAAACAACAGATTGAGCTTCTTCAGCAAAACACACTGGAAAAACAAAGGTTGTAGGAAATTGTTCACCGTATATTCTTCAGCAAATTGCAGAGGAGATTTCCAGCAGAATTAAGTACAAAGAAAGTTATGAGAAATTTGTCCTCTTGGTAGCTAATGTTGGGAATATTATTTATATTAACAGGCAAAATAGGGTGGCAATCCACAAGCAATTACCTAAATTTAATGGATGTGGTTCTACACATAAATCTGGGTAATGATGGCATATCTCTTATGGGACCACATTAACTTGTGGGTTACCGTTATTGTATTGAATCAAGGGAACGTCCACTAACAGATTAAGACATCAGAGTGAAAGCTACAAGCTAATAGATAGACAGGTGAAAAGGCCCTGGTCTTCAACAGCAAAAGAAACTTTCCAATTAACTATAAATGAATGTAATTTGAACACTGACTCCTTTTATATTCATTATATTCTCTAGAACTATTTCATTGCTAGAAGGTTAAGGGATGTGAAATTAAAATAGTCTCTTTTTCATATGATAAAAACAATGTAAGTAGTTAAACTGTCAAATGCAGTGAACCCAGAAATAGAAATTCTGATTTCTGCAGAGACATAATTCCATTTTAACCTTCTTTAATCTGAAATTTCTTCTGGTATTGCTGATTGATTTAGTCTTGGTCCTGATGTGAATGGGTTGTTATTTCCAAAAGATAAACTTACCTAATTGAATCAGATGAGAAATACAAATCTAAGAATCAGATGCCTTTTTGCATTTGTTTTGTCAAACAGTTAAATGACAGTATTTATTAAATTTAAAGTACTGAAGTAAATTTCTAATTTATTTGTAATCTTTGTTATATCAGATGGGATATTTAAATTCTCCTCTCTAAAAATCAGAAAAATTTGCCATTCTTATAGACTTACAAATAAGTTTAAAGCTTTTATAAGCTCATAAAAATGTTTTACCAGGCTGCTCGAATAAAGAATACCTGTTGAGGAAAGAGTCCAATTCATTCTTAGAATAAATGTTACCTACCCCAAGCTAATATTTAACTGATTACAATAACAATAAGACTGGAGTTAAAAAATAATGTGTGAACTCAATATTTATTTGAAAAATAAGCATCTTCTTTCAGATTGCTTTCTTAGTTTAGTACGCTTAAATATGCCTGGGTTCCATTTTTGTAATTAAAGATGCCGTAGTTTTTATTTTTATGTAAGTATACTTGTGGTAGGCTGCATCACTGGCCTCAGGTCTCCATCTTTCCCTAAACTACTACCTTTGCCATTTAACCTTGCAGTCCATTTCCACAGAGGGCAGGGCATAATTCCCTGCCCTGGTTTCAGCCACATGGCTTGCTTGGCCAATAGAATCAGGTAGAGCTGAGTCCTAAACTCTGAGCTTAGGTCATAAGAGTTCTTTGGATTTCTGATGGCAAAGCTCCTCCTCCATTGCCATGAACCCATGCCTGGAATAGCCTGCCAGAGGATAACAGACACGAGAAACAGAGCTGAGCAACTCCAGTTATCCCAGCCAAGGCCAGCTGGTTTCACCAAAAGCCAGTGACTACAGACATGTGAGCAAGCTTGGCCAGGATTAGCAGAGCCATCTAGCCTACCCCCAGCTGACCCGGGCATAAACAATAAATGCTCATTGCTGAATGCTACTGATGTTTTTGTAGCTGCTTGTTATGCACTATTGTTATGGCAGTAGGTAGTTGATATATTAAGTATGCTGATGTACCTTCAAAGGTCAAATATGTTGACTTGTATTTTTCCAGCAGTGGAGATGAGTTGTTCTAAGCTGGTTGCTCTCTTTCTAAATGTTTTATTCCTACTAAAATTCAAGAGGGGGCCAGCGATTAGCACTTGAGGTCACAGTAAGGTGTTAAGTCTGTAAGGCTCAGTGCCTCATGAACCAGACAGAGATGTAGTCTATGACCTTGATTGTTTTTCCTTTGCACTTACCAGCTTTACCTACCTCCCTTCTTGATCCTGTTTTTCCCTTTGTCTTTATTGCTCAGCATATATTAATTAAACATTATTTAATGTCTCCTATGTGTCAGTTATTGTGAGACCACACAGACTGGACTGAGGGGGAGTTTGCAAAGTGCACTTTGTTTGAACTAATTTAGAAGAAGTAGTTCCGATAAAGCATCAATTTGGGGGTATTTGCTTCATGTTTAGGCATGCGCTTCTTAGAGTAGGAGAAAGAAAAAGGAATAAACTAGACCTGCTACACAGGACAAGTAAGGCAGAATTCTGCAGATCGTCTATGAAATAGAATAAAATGATGCCCCTCCTCCTGGCCAGTTCTAAATAAAGCTACTTCTCTGTGCTGGTGATGAATCACTGCATTCAGGATAAAGCACTTGAGAATTACTGTTGTTTACAGAAAGCATTACCAGCAGCAGGGCTTAAGAATACTCCACAGTTAAAACACGAACACGTTTACAATGATCAGTGATGAAAAATGGCCCAAACCTGCTTAGGTCTGTAGGTCCTGACATCACCAGTGTACTAGCGTTAGGTAGTAGAGGAGAAAATTTCACCACTGAAAAGAGAACATTGAGGGTAGAAGTTTGACTGCAATCCAAATTCCTATCAAGGCACTTTTGAAGCTTCTAACTTTTATGGCAGTTTTGGATTTACAATATAATATAAATGCCCGGGCTATAGAAACCATGAGAAAATAATAAAAGTTACTTTCACTACTTTGGAGGCTCGGTGTTTATATTATCATTTAAGAAAGATAAAAGTCAAGGGGATAAGGGCATGGTGTACTGATTGGGAAAATGTCAACTTAGCTCCAGTGGGATTGATGGGGGAGGCTCTGCTAGGTCAAGGAGAGTGAGTATCCCAGGACGGGACTGGATGGTTTTGATTTGACTCCCTGGATAAAGTGAATTTTTAAAATTTATTAACAAACTTTGCTTGCTATTTGATATGCACTGTACCAGGCTTGGCTGGAGATGCCCTTGAAATATTGGGGAGATTAAACATGGTGGTGTGAGGAAGCTGGAATAAAATGATGTCAGACGTAGTATTTCTACCAACAGTCTCATTCTGTAGAAAATAAAGCACATATGGGAGTTAATTCGTTGAAGATGGCTCCTTAGAGGTGAGTGTTGAGCCTTTGCACAGTGCTTGAGGTAGAGATGACTTAGATAGAAGTATATGGTGACAGCTTCAGATGGGACCAAGACATTGACATGGGGTAGGGGTGAAAAAACATCATAGAACTCAAGTAAACCCTCATCCTGGGAATCTTATCAGAGCTAAGATCTCCCTGTTTACAAAGAGAAAGTCATAACCAACTCTTGGGATTGAGAGCTCCACGGAGGAGGCAAATCCTAGTTATACTTCTTTTGCGTAAGATCTATTTCATTAAAATGGAAAAGTCCTTGCCAGCAAATTAATGTATTTTATAGTATCTTTGTGTTTATATATTTTATGCCTCTATCAATCAGCCTAAGCAGGTAACAGGGAGAAACTGTTTCAAAGGGACTGCTTCAAAGATGTAGCTAGGGTAAGGGAAGCCAACAAGAGATGGCACAAAGCCGTATGGTTGTACCACTCCTTGAACTGAAGGCACCAGGACAGGGGCTGTAGGAGATGGTGGTCTGCCAGGAACTATGGCCTTTGGTAGAGGAACGTGGCCATTTTCCATGCACAGCATAGCAGAGAGGGAGCTAAAAAAATAACTTATCTCGTCTTGCTCTCCCCCTGCCTTCTGTAAGCCATAGTGAAGGCACCCTTTAATGTAGGTTGTAAAGATCAGACCCGTGGATGAGGTGGAAAGGGTATCTGGAGAGGGAATGGAAAGTATCTAGCATGGCAACTGTTACATTTCTTGGTTTGAACCTTTATATGCAGCCTTGTCTGAAGAAAATATAGGGTCATTTCCCCCCAAGACAATGATAATTCAACATATTTCTGATTTATAACTCATCTAATTGATTTTTTTCTTGCCTGGATATTTCTCCTATTTGTCTCTTTATCCATGGTTTATATAATTTTGATGTCTCTGTTCTCCACATCATCCCTTTCACTTGCCTGGCCCAGAGTTCTTTTTGTTTTATGCTATTATAGCATATTTATCACGACACTATATTCTGCATAGCACAAATATATACACATGGCATTTTCTTTAGCTCTTTCCCCCTTAAGGCTCAAATCAGTGCATATTAATTAAACTTCAAAATACCCCAGTGAGACAGATAATAATGCATATAAAATGAGAAAGATGATAAGAGACAAAATTTATTAAGATGATTAAATGGGTAAAAATTTTCATGTGGGCAGGAGTGAAAGACACCACATTGTCTACATAGATCCTTGTTGGGAGCACCTATTCTTGCAGTTAATGATCTTGTCTGACTGAGCCCAGTGCATGTAGCCACTTGCATAATGGAATGAAATGAGGGTATGGCTCAGGTGGCAACATTGTTCAAGATGCTTTGCTGTATTTGGGGTACCAAAGTGGGGGTCAGGGATCCCTGGCAATGTGGTGTCCAAGAAACAGAAAATCCCAACCAGAATCTATGTATAAAATGTGGTATGGCCATTTTAACCTTTTACTCCTGCATTATACAAATTTGAGGAAAACAAAGGAAAGTACTTTATTTCTACTCGGCCCTGGACATGTCTTCTAACACCCTCCCATTTGTTGTTGACATCAACTGTGGAAGCCAACATTAAGGAATCATCACTTTGGGCCACAGTTTTGTGCTTAAAAGTCCAGCTCCTGTATCTCAGACAGTTAGTAATAATTTGAACAAATGAACAGTTAACCGAATGCCTTGCTGTCATCAAAATAGAGTCCAGAAGAAAAGGGACAGAAAAAGATAATTCTGATGGATGAGCAGGTAAATAGAGATGCAGGGCATGGTCATAGTAGACTGGGTTAGGTGATGTATTGGGGTGTGGAGAGCAGGACCAATAAAATGGCATTGGTCCAGTCAGGAGAGCATAAAGTATATAAAACAAAGTGGAGTCACACATGTCAACCAAAATGACTGTCAGTCAGCCATGACACTTTGGTTCAAGAGGAAAACTACCTAAGTCAGAGCAGACACATCTGGCGAGGAGATACACCTGATAACCTGTACATGTGATCAGAACAGCCATGCTGCACCCATAGGCCCCTGGGCAAATTCCCTACTTGGCATTAGAGTGCCAAGACATTTATCGAAAAGACCCAGAAGGGTGGAGTATATCACTTTCAAGGTACAACTGAGGCAGGCTCCAGACCACTGCTGAGAGAGCTGAGCTCCACATATGAGAGGGCTGCTCCATGCCACACTGATCTCCCTTGGCATTGGCCGCTGGAGGCTCTGCCCTGCTGCCTGAGGGCTTCATCCACCCTGCTGCCCACCTGGCTCTGGAGTTCCTTCCTTGCAATATGCTGACAGCTCTCTTGCCCACCACGCTTTCTCCTGGACCTGTAGACTGACTTTGGGACTTGGGTTCATTATTCCCCGTTGATTGCGGCGGGGGGGGGGGGGTGGTGGGGTGTGTGTGTGTGTGTGTGTGTGTGTGTGTGTGAGATATTTCTCTAGATTGTTAGAGTGTAAGTAGGATATTAATGTATGTGGATGTTCTACCTTGAGAGAACCTGCAATCAATAAAAACTGAGTGAATAACATAGTTACTGTGTGTGGCTCTTGTCTATTCCTCGGTGCCGGGCTGCTCAGCAGGCAGCCAGCCGAGCAGTTGACTTAGAGGAAAGCTGACTTAGAGGAAAGACTCTATCACGAATCTACACTTGTGACATGGGGGACATTGGGCAACCAGAAAACAGTATGAGGGCACTGGATGCTTAAAGGGCGGAAGTTATTCCAAAGTCAAACTGAATTTGCTACTCATTTGTATCGGTAGCTCATGATTTTTTTTTTCTGTAAAGTCCAATGGGTTTTGACAATTTCAAGATTTCATGTATCCACAAAAACAGTGTCATAGAGAATAATTTACCATCCTAAATTATCCAGTGTGCTTCACACATTCAATTTTCTTTCCTTGAGCCCACAAGCCCCTGACAATCCCTGAACTTTTTTTTGTTTATATTTAAAGTAAGTTTCTTATAGGCAACATATAGTTAGGTCTTGTTTTCTTATTCACTTCAGCAAACCCTGTCTTTTACTTTGTGTATTTACACTATTCAAATTTAAAGTGATGACTGATATGGTTGTCTTATATCTACCATGTTTGTAACTGTTTTCTATTCTTTACATCTGATTTTCTGCCTTCTCCAGTATTAACTGAGCATGTTGTGTGATTCCATTTTATTTTTTCCCTTAGAAATTATACAGTAAAAAATATTTTATTGTTGTTCTATTACAATTGTCCCAATTTTCCCCCCTTTGCTTTCTTCCACCAAGCCTACCCCCAACTCCCATAATCAATACATACCCTGTTGCCCATGTCCATGGGTCATTCATACATGTTCCTTGACTAGTCCCTTCCCCTCCTTTCCACCCTTATCCCCCTCCCCCCTTCACTCTGACTGCTGTCAGTCTGCTCCTTGTTTCCATGCCTCTCGTCTTACTTGTTTATTTTGTTCGTTAGGCTCCTCTTATAGGTGAGATTATATGATATTTGTCTTTCACGGCCTGGCTTATTTCACTTAGCATGATACTCTCTAGTTCCATCCATGCTGTCATGAAAGGTAGATGTTTTTCCTTTTTTCTACTGTGTAGTATTCCATTGTGTAAATGTACCACCGTTTTTTGATCTATTCATCTACTGATGGGCACTTAGGCTGTTTCTAGCACTTGCCTACTGTAAATGCTGCTGTGAATATAGGGGTGCATAGGTTCTTTTGAATTGGTGTTTCAGGATTCTTAGGGTATAATCCCAGTAGTGGAATCATAGGTTCAAAAGGCAGTTCCATTTTTAGTTTTCTGAGGAAATTCCATACTGTTTTCCACAGTGGCCGCACCAGTCTGCATTCCTACCAGCAATGCAGTAGGGTTCCCTATTCTCCACATCCTTGTAAACACTTGTTGTTTGTTGATTTATTAATCATGGCCATTCTGACTGGTATGCGGTGGTATCTCATTGTGGTTTTAATTTTCTGGCAGTCTTGAGAAAGAAGAACAAAGTAGGAAGGATTACAATACTGGATATCATACTATACTAAAAGGCCACTATAATCAAAACAGTCTGGTACTGGCATAAGAACAAACACATAGATCAATGGACCAAAATAGAGAGCCCAGAAATAAACCCATGTCTCTAGGGTATATTAATATTTGGAAAAGGGGGCATGAGCATACAATGGAGTAAAAATAGACTCTTCAATAAATGGTGTTGGGAGAACTGAACTGGTACATGCCAAAAAAAAAAAAAAATGAAACTAGACCACCAACTTACACCATACACCAGAATAAACTCAAGATGGATAAAAGACTAAAGTATAAGTCATGACACCATAAAAGTCCTAGAGGAAAACATAGGCAGTAAAATTTCAGATTTCCCACACAGCAATATTTTTGCCAATATATCTCCCAGGGAAAGAGAAAGAAATGAAAATATAAACAAATGGGACTACATCAAACTGAAAGGCTTCTGCATAGCTAAGGAAACTACCATCAGAATGAAAAGGGAACTGACCATATGGGAAAACATATTTGCTAATGATACCTTGGACAAGGGTTTGATCTCCAAAATATATAAAGAAATTACACTTTTTAAAATTATTTTTAATTGGTGCCCTAGAGTTTGCAATATATATTTAAACTAATCTATATCCCTCTCTTATACTATAGCACTTCATGTGTACTGCATGTACTGTACTTACAACAGTATTGATAATTCCTTCCTCTTATCCCTTATGACATTGCTGTCATTCATTTCACTTATCTATTTGTTACAATCATCCAACACATTGTTACTATTATTATTTTAAGTAAACATTTATCCTTAAATCAATTAAGAATAAGAAAAAGAAATGATTTTATTTTTATTGTTCTTTTTTCTGTTGCTTTCCTTTCTTTGTATAGATTTAAGTTTCTGACCCATAATCCTTCTCTCTGAAGAACTTCTCACATTTCTGTAGGGTAGGTCTGCTGCTGATGAATGCCCTCAGATTTTGTTTGTCTGAGAAAATATTTCTCCACTTTTGCAGATAATTTTGCTGGATATAGAATTCTAGTTTGGTGACTTTTTTTCTCTCAACACTAAATATTCAATGCCACTCTCTAATTGCTTGCATGATTTCTGATGAGAAATATGCTGTATTTCTTAATCTTATTTCTCTATATGTAAGGTGTTTTATTTTCTCTAGCTTCCTTTAAGATTTTCTAATTGTATTAGGGTTTTTTTCCTATTTAAATATGACATACCTATATGTAGAATTTTTGGTGTTTATTCTGCTTCATGTTTTCTGAACTTCATGGATCTGTGGTTTGCTGTCAGCATTAATTTGGGAAAATTCTCAGCCACTATTATTTCAAATATCTCTTCTGCTCCACTCTCTTTCTTCCTCTTCTGGGATTCCAATTACATGTTTGTTGCACTTTTTGAAGTTGTCCCACTGTTCTTGCTTTTTTCATATTTTTTTCTCTGTGCATATCAGTTTGGGAAATTTCAATTAACATATCTTCAAGCTCTTTCCTTGGCTGTGTCCCATGTACTGATGGGTCCATTCAACAAAGGCATTCTTCATTTCTGTTACAGTGTTTTTGATTTCTTGCATTCCCTTTTAATTCTTTGTCAGAGTTTCTATAGGTGTGCTTATATTATTAATCTGTTATTGCATATTATATATTTTTCATGATAACTATTAACATATTATGATTATTTTGATTTCCTGTGTGATATTTCCAAAATTTATGCCATATCTGAATCTGATTCTGATGCTTGCTCTGTGTCTTCAGGATATTTTTTTCTTCCCTGCCTTTTAGCATCCCTTGCATTTTTTTATTGTTGTTCTTGGAAGCCAAACATGATACATTGGGTAATAGGAACTGAATTAAATAGACCTTTAGTGTGAGGCTTTATGTCATTCTAGGAATTGGTCTGTTTTCAATGTTTTCTGTGGACATTGGTGCTAGATATACAAGTTCTGTCTGGAAAAAGTCCAACCATTGTTAATTTAACAAGAACGATTTGTGCAACTTTGATGTAAACTGGCAGCCAAAGAGTGGACTGGAATGTACATGCATGAACAATGACGATTTCACTGTACTAGATAGTGGGGGCAGTACATGCAGTTTAATGAACATGTGTACTTTGTGGCCATTGCATTAAAAATGACTGAGTAGAGCAAAGAATCTGCATCAAATTTTGGATTAAGCTTAACATAGCTCCGTAGAAACTTCTCGGATTCAGAAGGCCACAGCTATGGGTGCTGTTCAGTTTTCTGGGAAAATTGTGGGTATGTTCCCCTGCCCCCACACCACCCATCTTGGTCTGTTCCTACTTATTTCAATAAAGCATAGTTTCTGATGAACTAGCTGTCCATTTCAAGGGAGGGGCCAATTTGTGCAAGGTCAACTCTTTCCTGCTTGGTACTGATGGCAGCTCTACGTGAGAGCCGAGGCTGAGTGGGGCCCTGATTCCCTCTTGTTGCACTGATATCTGATCTCCCCGTCTTGTGGAATAGGGCCCTAGGAAGTAGTGTGTTTTTTCTCCCTGAGAGAAGTTCAAAATGGGCCCTTTTGGAATTTCTCTTCCTGTCTTTCTCCTGCAGATATGCATCCTGCAGGGGTTCTCAAGCCTGTCCTGACTGCTCTGCAGAGCTTCCCCATTGGTTGGGGTGCTTGCAGTCCTGCAGGAGGTGGGGTCTGGGTATATCCTTCCCTTCCCAGAGGTTTGAACTCTGCTGGGGAAGGGGTTCTCCCTGGCTGTAAATGATCTCAGGCACTCAGCTCTTGCCCATCTAATTCCCATCTCATTGCCCTCGTAGTAGTCACAGTCCTGAACTTTCCATCTTGTGTAGCTCCCACTTGCTAGCCACACTGAATTGGGGCCGAGAAATCCCTTGGCTCTGCAACTTTCTAATCTCCCTGCCTAGCTGTATTCAGTGGGAGCAAACTTCGCTTTCAACCTTGTCCCTTTGCTGGCAGGGCAGTTGCGCATGGGGTCTCTGCCCAGCATATTCCAGCTCCCCTTTTAAAAAGTCTCTCTGTGGCACTGCAGTACCGAGTCACTGTCTGGTTCTTTGCTCACACCACCTCTCCAAAAAGCCGTAAGTTTCTCTTGTGGTCATGGCTGGCTGCAGTCTTCCTTTGCCCAACCCATGTGTAGTCCCTGATCATTTTGGGAGATAGAGCCCCTTTTTTTCTCTCTGGCACTCTTCCAGGTGGCTCTTGGCACTGCACTATGGCCATGCTGCTCACTGTGTGTGTGTGTAGCCTGAATCTCTCTGACTCCATATATCCTCCCAAGTCACTTTTGGCAAGGATCTGGGGGTTCCTTGCATGGGACTGGGGCTCCCTGCCCTGGGAGGTGAGGGAGAGACTAGATTTCTGACTAGTCTCTCTGCTGCTGCAGATGCCATGCATGGGGTATTTCCCCTTCAACTTATAAAATCTCCTTACTGCCCATTGTGAAGCAACTTCTGTACTCCTTGGCTTCAGAACTTTATATCAGCTGAGGTTCCATTGATTGTTCAGGTTATTTGTCAGAAGACCAGCCAAGAATCTGAGTTGGGGACAAGGGCAAGTGGACTGAGCTTCCACCTACTTGGCTGCCTTTTCTCTCCCTTTTACTTTCTGTTTGTGTGTCTTTTGATCTGAGGTGGGTCTCTTGTAGGCAACATATGTATGGGTCTTGTATTCTTATCCATTCAATGACCTTATGTCTTTTGACTGGAGTATTTAATTCATTTACATTTAAAGTAATTATTGATAGGTATGCAGTTATTGCCATTATATTATTCATATTTTTGATCTTTTGTTCTTCTTTAAAGAAGTCCCTTTAACATTTCTAATACTAGTGTGGTGTTAATGAAGTCTTTTTAGCTTTTTCTGGTCTGGGAAGCTCTCTATCTGTCCCTCAATGCTAAATGGTAGCTTTGCTGGGTAGAGTAATCTTGGTTGTAGGTCCTTGCTCTTCATCACTTTTGACCATTTCATGCCATTCCTTTCTCGCCTGCAAAGTTTCTGTTGAGAAATCAGGTGACAGTCTCATGGGAGTTCCCTTGTAGGCAAATAACTCCTTTTCTCTTGCTACTTTTAATATTCTCTCTTTGTCTTTAACATTTGGCATTTTATTTTTGATGTGTCTTGGTGTGGTTCTCTTTGTGTTCATGTTGTTTGGGAATCTGAGCTTCCTGGACTTACATGTCTGTTTCCTTCAGCAGGTTAGGGAAGTTTTCTGTCATTATTTACTCAAATAGATCTTCAATTCTTTGCTCTCTCTTTTCTCCTTATGGTATCCCTATGAATGCAAATTTTGGTACACTTAATGCTGTTCCAGAGGTGCCTTAAACTATCCCAATATTTTAAATTCTTTTCTCTTTTTGCTGTTCTGATTATTTTCTGCTACCTTGTCTTCCAAATTGCTGATTCAATCCACAGCTTTATATAATTCACAGTGGATTTGCTCTAATGTATCCTTGATTTTAGTTATTGTATTTGTCATTATTGTCTGGTTATTTTTTATGTTTTGTATCTCCATTTTTGTGTTTCTTACCTCTTTGTTAAAATTTTCACTCAGTTCATCTAATGTTACCCTAAATTCACTGAGCATTCTTATAACCAGTGTTTTTAACTCTGCATTTGGCAGATTGCTTGTCTGCACTTTGTTTAGTTCTTTTTCTGGGGTTTGTTCTATTCTTTAATTTGGGACATGTTTCTCCCTCTTCTTATTTTAGCTGCCTCCTTGTGTTTGTTTCTATGTATTAGGTAGAGCTGCTATGTATTTGGTAGAGCAGCTGTATATAGTAGGTGTCCTGTGGAGCCCAGTGGTGCAGTCTCCTTGTTCACTTAAGTTGGGTCTTTCAGGTGTGTCCCTTGTGTGGGTTGTATGTACCCTCCTGTTGTAATTGAGTTTTTATTGCTGTTGGCACCTCAGTGTAAAGGACTGACCCTCAGGCTGACTGGCTGTGGGGACTGGCTGTTACTACATGGAGGGGCTGTTGTAGGTAGGGGCTGACCCAAGGGAGCCGGATTCACTTTAGTGGGGCTCTGTTGCCTGCCGAGTCTGCCCTTTGGGTGTATTGTTTGTGGAGATGATTGGGTGGTGCTCTGGTTTGGTCTGAAGCTGACCACTGGGTGTGTTGGTTCTAGGGCTTCTTGGGAGGGACTCCGGTGCAGGCCAAAGTCAGATGGTGTCTGTGCCCTGCCTGGGGCCACCTGTTATAAACTACAAAGTGATCTGCATATGGTGCTGCTTGTGCTGGGCTTGTCAGTATCTGGGAGAGGCTAAACTATGAATCCAAATTGGCTGCCACTAGTGCTGGACTTGGGGCCACTTAGTAAGAGGCGAGTGGCATGCTGTGGACAGACAATTCTTTGATAGATTTTTGTAAAGTCCAAAGCAGGAGCCAAGATAGGCTGTGTGTATAGAAAAGCCACTGGAAGTGGCTTGGGAGGGCCAGCAAGCTGGGTGCGACACTTAGTCTCAGGGAATCGCCAGGGTGGGGAGAACAGTGTTAGTCAGGTTGGTGGAAACGGACATTTGGCTCCTGCCTGTGTCTGCAAGCTTGTTGTGGGGAGAGCTCAGCAAGAGAACAATGGCCTCTGCCAGAACTTCTGTGTGAGAGAAAGCTACCCCTCCAGCCTTGCCCCGAAGCCAGACAATTCAGGTCCTTCCCTGTGTGTCCCTGGCACATTTTGATTTTCAAGCTGCTTTTGCAGCACCGGAGTTGCTCTTCACGAGAAATGCCTGGGTCCCTACTAGCCCTCTGTCTCACTCAATCCCCACTGGTTTTCAAAGCTAGATTTTATGGGAACTTCCTTTTCTGGCACTGGAATGCTGGATGGGGAGCCTGGTGTGGGGCTAGGATCCCTCATTCCGTAGGGGGAACTCCGCAGCCAAGATTTCTGTTCCAGTTTTTAACGGTCACATGTGAATGTGGGACAAGTCCCCTACCAGTCTTTAAGTGGCTTCTTCTCTAAATCCTTAGTTATAGGAGTTCTGTTTCATTACATTTAAAGCAATTTGCTATGATAGTTGTTCTATAGTTAGTTATAATTTTGGTGTGGTCATGGGAAGAGGTGAGCATAGTGAGTGCCTACTTTGCTATCTTGACCAGTTGTCAATAATCTCTCCTGGGTGTATTAATTTTACATTTTAATAGTCACCTCTTGTTGTATATCCTTTGCCCCATGTTAGCTATGTTAAGTCATCAGCGTTTGCGTGGGGGAACTTTGTGGGTGATGGAGTCAAGGCAAGCTTCCTAGTGTCCTTAAATTATGTCAAGTAGGGAGTTGCCATTACCTTTTCATGAGACTTGCTGGGGTATAAGCTGTCACGTTAATAAAAAAAAGCTCATATATTACGTTATGTGTCCATGGCTGACATTCCTAAGGGGAAGAAGGCATTTGTAATACAAGCATTTAAATCCAGGTTTCAGAAAGTATGGTTTGATGTCTTCAAATTACCAGCTCAAAGCTGTGAGCGCTGACAAGATACTTGGTATTAGCAAACATTAGAGAAAACTTTTAAACAGCCTTTTCTATGTTGTTAGGAAAAAATATTTTTAATATTTGTTCAATCCTGATCTCAAATTCGACTATCAGTGGGAAGTATGGGTAGAAATTGGTACCGACCTTGATTCTTTCCATCTTGCTTCTGACAGTACCACTCTTGGAAGGTAGTTTAAAAACATAGTTGAGAAGTTAAGAGCCTTCCAGTAAGGCAAATAAATGGTAAGAAACTTTACTGAAAAAAAGATCTGAGCAGAATAAATGTAACAATAGTTTTAAAAAACAGTTTACGGACCAGGAGGACCAATTAACCTACAAAAATGCATCCTTTACTCACCTCCCCTGTGAATGAGGGTCAGGGGCAAGGAGGGGCATACCATAATCCTAACCTCCTTCAAGACTTTGATCAAAAGTCATGTTCCCAATGACCCGCTATTTAAAACTACCACTTCCAGGCACTCCCAATCTCCCATAACGTACTGCATTTATTATTTTCTCTGAACTTATCATCTTCTAACATACTATATAATTTACCTATTCATTATGTGTGTTGTCTGTCTGTGTATTTCCAGTACAATGTAAGTTTTCAGGGCCATGAAGCTTATCCCATCTGTATTCTTAGTGCCTAAGCCAGTGCTTGACACAATGCTGGATGCTTACTAGCTCTTTATTGAATGTAGAAAGGAGTGAACTCAGGAATAAATGAAGGCATATTTGGTTGTCATTTTCTCTCTCTTTTCTATCTCTTTCTAGGAGTTATTTTCTTCTAGCAATCTTAGAATCCACCATTTTACAATTTTGATGTAAAGTTGTGTTAGAATTGAGACTCAGACAAAGGTTAGAAAGTCATAAGAATTTAAGAAAACCCAAGAAAGCCAGTGCTGTACATACCATGTTTGCAGTCAGAGCAAATAATTTTTGATCCTCTCTTCCTCTATGTAAAAAAATTATTTCTCATGAAATGAAATGTGTGCTAATAATGTCCACAAAAGAAAAGCAGATAGTTGAAATGTTCTGATTGGATTTCATATATATAATTATGCCAGTAAAAAGTGAACAATAAAATATAAAATGTGTTATTTATAATGAGGAGAAAAGTAATTGATTGTTCACTGTAATTATAACTTTTTGCTAAAAAGGTGAAAGCTTTGCTTATTCATTGGTCTATTGCAATAATTAGTACTATTAGAGTTTAATCAAGATAAGTAAGGATAACTGAAAGAATATATAAATTTTAAAGCTATTATTGAGAGAAAGAAAAAACAGTGAGGGCCAACGTAAACAGCATAAAAGGCATCCAAAGAACAGCAAGTTCAGGAGATCAAGGAGACTGCCCCACTGAATCTCACAGGTCTCCTACAATAGAAGTTCACATCACAAAGTCAGGAATTCAAGAGAGATCAATTTAAGAAGCAGAAACAAAAAGAAGAGTCTCACAAATAATGGGAAGACAAAGAAATACGCCCCATTCAAAGAGAAAAGAGGAAACCCCAGAAAGGGAACTAAATGAAATAGAGGCAAGTAAGCTATCAGATACTGAGTTCAAAACAATGGTTCTAAGGAAGCTCATTGAGCTCAGTGAAGTCAGAGAAAATTACCAAAAACTACAGGGAAACTACAAGAAACTTACTGCAAACTATATCAGCATGAAAAAGGACATAGGAAATATCAAAAAGAGGCAAGAGAAAATGAAGAATACAATTTCTGAATTGAAGAACACAGTAGAAGGAGTCAAAAGCAGGCTAGATGAAGCAGAGAATTGAATTAGCGAGCTGAGGGACAAGGTAGGAAAAAGCTCCCAGAAAGAGCAAGAAAATGAAAAAAGACTTAAAAAGAATGAAGAGGCATTGAAGGAAATGCAGGACAACTTGAAACGTAATAATATCTGTATAATAGGGATAGCAGGAGAAGAGGAAAAAGGGATAGAGAACCTGTTTGAAAAAGTAATGATGGAAAACTTCCCTGATTTGATGAGAGAAAAAGTCACACAAGTCCAGGAAGCACAGAGGGTTCAATCAAGAGAAACCCAATGAGGCCCTCTCTAAGACATGTCATAATTAAAATGGGAAATATCAAAGACAAAGAGGGAATCCTAAAGGCAGCAAGGGATAAACAGGTAGTAATATACAAGGGAGCCCCAACAGAGCTAGCAGCTGACTTCTCAACAGAAACACTACAAGCCAGAAGGGAATGGCAAGAAATATTCCAAGCAATGAAAATCAAAGGCCTGTAACTACTCTACCCAGCAAGGCTCTCAATTAAAATGAAAGGTGAAATAAGGAGTTTCCTAGACAAAAGAAGGCTAAAAGAATACACCTTCACCAAACCAGCACTGCAAGGTATGCTAAAGGGACTGCTTGAAAAAGACGAAGAAAAAGAGTGAGAAAGAGAGAAACACAGGTACAAAGGGAAAAATTGAGTAAGTATCTATCAATAATAACTTTAAATGTAATATTAAATGCTCCAATCAAAAGATATAGGGCATCTGAATGGATTAGAAAACATGTCCTACACATATGCTGCCTAAAAGACTCACCTCTGAACAAAGGACCTACACAGGCTGAAAGTAAAGGGATGGAAAAAAATATTCCAAGCAAATGGGCAGAAAAAGAAAGTAGGGATAGCAATACTTATATAAGACAAAATAGATTTCAAAACAAAGGCCATAAAAAGAGACAAAGAAGGACACTTTATAATATTCAAAGGAAGAATCCACCAAGAAGATGTAAACATTGTAAACCTATATGCACCCAACATATGAGCAGCCAAATATATAAGGCAAATCTTGGAGGACTTCAAGAAAGATATAGACAGTAACACACTGATAGTAGGGGATTTTAACACTTCACTGTCAACAATGGATAGATCTTCCAAACAAAACAAGGATATTGTGGAACTGAACCATGCATTAGATCAAATGGACTTAACTGATATGTATATATATATATATATATATATATATATATATATATATATATATATATATAACCTTACATCCCAAAGAAGCAAAATATGCATTCTTTTCAAATGCACATGAAACATTTTCAAAGACAGACCACATGATAGGACACAAAACAAGCCTCAACAAATTCAAGAAAATTGAAACCATAACAAGCATTTTCTCAGACCACAAGGGCTTGAAACTAGAAACCAACCTCAAGGAAAAACTCAAAGACATTCAAACTCATGGAGACTGAATAGCATGCTATTAGACAATGAGTAAATTAATAACGAGGTCAAAGAAGAGATTAAAAAAGTTCTAGAAACAAATGAAAATGAACACACAGTAGTCCAAAACCTGTGGGACACAGTGAAGGCAGTCCTGATAGGGAAGTTCGTAGCAATACAGGCATACCTAAAAAAGATAGAAACATTCAAATAAACAACTTTAACCTACATCTACAAGAACTGGAGGAACAATGACAAATGGAGCCTGGAGCCAGTAGAAGGAAAGAAATAATCAAGATCAGAGCAGAATTGAATGACACAGAGACTAAAAGAACAATTCAAATGATCAATAAATCCAGGAGCTAGTTCTTTGAAAAGATAAACAAAATCGACATCTTTCAGCAGACTAATCAAGAAAAAAGGGAGAGGACTCAAATAAATAATATCAGAAACGAAAGAGGAGAAATTACAACTGATACCACAGAAGTATAAAGGATTATAAGAAATTACTATGAATATTTATATGCCAAGAAATTTGAAAACCTTGGTGAAATGGACAGATTTCTAGAAAAATATAACCTTCCAACACTGAATTAAGGAGAAGCAGAAAGCCTAAACAGACCAATAACAGCTTGTGAAATTGAAGCAGGAATCAGAAAACTCCCAGCACACAAAAGCCCTGGACTGGACAGTTTCACAGGAGAATTTTACAAAACATTTAAGGGAGAGCTAAGGGACCTTTGTCCTTCTCAGACTATTCCAAAAAAACCCAAGAAGAGGGAAGACTCCCAAACTTTTTTTAAGAGGGCAGCCAGCAACATCCTAATCCCAAAACCAGATAAAGACACAGCAAAGAAAGGAAACTACAGGCCAATATCACTGATGAACATAGACAATAAAATCCTCAACAAAATACTGTCAAACCACACCCAATAATACATTAAAAAGATTTTTCACTATGATCACGTGGGATTCATCCCAGGGATGCAAGGATGGTTCAGTATTTGCAAACCAATAAACGTAATACATCGCATAAACAAAAGGAAAGACAAAAATAATATGACCATATAAATAGGTGTGGAAAAAGCATTTGGTAAGGTACAGCATCCATTTATGATTAAAAACACCCAGCAAAGTGAGTAAAGGGGGCAGACCTCAACGTAATGAAGGCCATATAAAAAATAAAACTATTATTGAAATTCAGTAAAATAATGTGTCTGTAAATTAAAATTTGTACTTTCCAATAAAAATTACCATATCTTGCATTTGCCCTCTTTCACGGCTTTTACATTTTTACAAAAATAAAAATTCCAGTGGTCACATGGAATGATGATTCAAATGAACACTTTTTAAAAATCTTTATTATATTTTTTCCATTACTTTTTTTTCCCTTTATACCCCCTCCAGCAATCACCACACTGTTGTCCATGTTCATGAGTTCTTTTTCCTTTTTGCTCAATCCCTCCACCCCCAAACCTCCCCCTGCCACTAGCTGTCATCTGTTCTCCATCTATGATTATGTCTGTTTTGCTTCTTAGTTCAGTTTGTTCATTAGATTCCACATATGAGTGAAATCATATAGTATTTATCTTTCTCTGACTGGCTTATTTCACTTAGCACAGTGTTCTCCAGATCCTTGCATACTGTTGCAACGGGTGAAATTTTCTTCTTTTTTTATGGCTGAGTAGTAGTCCATTGTGTAAATGTCCCATAGTTGTTTTATCCATTCATCTGTGGTGGACACTTGGGGTGCTTCAGTATCTTGGTGATTGTAAATAATGGTGCAATGAACATAGTGCTTATGTTCTTTCAAATTAGTGTTTTGGGTTTCTTTGGATAAGGATTGCTGGGTCAAAAGGCAGATCCATTTTTAATATTTTAAGGTATCTCCATACTGCTTTCCACAGTGGCTGCACCAGTCTGCATTCCCAGCAACAATGCAAAAGTGTTCCCCTTTCTCCATATCCTCACCAGCACTTGTTGTTTGTTAATTTATTGATTATAGCTATTCTGACATGTGTGAGATGGTATCTTATTGTGGTTTTTATTTGCATTTCTCTGATGATCAGTGATGTTGAGCATCTTCTCCTATGTCTATTGGCCATCTGTATGTCTTCGGTGGAGAGGTGTCTATTTGGTTCCTTTGCCCCTGTTTTAATTGTGTTGTTTGTTTTTTTGGCATTGAGTTTTGTAAGTACTTCATAAATTTTGGATATTAACCCGTAATTGGATGTATCAGTGAATTCATTCTCCCGTTTTGTGGGTTGTCTTTTTATTTTGTTGATGATTTCCTTTGCCGTGCAAAAAATTTTTAGTTTGATGAAGTGCCATTTGTTTATTTTTTCTTTTGTTTCCCTTGCCTAGGGATATATATCTGATAAAAAATTTTTGTGAGCAATGTCCAAGATTTTGCTTTCCATGTTTTCTTCTAGGATTTTTATGGTTTTGGGTCTAACATTTAAGCCTTTGATCCATTTTGAATTTATTCTTCTGTGTGGTATGAGAAGGGTCTAGTTTCATTTTTCTGCGTGTATTGTTTTTTTTATAATTAATATCATGTCACTGTTTATTTCAAATCTACTACTTATGTGTAGGAATACAGAGTATCATGAGGTTTGGAGACACAAACTATACCCAAAGTGAGCTGGAAGAATTCCTGAATCTTCCTGAACTTGCTTATGGAATGAACATAGTATCCAAGACTGCATGTGTGTGAAGTTAGCTATATAACTGGGAGTTCTCAGAATTAACTTACTTATAGACTATAATATATATTAAGAGATTAGTAGTGAAATATGCTAACCTAAAGTTTTTGTACATATATTAAAATCCAACAGTAACTACAGCAATTGTTAGAACACATAAAACTACACACACACACACACACACACACACACACACACACACACACATATTTTAGAGAGGAGTAGTCTGTCACAATATTTATGATTGCTAGTATGTATAATGATAAAAATGCAGAGCAATGTTTAGTCAGTTTAAATTATTGTTCAAAATTTTCTACAGACAATACCTCACTTTTTTACCTTCATTTCTGTCAAAAGTTGTCCCCTTTCCCTACCTTTGTCATGCCACTGGAAACACCAGGCAGTTTTTGAAAACTTCAGGTTTTTCAAGATTTTATTTATTTATTTTTAGAGAGAGGGGAAGGGAGGGAGAAATAGAGAGAGAAACATCAATGTGAGAGAGAAACATTGATCTGTTGCCTCTCCAATGTGTCCAACCAGGGACCAAACATGCAACCCAGGTCTGTGTCCTGACTGGGAATCGAACCCATGACCTTTTGCTTCCTGGGACAACGCCCAGCCAACTGAGCCACACTGTTTAAGGCAAAATCTTCAGATTTTAAAAGGATGTTTCAGAATTAATGAGTTTCTTCTTTTAATAAAGTAAACTTCCAATTTTGTTTAACTCATGCCAGCAGATTATAGTTTTTAATCCAAACACAAAAGGAGAAAAAAAATCCTGTCCTTTGATCAGGATAAAGTTGTCTGGAAGATTAAAATGCGTCATACCGTAGGCCACTTGAAGGTGAAGCAATGTAAATTTCAACATGTCATTTAGGAAGAATTAAAACAATCTTCTTAAACAATTTGAGTGAGGACAATACAGAATATTTTTTTGAGGGAAATTGGTATATAAGGATGTGAGAGAGTAAAAGGCTGGACCTCTCGGTCTCTTCTTCTATGTGGTATTTTAATTTGTGAGATAATGAAACTATATTTTTATTATTGAAAAGCAAGCAGTGTTTTCTCTCATATTAATTTTTTTTCATATGTAGAGCGTTCAATGTTGCATGTGCTAGAGTGCCACCCAAACAGTGACATCGCACCTTTCCTGGTACCTGGGAACATTTGTGGAGTGAGCCAATCTCTGGAGGGTGGCCCCACTCATGTGGGACATGCAACAATATGAAAATGAGGCCAATTTTTTGTGGCCCTCGTTTATCACAACTTTAGAAAGCAGTAACATCAGTCAGAGTTGTTGAGTGCCTGATGAGGAAAGGCTCTAAATTTATGTGATCTTTGGTCAATTCCTTAGAAATTAATCTTAAGAATTTAATTTTTTTTTAGCTTTTATGTTTTCTATTCTTGAGTGACTTGGGGTCCTATGTATGAAGAAGAGACAAAAAACAAAAATCAAAGGAGTGGAGGTAGAGTAGAATATTCAGACAGCCAAGTATTTGCCTGAGGTTATTTTTTTTTCATGTAGGGTAAAGCCCAGTGACTCAGGCTTCTAACTACCCACTGTTATTTTATATAGCTGGAATTAAAAAAAAAGTTGATTCCATTAACCCACTTAAAAAGAAATCATACAGTGACAATTTTCATTTTACTTTTCCCCCCTTGGTGAGAATAAGCATCATATTTATCTTTGTGAATCTCCCGACACTTTCTAATGCAAATCCTTAGTTTATTAATTCTCAGATTCTGAAATTGTCAAAAGATGCTGGTGGGTCTCTCAGAGGATGTTACCACTTCTCACCTACGTGTTATTTCTCTGATTCCTCTGGTCCCACCAGTGTAGTCTTTCGCCCCCCTCCGTGCCCCCAGTCACCACCCCACCCGCATCCCCACCCCGGGTTAGCAGCTTCTTTTGGAATTTCCTCTTTCTTTGGCTAAACACAGGAGTGAAGAGAATAAAAAAGAGAGAGTAAAAAAAGTATAAGATGAAAGAATTCAGTGACAGTGACTCTGATATAAAAGGAAAGCAGGTGAATGGTAGCATGAAAGCAGTTTAAAGGTGTAATTCAGACTAAGGCAATTTCTTAGGCAACAATTAAAGGTGAAGAAATTACAAGGCCAAGTCTGTGAAATAGCAGCAAGAGAAGAATCTGTCAACAGGGTGAAAAAGTTGTGATGACAAAGCACTGTGTTAGAAAAATAAGGTCAGTATAAAAAACAGACAGGATGGGAAATTGATAGCATTTAGCACAGCCATGAAATAAAGCTTGGGAATGGATACTGAGTTTATAATGAGAATTTGTCCATTGATGAGTCTATCAGTCCAGGTTGGGATTCTGGATTGTCATTACTACTTAGTTGGAAAACATATAGTTCCTGAATACTTGCAGTTTTTTGATATTTATCTAAGAATCTTTTCTTAGGCAGTGAAACTGGTTTAAAAACTAATTCCCATGTGTGCTTTTTCATCAAAATGTCACCTTAGAGAGGGCATGCCACATCACCTTATCTAAAGATAATATCTCCCATCATTTTTACTCTGTTTTCATTTCTTCTTGGCGCTTAGCACTATTAGAAATCCATACATTTACCTGTGTATGTGTTTATATCTGTCTCTGCTGCAAAAAGGAAGCTCCATGGTAATTTTGTTTATTGTTGTATCATCAGGACACAAAAAAACCCAGAGTAAAAATAGACACATCATGGAAGCTCAGTACAGATTTGTTGAATAAATGATAATAATAGTAGCTAACATTGGATGCTTGGCCAATCCCAAATAGACTTGCTTGATATTCATATAAATTCTAATTAAATGCAAACTGTTAGAGCTCCATTTTACAGATGACAAAACCGAGGCACTGAGAGGTCAAGTACTTGCCTAAAGTCGCAGTGGCTGGTGAAGCAGAGATAGGATTTCCTATGAAGGACAGTTCATTTTGGCCAATATGGTCAAGGCAGTCTTTAAAGAAGAGTCAAAACAAGCTGAATTTTGAGAAGCATGAGTTTTGAAGTGAAGAGGAGAGGGCCAGGAATTCTATGTTAGTGTGAGGAAAGCATGTCTAAGGTGTCTCTGTAAGAGAAGTTTTTCGTAAAGATTTGCAAAAAAGGTACATTGTGAGATAAGAGTGGAGAGTGCATGAGGCCAGCCTGAAATTCAAAGTAAATAAATTACTTAAAAAAATTAAAAATAGTATTTCTTACATAGATCTTTTCTGAGTCAGATTGAACGGCTCACCTAATTAAGGTGAATTAGTGAGGCTTTACTGTATATTCCCAAGTTTAGAAAGGACCACAAATACATTATTTGGAACTTTGCTTTTGGAGGATGGATCCGGGCAAAATTATATAATAGGGCATGTTAAACGTGCTAATATTCTCGATTCATTCCTCCTTTACTCCTGTGTCAGTCCAGGTCCCCATGGGGAACAGGTATCATACCCAAAAAGGGGTGATTAAAAAAGAGTTTATTTTCCATTAAAATCCTTTTACAATTGAAAAATTCAAACATAAACAAAAATAGAAAAATATACGTAAGTCCCATGTATTTGTTTACCAATCTCTTAGCTATAACAATGATCAACTCATGGCCAAAGATGCTTCATTTAAATATCATTTATCCCTAAGTATTTTAGGACGTATCATCCAAAGAGAAAGGCTACTTTAATAAGTAATCACAATATTATTATTGCTTTCAAAGAAATTAATGATTCTGAAGAAAGTTGTGACTGAAGGGCCTATGTACAGAGGGTTGTGTTGAGGGAATTCAACAAGGGAAGGTGAAGCACCCAAGGGTTAGCTAGTGCCGCCTCTCTCTAGGCTTGAAGAGATGACTAAAACCCATGGAGACCTGTAGCTGTAGGCGAGGACTGTATGGCAGGAGCTGTGGCTGTGGGCAGAGAAACAGCCACTGCCAACCCAACTTTACTCTGCATCTACCTTATCCCTGGCAAGTCCTTTCCATTAACTCAGTGGAAGCCAGAGGGCAAGGGCAGGCTGGTATGGTCCGTACAAGTCAGTGCCCAGGCGCACAGCAGGATGGGGAAGGATAGAAAATGCAGTTCGTCCTCACTTAGTGTTCCCCATCTCCCTCTATGCCACACGCCTTCTCAGGATGCCTTTGAGACTTGCTGTACCCCAGAAAGTTGTGACTGAATCTATCACCTTGGACCCCACCCAACACCCATATAACTGAAGGAAATCATCTATGCGGTCAGCATTGATAAGCCAGTGGTGTTAGATATTTTGATAAAGAAACTCCTTTCCCTTTTCCCTTCTAAAAGCATTCCTATTTTCAGCCAATCTTGATGCTATAAAACAGGAGCTATATTTCAACATACCAGCCTCAGACAGTGATAAATCAAGGCACAAGGAAGCTACTCTAACGCTTTTAAATTTGCTTTGCTTTTCTATGTTCCAATTAGGTTTAAAATATTTAGATGAGAGAAATAGTTCTGGTCCATTTAAGACAAGCCTCCAGTAAGAGACAGTTTGGAATTTGCTGTTGGAAGCTGGCAGGGGTTATAAAATGCAGAGTGTAATTAAATAAATCCGTTTACTATTAACTCTGTGGTAAGACAGGGTAGAGAATCAGAAGAATGGTTAGTTTAACAAAAAGAGAGGGTAGGAATTACTTCCTGTTAATACTTGGTTATCCAGGCAACCATTCCTTGACAGGAAGAAAGCCATCCTGGAGTATTGATTAGATGGAAGAAAGAGACCTCAAGTCTTGTTTCCTCACATCTCTCTTCTGGCCTGGGAGACAAGGGACCAGGAAGTAGGTAATAGGCCAAAGCCAGCGCGGACCATCCCTGGATGGAGGTGTTGGCGCGAGGGGTGGTGGCTGAGGAAGAGCGGCCGCCTCTTCACTGGTGCCTCCCCGCAGGAGTGAGACGACGGTGCCGAAGAGGCTCAGAGACACCCGAGGCTTTCCCAGCAGCACAGCCCACCAGAGCTTCTGCTCCTCACAGCCTGAAAGGCCTCAGGGTCCCAGAGTGTCTTAATTCTGGGAGAAAGTCAGAAATCTGGAACCATATAAGTTTTTACAATGTAAAGAAATCTTATCAATGATACAAATGGTAAAAGTTCAACACATTATTATAGTTGAAGAAACAAACCAGGAGGGTTAAGGGAGCTGTCAAGAATCACACAACTAATGATGGTGTGTGAGGGATGAGTGATATTGCACTTCATCCGCTCTAAGATACACATTGGAATATCCCTGCGATCAGAACTGTACAGTTGGTGTGATAAGAAGGTATTGAGTTACAGCTTATGTGATAACATATTTTTCTTTCATAAAAATAATGGTGCATTTTATCAGCGATCCATTGAAAGATGGTGAAAAGTGGCATACAGTGACAAAGAGTACATTATCTTGCTGTGCTCCCTTTAAATCTGCCCATGATTATGATTCTTGTTTGTTCACGTCTTATAGAGATTAGTTATTTAATTTAAATTATTAACGTACATTTATTGGTATAAAAAGTACACTCAGGTAAAGAAGTGTATGTTTTCTTGCAAATATTAGCTCTCCATGTTTGGAATAAGTCTATTAGTTCTGCATAAGCAGCCCTATGTGCACACACAGAACACACACACAGGCATTTCATAGTAATCTAATTCTCTCTTCAGCCCCCTTCAGCTGCTGCTCTGACTGTAGATGATCGAAACTGGATGTCAGGGCTTGGCAATGACTGACATAACGGAAGAGTCGCTTGGAAAAATGTGGGGTGAGAGGGATAAAATAGGACCAGCTGATAGACTTCATCTCCCCCAGTTGCTCTAGGATTGGCCCAGCTTGCCAGGTCTCCCAGATCAGTTTCCTCCTTTGTTCTTCTTTTTTTTTTTCCTACATCTTGATGTTTCCCTCTTCTTTTCTTTCTTTTCCATTCTCTCAAGATCAAAGTACCCAATGGTCTGGGTTTCTTCGATAAAGACGGGAACATTATATGATTTGTTATACTCTTACCTCACGTTCATGGTTCTTAAAAATCTGAGTGGTGAGCCAAATACCACAGTTACATTTCTTGCTTTCATTATTTTTTTAAAGAAAAAAACCTTTTTGTTTTACACAAAAATTTCAAGTTCATTATAAAGACTATGCAAATCATAAAAATATAGAGAAGAATGTAGAACAATTACCTCAATTCCATCACCCAGAAATAGCCAATGTAGTTGACTGTCTTTCTGCCGTGTATGAGACCTGCTTATTTCTAACAAAAGACAGCTCAGGCTTTGCTTTTTTGGGGGTTGAATTCACTTTATTAATTCCCAAGAGTGTGGCAGGGAGCAGGCAGGCTCAGCTGAGTGGGCACAGTCATTAGATTTTCTGGACTCCAGTCTCACCTCTGAGCAAGGTGATGCTAAATATCTACCCGGTTGGGAGGTGAGCTCCATTCCCAGGAGGGGTCTCCACGTGCTTCAGACCTTCCCCTATTCATCCAGTGGTCCAGAGCCTTCTCTTTTGCCAGAGAACTGCTATTTTTCTCCTAGCAGCCTTTCTGAAGCTCTCCAGAGGGGGGAAAAGGCAGCCCACTAAGTTTGCCTTTCTCCAGATTTATGACTGATGTGAGAGCTCGGGATTTTGCAGCTCTCCAGTGTAACTTGTGAGGACCTTGTGGAAGAGTGTCTGTGTGTTTGTGTGTGTGGGGGGGGGGGTGGGGAGGGAGTGGGGGGAGTGTGACTGAAACTCCTGACACAGAAATAGTTTGCTTGCCTCCTGAATCTTCTCTTTCCTCATATTTTCTGAAGTAATGGCCTTAGATTGTAGCCTTTTCTCTGTTTGCCGTGTGTTGATCAATTTTTGTTTTACTTTTTTAAAACTAGTTGTTGTTTCATTAAGTTTGGGTAGAGAGAAATGAAGAGCCTGTTTATTCTGTCATTCAAACCTGGACATCCCAATGGCAGTTTTTATAGAAAACTTACTAACCACCCTTGTCTTGCCATATGAGATGCAAGTATCTGAGTGTAATGAATGCAGGGGTTTTGTCTCAGCAGGAAGGGCATATATGCTACTTTATTACTATAGTATTAAAGGACATGGGACAGTACTCAGTACTATTACTTTATTACTATAGTAATTAGATGAGTATTTTCTTGAAAGAGATGTATGTTAATAGGTTTTAAAATAACATTTTCTAGTTTTCTCATGCTTAGCCAATGCTTTTATAAAATCTACCTGTTAAATATGTTCTTTATATTCCACAGGAGTATTTGTTCTTTAGCTGGCATTGCTTTCCAACTGTGGAAGTAAAATCAGTTTTCAGAATCATCTTTTATTTGTGAAAATAACAAAGTAGTGTATTTCAGCCTTTCAAGAAGTTTTAATGCACTGAATGCAATATCAGTCCCTCAAGGGGAATCCAGCATTTGGATTATTTTGTTTAATTTTAGAACGCTCTAATTTAAAGAAAGACAAGCCTTCTTTTTCTTTGATCTATTTGTCATTTAATAACATTAACTCATAAAAAACAGTATAAAGATCAATGGCTCTACACACAGATACATTTGGTGGGGGGAGTCTGTCGCAAAATGATTACAATCTGATTTACTAAATGGGGTATAAGTTAGGAGCTACATACAGAGTAATAATTATTAAAAGAACTTTTTTTTACGGTCACTTTCCAATTACATCCTTTCCCTTCAGAGACTTACATGTTCTCTGGTCTCATGTATTCAGCCTGGCATGTTTGACAATTGTGTTAAAATCATGCCATAAGCTTTTGTAGAACTGCTTCAACAATGTTATACATTTGAAGTTGCTGGTGGGTTTGTCTAAAAGCTTTGCTTGTGTTTCTTTTCTCCCCATATTCTATGTAACAACTAATTAGGTCATCTTTAAAAATAGATTCTGGTGGCTAAACTCAGCATACGCCCAGACTGTGTTTCTTTTCCATTAATTTTCTGTGTTCACACAATTTGTTTATTTTGCATCTTATTATCAAACAGTGACTAAAATACTTAAGATAGATAAGTAATTTTAAGCAAGGGAACCTGTATGTAAATAGATCAGGGCTGTTATTATTAGTTCACAAAAGAATGGCTGGAGGAATACCCAGGAGAGCCTGCAGCAAAGGCTTCATTTTCCTTCTCCGTGCTGCTCCAGCTAAGCAGCTATATACACTTGCTCGCAGCTTGCCGTTTACTCCTGCCAAACCTGAGTGCAAGAAAGCATGTGTCAGCATTATTTCCATACGACCTTTCTGTTGTGAAATATGCTTTATGGCGTGTTAGGGGACCAAGGGGATTTGTTTGGAGAGTTTGGTATGCTGTCACTCTAGTTTGTTTTGGGCTCTTCAGGGAGGCTGCGACAGAGATACAGAAAGAGACAGGAAGGAGGATACCAGTCAGCTGTTTATTACCACAACCTATAGCTAAGGGGCAGTGAAAAGACCAGACGAGAATAGTCAGCCATCTTTTGAGTTTGGATGGGATGTCTTGTCTCTGCCCAAACTTCTGGACAATGACTGGATTCCTGATTCTACCCCGGGTTCCACCCACAACAAAATGAACAGCGAGGGTGTTACACATCTGACTTGGAAAAGACAATGTGTAGCTAGCCTCTCAGAGGCCAGTTCTGAGTACTGTCCCATGTCCTTTCCAGTCTGTCAGGCTCTTATTCCTGACCTGGCCTAAATGTCATATTGTCCTGGGATGGGGTAAGGACGTCTCTGAAAATAACAGTTTTTTCTAGCTCTTAAACCTGATAAAGTTGGTGTTTATTTGTACAAGCTCTTAAGTTGCTTTCTTACCTTTTTAAAAAAATCTATTCTTATAAATGCCAATTACTTTTTACTTTAAGCTTCCAATCATCTGTATTGGTGGTGTTTGTTTTAATCAGATTTCAAGTAGAGAATTAAGTTAATCTTTTTTTTTTTTTTTGCCTGGCACAGTGAGCAGCACTTTTATTCAGGAAAAAATAAAAAAGCTGAGAGAAGCATTCTTGACCCGTGACTAAAAATATTAGGTCAAGTAAATTTTGAAATATGCATCTGAATGATTTGCATTTAAAGGGTTAATACTGCCTAAAACTTCTGAAGTGGGTATCTAACTGATAAAATCTCAGGCTATAGCATCTTAGCAGCAATGTGAAATAGTACAATATATCACCAGGATTAGCCCCCTAATTTCTTTCTGCCCCCAAGGTTTTATTTGTTTACTTATTTAAATTTTGATTGAATTTATTGGGTTGACATTGGTTAATAAAATTATATTGGTTTCAGGTGCACAATTTTATAATATATCATCTGTATATTGTATTGTGTGTCCACCACCCCAAGTCAAGCCTCCTTTTATTACCATCTATCCCCTCGTTACCCTCTTCTACCTCCCGTCACCCACTTTCCTCCTTAATCACCAAACTCTTGTCTGTGTCTATGAGTTTTTTTCATTTTTGCTTAATCCCTTCACTTTTTTCACCCAGCCCTACAGCTTCCATGCTTCTGACAGCTGCCAGTCTGTTTTCTGTATCTCTGAGTCTGTTTCTATTTTGTTTGTTTGTTTTTTGTTCATTAGATTCTACATATAAGTAAAATCATACGCTATTTGTTTTTCTCTGACTAGCTTATTTAATTAAACATAATACTGTCCGGGTCTGTCTATGCCGCCTCAAAAGGTAAGATTTTATTCTTTTTTTATGCTTTCATTTATAGGGCATTATCATCATTGATTAGTGCAAAGACCTCTTCTTGTTTTATATTATTTCTCTTTTATCTTCCCTAACCACTGCTCCAATTCCCTTCTCTCAATTAGTATTCACTCTGGTGTCTTTAATGTATGTTTTAATGTATGGTGTCTTAAATATGTGTGTATCCATATTAAGTCTGCGATGTTGTTTTGCATGTGAATGTGTTTTTAATTTTCATCAGTGATATTGCATTATCCCTTTTGCTCTGTTTTCTACTTTTATTATTCAGTTCTATCCATGTAGCTGTGTATATTGTTAATGTTTGTTTAGGTTGCAGTTACAACCAATCCCCTAAATTTCAGTGCCGGCAAGAGCGCAGGTTTTCTTCTCCATGCTACATGCTTATTTTGGGTTGGCTGAGGCTCAGTTAAAAATTACAGACCTTACCCTAAATCTTGTTATATAATAATTAATAAAGGAGAAACTTAGATTATTGACTAAAGCCAGTCCCTAGCTTGCATCATCCTGGTGGGCTTAAGGAGGGGGAGGTTGATGGTGTGCCTCAGAACAGAGAGTTCATAGCCGTAAAGTTTGGACTTGAGCTTCACTTTTGCTCCTCCTCAGTAAGAACCTGCCCCGGATGAACTTCTGTGTGCTTCCACTCTGAGCCTTCTCTCTTCCTACATCTTTTCTACCTCAGTTGTTTGGTCCTAAGCTAGGGCCAAACAGGCCCTACGCATGTCCCGTAAGCTGTCCCTAAACATGGGACAGATAGGCAGAGGGGCCACTCAGGAGCAGGCTAATCAGTGTGCATTGGTTTTAGCTTCTGCCAACACTGGCCAGACTGCACCTCTGCCCTGAAGTTACCCCCTGATTGCTGCAGGCTGGGCTGGTGCTGCTGTTCTTCTGCATGAGTAAAGGGGCAAGGGAAGTTCTATAGAGTGAAAAGAACACAACTATATGCACACTCCCAGCCTATCTGTCCGTACATTGCCTCTCTCTCCTCCTTACTGGCTGCCATTTTTCTTCCTCACTTGGTTGCTACCAATCTTCTTCTCCCCAGTTTCTTCATAGTCTTTATATTAGGTCTTCAGAATCATACACTTTTCTTTTCCTTTGGGGATTCTCTAGGGTTGGGCCAGGGGAAGATTTTAGTAACTATTGCATATTGGAAGAAGAGATTTTAATGTTTACACACAGTAATTATTATGTAGAAACAGTTATCTCACAGAATTCTTGAAATGTGTGTGCCAGTACAAGATTTAGTTTGTGAGAGCTGAAAAATCTTAGTAAAGGCTTACTTTTCCTCAGAAATCCCTCTTACAACATGTCAACCCTGTAAATATAAGTAACCCCTGCTAGACTTACCCACATCCGGTAACAATGGGCACTGGTGGTCATTGAATGTGTCAGTCGCCAAGGGTGCCTCCGTGCCAGGTTATCTACCACCCTCCTCTCGTGTGCTCAGCCATGAGCCCCACCTTCTATAGTTACCCATCTTACCAAGCCAAGAGATCCCTTGATTTTCTTTCAATTGGACAAATCCCACATTAAATTAAAATGAGCATAAGAAAGACAGGACTAATTTCATTGTCTTTTTCTACTTCCTTAAATACTCCTGACATGTGATTCCAGCCATTTGTATGCAGTTTGATAAACATTATGTTTATTGAGTGACATTTTGAGGACAAAGTTTGTGAATAAAACTTTTGTGAACCAAACTTGTCATTTGGTTCTAGATAACATCTTTCTGTTCTTTCCTTTTACTTCCTACGTGGGGGCAATATGGCTGAGCATACCAAATACCTACTTTGGTGCACTTAGGAACTCAGTTTTTCCCTCCCCAAGTACAGGTGGTTTAGGAAGACATTCAGTTCGTGGCTGGGGTACACTCTTTTTTGACCTGCCTCATGAACTTGCTCAATGAAGTAACTATTTTGGTAGATATTTTATTTTAAATGATTGATGACAGTTGAGTTATGTAGGGTGAATCAAAGAAAGAAATGCGTCTCATTTTAAGAAAGTAAATTTCATACTCGAGAGTATGAAAGCACCAGGAATGCCATGCTGGGTTAGATCAGGTCAAACTGGATGTATCCTACTCAGGAACAGCTATGACAAGGATGCTAATGGCACTTTGTGGGTAAGTGAAAGTGGGTGCACCCTACTGACAAGGCAAATAGCTCTAATTTCTACTCAATGACACATTGGAATCATCGTCCTAGATTACAGCTAAGCCTTTATTGGAACCTACTTATATTTTCAAGTCTGTACCAATTCTCAGAGTAAAGAGTTTCATGTTTGCTACCTGCTGTGTAAAATAGGACTCCTTTTTACTTATTCTAAAGCTACCTTTTTCTGGCTTTAAGGGGTGCCTCTAATTCTAATATTCCCAAATTTGAAGAACAAGCAGTGTCTTATTTCTGCAAACCTCCATGTCTTGGTAATATTTGAGGCATCTTTAAATCAATACCATACTTCCCATTTCTACTGTTTGTGTTAAAACAACAACAACAACAACAACAACAAACCAATGCTGATAGAACAAAGTAAAGAAATCAGTATTCATTTAAAATAATTTTATCTTTCAGGAATTTATTCAAAACCCAATTGTGTATATATAGTATGAGGTCCTAAAATCAGGTCCAGAAGAAAAAAATGACTTTGTGCACAGGTTGGAGAAAGGAAGTGTCAAAATGAATAGATACCTGAGAAATTGCCATTTGTCTGCAAGGCAGATGAATGGTAAACCTCAGTTCAACGAACACTCACTGAGCACCTTACTATGTGCCAGTCACTTTTCAAGTCACTGGGAGAAGAGGTTATACCAAATGGAGTTTTTTGCCATGTCGAGGTATGCATGTTCAGTGACTGAGATGAGGTGGGCTCTTTTACTCTGGGAAAGACAGCCTTTGCAGCGCTTATAATGGATGGGATGGGAAGAGAGAGGCCTTCCAGTGAGAAGGGACATCCTGTACGAACTTGGAACTTAAAAAACCATGTGGCATTTTAAATCAGGAAATAATTTGGAATAGCTTGAACATAACGTGCTGGATTGGAAGCGTCAAGAAGAAGAAGCTGGAAGGGCTGTAGATGGGGACAGGAGCTGGATATTGAGAGAGAACTCGACACTATTATTTTTCTGAGTTCCAGGGAATAATGCTCTTTGCAAAACTAAAAAGCTGGATTATCAGAATGATGGTTTTTCTTTAAAACTTTTCTCCAATTCCAGCATAATTTTCCTAGAGAATCAGGGTCACGTGGAGCTGTTGTTGCTTCCCCTGAGCTTCTTTCTAGAACCCTGCTGCTCTCAAGGTGGCCCTCAGCAGAGGTGAGCGGGCAGCCATTTAATCTTCACACCACTGCTCCCAGGATCCCTGTACTTGAACTTCTTCTCAGCTGGCCTCCTCTGTACCCCCGACTGACCTCAAACGCAAAGTTCAGCCCTGGGGTTTTCCTTCATGTATATATTGGACTTCACTAACTAGTCAAAGTTTGTATTTTGCAAAGTTAAAAAATTCCAGTATTTAAAGTTCGTTTGCGCTCAAACAATTCAGATACTTGTTATATCTAATTGAACTCAAATAATACTTATGAGTAACTACTTTGTGCCAGGAGCCTGCGACACTAAATCAGTTAAGGGCTTCAGGAGTCCAGTCTAGCAGGAGAAATGGACAGAAATGGATTGAGAAGTTTGAGGCT
Organism: Pteronotus mesoamericanus; assembly: GCF_021234165.1. NCBI lineage: Eukaryota > Metazoa > Chordata > Mammalia > Chiroptera > Mormoopidae > Pteronotus > Pteronotus mesoamericanus. Next base: position 64,221,447 of record NW_026555329.1, on the reverse strand, counting down.
CTTCTTTGTTGTCCTCTCTGTCCCAATTAACTTGCTATAACATCCACAGTGACTGCTTCGAATCACCACTCTCCTCACTTCCCACCTCTTAAAAAGGACTTTTTACTATATCACAGAGACTATAGAAGATATCTGCCTGGGACCATATCATTGTCAACAAAACCAAAAACCAGCTTATAGCCAAATCTTCCCTTACTCTTTCACTCCTGTTATGGTGGCATAGGTGTCCTTACTATGAAAGTTCCAGCTGTGTTCTAGATTTGACCTTCTCCCACATTCTCATAGTCCCTCTGCTGTCAATTAAAAAAAAAAATCTCTTTCCTTTTCTGTGGTTCTGACTGCCAGGCTCACCAGGATTGGACTTGTACTAGCTTTACATGACGCTTGGGTTAACTGTGGCTTCTTGCCTGCAGACGTGCTTCTGATGGCCATGAAAGATGCCTTTCCCATGGGCTATAGCTAAAATGAGCCTCACACTTCATTAATGAATTCTTCATTCCAATATCCCAAGTGATCCAAATGCTAAAGAGAGGTTATTTCCCAACAGGTGCTGCAAATTTTTATGTGATATACCCTTTAAGTAAGTGGGCTATGGTTTTGTGATTGTGACCTGATGCTCACATGCAGAAAATGAAAGGTGTTAAACTCCTTAAGAAACCCAAGATCATTAAGATTTTTGTGATTCATGCTAATAAGATTGACTAATTTGTTATTCTGTTGTACAAATGGAATGCCTACAATTTAATTGTTGACTGAAAAAATGGTTCCAAACTGCTAAGAGCATAAGTATCATACAGCATTTGAACTCTAGTTGTGTAAAACATGTCTGAAAAATAATTTTATTCGTGGTTTTCCTCTTTGGAAAATTGCTTCAGGGATCTTTTAATTGTTTTGTCCCAGTGTCATCAGCAGTACTTCCATCTTAAGGAAATAATTTCTGCCTCATAATACCTATGTTTATTTATAAAAAGAGCTCAAGAGTAAATTTGCAGAGGAAAAAGCCACCTAAGGACGCATTAGGGCTGATCTGCCCCTGGGATCAATTATTGATTACTGTGAGTTTGAACGCAGAGATAAACTGCAGTCAGATTGGATCCCAATGGAATTTACAATTTAACTCAATTCTTTCAAGACAGAATCAAGCTGCTAATCATATTGGGAAAATATAGGCACTCACAGTACTCAATCATGATCATTTCTTGATTTTAGGATGAACTGTATCCAGTATTGTTTTCCCACTTTTCTACCTTCACCCTCTGCTCTGTCTTGTCACTTTTGTCCCTCATTGTCACCATCACCCCACCACCAACACCATCAGCTCCTTTGTCATAATTTGAATTTCTATCCTGTACCAAGTACTTTATTTCCATTTTCTCTTAGCCTGAGACCAGCCCTGCATGGTGAGTATTATGCTTATTTAACAAATGGAGAAAATAAAGTTCATGGAGGTTGAAGAACCTGTGCAGTTTTATTCAGTAAGTGGTAAACTTGGGCCTGAATGACTTAAAATATCTACTTCCATTCTCTCCTATTTCCTCCATAGGTCACGCCATTCTAACCTATTCCTATAGTTTTTACACTATATTTGTTCACTTTTTCCCTAAGGTGATAGGAAGTAGGGGAGAAATAGCAGTTTCCCTATTTTCAAGATTAAAATAAACATGAAAATTCAACAGTTAGCAAGTGAGAAATACTAAGAGTAATTTAAAAGTGGCTCAGGAACACGTGATATTAGAACTTTCTTTTTTTTTTAATCTGCAGAATTAAAAGGGTTTGGAATGCAAATGAGAAACTGGTTAACCTTCAGAATGTAAAATATAATCTTTTTTTCTTGGTTAATAAGTACTTTTTTATTGTGAAGGAAACCAACATTTTTTTTTTAAACAGTAAGCCACATATACTTAGTTATGTTTTTAGAAGTTTTTTTTATTGTTGTTCAGTTTTGGTTGTCCCCATTTTCCCCCCATTACTCTCCCTCTGCCCTACCCACCCCACCTCCCACATTCAATCCTCCCCCCTCGTTGTCAATCTATGCTTAATACTGCCAAGAGACAAAAGGGTGGCCTCCAGCTTTCTGAAGACCACTTCTGGCTTGTTATGTGGACACTAAGTGGAAGCAGCTGTGTCCTCCCTGCGCTTCCTAGGCTTCTTATCCCACACAAGCTCATCTTCTGAAACCTCTCTGGGTGTATTTCTTAAAAGCCCATTGGAGAGCTATAGATTCAGAGACTCAAGGAATATGGGATGACAATGATGATGAAGGGCAGAAGTTGTTACGTGATTGAACACCGTTCAGAAGATCACCTGATGTGTTTACTGCTGAAAATGTTGATGTCCCCTTAGTTTCATGTGGCTTTTCGCAACCCCCTGCAATTGGGTTTTAGGTGTTGGTTTTTTTTTTTTTTTTCCTGTTATGACTCAAGCAGATCCTCGGAAGAGATAAATTATTCTTACCAGGGTGCTGCTCATGGGGGATTTTCTGGAGGTGAGTAGTCTGGATACTCAGGGGTAGCCAGAACCCTTGGGTGATTGAGTGCATTGCAGAAGTGTGTAAGATATAATTTTCTTTAGGGAGGCCAAGGCCGGAGAAGAGTCGGGTAGCACAGGCTTCGAGGACTGAAACAGATGCCGCCCCCAGCCAGGCTGAGAGACCTTAGTGCTGCCCTAATGAGACCTGTCCTCCCATACAGGGACCAGATGGTCACACGCTTGGTCATGCCAGCACATGCTATTCCCCACAGAAGGAAAAGTGCTTCATTTTTGCTGAAACCTGATGTTCATTGTAATGTCACAGTGTGGTGATTTTGGGGGGTGAGAAGGGGAATGGGTAGAGGTGGAAGAGAGCATAAGGGGGATAAATAGTAATGGAAAAATACAATAAAAGCAAATTATTAAAAAACAAAACAAAAAAATGTCAACTGGAAAGGAAGAAAACCCGCCTTGTGAAGACAGCAGTTCATAATGCCAGGGCCCTTAGGCTCATTGTGATGGTGAGCTTGTTTTTGAGGTAAGGTCTACTTATTTCAGATATGAATGTGCAATAATAGCTGGAGGGCTTCTTTATTTCTGGACTTTATGAAGGCAACCAAAGGGTTAACTGGGAATGATTGAATTAATATTTTGTAATGAAAACCATAAGCACTTTACTCACCTGAATAGAATGAGGCAGTGGAGCACTGAGGGTCAAGTGCAAGAGTCAAGTGGGATTTAGTTCTGTGTTGTCACTTTCAGTGGTGTGTCTTGGATGAGTTTCACAATTTTTCTGGTTTTTGTGATACAGGATAATAACACATCGTGCATTACAGTTGTGGTCAAATGAAGGAGCATAGGTGGAGTGCTTAGTGTAGCTTCTGACACACCAGTGATAGGCAAAAGGGAGCCAGTGGGCTGAGATTTAAGTTTCCTGTTCTTCACCATTCCAGTTCTTCCTGAGACCTGGGACGGTCTGCACTAGTGTCTTCTTTTCTGCTTCTCATCCTGGTGACTCCAGCCCCTGCTGGGCACTAGGGTGCATCCATGTGCTCCTGTTCCACTGAGGACACTCCCTGATTTAGGGACCGGTCTACCCTTGTCCCTGCTATCGCAATACCTCCACTGTTAATTACCAGTTCTTTATCACTTGTTTTCCAGGAGGTGAGTTGTTCTTTCTCATCTGAGCCCTCTGTTCTAGGTCTGTCTTCTTTCCTGTTTTACTGAAGCAATGAGCAGAGGATTTTAAACTCCTTTGGTGGAAGAGTTACTTCTGAATAGATTGGTTTGATTGGGCAAAAATAGAGACATCTCTGTTGATTGCTCTTGCAGCCAACCAAGATACATTCTTTGTAGATTTTTTCATGTTCAGTATGAGAAAATCAGTACTTCTCAAACTTTATCGTGCATGCAGATCTCTCAAAGGATCTTCTTACAATGCAGATTCTGATTCAGTGTGTCTGAGATGGGGCCTGACACTCTGCATCTCCAGAAAATTTCCAGGATGCTGGTTCACAGACCATAGTTAGTCTAGCAAGTGATGGGCCACATTAATGTGTTGAACAGTTGAGTTCCAAGATGGGTAAGAGTAGACACATTGTGTTTCAGAACAACAGAGCTTTCTGTGATCCTCTATAATAATTTTTGTTTGCTTAACCACTTTTTAAAGTACCAATAATAGCAATAAAGTGCTGACATTCTTTCTCTGAGTAAATAGCATAAAAATATATGCTAAAGTCTTGACACATAAATGAGTTGCAGGTAAAAGAGGTTGAAAACAGTGAAATTGCACTGTGTGAGTTAATTCAGAAGAGGTGTTTTGAGCTTAGCTTGAAAGACATGGCAAATGCAGATTGTAGAACATTGGAAATATGCTAAGTTAGTGCACTTGTAAGGGGCAAAGGGTGGACTTAACCCCTAGAGAGAGCCAAAAAATGGTGATAGGAGGGACTTGGCCAAAGCTGAGACCAAGAGCAAACTCCTGCTTATTTGTAGTTAGCAGAGAATTAGCCAGTCAAGCTTGCATAGAACTTTATGAGAAAGTTTAATAATGTGAATTGGGAAACAAAATCTCTTTAGAGTATTGTCCTCTGGTAGTGGGCCCTATTAGAGGACCCTCATCCACAACAGTAGGAAGGCAGCATACTTATTTTCTGCACTGTTGCCAGAGCATTTCAACTCCAGCTTTGCCTGAAAGGGGGATCGGTGGGTAAGGCCTTCAGACCTCTTGGGAAACATTGATTTACTGTCTGAGCATTTCCTGTCCACTGACTAACCTTGACTCATTTGTCTATTCATTCATACATTCAGTATTGTTAAATGGAGTGCCCAGTATATTTGCTAGGAGTGTCCTAATTGCATGTTCGCAATTAAATAGCAACAATAACAATAGCGTATGACAAAGTAGGATTTAACACAGAGACAGGCTTTCCTCATACCTGCCAAAGACCTTACATTGCAGGTAGACAATGGTGTTAGGTGATTAATTTCTGTTCCACTTTTATTACTTCAAACAACCTCCCTTTTAAGCTGAAGGTCCTTTTAGGCCATGGAAGTTTCTGTCAAGAGATGCAGGGACTGCAGAGATGGGATGGGGTAGAGAGTTACTGTACTCTGAGCGATAACAAAAATATATAATGGGATTTTGAATAACTGGAGAACAGAAAGATGTTTTTTTAATGAGAGAGGATTACTAGCCCTGGCTTTGTTTTTTTTGGAACTGATACCTCTCTGGTGAAATATCTGGATAAACAAATTAGAATATTCAGTTCTAATCCCTTGTTTAAAAAAATAGGGATTTCAAGGAGATGATGTTCTAATCCTCATATCTCCTCAGAATTCTCAGCTAGAAAGAAATACTTGCACTTCCAAAAGCTGGAATTCTTTTCCTCCCTCCCCCCTCTCTTGGTCTTTCAGTCTGTGGATGTCTCTGTCTCCTCGTTCTTCCATCTTCCTGAGCCGTGAGACCCCAACCCTTTTATCTGAGACTCATGTTTGCATTGGAGAACAGTTGTAAGTCTTGTCAAGCTGCATCTCTGGGAACTGAGTTCTCCTCCAAGGATTTCTCCACAAGCAGCCTCAGAGAGCCCCACTGGCTCTTCAGTGACATGATGCCCCCGCACACTTGCTGTTCTTTCAGACCTATTTATTACTCAGAATTAAAAGAACAATTAAAGTAAAACAGATTAAAGAATAGATCAATAACTTTTTAACTCCAGGTATGACGTTAAATAAACAGAGTGTGTGTCTCATGGACATGCTCTCTTGATGGTGGCTGAGGGCCCACCCTAGAACCCTTCCAGGCCCACGGCATCATCTACCACCAAATGTCTCCTCTTTTTGCCGTAGCTCACTCTCAATCAGAGACCAAAAAATATTTTTCAAGGTAAATTTATCTTATAGACACTGCTCTTTTAAAAGTAGGGTTACCAGGTAAAATACCGGACACCAAGTTAAATTTAAATTTCAGATAAATAATGAATACTTCTTTAGTATAAGTGTGGTCCATGCAATCAGTAGGAAACAAAAGTCTATCATCTATCTATCTATGCTAAGTCTGGCAACCCTGAGAGCAGGGCTTATTTTGTTTTCTTGACAATTCAATGTTAATATTTTAGGCATCATTTTCCATGGTATCACTGTATTCTGCTTCAAAGTGTTGAATGGCTCATTTTAATTGTCAAAAATAAAATGATCATGGTCATGGACAATAGTGGTGATTGTGGGGGGGTGGGGTGTGGGTGGAGGTAGAAGAGAGTATAAGGGAAATAAATAGTAATTGAAAAAAGTACAATAAAATTAAAAATAAAAAATAAAATGAATTAAATCTAATTTAGCTTTGAAAAATGAATGCCACTTAGCCCAGTTAGCTAACCCTAGTGCGTTGCAAAACCAGGGACAGGTCTCACTGACTACAGCAGTATGAAAGCTGGGTATCATGGAATTGGGTTGCTAAGCTTGGCAAAATGGTTTATCTGGGTTTAATGATCACGTATGAATCTTTAACTACAGAATATAGCCTTTCAGCACATTAGTACTGTGTTTTTGCATAAGACATAAGCACCATGACAGCATAGATGGAACTAGAGAGCATTATGCTAAGTGAAATAAGCCAGGCAGTAAAAGACAAATACCAGATGATCTCACCTATAAGAGGGACCTAATTAACAAGATAGACAAAAGAACAAAATAGAACCAAAGGCTCGGAAACAAGAAACAGAATGACAGTGACCAGAGGAGAGGGAGGAGGGAGAGAAGGGGAAAAGGGGAAGGATCTAGTCAAGGAACATGTATAAATGATCCATGGGCATGGACAACAAGGTGGGGATGGACTGAGGGAGCTGGTGGGTGGGGTGATGGAGAGCAATGGGGGAAAAACTGGGACAACTCTAATAGAAAAACAATGAAAAAAAGACAAATGTTTTGTAACATATAATTATTACACAACTGTGCTGTTGTTTGCATACCACATAGAGAGTAAGATTCATAACACTGAAAAACTTTACTAGGAAACTTACAGATGTGACATTATGATTATGTAAATACATAAAGGGAGCTGTTTATGATCATGGGTAGTCTGAGGTCACTGTTTTTTCAGGAGAAATATTTAAATCAGATTTAACAATAATTTCCAGCAGGTTATTTACAGTTGAGAAAATTAATTAAAATGTCATCTGTTTAATTATTGTTTGTTTTCCTTAATTAAAATGTTAATTGAGTACATTTGTATGTGTAACATATTTAATGTGTTGAGTTTTTGACAAAGGCAATGGCAATGTTTTCTACCTTCTACATTCAAATGCTTAATTGTTCACTTAAATATCTTGGAGAAAAGATGGGTATATTTAAGCCACATAGGAATATAGTTTGCAAGATCATTTTCTGCTAGGGCTGTAGGTAGCAGTAGATCTGTAAGAAATCATCACTTTAATCAGCAGAAAGGAAATGTACCAAAAGTATACATTTTGGTCTCGTATTTGCATATGAGAAAAAAAAGGACAAAAATTAATCAGCTGTGAAATGTCCATTCAGAATGACATTTTAAAAAATTATTGTTGTTCAGTTACAGTTGTCCCACCTTTTTTCCCATTGCTTTCCCCTGCTCCACCCTCCCACAGTCAGTCCCCACCCCAATGTCCATACCCATGAGTCCTCTATTCATGTTCCTTGATTTGCCCCTTCCCCTTCTTTGCCCCATTATCCCCAACCCCTCCCCGTCCCCTCTGGTCATTGTCAGTTTGTTCTTTATGTCCACATCTCTGATTCTATTTTGCTCACTTGTTTGCTTTGTTGATTAGGTTCCACTTATACGTAAAATCATATGGTATTTGTCTTTCACTGCCTGGCTTACTTCACTTAGCATAATACTCTCCAGTTCCATCCATACTGTTGCAAAGGGTAACAGTAAGAGTTCTTTCTTTCTGCTGTGTAGTATTCCATTGTGTAAATGAACAACAGGTTTTTGATCCACTTGTTTACTGATGAGCACTTGGGCTGTTTCTGGCACTTGGCTATTGTAAATAAGGCTGCTGAGAACATTGGGGTGCATATATTCTTTGGACCTGTTTTGTTGCAGAATTCTTAGGGTATAATCCCAGCAGTGAGATCACTGGGTCAAAAGGCCGTTCCATTTTCAGTTTTTTGAGGAAATTCCATACTATTTTCCCCAGTGGCTGCACCAGTCTGCAGTCCCATCAACAGTGTACTAGGGTTCGCGTTTATCCACAACCTCACCAGCACTTATTTGTTGATTTGTTAATGATGGCCATTAACCATAGGTGTGAAATGGTTTCTCATTGTGGTTTAACTTGGCATCTCTCTGATGGCTAGTGATGCTGAGCATTTTTTCATGTGTCTGTGGGACCTCTGTAGGTGCTCCTTGGAGAAGTGTCTATTCAGATCCTTTGCCCATTTTTTAATTGGATTGTTTGTCTTCCTGGAGTGGAGTCGTGTGAGTTCTTTATTTATTTTGGAGATCAAACCCTTGTCCGAGGTATCATTGGCAAATGTATTTTCCCATACGGTTGGTTCCCTTTTCATTTTGCTGATGTTTTCTTTAGCTGTGCAGAAGCTTTTTAATTTGATGTAGTCCCATTTGTTTATTCTTTCATTTGTATTCCTTGCCCTGCGGGATATAATGGTGAAAATCTTGCTGTGTGGAATATCTGAAATTTTCCTGCCTATGTTTTACCCTAGGAATTTTATGGTGTCACAACTTATATTTAAGTCTTTCATCCACCTTGAGTTTATTTTGGTGTATGGTGTAAGTTGGTGGTCTAGTTTCACTTTTTTGCATGTACTTGTCCAGATCTACCACCATTTGTTGAAGCGGCTATTTTTATTCCATTTTATGCTCCTGCCCCCCTTTGTCATATATTAATTGACCATATTGACATAGGTTTATTTCTGGGCTCTCTATTCTGTTCCATTGGTCTACGTGTCTGTTCTTATGCTAGTACCAAGCACAGAATGACATTTTTAAGTAAAGAAATTAATTATGAGGAGAGGTACTTGACTCACAGAATAGGCTAAAGGATGATGAAAACTTTTACATTTGTTGTCCTAATGTACACTTGATCTCTTCACTTGACAAACAGTTGAGACAGTTGTTTAAAACAACACAAAGACTTATGCTGCAAAATTGGTTTGAATTTTCTTTTAACAATGGTTATGATTTTTCTTTTCCATGCAAACCTATGGTCCAGACCTCTCTTTGGTAAATAAACATGCTGGTTGTATTTTGCAAAGAAAAGATGTCATATATCAGCATAAAAACAAAATGGGTTCCTTTTCAAATAATTTATGAAGTGTAATGTTTTCCAAAAACAGCATCAGTGAGGCGATAGCATCCACTGTGCACCAATCAGCAACCCAAGCAATTGGGGAGTGAGGGACAGTGGTGGAATAGATACAATTCTCTTTCTTTACAAAGATTCAAGTTTAAAGATTCCTTTATTCCCCCAGAATGTGTGCTTTTCTTTCTTGATAAACCCTAAGACTTTCATGCTTAGTGGAATGAGGTGAGCTAGTGCTTTTTAGGAAGTAATAATCATAAGGATAACAAATGCATAGTGTTTATTTAATGCTCACATTGTCCTAAGTGCATGACTTGTAGTATCTCATTTGATCCTCAAATCAGTCATCTCAGTGCTATCATTATTCCCATTTTACAGGTGAAGAAACTGAGGCACAGCTTTCCCAAGGCCATAGAGTTGATAAGCAGTGGGGCTGAGGATAGAGAGCAGACTGTCTGGATTCAGGGTGTGTCCTCTTATCCTCTGACTATCCTTACCAATATTAAAAAGGTTTAGTGCAAGATATATAAAAATCCTTTGAGCAACCAGATATTTAAACCTCTGCTTGCTGAAAAGGTAGGACAAAGTGCTTGTGTCGACACTTAAGTTCTAAACCCAATGGTTTATTTATAGTCTTCCTCAATAACCATTAAAATATTAAAGAGTGGTTAAGAGCAAACAAGGGGCAGCATAGGCTTGTAAAGTAATTTTCTAAGAGTTAATCATTTTTCGTACATAATGAACCTTTTATCCTTAATGGGGATAGGATCAGTAATTTTGTGAAGCTACATGGCATTTGTTAGAATTTCAGCTCTGCCACTTATTAGTCAAGTGACCATGGGCAAATTATCTAACCTTTATAAGTCTTAATGTTTCCTTTAACAAAATGCAGATAATAATTCCTGCTTCACAGGGTCGTTGTGAAGATGAGAGACAAAGTACATAGCACAGCGTTGGTCTCATAGTAGAGACCCACCAAATGAGAGCTACAGCTGCTACAAGTTAAATATGCAAATAATTATGCTGAGAAATATTGAATTGGACATTAGTTAATATCTATTAGGATATCTCTGAAGAGATTTAGGAAGAATGTATGTAGAATTGTTGTTTGACTGGCCTAAGAGAATAGGTTATTACAATTTCAATGGTTTGCCTATTACTAGCAGTGAATATTTATTAAAAATTAAAATGAAACTCCTCCATCTGTTATACTACCAGGGAATAACCACAAAGAGGTGGTTCACTTTGCTGTTTTCCTTCCCCTTCAACAACTTTACTCATCAGAACTGTAGGAAAGAGAAACAATTAAAGGGGAAGATGCAAAATTAAGCTGAGAATATGGCTTCAAGAAGCCATGCTTGACCTTAAAGGCAAGCTTGGAAGGGGAGAAAGGTGATGACTTGGACTGTTCTTTCCCTTTCACCCTTGATCAGGGCTTCCCAATGTGGCAGGGCAATTATTGGGTGTATCTGCTCTTGTTGGAGCACTGGAGAGAATGCTTGGGCATCTCTGTACAATACACAGTAGCTTTGAAGCTTGAAAACAATCTATGACACAGTAAGAAATACACTTTATATTTCAATCTAGTCAACTAGTATGTAAGCATTATGAGTGCAGAAGTTTTTATGTGCTGTAGTCACTGATGTATCTAAGTGTCTGGAAAAGTATCTGGTGCATGGTAGGTGCTCAGTAAATAGTTGTTGCATCTCTCTATCAATCAATAAATCATCCATCTAGGAAAGAAGTTTCATGGAACATTCTTACACATATTATATGCTTGCAGTGCTTTCTGAGACTTTCTATTTCATTCTATAAAAAGAAACAAAATACAGTCAAGAACCTACTAAATTAAGTAAATTCCCCCGAGAGAAAACCTTAATAGGTCATTTTTTCCAACCCTCTGGATTATGATCTACTATTTGAAAAGCACTGCTTATCAATGGGAACGATTGGCTTTGTCTGTGAATTGGCTCATGTCGTTGAGACTTACCTTTCTTGCTCTCACAGTGGCTCATTTGGAGTGTATTTCCCCATTCTATGGCTTGGGTACTCACCCTAACCATGCTTCAGAATGGTAGAATAAACCAACTAGTACTGAGGATTCTTCCCCAACTTCTGGGAAGTTCTGAAAGTATTTGCTGCACTTGACTGGGACTTGTTTTTTTGAGGCCCCCATGTAATTATTAATTGTTGGGTGGTGCAGTAGCCTGGCCAGTGTCTGTATGCCTGCCTGGAACGGTGGGGATGCAGTTCTCCACAAGGGCAGGATGTTGGGGAGAGTGACCCTCTAAAATGAAGGTATTATAGTCCCTGATGATGCTGAAGACACAATTAACTACTTGGTGGATTTTGACACTTTTAAAATCTTATTGATTTCTTTCTGAGTTATCTATACTTAAAGTTTATATTCACTGGAGTTATGAAGAAGGAAGAGGATGCGGTAGAGAAATTGATGCAGTTACGTGTTTTGATGGGAGCGGGAACTGCAACACTCTTCATATCCTGAGAAATATCTTTAAAATACGTTGTACTGTAGTAAGGAAGAATTGCATTTGCCTTTTAAAGACCATTAATATGTGACAAATTGAGCAACTAGAGCCTTGATTCTTAACTGGCAATTATTTGCTCTCCAGGGACACTGGCAGTGTCTGGAGACATTTTTTCGTTTTTACAACTTGGGAGGGGGTTTGCTATTGGCATCTAGTGATGCTACTAAGCATCCTATTGTGTGCAGAACAACAGTTATCCGATCCAAACTGTCAATAGTGCTGAGACTGAGAAAGCCTGAAATAAAGTAAGATCACTATTACGTAGACTTGATTGAATATTGAATTTTTATAAGCAATGCAATATATTTCAGAGTGCCCTTAAATGACTTTACCAGAGAGTAAGTGTGACTAGGAGGAGTATGTTGCCCTCAAGTTGCACAGCAACCCAGCAGCAAGCAGAGTGGGGCTAGGTGAGGAAGCATTTGAACGTTTATCTACAGGCCTGTGAAGGAACCTGTGCTTCCAATATGAGTGATGAGCTGTCCCCAGTTGTGGCCTGGCACCTATGGGATTTTGTGTAGTGTGTTGACTAGAGGTCACTCAACTTCTCCAGCCATTCTGATTTTTGCCCTCTTTGGAATTGCTGATGGTAGGAGCCTAAAGTTAAGAACTCACATCCTTCCTTTTTTCCTTACACTTCTGCCTAGTGCTCCAATCCTGGTCCTCTCTTTTTCCAAGAGCAACAGAGATTTAGTGAAGACAAGGGAAAAGAATAATAGTGATGAAGCACTTGCAATGAAGGGTGCTAATGGGGAGAGGGTTGATAATTCTCTCCAGATAGTCTGGTAACTTGAAAACAAGCAACTGATTTCAAAACTGAAACTTAAATTTGTTGTTCTGGAGTCAGTGAATATTTTGAATAATGTATCTAGGGTTATTTCTCAACCAATAAGTCTATTTAGACTTGATTATCAGGCAGTTTGCTCACTATTGTTTCCTTTCTGATGTTGTGGCTTTCATGTCTGGCTCCATTATTCAAGGAGGGTTACATACCAATGTGACTACTGTGAGTTACAGTGATCAGTAAAGCTCGCCTAGTGCCCTGATGTCCTCAGGTTACATTCTGTAATCTTTCTCCTGTAGAAGGAAGAAAATGAGCCCCTAAATAGGTTTGTGAGACATTCAAGATACTGACAAACTTCACATCTGAACTATAGAGTCCTAGTTCATGGTAGTGGTTTTTGGATAACTCACAATCAAGAAATCATGAGAACACATTTTTTTTTCCTCACTGTCTATCAAATCTAATGGGCTGGAAACCAGCACAGACAGTAGAGTTCATAGGCTCGGGTCAGACTTACCCAAGGTGGAGTCCCAGCTCTTTCCCGTAATATCTCTAGGACCTTGGCCATGTTGCTTAACATCACTGTGACTCAGTTTTCCTGTCTGTGAAATGGGAGAAATTGTTGTGAGGCTTAAATAATATATGTGGTGGCTTATTTGGCAGAGTTCCTGTGTCAGTAAGGACAAAATAAATGTTATTTATTTGTTATCATCATTGTTGTTGTTAATTGCATTGAACCATCCATACACTCGCTTCTGATTTTCTTATTGTTCAAGGTAGAGAGTGTGAGCTGAGGCTTGGATTTTATGTAGGTGGGGCTACTGGACACTCTTCAGTGCCTTTTCCACTAAAGGTAGATGTTTTGTCTTTTTCCTTTAAATTGCCTTGGTGTGTGTGAATGTGTGTGTTACACATAAAACATTTAAATTTGTAGCGATGTATTTCAAAATTCAAGACACAAATGCTTTCTTCGCCCAAATATTTGTTACTATGAAATGGAAATGTGACTCCATTCAGAGTTGTGCTTAAACAATAGGCGATTCGAATCTTGGGCCTGGGATCAGTGATGGGAAGTGTTCAGCATGTTTATGATGAGGAAAAGCCAGGAAGGAACGATCCTGGCTGCGTTTCTGTTGTAGAGCTGGAGCGGAGGTCCTCAGCCTTGATTGCACGTCAGAATCCCCCAAAGGGCCTCCAGGTTTCTGGGCCCCCTGCTGGGACTATAAATGTTTTGCAGGTTCCTAACTGGTTTGACTAGAACAAATGCAGTGTGTTGGAAATAGTCAAGCCTCTTGGTATGTGGGCCTAGTTATATTAAATTAAAAAAAAATTTCAAAAGGAGAGTGGGTGTGAGTGGGGGGACAGGGATTATTTTACATGGTATATTTGTTTGGAAAGGTGAGTTGAAGAAAAGGCTTGTGGCTCTTCACTAAAGGGAACATAAAGGTTCAAATTAAGGGTTTTGGAAACACTTTGGTACTTCTTGTTTTTGGCACACGTTGTAGAGAGGAAACTGAAGTTGCTGCCTGTGTTCCTGATTGGGATGGGCCACCAATTTGGAGGACAGATAGGAAGGAAGGGGAAGGGGAAGAGATAAAGGCAGAAAGAAGGAGGGAGGGAGGGAAAGAGGAAGGGAAGGGAGAGGGACAGAGAAAGAGAGAGAGGGAGAGAGAAGGGGAGAATAATCTGATTTATGCCAAATGGGCTGCTGTAATGCTGTAATCTTGGCAAGTTGTTAAAAATTAAGATCTCCTTTTTAAAAAGGAAATGAGATTGAGTGAATTGTACAAAGTCTCATCTGTAATTTTCTTCTAGGTTTACAAACTGGCAAAAATATTTTCTTTTTTCTTTTCTTTTTTTCTCCTTTTTAATAAAGAATTGTAAACAGGAATCTTGCCACTAAGTAGAAATTAGTTATTTAAATTTTTTACCCAGGGTACTTATTGTATTTTGAATTAAAAAAGAAAAACCACCTGATATTCAGGGCCCACAGTTCTGTTGTTATTTTTAATAGCAAAGCAAATTAAATTTTTGTAAGGTACCCAGATGAACCCAAAAGGGTAAAACAATGGGGGAATTTAAAAGTTGAAACATGAAGTCAAAAACCTATAGCTGATTGTCACAGCTAAATAAGTTTTCACCTACACAAGTTCAACAAAAGCAGGGAGAAAATTAATAGGTTAAGAATGAACATTCTTCATTTTACGTTTGACTTACTTGATAAAACATGAGTAGCAGCTGATTGGTTTGTACTATATGCCAGGCATGTGTTACATCCGGAGGTTACAGAATTGAATATGCCATAGCTCTTGCTTATAATGGCTCATAATGTAGGGAGGAGGAGAAAACATGAGCAGATAATGCTTATGTAATGTGGGAAGTGGGGCTGTGGAGATGTCCACATACTCTGCATGTATAGCTACAACTCATAGTGCCTAATCTGTGGGATTGTGCTGGAGAATTGGCCTATATGGTGGGGGAGTGTGTGCGTATGTGTAACTCCAACTTCCACAATAGTCCTATTTTTATTCCCATTTTACACATGGAAGAATCAAAACTTAGAGTGATTAAGCTGTCAGAGATCATATAGATTTTATCAGAACTGAGATTTGAACTTGTAGTTCTGGATGATTTTGAAACCTCTCCATTATAATAATGCTGCATTTTTTACCCCTGCCCACGTTCGTGTGTACCTTCTGTCAAGCTATCAGTGATATGCAATTATTCATTTTTCCAGGTAGATCTGGTATTCTCTTTAGATTTAAAATATTTCAGAAACCTTTTGCATATGATGGGGGATTTTCTCAGGAGTGAAATATTAAGAAGGAGAGCCAGAACTCACAGTACTCTCAACTCAAGCTTTACTATGTAGGACACATTGCTGTGGAGGAAGAAATGCAATGGTCCATTACATTCTCAAATGCAGACACATCCTCCATGTTAAAGCACAATAAAATTGTTCTTTGTAGAAATATCTGTTTTCTGTGCACATACACATTTATAGAAATAGTGAGTTGAGTCTCAAAAGTACACAGCAGAAGTTGACACATTTTTCCAGTCCTGGGTAAGTTTTGTAGCTGATCTCAGGTATTACGATTTGAAAGATTTGAATGAAAAATGTATCCCTTTAGTGGGAAGGGAGAAGTCTCTGATCTTCTACAACCTACTAAATTTATGTTTTAAATATCTTCACACTTTATGTTACAAAGGTTTTGCTGGGTTGTGGTTTTCAATACAGTTGAATGCTACTATTATGGATGTTAGCTTTCTTCCTAGAGGTAGAATGCATGCAACATAATTCATTCTGCCATAACATGAGCTATTAGAAGTGATGCTTCTGGCTATTAGGGGTAAATCATATCTGTGGAATGAATTAAGAGTTGGGCTGTTTGCAGTATATTGAATCTTCCCATTTCACAACTGCGATTTGGATTTCATTAAATCCAAATTTGATGAAAGCTGTTCATATTAAATTTGATAACCCTAATCTAACAATTTACACAGATTATAAAGCTCCTTTGGAAATTCTATGACATTTGTGTTATTTTTGTCCTTTAATAATTAAGTCATTTTAAAATTAGATACCTGTACTTAACCATATATTGGTGGAAGAACTTCATAATTTATGGCTCTTACTGAATTAGTTCAGAATTCAGTGCTCTAGTCTAATTTTATTTTTATGTGTTGACATTGAAGAATCTAAGACTGGTGAATAATCTTAATTTCAGTGGAATTCACTGAACTTTTGAGGAATTTCTGTGATGTGCACAGCACTGTACAAGAGGTAGTTAGTATGAGGAGGAAAAAGAAATAATCCTTACTCTCTAGAAATTACTGCCGACTAAGATAATAACAGGCAAGGGTTCTTAGTGGCATTTCCCCTGTTATTTGTCAGAGAGGGGCTAGTTCCAACCTCCTTGGAACTAGCAAGTTGGGGAAAATGACATATCATATGGTATTTAAATTCTTCTTAGGAGTAAGTACAACAATTCTAGATGAATGTAAATAGAATCTCTTTGCCCAACTACTTTAAAAGTCTTATACCTGGTTTGTTTTATAAAAAAATAAATTACCCATTAATTCATTATCTCCTGGTTCTGACTTTGGAAGTAAATTCTTCTCATTTACTCCCCGGCTCTGTCTTACCATAAAATGCAGGACAAAGTTGTTTCTCGAGAGCAGGGTGGGGAAAACTCAGTTGGTTGGAATTAGTAAAAAAGTATTATGAATATTTTAGAATTCAGTTTTATTATTTTCAAACATCTGTAATAGTTCAAACAATGTCTAAAAGGAATTACTTGGAATATTTCAGTTATAGATTTCTATGGACCCATTTTAATGAATGGTTAAAAAATTGATTTATAATTAGTTTTACACAATGTTCACATGTATTTATATGGAAATGGGCACGATTAAACTCCTCAGAATAGTTTTTCTTTTGAATGGGTTAAATACTCTTTCCTAAAAATGTTTCCACCTTATTAATTTACTGAATAAAATTCCCTTTTAAAAATGGGTGATAAAAACATAAGCATCAGCTCAACCCATCATCCTCTGTAATATGAATCAGTGATTTTCTTCAACATAATAGGTAGTACCATTGATGAGTTAAATATAAAAATCCCCTTGCCTATGAAATTTTTATCACATTAAATTTCTCTATTAGTTATACATTTAATATTAAAAATTATTTCTGAAACTCGAAGAAATGTTAGCCTATTACAAGGTCTTTGTGAAACTTCAGAACTATATTTAATGGACCAAGAAGAAAGCTTGCTGAAATTTTCATAGACTCTTCATTTATCTGAAATATTTTATATGTTTAGAAGATACATGTCTACATTTTATAGCTAAGAGCATAAAGGTTTTTTTTTCATATGTAAGAATATATGTTTATCAGGTAAAAGACCAGAAAATGTCATGAGCATTGCTGTGACATTTGCAATGTTTCAAAATACTGTGGTAGCAAGCTGAACAATATTGCATATTATTTTAAATCTTTCCTCTTTAAAATTATTTTTGACTTTCTTATAAATTCAAATTCTATTGCTAAAATACAATTTGAATTATAGAACTAATGTCTGTATCTTCTGGGAGCAAAATGTTTTAATTCTCATTTGAAATAATCTCACATGGTTCTCACACTTCCTTCACTGAATTCATAACAGGTTTTAAGGCTAAATCAAGACCACTGGAATTTATATAATGGTAGTTTAGCAAGCCAAGGTGGTATTTCATGGAGGTGAGATCTGTAGCTAGATGTGACTGTGTTTAAATTGATCTTTGAAATGTTGAGCAACTTTATCTTCTGTAACATTACAAATATCTGCATTTTTAATAGTAATTTGTGTCATTTTTTTTCTCACAGAAGGAAACTTTCTGAGTACAAATGTACTTAGTGATGAATTCTTGATTTGCCTGACAGATCATTAATAGAATGACTACATGCTAATGAAATGATATTATAATGGCAGCTAATACCCAGTCAGTTACTGTCTCTGTAGTAAATATTTTACATATATTATTTTATTTGCTTTTAGATGGGGAAGCTAAGCTTCTTCAACTAAGTCTGTCTTACTGTGTCTCTAGCATTGAGCAGGATGGCATCTGATAGGTGCTCACTGAATATTTGAGGAATGAATGAATAAAAGAAAGAATGAATAGGAAATCTCTGAGAACAAAAGAGAAATAGTTGAAAGGAACAAAAATGCAATGAAAGTAACTTTTTAATGTATAGTCTGAGCAGAGTGCATTGGGTTGAATAGCACCAAAGTGAGGGGTAGGGGTGGAGGGATTTTTCCCTTGGTATATGAAGTGCACACTTGCTTTTCTCCTTTGAAACTGAACATGGGAGTCACATTTTTTCCTGTGATAAACAGCTGTGTCTCTGGTCAATTTTTTTTTTTTAAACAAGGCAAGACGCTGATCCAAAATTCAGGCCTCAGGTTTACTGTATCCCAGAGAAGGCTATTTGTGCGTTGCCATAGATAATAGAGACTGGATTGTGGTCATAATGGATTCTAGTTTGCTCCTATTTTTTTCTTCAACACTACAGAATTCAAAATAAATAACATGTTTTAAAGTACTTTTCTTTATTTTGAAAAATATTATTAGAGTTAAAAATGAAGTTCACACTGTTCAGATTTTTTGCATTTAAAAATTCAGAGCTGCATAGGTTTAGGGAGGAAAATGTAATTAAACATAAATAACAGTAAACAAGGGATAAAAGGAGGAAATGTTAAATTATAACGGTAATATAGCAAGAAATAGTAGACATTTGCTAAATCTCTTTTCCCTTAAAAATCACTATGGATGTGACCAATCAATTCCATTTTTAAATCCTGGACTGAAAAGACACAGAAATGAGAATTATGGTAAATTGACTGCCTAAAATATGTAAATCATATAATTATTTTAAGAATATGATATAAAAAGAAACTTAGGCGTCTGTGACGGTGAGATGCCTTAAACTAGATACCTTAAACCAGTGTCCCATTGGACAGGTAAGGAATGAGAAAATGGCACAAAGAAGCCCTCATTGGCTGAAGGTCCGTAGACCTGGAATAAGGCCCTTACATGTGGATCTACTTAAAATGGGAGCCAACTTTTGAAGGTAAACAGTAAAACAAAAAACATGTGACTGGGGCTTTATTTTAAAAATTAAAAGTTATGAAACTAATTTCCTCTGAAATCTACATATTGTCTGCCATTATTATTTGGTCTAACTGTCCCAAAGATCAAAGGCCAATGGATTAGTGAATATTTTCATGTTATAACAACTTTGCTTTTCTATATAATCCCTTTATTGAGGAGACTGAAGAACTCATTCTCAGTCAGTTAAGAATTTTTATAATTCAGCTCCCAAATCTAAACCTCTATCCTAACACCAAACCCTGTTACTAAGAAGTGATTGGTATATTCAAAATTATCCTGATTGGCTACCAGAGCATTTCAAACTCAGAAAACTGTTTGAGCCATGTATCAGTTTGCTAGGGCTGCCAAAACCAGGTGCCTCAAACTAGGTTGTTTACATAACAAATTAATTTTCTCACAGTTCTGGAGGCCAGAAGTTTGAAACCAAGGTGTTGGCAGGGTTGGTGTCTTCTGAGGATCTGTTCCAGGCCTCTCTCTTTGGCTAATGGATAGTCATCTTTTCCCTGTGTGCATGTCTCTTCATATCATCTTCCTTCTCTGCATGTCTGTCTGTGTGTCGAAATTTCTCCTTTGTATAAGGACACCTGTCATATTGGAATAGGGCTCACCCTAATGACCTCATTTTAACTTGATTACCTTACTAAAGACCCTATCTCCAAATACAGTCACATTCTGAGGTTCTGAAGGTTAAGACCTGGAAGTAAGGGTGCCAACATTTCTTCTTTGGAAGGACACAATTCAACCTATCATAATATACTACTCTTTTATTTATTTTTTATCCTTACCCAAAGACTTTTTTTTATTACTTTTAGAGAGAGAAAGGGAGAGAGAGAGAAGGTTGGGGGAGAGAGAGACATCAATGTGAGAGATGAACATCGATTGTTTGCCTTCTCATAAGTGCCCTGACCAGGGGTTGAACCCACAGCCTGGGTATGTGCCCTGACTGGGTATCATACCTATGACCTTTAGGTCTACAGGGACAATGCTCCAACTAACTGAGCCACCCGGCCAGGGCATACTCTTTTTTTTATTTATTTTTATTTTTATTTTTTTACTAGATAAGTAAAGGCTGTGTCTATAGAACTAAAAGTCAGTTGGAAAGGAGTTAAGTACAGAGGAACTTCTAATGTAATGATTCCTGAATAAAATGAACGTTCGTTGTTTTAAGCCACTCAGTTTTAGGGTAGTTTGTTATACTGCAATAAATAACTGATACCGTGATCCTGCTTAAGCTTGCTTCCAAGATTTCTCAGAGTTTAGAGATCAATATTTCTGTGCTATTATATATTATTAAGAAGGGGATTTTTAAAAACACTACTAAGGTATAATTAATAGACAAAGAACCACAGATATTTAATGTGTGCAATTTGATGTGTTCGGACTTATACAAACACCCAGAATTCTATCACCACAATCAAGGTAATGGACATATCTATTGCACTTTCCTACAAAAAACAAAAAATAACAAAAACAAAGGGACATAAGCAAATGAGGGGACTTTCACAGGCTGAGTTGGTGCTCAGGTATTAGTCTTGCAGTCTTCCTCCCAAGTCAGTTGCTGCTCTGTTGTTTCAAGAAATCTTGTTTTGAATATGGTAGAAGGGTCCGACTGGGGGCTTTGGAGAAGAGGAGATAATGAAGGTGTGTGCCATGTTGTCTTCTGGGCACCAGCATATATGCCAGGTACCTCAAATGACACAGTGGCATCCTGCGTTGGTCCTGGAGTCTTGGGACAGTGGTTTGGGACTATTGGGGGAACAGAGGCATTGGTTTTCTTGAGGTAGGCAGCACTCCAAGGGTGGGAATGGTGAGCATCATTCTAATGGTTTTGTGAGTGGTGATGGATGCTCCCAAGTGGGAGCCAGTACAGAAGGGAAGACGGGGCAGTTGCCTTGCGCTTACTTCAAAGACAGACTGGTTTGTGGGCATATTTGAGACATTTGTCTGGGAACTTCTCAGAGTGTGATCCAGAACCAGCAATATCAACATCACCTGGGTACTTGTTAAAAATACAAATTCTCAACACAAATTGCCCTCCTATAAAGCCAGGAGGGCATGCTCTAGTACAGATAGAGTCTGGCAGTGTGGGGGAGTCAATGATTTGGGGGCATTGACTTAATCAATGGGGTGATGAATTGGCAAATAAATGTCTCAGACTCCCATCATTTAGGACAATTCTGAGGTTTATTTTATATAATTCCTGTAGATCCCTTCCAGAGCCTCAGTTTCTCATAGTGGTAGTCAGGTAATAGTACATCCTTTTACGTCTTTGTCTCATGTTCCCAACTTCCTCATTTCTGGAATCATCTCTTGAAAAAACTGCCTGCCCCCAAATCCTTGTCTCAGGCATGTGGGATAATAACAAGCAATAATAATAAGATACTCACAAACACATGCATTGGTCTATGAGAATATTCTTACCTGTGCAAATGATTCCAAAACATATTTATAGGTTCCATGCCATAGTGAGGAGATTTATGGGAGGGATGTAATATCTCTGTCACCTTGGTGGACGTCCAGAGTGCTGCTTAGGAAGAGAAAAACCCTACCAAGATTCTGAAACAAGGGTTAATAACATCATTCATGGCTGCCAAGGATAGCCTTTCAGATTGATTCTCTCATTGGTTTAGCTTCCTGCGGCCTGGAAATTAAATCCCCCACTGCATGCAATTTTCACTTATTGAGAAGGTTGGTTGTTTGGCAAGCTGTTCCTTGGTGTGCCTGGATAAAGATGAAAAATGAAATCTTTAGCACCAGTGTTTGAAAATTTTATTTTTGGTTGTTTTGAATATTTAATTTACATGAGTGTTGGAGGAGGTCATCGAGAGAATGTGACTGCTGGTTGAGTGGTGAGCTGGGCCCAGGCAATCAGAGGCTTCCCACCCCAACCCCGTCATCAGAATGGACATTTGCCCACCATTCCCAAAATAGGACCTCTTTCAAGGACATACCTTTGAGAGACCAAGGTGCTGTTGAGACCATCTGGATGGTGTACATGACTAAACCCCATTAAGTGCTCTCTATAAGCTTTTAAGATTCTGGTGTGGGTGCAGAGATCTACTCTCCTTGCAGCCACCTAGCCAGACAAGCCTCATATGTAAGTGTCCTTTCTTATTAAACCTACCACCTACCAAGCTGGAGTGAGCTTCCTTTTTGTTTGTCTTTGTCAAGGGGCCAGTTTCAGATTTCAACAGGGGAACTCCCAGGGCTGTGAACCAACAATGAGTATATGTATTTTTCAGTGTTGAAATTGTACTAAATAACAGGGAGTTTGGTTTATGCCCAACAGTTTAGTTCTCAAAGATATCAACTACTTCTGCTTTGATGTGAGGGAAAGCAGTTCAAAGGAAATGAATTTCTTTTTCACAAAGTAAGACAATTAGCTAATAGCTGCAGCAGGGAATGGTAAATAAAAATGTTGTCCTGTTTATGCTTCAACTGAAAGCCTAATGATGTTTTTTATGGCTATGATTCTATAGATGTATTAAACATGTCAAGACTTGAAAATGTTGACTTTACCTTGGTTCCTGTTATGAAATGCATCATGCATGAAATTCTAACATATTTCTGATATTGAAACATATCATTTATTTGTAGGAAGAAGTAATTCCAATTTATTAGGTCAGGTATGGTGAAAAAGGAGTTGTTTTAAAGCTACATGATTAATG
The DNA here is from genome assembly GCF_021234165.1 of Pteronotus mesoamericanus. NCBI lineage: Eukaryota > Metazoa > Chordata > Mammalia > Chiroptera > Mormoopidae > Pteronotus > Pteronotus mesoamericanus. The sequence goes on along the minus strand of NW_026555329.1, from coordinate 64,198,529 downwards.
CTAATAGAACATTATTATAGAACCTTAATTCATGTGGGGATTTTTTTTCTTTCATTTTTTTCTTGTTTCACTTAGATATTAGCTATTGTTCAGTATATTGCTGGGTCTTCTGCTATCACAGCTGCCGCCCAGAAGCTGAATGGGGAAGAACAAATTCTGAATGTAGATATAAAGGAAGTTATACATATGGCAGGAAATTCTTCCTGCTGTTTCGAGGGAAGTTATACATCCTATATTTACCATGTATAATGTGCACTTTTTGCCAAAACTTTTGAGGGAAAAATAAGAATGTACATTATACATGATAGTAATAATTCCATACCTATATAAATGTTTTTATTTCTTTTATTTATGCTTATATGTTAAAAATGTAACTCTGGAAAGCAATAATGATATCCTTATGTTCAAAAATAAATGCTAAGATTCCTTTCTTTTAATTATTTTTTTCAAATACATTTGTTTCCACCTTCCCCCCATCACTTTCCCCTGCCCCCTCCCCAACCCTCCCTCAATCCTTCCCCTTTGGTTTTGTCCATGAGACCTTGCTACACGTTCCCCAACCCTCCCCTTCCCTTCCTTTTCCCCGTCCCCCCACCTTCCTCCCCTCTTGTCTCTGTTCATTTCTTTTCCTTCCAGTGTTGCTGGTCTTATTTTCCTTGCATCTTTGTATTGTTGGTTAGGTTCTGCTTATAGGTGAGATCATATGGTATTTGTCTTTTGCCCCCTGGCTTATTTCGCTTAGCATAATGCTCTCTAGTTCCATCCATGCTGTCGCGAAGTGCAGTAGTTCTTTTCTTCTTTCTGCTGTGTAGTATTCCATTGTGTAAATGTACCATAGTTTTTTGATCCAATCATCTACTCATGGGCATTTAGGTTGCTTCCAACACTTGGCTATTGTAAATTGTGCTGCTATGAACACTGGGGTGCAGAGGTTCTTCTGAATTGGAGTTTTGGGGTTCTTAGGGTATAGTCCCAGCAGAGGAATTGCTGGATGAAAAGGCAGTTCCATTTTCAGCTTTTTGAGGAAATTCCACACTGCTTTCCACAATGGCTGCACCAGTCTGCATTCCCACCAACAGTGTACTAGGGTTCCCTTTTCTCCACAGCCTCGCTAGCACCTGTTGTTTGTTGATCTGTTTATGATGGCCATTCTGACCGGTGTGAGGTGGTACCTCATGGTGGTTTTGATCTGCATTTCTCCGATAGCTAGTGATGCCGAGCATCCTTTCAAATGTCCCTTGGCCCTCTGTATCTCTTCCTTGGAAAAGTGTCTGTCCAGGTCCTTTGCCCATTTTTTGATTGGATCGTTTGTCTTCTTGGAGTGCAGTCGAGTGAGTTCTTTATATATCTTGGAGATCAAACCTCTATCTGACGTATCATTAGCGGATATATTTTCCCATAGGGTTAGCTCCCTTTTCATTTTGCTGATGTTTTCTTTAGCCATGCAGAATCTTCTTATTTTGATGAGGTCCCACTTGTTTACTCTTTCCTTTATGTCCCTTGCTTTAGGAGACATATCGGTGAAAAAATTGTTGCGTGGGATATTTGAGAGTTTCTGCCAATGTTCTCCTCTAGGACTTTGATGGTATTGCGACTTATATTTAAGTCTTTTATCCATCTTGAGTTTATTTTTGTGTATGGTGTCAGCTGACAATTCCATTTCAATGTTTTGCATGTAGCTGTCCAGCTCTCCCAACACGATTTGTTGAAGAGGCTGTTATTGCTCCATTTTATGCTTCTGCCCCCTTTGTCAAATATTAGTTGCCCATATAGAGCTGGGCTTATTTCTGGACTTTCTATTCTGTTCCACTGGTCTATGGGTCTGTTCTTGTGCCAGTACCAGATTGTTTTGAGTATAGTGGCTTTGTAGTATAGTTTGGTGTCCGGTGTTGTGATCCCTCCTACTTTGTGTTTCTTTCTGAAAATTGCTGTGGCTATTCGGGGTGGTTTATGGTTCCATATAAGTTTTTGAAATGTCTGTTCTATTTCTGTGAAATATGTCATTGGTATCTTAATAGGGATTGTGTTGCATCTATAAATTGCTTTGGGTAGTTATGGACATTTTGAGGATATTAATTCTTCCAATCCATGAGCACGGTATATGCTTCCATTGATTTGTGTCTTCCTTAATTTCTGTCTTCAATGTTGTATAGTTTTCTGCGTACAGGTCTTTTACCTCCTTGGTTAAATTTATTCCTAGATACTTTATTTTTCTTCTTGCTATATCGAATGGTATTTTTTTTTTTCTGATTTCTTCTTCTTCTATTTCATTGCTGGTGTACAAAAATGCCTTTGATTTCTGAATATTGACTTTGTATCCTGCTGTTTTGCCAAATTCACTTATTGGGTTGAGGAGTTTTTTTGGTGGAGTCTACAGGGTTTTCTATGTACACTATCATATCATCTGCAAACAATGATAGCTTTACTTCCTCCTTTCCTATTTGGATGCCTTTTATCTCTTTTTCTTGTGTGACCACTGTGGCTAGGACTTCCAATACGATGTTGAAAAGAAGCTGTGAGAGCGGACATCCTTGTCGTGTTCCCGGTCTTAGTGGGAAAGCTTTTAGTTTTTGCCCTTTGAGTATGATGTTGGCTGTAGGTTTTTCATATATGGCCTTTATGACGTTGAGGAATGCCCCATGTATTCCCATTTTGCTGAGTGTTTTGATCATAAATGGGTGCTGTACCTTATCGAATGCTTTTTCTGCATCTATCGAGATGATCATGTGGTTTTTGTCTTTTCTTTTCTTTATGTGATGTATTACATTTATGGACTTGCGTATATTGAACCATCCCTGCATGCCTGGGATGAATCCCACTTGATCGTGGTGGATAATCTTTTGAATGTATTGCTGGATGCGGTTTGCCAATATTTTGTTGAGGATTTTAGCATCTATGTTCATCAGCGAAATTGGCCTGTAGTTTTCCTTCTTCGTAGGGTCTTTATCTGGTTTTGGGATTAGGGTGATGCTGGCCTCATAAAAAGAGTCTGGGAGTCTTCCCTCCTCTTGGATTTTTTGGAATAGTCTGAGAAGGACAGGGGTTAGCTCTTCTTTAAATGTTTTGTAAAATTCTCCTGTGAAACCGTCCGGCCCAGGGCTTTTGTGTGCCGGGAGTTTCTTGATGACTGCTTCAATTTCCCCAGCTGTTATCGGTCTGTTCATGCTTTCTGTTTCTTCCTCCTTCAGTGTTGGAAGATTAAACTTTTCTAGCAATTTGTCCGTTTCATCCAAGTTTTCAAATTTCCTGGCATATAATTGTTCATAGTAGTTTCTGATGATCATTTGTATTTCTGTGGTATCAGTTGTTATTTCTCCTCTTTCATTTCTGATACTATTAATTTGGGTCCTCTCCCTTTTTTTCTTGATGAGTCTGCATGAAGGCTTGTCGATTTTATTTATCTTTCAAAGAACCAGCTCCTGCATTGGTTGATCCTTTGAATTGATCTTTTCGTCTCTATGTCATTCAGTTCTGCTCTAATCTTGAGTATTTCCTTTCTTCTCCTTGCTCTGGGATTTGTTTGTTGTTGTTTCTCCAGTTCTTGAAGTTGTCGTGTTAGGTCTTTTATTTGAAATGTTTCTCTTTTTTTTAGGTAGGCCTGTATTGCTATGAACTTCCCTTTCAGGACTGCCTTTGCTGTGCCCCATAGGTTTTGGACTGTCGTCTGTTCATTTTCATTTGTTTCCAGAAAGTTTTTGATTTCCTCTCCTATCTCATTATTGACCCATTCATTGTTTAATAGTTTCCTGTTCAGTCTCCATGAGTTTGCAAGTGTTTGAAGTTTCTCTTTGAGGTTGATTTCCAGTTTCAAGCCCTTGTGGTCCAAGAAAAAGTTTGGTATGCTTTCAATTTTCCTGAATTTGCTGATGTTTGCTTTGTGTCCTATCATGTGGTCTATCTTTGAAAAACTTCCATGAGCATTTGAAAAGAATGTGTATTTTTCTTCTTTGGGATGTAAGGTTCTATCTATGTCAGTTAAGTGTGTTTAATTCAAGGCGTCATTCAGCTCCACAATATCCTTATTGATGTTTTGTTTTTTGAAGATCTGTCCATTTTTGACAGTGGGGTGTTGAAATCCCCTACTATCAGTGTGTTGCTGTCTATATCTTTTTTGAAGTTGTTCAAGAGTTTCCTTATATACTTGGGTGCCCCTATGTTGGGCCCATGTAAGTTTACAATGTTTATGTCTTCTTGATAGATTCTTCCTTTAAGTATTGTAAAGTGCCCCTCTGGGTCACTTTTTATGGCCTTTGTTTTGAAATCTATTTTGTCTGATATAAGTGTTGCAACTCCTACCGTCTTCTCTTGCCCGTTTGCTTGGAATATTTTTTTTCCATCCCTTACTTTCAATCTGTATAGGTCTTTTGCTCTGAGGTGGGTCTCTTATAGGCAGCATATGTATGGGTCATGTTTTCTTATCCATTCAGCTATCCTGTGTCTTTTGATTGGGGCATTTAGTCCATTTACTTTGAGAGTCATTACTGAGAGAAACCTATTCATTTTTTCTCTTTGTACCTGTGTTTTTCTCTTTCTCACCCTTTTCCTTCATCTTCTTAAACCAGTCCCTTTAGCATATCTTGTAGTGCTGGTTTGGTAGAGATGGATTCTTTTAGTCTTCTTTTTTCTGGGAAACTCTTTATTTCCCCTTCTATTTTAATTGAGATCCTTGCTGGGTAGAGCAGCCTTGGTTGTAAGCCTTTGCTTTTCCTTACTTGGAATATTTGTTGCCATTCCCTTGGCTTGTAGTGTTTCTGTTGAAAAGTCAGCTCCTAGCTGAATTGGGGCCCCCTTGTATGTTACTTTCTCCTTCTCCCTTGCTGCCTTGAGGATTCTCTCTTTGCCTTTGATAGTTGCCATTTTAATGATGATGTATCTTGGGAGTGGACCTCCTTGCGTCCCTCTTGAGTGGGGTCCTCTGTGCCTCCTGTATCCATGAGATCCTCTTTTTCCCCACAAATTAGGGAAATTTTCCATCATTACTTTTTCAAAGAGGTTCTCTATCCCTTGCTCCTTTTCTTCTCCTCCTTCTGGTATCCCTATTATGCAGATATTTTTGCGTTTCAGGTTGTCTTGCATTTCCCTAAATGCCTCTTCGTTCTTTTTGAGTCTTTTTTCCATTTCTTGTTCATTCTGGGAGCTTTTTTCTGCCTTATCCTCCATGTCACTGATTCGATCCTTGGCTTCCTCCAGCCTGCTTTGGATTCCTTCTACTGTGTTCTTCAATTCACAAATGGTATTCATCATATCCTCTTGTGTCTTCTTGATAGTTTCTATGTCCTTTTCCAGGTTGATATAGTTTGCTGTAAGAGCCTGATAGTTTCTCTGCAGTTGTTCATAGTTATCTTTGAGCTGGCTGAGCTCATTGAGCTTCCTTAGAGCCATTGTTTTGAATTCAATATCTGATAGTTCCCTTGCCTCTATTTCATTTAGCTCTCTCTGTGGGGAGTCCCCTTTTCCACTCATTTGGGGGGAACTTCTTTTTCTTCCCATTTTTGTGAGTCTATTAATTAATTAATTAATTTTTGCTTCTGCTTCAATTGATCTGTCTAGATTTCCTCACCTTGTGGATTAAATTTCTATGGTAGTAGGCGGGTCTTTTTATTTATTTATTTATTTATTTATTTATTTATTTATTTATTTATTTATTCTTTACTTTTCTTTCTGGGCCTGCCTCTGATGATGTCAGTTGTTGACCCTATGGGACCTTGGGTCGTTTGTTTGAGCCTTCCAGGAGTCTACTGTCTGTGTCTGACTCCCGCTTTGGGCAGTTCTGTGACCCCTTCGGCCAGGGAGCCACAATTTCTGTGGACAGCGTTGTAATTGTGGGCCATGTGGCTCGTCCGCATCCTACTTCTGTTAGGGGCGCTTCCTCCTAGCTCGAAATGGAGACTACTGAATGGGGAAGGAGTCGGGACTTCCGGGTTCCTCCTCCTGTTCTTTCCCCAACGCCTCAGTCTCTAGTCTCTCCTCAAGGCTCTCTCTGCAGCTGTGTAACCCCTTTGGCCAGGGATCCTCTCTTTCTTCCAGCTTGTCTGCACTCAGCCCCGCAGCTCACATGCGCACAAGCTGTGTGCGGAGCGCACAGAAGGCAGGTTAATTGATTCCCTTATACCTGAGTGGGAGGTGAGTTATTACCAGGGCTCCGTCGGCCACCATCTCAGTTCTCTTCACAAAATTTTCCTCACCAATCTTTTCCCAGCTACCAGCCCACTCTGCTGCCGCCTCTACCCAGAGATGAAGGAGGGCGGCTACTACTGCAAATTTTTGTGTTGGCCCTTTAAATGTCTCTTTGCAGCCCCAGCTGCCTGTCTGTGGCAGAGAGCGCCCCTAAGCTTTTTGGGGTTGCGTTTTGTCTGTGTGTTTTCCTGGTTTTAGCTGCTGTAGTCTAGGGGTCCCTGTTTATGGTTCAGACCCTGTTCTTCTCAGGGGGATCCAACTGGCCGTTTCAATGTCCTTCTGGTGCTGGTGCCTGCAGGCGCCCAGCCCACCCTCTGGAGCCTCCACCACACTTTTCACCCGTTGGGATGTGTGAGAGTTGAATCCACTGTCTGTCTGCGGCTTCAAGGCTCCTCTCCCGCTATCATTCCATTGTTTTCCAGGTGATTTCTCCACTATTTAGTCGCAATTCCAGTTTGGTCTTGGGAGGAGGTCAGTATGACTCCCATTCACTCCTCAGCCATCTTCAAGATTCCTTTATAATACAAAAAACAAGTATCTAAATATAAATAAATAAAAACTGAATTAAAAAATTAAAATGAAAGGTTTTTTCCCTGAAAGTTTGGGCCAAAAACGTGGGTGTGCATTATACATGGCAAAATGTGGTAATATCGTGGAAGTAATGTGGTCTTTGGAATCCAACAGATTCTAGCTCAGATGTTAGCCCTTTGTGATTAGCTGTAAATAATCAAAGGCTGATCATTTAACTTTTTATGTCTCAATTTTCTTACCTATAAAATAGAGATAACATCAATACCTGCCTTACAAGATTATTTTAAATGTTAGAGGTAGTAGAATGTGCATAGAAGACTTACAACAAATGGTAAATACTACTAGTGTTACTTTATTACGTTGAAAAACTTTCAGATAAAAACAGATCACTTTGGTAAGAGTGATGAACCTTGTAACTGGCTGGCAGGTTTCCAGGCTGTATAGAAAGAGTAGTATGAACAAAATGACTCAGCTTAAAGCACTTGACAACGGGACTTTGCTCCAAATAGCCCTATTGACTTTATAGTATGATATGCAAAACTGGATGATTTTTAAGATAGTCAGAGGAACTGTTTTGTGACATCTTGGAACAGAGAATCTGAATTTTTAAAAAGTTGCCTAGATGATTCTGATAATCAGGCAGTTTTAGGAACCTCTTCTTAGGATTCAGATCCAGCTCTGCCAGACCAACTTTGGGCATCATTGGGTGAGTAACTAGAAATTATTCTTAGAACTTTTTATCAAAAACTATTATGCTTTTCCATTCTGAACAAAATTTACATAATTCCTTAATATCATCTAAAACCCATGCATACAAAAATTGTCTCAAAAAATGTCTTTTACAGATGGCTTGTTTGAATCTGTATCAAAATAGGGTTCACACATTACACTTCTTTGACATATCCCTTAAGTATTTCTTCCTTTTTTATATTATTGATTTGTTAGAGACACTGTGTCATTCATACTATAAAGTATTCCACATTTTAGATTTGACTGATTGCTTTCTCGTGTGTCATTTAACTTGTTGCTCTACCTTTGTATTAATGTAAACTGGTAATTTGATATAAAGACTTGATTTGATTCAGATTCAATTTATTTTTGGATTATTATATTTTAACATGTTCTAATTCATTGTGTCATTCTTTCTTTTTGATGAGAACAGTCCCATTTCAGGTCAGTGGGAACTCTTTCATACTGGCTCTGGTGGCCTTTGACATACACCTATTAGTTATTGATAATGTCCTTGCTTTCTGGCACAAAATGAGCCAGGTTCATCTTGCTGTATATCTAAACTCAGTGTTCCTAGAAGCAGCTTTGCTTTAGTTCATTGGGGAATGGTACTTAAAGACCACAATCTGAGTGTCGGGAGAGCTTCTTGCTACTGTGTCGTTAGTGCATTTTGCCTTCTCTGTAGATAGGGTTAGGAAACACATATTTAAAAATAAATCATGACCATAGACATATTTGTAATTCAAGTTTAAGGTCACAGAATTTTTACTTAATTTCCTTGGTTTTTATACTTAAAAAATAAAGAGACTTTTTTCTTCTTTGTCCTATGCTGGAAATTTGAAGGCTATCACCCTAATGTGCATAGTTGTGCTGGTCCTTGGTCTATCAGCTCTTAAATGCATCCTTCACCCATCCTCTGATTTTCCCTGTGTTACGGGAAGTTGACTCCAGAAATCTGCCTTTTCCTGGCTCCCCTGTCAGTTACCTTCCAGGTGATCTTTGTTGGGGCACTGGCAGGAGATTGGCATATCTGTCTCTGACTTGAGAATACTCTGCCAGTGGCTGTGTGTGCCCTGAAGAATCATCTCCCCCCTGTACTGTTCTGCCATAGTTTCAGCTTTCACTGGGTGACCCTAGCCCCTGGCTCTAGTGTTGACTTTCTCTCTAGTTGAGCCATGGAAATAGCTTCTTCTTGGCGCTAACATCTGGGTTTTTACCTCTCCTATTACCTGTGTAACTAATTCCCTACATTATAGCCTTTTTATTTTAAATATTCAAGTGGTTTATATTGCTTGGTTAGACTCTGGTATAATAGTGTTGCTTCCTAATTTAAAATTTTACTTTATCAACAAAATCCTATGAATTTTCGACTGCTTGGGGCTTGCGAACTGAATCCTGACAGTCATTATTACCATTATCACAAGTCATATTAATCATCACACTGTGGGTATCATTTAATACATTTATGATTTTTCTTTTTAATTATAATTGTTAGCCTTTGTCTAATTATACTTCCCCTCCGGCTTCTGAATCTGGCATTCTCACTTCAGGCCATTCTGAGAGCCTCCTTAGATTTTGCAGTAAATTCACAATTCTCTCACCACGTTTGGCCCCTCCATTCGCCAGGCTATTTTAATATATACTGTCAGATTTATTTTTGTAAAACACAGCTCTGATAATGTTACACCATCACTGAGAAAGAAAATCTCCTGTGGCTCCCAATTACCTACCAAATTAAGCACAAACTCTTTGTGTTGGCCTTCCATGTTTGCCACAGAATACCCCAACCTAAACTCTGTGTTGAGTTTCTCATCGTACACACAAAACATATTTTGGTCTATCGATCCATTGACATGGAAGATCCTTGGAACAGAAATATCCCTGACCTATTTGGGATAGGCTATTTGAAATGTCTTGTGAAGAGACCAAGTCAAATTAAGCTTAAAGTAGTAAACCAACTTGGTATCATCAGCATAGGAATGATTTTTTCTGAATTTATTAGATGGAATTCTTCTATAAAGAACATTTTCTCTTTCACTGTTTAATTACTCTGAAGTACTAAATAGGCAAGTTAAATATTAAATTTTTTCTATTTTTTTAAAATCAATTTTCAGTGTAATAATTGCTACCCAAACAGCTTTTGATGGTGACCAATGAATTTTTTAATATTATTGTAAATTCATGCATCATTATATTTTTTATATGTTTACATTCATTTTAGTTGTTGTTGTTCTTGATGCACATTGTACCATCCCAGGCGATGAGTCCATTTCTTTTAGATTTGAAAATATAGAGATTAAATGAATAAGGCCTTAAAGATAAACTGACATTCACTTTTTATAAGCTTGTTTATTCTACTCTGAGTTCTGGGTCCCTCTGGCTTTATTTATTTATTTATTTATTTATATTGAATTTATTGGGGTGACATTGGTTAATAAAATTATATAGGTTTCAAGGGTACAATTCTATAATACATTAACTGTATATTTTATTGTGTGTTCACCACCCCAAGTCAAATGTTCTTCCATTGCCATCACTGTTTATCCCCCTTTTATTCTCTCCTACCTTCCCCCACCCCTCTTCCCTCTGGTAATCACAACTGTAGTCTGTCTGTGAGGGTTTTTATTTTTTTGTCAGTGATTAAAGAAACTTCTTACACTCAGAGAAGGTCATTGTTACCGCTTTATTTTATCATCACTGTGGACTCGCTTGGTCATATTTTGTTCTTTGTTGTAGGCTATATTAATTTATCTTGTTTGTTGAACCTTTAAGTCCAAGGTACTGGCAATATGGTGGTGAATAAGATGGACAGAGCTGCTATTCTTTTGAGGCTTAAGTTCTATAGGAGATACTGGCATTAAATAATAAATCACACAAATAATAATTCAATTCTAATAGAAGTAGATACCGTGGAGGAGAAACTCTGAGTGTCATGAGCAACTGTTCAGGTGCCGTGACCTGCTGGAGAGAGCAGGTGTGAAGGCTTTTCTGAGGCAGCGATGCTTGAACAGAGGTTGGAAAGACGAGTAAGGATTTAGGTGAAGAATGTATATAAGTGTATTAGAGAAGGCCTTAAAGAGAGAAGGAGCACAGTGACTTTGAGGACTGAAAGGAAGGCCCCTGTGCTGGAGTGTGGTGACCAATAGGAAGAATGGCATTGGAGAGGTATGTAGAAACTAGTCAATTTGGACTGCTATAACAAAAAAATACTAAAAATGTATTATAAACAATACATTTATAAACAATAAATGGGTGGTTTGTAAACAATAAACATTTATTTTGCACAGTTCTAGAGGCGGGGAAGTCCAAGATCAGGGCACTAGCAGATTAATGTCTGAAGAGGACCTGCTTTTTAGATGGCATCCTCACCTGGTGGAAGGGATGGGCTAGCTCCCTGGGGTCTCTATTAAAATCCCAACCATGGGCTCTGCCTTTATGACCTAATTACCTCCCAGTGGCCCTAGCTCCCAATACCATCATCTTGGAGTTAGGATTTAAAAAAGTAAAATTTTGGGGAAACAAACATTCAGATCATGGTGAAGTCTGACTTACCACTTTATTTTTTAATGGACAGTGCTTGGTGCTTTTTGTATTTTATCTAAACATCTTTGCTTAAACCAATTTTGCGAAGATTTTCTTGTTTTCTTCTAGTAGCTTTTTGTTCTATCATTTACATTTAGGTCTGTTATCCACTTTGAGTTAATTTTTATGGATGGTGTGAGAATTAAGTTTCATTTTATTCCCCATATGGATATTCAGTTGTTTTACCACTATTTGTTGAGACTATTGTGTTTCTTTTCCTTTGGGTCTTGGCACCTTTGTAGAAACTCAGCCTACTATTTCTGGACTCTGTAGATTTTTTCCATTCATTCATATGTTATCTTTTATGCTAATGCCTTACTTTGTTGATTGGAGTTTTATAGTAAGTCTTGCAATCAGATAAGTTCTCCAAGTATTTTTCACAATTATTTTAACTATTGTTGAATCTTTGCATTTCCATTTAAATTTTAGAATCAACTTGTCAACTTCTAAAAATTTTAGGATAATTGATATTGCAACAGTATTATTGTCTGATCAGTGAACACATCATGTTTGTTCGCTTATATTTTCTTTAAATTTTCTCAGCAGCATTTATGTTTTTCACTATACATGTTTTGTATATATTTTATTAAATTTACCGCTAAGTATTTAATGTTTTTCAATGCTGTTATAAATGGTATTTAAAATTTTTATTTTTCAGTGTTTCTTGATGAATTTACCCTTTCATTCATTAACTTTGTTATAGATTCTTTAGGATTTCTTTTTTTTAATATTTTTTTAATTTATTTTTTCAAATACATTTGTCTCTGACTCACCCCCACCACTTTCCCTTGCCCCCTCCCTCACCTCTTCCCCTTTGGTTTTGTCCATGAGTCCTTGCTATATGTTCCTTGACTTTACCCTTCCGTTCCTTTTTCCCCGCCACCCCCACTCCTTCCCTCTTATCTCTGTTCATTTCTTTTCCTTCCAGTGTTGCTGGTCTTATTTTCTTTGCATCTTTGTATTGTTGGTTAGGTTCCGCTTATAGGTGAGATCATATGGTATTTGTCTTTAGCCCCCTGGCTTATTTCGCTTAGCATAATGCTCTCTAGTTCCATCCATGCTGTCGCGAAGTGCAGTAGTTCTTTTCTTCTTTCTGCTGTGTAGTATTCCATTGTGTAAATGTACCATAGTTTTTTGATCCAATCATCTACTCATGGGCATTTAGGTTGCTTCCAACACTTGGCTATTGTAAATTGTGCTGCTATGAACACTGGGGTGCAGAGGTTCTTCTGAATTGGCGTTTTGGGGTTCTTAGGGTATAGTCCCAGCAGAGGAATTGCTGGATGAAAAGGCAGTTCCATTTTCAGCTTTTTGAGGAAATTCCACACGGCTTTCCACAATGGCTGCACCAGTCTGCATTCCCACCAACAGTGTACTAGTGTTCCCTTTTCTCCACAGCCTCGCTAGCACCTGTTGTTTGTTGATCTGTTTATGATGGCCATTCTGACCGGTGTGAGGTGGTACCTCATGGTGGTTTTGATCTGCATTTCTCCGATAGCTAGTGATGCCGAGCATCCTTTCAAATGTCCCTTGGCCCTCTGTATCTCTTCCTTGGAAAAGTGTCTGCCCAGGTCCTTTGCCCATTTTTTGATTGGATCATTTGTCTTCTTGGAGTGCAGTCGAGTGAGTTCTTTATATATCTTGGAGATCAAACCTCTATCTGACGTATCATTAGCGGATATATTTTCCCATACGGTTGGCTCCCTTTTCATTTTGCTGATGTTTTCTTTAGCCATGCAGAATCTTCTTATTTTGATGAGGTCCCACTTGTTTACTCTTTCCTTTATGTCCCTTGCTTTAGGAGACATATCGGTGAAAAAATTGTTGCGTGGGATATCTGAGAGTTTCCTGCCAATGTTCTCCTCTAGGACTTTGATGGTGTTGCGACTTATATTTAAGTCTTTTATCCATCTTGAGTTTATTTTTGTGTATGGTGTCAGCTGACAATTCCATTTCAATGTTTTGCATGTAGCCGTCCAGCTCTCCCAACACGATTTGTTGAAGAGGCTATTATTGCTCCATTTTATGCTTCTGCCCCGTTTGTCAAATATTAGTTGCCCATATAGACCTGGGCTTATTTCTGGGTTTTCTATTCTGTTCCACTGGTCTATGGGTCTGTTCTTGTGCCAGTACCAGATTGTTTTGAGTATAGTGGCTTTGTAGTAGAGTTTGGTGTCGGTGTTATGATCCCTCCTACTTTGTGTTTCTTTCTGAAAATTGCTGTGGCTATTTGGGGTCGTTTATGATTCCATATAAGTTTTTGAAATGTCCGTTCTGTTTCTGTGAAATATGTCATTGGTATCTTAATAGGGATTGCGTTGAATCTATAAATTGCTTTGGGTAGTTATGGACATTTTGATAATATTAATTATTCCAATCCATGAGCACGGTATATGCTTCCATTGATTTGTGTCTTCCTTAATTTCTTTCTTCAATGTCGTATAGTTTCCTGCATACAGGTCTTTTACCTCCTTGGTTAAATTTATTCCTAGATACTTTATTTTTCTTCTTGCTATATCGAATGGTATTTTTTTTCTGATTTCTTCTTCTTCTGTTTCATTGCTGGTGTACAAAAATGCCTTTGATTCCTGAATATTGACTTTGTATCCTGCTGTTTTGCCAAATTCACTTATTGGGTTGAGGAGTTTTTTTGGTGGAGTCTACAGGGTTTTCTATGTACACTATCATGTCATCTGCAAACAATGATAGCTTTACTTCCTCCTTTCCTATTTGGATGCCTTTTATCTCTTTTTCTTGTGTGACCACTGTGGCTAGGACTTCCAATACGATGTTGAAAAGAAGCTGTGAGTGCGGACATCCTTGTCGTGTTCCCGATCTTAGTGGGAAAGCTTTTAGTTTTTGCCCTTTGAGTATGATGTTGGCTGTAGGTTTTTCATATATGGCCTTTATGACGTTGAGGAATGCCCCATGTATTCCCATTTTGCTGAGTGTTTTGATCATAAATGGGTGCTGTACCTTATCGAATGCTTTTTCTGTGTCTATCGAGATGATCATGTGGTTTTTGTCTTTTCTTTATGTGATGTATTACATTTATGGACTTGCGTATATTGAACCATCCCTGCATGCCTGGGATGAATCCCTCTTGATCGTGGTGGAAAATCTTTTGTATGTATTGCTGGATGCGGTTTGCCAATATTTTGTTGAGGATTTTAGCATCTATGTTCATCAGCGAAATTGGCCTGTAGTTTTCCTTCTTCGTAGGGTCTTTATCTGGTTTTGGGATTAGGGTGATGCTGGCCTCATAAAAAGAGTCTGGGAGTCTTCCCTCCTCTTGGATTTTTTGGAATAGTCTGAGAAGGACAGGGGTTAGCTCTTCCTTAAATGTTTTGTAAAATTCTCCTGTGAAACCGTCCGGCCCAGGGCTTTTGTGTGCCGGGAGTTTCTTGATGACTGCTTCAGTTTCCCCAGCTGTTATAAGTCTGTTCACGCTTTCTGTTTCTTCCTCCTTCAGTGTTGGAAGATTAAACTTTTCTAGCAATTTGTCCGTTTCATCCAAGTTTTCAAATTTCCTGGCATATAATTGTTCATAGTAGTTTCTTACAATCCTTTGTATTTCTGTGGTATCAGTTGTTATTTCTCCTCTTTCATTTCTGATACTATTAATTTGGGTCCTCTCCCTTTTTTTCTTGATGAGTCTGCATGAAGGCTTGTCGATTTTATTTATCTTTCAAAGAACCAGCTCCTGCATTGGTTGATCCTTTGAATTGATCTTTTCGTCTCTATGTCATTCAGTTCTGCTCTAATCTTGAGTATTTCCTTCCTTCTCCTTGCTCTGGGATTTGTTTGTTGTTGTTTCTCCAGTTCTTGAAGTTGTCGTGTTAGGTCTTTTATTTGAAATGTTTCTCTCTTTTTTAGGTAGGCCTGTATTGCTATGAACTTCCCTTTCAGGACTGCCTTTGCTGTGCCCCATAGGTTTTGGACTGTCGTCTGTTCATTTTCATTTGTTTCCAGAAAGTTTTTGATTTCCTCTCCTATCTCATTATTGACCCATTCATTGTTTAATAGTTTCCTGTTCAGTCTCCATGAGTTTGCAAGTTTTTGAAGTTTCTCTTTGAGGTTGATTTCCAGTTTCAAGCCCTTGTGGTCCAAGAAAAAGTTTGGTATGCTTTCAATTTTCCTGAATTTGCTGATGTTTGCTTTGTGTCCTATCATGTGGTCTATCTTTGAAAATCTCCCATGAGCCTTTGAAAAGAATGCATATTTTGCTTCTTTGGGATGTAAGGTTCTATCTCTGTCAGTTAAGTCTGTTTAATTCAGGGCATCAATCAGCTCCACAATATCTTTATTGATGTTTTGTTTGGAATATCTGTCCATTTTTGACAGTGGGGTGTTGAAATCCCCTACTATCAGTGTGTTGCTGTCTATATCTTTTTTGAAGTTGTTCAAGTGTTTTCCTTATATACTTGGGTGCCCCTACGTTGTGCGCATATAAGTTTACAATGTTTATGTCTTCTTGATAGATTCTTCCTTTAAGTATTGTAAAGTGCCCCTCTGGGTCACTTTTTATGGCCTTTGTTTTGAAATCTATTTTGTCTGATATAAGTGTTGCAACTGCTGCCGTCTTCTCTTGCCTGTTTGCTTGGAATATTTTTTTCCATCCCTTACTTTCAATCTATAGGTCTTTTGCTCTGAGGTGGGTCCTTTGTAGGCAGCATATGTGTGGGTCATGTTTTCTGATAGGATTTCTTTGTAGATGATTATCTTGTCTTCAAGTAAACAGGTTTACTTCCTCCCTTTCAATCTGTATGCTCCACCACCCCCGCCTTCATTTGCCCTAATTTACTGGCTAGACACTAGTGTAATATTGAATAGGAGTGGTGAAATGGACATTTTTTCCTTGTATACACTGTTAGGGGGAAAACTTAGAGCCCTTAGAGAGGATGTCAGATGTATTTTTCCAATACACATTGTTTATTATATTGAGGAGGTTTCTATCTAGTCATAAGTTGCTGAGAGTTTATTATTTATTTATTTAATCACATACCTTTTAATATCATGAATGGGAGTTGGATTTTAGGACTGCTTTATTTATATCAGTTAACAAGTCCATATAGTTTTCTATGTGTCTGTTAATATGGTGAATTGGTGTTATTCCTGGGGTATACCTTGTTGGTCATGTTTATTATTCTTTATTATATATTTTTGGACTTGATTTGCTAATATTTTGTTAAGGAATTATGCCTTGATATGTATAAAGACTATTAGGCAGTAGTTTTAGTTGTCTTGATGTCTTTGATTTGGTATCGAGATAATGCAGTCTTCATAAAATGAGCACATTCCCCCCCTCCATTTTTTGAAAGAGTTTGTGTAGAATTGTTTATTTATTCCTGAAATGTTTAAGAGAGTTTACCAATGAAGCATCTAGAGCTGAATAAAAGTGGTGAGATTGACTTCTTTGCCTGGCATACACTTGTAGGAGAAAAGCTATCTTAATGGCAACGTTTTTAATTACAAATTCTATTTCTTCAATATATATGGAGCTATTCAAATTTTCTATGTTTTAAAAATATTTTTGTCCTCAATATTTATTTATTTATTCTTTTATAACTTTGGGGTCTATAGTGATAGTCTTAATTCATTTCTGATATTGATATTTTAGTTTGTTCTTGATGAGTATTGCTAGAGTTTATAAATTTTATTGGGCTTTAAAAAGAAATAGGTTTTTACTCTATGGATTATTGTTTGATTTCTATTTCTATACCTAAAGATATGATTTCTGTTTGCATCATTGTTATTTCTTTTCTTCTTCTTACTTTGGTTTTAATTATCTCTTCTTTTCTATGTCAACATAAGGCCAAAACTTAATTGATTTCGGACTGTTATTTTATTTTTTAATGTAAGGAGTTAAAGATCTAAATTTCTCTTAGCATTACTGTATCTGCATCCCCAAAATTATGATCTGTTACATTATCAGTTTTATTTTATTCAAACATTTTTTCTAACATGTAAAGATTTCTTCTTTGACCCATTGATTTTTTAAGTGTGCATTTAAATATTGAGTTATTTGAGGGATTTACCAGATAACTTCTTATTATTTATTTCTAATTTAATACCATTGTGGTCAAATAGCAGACTTGACATAGTGTTAATTCTTTAAAAAGTTTAAACATGTTTTATGGTCCTACATATGGTCTATCTTAGTGAATATTTTATATGCACTTCAAAAGAATATGTATCCTATTGTTGTTGAACAGAGTATTTTATAAATATAAATTAAGTCAACTTAGTTGATAATATTGGTCAAATCTTCCATATTAGAACATATTGTCTGTCTTCTGGTTCTATCAATTCCTGAAAGAGGATTGGTAAAATCTCCAATTACAATTATAGATTTATATGCTTCTCCTTTGAGAAGGTTTTGCTTCATGTATTTTTATATTCTA
This sequence comes from Pteronotus mesoamericanus, assembly GCF_021234165.1. NCBI lineage: Eukaryota > Metazoa > Chordata > Mammalia > Chiroptera > Mormoopidae > Pteronotus > Pteronotus mesoamericanus. The sequence continues at coordinate 64,181,106 of NW_026555329.1, read as the reverse complement.
TACTTAGCTTCATACAAGTTTAAGATTATGTTTTCTTACTACGTTTCTATCATTATGAAATACCTGTCTTTATTTCAGAAAATATTGTTCTGAAGTCCTTTTTATTTAGCTATAGCTATTTCAGCTTTCTTATGATTAGTATTCAATGGTATATATTTTTTATGTTTTTACTCTTACCCTCTCTGTATTTTTATATTGAAGTGAGTTTATATTTTTAAACTTTATTGATGTAAAGTGTACAAACAAAATTGTAAGATATTTAAAGTGTACAACATACTCAGTAGTTGGCAACAGAACAAAGGGGAAACCTCTGTAGAATGTGGAGCTCTTTCTCTGCATAGCTTCCTCTCCTCTGGTTCTTTGACCTACAAGATATTGTCGCTGTAGCTTCTTTGTCCTGTATTTTTTCCATTCAGCGGGCTAACCTTGCTCTGCTTGGGATGACTGTCCCTACTCCACAGACAAAAAAGCCAGGATAATCATAGGGCTCAATCCAGAGATCACCTTCTGAACTACCTATTCTATAAAAATAGTTATTGCATATATTTTATCCAGGTTTCTATGTTTACAAAGTGTTGGGGGAAGTATATCTGGTTCCATTTATTCTATCACGGCCAGAAGCAGAAGTCTGTATATTCAGTTTTGATCATATTGAAGTTAAGGTAAGTTTGAAAATTCTAAGTGGGGGTCCATTATCCAATTGGTGTTAGATATACCTTTAAAAAAAATAAAAGGGTTGAAGAGATAAATTTGGGAATTTTAGTAATGTAGATGGCAATCAAAGTTATAAGCATGATTGGATGTTATCACCTAGTGGGAATGAAAGTGTGTGAAGAAAATTGGGCTTTGGGCAAGGCCTCAAGGAACTTCACCTTTGAATTCCAGGCAGAGAACAATAAACCAGAGGGGATTGCAAAGAAGGAACGTCTAGACAGGCAGGAAAAAAAAAGGGAGCATGTCGCAAAAGCCAGGGAAAGTGTTGTCAAGATTTTAATGACAACACTGAAATGTGTTGGTTCAAGTGAAATGAGGACTGAAATTTGACCACTGGATTTGTGACTTGAAAAGTTTTAGTTACCTTGCCCAGAACAGCTTCAGTAGAGCGCTGGGAGAGAAGCCATGTTTAATGCTAAAGAGAGAGTGGGAGGTAAGACAGCGGAGAGGGCAATTTTAGGTAATTTTAAAAATTTTAGTTGTGAAGTGAAGGCAAACGTTAGCTTGAGAGCAACAGAATGAGAGTTTTAGAAATGGCCTCATTTCTCTCTCTCTCTTTTTTTTTATTTTCTTTTTCAATAGGAGAGGCTTATATACATAGAAATGCTGGCAAGGAGGACCCGGTTGAAAGTATGAGGTTAATGATTTGAGAGAGGTGATAACTTTTAGTATCAAAAGTAGAAAGTCTGTTGTATGTGCACACTGAAGGTTGATCTTAGGGGAAAAAACCCCCAATATATTTTCTTGTAACAGGAGGAAAGGGGAGAGAATGGGTACCCAGGAAGTCAGGTTTGTCAGTTTGGTGGCGGGAGACTGATAGCTGATGGAGAATAAAAAGGTGCTTTCTACAAAAAGTTTGAAAAAAACTTGACCCATTGCTGGAGGAGGTAATGGAGAAGATGCATCAGTTGACCCCAAAACTGGATGGAGTAGTCAGGGGCTCCTCACCCTCACCCCCACCCCTGTGCTTGGAATGTACCTTGTCCCCACCATTTCCACAGAGGGAGCCATTTTGAAGGACATAGCCTTGAGGAAGCAATATACTGTTGAAACCATCTGGACAGTAAACGTGACAGAACCCAGTTAAGGCCTCTGTATGACTTTTACAATTTGGCCAATGTGTGTGGAGAACTATTCGTCTCACAGTTGCCCGAGACAAGCCTTGCAAGTTCTCTTGTGTATTAAAACTGCTGCGTACTGATTTGGAGTGGCCTGCCTCTTTCTTTGGTCCGTCCCTGCCCTTTGTGTATGGGGTCACTTTCAGATTATAACTGGCAAGCTCCCCAAGAGGTGAAGATATAACACCAGCATTTGCTAGATCTGAAGAATTTTTGAAGAAAATTTGGTAAAGTTTAACCAGAAACCATGGACAAAATAACACAGGCAAGTTTCAATAAGCCCAGGCATGTTTGATTATAACATCTGGCTGATGATTAGTCACGAAGGGGCTGCGTGACGCAGGAGACTTGTGTGGGTGGAATGAGAACACCCTGAACCAAGTCTATGGCAATCCAGAAAGATGACTGAAGATGACTAGCAAGGGCAGCTTCCTGCCTATTCTATGACCCACTATGGGCTTCTACTTTGCTCTTCTCCTTTCAGACTTTTTTTCCTGTTTCTGATGTTTAGTCCTCAAGCCCCACCCCTATCTTCATTCAATCTCTTCTCCTCAATCCTTAGACTTATTTCTTTAACCCTGGTTCCTTACCCAAAATTTAACCCTGTTTTCCCTGTTTTGGGTCTCTCTCCTGAAAATTGTTTCTTCATTAACTATTGAAAGTCTTTTTGTCCCCAAGGAAAAATTCTACATTTTTAGTTTTATTTGTCCAAATTTAAGGTAGATTATATTCTTAAATGCCATCTTGAGCTGCTTTAAATTTTCTCAAATTTTATTTCTTAGAATCAAACTATGAAATGGCATCTAAAGAGGGATGTGTAAGTTTCATCAAGTATGAAATAATTTTTTTTTTAAAGACAGAATTGCCCTGACAGGTGTGGCCCAGTGGGTAGGACATTGTCTCACAAAGCGAAAGTTGCCAGTTTTATTCCTGGTCAGGGCACATGTCTGGCTTGCAGGTTTGGTCCTTGTTGGGTTTCATGCGAGAGGCAACCAAATGATATTTTTCTCTCATATTAATGTTTACCTCCCTCTCTTTCTCTCTCCCTTCCCCTCCTTCTAAAAACAAATAAATAAAATCTTAAAAAAATACAGAAGTTCCTGAAAGGTTTTTTGTTTTGTTTCCTTTCTTGCTTCTTCTTCTTCTCTTTTTTTAAAGAGGGCCCAATGATATTTACGTACAGTCTCTGGCAAACCATTATGAAAACATTTACATATTTAGACTATTGAGAAAATTAGAGAGAATTGGAAAGACAATAAATGTCTTCATATATCTAAGTTATGGTCTATGAAAAAGGAGTTAGCTCTCCATAAAAAAGTAAAGTATATTTTCATTTAAGCACCAAAAATGTGGGAAGCATTTGAGAAGCAGTTTTACCAGGTAGTCTGCAGTATTACAAGTCAGGAATCCTGAGTTGTTTTACTGTCACTAGGAGGCAGTTAATCAGCAGCGCATGTGATCATCTACTATGTGCAAAGTGCTTTCCTGGCATCTGCTGAAGAATAAGTGCATCCCAGAGTCAGCTCTCAAGTCTACCCTCTGAGAGGGAGTAGGTGTAAGGAATGAACATGCTCTTCGAAACTCAAGAGCAAGAAACTTTTTTCTTCTATAGCAGATAACTGGCACTGAGCCACATTGACTAGAATGTCAAGAAATTCAATCACATTGTTTCCGACGCCACAGAGATGTGCACTATAGAGATGCTCACTGTAGTCCCATGGGCTATTAAAAGGAGGTGCCTCTATTCCTCCCATGGCAAGCATAAAAAAGGCTTCTTTGATGAGGTTCCTGGGTTCCCAGGCTTAGAAGGGAGCACAATAAAGATCTCCACCGTTCCCAGTCCCTGATAAAGCGCAGTTCTCTCTCCGTTTCCATTTACAAATTCTCCTCATCAAACCTTGGGTGATCCTCATTCTATAGATAATTCAGCTGTAGAGTGTCTTCAGGCTTAGCCTTCAGAATATGAAGGCTGTTCATTCTGCAGGGCACACAAGCTTGATTGCTGTTGTGGAGGGTGCACGAGCACACACATGCACGCACATGAAATAAGAAAAGAATTTTTTTCCACGGGTTTCCTAAAGCTACAAGAATTGATAAAAATAAATATCAAATTATCTTACATATGAATTCTGTGGGAAATGTAGTGATGACAAGGTACATTGCATCCTATATTTGATTTTCAATGATGCAGCCTTTGTCAAATTTTTATTTTTCAAAGAGTCATATCCAAATAATTAAGAAATGCATTAAAAAACCTCTTACTGACTCAACATTGTATGTGATATATTCACTAGTTATTCACCATGACACTAAAAATAAGCTTCGTGCCAGCATTTGGTGTAAGAATTGAAACATAATATACTTAAAATATAATTATAATTTTTGAGTAGTGGAATATTTTGAAATGTTCAGCTATCAGGAGATGTTGTTCACTTTAGAGGAAGTGAGCATCATGTTCAAAGCACCAACTTCATCATAAGTGAACTTGAAACTTGCACATCTTCTGATGATGACAACATCTAGATCTACCAAAATAAACCTTGTAATGAATGCACTTAAATCCTTTGTGCATAATATGGAAATTTTTCAAAAGAAAATTTAGGGCTCCTGGGTGTGCATTAAATGCTTTAGACTATAGGAATGCTACTCTAGCTTTATTGTGCATATGAATCACCTGGAGAACTTGTTAAAATGCTGATTCTCATTCAGTACATCTTCGGTGAAGCCTGAGGTTCTACATTTTTTCAAGGCTCCTGGGTGATGCTGATGCTGTGGGTTTGCTGGCAACAGTGAGCAGCAAGATGGTAGAGAAAACCTTATTACTACAGAAACTGTAGTCAATGTTGGTAAATTGATCTTTTGCAATGTGAATATATCATTCATACCAAACCTCATGAGTAATTTTTTTTCTCTCAAGGAAATGTGGACCCAAATTTAATTTTTATTTTTTATTTCTTCTCTTTTCTTTTCTTTTCTTTTCTTTCCTTTTCTTTTCTTTCCTTTTCTTCTATCTCTATATTCTAATTTATTGAGTCTGGAGTGAGGAACCAGGTATTTGTACTTTTTTGTCCCTTCTGGAGAGATATTTATTTATTTATTTATTTATTTATTTATATTTTGACTTTTTAAAAAAATTAAAAATTTTTTATTTCAAATACATTTGTCTCCATTTTCCCACCACCACTTTCCCCTGCCCCACCCACCCCAACCACCCACTCTCAATTTTTAAAGTCTTCATTCATGTGGCTCACCTGGCCAATGAAAGATTAAGAAAGATGAGGGCCAGACAAGGTAGGCCAAAGTCATACAGCATTGTATGCCGTAGGAGGAAAGCAAAGCATTGAAGAGTTGGAAATTATTATACACAATAAAGTGTGTAGCAATCTTATAAATTTGGGGCCAGGCTGATAGGTTTGCTGTGATTTCAGGCTCTTTTTGTGCCAGTTGGCCTCTGGTTTATGCTGGAAAAGATGTGTCAAGTTTTGGACATGTTTTGAAATAACTGGTAAACACTCCAATGTACATTTCAAGTAAATGTCTGGACATGGGTCTGGAGCTCAGTAAAAAGACTGAGCTTTGTAATGAGGAGAAAGTGAAAAAAAAAGAGCCTAGGACATATGCTATTGAGTACTAACACTTAAAGAAAGAAAAAAATGAAGTAACAACTAATGAAGGAGATAGAGATTTACGAGGAAAATAGGGAGGATTAGTTTTCACAGAAGCCAAGTAAGAGTATTGGCAAGGTGTAGGTACTTAACAAATGCTTGTTGAAATGAAAAACAAAACTGAACCAACGGAAAACTGTGAACTGGGCTCATGAACAACTTTTACCAAGACCACTGAATCCATTGTTTTTTCTAAGCATATATATTTTTTCATGTGTTTGTTTCTTCCAAATGCTGTCTCCTCTGCCTGGAATTCAGTCTCTTTCTTTTCTGATCTCTGCCTCTGCCGCCCACCCCATTGTGTTTGTACATGCTCCCTCTGGCCTTTGAACCTCAGTTGTCTTCTCTTGCCCCTGGCTGCCTTTGTGGACCTTAGTAATTGCTGCCCAGCCTGCCCAAGCCCAGTGTGTGCCAACCCTTTCTCTGGCCATTTTGCTGGTACCCAACTCAGCTAGGAAACCTCCATCCCCATGTTGATAGCAGATGCTAGTATTTCCTTTTCACTATGATGCCATATGTGGTGATCGTTGGTGGTGTCCAAGCTCTAGCTGAACCATGACCTATGACCCTGAGGGGGTGTGTATGTGACTGGAAGAAGTAAGGACAGGAAACTGTGGTTGTTTTCTGAGGAAATTGAGCACTCATGAAAGACAAAACTACTGAAGAATGATCATTTTAAAATGGACCCTGAGGCTGTGGAAGGTAGAGGTGTTTAAGAGATAAGTTGAAAGTCAGACTATCTAGGTTTGAATCCTCTTCTGTCATTTACAAGTTAATCAGCCTCCAGAAAATTACTGAACTCCAGATCTCAGGCTTCTTATCCATAAAATGAAGATTCAGCACTTTACACAGTAGTTGGCCAATACAGTGTGTTAAATAAATGTTGGAAAAATTAACCAAACACTCATACACACGTATAGGTGTGCATATGTACACACACAAGCACACAGCGTTTTATGAGTTAGGTGTGCCGATGGGATGTGACACATAAATGAGGTTTATTAAGAGCAGTAAGCTAGTCTCTTCAGAAAAAGATGGGGGAGAGAGCATAGAACAGGCAGAAAGAGCTAATCAGTCCACTTTGGGGAAACTTACCGTGCTGCCCTTTGGATACTCTGATGAGTATAAAGTGGAATAGGAGAATCTGAGTCATTTACATTCACCTACTGTGCCTATTATCCAGTGATGGCCATTTATGAAACCAGCTATTTGGTCTTTGGACATAGAGTGTTTTTTTCCCCCTGGGTAACAGAGTTCCAATTAAGATCTTTAACATCATGCGTACCCTTTTCTAACATACTGAGCTTAGACAGTGTAAATAAAATGAAAATTTCCAGTGGTATTCGCTGTTTCGAATCATAACATGAATGTCAGCTGGGGGATAAATAACCATTTTAACCCCAAGATATCAATGAATGTAGTTAATCACTGAAAACCCAAGAAATTGTCAACTGGGAAATTTATTTGCACAGACAAATGTCCTTATGAACACTTTCCCTTATTTTCAGGATTGTAATCATACATTATTGAGTGGCAAAATGCTGGTCTTAATGGGATATTTGCCAGCTTAAGTTTTGTTGACTTCAATTTGTTGGTTATAATTACTAACTTTTTATTTTTTAATGTTTTAGTGCTGACATGCTTGGGGGGAAAATTGCACCACAGTGGTGATTGCACAGCAAGGAAATCAGCAGAAGAGAAAAATTAAATGCTAGGCGTTAGTTTGAAGTCAGCAGTGATGGGAATGAGTGGGTGGGAGAATTAAATTTTTAAATGATTCAGCAAATGATATTAAGAAAGTATCACAGCATCATTTTGTTTTTTCTAATATAACATGGTAATTGGTCATATTTTTGTACTCAAGTAAAAAAAAAAATTTTTATAGAATTTTTTTCTTGTCCTAAGCAAGTCATTGTGAAGTTTTCCCTATCTTTTGTATAAAAGAATTCTTAAAGATAGATTTCATTTTGAAATCCCAAGCTGCCTTAAAACTTTTTTGAGAAAGTATTAAAGAAGTATCTTTATGCCAGAATGTAGTGGCATTCTGGCAGCAGTAGTTAGAAATAATGAAATCAGTGAATGACATTCTCCTTGTCTCTCTGGGATGCTGGGTCAGTGAGCCGAGTTTTCAGAGGTGGACAGATCCATTTATTTCTCTCTCCTCTTCCTAGAGGTGCTGAAAATGTTTATTATCCTATAAAAAAAGGGGTCAGATTATTCTTCTCCTGGGTAAGTTCTAACCTGCTTCTCATGTCTTTTGAAATCCTATCCCAAAGCCTTCACTGCCTGAGTGAAAATGAAGAGTTTCTTTTTCCTTTTCAATCACTTTTTTTTACTTTCCTAAGGAAACAAATAGCTTAGAAGTAATATAAAGTATACATTTATTTTTTACTGGGCTCTTGCCTTAAAGTTGTTTGTCTTCTATGGGCTTAGTTTCTGCTGGATTCATTCATTTTTTTTTGTCCTCCATCTATCCATTCATTTGTTCATTTATTCCTGACCCTTACAAACCTCAGGACCTGGGAGAACAGAATGTAATTTCCTGCTGATAATTGCATAGTTATTTTCTTAAATAGTTCTAATATGAGAATCCAAATTATGCATATATGATCTGAGAATGCTGTGTGTAAAAAACACAAGGAATGGTGGTCTTTGGTTTAATATTATTCAGTGTGTGGCAAGTTTCTAAAATTCAGTACCTGTCAGTCAGCTGCCCCTCCTCACTTCTACAAATTAGTTAGTTTACACATCTGAAGGAAGTCTGAAGGGAGAGGCAATCTGCGGCTGGTGTACAGTGTTCATTCCCTTTTCTCCATCATTTTTCATGTGTCAGCTTAATGGCATTTCCTCAGGGAAGCCTTCCCAGTAACCCCAGACCAGATGAGTTACCCCATTACTCTTCGAAGCCTACATTTCTCTTTCCCAGCACTCATTACAGTTCCTGTTAAATGTTTATTTGGGTGATTGTTTACTTAATGGCTGTCTTTTCCATCTGACCATATGATTGGTGGGGGTGGGAAGACCATGTGTTGTTTACTGCCCTATCCCCAGAGCTTGCCATGGTGTCTGGCACATAGGGGGAACAAATTTGTTGAATGAATTAATAAAAATTAACCATTATTCCCTGGCCAGGTGGTTCAGTGGGTAGGAGCATCGTCCAGTACATCAAAAGTTTGTAAGTTTGATTCCAGGTCAGGGTACATACCTAGGTTGCAGGTTCAATCCCTGGTTGGGGTGCTATGTAGGGAAGGCAACTGGTCATTGTTTCTCTCTCACACTGGTGTTTCTCTCTCTTCTCTAGTCCCTCTTTCTCTCTCCTCCTCCCTCTCTCTAAAAATCTGAAAATCAATAAACATATCCTTGAGTGAAGTTTTAAAAATACTGTAACCATTAAAAAGATATTAAACTTAATCGCTAATCATAAAAATTGCATGTATTGCATTAACGTTTTTAATTTGGGTGTAAAGTGCATATGTACTGGTTATAGTTTTATAGAAATCACAGAGTTCTGAAATGTAAGAAAAGTAGGAAAAAAGTATTCTTTTTTAATAAGAAAAAAATCGAAGATCAAGAGAAGCTATAAACTAGACAAACAATAGAACTAGTCAAAATATTAAAGCCCCTTCCTTAAAAAGTAAAAGTTTTAAATCCAAGTTGCTATTAGAAATTTTGGATGAATATATGCAGGGGAGTTAAGCTTAAAAAAATCCCACACTACTAGCAACTTGATCGATGGTAACAACTCTTTCCCTTAGGGGCTGCTTCACTTTCTCATTGTAAAATGTAATTAGCAGATGTAAAAAAAGGTTTATTAATCTTATTGGGTATAATTATGGTTGTTTACGTGTAAATTCTTTCTTGTTAATGGATTATTTGTCTTTAATTTTAAACAAACAAGTTAGACGTCAAATGTCATTACCAATTTGATGAAAATCATGACACTTTTTTAAATCATTTTTTATCATTATTCTATTATAATTGTCCCAATTTCCCCCGCCTTTGCCGTCCTCTGCCCATCCCATCCCCGGCTCCCACAGTTAATTCCCACACTGTTTTCCATGTCTGTGGGTCATTCATACATGTTCTTTGTCTAGTACCTTCCCCTTCCTTCCACCATTATCTTCCTCCCCACTACCTTCTGGCTGCTGTCAGTCTGTTCCACGTTTCAGTGCCTATGGTTCTATTTCATTTGTTAGTTTATTTTGTTAGATTCCTCTTATAGGTAAGATCATATGATAGTTGTCTTTCACTGCCTGGCTCATTTCACTTACCATAATTTTCTCCAGTTCCATCTGTGCAGTTACAAAATGTAGGAGTTCCTTCTTTCTTTCTGCTGTGTAGTATTCCACTGTGTAAATGTACCATAGTTTTTTGATCCACTTATTTGAGGTGATTTGAGGTATGAGGTGATATCTCATTGTGGTTTTACTTTGCGTCTCTCTGATGGTTTGTGATGTTGAGCATCTTTTCATGTCTATAGGTCATTTGTTTGTCCTCCTTGGAGAAGCGCCTATTCAAATCTGTTGCCCATTTTTTAAAAAGTTATATGTAATCTTTTTAAGTTATTTTTTTATTGTTGTTCAGTTACAGTTGTCCCACGTTTTTCCCCATTACTCTCCCCTACTCCACTCCTCTACTCACACAGTAAATCCCCCCTGCATTGTCCATGCCCATGAGTCATTTATTCATGTTTCTTTGCTTGCCTCTTTGCCTTCTTACCACCATTTGTCTTCCTGGAGTTAAGTTGTATAAGTTCTTTATACATTTTGGAGATCAAACCCTTGTCTGATGAATCATTGGCAAATATATTCTCCCATACAGTCAGTTCCCTTTCATTTTGATGATGGTGTTTTTAGCCATGCAGAAGCTTTTTAGTATGATGTAGTTCCATTTGTTTATTTTTTTCCTTTATTTTTCTTTCCCTAGGAGATGTATTGGCAAAAATATTGCTACATGGGATGTCTGAAATTTTACTGCCTATGTTTCCCTCTAGGACTTTTATGGTGTCAAAACTTATATTTAAGTCTTTTATCCATTTTGAGTTTTATGGTGTATGATGTAAGTTGGTGGTCTAGTTTTACTTATTTATTTATTTTGCATGTACCAGTCCAGTTCTTCCAACACTACTTATTGAAGAGGTTATCTTTACTCCATTGTATGCTTATACCTTGTTTGTTAAATATTAATTGACCATAGAGACTTGGGTTTATTTCTGGGCTCTGTATTCTGTTCCATTGATCTATGTGTCTGTTCTTATGCCAGTACCAGAGTGTTCTGATTACACTGGCCTTTTAGTATAGTTTGATATGGGCTAGTGTGATCCCTCCTCCTTGTTTCTTCTTTTTCAAGACTGCTGAGACTATTTGGGGTCTTTTTCAGTTCCATATAAATTTTTGAAATATTTGTTCTAGATCTGTGAAATATGCCATTGGTATTTTAATAGAAATTGTGTTGAGTCTATAGATTGCTTTGGATAGTACAGACATTTTAATGATGTTCATTCTTTTGGTCCATGAAAACGGTATATGCTTCCATTTGTTTGTATCTTCCTTAATTACTTTCTTCAGTGATCTATAGCTTTCTGAGCACAGGTCTTTTACCTCCTTGGTTAAATTTATTCCGTGGTGCTTTATTTTTCTTATTGCTATAGTAAGTGGAAGTTTTGTCCTAGTTTCTGTTTCTGATAGTTCATTATTGATATATAAAAATGCCATTGATTTTTGAATATTGACTTTGTATCTCACTATATTTCTAAATTTTCCTGTTAGGTTGAATAATTTTTTTTTGTGGAGGCTATGTGGTTTTCTATGTACACTATCATGTCACCTGTGAATAATGATAGTTTAACTTCCTTCTTTCCCATTTGGATGCCTTTTATTTCTTTTTCTTGTCTGATTGCTGTGGCTAGAATTTCCAATACTATATTGAATAAAAGTGATGAAAATGGACACCCTTGTCTTGTTTCTGATCTTAAGGGGAAAGCATTAGTTTTTGCCCATTGAGTATAATGTTGACTGTAGGTTTCTTGTATATGGCTTTTATTATACTGAGGTATGCCCCCTTTATTTCCACTTTATTTGAGTGTTTTTATCATAAATGGGTGCTGGATTTTATCAAATGTTTTTTCTGTATCTATGTGATTTTTGTCTTTCATTTTGATATATTATGTTTTGGTATATTTTATTGGTTTGTGACTATTGAATCATCTTTGTGTCCCTAGGATGAATTCTATTTGCTCATTGTATATGATCTTTTTAATGCATTCCTGAATCCAGATTGCCAGTATTTTGTTGAGGATTTTAGCATCTATGTTCATCAGGGATATTGGCCTGTAGTTTTCTTTCTTTGCTGTGTCTTTACTTGGTTTTGGAATTAGGATAATACTGGCCTCATAAGAAGAGTTTGGGAGTTTTCCTTCTTTTTTGAATTTTTTGAAATAGTTCAAGAAGGATAAGAGTTAGTTCTTCCTTAAATGTTTGGTAAAATTTACCTGTGATGCCATCTGGTCCAGGACTTTTGTGTGCTGGGAATTTTTTGATTACTGCTTCATTTTCACTAGTTGTTAATTGGTCTATTCAGGCTTGCTGCTTCTTCTTGATTCAGTTTTAGAAGATTGTATATTTCTAGAAATTTGTCCATTTTTTCCAGGTTGTCCAATTTCTGGCACATAGCTGTTTATAGTCATTTCTTACAGTCCTTTGTATTTCTGTTGTGTAGGTTGTAACTTCTCCCTTTCATTTCTCTGATTTTATTTATTTGGGTGCTCTCTCTTATTTTTTTGATGAGTTTGGTTAAAGGCTTGTTGATTTTGTTTATCTTTTCAAAGAACCAACTCCTGGATTTATCAATTCTTTGAATGGTTCTTTTAGTATCTATGTCATTTGATTCTGCCCCAGTCCTTTTTTTAATTTTTTAAATAGGTATACAGAAAAAATTTATTAGTTGATTTACAGGGTAACAATTATTCTTTTTTTTCCTTTCCAATTATTTATTTATTTATTTTCAAATACATTTGTCTCCGCCCAGTCTTTATTATTTCCTTCCTTCTACTCACTCTGAGCTTTGTTTGTTGTTGTTCCCCTAGTTCCTGTAGGTGTAGGGCTAGGTTATTTATTTGAGAATTTTCTATCTTCTTTAAAAAGGCCTGTATTGCTATAAACTTCCTGTCAGTACTGCCTTCCCTGTGTCCCATAGTTTTGGGGTGCTGTGGTGTTCATTTTCATTAGTTTCCACATACTTTTTGATTTCTTCCTTGATTTCATTTTTGACCCTTTCATTATTTGATAACATATTATTCAGTCTCCATGTATTTGAATATTTTTGAGTGTTTTCCTTGAGGTTGGTTTCTAGTTTCAAGCCATTGTGATCTGAGATGCTTGATATGATTTCAATATTCTTGAATTTGTTGAGGTTTTTTTGTGTCCAACCATGTGGTCTATGAAAATGTTCCTGTGCATTTGAAAAGAATGTATATTTTGCATCTTTGAGGTGAAAGGTTCTGTATATATCAATTAATACCATTTGATCTAGAGTGTTGTTCAGTGTCACAATGTCCTTGTTGATTCTTTGCCTGGAAGATCTATCCATTGTTGATGATGCGATGTTAAAATCTCCTATTATGAGTGTGTTGCTGTGGATATCTTTCTTGAAGTCCTCCAAGATTTTTCTAATATACTCGGGTACTCCTACGTTGGGTGCATACATGTTTGCAAGGGTTATATCTTCTTGATGGATTATTCCCTTCAGTATTATAAAGTTACCTTTGTCTTTTGTTAATGGCTTTTGTTTTGAAATCTATTTTGTTTGATATAAGTATTGCTACACCGGCTTTTTTTAAATGTCCATTTGCTTGGAATATATTCCATCCCTTCACTTTCAGTCTGTGTAGATCCTCTGTTCAGAGGTGGGTCTCTTGTAGGCAGCATATGTGTGGGTCATGTTTTCTAATCCATTCAGATGCCCTATATTTTTTGATTGGAGCATTTAATCCATTTACATTTAGGGTTAGTAGTGCTATGTACTTATTAATTGCCACTTTTTCCCTTTATACCTGTGTTTCTCTCTCTCTTTCTTTTCCTTCATCTTCTTAAAACTGTCCCTTTAGCACCTCTTGCAGTGCTAGTTTGGTGGAGGTGTACAGGGTCTGGCAGGAGTAGTGCCTGCTTGAGTGTAATTGGTAGGGTAACAATATGGGTGTAATAATTTATAGTTTAAATATGAACGTTTCATCTAAAATGTCATATGGTGTGCTTGAGTGTTATATCATTATATTACAGAATTACATGCTTATGATTTTGTAATAAAAGATTTTGTAATAAAAGGGGCATTATTTGTGCCAGACCCCTTCTTTAGCCTTTGTGCGTGTGTGTGTGTTGCAAACTCCTTATTTTGCCTTCTATTTTAAATGAGAGCTTTGCTGGGTAGAGTAGTCTTGGTCGAAGGTCTTTGCTTTTCATTACTTGGGATATTTCTTGCCATTCCATTCTGACTTGTAGTGTTTCTGTTGAAAAACCAGCTGATAGCCTTATCAGAACTCCCTTGTATGTTACTAGCTGTTTCTCCCTCGCTGCTTTTAAGATTCTCTCTTTTTAAATTTTGCCATTTTAATTATGTATCTGAGACTAGGCCTCTTTGGGTTCATCTTGATTGGGACCCTCTGTGCTTTCTGGTCTTATATCACCTTTTTCCTCCTCAAGTTAGGGAAGTTTTCTGTCATTCCTTTTCAAACTGGTTTGCTATTATTTCCTCCTCTTCTTCTTCTTCTGTTATCCCTGTGATGCAAATATTACTATGTTTCAAGAGGGTTGTGCTGCACTTCCTTTAAAACCTCTTCATTCTTTTTGAGTCTTTTTTTGTTTTGTTGCTCTGTCGGGGATTTTTTTCTACCTTGTCCTCCATCTCGCTAATTCGATTGTCTGCTTCATCTAACCTGCTTTTAATTCCTTCTAATGTATTCTCCATTTCAGATATTGTATTATTCATTTCCTCCTTGCTCTCACTGATAATTTCTATGTCCTTTTTCATGCTGATGTAGTTCACAGTAAGTTCTTTGTAGCTTCCGTGGAGTTTCTCGTAGTTCTTACTGAGCCCCTTGATCATCTTTACAGCCATTATTTTGAATTCAATGTTCAATGGTTTGATTGCCTCAATTTCATCTGTTACTCTTTCTGGGGATTTCCCATTTCCTTTTAATTGGGGGTTGTTTCTTTGCTCCCCTCCCTCATTTAAGTGACTCTTCTTGTTTGTTTCTGCATATTAGATTGATCTTCTTTGAAACCCTGTCTTTGTGGTATGACCTTCTGTGATAGGAGACCAGCAAGACTCAGTGGTGTGCTCTCCTTGATCTCCTGATCTTGATGGTCTTGGGATGCCCTTTATGCCATTCATGTGGGCTCTCTGGTTGTAATTTAGTTTTAAATGTTGCTGGGTAATTCTTTGGTGGGTCCTTCCCACCTGCTGGCTGACTGTCATACCACCCACCATTTCTTATATGCTGTTGTACAGGTGCTGCCAGAACAAAATGAAGCAATCCAGGAAACAAACCCATACCCATGAAAATAACTCTTGCCCACAACCATACTATCAATAGCAAATGAGCAAATACTAATAAAGGTGTAAAGAGATGAAGACTACTATAAGAAAGGAAAAACAAATATGAGATGACTGAGAGAAAAAAGTAGAGGGTGGAGAAATAATAAGTATAGGGAATAGAAATAGAAAATAAAATAAAATTTACATCATAAATAAAAAAGGGAGGGAATAAGGCAGAATGGAGTAAGAGAACAGAAGCATATAATAATAGGTTTAAAGAAAAATTTTTAAAAATAGTGTGAAAAAAATAGGAACCAAATTAGAGAAAAAGATCCACCACAGCAATATCAACAACAAATGAGCAAAGACTGATATAGGTAGAATGGGAATAAGAAGGGAAAAAGAAATAAAGAAAAGCTTATGAGATGTCTAGAAGGAAGAAAAGTGATTTTGAGAGGATAAAGGGAAAAGGAATACTAAGAGTGAGGAATGAAAAACCAGTGTAAGACAGGGGAAAATTAAAATTTAAAACACAAAAAAGAAAGAGCAGGAAGAAGGCAAAATGGAATAAGAGAGGGGAACGGTAAAATTTGAGATTTGAAATACAAAAATAGTGAAGATCTAGAAATAAAATTGAAGAAAATGCAACAACTACCACCATATCAACAGCCAATGAACCAAGATTGATAAAGGTGGAGGGAGAATAAGGGCATTTTAAGAACAGCAAAAAGAATGTGGGATGACTAATGGCAAGAACAATGGTTTTGAGAGGCTAGAGGGGAAGAAATAGTAACAGTGTGTAATAGAAACAAGTCATAGCAAGGGAAAAAATAAAATTTAAAACAAAAATAATAAGAGGAAGGGAAAATGGAGTAAGAGAAGGGAGGAGCAATATATTAGATTTGCAATAAACTAAAATATAAAAACTAGTGAAATAATAGGCACAAACTTGAATGAAAAGACATGAATGTTTAAAAGCTATGCAGGATAGAAACTAATGCAAATCATGGTGGAACTCATCTGAATAGAATCCAGTGTTTACCTCTGTCTTCTCTTTCTGGATCTGCCCCTGGCAATGTCAGATGGTGTCCTAATCTGGCCTTAGGCAGCCTGTTCGAGACTATAAGCGATCCACAGTCTGTGGCTGTCTCCTTTAGATTTGCCTGGCCCTCACTGTTCTTCCCTGCTGGCTTTCCATCAGCCCAGAGCCCAGGAGTGGTTCATTTAATAACCTGAGAAGACTGCCAGTACCTTTTCCACCTGCCTCCAGAGGGGGGCCTCCCATGGGATTGGGAGGGTGGGTACCTTCGGTCACCCCTGGGGGAGGCACTATTAAGTCTTTAGGGAAGATGGTGGAATGTTTTCCTGTCCCCTCACCACACATCGTGGTCTGTCTCATATTCTTTTCAATAATGTATGGTTTCTGATGATTTTTCTGTTTCCTGTGAGGGGGCCAATTTGTGTAAAAAGGGCATCTCTTTCCTGCTTGGGAGAGATAGCAGCTCTGTATAGGCCCCGAGGCTGGGTGGGGCCCTGAACCTCCCTTGTGCCTCTCTCTAATTTCTCTGCTCTGCTGGCTTTGGTGGATCAGGGCTAAGGAACAGTGTAGCTCATAGTGTCTGGTAAAGGGCCCTTTCAGAGCTTTTTCTCCTTCCCCTGAAGAATGCACCCAGCAGGGGGTTCCTGAGCCAGGCCTCGCTGATCTGCAGAGCCTGTAATCTGGCAGGTGGGGTTGGGCTCACCTGTCTCTGAGGGGACTTGCCTGACTGCAGCAAATCTCAGGCATTCAGCTCCTGGACATCTGGTCCCTAGCCTGCTACTCTGACTGGAGGCTTGGGCCCAAATTCTCCACTCTTTTCAGTCCCCTGCCCACCAGTTGTGATGGGCTGGGTCCCACAGTCCTTTCAGTGTGACTCTATCCCTCTGAGTTCTTTGTTAACAGAACCACTATGCATGTGCACGTGCATGTGAACACTGGGTCCCTGCTGAGTCTAGAGTCTCACCTCGGCTCCTCTTTTAAAAGAGTTTCTGTGTGGCCCTCACATGGCAGCACTGAGCCCTGAGGGGCCTGTTCTCCACATGTTCCCTGTGCCCCAAAATTGCAGAGTCTCTTTTGGTCAGTGCTGGCCATGGCCTGCCAGAGCCTCCTATAGTTTTAGATAAAGTTTCTCTCTGGATCTGTCCCAAACAGTGGTGGGAGAAGTCCTGTAGCCGCTATAACATGGGGTGGTAGTGGGGTGCTGTCCCCATTGACTCCAGAGATTCTCAGCCTCGAGGGGGCCTGCTCCCACTGTGCTTTTTCTGCAGCCGGTACCACCCCAGCCATCTCTCTCTGCCCATGGAGCTTAGGCTCCTGAGCTGATCTGCAGTCACCCTGAATCTGCGCAGCCAGAAGTGCCGGTTTGGGCAGCAGTGGTGGCAGCTGCTCTGCTAGGAGAGCCTGGGTTCCCCACTCCTATGTGCCCTGCAGGTGGGCAGGCATTTGCCCACTCACCCCTACTCTTCGCACTCTCGTCCACATGCGGACTCACTCACACGTGCTCTCGCTCACTGTCTGCTGGATTTTCAAGTTGGTTGCTCTTTGGTTTAGCTGCAAGATCGGTCTGGGTCTAGGATTAAGTGGACGGAACTTCTAGCTACTCTGCAGCCATGTTGGATCCCCTCCAATTACACTTTTAAAAAAACAGGATATTTTATTTTCCAAAAGAAATTCCAATTAGTTGACCTAGTTTTAGGGTTGGAATTCCCAATAACCAAATCGAAATATCTTAGTGAAGATATTTTTCCAAAAGTATTTGAGGACATCAAGTTACAAAAAAGCAATAAATGATAGGAAACTGGAAATCTGTACAGCTGTTTATAAATGTATTTAATGTCTAATGGTCAATGATAAATGAGATGTGGGACAGATAATGTCTGCCTGTCCCTCATATCTACCTCTCTCTTTTGCCTTCTGTTCCCTATCCAGACAACACAAGGTCCTCTCGCCCCTAGGTTTCCAGTGGGTTTGGTCATGGAGAGAGCCAGCAGGAGTCAGGGAGGGAAGAGAGGTCAGGGTATATGTTTTTTGGATCCTGCCCTGTGGGGTTGCCAGGGCCTGGCTCTGTCCCTTTGGGCTGGTTGCTTCTCTCAAGCTGACTTCTGTTCATGACTTCTACCATCTCCTGTGCCTCACTCTGACTTTTACTAGATTGTCTAGATTGTGGCTTTCTACTGCCATTCCCTATATACTGCCCCTGACTTGAAAATAATGCCTTTGTGAACCCTCCTTGAGTTACCCTAACTTGAGTGTACCATTTCCCTGACTCATCCAACACCATTGAAAAAGTGGTGAGAAATGTACCCTTTTCCAATTCAGTAGAATGTCTAAATGGATTATTTGAAACCAAGAAATGACTTTATAATATATTTGTATACTTTCAGGCATACATATATATAGAGAGGTACTCTTTGTATTTTGAAGTGTGCCTTCTATGACTTAATCCCTTTAATATTTGCTGCTGAAATTTCAGATTCACCCTCAGCAGCAAGCCGTCCTTTATTTATTTATCTAGTAATGAGAATAAACTAACTGTCTC